>NC_136688.1:2498000-3747000 GCF_903797595.1 Erithacus rubecula
AGGAGACTAAGAAGCAGAAATGTATGTTTGGTATTTAAGCAATGCTGTGAAACAGCTCCTGGGTATTGCAACAATACCATGAGGCTACATCCCCAACAAGATATCAGTTATTCCCAGTGTTTGGCTTGGTAAAGCTATGTTGTCATTACTGAGATATAGGATAAAGCATTGAAACTCTGAGTATCTCAGGAAGAAATGTCAGCTGATGGTCTGTAGATGTGGAAGTTGCTGAAAATAAATAAAGCAGTTGAGGCACTGGATTTAAAATCTGAATACAAAAGCTGTGGAGATATGAGCAGAAGAAAAAAGGGGCCTTTATTTTTTTTCAGTGAATGCTAACTCAGATAATTTGCTTTTCCCTACCCACTGGTTAAAAAGCTAATAATATATTTCTTACTCTTTTCCTAATGACCATCCTAAGAACCTTTTCCTAATGTCCATCCCATCTGAATGTCCCTTGACACAGCTTCGTACCATTATGTATTATCAGGGGTTGTAATTATGTTTAATAGGATTATTCATTAATTTTTGCATCACTTTCCATTTAATTGCAGGAATAGAATAATTGTTTACAGGCATTGTGATTCAGGGCCCAAGTCCATCTGCACAGGGCAATTTAAAGGAAAAAAGTATTCAAAGTAGTTTCTGTATGCAATAGCTTTCTAAATAATTTTTCATTAGCTATCAATTTATATGAGGCTTAAATTAGATGCGGATCTCTTTCTGTACATTATCTCTATGAACCTTTTTCACAGGTATGAACTGTATAAATGATCTGTGGTGTGTTATTACAGTGAGTTTTGGTATTTTCTGTCTCTTTCTGTCAGCATCCTGGTGTGGTCAGAGGGTTTCTTTTATCCGCCACTGTCCACTGAAACATAAACATGGCACCTTAGGCAAAGCATTCCATTTTTATGCAGGAATAAAAGAGCAAAAATATCTACACAGCTTTTGTTGATAATGCAGATCTTTTCCCTCAATCCCTTTCCGTAATGAGAAGTAATGTTGCCATCTGCTGGCAGAGGATGAGGACTCTCTCTGCTGCTTCTGGTGCTTTCTTCATAAAGCTGATGTGTTCCCTTGATGAGTTACAAATCTTTTCTTTCCCCCACGTGTTTGATTCATTGATCTTGGCCATATCTTTACCACACCGAGGCAATTATTTCTCTGTGAGATCCATGAGTTATTTATGAAGGTTTGAATCAGAAAACCATCTACATAGAAAGTTTTCCTTTCAGGTATCCATTGGCTTTGTCTTAGTAAAGGAGTTTAATAAAACATTAATGATGTGATTCTCATTATGATTTAATTAATCGGTGAGACGGTGTTAAAGCAATTTTTTTTCCTGTGAAACAGGGTAAATGTATGCTTTTGCTGTAAACCAGGAAGTTCCTTTCACTGCCACCTGCATAATAAGAAAATATTTCAGATCCTCTAATCTCAGTCAGAGGTCTCAACAGTAAAGCAAACAGAAAGAGACAGCTGGTCCCTCAGACCCTGCTCATCTGTCTTTTAATGCCTAGTTAATGAATGAATGCCGTAAAATACTGTCTAGGACTTTTGGGACTGTGTTGCTACTTTGCTAGAATGGGGATACCCGAACAAGACACTGGTTCAGTGCCAGTTGACACATTCTTCTTTGCTCTTGAAATGTGTACCCCTTTAATACCCCTGACCTGGGGTATTGTCTAGAAAGATACAGAAAAAATACTTGTTTCTCTCTGACGTTTTTAATGGTCTGATGCCATATCTGACAGCTTATTCCTAGGACTCCTCTTAGTTTAGCTTGGAAGAGCAATTCATATTCCTTTTCTCAGTCTGAGGGAAACTCCTCGAGACTGGTTTCACTTTAGCTCACAAGACTCAGTTTTTAAATCTTTTCTCTTAAACCACTGCCCCTTTGTTAAATTACTTTAACTCGGATCAGTTTTATAACTCCATTTTGCTTATTTTCCCAGATATCAAGTGTTAGCTCAGTTCAACTCCTGGAAATATAGGAAAAGTAAAAAATAAAACCAAAACACCAAAGCAACAACAACAACAACAAAAACAAAACAAAACAAAACCAAAAAACAAACAAAAAAAGCCCCAACCAGTCCCCAAACCAGCACCACCAACTGAGAATGCACCAGAGAATTGTTTCACCTGAGAACATCTGAAATTCTGTTCACAGATGACTAACAGATGTTGAGAAACATTAAAAGGAAAATGTGTAATACCTATATTCAAAAGAAAATAATAAATCAAACAGCCTTTTTTCCTTATCTGAAACATATTTTGTTTTAATACAGTACCATTTGGCTTTGTTGCTTTTTGCCTTCTGAACACAATGATACTCTTCTTCCTCTTTTCATAAAACTGCTGATCCTGAGGAGACAGGGGGAGAAAATATCCTGGTTTAACCTTGCTTAATTTTGCAGACCTCGTGTATGTTGCAGGATGCCAGTGGTTAAAAGTCCAGGCCTTCTGAAGGCTGTGGGAATGCTTTTCCATGAGTAACCACAGAGGGGCTCTGAAGGGTGTGTGATACTGCCCTACAGTATTTCTGACATTGATAATCTTCACCAACTGCTGGATTAAAAAAGGTGCATTTTTGTTGGAAATGGGGTATTATTAATTTCTTCTCTATGCAAACAAATGCTATGTCTGATGCCCAGGCCTTGATTTGGATATCAAATGCTGTGGAGTAGAGGAAGCTGCAGCTTTTCATTAACATACAAATCTCATCCATATGATAAGGTGGTGAATGTAAATAGCACCAGTGTCTAGGGAGAAATCATTCTGACTTCCTGGGGTTTTGGCAATTAAAGGCCAAGTTGTAGTAAATTCTACTTAAGTTCAAGGAAGGATGAGGAAGGAAACATTGCAAAAATTTGCAAAGAATCCTCACTGGTTAAGGCCTATGCTGATGTCAGAGTGGACAGCTCTTGAGAGATCTCAGATCACAGCTGTTGCGTGACATTGTTTGAATTGAAAGCTTTCCTCCTTCCTTGTCTCCAGGGAGAAGCAACCTGTTGGGTTACTGTGCATGACTGAGCATACCTGACATGCTTCTAATGAACAGACTGCTCTTTAGGCAGGTGTGTACTGAAGAGAAAGTATTTCTCAAATCTCCTGCAGAAAAAAAAGGGGATTAATGCAGAAAAGGAAAGCTGGTCTTCCCTGCTCCACATGGTTGGAACTGGAGAAGAGTTTCCATTGCTTCTTCATATGCTCATTTTTTTAATGGCAAGAAGGGAAAGAAGAAGAGGAGATTTCTTGGATGTAGTTGAGGGACAAAGCTGTCTCCACCATTTCATCCCTAGGCCCTGCAGGAAGATGGATTGTCTTTGAGGTTGGAGGACCGTAATAGGAACATGCATTGGAGTTGAAACAGAAAGCTAAAGCATATATAGCCAATTTGGGGGGATGAAGAAGTAAGGTTAAGTGAGCAGAAAAGTAAGGAACTGAGAGCTGAGAGGGAGGGGACTGGAGGTGAGAGAGAAGGGACTAACAGGAACTTGGATGCCCTGAATTCTGGAGCAGACTTTTCTGTAACCTAGGTTACTTCCTTTAACCTAATTTTATTTGCTCTTTCATTAAATTGCAAATCCCCTTATTTCTCTGTATTTTGGAGAGTCTTTTGTTCTGCCATGTCAAGTTTTAGTGCTTGGTACTTGGATAAATTAAAGATAGACTGAAAGAGATATTAAAAACCTTATCCATGAACATTCTATGATTTGGTTTTCAGTAGGTCAGCTGACAGTACCCTGTACCTCTGTGACCTGACACTGCAAATGAAATCCTTGCCTAGCCAATACTTCTATTTTCTGCTGCAGCCTGAGAAGTTTTAAACACAAACCTGAGAGTGTCTTCACCACCAAAATTATGGGAATGTGCTGGTGGAAATCCCTCTAATCTATCTAATCTAAATCTGTTCCTGCTGAGGCTAAATAACTGTGAGAAAGCAAGTTAACTAGAGGAAGCTCTGATAAAAAAGAGGCATCCTAGTTTTGGAAGTGAGAAACCCTGACCACAGGGCTTATATTGTTTATTGTATCTAATACCTTCTGTTTATTGTGACTGTGAACTCATCAACATTGTGATTTATGAAAACTAATCTGAAATAACTTTCTGAGTTTCTATGCAAACTTAGTTTCTATGCAAAAAACTTTGAATAATTTCTTAATCATATTAAATCTCTGTGTTTACCATTAAATTTTTACATGGTTAAAAACAACTGTGTTCCACCCGAGTGGGACTTTGACAGAGCCATAGCTGTGGAACAGTAAATTTTATTTTACTCTGGCCCTTTTTCACAGGTAGTAAATTACATTGCATGCAAACACTCAGGATTTGAATTTTCTGTTATGCTATCTCAAACCCAGTTCTACTGAAAAATGATTTGAAATGGACACAAAGAGTTTTGACTTATTTGGAAGTGGTGAAACAAAATGCTCAAATCAGTATATGGCTTGTCAAGAAAATTGTTGTTGCCAAAAAAGTCACTACCCCAAATGCCAAATCCTCTTTTTGCATAAAATGCGAGAGGTTTCATATTTTTGTTATGGAGATTTCTACCACAGCTCCTTCCATGGCCTTAGATTTCCAGTTTTTTTCTCTTGCTGCATTCATCCTGAATCTTTTATGGAATTTCTTAGCTGTCAGTCTTGGCCACAACAGCTAAACTGCATTAGCTAGATCTATCAAAATACAGCATTCACTCCAATGGGTAAGCTAGTTTGTTCTAAAAAGAAAAGATTTTTGCTCCATTATTTGGAATGTACAAAGTAATTTTTTACACAGTGGTGATAGTTGCTGTAAGGTTAAGAAATTTACATTTATAATGAAAATGTTACCCCGTGTCAACGCCACTGACTTTAACATTGAATTAAAAAAATCTTTGAGTTGGAGAATATAATTGAAGGAGAGCTTATTCTATGCTTAGCACAACAGGTTCATGTGTGGGTGAACTCTTCTATGCTACTGCTACAGAACGGAAGAATTGGATCTTCTAATGTTCTTTGAAAGAAAATAAATGCACTTAGGTGTTGAAGTGAGGTATGTTTAAGTGGTCAGTGCATTATACTATTGAACATTAGCTAAACAATACTGTTTGGGCTTTCTTTTTTATTTATTTTTCCCTTTGTGTTTTAAAATTCTGTTTGTAGCCCTGCCTTCAATCCAGATGCTTTAGCAGTCACTTCATTTCACTGTGATGATCATAACAAAATGCCCTGTGCAAGAGAACAAGTGGCATTTTACCTAGTCACAGTCAAAATTCATTGATCTGCTCTGCTGCAAACAAACATGACATATTAGCATGTGTGCAGACTGTCTTTATTTAAGTTACAGGAGGAGGCTGCTTTTCTTAGGAAATGGTTGTAGAATCACAGTCACAGGGTTTTAAGAAGAGCATTTCTTTACAAAACCGGAACTTCCTTTCCTTGAACCAGGAACTTGCCATAAGTCAAGTCACAAACGTAAAGATGGGTGCAAACTCCACATATAGGCACTCTCATAATTGTTATTTTTTTATCAGCTGTGGCATACAGCTGTTGTTAATTCTTCAGCTCCTCCTGGAGCCTCTATTGTTTGTTCCTTTTGGAAACTGGGCGGAGATTAAATAATGAATGTCTTTACTGGGTGTTTATCTTGGGCCAGGCAGCTCTTTAATGACTGCTGTTCTTTGTTGTAAAGAGAGTTTTCATTTTCAGAATCTTAGGATTACAGCATCTGCAGGATCTGGATAATTTAAAACTCCTTCAGAACATTCAGCTTCTCTTCACTGTTGTTCCCAAAAGCTAGTCTGAGTTTTCTGTATCAAAATGATCCAATTTTAGAGATGCTTTCCTCCATAGATCCAGTAAATGAAAAATAAGCATGTCCAATAAACTGTGTGTGATGAATAAAATATCATTCACTTGAGCTGCATGCTCAATCAGTTTATTACAATGAAGTCCTAAAGGCAGAAATCCTTTGTTTAGGATAGAGTTGCAGTGTTTGGTGAGATAGTTTTACAAGCAGCAGGCTGTATTTGTGAGATTAGAAGAATACTGAGTGAAAAGAGCTGGTAATGATTTTCTAGTTTTCAGTGTTGTGAAAATAAGTGTATGCACTGAAAAATGGTATGGTGTATGCATTTTTTATTTGAAAAATTACTTCAGTACTTAAGGAGTAGAATAAATATCAATGCTTGGGGGTATAAAGCATTTACTATAACCACATAATTGATACAACACAGTCGGTGCCTGTTTGTGCTTCAATGCTCTGTCTCATCTCAGCTTTGCTGATGCAGAATGACCACTAAGAAAAAAAAATGAATTATTGATGCATTTGATTGTGATTTGAGTCAGATGAATTCCTATAGACACTAGAAAGAACACAGTACTATTAATTTCATTTCTGGTATAGAATATGCATACTGCTAAAGCTGGAGTGATTTAACCTCAGTACCATTATCTCAGTTGTTTTCGAATTTCTCGCCAAGATATAAAGAAGATCTAAATACCATTAACAATTAAGAAAATTAATGGTCTACAGTGTATGGTACTATGAAAATTATGGCATCTCTTTAAGTCTTCATGCTTTTGCTTGTTATGTATTTATATTTTACCCTTTCCCAATCATTCTTACTTTTGTCTGATCATTAGGAAGGCTGCAGTTATTTGTGAAGTTTTCTTTTCAAAGTCGGTGTGTGATGAATTAACTATGACATTAAGATGGCATGTAAGAGGAAAAGAACTAAGCTGTAATGACAGGCTTTTATTTATTAGCTCTTAAACTCTGCCTCCCACTCAATTATTGCTTTAAAAATTGAGATCAGTACAAAGTGCCAAAAGACACTAGGTATTAATGGTACCAAATGGGTCTGTCTATATGTCATATATATTTGGATTTTTCTCTGATGATAATAATTATCCTGTTGTACTTCGCCCATTTTCATATTTTCTCTTCCTTTGATGGGGACTTTTAGATTGTCCCTGACAGTCTATTGCATTGCAGGTATTAACAATATATGTTATTTGCTACTGTCAAAATGTGTGTTTATTACACCCTAAAGATAGCCATGCATTTTGGAAAGGTGTAACTATTCATTCTATCACCATGGGTAACTCATGAATAAGGAAAAATTAGAACTGTGGATTTTTACTAAGGGAAATTTAACATTTTCTCACACCCAAAACCTGTAGATATCAAGAAATGGAATACAAATTTTCTCTGGAGTTCAAAAATAAGAGAAGGTGACTATGCAGTGGAAGCTCCTGCAAATGCCATCATTTGAATAACTCACACCGAGATTTAAGAAAATAAAAAGTATACTTCAGAAAGTAACCATGTTTGCAAAAAGCAGAGATGATAAAAAGAGCTGTGTGCTTCCACATACAGATAAATTACAGAATACCTTTCAATCATATTTATCTGTATTTTTTGACAGGAAATACTAATACATGCTTGATTGATCAAATATCATGTTATAGTTAGTCTTTCTTAATGTGGCTTTTATTTGTCAGAGAGTCTTTTATTCTAGCAGTTTGAAGTAACTCTTATGTAAGAAAGATCTAGCACCCATGTCTGTAAATGATTGTGTGCATAAGCAGTCTAGTTTGTAAAATGGATGCATTTAAATAAAGTAGGTAAATAGAGGTGAGAGGATAAGTCTTGTCTTAGAAATTAACCGTGTAAAAGAAGGCTACCAAGTACCCATGTCTTACATAACATCTCACTGCAAAGGTGGAAGAGACAGAAATAAGTAGTCAAGCCTTCAGAGTGAGAGGATTAGTGGGGCCAACTGTGACTTTAATTTCAAAAGTCTACTCCTGGGAGAAAATGCTGAATATTGATATATTTTTCCTACAAAATGCCTTGTTTTTCTTTAAATCCAAAATAAAAATTAATATTTTTTTCTTTGCATTGAGCAGTATCTACAACTGAGCAGAAATCACTGTGCTAACAGAAACCACTGTAGTAGCTATAGACTTAAAATCCCATCCTACTTTAGGGAAAATGTTGGTTAAATGTTAAGAGGAGGCCAACGCACTTTTGATTATTCATGCAACATAGGAAAAGTTGGAAGTAGAGGAAGTAGTCAGGAAAAAGAGAGAAAGAAGATATGGCTGCAAGAACAGAACATGTCTGCTTAGCAGTATCCATACACAGCATTCAAATGTTCAAAAGAACTTATTATTTTCTCACAATTTTTTTTTGATGCTGAAATGGACTCTTGAAAACACACACTTGGGAAGAAAAACCACCCCCTAACCCCAAAGTGCAAAAACCTTTAAAGGTCGTTTGAAAAAATGATTTTCTGACTTGACATTATTTCTGGAAAGTATTCACCTTGTCTGTGAGTTCTTAAGGCAGACAGACAACTGTGGGGCTGGACTGTGCTCACCTGATAGCAGCCTTCCTGTAGGTAAAGAGGCCTTAGGAAAAGTCTGGAGTGGGACTTTTCACAAGGGAATGTAGTGATAGAACAAGGGAGAATAGCCGTAAGCTGAAGGGGGGTAGGTTTAAATTAGATAATAGGAAAGAATTTTTTACTATGAGGATAGTGAGGCAGTGGAACAGGTTGCCCAGACACACTGTGGACTTTCCATCCCTGAAGGTGTTCAAGGTCAGGCTGGATGGGGCTCTAAATAACCTTGTCTAGTGAAAGGTATTCCTGTCCGTGGCAGGGGGTTAGAAGTACATGGTCTTTGAAGACCCTTCCAACCCACCCATTCTATGAGTCCGTGATTTGCCCAAGCTCATGTTTGTGTTCAGCACCATGGCCAGGGCAAAAGGTAGGGGATATGTAACAAGGGCAAGGGGGATGTGTAAATAATTTTAATAACAAGTAACCTTTTCCTGGATATGTTGCTGGTTGTATATTCAGTAGATGATCAGTAACATATGACTAGCAAGATTTACCAGGCATAAAACTGCTTGATTTCCTCCTCTTCTTGATAGTCAGTCTGTGTTTGTTTCTCCTGTAAGTCAGAGCTGACAGTAAGGGAGGTAAATTGCACTGTATTTATAAACTCTTAATCAGAAGTTGTTGGAGTTAGCGAGTTGGGGGTTTCTGAATTCTTTAGAAAGAAATTAAAGTACAGAGAATAAATTAAAGCTTGTAGATAAATTGAAGCATATTAAGTTACTTACATATAAAGTAGAAGTGTAGGTTTAAGTTTTAAAATCAAGTAAGTTTTTTTAAAATAAGTCAAGTAAGTTTTTTAAAATAAGTAAGTTGTACTGTAAGCTCTAATGCTTTTAAAATTCTAAGCTAAAACTTGGCATAAATTTAAATATCTGTGACTATGCCTTTTAAAACTGATGTACTTCTGCAATAAATAACCTTTTAATAATTATTAGCTGCTTTGCTCATTTTAGAAGATAACACAAGTTGTAACCTCCCAAGAAGTGGAAGATAATAATGCCCACAAGGAACTATGATCATGTCCCCTTCAATAGTGCCTTGCTTAGCTTCCTCTTTAGCACCTCGAGTAAGGAGTTGAAATGTTTATTCTAGGAAGCGTATTCCAGGTATGAGAGAAACGTAGTAAGCTCAAGAAACTCAGGATGTGCTTCTCTTTCTGCCTCTGTATCAAATATAAAGGTGATCTTCATAACTCATGCCTTCCCCACCCTGCCCAATCATTTACTAATCGGCATATCCCCTGAAAGAAAACATTAGTAATAAAACCCTGCCCAATAATTTGTAATCAGTGGCATATCCCCTGTAAGAAAACATTTGTAATAAAACTATGCATGGAATGTTTTGGAAAATGAGAGAGATTCTTATTTACAAAACTTCTAAATGAGTTTATCTCTCCTGAATTTCATTCAGTTGCCCTTTCACACTCACATTTTGCAAGCATTGAGCTTGGGTTGCCAAGTTTTACCAGCTTTGGCCAGGATTGTTGGTGTGCAAAGTAAAGTACAAGAGATATTGTTGTCAATGCCTACTGCATTTTTTTTTTTTGATTGGTGGACAAACTACTTTATTGATCTGTATATCCTTTTGTAGTCCCTAGCTGTTAAGACACGATCATTTGCCACAGAATATGGCTTATTTCAGCTTTCTGAAGTCTTAGATCTGATTACTGCTTATTATCTGTTTTCCCCCATTTAAGTTATATGTCTTTAGCTTGTTTTCTTGGCAAACTAAAGGAAAAGGAATGGAATACGTGACATGGTGCTACTTATTTCAGTCCCAGTCTCAGGATGCAGGTCTTACACTGTCAAGTTGTCTGTGCTGTGGTCTTAGCAGAGTGCAGACTTTTTTTCAGGATGCAAACAACACAATACCACTTTATCCCTGATAGCAGAGTCTTGGTACCAGTGTTCTTAAATTATAATTTTGTTCTTTCAGTCTTGGTTCTGCCACTTCTTCTAATGCTTACACACATACACATTCTTTTTCATATACATTCACATTCCTACCACCATCATCTAGTTCTGGGTCTAGTTCTGAAAATCACAGATTTTTAATAGTGTAACCCACACTCAGTGGCACTTCATATATAAGATATACACTTAGCAATGGAAAAAGTGGTGTAGGAAAATACAGACAGCCATAGTCATCTGTAGTGTCCATAGCTGTTCATAGACAATAAATGAGGGGCATCTGAAGACATCCAAGGTCCTTATAAGTGGTTAACAGAACTCCAGCTTTGCAGGTGAATATTCTGACCTTTTATAATAGGAAAATATGCTTCTTGGAATGGAATGACCAGAATAAGAATTTTGAGTTTTTTTTTTAAAATGTGATCCCTCCATGAATGCAATGTAGAATATTTCACTGTTACTTTGTGCTTCATTCTCTATGCCTTTAATACCACCATATTAACATTTTGAATGTCACTGGTCACTTAGATGGTATTACTTGGTACTTATCACATTTCAAGATATTTTTCCTGACAGCTGATAATATAATTGTTCCCTTTATGTCTGTAGGAAGGAAGGCAGTCTGTAAGAAGGAAGGATGGGAAGATAGTGTGGACACGCTGAAATTCTTCTTTTGAATTCACACTTTATGCAGGTAGTCACTGAATTTTATCTACCATTTTTTTCTCTCTCAACATTGTAGTCTAGTTCTGCAGTTCTCTTTCATTTTAGTTTTGGCTTTCTTGGATAATCTTGGATCTTAACAAATGGTGTGTAGCTTCACAGTTTACCACCCTTAAACCTGGACAGGTCACAGCAGTTGCTTCTGTCTGTTGTGACAACTGACTTTCCTACAGCTTGTTTAAATATCTAGAAAATTTGATCATCCAGGAAGTGACTACTCATGGGAGCTTGCCCTCCAACTACTGTTGAAGTGTAGCAGTTTTGTACTTGAGCTTCCTTAGAACAGTTAAGGAATGCCATCCAGTCTTGGAAGTTTGTTTACTGTCCAGTTTATCAATTTATTCTAAAATCTCCTTTTTCTTTATTTTGGACTATTTATTTTGGACTATTTTGGACTGTTATTTTGTCTCTATTACGGCTGGGCTTGGCCATGCTGGTTTTTGTTCTCATTCCTAGTTCTTTTAGCTCTGTTTTGGTTTATTCACCTATTTGAGCCTTTAATATGCCTGTAAACAGCTACAAGATCACTCCTTATTTTGATTGATGGTCAATCATTCATGGGCATTTCCCATTTTTAAAGTTAAATATTAATCTGCTATTAATGGCTTTATTACTCCCTGAGGTGTTGAATTATGTACATTAAAGCATTATTAAAGCATCTCATATCTCCACTCCTACATATAGCAGACAAGCCTCCACAAAACACATTGCAGACCAAGTTGTCTGTGCTTGATACTCAGATTTCCAGCACTGTAGTTTTGGTAGTGTCTGCCTTATTGCAAATCTTGTTTTTAGCTAATACCCATGGGTTGAAAAACAAAACAAAACAATTTCCCCAAACAACCCCAACCCCTAGCAATTAAAGAAAAATAAATTGTAATTGCTATAAATGTAATGCTGTAGAATTTGAGAAACTACACAGCAGAAAAGTAACTTCTAAAAAATTTTAATAACATATTTAAAATGCCTCCTTGATCCTGCTGTTTCAGTAGCTGAACAATTTACATCTCAGAAGGGTAAGCCTTTAACTTGTAACAGAAAGCTGTGTCAACTTCCTGAAGTTGTTGAGTAACATATGGATAGACGTGTTGGACCTGTTGGTGCTCTAGGTCTAATTGTCCTTTCTGACACTGTGTCTCTCAGATTACAGAGGAGATTGCAAACTCAGTCATGGCACTCGGGAGGTATAGATAGACCAGGCTCTGTCTCACAGAAATATGTTTGTGACTAGCAATGCTCATGATCTTGAGAATATTTTCATTAGGTTTTCCACAGAATCAAGATAAAGGTTCCCAGGAAGCTGTGCTGATTTTGGCTGGGATAGACTGAGTTTTCTTCATACTATCTGGTATGGGGCTGTGTTTAGGATCTGTGCTGTAAATAGTTGATAACACAGGGATGTTTTAGTTATCCCTGAGCAGAGGTGACACAGAGTCCAGGTCTTTTCTGCTCCTCACCCCATCAGCATGGAGGCTGGGGTGCACAAGGAGTTGTGAGGAGACACAGCCAAGACAGCTGACCCCAGCTGGCCAAAGGGATATTCCAGACTATATGGTTTCATGCTCAGCAGTATGAAGTTGGGGGAAGAAGAAGAAAGGGAGAGACACATTTAAAATGTGGGCGTTTTGTCTTGCCAAGTAACCATTGCATGTAATGTAGTCCTGCTTTCCTGTTGGTTCATGCCATTTTACAGTATTGAACTTTTTTTTTCTTTTTAATATCTTTTGCTTTTTTACTGTTCTTTTGAAAATTTTACTCCTGGTAGTTAGTGGTTTTTGTATTGACACAGTTCCACACAGGAAGTAGTTTTTGTGAGATGCATTTGATGACTACAAGGGTTCATAATAAATGAGAATATGAATGGTGGCAATGAAAGATATGAAGTGCTTTTTTTCTTTTTTTAGTCCAAATGACAGTATTTAGGCAACTCTTGTTCTGACATACAAGTCTTGGATTGAATGCAAATATCTGACATGGATTGTATAGAGTTAGAAACTGAAGTCTTCTATTCTTTTAATTATAACTATTTAGTCTTGTCACTATTTTGCTTTCTTCCAGCTACTCAAACTAGAAAGCTTTTTCTTAAGTCTCGTATAGAGTTACCTAACTCATGCTCATGACTCAGTAGCATGCACTAATCTTCTATTCACATCAGACTCCTTTTATATTTTTTACATTTACTTTGTGAAAGGGGAGTTGCCAGATTGTATGGGAGTTTCTCAGTAAACAAAGAGGATACACCTCCTTAGTCAATTAGAGAATTTATTATGAAGGTAAATGCCATAAGTTAAGCATCAATCACTTCCAAGTTCATCCAGGTATGCTTTGTTTGCTGACCTACTTTAATATTATTTATATAATCGGAGTCAAGATAATATACAGGATTATATAAATCCTGTTTAGCTTCATAAACCCAAATTCTGTTAGTTCAAAATTACTGAATCATTCCTTGCACCTTTAACGAAAATGTCGTCTAGTCATCCCAATGTAGGATGGGGTGAATTGCTCTTTTCAAGCACACTGTCCCCTCAGTTGAAAATTACTCTTTTTGTGTTTGCAGTTTATTTTGGCTCAGTTCCATATACTAGCTTACATGAGGGAGACCTAACATGTCTAGGGTCATGACATGAAAATGGAATTTTCAACCAAAGAGGGAGCTTTTTCTAGGACAGCTACAAAGTAGTTCCTATTAAAACTTGGATAATCCATGTTTTGTAATCTGTATTTCCATTAATATTGTGTGTTTAATATAAGTTTGTTTACAATAAATACTATCATTTGTATACATAGTGAAGCCTAGAAGTATGATTTACTTTCTATTTTATTATAATACTCTTCTTCAAGAGCTCATGTGCCTGTCTCAGTCTTTCAATTTCTGTAATGTCCTGAGCATGCTGAGCATCTTGTGATAAATCTACATTAAAGTATGACCATTTAAAAATAATTTTTGTTGTTTTAAGTACTTTTTCTGAATGGTGGGTGATTTACAGAAGAATGTTCCCCTCTTCTCAGAATGCTTGGATTCAATATCTTCAGAGTAAATGCCTAATTGCATTGTTAGTTTAGTGACAAGCATGTTCTATCTGGCCTAAAATACCAGAAAAAATATATTTTATTAATCATATGACCCTTTGAGATGATGAAGAGATGTTTCTGTAATAATTTGTGTACAGGTGTGTGGTACATGGTGAGATTTTGGTGATGGGAGCTGCACGGGGGCCTCTGTAGGATGAGATTTGGACAGCCCTGTGGCAGACCCAGCACAGCACACAGCTGAGCCTATCAGCCACACTGGTGGCTTGGAAATATATGTATGTGTTAGGAAATATATTTAAGAAATGTTGGAAATATATTTAAGAAAGACTAAAATGCTGTATAGCAGTTGGAGAGAAGAGGGAGAAATGTTCTGTTGAGGGGAGTGAGAGAGCTGCTGGATGAGGGTTTACAGTCAGCCAAGATGAACCCATCACAGCTGGCAAAATGAAGATTCTTTGAGTCTAATTACAGATTTGCCAGATTGCTGCAACACTTAATGCAACATTGGTGGAACACTGTTCTGGAAACTTTACTCTAGTCTCTGTCTTGGGAAAGTACAGATAAGATATTATCACTTATCTCATGGACTTGCTTTTGATTTAACATTTTTATTAAGCTATTTGCCTTCAGCAAACATCTCTTACAGAGTTCTTATGACATACTTTTCCTCTATAATGTTTCTAATTTACGTAAGCATTGCCAGAAAAATAACTGTTCTTCAAACTGGGCAGAGAAAGGGGATTGTACTCTGTCATCCATGTTCTTCACACTCATTCACATGTTCATGTTTACATGAACATATTCAGGTTCAGCTAAGTCTTACTTTTCAGGCCAAGATAAAAATTCAGCTTTCTTTTTTTAATTATCTTTTTCTTCCCATAATCTGAGAAACCTCTTTAGAGCTAGATAAAAAAATGTGGGTTTATATCCATATGAAAGTTCCATTTCCACAAGATACATCAAATATTTGGATTAAATGTGATCACGTCTCTCCTTCGTTTTCTCATCAATGATTTCCTCTAATTTCTGCATTGTAGAGTCATGCTCATTCCTGCTTATCTTACCTTTGGAAAAGTGAAGAAGGGAAGTATTCTGTGCAAAACTGAAGTGTTTCAAAATCAGAAGAGAGCCTTAGAGCCCAGGGATTCATGTATTAAAATAGAATTGGTCAGTTATAAGGGACCACACATGCCTTAAAGTAATTAATTTCTTTCTAGTATCAAATTTAAATCTACCCTCCTTCAGGTTAAAGTCATTCCCTTTTGCCCATGTAAAAAGTCACTCTCCAGTTTTCTTGTAGGCCCCTTTTCAGTATTGGAAGGTGCTTTAAGATCTCTCCAGAGTTTTCTTCCAGCTGTTTTTTTTTTTTTTTTGTTTGTTTGTTTTTTTAATTAGATTTTCCTTTTGCCTGGTGCAGGTATCTCCTTGTTCAGAATGCTGGAGTTTTGTGAAGGTGCATGTATCAAAGCTCTGAGAAATTCTGATGCTCTGGTAGCAGTTCTTTTGAACATTAATTACCCATAATTTGAAGTTATAATCAGATTTTTTTATTCCTAACATTATTTATCCATCCTTTACAAAGTTTGTATGTAGGTAGACCCAGTAGATGTAATAGAGTGAATGGCATGGACTGTCAGTCTTACTACTGGCATTTTATAGTGCAGATAATTGACTTCTGAGAATTGATATTTGAAAAAACAGCAACTGAAGAGGAGAAGGATGAAGGAATGCTCAAAAGTATTTTTCAGTTTTGCTTTCTGTTTGTCCCCTTCCAAAAGATACCTTGAGAGTAATATGATTCAAATTTTGAAATTACATGGAAAATAAACAAATAGTGCAAAACATCATGGAAATGTGTAAAGGAAAATTTTTCTCAGGTTTTCTAATTCATCATTTTGCAAAGTTTTCTTCTATATACTTTTTATATTCAAAATGTTGCTCTGATAAAGTGCTGTATTGACAATATAGTCTTTTTGATGACTCAAATGTTAGTTATAAAGTAACGTTGTTAGGAAATGTGCATGGCAGCTGGAAGGTTTGGATAGGAGTCAGACATATTCTCTTGTTTGACGCAGTTATTCCCTGTCCTACAGTACAGAAGGCACCATTAACTACGTAACTGCTGCCTTACATAACAGAAAAAAGTTAAACTTTACCATAACTATGCCAAGTTTGCTATTTTTTTGCAAGCGCAGCAAATTATACCAGCAGGATTGCAGTATTTGGTGGTAAGAAGAGGAAGACTGAAGATTCTTAGCAATTCTTACTTCAGATGAGCTCAACTGTTCATAACATCCTGTGGAACCATCACCATACCACTACTCAGAATATTGTTTATCTCAGCTACTTGATATTAAATCTTAAACTTACAAAAATCTGTCCCTTCAGTGGAGCTGTTGACTGTGGGCCATAAACTAAGCCATTCTATTAAGAGCTGGGGAGAAATGGGAAAAGTTTAATCTATCAGCCAAGAGACTAGGCTGGCCATGCTGAAAAATAAAAGAATATACTGTGCTGAGGAGTAATATTTGAAGTGTCTTCATAACTTGTTGTTTTGAAAGCTAAAAAATAACTCAGAGCAAATGTTGGTTTGAAGGCAATATTGATATGCTGTTGCAAATAGGAAAGAGTGAAGGATTTCCTCTCCATTTTTTTCGTGACAGTGAGTCTGATTTCCCATATAAAACTTTTAGTAAATGCAAATTTACTTCAGTTCCACCTTCAGTGTCAATTGGAATTTTGACACAAGGAGGTGGTAGAAAATATTAATAGAATAAATATGCAATTATAACACGTATGCTCACTTAGTTTTTTTGTTCAAATTCTCTCTAACATCTTGGTATGTGAGCTCCATTGAAAGAGCACAGGTTTAGGTACTCAAGTTTTGTCTGGAATATTTTCTAGCATCTAAGTGAACTATATTTTCAGAAAAAATCCTCTCCAGTGGACAGAGGAAAAAAAAGCACATTTTGCCAATATTTTTTTCTCCCGCTTTTTCCTACAGAGAAAAGAAATTATTCAGAAAATCCCACTCCCCTAGCAAAATTGCCAGTGTGGTATGTGTATTACCAGAGTAAAGTATGTGATGTGTAATTCCCTTGATGCCTTTCTCATGCCATCTCTTCTTAGCTTAGTTCATTTCCCTGTAGTAAATCTGACAGATGTAATCTGAGCAAAGGAAAGCTGGTCTAATATTATTTTAAATCATCAACTATTTTTCCTTGTGTATTGATGTAGAAGCTGCTGTGAGGATGCTTTTTGCAGACTAAAATTTTCTAGAAGCTGTGTCAGTAGGAAAGCTTACTATTTGAAGTTATTTCCTACATCCCTTCCTAATCTTCAGTAATTGTGTGTCGTGTTTAACCCCACTTGTACCTAACTGGAAGAGAAGGAAGTGTTTTGCAATTTTAGTCTCAGAGGATGAGCTGCTGACTTACAAAGTAGGAAGTACTATGAGTGGAAAATGTATGCTATTCTTAAAATTTCCCTGCTAAACCACTTAAGGAAGGGCATGTGAGAACATTATACTGCAGCCAGTATCAGCAGATATTTTACAATATTGTGTTTGTTGGAACAAAAAGTAATGCCCATAACCTAAAGGCTGCTCAAGGTTACAGTGATGAAATTGATTCTATATCAGTTTTACATCCATCTAAATGTTGGCATCTTTTGTGTTGATAATTCTGGATTAATCTGTTGATAGCATGCATGTCAAAATGAAATTCACCCCCATTACTTATATGTCATTGCTTTAACACTTTCATGCACTGTTCAGCCTTCTGCTGCTTGTCTCTGTTGCTTGTTAAGGTTTTGTCAAGATGTGCTATAGAGAGCTTAAATGCCTTGGTCAAGGAAATACATCTCTGAATTCATAATTTGACTAGATTTTACCTGAGCTATTTTAGAATGGCTGTCAAGGGAGTTCCAGCAACCCAGTTCAGACAACCTAAAAGGAATGATGTGCATATTGTGCATATTGTGTTGTATGGTCATGTGTAAGGCTGTGTGTGCTCTGGTGAAATTCTGGCAGGTAGAAGAGTGGCAGATCAAAATCCTTGGGTTACTTCTGAAGAGCAACATTACTGATAGAACACTGTTGCTTGATTTGGCAGACTGTGATCAGCAAGTCAGGACTACAAAAGCAGATATGGAAAAGACGTCAGTCACCAAGTATAATTGCACTTTTTGAGGTATTTGTACAGTTGTCATCCTGTAATTGCTGTGGCAAGACTGCAAATAGATTTCCTCTTATGTTAGCTAATAGAAACAAACTCCACATTCTTGAAAAATTGTTTATGCTTCCTAAAACAATAAACCCAGTCAGGTCTCAGCTGAATTATATCTTAAAGTCATATAAATTATATATATAGGCTCTTTTTTTTGCAGTGTGATTCAGAATGAAGATAATCTTCCATGTAGACTCTCTTTTTAACAACAAGTGTATTGCAAAATAAGTTTACCCTGTGACTAAATGAATATTAAAGGTTAGCTATGCTGATGGAACGATTGGAAATAGTCTCATAAAACTTTAAGGGTAGAAAAACAATGCATTGACATAACCATGACTCAAAACACATCTTTTATCTCTTCTTCTGCATCTACTGCTATAACAAACACACTTGCCATGCAACCAAGTTTTCTTTTTTATGCTTTGGGCTTTAGCAGTGATTTTTGTAGCACTGCTGATGTTTGGGCTTCCAGGTCAGGCATATAGTGAAAGCTTATGGAAAGTTATATTGCTACTCATGGGCTTCAGGAACTTTTAAAAAACTATCTCTGTTAATACTCAACTGTGGAACCTAAATATGAAAATCCTTCTTGTCACTTGTTCTGCTGCCTCTTGCATAGTGACAGCATGCAAAATTACCAGTAATATCTTTGGTAATAAAAGTGCCTGAACACCTGACATTGAAAAGAGGAAGGTGATTTCTGATGAAGATGACTAGAAGCAGGAATGGAAAAGTTCCACAAAAAGGTCAACACAGGTATAGATAATTTAGGTTAAGCTCAGGGCAAAGATGATAATGGTAAAGTGGAATTGACTTCATTGCAAAATGATTGGTTATTTCAGGATGTTAAACAATTTAAGGTAAATAAATTAATACATACATACAGATGTTACCTGCACATTATCAGTAAGATTCTTCTGGATTAAAATGTATAGTCCAAAAACCTTTGAGGCACCTTAGCAAGAAATAAACCAGGCTACCGCAAAGACTGATTATTTCTGAAAGACATATAAAACAGGTGGTAGACAGGATCATTACCCTTCTGACAATAAGGAAACAGAGACAGTATAGGTCAGGACACCTTCTAATGCTACCAAAAGTACAAATACCTAGGAATTTTGGAGATAAGGATCTATATTTCTCTTCAGATCATTATAGCCGTGTAAGCTCAAGTGTGAATTCTGCAAGAGTGGTCTCAGTGCTTAAAGACATGTTGATGTCTCTTATTCTCCAGTTAGGGATGTCATAGCAAGCCACATATAGGTGAGAAGAAGGGACACTTGGAAGTTGTTCTCTGAGAAGCAGAAATTGCAGAAGGAAAATTGTCCTGTGCAACTTCATAGCTCAAGAAGAAATCATGCTCCCTGTACAGGCAGGACAAAACTGGAGCAGAGTAAATCAGTCTCTAAAATTTAGAGGTGCTTAACTAAAAGTTAAGTCTCCTACACAGAATATATTAAAATTATTAAAATACCAGCATATTGAAGGATGGTGCAACTGTAATTGAAGGATTATTACCTTTCCCAGTCCAAATAAATGAATGAGTTATGTTCCATCAGGATCTAGAAGCTTTGGGCAAAGAAACCTGAATGAAAAATATGCACATTTCCAATTTGCACCAGTCAGCATGCACATCTGATTTAATCTAAAAAGGGGTCAGGTTTGCTGTGTACATGGAGTTGTTGCACTTTGCAAAGAAGGAATTAAGTAATGGAAACCTTTTTTCTTCTGAGGTGATAGTTCTAGCCAGGGGGACTACCTAGAAAAACACAGGCAGGAAAAGAAAAGGTCAAAGGAATCTCCTAAGTATTTTTAGGAACTAAAACACTTCTGAACTAAGAGTTTTGGTGGCATAAAAGAAAATACCAAGTTGGGAGATGTCTCTGAGATATCATAAGAAGTTAAGTCTGTTAAAATAACCACTGAGGAAAGATCTCTGTAGACTGTGTTTTTTCTTTGCTTTCTATGAATGATTGGTTCTAACTGGTTATTTCTGGGTTTATTTTTATTTTCCAAGAGGGAAAATAAAGTTATATTCTTCCAGTGGCAGATTCATCAGGGAGAAAAGGACTACTACTTAATTTGTGATAACACTATATAGTGTTAACTATAACACGAGTAGTGATAACACTATGTAAGGGTAAGAGAAGTGCGAATTTGTATTCTCAAATAGAGAAAGAAGAAAATCTGAAACCTTTTGAGACGTATTGTGGGAAAACAGGAAAATGTTCAGATAGAGTCTAGGCTATAGTTGAGATAAAATTATTAAATAAAAAAATAGCAGCTAAAGAATATGCTTTTATAAGAGGATATTTCTAGTTGACTAGAACAGCTGAAAGGGTTGAGTAAAAAGTTTCCTTGATGTTTTGAAAAATATAAAAATTCTATTTGTAATAATCTGATCAATGAAAGTAAGAAATACTTTAAATAATCAAGAGGATTACAGATTTCTGGTCACTGCATTGAAAATTTTTTTGATGCACAAATAGAGGCTGGCCTGAAAGCTTTAAGAAGTAAAACTCTGTTAGTGCTATTAAGCAGATGTGTTACAAGATGTGTTGAAGGACTCAAGGAGCCTGTGTTTTGTCTTCTGAAGAGACTTGCAGAAAGACTTTCAGCACAAAATAATGTGCATGTGGAAATTTTCTATTTCTGAAGCAGGATTCTGAACTTGCTTCTGATTCTGTTTTCTGCTTTCTGTCTTCTTCTCCAAAGGACCTTCCCATCTTTCTTGGCACAAAGCAAAGCTGACCTTATAGCTTTTGTAGGATCTGATGTGGGACAGCAGAGTGCAAATTCATCTTTTAGGTAGAAAGTAAGCCAGAATGAGCAAGAATGTTTGGGGAGATTAAGGACAGTAATGTTTTCTTGTTTTCCCTTTATTTACTTTTTCTCTAAAACTTAATATTATATGAGAATGTCTACAACTTTGATAGACATTTTTTTGCACCATGATAAGGTTAGAAAGATCACCTCTTTTACTGTAAAATCTTTGAACTTACTGTGTCACCCAGTCTCAATTATGTTTTGGGCAAAATGTGCAGTATGGGCAGCATTTTGGATTCGACATTCCTAAGAGCTTTAAAAATTAAAGAAATCCAATAATTGCCTGCAAAATAATTTTACAGCACATGATGTGCCATTTTATTTTTAAAGGTTACTGTTAATTACAGAGCTTCACAAGCATCACTTAATTTTTACAGAAATCATTCTATGTGATGATGAAAAATTAAAAACTCTTTGGTTTTGAAGCCTTTATTTTAGGGTCTCATCTTAAAATTTCTTCAAGGGATTTCTTTGTTGAGCCACCCCAAAATTCATTATTTGTTATGGGAGTTGCTGAAGGTTAAACTTGGCGTGAGCATTTGAAGGATTTAAAAGCACAGCATCCTGTAGATGAAATAGAGCAATAAAAAAATTACATGATTACTGAATCAATATTCTATCGTTTCCTGTATGCTGAATTCCTTCATTTATGAAGGAAAAAAAAAAGATTGTCTATTTACTTCTTATCTTCTGCAAATAATACACCTGTTTTTTCACCCCTCCTCTTGCCTCCTCCCTTTGAATCTCCTCCCCTGTGGTAGAATCAATTGCCCCAGTGGGTATTATAAAAAGCCGAGTTTTCAGTGGAGCTGCCGGTCACCCACCTTAGCCACCATGGGGCTAAGAGCGGCCAGCCTCTTCCTACTCTGGCTGGCGCTTTCCTCTGCTTATGAAATAAAAAAAGGTAAGCTCTACAGATGAAATGGTAGCAGGCTGCCTCCTGGAAAAGAGGGAGAGTTAAAATATCACTGAGGAGCTAGAATGAGGCAGTTCTTTTAAATAATGCCCTAGAGTTCCAGGATGCCTTAAATTACTTAAGCTTTCAAATACTGAGGCTGCATTGCTTGGACAAAACTGGTAGATACTACTTTCTTTGGAGAGATTAAGTGCCTATATCTACTGCATTGATGTCTAGTTTGATGTGCTTGGAAAATATTTTCAATGTTGCTTTTCTTTCCATGCATTGAGTCTTTACTAGGTATGGCAACGACTTGGCAGACAGGAACTGTATGACTTTGAAAGGTTCATTGTTAAAGCAATGAAGGGAGTGGATGATGGTGTCTTCTGCTATTTTGGAACAACATAAATTGTTCTTTAAAAATGAGCATAATAACATTGAAAAAAGCTAATTTTGTCATTTAGGAAATTTTCAACCCTTTTTGCAAAACCTCTAACTTACTGAATTTGCTATCAAATTTGAAGTGATAGCATGGAGCACTCCTACTGAAAACTGCCTTTTAGAGGAACAGGTGATGAATTACATCTAGTGATCAGGTTTGGGCTATCGAACTTGGTCTGCTGTGTCCTGAATTCAGCAATGGTAGGAAAGCTTTGCCTTGCATTTAGTCTTCCAGCTGTGAGCTCTGGAAGGAACTCTGTGCAACCTTCCTTCTGGGAAGGAATGGGTTCCAGCTTGGCTGGATGCATCTGGTATGATTGATACCATCAAAGTACAGTAACCTAGAGGTTTTCTTAGCAGTTTTGCTTTCTCATGTTAAATGCTGCAAGAAAATCTTGTGAAGATGAGAGATATGTCAAGATTCCCAAGGATGCTCAGCTTCTATGATTTGCCCCTAATCTACAATATCTGGAGATTTATCAGATATTGTGTTAATTTGTATTATTTGTTGGTATAGATGGCAGGGAAAGGAACAAATCATCTTCATATTTTGCTATTGCAAAAACTTATTTTTTCCCTCCTACCATGACTATTTTCTGACCTATCTTCTGGAAAATTCCTGTCTTGCAGTAATAGAAATCACTACTGCTATTAGGAAAAGAAGTAATTCCCTGAAATCTCCTATTTTGCCCAAGCCCTTTCATAACCTTTTAAGTATTTGCCTCCAGACTATGTAGTACTTTCTTGATTTCCTACCTGTTTTGTTTCTAGTACATATTGCACCAAGGAAGAAGGTAGTTCTTGGAAAAATTTATTATTGATAAAAATAATACTGTGATTCAGAATAAAATCATGTGCTTGGCGCAGAAGCCAAGTTAATGGTCAGTATTAAGTTTCCCCACACCATGCAGATAAGTTCCTTCACCTCAGTGAGAATTATAGGGTATACCCTGGTCTCAGAATTATTTAATATCTTATTCTCCTTTAGAGATTTTCATATTTCTGCTGGCCTGGCAGATACTTGATCAGGCTTAAAATCTTTGGAATCACGGTTCACATAATTGCAAGTGGTTCCTACTGTAAAAAGGAACACTTACCTTTTTTCACTCTAGATCATTTCTTGTGCTTCTTTTCATCTCTATTTCTTTTTCATCACTTAACAGGAAGAACAAGAAACCATGGCCACTATGTCTGCAGCACTTGGGGAAACAACCACTTCAAAACTTTTGATGGAGACGTCTACCAATTCCCTGGCGTTTGCGAGTATAATTTTGTTTCCGACTGCCGAGATGCTTACAAGGAATTCTCTGTCCACATCCAGCGTGCTCTCAACAGCAATGGCCATCCTGAGATCCAGTATATTCTGATGAAAATCAAGGATATAGCCATCTACCTCAAACCAAACCTGGTTGTGGTGGATGGGCGGATGTAAGTTCTTTTGTTATAATGGTGTTCAGAGAAATGTGCTGGGAAGATAAAAGCAGGGTTGATTCTTTACACAACTGTCTGTGTACAATTGCAGAAACTGCTGCAAAGCATTTCCACAGACTAACAAACAAACAAAAAAGCCTTTTGAAATTCAGCATTAAAATTGCTTTGGGGAGGAGCATTAGTATTAATTGTCATTTCTACACTGGCATAAGAGATTACTTAAATACAAGGTTTGAGTGAATTGTTCTTCCAGTTATGCAGAAAAAAGTGCACCTCATGAGCCAGATTTTTCACTGGCATAAAATGACATAGCTTCATTTGTTTAATGGCATCATCTTGAGTTTACTTAAGCAGATAGTCTAGAAAATCCTTGAAAAGGAAACGCATTTCTCTGGGGTTTTTCCTCCTATTTTCTGACAGAAGAGAGGTAGTTTTTTCTGATCTTCATAAATAATTCTCTAAGATCTGATGGCCATTCCTCAAGGGATTTTAACACACATAACACAGGTCAAAATTTTCACTAATTTATCTGTGGCAATATGTACTTTTTCAGACTAAGCAGTGCTATTTTTCTCTTTCTGTAACATGATTACACAAGAATCTCGTCTGACACCATTACTGATGCTAAGTAGTGTCTTAACCTAGTCTTTCCTATCATTAGCTTATCCTTATAGTGTGTGCATTTATATTCTGAAACAAGTGAAGCAACTCATGAGTTAATTAGTATGTTTTAGCATAATTGAAAAACAAAAAATAACTTTAAAATTGTCATTGGAGAACTCAGTTTTTCCCAGAATTCAGCTTTTGCTCTAAAGTTTGAAAGTCACTGCAATGAAAATATGTTCAAAGATTGAAAGTAATGTTCAGTTTTCCAAAGATTATACTGCAATGCATAAAATTACAAAAAATGTGTTCTTGCCTCAAATTGGAAAAAGTCTTTATTGTGTACTCTTAAATAAAAGAACTAAATGAAAAACAAGTTAGAAGTCCTTTTAAAACTTTCTCTTAAACTGAGCTGTTTTTCTCTTAGGTAGACTTTATTGTCATAAAACAACAGATCCCTGGCAAACAGGTTTTTGCTGTTTGGAGAACTTATTTTTTGTAGAACCTAATTTTCCATATTGATCCTGAAATGATAAATGATCAATTGTCATGTAAAATAGCATTTCACAGTGCTGAAGTGCAAACTGTAAAGTAGGAAAGTGTATGGATTACCCTTCAGGTACCTGATCTACTGATTGACTGAATGTTCTACTATTAGAAAAAAAAGATAAATATTCCATGCTGTGATAGCTAACAACTGAAAAGTTGTCCAACATTTTATGCTCCCCCTCAAGAAACATAATCTCTCAAGACTTCATTGTTTATTGGTGAGCAATACAGTCAAAAGCAGAAATAATGATCTCTGAGTTTGCACCTAGTCATTTGGGCATGTTAAAAAATGCCTGAGGTAAACAGCTGTAAAAACCCCAGTGACAGAAATTCAAGAGATAAAACTCTCTCAGTCAAGAGACTAGTTAAGAGGTGTGCATACACATGCATGAATCCTAATGAATAGCAATTGCATTGATAAATTTGTAGAATTACCCAGTTATTTTCACTGGATTGCAGTTGACATTACTTCTGTTTGAACAGACTCTAGTTCTCTAGATTTTATAGGATGAGACTGCCTGCCACAATCCTTTTATTGCTGAATGAAATTCAGCAGTTTAGTTTACTTGTAAGACAGACATGAATCGTTACCACACAAAAATATCTGTGCTCAGCCCTCTGCAAAATGTCTTGTCACCACTAACGAGCTCAGTCCTGCCCACTTAAAACTAAGTAACTAACTATACTGAAAGAGCTACTAAATTCCTCTTAACATGCTCCTTTCTTCTCAAAATTGTGTCGGCAGTCCCTGTAACTGCCTGTGCATTCTGAACTCTCTCTTAAGGAGACAGTTCCTTGCCATGGAATGTTAATTCTCTCTGAAATGGCTGTGAGATATTTTGGTAAAGAAATGCTGTAAATTAGGTTGTGGCTCCTTTCATTGATGTAAATTATTAGCGAGTATTTGAGAATATCCTCTGTTAATAGCACAATGATGATTTTTTTTTCTTTAATTAATTTGAAGACATCTGTCATTTTGGTTTTTCTTAAGTTAAAGAGTCCAAAGTGTTGGGTAAGCTTTTCCTCTGAAATTGCTTTTCATTTTAAATGAGTTTTGCAATGAGTTATTGTCTCAAGTGTCAGAGAGAGAAGACTGTGCTTCATTAAAACAGAGCATCCTGTGCAGTTAGGATGAGGTAGTCTGACTAGTTCCTCTATTCCTTGGGGCATTTGGCTTACTACAGACATTCATGTCAGCCCTTATGTTACCTAACTAATGCAATGTCTGTGATTTTATTTCTAGTGTGAAGACACCTTACTACTCCTCTGCAGTCTTCATTGAGGCCAATGAAATTTACACCAAGATTTATGCCAAATTAGGCATGGTTCTGATGTGGAACCAGCAGGATGCCCTGATGGTATGTATGATCAAAGTATTTTTAATTGGTATTTCCTGGGTTTCCTGGAATATATCTCTATTTCAGGAGGGGAAAAAAAAAGAGGGGAAAAAAAAGTAAATATTTTATGTTTTTCCTTTTTCGTTTCATTATTTAGGTGGAGCTGGACAACAAATTTAATAACCATACCTGTGGTCTCTGTGGGGATTACAATGGAATTCAGATCTACAATGAGTTCATCAAAGGAGGTGAGTCATCCCACCATACTGACAATTGTCACTGAAGATAGACTGACAAGCCTTGTGCATAGAAACATTACAGGAGAACAGATTTCACTTGAGAGGTTTCTGTGATTGCCCCAGACTAAACATGAAGTTCCAATGCTGCATTCCTAGTCTGAATTTATTCTATTCCAAATTAATCTTTTGGTTCTTTACTAGCTTTCTTTTTCTGTTTCCCCTTTACATTTTTAAGCACAATTAGGCAACATTCAGAGCCAGTACCTGTGTCTAACATGCATATTTGATACCATGGTAACTGTTTCCCTTGATCAGTACAGTTCCAGTTCAGATGCTCCTTGTTGTCAATTTTAGGAGCTCAGCAAGTTTTCTTTCTATTTTTTTTTCTCATAGATACAAGCTACAACTCAATTACATTTGGGAACATGCAGAAGATCAGCAAACCCACAGCCAAATGTGAAGATCCAGATGAAACCCAGGCTCTTCCAAGCTGTAATGAGCATGTAAGTATTTCTTATGGTGAACTTCACTTACATGGGCACGAGGACACATCCCTGTGCAACATGGAGTTAATTGCAAGGAGCTGGGAGGACTATCCCTTCCAGGATAAATGGTTACTTTTTCCTAGCTGTTCAAAAGAAAAGAAGGGTTTTTTTTTGCAAGATAAGGAATGTCCAGAAGCTCAGATGCTTGCAAATCTCTTAAACATTATTCCTCTTTCTCCTCAGCGTGATGAGTGTCACAGGTTGCTGACTTCCTCTGCATTTGCTGATTGTCGGCTCCGTCTTAATTTGGAAATGTACATCCAAGCCTGCATGCAGGACAAGTGTGCCTGTAGTGGGAAGACAGACTCCTTCTGCCTCTGCAGCACCATCTCTGAGTATTCCCGCCAGTGTTCGCACGCAGGCGGCCGCCCGGGAGAATGGAGGACAGAGAGCTTCTGCCGTAAGCAGTGACACAAATTTTATAAAATCCAAATGTTTCATGCATGTAGCACCAAGAGATTTAAATTCACTACTTCTTCACAAAGCTGTTGGCATGTATTATAAATTTCATACCGATAGTGCTAAAATATTATGTTCTCCCTCTTTTCTTCTTCTATTACTTTTGCAATTAAGAAATATTTTTCGGCAAATTCTGTTCCCATTTTAAAAAACTGGGATTTGATGCTGCAGGAGATGGGAATAATTTGGTATCTTTGAAACCAAAAGAAGTAAATATAAAACCCAGGAAAAGCAGTTCAGAATTAGACGAACATGCTTTGCCATGTGGAGTCTGGCTTGAGACACCACTGACTTGAAGGGAATAGGGTGTAGGATCTGTGGTTTCTCTCGAATGATGGACTTAGCACTCAAATAACTCTTGGTGTCTTTCTTATTCTTTCAGCCAAGAGCTGTCCTGCTACCATGGTCTACAGAGAAAGCAGCTCACCCTGCATGGATACTTGCTCACACTTGGACATCAGCAGCCTTTGTGAGGAGCACTACATGGATGGCTGTTTCTGCCCTGAAGGCAAGTGTTGTTCTAGCTGTTGCATTTGGGACAAAAGCAAGAGGCCTGTCTAAGGAAGTCATATTAAAATACTACATGTAGTCAAATTATGTCTTTTAAACTAGTAGAGCTACTCATTATTTTTCCCTCTAGAGGAAAATAACTGTAAAATTTTCTAAGGATATAATAATTGATTAATTAATCAATTATTTTATATTTCAAACATATTAAGGCAGTGGCAGGTAATAAACCTGCTTTTTAATTCTCAACAAGTGGGCTTTTGATACTACATAGTGAATCATGCTTTTTAGGTTGAATAGTTCTGAGACAATGGACATCATTTGCCCAGAGAGTGGCAGTGAACAAGACTGAGTGAAATTCTCAGGCTTGCTGTCAACTTTGGGAAAGAAGATTACATTGGTAGTCTTCACAGCCAAAAAGACTAAAAATCTAAACATGTGACATTCTGAGACTGTTCTTATATGCTTGTAATAGCCTTTTAACATGTGCATAGTTATATAAATGAACAGACTTGGATTTTCAAAGCTGAATAAAAGTGCTTTCCATGTGTCTTATATTATAAAAAATAGAGGCAGTATTCTTCACAGTTTAGGTAAACTCAGCCTTTGTGGCAAATTAGAGTTTTTTCTTTGTGGAAATTGATAATTTGAAAAAGAGCTGAAATAGTTAATGTTGTGTTTTATAGGGACTGTGTATGATGATATCAGTGAAAAAGGTTGCATCCCTGTTAACCAGTGCCACTGCAAACTCGGTGAAAAGACCTATGCACCTGGAGAAAGGATTTCCAAAGAATGTGAAGAATGGTAAGGATCCTGGTTGTTGTACACCTTTCTTTGAATGATTGTAAATGGGTCTGCATTTTTCAAATTTCTCGGTCATAGTAGATGTCCTGAAAACACTCTGAATTTAATGTTTATGTTGCACATCTATAAAACAAAATTTCTGAAAAGTTTTCTTGATATGGCATATGTCAAAGGGAAAAGCTAAGGAAATGGTCAAGGATAACGTTTTAATGCAGATACTTTCAGTGCTCTCAGCTCCTGTAATAACTACAAGCATTTTTTGTATTATTTGTCTGTTTATAGCACCTGCAATTCAGGCAGATGGACCTGCAAAGATCTAGACTGTCCAGGCACATGCTCAGTGGAAGGAGGTTCCCATATTTCCACCTTTGATGGGAAGAAATACACCTTCCATGGAGACTGCTACTATGTGTTGGCCAAGGTACTGTGTACTGTGGGTCTGTTCTCTTGTAGAATAAAACAGTGTCAGTGGGCTGATGTGTATCAGTTGGGAGTTATTGTTCTATTCCACTTCTATATAGTGGGGGAAGCAGAAATGCTGTAAGTTATACTAGAAAATTCAGGATTTAGCTGTAAAAGCCCTAAGGGGAAGCTGGGGACTTATTGCAACTGGTGATTAACTTAGTGAGATAGAAGACTCCTATACTGTCATTATCCAGTGAGTCCTTTGTATATAAGAAATCAAAAAGTCTCAGGATTAGAAGTTCTTGAACATTTCTGTAATAGTTATTTCTGAGTGTCAAAGTCAGGTGGGGAAAAAAGGGAGGCAGCTGTTTCATTCATCCCTAAAATATCTGGTGTCCATTATTCTAGAGAGAGAGGAAAATCTTGTTGAGCTAGGAAGGCTACTGCAACTGATAAATTTAGTCTTTGTTGTGGAAATAATCTAATGAGATTTTTTTATTTGACTAATGGATGTTTCTTTTCCTGTGATTGTAGGGTACTGAAAATGAGAATTATGCTCTCCTGGCAGAGCTGACTCCCTGTGGCTCCACAGACAAACAGACCTGCTTGAAGACTGTTGTGCTGTTAGCGGATAACAAAAAGAATGTAAGTGATGTTCTGTGAATTTTGCTAGATATATTGAAAATTAACATATTTCCCTTAATGTGGGGAAATATCTTTTTTCTTCTGGAGTCATTATTGTGGATAGATAAGGAACTTCAGACAGGCTGACAAACAGCTCAGATTTTTGCCTTGAGAATTCAAAATAGACCTAAACTTAAGAAAAGATAAGACTCAAAACAACTGACATTTCCCCCTCTTCTTTACTCTGCTCTGCACAGTATGATTATTCTCACAGGATTCCAGGTGTCTGGAAGCAGAAGTACCATTCTTCTTCCCATCACAAAATTTTTCTTAATTCAGATATAATTTTATAGATCTAATTGAGTCTTTTTCAGAATAATGTCTTTGTATAGTGATACAATCCGACCTCCTCAAATATTCTCTTTGTTTATGAGAATATATAGACTACCTATATATATAATTTATATACATATACACATTATTTTCCTCACATATTTTTGGGCTTCCATGTCCTTGCCAGCATTACTAGAACATAAGAAAACCAAATAAAAACCCAATAATTTTATGTTTCTATTGTATAGAGTAGCATTTTTGAGGAAGTTTAATAAACGGCTTTCTTGCCATGTCAGAATCATATTAACCATCACATAGAAGCTGTAGCACATGCTTTAATAAGGAATAAGAACTTGCTACAGATCCTGAAGACCTAATATTTTTTTCTACTTGCTGAAACCAAAGTGCCCAATATAAATGAGTTTTTAATTTCATTATTGCTATGAATTTTTGTAGGCAGATATAAGAGAAACACTGAATAGCAAGATACCTTATGCACACCCTATAGGGCTGCTGCCATGTTCAATTTTCAGACAGATTTTTTCCTGTAAAAAATTTGGAATTCAAGACAGAGCCTAAATTTGTAAAATGTCCTTCCTGTTAATTTTCTTTGTGTTAGTTCATTTTCCTCAGTCCCTGGAAGCTCATTGATTCCATTTGCCATTACACAGGTGGTGGTTTTCAGATCAGATGGCAATGTGCTCCTGAATGACATGACAGTGAATGTGCCTCATGTGTCAGGTAAGGGACACAGCCTTGTATGTCAAGTGTCACACACCTGATTTCTCTTATAGAGGTGTATTTTTATTGAAGCAAAAGTGGAAGAGAGTTATTTAGCACTTTCCCAACCTGGCTACATGGTGTGGGCATGCCCATTTGGTTCTGATCCCAGAGACCAATCTTTCTAAGTAATCAACTTGTTAATCAACTTGTTAATCAAGTAATCAGCTTGTAAATTTTTGAGGACCAGCATCATATCTAGTTGGCCAGTGATTTTTAAAGGAAAAAAATTAATTTGATCCTGGTCTCAGAGATTTAATGCCGGGTGATACATGAGAATCTATGTATAGAGATTAAATATAAGAATATATATATAAAAGAAGTGTTTCTTTTGGCAGCCTGTGTGTGTGTCTGTTTACTACAACAGTTCATGTTTTGTTTTTCAGCCAGCTTCTCAGTATTCAAGCCATCTTCCAACTACTTTGTTGTACAAACTTCTTTTGGGCTTCAGATGCAGATCCAGCTGTCTCGAGTCATGCAGCTGTTTGTGACTGTGGATCAATCAGTTAAAGGAAAACTTCAAGGCAAGTGTCTACACGAATGGCAAGGAAAACCGTGCTGTTCCACTGAATAGTCATGTATTTTTTATATGAGGGATAACTCATTCTATTTGTTGATTCAAGGGGAGAAAACAGAAAGAAAATCATCTCAAGCAAACTAGAAATGTGTTTTTATTTTTTGATATTAAAATGGCCTATCACTCTGGTGCCAGTACACAGGTGTTTCTTAGAATATTCCTTACTTTTATATTAAGTTTAATTTTTAGCTATCCACAAAACCAGGTTTTTGGTGTATTTTGTGGTTTCAATATCATGAGAAGGCATAAAAACTATGGGTTAGAATAGGTATCTCTTGAAGCACAAATATCTTCATGATTACTATTGTAGAAATTGAAGATTCAAAGCAGGGCTTCTAAAACTTCAAATACTAACTTCAAATAATGCATATTTATAACATGCATTAAATTGATGTGGGGTAATCAGATGTTTCTAATGTTTGTGATCAGTTGTCCCTTTCCTTTGACCTTTCAGTATGAGAATAGGTAATGCTTATGTGAAGTTTTTACTTTGTTCTCAAATAGGTCTTTGTGGAAACTTCAACGGAGTGGAAGGTGATGACTTTAAAACAACCAGCGGGCTGGTTGAGGCTACAGGATCTGCCTTTGCTAACACATGGAAAGCTCAGTCCACCTGCTCAGACCAGGTAGAAAAGCTGGAAGACCCCTGCAGTCTCAGCATTGAAAGTGGTAAGCAAATTAATAAGCCAAATAATTGGCTTCTGCCAGGGTGAGCAGTGTCTGCTGTGCGTTACTGCAACAGGCATGTAAGAGTTTTAGTGGGGCATTGAAGATTTTTTACAGGACTGTAAAATTAATAATTAATATCTGCAAGTATGTATACATAGAAGAACTTCATCAAACTGAAGTGAAAATTTAAGGGGTGATTGTAAAAGAATCCTAAGGTGGAAGAATGGAAACAACAGTCATTAATTTGCATTATCTGCATAGACAGCTTGTATCTCCTAGCACTATCTATCATTATGTTTAACTTAGCTTTATGGTCCCCAAATGGAAACAATTCCTGTGCAGAAGTTGCAAAAGTATGGTGCAATTTTTGATTTTATGATTGCATTTCTCTGAATTAAGGATTAGAAATGTATGTATGGTGGTTGCATATAGTTTCTCCACTCCCCAAAATGCACACAGTTCTCTCATTTGTATTGCTGCACTGCAATTATGTGTCAGCATAATTATGCACAGCACAGGGAATATAAGGAAATGTGATGAATTCCTTTTTTTTTTTTTTTTTTTTCAGCAAATTATGCTGAGCATTGGTGTTCTTTGCTGAAAAAACCCAAAGGGTCCTTTTGCAAGATGTCACGCAGCCATTGATCCTTCAGAATACTATAAGGTATTGTAATTTTGCACTCTTTTTGTACTGCATTATAGATGGTAAACCTGTAATTTATCATTGTTTGAACATTTGAGGCATCAGTGAGTAGCTTGTCCGTAAGAGATGATGAAGTTTTTACATTGACTGATTCAAGCAGCACAGCATCCAAAGTATCTCATCTGATTAGATCCTTATGGGTTGTTGCTGAATAAAAATGTACATTTTTTCTTTTGCTTTCTTATGTTTTGTGTTTCATGTACATTTTTATTGGCTTGGATATTTGGACTGAAAAGAAGATTCAAGAGTTGCATGTGTATGTTCACAGTTTAGGCCTACCCTTAAAGATTGGTTTCCATAAAGTGAGGGGGAAAATTCCAACCATATATTGGTTGGAATGTAACACCAAATTGATTTTCATGCCAGATTCTCCATTCCACCTCATCTCTGTTGAGCAGTAAGTGAAGCTTACCTGAGGAAAAGGAATTCCAAAATCATTACTTATACTTGGAAGTTAGTGTGAGCTCAAATGTTGTAAAGGTCTTCATAGACTTGGATAATACTTTGCCTTTATTATTCAGGCTTTTGTGGATCTCTGCATTTCTAATTAGTAACTGAGAACGAATGGTATCAATATCCTTTAAAAAAGGTATTCTTAAGGAGGCTGACTGCTTTTTAAAGGTTCAAGAGGCTTGGCTTAGGTTAGAATAAGCATCCAAATATTTTCATTGTGTATGAAATGGAGCAGCACTTTAACTCTCTGGTCTTTGCTTGTTCCTTCTTGTTCTCTCTTCATGGGAATTAATACAAATAACATCAGGAAAAGCAAACAGGACATTTTGTAGCAATCAAGCCCATTGATTTCCTGGGGACTTAGTGACCCTTTAGTTCTTTTTCTTTCTTTCAGAAATGTAAATATGACACCTGCCTCTGTGAAGACAATGAAGAATGTTTGTGTGCTGCCCTGTCCTCCTACTCAAGAGCCTGTGCTTTCAAAGGGATCATACTGGGAGACTGGAGAAATAGTGTCTGCAGTAAGTAGTGGCACAGTAATCCCTGTGGAAATAATTAACCATGAGAAATAAGCAGGTTTTCTCTGAATTTGGTTGTCAGTGATCTCACTGTTAAGGGATTTAGAGTATCTTAGAAATGTCTAATGGACCTAAAAGAGACAATGCTGAAAATGTTTGCTAATCCATGTTATATTCTTCAGGTGTAATTTGAAATTTTTATACTTAAAAGCAGAAAGCAATATTTTTAACTTTCATCTTCTTTCCCCCAATCTGGTTAATATAATTCCATTTACTAATGGAATCCCAGCCATCAGGGCATTTACCATGCATTTGTTTATCAATGTCTATGTTTCTAATCATGCTTGCTTTTCATCAACAGTTCAGTATGTTTGAGACTAGGAGTTTATCTGATTATCAGTATGTGAAACAAATAGGGGTATGAAAGTAGAAACTACTAATAGCAGTTAAAAATAAGTCTTCAACTGGTAAAGTTAGGTTAGTGTTACTTGTGACTTCTGATATTTTTGTACTTTAATAAGATCTAAGGGAATGTTTTTATCACGACATAAGGCACAGCCAAGGAAACCAGAATGGAAATATTAAGGCCAAATTGTCCATCCTACATTCCTTTTATATCAGTTTGGTTTTTTTCCCTCCAGGCAGCGAAACATCTTCTTGCTCAGGAAATCAAGTCTTCCTTTACAATCTTACAATGTGCCAACAAACCTGTCGTTCCTTTGCTGATGGTGAAAAGTATTGCTTGCAAGACTTTGCTCCTGTGGATGGCTGTGGCTGCCCATCCAATACATACTTGGATAACCAGGATAACTGTGTGCCCATCTCCCAGTGCCCCTGTTATTACAAGGGCTCATACCTGGAACCCGGGAAGTATTTCACAAAAGATGGAGAACGCTGGTATGTTTTATTTTGGTTTCTTTTTTGTGGGGAAAAAGCCCTTTAAAGATTGCTTGTTAAGTGTAAGGTGCTTAGGGTTTTTGGTACTTTAATGAGTAGTTGTAATGCATTTCACAACATCTTCATGCTGAGCAAAGCATTATCCTGTTGCAATGCAATTTACCAATGACTGAGCAGTGCAGCTTGCTTTGGAGGTGTGAGTACTGGCCTTCACAGATAAATGGTACTCTGAAGGCACAGTGTTAATAAGGCTTTGTTAAGCAGAAGGGTGAAAGGAAGATAAGCTATATGATATGTTTGCTTTTCTAGCAGACATGGATTGCTTGTATTTTCCACTAGAGGAAGGTCCTCTATCCTTGATATGTATTTACTTTAGCATAGGCTTTTGAAAACAACATCAATGATTCTGTTATCTTTTGCCATGATCTCTGGCAATGGTTTGCTGCCTGAGTCATCAGTGCAAATTGTGAGATGTTTTCTTTCATCCAGCAGAGGAAGCATATAGGTCAACAGATTTGCAGCATATAAATGGAATAGGCATGAAAATACACTGCATATCTAAATGGAGGCTTTGATTTAAATTATCACTTTTATCTGTATCATTATTATCTAATTCCTGAGTTGTCGTAAAACACAGTACTAAAGATTAATAGAATAGCTGTCATTCCTTATAACCTTTCTGTGCATTGTTCCTAAAATCTTGCTACACTTTTTCTCCAACAAAAAAAGATCAGTGTGATTCAATAGACTTGACCTTGAAATTTCAGTAGAAATTATGCAGGACATCTTTAATAAATTCTCTCAAATCTATATAAACAAATCCTTAGACTTAAATTGAAGATATTGAGCTTACTTTTTTTTTAATTTTACTTACTTCACTTTTCTAGTGTTTGCCGAAATGCTAAGATCCAGTGCACTTCAGTGAAAATAAAAATGAGAAGTAAGTGACATTCTATAAACTAAACTAAAATAAAACCCATAACCAACCTCCCAAGCCTACTTTCCTTTTGAATTTTCCATGTACTTGTTTGGCATGTTTTTTTCTCTTTATGTAAAACAGTAACACGTTTTTGCTTTGTTCTCTCTTCACTGAGCCTATTTTTTTCATAATGATATACTGAGATTTCTGTCTCAGAAATTAACACCTTTCATTCACATTTCTTTTGCCTTTTCTTGATTGATCTAAACCAACAATGTACCTTTCAGGTGAAGAAGCACCTTGTTCTTCCAACAAGACATACTTTGACTGCAGTGCATCCTCAAAGTGGAGTTCACAAACACCTCTACAGCTTAGCTGTCATACTCCTCAAACTGATCATGTATGTATTCAACTTTTCTTTCTATCTTGCTTTCTTTATTCTGTATTCATTGCATGACATGGTGCTACACAGCAAACACAGTTGTAACTAACAGTTTTTTCTCTTTGGTTTAATCAACCCTTTTTTCCTCCCCATGATATTAATCTGTTGCCATTTTTATGATGATTCCACTTATGGTTTACTGTGGCTTCAGTAGAGTGGTAATTTCCAGGTGAAAAAGAATTTTGCTTCTTGGACAATCAAAAAAGAAAAGAAAAACATTAGAAACCTAGAAAAAAAGAACCTTATAAAAATAATCAATATTAGACTATGTGGTTGTAAATGCAGTTTTTAAAGAGTGCTTGTGGATGAAGTAGAATTAAGATGCAGTGCTTTGTCATAAGGTAACCATTTCTCCTTATATTCCTTAGTTCCAGACAGAGTGTGTCTCAGGCTGTGTGTGTCCTGAAGGTCTATTTGATGATGGCAGAGGGGGCTGTGTTGAGCAGAAAGATTGCCCATGCATTCATAACAATGAATTGTATTCTTCTGGACAAAAGATAAAAGTGGACTGCAACACTTGGTGAGTTATAAGTAAATATTCTCTTCTAGAATATATTCATGCAGTATATTCATATCATATCTAGGCTTATGTACTACAGTAGCTGCAAAAGCTGGAAGTATCATCCTTAATTTTCAGGAATACTTACTGCTAACTCAGAAAATATAGATTCTTCTAGAAGTATGGGGGTAGTAGTTACCTCTGTTTTCAGTAGGCATCTCTTGTTGGGAAAATTCACTTGTTTTTAATAATGAAATGCTATCAGATTTAAGATTGTAGCTCAACAGAGAATGAAGTTGTATTATAGGCTTAAAAACAGGCAAAACAATTGAAGTTGAGGCTTGGATATTTTGCACATTATCACATTATATCAGGCAGCTGCTTGGCTTGTTCTGCAGTTTTTCAAACTGCATACTATTGGTGAGATCTGAAAATTCAACTTCTCTGCTCTCTTCTAGCACCTGCCAGAAAGGGCTTTGGAAATGCACTGACGACGTGTGCTATGGGACTTGCACAATATATGGAAGTGGCCATTATAACACTTTTGATGGGAAATTCTATGACTTTGATGGGAGCTGTGAATATGTGGCTGCTCAGGTAATGCTCATCAGGAGGGCTGAAAAGGAATTTGATTGCCTTGAAAATTTACTTTCGTCCATGGTTTTGTCATTGCTTATTGCCTGCAATCATTGTTCCCAAGATGTTCACACATTCTGTCAGGGTAAATTGTGTGTTTTCAGTGCAGGCAAGCTGTATGAATGTGGTTTTTTTTTCCCCCCCAGATATATCATAAATTGCACGTAACAGAACTGTGTTGCAGTGAGAGCTAACTATCATTTGTGAAATAAATCCAAATTCTAAGCTTAGAAATTTGAAACTTATTTTTAAAGATATATTCCTCACTTTGTTTTATTTTCCCACTCTTCTTCCCAGGCTGAGACTATGTTAACTGTTTATATATATGTATGGAAGTATGCATATATGGCTGTGCATCTGTAGAAATATGTGTGTGTAGGATCTCACATTTGAAGGAGCAGTAACTACTTATACATTGTGAAGATTTAAATGGTTGCAATTATTATGAGACTGAACTACAATGAAATATTCTACCTAATTTTCTCATGTTCTTTTCTTTCTCTTTTTCAATAGGACTTCTGTGGCGACAAAAATTCCAGTGGCTCATTCAGTATCATCACAGAGAATGTCCCTTGTGGAACTACAGGAGTCACCTGCTCAAAGGCTATCAAAATGTTCCTAGGGGTGAGTGGTGATAGTACATATCAGTAATCAAGTATTACCAAAAATGTAATGCTCCAAAGTCACGCCCCTAAAAGCAGCTGTAACAAGCATTAGAAGCCCTGTCAAATTATTCTGTAAAGGTGTGGGTTCTCAGCTGGTGAAAAACCTCTCAAACAGAAGTGCTACACCATTCCCTGCCATCTTGGAAGTCATCCCAGAGTTTGAGATATTGGTTTCAGAATGAGTTGCATTGTTACAAGTGTCTAATTTCTTGTCTCATCTTAGAGGTTAGTGTTACAATATTTCTATTTTATCTTTCAGAAAACTGAACTGAAATTGGAGAACAAAGAGTACAAAGAAATTCAGCGAGATGTTGGTGATGATGTGCAGTATTGGAACAGGACAGTCGGGCTGTACTTGGTTATTGAGGCTAGCAATGGTGTGATGCTGATCTGGGACAAGAAGACCACTGTTTTCATCAAGCTGAGCCCTGATTACAAAGTTAGTGCCTGTCTGTCTTTTTCTGAAGTAGTATTGTGAATAGAAAAGGAAACATAAATGTTCTTTTATTCTGACTCCTTGTCTAATTTCTATATCCTCTATGCACTGATGATTAGCTTGCATTATTACCATCACAGCTTGCAGAAGCACTTCTGAGGTTTCTTGCAGTCTATCACAATGTATTGCACAGAATTCACAGGATGTAACTCTAATAGAGATAAACAGGCAATACTCTTGAGTTTGTGAGTATTGATAGCAAATCATCCAGAATAATTTAGGGGGTGTGGACTGGCTGCATATGTGCTTGGAAACCTACATGCAGTCTCAGCCCTGTCTTAAAACCAAACTCCCTATGCAATGTATGTATGGCCATGGTTCTGGTTCCTGAAATTCAGCATGCTGAATTGGAGAATATTGAGGCATTGTACCAAAAATTCGCCATTGAGGACAGATTGATACATTTTTTTCAAGAAAAATGGTTCCCTGTAATTTCTCTTCCATGAATGAGGAAATGGTTTTCATTATATTAGAAATCTTTAATAAAAACAGCTTTGAGCAGAAATCAATTACCTCAGATTTATATTAATAGATGAGTTATGATAAATTGAGAACAACAGAGAAAAAAATAATTCTTCTCAGCTGTAAGAGGCTTGGGCACTCTTTAATATCTTAAATTGGATATGGAGACAGAGATACGGAAATAAGCCAGATATAATTGATTTTAAGGAGGGAAGACATGGCAGCTGAATAATTTGCCGAGGATGGATAAATAAAAATTTAATTTCTGTACAAATGATTTGATAGTAAATATGAAAGTCATCATTTACAGAGACAGTAATTTGTCACTTTTCATGTCAATGTTTTGCGTTTACTTTACCAGAGTCTGTTTCTCACTTCCATGGTATATTTAAAAACTCAATTTTCTTTTCCAGGGCAAAGTGTGTGGTCTGTGTGGCAACTTTGATGACAAGGCAAACAATGACTTTACAACAAGGAGTGGACTGCAGGACTCTAATCCTCTGATTTTTGGAAATTCCTGGAAACAATCTCCCATGTGCCCAGATGTCACAGAAGAGATTAAGCCCTGTGATCTGAAACCACACCGGAAATCCTGGGCAGAGAAAGAATGCAGCATCATCCAGAGCGAAGTCTTCGAAATTTGTCACTCCAAGGTTTGTAGAAGACAGTAGGTGATGGGACAGCACAGTGCATTTCTGATAATGCAGAACCAAAAAGACCATTAGAAATGAATGAACAGATGGTTAAACAGAGTGATCTTCATTTAACTCTTCAGTGCATCTACAGATGTCAGCACATTTCATGTGGCCTTAGTAAAGTAGTCTGAGTCTGTGGCAATGGGACTGTGTGGTGACAGCCCCAGCTGTACAATATTCATCCCCACAGTTTCACTGCTACTACTCTGCAAGTTAACTTCAGAAATGTATCCTGAACAGGTCTTTGTTTGCTACAGTTGCACCATCTCTTGTTTAGAGACTGTCAGTATTACAAGTACTGAAGGACCTTACAATCATCAGACCCATCTCCTGATGAAAATTAATACTAAACATGAAAGGTGACTGTTGAAGGGGCTACTACTTGTAGTATTCAATCCACAAAAGGATCTTCTTAGACACCACTGACATCACACAGTTTAGATAGACAGATGCTGATACTGTGCCTCCAAATTGCCACAGCAAACATTGTGACAGCCCACAGCTCCCACAGTACACTGCACAGAGAGCACTGCTCTTTGTTTCCCATCTCTTTCCTGATGTATGGTAATATTGTCAACAGTTTTTTCTTGACTCACAGTGGAGAAGTCACAAACAATTATTAAGTTAATTAATTTACTATATGTTTCCTTGTGGTTTACTTCAGCAGCAAAAATCCAGTCTAAGTTTCTCCTCTTGCAGTCGCAAACAAAAAAAAAAAAAAAAGCTTTTTTAAATTGTGTCATTGGATAAACTCCAAAAACTGACAGGCACTAAATTATATAATTCATATTTGCTGTGAATGCAGCCTTTCTGACATTGTTCAGCATTTGGTTGGCAAAGCTTGCTGGAAGATAAGACTTCACTGGCATAAATTCAACTTGGTTTTCGGAGCATTAAAATGGAACTCTATTAGGAAATGTGATCACTGCCAAGGACTCTTACTTTGTTTTTTCAGTCATAGCAACTTACAAAGGAGATCTATTATTTTAAGTCTGTTATTCCCCAGAATGTATTGAGCAGCTTCAAGCTTGTAAATGTTTGTGATTTGGTAACTCTTAGACACAATCTCATTCCTGGCCAATTCAATTCCCAAGTATCAAGAGCTCTCAAACATATTAGTTTGAAAACTAGTGAAATTAACTGGGGCATCATTTCTTCCCCTGACAGGTGAACCCACTTCCTTTCTATGAAGCTTGTGTTCATGATGCCTGCTCTTGTGACAGCGGTGGAGATTGCGAGTGCTTCTGCTCTGCAGTTGCAGCGTACGCCCAAGAGTGCATCAAGGCTGAGGCCTGTGTTTTCTGGAGAACTCCTGATATCTGCCGTGAGTAACAGATAAACACAACTGTATCTTTTAGCTGCTGTCAGAAAGCCAGTCACTGTCACTGCAAAGTCATGCTGGCTACTTGGTGAAATCTTTTCTCAGCATGTCAGGGAACACCAGGGCTAGTAAATTTATGTATCTCAACTCTCTTTTGTTCAAACTGGCTTTTCTTTTATCTCTTTTCTCTTTTTCTCTTTTCTTTGATCTCTCTCCTCTCTCAGTTCTTCAAATTACTCAGAATTTGATTATAGCAAAAAGTATACAGCACTCCCATGCTTTAGCACTGAACCTTATCAGTGTTATGTGTATTAAACAGTGTCCATTAGTCATGCTAGTATTCATACCAGTACACCATATATGAACATAAAATATTATTTAAATTAATATTACCCAAAAAGCACTCAAATCAAAATGTTGAGATTCTAAGTAGCAGAAATATACAATTTTTTAATTTAAAAAATTCCTTCAAATTCAGAATTTGGACTAATTGGAGCTTTTAAATGTAAGAAGCCAGTGAAACAAAAATTCTAAGTTTCATTCTGCTCTGATATATAATTTAATAAAAGCTCCTTCCTCTGTCTCTAGTCATCTAAGCTGAATTTAAGTTGTATTCATAACGGCTCATATGTTTCCTCTTGGTCTTTCAGCCTGTCTGGTACAGCAAGATGGCAATATTTTGTATAAAATGGAAAAATATTTAGGAGTTTGCAAGTAGCTACAGAAGAGAAATACTCTCAGAAATAAACCTTTAATTTTAAGCACAAATTATTTTTAAGAAATATCTTTATATCTTAAATCTTTATAATTTGAAGCATTTTTACCCAGTGGCTTGAATGTTTAAAATTTCAGTCTTGGGCACTGGTGTTTTGATGTATCCTTAGTTTCAGCAGAGTAGCAGAAAGTCTAGGTCTTGTACCTCAAGAGGAATTTGGCCAGCTTAACTTGTATATGATGCAGCTTGTACCTTTGAAGGCCTGCTCAGAACTGCATTCTGGCAACCCTGTTTTTAATCAGTTTCTCTCTTTTCTCATCAGCCATATTCTGTGACTACTACAACCCTCGCAATGAGTGTGACTGGCACTACGAGCCTTGTGGCAGTAATATCACAACCTGCAGGATGATCAACAATGTCAGCACCAACTTTACAATACCACTACTGGAAGGTAATGAATTCCTTGCCGTTCTATATTGTGTTTTGTATAACTTTGTTCAGATATCTTGCAATAATTATGGACTAGTCAGTCAACTTGATGAGATGTTCCTAAATCTGCTATATTGAGTTTGCCTCCAGTCTTACGTAGATGTTTCCTGTAACGTAATTTATTATTTATTAACCTCAATGGGTTATTAGTTGCATTGCTGTCAGCCACAAAACTAATCTCTGCTTGGATAGTATCCTTAAACATGCATTATTATTACATCATAGTTATTTTGAATCCCATGCAAAAGTATTTCAAAAGCAGGAAAATTTTTGATATGGCAAAGAAGCAAGTCAGTGATAGTAGGGCATTTTTTACCTTATTATTTCTTATGTTCCAGATCATCTTGCTTTTACTAGATTAGAGTGCAACATTTACCTACCTTTACACTGGAAAATATCTTTCATAGCAGACACACTGATGCTGCTATATATTGGATTCTTAAGAGAGATTCTGTTTCCTGTGTAGATGAGATACTAGTAGGTGACAGTCCTTGTGGTTGATAATGGAACAGAAATTTCACATTAAAAGGACTGCAGTGATCCAAGAATGTGAAAGATTTTACAGGTAGCTTCTGGTTTACCACAAGGTAAAGCTGGAGAAAAAACCTGTATTTTTAGCCATAAAGTCTTTTCGGTCTGTATTGGAAGCACTTACCTCCAGTTTAGGGATTGGCAAGAAATGCCTTGAGTTTGACTTTCCTTTGAACTGGTGGTAAAAAAATTAAAAGAAAAAAAATGAAACAAACCAAAACTCAAGAGAAACAAAACAAAACAAAATACTACCACAAAATTGTACTAAAAAATCAACAAAAATCCCTCACCAAAACATTTTTTAAAAACCCAACAAACCTCTGTGTTTAAAAATAATTATTAGAAATATCTGGGAAGGGTCAGAAGGCAGATTATTATATATCCAAGTATCTTTCTGGATGATTTTTGTTGTTTAATTTCACTAGAAATATAGAGCACACCTATTTTTGTTAGGGCATCTTAAGTACAGTCTGGCAGTGTAAGTACTAGCTAATTACATGGTGTTTCATTGTAAAGGCCATTTAGAACTCCAGTACAGTGCAAAGAGGACTTCATATTATATTATTCATATTAATATTCGTATTCGTATTCGTATTATTATTATTATTATTATTATTAATAATAATAATATTATTATGTCCTTAATAATTGGACTTAATAAGAGGTTATTTGGACAAAGGAGATACAGTAATAATAGCAGAATACTATTTTAAGTGCATTCACATGAAAAATGGAATGAGAATTTATAGTCAGTTAATTGTTTGCATTGAAGTTTGGATCCCTGCCCAAGGGTTAGGAAAAATACAGATAAATTGTCTATTTGAGATAAAGACATCTGATATATTCAAGACAAGCAAGAAATGTAGTGAAAAACCTGTTCATTAGTGAATCTTCTTCCATATTCCACACAAAAGTATTAGTGTGATTTATACAAAAATTGGGGTGTTTCTTTGTCTTAAAATTACTAGCTGCCCATTAAAATGAGTATAAATTAGGGATTTCTCTAAGGTATTGAACTAACAAAAAGAAACTTCACTAGTTTTTGTAAAAACACCTCTTACTTAATCCTCACCCCAGTATTATCAATGAAAACTGTTGAAGTCTTTTGGAAAGGCTAATTGTCCATGGATTGATTTGAATGGGAAGTTTTAGATTTCTTTCACTGTGCTCGATTCAGTGAGAATGATTTGCCTTCAGATGGTAACATATCACCGAGTTAGCTTTTTGTACTTTTTCTTCATCCTGTATTCTGTTCTACCTGTCATCAATAGGCTGCTACCCCAGATGCCCTAAGGACAAGCCTATTTATAATGAAGAGACAAAGGAATGTGTGACTGAAGATAAATGTGGATGTTACCTCGAGGATGGAACCCATGTACCCCCTGGGCAAGAAGTAGTCACAGAAGACAACTGTACAATATGGTATGTAAAAATTACTTGCAGTAATTCAGGAAATAATTTATGTATGCAGAGTCCCTCATTTATGTTACTGGGCCTCAAAAACTTCAGCTGAAGAGCTGGTATTCTTGTATTTCATAATTTTCCAAACCCACAATAATCCAGATTTCAGGTTGGTAGTGTTATTATAATAAATGTATTAGCAAATTCATTAGTTATACCTGTCAACTGTCATAAATTATAATACTTAAACCTGGGTGAACTTATAAAACAACTTTTCAATTCTCATGACTCTTTGGGAATAGAGGGGCTACTCTGCCTTGTATTGTCACTTAAAACTGGGACTTCCATATCACTGTAATCTGAAATACTCTTGCCTTGAAAGTTGAGTCCCAACTATGTGCTTAGGGTGTTGGCAATAATAGCACTTACACCTCTGGTTCTACATGGTGACCAGAGAATAATCTGATCTAGCTATTAAGTTCACTCTGCAAAACAATTGTTATTGCAGTATTGCAACTTGCAATTGTATTGGAAATGGTGACTTAATTTGAAAGAAAAATGGTAGGCAATACTAAAAAATATACCCAGAAAAATATCCAGTAGTGTGAATGAAGATCAAGTGGCAAATATATGTTTCTGTGCTTTTAACTCTGCTAACAGGTGTCATAAAACATCAGCAATATTTTAACTTTTGAAAATTTTTCTTTTAGTGTCTGTGTCCCATCAGGATCTATACAGTGTAAACCACTCCCAGGTAAATAACATTTGTGTTTTTCTGGAAAGAAAAAGAAAAAAAAATCATAAACTGCTCTGTCTGACTCTACAAAAGACTTAGTATTAATTTAGAATAATTCTTTCCAGTGCTAGTGAAAGTAGTGACTAAAGAAAGTTTGCCAGCACTTTCGTTGAACTTTGCTGTTAGTCCTTCTGGTTCAACCTTTTTCTCATGCCTCTTCAGTCTTTCTTCCCATGTCCCATATCCAAACTAATGGATTTCACCAGGACTTTGCACTTCCTGAACATGTAGTTATTAATACAGAAGTGTCAGTTAGTAAAATGCAATTATTATTTCTCTCAGAACATTTTAAAACCTACTTTCTAAGTCTGTGTCACCAGGCATTTTATTCAGGACTTGATTAAATATGTCCTATTGCTTTAAATGTAAAGATAAATTAGCACAATATGGTAGATCTAAGTTCCAGGTACAGCTCTCAAAAACACAACTCATGTAAATGCTCTCTTGTCCTAAGTATTTTGCCTCTGCCTCTTACATGGTAATAGAAAAATTGCACAGTAAAGCCCTTTCTTGCAGGGTGTCCTTGTGTCATCAATGGAACACGCTATGAAGTGGGTGAAGTTGTGGGAATAGTACAGGATGGCGACATATGTATAATATACATTTGTGGAGAAGATGGTTCTCCATATCCTATTAGGAATGAGACTTGTCCAACAGCTTCACCTACAACCATTTCAACCTCCTTCTCTTCCAGCACTCTTACCACCACCACCACCACAGGTAAATCATCAATACAAATGTGATCTAAAACTTGTTTTCTTAAGGAAAATATTTTAAATATAGAATGTACAATTATATAGAATTATAGTTGAGCCACAGATAGAGCCATATTTATGAATTGTTTTATCACACCACACTAAGAAAGACTTTTAGCATTTTTAATTGATTTATTTCTCGTGAAAGAAATTGTAAGTATAAATGTATAGGTGCCTTTCTATTTCTGGAAAACACATGTTAGCTTTACAATATCCTAATGGGATAGTAGAAATAACATTAGGACTGTCAGTAAAACAATACTATTATATTTCTTTTGAAATGATGAAGTAATCACTTTTTGTTCTATTTCAGTTTCCACTACGAGCCATCCAGTAACTACAAGTAAGTTATAAAACAGAGTTATTAAAAATGTCAAAGGCAATCAACTGAGAAAAATATATTTTAAACAAAAATGAATAGTTTTTTTATAATTTCAAAAGTGCCATTAGTATATAGAGAAGAAGGACCTTTAAAGGTTTTGGCTTGGTGATTTTATTTTGGTGCAAAATTTCCGGTTTAAAGACCTGGTAATGCAGAACCAAATTTAGAACTCTTTTCGTTGTTAAGATGACAAATTGCAATGCAGTCCTCTAATCCCTAATAGAAGAAAATAAATATTTCTCTTCTGAGGATGTTCTCTATAATGTCTGAAATCTCTGTCTTTTCTTGCAGCTCCCTGCTTTGGACTGATCTGTGATTGGACTGAGTGGTTTGATGTTAGCAAACCTGAAGAAGGTGATGGTGACTATGAAACATATGAGGAAATAAGAAACCATGGAAACAAAATATGCACAGCTCCTGAAAAAATTGAATGCAGGGCTAAGGATAAACCTGATGTGAGCTTAGAAGAACTTGGCCAGAAAGTCCAGTGTAATGTTACATATGGGCTAATCTGTAAAAATGATGAGCAAGATGTAACTATGTGGCAACTTTGCTATAATTATGAAATCAGAGTAAACTGTTGTGAGTGGCAAGAAAAACCTTGTGAGCCTACAACTACACCTACTACACCACAAACTACAACTTCAACCACCATCAAGACAATACCCACCACCACTACAATCAGGACTTCAACCACACCTATATCCGAGCCTACGACAAGTGAGTATATACCAATAGTCTTCACTCCAGTAACCTCAACATCTACAGGTATTAATAGAAAAATACTCTGTGATCTTACTTTGCCTTTGGAGAAATAAAAGGCTATTGGCTACTAAAGGCAGGTCACAATCACAGAAACCATTGATCTGCAAGGAAGTCTTACTTAGGAGGGTTTGGACTTTTAAGTTTCTGCTGGAGAGAATTTATCCAGAGAAAAGAGCAGACCACTTTTCTAACACCTGTTGGTAGAGGCATTTTCTGGGTGGGGCTGCGAAGGCTTCCTTCTTCAGGCTGACATGGTCTTTCTGATTTTTTAAGAAGCACTTTTCAGCACCATGCCTAATCCCTTCACTAGGAAAAGATGGCCATGATCTTCTCTATGCACGGATGTCAGGAATTCTGTTTTCTGGGGCCAGAAGGGGAGGGCTGGTGGTAGGGGCCTTTGCAGGGCTAAAGGTGGGCTGACCTGTCTATGTCTGTAGCAGCTGCCTCATGCACAGCTTCTGTTCAGTTCATATTGAGTCCCACTCATGCCTTTGTGCCTTTGTCTGTTTTCTCTCCCTGCTGATTCTAACAGGCACACCGAGCACAGCATCCCCAACAACAGAATTGCCAACCACTTCCACATCACCAGAGACTCCCACCACCACCACCCCCACTACCACAACCACGACAGGACCAACGACAACAACAACTGTTCCACCAACCACAACCACAGTTACAGAAGGTATGATCCAAAACCAAATAATTCCCACCAAAGGCCCTGTGCCTCCAACTACAGTACCAACACAGAATTCTCTTGCTCTGTTGTCATTTGTGTCCTTGCTGTGGGAGTAGTAAAGATCCATGAGAACCTCCATTTGTGACTCTGGATGGGATCAGGGAGGGTGTAACTTTCGGACATACTAGGAAATTTCGTGTTGCCAAAGCTGGCATTTTTGGCTGGGGCACTTAAATGAAACAAGGATTTAGGGGTCTTTGGGAGAAGATTCTGTCTTCCCTAACTTGACAGTGCTCCAAGAAAGCACTTCTTCCTTTGCAATGTCAGAGCTAGAGGATGCCAGCGTCTATAGATGTACGAAGCAAGGATTTCTGTGACAGGCTTTTGGGAACAGTTTCACTCTGCAGACTGTCCCTTCCTCTGAAGTGTGGTCATTGGCTGATGACATCCACTACTCCTCTGGGAAGCCCTTCAGAGGGCTGACATCGAATCAGTGGAACTCTTATGACAATGAGGCAGGAACAAGCCACACATCCCGCTCCCAACTTTTGCCCCAGAATTTAGGAAGGAGTTTAGGTAATGAGGCAGAGATAAAAGGCCCCAGCCAAATCCAAAGCACTACTTCTCCTCATCTCTTGCTTGCTCTTTCTGATTTTGGGAGAAACATCTTCCAGCACTATCCTCAGTATCTTCACTAGGCATGGAGGGACAGGACTGTCTCTGTGCATGGATGTCAAGGATTTTGCTTTCTCAGGCCAGAAAGGAAGGGTTGGTGCTATGGATCTTTGCTCTGTTAGGGTGGGCTGACCTCTCTAGGTCTGAGACAGTTGTTTCATGCACAGCTTCTGTTCATTTCACATTGAGTCCCACTTCTGCCTTTGTCTATTTTCTCTGTCCCTGCTGATTCCAATAGGCACAACAAGCACTACATCCCCTACAACAGAACTGCCAACCACTTCGACATCACCAGAGACTCCCAGCACTACCACAACCACTACCACCACCACCACAGGACCAACGACAACAACAACTGTTCCAACAACACCCCCGCCAGGTCTGTGAAGTATGATCCAAAACCAAATAATTACCACCAAAAGCCCTGTTCCTCCAACTACAGTACCAGCAAAGAATTTTCTTGCTCTCTTGTCATTTGTGCCCATGTTGTGGGAATAGTAAAGATCCATGAGCACCTCCATTTGTGGCTGTGGATGGGATCAGGGATGGGTGTAACTTCTGGGCAACCTGTGGCCAAACCTGGCTCATTGCCTCGCTGTTTCATCAGGAGCAAGGATTTAGGGGTCCTTGGGAGAAGGTGTTGCCTTCCCTGACTCAACAGTGGTCCAAGGAGCTATTTCATGCTTGTGCCCAGCTTAGACAGCTACTGAAGTGATGGCAATGTTGCTTTTGCTGCTACGGGATGGTGTCCTTCAGCTGGACAGAATGTAGTCCCTGGATCCATGGTGTGCAGTTGGAGTGGGCTAAAGTTGGTTCTAGTGGCATTTCAGGCTGTGTTTGGGCACAGCTGTGCAGACCTTCTTTCCTTTCTCTCCTGTTTTGTTTCTGTGGCCATTGCTGCTACTTACCAGCTGTTTGGGCTGTAGAAGCTTCCATGGCTATTGCTGGCAGAGTTTGGGGAATGGTTTCAGAGTGCAGATTGCCCCATTGGACAGACACAAGCTCTGGGCAGCTGGATTCTTCCAGCATTCCTGTTGGTGCTTGGCTCCAGCAATCTGTGTGCTGCTGAGATGCAGCTGAGGCTTTGTCAGCAGCGTGTGTTCTGTTGCCTGCTTTCCCTGTGGTCAGGTTCCTTCCCAGTGCTTAGTTTCTCCACGATATATTGAGGTGGTGTGCATGGCCCGAGAAGCTGAGAGTGGCAGGAGTCTCTGCTTAGTCCCACTCTGCCTCCTGTGTCCATCTTTTGTGAGTGTTTCTTTGCACACAAGAGTCCATACAAATCAATGTGGCCCAGCTGGGGGGGGGCATGGAGAGAACTCATCAGTGCCTGTGTCCTGATTTGGGCCTGGAGTGGTTTGTGGGGCCAAGAAGGAGAGGCCTGGCCACACCACTGAGCTGTCTTGTGGCCAGTGTTGGCTGAGTGCAATAGCAGCATGAGGAGCACTGTTGAGTGCAGGGGATGCCCAAGGCACCAGCTGTGTGAGGTGGTGCCCTGCATTGGTGTCTCTGTCCTGTCTGTTTCTAATTGTCTGTCTTGTTGTCGCCTCCCAGACTGTGGCTGCATCTGGTCGGAGTGGATTGACATGACTTACCCAAATGCTACTGACAAGAACAGTGGTGACTACGAAACTTTTGATAACATTTGGAAGAACTACCCCAACTGGGAGTGTGCAAAAGTTGAAAATGTTTCATGCCGAGCAGAGAAATTCCCCAATACTTCCATTGCAGATTTAGGGCAGAAAGTGGAATGTAGTGTTGACGTAGGGCTCATCTGTAACAATAAAGATCAGCAGATAGGAGGTATAATTCCAATGCCAGTCTGCCTCAACTATGAGATCAGTGTCTGCTGCACCCCCAACCGCCCAGAGTGTCTTCCAACTCCGAGCACCCCGAGCACCACACCTTCCACAGCTTCACCCACTACAACCAGTGTGTCCACTCCAAGATCAACAACCACTCCAACGCCAACACCAGAGACTCCCAGCAGTACCACCCCTACCACCACCACCACCACCACTACGACCACGATGACCCCCAGCACCCCCACCACCAGTGGCAGCACCTCGCAGACAACGCCAACTGTTCCTGTCTCAACCACACCCATTTCAACTACTTCAAGCACAGCTACGCCTACACCAACATACACCACCACCACACAAACTCCAGGTACTTCTCTGGTCTGTGCTTTCATGAGTTTCTTTGCTGTGGGGAATTGAAGGTCTGTGAGCACCTCCACCTGTGCCTCTCTAGGGATTCTGAGATTGGACTAATTGCTGTGTATCCCCTGAAATGGCCTTTTCCCAAGGTGGCCCTTGGGCTGGTTGTTTCAGAAGGAACAAGGACACAGGGGCCTATGTCCTCCTTTCCTGTGGAGGTATTGATCCTCTTGGTATTCATCCTTCCCTGACCACAGATTCTTATCTCAGCTCTTACTCCACGAGTTAGTGAGGTGTTCATGTAATGAGGCACAGATAGAAACCACCCAGTAGATGAAAAGCATTGTTCCTCCTCCTCTCTTCCCTATCGGTAGATCTCTCTGATTTTGTGAGAAGCACCTTCCACCACTATCCCCAGTATCTTCACTAGGCATGGAGGCCTGTGACCCTGTGTGTGCATGGCTTTTAAGGATTCTGCCTTTTGGGGCCAGAAAGGAAGGGCTGGTGCTAGGGACCTTTGTTGTTCTAAGGGTGGGCTAATCTCTATAGGTCTGTGGAAGCAGCCAAATGTGCTGCTTCTGCTGACTTAATGTTGAATCCTATTCATTGAATTAATTCCCACTCTATCTCATTCCTTTGTCCCTTTGTTTTTTCTCTCTGTTCCTGCTGTTTCTAACAGGCACACCTCCACCCACACCGAGCACACCAATGACAACAACAACTCCCAGGACACCGGAAACTCCCACCCCCAGCCCTCCGAGCACAACAACACTACCACCACCAACAACAACAACTACAACAACGGTTACTGGATCAACACCTCCTGGAAGTATGTTCCCAGCTGTAGTAATTCCCACCAAATTCTTCTCCATCTAACTATATAACCAACAAATAATTTTCTGTTTCTGTTTTAATTTTTTACTTGAACTGGGAGTACTGAAGTTCAGAGAGTACCTCTATTTGTGGCTGTAGATGGGATCAGGGATGGGTAACTTCTGGGCATTCTAGGAAATGCCATGTGGCCCTAGATAATATTTTGGTCTGGCTGTTTCATCAGGAGCAATTATTTAGGGTTCTTCAGGAAAAGGTGTTGCTTTCCCTGACTCAACAGTGGTCCAAGGAGCTATTTCATGTTTGTGCCCAGCTTAGACAGCTACTGAAGTGATGGCAATGTTGCTTTTGCTGCTACGGGATGGTGTCGTTCAGCTGGACAGAATGTAGTCCCTGGATCCATGGTGTGCAGTTGGAGTGGGCTAAAGTTGGTGCTAGTGGCATTTCAGGCTGTGTTTGGGCACAGCTGTGCAGACCTTCTTTCCTTTCTCTCCTGTTTTGTTTCTGTGGCCATTGCTGCTACTTACCAGCTGTTTGGGCTGTAGAAGCTTCCATGGCTATTGCTGGCAGAGTTTGGGGAATGGTTTCAGAGTGCAGATTGCCCCATTGGACAGACACAAGCTCTGGGCAGCTGGATTCTTCCAGCATTCCTGTTGGTGCTTGGCTCCAGCAATCTGTGTGCTGCTGAGATGCAGCTGAGGCTTTGTCAGCAGCGTGTGTTCTGTTGCCTGCTTTCCCTGTGGTCAGGTTCCTTCCCAGTGCTTAGTTTCTCCACGATATATTGAGGTGGTGTGCATGGCCCGAGAAGCTGAGAGTGGCAGGAGTCTCTGCTTAGTCCTACTCTGCCTCCTGTGTCCATCATTTGTGAGTGTTTCTTTGCACACAAGAGTCCATACAAATCAATGTGGCCCAGCTGGGGGGGGGCATGGAGAGAACTCATCAGTGCCTGTGTCCTGATTTGAGCCTGGAGTGGTATGTAGGGCCAAGAAGGAGAGGCCTGGCCACACCACTGAGCTGTCTTGTGGCCAGTGTTGGCTGAGTGCAGTAGCAGCATGAGGAGCACTGTTGAGTGCAGGGGATGCCCAAGGCACCAGCTGTGTGAGGTGGTGCCCTGCATTGGTGTCTCTGTCCTGTCTGTTTCTAATTGTCTGTCTTGTTGTCGCCTCCCAGTCTGTGACTGCGTCTGGTCGGAGTGGATCGACATGACTTACCCAGATGGTTCCGACAAGAACAGTGGTGACTATGAAACCTTTGAGAACATTTGGAAGAACTACCCCAACTGGGAGTGTGCAAAAGTTGAAAATGTTTCATGCCGAGCACAGAAATTCCCTCACATTCCCATTGGAGATTTAGGGCAGAAAGTGGAATGTAGTGTTGACGTAGGGCTCATCTGTAACAATAAAGATCAGCAGATAGGAGGTATAATTCCAATTCCAGTCTGCCTCAACTATGAGATCAGTGTCTGCTGCACCCCCAACCACCCAGAGTGTCTTCCAACTCCGAGCACCCCGAGCACCACACCTTCCACAGCTTCACCCACTACAACCAGTGTGTCCACTCCAAGATCAACAACCACTCCAACGCCAACACCAGAGACTCCCAGCAGTACCACCCCTACCACCACCACCACCACCACTACGACCACGATGACCCCCAGCACCCCCACCACCAGTGGCAGCACCTCGCAGACAACGCCAACTGTTCCTGTCTCAACCACACCCATTTCAACTACTTCAAGCACAGCTACGCCTACACCAACATACACCACCACCACACAAACTCCAGGTACTTCTCTGGTCTGTGCTTTCATGAGTTTCTTTGCTGTGGGGAATTGAAGGTCTGTGAGCACCTCCACCTGTGCCTCTCTAGGGATTCTGAGATTGGACTAATTGCTGTGTATCCCCTGAAATGGCCTTTTCCCAAGGTGGCCCTTGGGCTGGTTGTTTCAGAAGGAACAAGGACACAGGGGCCTATGTCCTCCTCTCCTGTGGAGGTATTGATCCTCTTGGTATTCATCCTTCCCTGACCACAGATTCTCATCTCAACTTACTCCATGAGTTAGTGAGGTGTTCATGTAATGAGGCGCAGATAGAAACCACCCAGTAGATGAAAAGCATTGTTCCTCCTCCTCTCTTCCCTATCGGTAGATCTCTCTGATTTTGTGCGAAGCACCTTCCACCACTATCCCCAGTATCTTCACTAGGCATGGAGGCCTGTGACCCTGTGTGTGCATGGCTTTTAAGGATTCTGCTTTTTAGGGCCAGAAAAGAAGGGCTGGTGCTAGGGACCTTTGTTGTTCTAAGGGTGGGCTAATCTAGATAGGTCTGTGGAAGCAGCCAAATGTGCAGCTTCTGCTGAGTTAATGTTGAATCCCATTCATTTCTTTGTCCCTTTGTTTTTTCTCTCTGTTCCTGCTGTTTCTAACAGGCACACCTCCACCCACACCGAGCACACCCAAACCAACGACTCCCTCAACACCAGAGACTACCACCCCCATCACCACCACCACCAGCCCTCCGAGCACAACAACAACAACAACTGTTACTGGATCGCCAACTCCTGGAAGTATGTTCCCTGCAGTAGTAATTTCCACCAAATTCTTCTCCATCTAACTGCACAACCGACAAATAATTGTCTGGTTGTATTTTAATTTCTGTCCTTGTACTGGGTGTACTGAAGCTCTGAGAGTACCTCCATTTGTGGCTGTGGGTGGGATCAGGGATTGGGAACTTCTGGGCATTCTAGGAAATGCCATGTGGCCCTAGCTAATATTTTGGTCTGGCTGTTTCAGAAGGAGCAATTATTTAGGGGTCTTGCGGAGAAGGTTTTTAGCTTCCCTGACTCAACAGTGGTCCAAGGATCTCTTTCATCCTGGTGCCTCATGTTATACAGTTTCTGAACAACTGGAAATCTTGGTTTTACCATTGTTGAACGGTGTCCTTCAACTGGCCAGAATGTAGTCACTGGACCCATGGAGTGCAACTGGAGTGGGAGTTGGTCTTGTGACACTTGCATTTCTGGCTCTCTTTGGGCACAGCTGTGTATAGTCAAAGATTCTGCTTTCTGAGGCCAGAAAGGGAGAGCTGCTGCTTGCGATCTTTGCTGCACTAAGGGTGGGATGACCTCTCTATGTCTGTGGCAGCTGCCTCATGCATAGCTACTGTTCAGTTTCTATCGAGTCCCACTCATGCCTTTGTGTCTTGATTTTCTCTGTCCCAGGCACACCTCCACCCACACCAAGCACAGCACCCACTACACCAGAATCGACAACAAGTCCCTTGCCACCCCAGACTCCCACCACCACTGCCAGTACCACCATGCCCCCCAGCACCACCACCAGCATCAGCACCCCGAGCACGACGACTGTTACTGGACCACCAACACCGGTTTCAACTACTCCAAGCACATCCACGCCCACACCAACATACACCAGTACCACACCAACTCCAGGTACTTCTACATTTTGTGGTCTAACATTCCCCTGCTCTTGGAGTAATGAAGGTCCATAAGCACCTCTTTTTGCCTCTGTATGTGATCAGGGATGGGTAAAATTTCCAGGTATTCCAGGAAATGGCCTGTTCCAAAGCTGGTATTTTGGGCTGACTGTTTCATAAGGAACAAGAATTCAGGGGTCGTGAGGAGAAGGTCTTGGCTTCTCTGACTCAATACGTCTCCAAGTAGTCATTTCATGTGGTGCCCAGCTTAGAAATATGCTGAACTGATGAGAAATGTTGCTTTCGCTGTTTTTGGACCTCATTCTTCTGCTGCCCAGAACAGAATCACTGGAGCCATGGAGTCCAATTGGATTGAGGTTTGGTCTAGTGGTAGTGGTGTGTCAGGCTCTGTTTGGACACAGCTGTGCCAAGTTTTTTCAATTTTGCCTTTTTCTTTGTCCTGTCACTGCTAACAGTTGTCAGTTGTAATAGATGTTGGAAGGAAGGATTTCCCTGCCAGGCTTTTGGGAACAATTTCTCTCTGCAAATTGCCCCTTGCTGTGGACTCAATGTGGCCTTTGAGATTCACTAGTGCCCAGGAGCGAATATATTCACAGCATCAGTTAGGTTGGAAAAGATGTCTAAGATCATCATGTCCAACCTTTGCCTGAATGCTACCATATCAACTAGACCATGGCACTAAGTGCCACATCCACTTTTGTCTTAAAAGCCACCAGACACTGTGGTTCTGCCACCTCCTTGGGCAGTCAATTGCAGTGTCTAATCATTTGTTCTCTGGAGAAACTCCTCCTAATGTCCAACTTAAATGTCCCCTGGAACAACTTAAGACTATGTCCTCCTGTCCCATCCTGTTAGTGCTCTCATTCCAGGGCATGCTTCCTTCCCTTACTAGAGCTTCCTATCTCAGCTCTTAACCATGGATTTAGTCAGGGGTTCAAGGTAATGACACAGAGATAGAAAGCCCTAGCCAGATGGAAGGCATTGCTTCTTCTCTCATCTCTTACCTATTGGTATGTTTCTCTGATTCTATGAGAAACATCTTCCAGAACCATCCCCAGTTTCTTCACCAGGGAAGGAAGGCCATGACCATCTCTGTGCATGGATGTCAAGGAGTCCTCCTTCTGGGGCCAGAAAGGGAGGGCTGGGGCTAGAGACCTCTGCAGTGCTAAGGGTGGGCTCTTGGACATCTCTGTGTCTCTGGCAGCTGTCTCATGTGCAGCTTCTGTTCAGTTCACATTGAATCCCACTAATGCTTTTGTCCCTTTGTCTGTTTTCTCTGTGCCTGCTGTTTCTAACAGCCCCACCTACGTCCACACCAAGCACACCAAAATCAACAACCACTCCCTCGACACCAGAGACTACCACCACCACCACCACCACCACCAGCAGCCCTCCGAGCACAACAACCACTGTTCCTGAAACAACAACTACCACCTCAACTCCTGGAAGTATGTTCCCAAAAGCAGTAATTCTCACCAAAACCCCTCTGCCCCCAGGAACAGAATTGCCAAAAGATTCTCTGGTTCTGTTGTCATTTCTAGCCTTGCTGTGCGAGTAGTGGATGTCCATGAACACCTCCATATGTGTCTCTAGATGGGATCAAGGCTATGTGTAAATTCATGGAATCCCAGGAAAAGTCCTGTGCCCAAATCTAGCTCTTGGGCTACTGTTTCATAAGAAACAAGGTTTTGAGGATTCTTGGGGGAAGTCTTGTCTTTCCTGACTCAACAGTGCTCCAAGGAGGTATTTCATGGTGGTGCCCAGCTTAGACAGATGCTGAAACAATGGGCAACATTGCTTTTGCAGCTGTTGAACCATTTCCTTCAGCTGGGTAAAATGTAGTTGCTGGACACATGAAGTGCATTTAAAGTGGGACTTGGTCTTGTAGCAGTGGCATTTCAGTCTCTTTTTGGGTTCAGCTGTGTAGACTTTCCACCCTTTCTACTCCTTCTATGCCCTCTGAATGTTAGTTTTTGTTGTCATCTATTAGACATGCAAGAAGGAGGGATTCTTCTGCCACTATTTGAGGGAACAGCTTCACTGTGCAGACTGCCTCTTGCCATGAACTATAATTTTTGGCTGAAGCTTTATCTGATGAGATCCACTAGTGCCCAGAAAAGCCCTACATCAGGCTGACATTGAAAAGCAGAGGGAATCACATGCCAGTCAGGGCAGCCAACTCCTGGGCATGCTTTCTTTCCTGACCCCAGCTTCCACTCTTAAATCCTATTCCATGAATTATTGAGGTGTTCATATAATAAGGCAGAAATAGAAAGCTCCAGCCAGATTCAAAGCATTACTCCACCTCATCTCTTACCTATTGGCTGGTTTCTGTGATTTTGTGTGAAGCAGCTTTCAGCACCATGTCTAATCTCTTCACTAGGAGGGAAGGGCCATCACAGTTTCTGTGCATGAATATCAAGGAGTCTCCTTTTCAGGGCCAGAAAGGGAAGGCTAGTTCTGGGGACCTTTGCAGTACTAAGGGTGGGCTGACCTGTCTGTGTCTGTGGCAGTTGCCTTATGCACAACTTCTGTTGAGTTCCTGTTGTGTCCCACTCATGCCTTTGCTTGTTGTCTCTGTCCCTGCTGTGTCTAACAGGCACACCTCCACCCACACCGAGCACACCAGGAACGCCGGAAACACCAGCTACTCCCACACCAACAGCATCTCAAACTCCCATCATCACTGCCAGCACCACAGTGCCCCCCAGCTCTACCACCAGCATCAGCACCCCTAAGACAACAACGACTGTTACCGGATCATCAACAACCTCCTCAACTACTTCAAGTGCATCCACACCCACAGTAGAACATACAACCACTCTAGGAACTCCAGGTACTGCTGCCTTGTCTGATTTTGTATCCCCTTGCTTTGGGACTAATGGAGATGTGCTAGCACTTCCATTTGTGCCTCAGTGTGGAATTAGGGATGGATGTAACTGCTATGCATCCCATGAAATGTGCTTTGCCAAAAGCTGGAACTTGGGTTGGCATTTCAGAAGTGATGAGAATTCAGGGGTCCTTGTGAGAAGCGCTTGGCTTCCATTACTCAACAAGTGTATAACAAGGTATTTCATGTTGGTACTCTGGCTGGGCTTAAAGAGATCCAAAACTGATGGGAAATATTGTGTTCTTGTTGGACATTGTCCTTCATCTGTCAAGAATGTAGTCACTGGACTTAAGGTGTAAAATTGCACTGGGGGTTATTCTTGTGGCACTGTAATTTCAGCTGCATTCTGGAAAAAAAATTTGCGGACTTTCTTCACTGTCTTCTCTTCCTTTGCAATCTCAGTGCAAGTGAATTCCAGTGTCCTTAGATATAGGAAGCGAGGATTTCTATGGCAGGCTTTTGGGAACTGTTTCACTCTGCAGACTATCCCTTCCTCTGAAGTGTGGTCATTGGCTGATGACATCCACTACTCCTCTGGGAAGCCCTTCAGAGGGCTGACATCGAATCAGTGGAACTCTTAGGACAATGGTGCAGGAACATATTCCTGTGTGTGCATTGTTTTAAACCACACATTCCCCTCTCAGCTCTTGCCCCAGAATTTTGGAAGGAGTTTAGGTAATGAGGCAGAGATAAAAGGCCCCAGCCAGATCCAAAGCACTACTCTTCCTCATCTCTTGCTTGCTCTTTCTGATTTTGGGAGAAACATCTTCCAGGACTATCCCCAGTATCTTCACTAGGCATGGAGGGACATGACTGTCTCTGTAAATGGATATCAAGGATACAGCTTTCTCAGGCCAGAAAGGAAGGGTTGGTGCTATGGATCTTTGCTCTGTTAGGGTGGGCTGACCTCTCTAGGTCTGGGACAGTTGTTTCATGCACAGCTTCTGTTCATTTCACATTGAGTCCCACTTCTACCTTTGTCTGTTTTCTCTGTCCCTGCTGATTCCAACAGGCACAAGCACTACATCCCCTACAACAGAACTGCTAACCACTTCCACATCACCAGAGACTCCCAGCACTACCACAACCACTACCACCACCACCACAGGACCAACGACAACAACAACTGTTCCAACAACACCCCCGCCAGGTCTGTGAAGTATGATCCAAAACCAAATAATTCCCACCAAAAGCCCTGTGCCTCCAACTACAGTACCAGCAAAGAATTTTCTTGCTCTCTTGTCATTTGTGCCCATGTTGTGGGAATAGTAAAGATCCATGAGCACCTCCATTTGTGGCTGTGGATGGGATCAGGGATGGGTGTAACTTCTGGGCAACCTGTGGCCAAACCTGGCTCATTGCCTCGCTGTTTCATCAGGAGCAAGGATTTAGGGGTCCTTGGGAGAAGGTGTTGCCTTCCCTGACTCAACAGGGGTCCAAGAAGCTATTTCATGTTTGTGCCCAGCTTAGACAGCTACTGAAGTGATGGCAATGTTGCTTTTGCTGCTACGGGATGGTGTCCTTCAGCTGGACAGAATGTAGTCCCTGGATCCATGGTGTGCAGTTGGAGTGGGCTAAAGTTGGTGCTAGTGGCATTTCAGGCTGTGTTTGGGCACAGCTGTGCAGACCTTCTTTCCTTTCTCTCCTGTTTTGTTTCTGTGGCCATTGCTGCTACTTACCAGCTGTTTGGGCTGTAGGAAGCTTCCATGGCTATTGCTGGCAGAGTTTGGGGAATGGTTTCAGAGTGCAGATTGCCCCATTGGACAGACACAAGCTCTGGGCAGCTGGATTCTTCCAGCATTCCTGTTGGTGCTTGGCTCCAGCAATCTGTGCTGCTGAGATGCAGCTGAGGCTTTGTCAGCAGCGTGTGTTCTGTTGCCTGCTTTCCCTGTGGTCAGGTTCCTTCCCAGTGCTTAGTTTCTCCACGATATATTGAGGTGGTGTGCATGGCCCGAGAAGCTGAGAGTGGCAGGAGTCTCTGCTTAGTCCCACTCTGCCTCCTGTGTCCGTCTTTTGTGAGTGTTTCTTTGCACACAAGAGTCCATACAAATCAATGTGGCCCAGCTGTGGGGGGGCATGGAGAGAACTCATCAGTGCCTGTGTCCTGATTTGAGCCTGGAGTGGTTTGTAGGGCCAAGAAGGAGAGGCCTGGCCACACCACTGAGCTGTCTTGTGGCCAGTGTTGGCTGAGTGCAGTAGCAGCATGAGGAGCACTGTTGAGTGCAGGGGATGCCCAAGGCACCAGCTGTGTGAGGTGGTGCCCTGCATTGGTGTCTCTGTCCTGTCTGTTTCTAATTGTCTGTCTTGTTGTTACATTGCAGGCTGTGACTGCGTCTGGTCGGAGTGGATCGACATGACTTACCCAGATGGTTCCGACAAGAACAGTGGTGACTATGAAACCTTTGAGAACATTTGGAAGAACTACCCCAACTGGGAGTGTGCAAAAGTTGAAAATGTTTCATGCCGAGCAGAGAAATTCCCTCACATTCCCATTGGAGATTTAGGGCAGAAAGTGGAATGTAGTGTTGACGTAGGGCTCATCTGTAACAATAAAGATCAGCGGCCCGGAGGTGTAGCACTAATTCCAGTCTGCCTCAACTATGAGATCAGTGTCTGCTGCACCCCCAACCGCCCAGAGTGTCTTCCAACTCCGAGCACCCCGAGCACCACACCTTCCACAGCTTCACCCACTACAACCAGTGTGTCCACTCCAAGATCAACAACCACTCCAACGCCAACACCAGAGACTCCCAGCAGTACCACCCCTACCACCACCACCACCACCACTACGACCACGATGACCCCCAGCACCCCCACCACCAGTGGCAGCACCTCGCAGACAACGCCAACTGTTCCTGTCTCAACCACACCCATTTCAACTACTTCAAGCACAGCTACGCCTACACCAACATACACCACCACCACACAAACTCCAGGTACTTCTCTGGTCTGTGCTTTCATGAGTTTCTTTGCTGTGGGGAATTGAAGGTCTGTGAGCACCTCCACCTGTGCCTCTCTAGGGATTCTGAGATTGGACTAATTGCTGTGTATCCCCTGAAATGGCCTTTTCCCAAGGTGGCCCTTGGGCTGGTTGTTTCAGAAGGAACAAGGACACAGGGGCCTATGTCCTCCTCTCCTGTGGAGGTATTGATCCTCTTGGTATTCATCCTTCCCTGACCACAGATTCTTATCTCAGCTCTTACTCCATGAGTTAGTGAGGTGTTCATGTAATGAGGCACAGATAGAAACCACCCAGTAGATGAAAAGCATTGTTCCTCCTCCTCTCTTCCCTATCAGTAGATCTCTCTGATTTTGTGTGAAGCACCTTCCACCACTATCCCCAGTATCTTCACTAGGCATGGAGGCCTGTGACCCTGTGTGTGCATGGCTTTTAAGGATTCTGCTTTTTAGGGCCAGAAAAGAAGGGCTGGTGCTAGGGACCTTTGTTGTTGTAAGGGTGGGCTGATCTCTATAGGTCTGTGGCAGCTGCCTTATGCAGCTTCTTTTGGATCCCACTCATTTCTTTGTTTTCTCTGTTCCTGCTGTTTCTAACAGTCACTCCAAGCAAAGCATCCACTACACCAGAATTACCAACCACATCACCAGAGACTCCCAGTACCACCACCACCACCACCAGCTCTCCGACCACAACCACAACTGGTACTGGGTCACCAACACCCACCTCAACTACTTCTAGCACATCCTCTCCCACACCAACATACACCAGCACCCTACCAACTCCAGGTATTTCTAAGTTTTGTAGTCTCATATTTCTTTGTCTTTGGGAGTACTGAGGGTCTGTGAACACCTCCTTTTTTTTTTTTTTTTTTCTGTGGGGGATCAAGAATGGGTTTAACTTCTGGACAGCCCCTGAAACAGCCTTTGCCCAAAGCTGGCCCTTCAGCTCTGTTTCAGAAAGTAGAACTTAGTAGCTTTTGGTGCTGTTGGACTTTGTCTTTCCGGTGGCCAGAGTCATGTCACTGGACACTTGGAGTGTAATGGAGTGGAGCTTGATTTTGTGACATTTGCATTTTAAGCTCTCTTTAGGCACTGATGTGCAGACTTTCTTCCTTCTCTTCTGCTCCTTTGCCAAGTCAATACTAATGCTTCTCAGCTATTAGAAATGTAGGAAGGAAGCATTCCTCCAAAATGCTCTTGGAAACAGTTTCACTCTGCAGACTGTGACTTTCTGTGAACTGTGGTCTTTTGCCAGACAAGATTCACTAGTGCTCTGGGAACTCCTGACATCAGAAAACCGCATAGGAGCGTAGTCCTGTGCATGCTTCCTTCCCTGATCGCAACTTCCCCTCTCAGCTCTTACCCCAGGATTTAGTGAGGTGTTCTAGATAATGGGGCAGAGATAGAAAGCCCCAGCTAGAGCCAAAGAACTACTCCTTCTCATCTCTTGCCTGTTGGTAGGTCCTTCTGATTTTGTGAGAAGCACCTTCCAGCACCATCCCCAATCTCTTTGCTAGGAGATGAGGGACATGACCCTGCGTGTGCACAAATTTCAAAAAGTTTGCTTTCCAGGGCCAGAAAGGAAGCACTTGTTCTAGGGATCTTTACTGTGCTAAGGGTGGTCTGACCTATCAAGCTCTGTGCCAGCTGCCTCGTTTGAAGTCTCTGTTCAGTTCATATTGAGTCCCACTGATGCCTTTGTGCCTTTGTTTTCTGTCCTTGCTCTTTCCAACAGTCACACCTCCATCCACACCAAGCACACCAAAATCAACAACCACTCCTCCATCACCAGAGACTACCACCACCACCACCAGTCCTCCGAGCACAACAACCACTGTTCCTGGAACAACAACAACCATCTCAACTCCTGGAAGTATGTTCCTGATACTAGTAATTCCCATAAAAACCCCTCTGCTTCTAACCACAGAACCAAAAAAAATTTCTCTGGTTCTTTTGTCATTTTTGGTATTGCCACAGGAGTAATGAAGGTCTGTGAGTACATCCATTTGTGGCTATGTGTGGGATCAAGGATGTGTGTAATTTTTGGGCATTCCAGGAAATGAGTTGTGCCCAAATTTCCTTTGGGCTGTTACAAAACTGATGAGGATGCAGGGGTCCTGGGAAGAAGGTCTTGTCTTTCTTATACAAAGATGCTGTAAGGAGGTATTTCATCTGGCTGCCCAGATAAGACAGATGCTGAACTGATGGAAAATGTTGCTTTTGCAACATTTGCTGTATGACCATGTCCTTCAGCTGGGCAGAATACATTCAATGACACGCAGTTGGACAGTGACTTTGATTTTTGGCACTGGTGTTTTAGGCACTGTTTTACACTCAGCTAAGAAGTCAGTATAGACTTCTTTCCCTCTCTCCTCCTTCTTGGTGGTATCTGTGCTAATGCTTATCAGTGGTTATAGATGTAGGAAGGAAGGAGTCCCCTACCATGCTTTTGGCTACATACTACCTCTTGCAGTGAACTGTGGTCTTTGGATGACCACAGAGTTCCAGTATGACCATAGTGATCACTATTTTTGATGTCCTTTATCAGGGTGACATTGGGAAAATCATATGACTATCAGGCAGAAACATATTCTGTTGCATGATCCATTCCTGGACCACAGATTCCCCTCAGTTCTTACTCCATGAGTTAGCAAGGTGTTTAGGTAATGAAGCAGAGATAGAAAGCTCCAGCCAGATCCAAAGCATTACTCCTCCTGGTCTCTTTCCTACTGGTAGGTCTCTAACCTTCTGAGAAGCACCTTTCAGCACCATCCCTAGTCTCTTCACTAGCAAAGGAGGACCATGACCATCTCTGCACATGGATGTCAATGAGTTTTCTTTCTGGGCCAGAACAGAAGGCCTGCTAGGGAGCTTTGCAGTGCTAAGGGTGGGCTGAACTCTCTAGCTCTTTGCCAGTTGCCTCATCTGCAGCTTCTGTTCAGTTCCAATTGAGTCCCACTCATGCATTTGTCCCTTTGTTTTTTTCTCTGTGCCTGCTGTTTCTAACAGGCACACCTCCACCCACACCAAGCACACCAAAATCGACAACCACTCCTTCGACACCAGAGACTCCCACCACCACCACCACCACCACCACCACCACCCCCAGCCCTCCAAGCACAACCACTCTAACTGGACCAACTCCAACACCCACTTGGACTACTTCAAGCACATCCTCACCAACACCAACATACACCACCACCCTATCAACTCCAGGTACTTTTATGTTTTGTGCTTCCTATGTTGCCTTCCTGTGGTGGTAATGAAGGTCTATGAGCTTTACCATTTGAGGCTCTCTATGGGATTCAGGATGGGAGGAATGACTATTGGGCATTACAGGAAATGTCCCTTACCCAAAGCAGGCCTTTGGGGCTGGCTATTTCAGAAGAAAGAAGGATTCAGGAGTCATGAGGAGGTCTTGGTTTCCCTGATTCAACAGTTTCTGATGAGGCTTTTCATCCTAGTCCCCAGCTTAGACATATGCTGAACTGACAGGAAATCTAGCTTTGCTACACTTGAACTTTGTTCTTCAGCTAGGCAGAATGTAGTCACTGAAGCCATGGTGCGTAGGTAGAGTGGGGTTTAAGTTAGTGACAGTGGCATTTTAGACAGTCTTTAGGACTTTGCAGACATTCTTCCCTTTCTCTCCTACTCCTTTGCCTATCTATGCTAAAGGTTTTCAGAGGTTATAAATATAGGGAGGAAGGATTCCCCTGACATGCTTTTGGGAGAAGTTTCACTCTGCATACCACATCATGCTGTGAATTATGGCCTTTGGGCGACCAGATCCACTAATATGCTGGGATGTCCTTTATCAAGGTGACATTGGGAACACTACATGCCAATCAGGCAGGTACCTATTCCCATACATGCTTAATTCCTGGACTGCATATTCCACCTTCAGCTCTTGCTACAGGATTTAGTGAGGTGTTCTAGATAATGACATAGAGATAAAAAGCCCCAGCCAAATGCAAAGAATTACTTCTTCTCATCTCTTACCTATTGATAGGTTTCTCTGATTCTGTGAGAAACATCTTCCAGAACCATCCCCAGTTTCTTCACCAGGGAAGGAAGGCCATGACCATCTCTGTGCATGGATGTCAAGGAGTCCTTCTTCTGGGGCCAGAAAGGGAGGGCTGGGGCTAGAGACCTCTGCAGTGCTAAGGGTGGGCTCTTGGACATCTCTGTGTCTCTGGCAGCTGTCTCATGTGCAGCTTCTGTTCAGTTCACATTGAATCCCACTAATGCTTTTGTCCCTTTGTCTGTTTTCTCTGTGCCTGCTGTTTCTAACAGCCCCACCTACGTCCACACCAAGCACACCAAAATCAACAACCACTCCCTCGACACCAGAGACTACCACCACCACCACCACCACCACCAGCAGCCCTCCGAGCACAACAACCACTGTTCCTGAAACAACAACTACCACCTCAACTCCTGGAAGTATGTTCCCAAAAGCAGTAATTCTCACCAAAACCCCTCTGCCCCCAGGAACAGAATCGCCAAAAGATTCTCTGGTTCTGTTGTCATTTCAAGCCTTGCTGTGCGAGTAGTGGATGTCCATGAACACCTCCATATGTGTCTCTAGATGGGATCAAGGCTATGTGTAAATTCATGGAAACCCAGGAAAAGTCCTGTGCCCAAATCTAGCTCTTGGGCTACTGTTTCATAAGAAACAAGGTTTTGAGGATTCTTGGGGGAAGTCTTGTCTTTCCTGACTCAACAGTGCTCCAAGGAGGTATTTCATGGTGGTGCCCAGCTTAGACAGATGCTGAAACAATGGGCAACATTGCTTTTGCAGCTGTTGAACCATTTCCTTCAGCTGGATAAAACGTAGTTGCTGGACACATGAAGTGCATTTAAAGTGGGACTTGGTCTTGTAGCAGTGGCATTTCAGTCTCTTTTTGGGTTCAGCTGTGTAGACTTTCCACCCTTTCTACTCCTTCTATGCCCTCTGAATGTTAGTTTTTGTTGTCATCTATTAGACATGCAAGAAGGAGGGATTCTTCTGCCACTGTTTGAGGGAACAGCTTCACTGTGCAGACTGCCTCTTGCCATGAACTGTAATTTTTGGCTGAAGCTTTGTCTGATGAGATCCCAGGGAAGCCCTACATCAGGCTGACATTGGAACACAGGGGGAATCACATGCCATGTGCATGCTTCTATCCCTGATCACAGCTTCCCATCTCAGCTCTACCCTAGGATTTAGCATAGTGTTCAGGTAATGAGGCAAATATAGAAAGCCCCAGCCAGATCCAAAGCATTGCTCCTTCTCATCTCTATTGGCTGGTTTCTGTGATCCTGTGTGAAGCAGTTTTCAGCACCACCTCTAATATCTTCGAGACAGAGGAGAGGAGGGAGAGGAGGGCCATGACACTTTCCATGCATGGATGTCAAGGAGTCTCCTTTCTGGGCCACAGATGAAGGACTAGGGCTAGGGGCATTTGCAGTGCTAAGGGCAGGCTGACCTGTCTATGTCTATGGCAGCTGCCTCATCTGCAGCTTCTCTTCAGTTCACATTGAATCCCACTCATGCATTTGTCCCTTTGTTTTTTTCTCTGTCCCTGCTGTTTCTAACAGGCACACCTCCACCCACACCAAGCACACCAAAATCAACAACCACTCCTTCGACACCAGAGACTCCCACCACCACCACCACCACCACCACCACCACCAGCACCACCAGCCCTCCAAGCACAACAACCACTGTAACTGGACCAACTCCAACACCCACTTGGACTACTTCAAGCACATCCTCACCAACACCAACATACACAACCACCCAACCAACTCCAGGTAATTGTCTGGCCTGTGCTGTTGTTTGTTCCCTTCCTGTGCTTGCCCTGAAGGTACATGAGCACCTCAAATTCTTCCTCTCAGATGGATCTGGGGTGAGTGTAACTGCAGGGCAACACTGGAACAGCCTTTGCTTAAAACTTGCCTTTCATCTGGCTGTTTAAGAAGGAACAAGGTTTTGGGGTTCTGGGGAAAAAAAGTCTTGGCTTCCCTGACAGAATAGACTACAAGGAGAAATTTTGTGCTGCTGCCTAGCTTACACAGATCTTGAACTGATGGAAAATCTTGCCTTTTTTGCTGCTGAACCTTGTTCTTCAGCTGGCCCAAATGTAGCCACTGTATGCCTTTAATTTTTTTGGCTCTGGTATTTTAGGCACTGTTTGAACATAGTACTGTAAACTTTCTTCTCTCTCTCCTGTTCCTTTGCCCTGTTAGTGCTGAAACATTTTAGTGGTTATAGATGTAGGAAGAATGATTCCCCTGCCATCCTATTGGAAGAGTTTCACCCTGCAGACTGTGACTTTCTTTGAACTGTGATCTTTGGCTGATGAGATCCACTAGTACTCTGGGAAGCCATTTCTCAAGGTGACATTGGGAAAACCACATGCCAATCAGACAGGAACATATTCCTGTGCAGGCTTTCTTCCCTGATCACAGCTTCCCATCTCAGCTCTTACCGTGAGATTTAGCAAGGTGTTCAGGTAATGAGGCGATAGAAAGCCCCAGCCGGAATCAAAGCATTACTTCTCTTCATCTCTTACCTATTGGTAGGTCATTCTCATTTTTTGCAAAGCATCTTCCAGCACTATGACCAGTCTCTGTGCTAGGAGAGGAGGGCTGTGATACGTTCTATGCATTGATTTCAAATGTTCTGCTTTTCTGGGCCAGAACGGAAAGGCTGGTGGTAGGGGCCTTAGCAGTGCTAAGGGTGGGCTGACCTGTCTATGGCAGCTGCCTCATCTGCAGCTTCTGTTCAGTTCACATTGAGTCCCGCTCATGCATTTGTTCCATTGTCTGCTTTCTCTGTCCCTGCTGTTTCTAACAGGCACACCTCCACCCACACCAAGCACACCAAAATCGACAACCACTCCTTCGACACCAGAGACTCCCACCACCACCACCACCACCAGCACCACCAGCCCTTCAAGCACAACAACCACTGTAACTGGACCAACACCAACACCCACTTGGACTACTTCAAGCACATCCTCACCAACACCAACATACACGACCACCCAACCAACTCCAGGTAATTATATGGCCTGTGCTGTTATTTGTTCCCTTCCTGTGCTTGCCCTGAAGGTACATGAGCACCTCAAATTCTTCCTCTCAGATGGATCTGGGGTGAGTGTAACTGCAGGGCAACACTGGAACAGCCTTTGCTTAAAACTTGCCTTTCATCTGGCTGTTTAAGGAGGAACAAGGTTTTGGGGTTCTGGGGAAAAAAAGTCTTGGCTTCCCTGACAGAATAGACTACAAGGAGAAATTTTGTGCTGCTGCCTAGCTTACACAGATCTTGAACTGATGGAAAATCTTGCCTTTTTTGCTGCTGAACCGTGTTCTTCGCCAGAACTGGACATACATGCAATTGTGGCATGGCTTTGGGTTTTGGTACTTGCGTTTTAGGCACTGATTGGCACTGATTCTTCCCTCTCTCCTGTTTCTTTGCCCTTAGTGCTAATGCTTGTCAGCTGGTAGATGTCAGAAGGATGGATATGGTTTTGGGAACAGTTTCACTCTGCAGACTCTCACTTTCTTAGAACTTCCAGCACCATCTCATTGCTCAGAGGGAAGGGCCATGACCCTCTGTGTGCATGGATTTCAAATACTGTTCTTTTTGGGGCCAGAAAGGGAGGGCTAGTGCTAAGGGTGGGCTGACCCACCTTAGCTGTTGTGTGGCAGCTGCCTCATGTGCAGCTTCTGTTCAGTTCACATTGAGTCCCATTAATGCCTTTGTGCCTTTGTCTGTTTTCTCTGTCCCTGCTGATTCTAACAGCGCCACCTTCGTCCACACTGAGCACACCAAAATCAACGACTCCTCCACCATCAGAGACTCCTATCACCACCACCACCACCACCACCACCACCACCACCAGCCCTCCGAGACCAACAACCACTCTTCCTGGATCAACACCCGGCTCAACTCCTGAAAATGTTTTCACCAGGACCCCATCGCATCCACCCACAGAAGCAATAAGTAATTCCCAGGGTTTCATGTCATTTGCTGGTTTTAGGAAGTGGGCTTTATTGGCATCTTTTTAGTTTCTATACTCTGCACTTATGTAGTTAATTATATTTCAAAAACATCCCAGCTAACTTTTCAGCAGCAATGTCATATCCCCTACTGTCCCAGTTCTTCTGCCTCTGTTAAAGGACATGAAGTAGATGAACAAGTTTGCCTGTCCTCACCCAAATGTGAATTAGTTTTCATTGAAAGACTGTCCTTGTGGGCTGCCTGGGCAGAACCAGTGTATCTTAATTCCTCTAGCATTACTACTGCACTCTTATTATATACACAGTGCTTCTCTCTCTACTATGTGTCACTTATATCATGCTATAAAAGCACAAATAGATGGCTCTGACACTGGCCTGTGAGAATCATGAACACTTTTTACCATCCTAATCAAAAATGATTTTAAAGGGGTCTCCATTAGCAACCATAGTGAAAACTGGCCGTGTGAAAAAGCAGAAAACTGTATTTTGGTTCACAGCATCCCAAAATAGCTTGTGTGTGAGTAATCTTAAAAGCCTGAGCATCAGAAATGGAACACAGACTGCTCTAGCAACTGCTCCATTTCTGTAGAATCAAATGACTCTGAGCATAACCGATGGTGATATGAACCACCATGAAGCAGCACCGGAAATAATAGTCTTTCCATGGAATATAGTATGACAGCAATACAGTGTTAACCAGAGTTCACTGATCTACTCAGTGGATTCCCCTGGATCTAGGACTGCCGAACTCTTCAATATAAAATTTTAACACTGCCAAAGATGTTCCCTCTGACATTGATTGCTGACAAAGTGTTTATATCAATATCTCCTATGCAAGATGCAGGAGATTTTGTTAATAATCTCTCAGTGATGCATAAACCATTAATAAAACAGTTTCTGCTTTATTTCAGTCTGAAGACCCTATGCTTAGGTTTGTTGAATTACATATGCTTAGTAGAAAATGAGATGACATTAGGAAGAAAATGCAATTTCCCACTTAAAATACTCTTGTTTTGTCCCTGTCTTAAAGAGGGTACCACAACACCTGAGATGCCAACCAAGACAAACACTCCAGTTACTCCTTCAACTACCCCACTGCCAACAACAAGAACGACAGAAGTAAGTACACCTACTACAAGCACCACTAGTCAACAGTCAACATCACCAGTGTCAACAAGCCCAGTGACAGTTACCACCTCTGAAGTCACTGAAACAACACCAACCACGAAGACCACCACTTCAGGCCCCACGCCCTCAAGATCCACCAGCACCACACCAGTAACAGAAACACCTTACCATGAGAGCACTACCATCAGGACCCCAAGCCCCCCATCTACCACCACTTCCAGCCCTGGCACCACCACAACCTCGGGACCAAGCAGCACTACAGAAACACTACCACCAATAACAACAACCCCATTCACTGGAATTACGTCAACCACCAAGACCACCACTTCAGGCCCTACACCCTCAAGATCCACCAGCACCACACCAGTAACAGAAACACCTTACCATGAGAGCACTACCATCAGGACCCCAAGCCCCCCATCTACCACCACTTCCAGCCCTGGCACCACCACAACCTCGGGACCAAGCAGCACTACAGAAACACCACCACCAATAACAACAACCCCATTCACTGGAATTACATCAACCACCAAGACCACCACTTCAGGCCCCACGCCCTCAAGATCCACCAGCACCACACCAGTAACAGAAACACCTTACCATGAGAGCACTACCATCAGGACCCCAAGCCCCCCATCTACCACCACTTCCAGCCCTGGCACCACCACAACCTCGGGACCAAGCAGCACTACAGAAACACTACCACCAATAACAACAACCCCATTCACTGGAATTACGTCAACCACCAAGACCACCACTTCAGGCCCTACACCCTCAGTGTCCACTCCCCCCACCACCACAGCAGGAACCGAAATAAGTACCCCAGGGACAACCTCTTCAACTGTTACTACTCCAACAACATCACCTGCATCAACCAGCCCTGTGTCAACCACCACCTCTGGTACTACTCCAACAGAAAGCTTTACCACCACTTCAGGAACCACCTCTGTCAATGCAACCACCACCTCTACCACCTTCACAACTCTTCCCCCTAGCTCAACTACTACATCTGGGCCAACTGCAACATCAACTGCAGTCACCACTACAGGAAGTTCTACGCACAGTGTAACTCCTCCAGTTAATGGCTCAAGTTCAACTACAAGTCTAACACCAACCACTCCTAAAAAGACTTGTACTATTTTCCCTAATGAATCTTATGAGGTGAGTAGATTTCATGCTTTCATTGTGCTTTGGATGGTGACTAGGCAAATCACTTCAATGTTAGTAACATGGAGAGTAGGCATTAATCGGGTTAGGAAAGGAAGTATCAGTCTGTTCTATTTCTTTAGTTTTCTTAGGCATCAGCAGGACTTCCAATGATTTTTGGATTGGCAGCTTATATGTTGCAATTAGCTCTTCAAGGATAATTTTTTAAAAGCTTTCTGCAAGGAGCTAGATCGCAGGTCAGTGTTTGTCTTTGTTGTAGGATAGCTCTGATGAAAAGGAAACCAAGAGCTAAGTGGTGCTAAGCTATCTTTTCTATTTCTGCTTTTGAATAAGTCGAGGTTGGGTAAAAGTTGCTTGTGTGTTTACATTGCAGTCAACAAAAATCCACAGGGCTGAATTTGTCTGAGTTTGGAATGAGTCATACTTGTTTACAGACTGGTTTCAGGAGAGGACTGTGAAACAGATCACTGCATTCAAACGCTTGTGAAATTTGACTCAATTTTTTCCTTTTTTTCTTTTCTTTTTTTTTTTTTTTTTAAACCCTCCACCTCTGACATACACAAGTTAGTGTCTTGTACATTTCTAAAGCCTCCTCATAGTTTAGATGCATACCAACTTGCTCGGTAGATCTGCAGGAATAAAAATTATACATAGCTGAAAAACTGTTAGAAGATAGAAAAAAACTCATACTGCCACAATGCATGCATATATAATCACCTTGGACATTTTCCCCTCATACAGTTGTTGTTCACTGTAGCTTTAGCTATTAATCTGTTCTAGGCATTCATGGAAGGATATTGACCACATATTGGCCATTCATATTGATGAGTGTCTTTCACTGTTCTTTAGAGAGTGTGTTAAGGTGATGAGATTAGATGAAACATTTCACTTTTAGATACCTGAAACTAGAAGAGGAAATTCCCATTTCAGTTTACTGGCTTGATTTTGTAAGTAATGCTTTTCACTTTGCAGCTCTTGGTTGCAGACCTAGATAGGGCTGAATGATGCACTTCCATCCTATTTTCAGATTTCTGGTGGGGGAAAGCTTGTCAATAAACATATGGCTTTTTAGAAACCTGCAGAAGATATTCAGGCATAACTGTGGTCAGTTTCACAGCTTCCTAAGGTTTGTTTCTGTCTCCTCCCTCCTCTCTTTTCAAACACAGCAAGGTGACTCATGGTGGCTCTGTAACTGCACTAAGGCAATATGTATAGAAGACAACATTGTCCAGGTGATTCCAGTAATCTGCAATCCACCTCCAAAACCCACATGTTCCAATGGATTGTCTCCTGTGCCAGTCATTGATGAGGATGGATGCTGTTGGCACTGGGAGTGTGATTGTAAGTGTATATTTTGTTGAATATTTAATCTCCTGAGGGAACAATACTATTGTCAAGACTAACGATATTTATCAGGGAACAAGTATTGTGCAAGGCTGTGACTCAGTCTTCTAGTGTTGATTTGAGTGGTCTGTTGATTCTTTTGAGCCAAATGAGGGATTTGCTTAAGTTATCATTATCGCTACATAACTGTTGTGTTAGTAAATTGGTCTCCCAAAGTCAGATTTAAATGTCCAGAGGCTGACATCTATAGACTAGAAGCCTATATATATGTTACTTGTTCAGACTGTTGTTGAAGACTTATCTGTGGTACAGTTAATCCTGTTCTCAGTTGTCTGTCATTAATGTCAGATGAACTGTGCATTGAAAGTGGCTGATTTTTATTGATGACTTCTAGCTAATGAGCTCATGCATTGACATGTACACTTCATTAAAATTAAAATGCCCGAAGTTCACTGAAATGTTTCCCAAACCTACAGATTTTACTTGTAGTCTGATATGTTTTTATTTTGTATGCTGCCATAATAGCCTAACTTAGCTGTATGTTTTTTTAGGCTACTGCACTGGCTGGGGAGATCCACATTACATGACTTTTGATGGATTGTACTACAGCTTTCAAGGAAATTGTACATATGTCCTTGTGGAAGAGATCATTAAGAACGTTGACTCCTTTGGTGTCTACATTGACAATTACCATTGTGATGCACGGGATGTAGTGTCCTGTCCTCGAACACTCATCGTGAGACACGAGACTCAGGAAATCAGGCTAAGAACAGCACAACCAAATACTCTACAAGTAGAGGTACTAAAGAATGTTACCACTGATTTCTTGATTCAGATATTAATACTACTACTTAAAAGCATTTTTTACTCCAAATGTGGAGAAAAAATTCTACAACTTCCTGTCTTTTTAATCTTAAATCTATGCAGATCTCTCCTGAATACACAAGTGGGTTCAAATTGCTAAGAGTTAAGGATTTAAAACAATTTATAATTTATAATTAGTATTAAAGTAACGAAGGAAAACAACATGGAATGGGAGGATGACATAACATCAATAAAGTGCTGGCCTGAAGCATTTTTAAAAAGTACCATTAGTAGCTTTGACTTGTGTTACCTTTTTAATTTTTCAGAATAGGGCACTTACAAGTTATCCCATTGATAAATGTGATGTCACAGTTTTTGGATTTCAAAATTAGTGAGAAGTGTTTGGGGCTTTTTGTAGCTTTTAACTGTTTGTCTAGTTCATTTTTTACATTACTATATGAGAATATTGCAAGTTAGGTTGCAACATATTGTGGAAAATTTACAACCTTTAGACCTCTGTTTTTGTTTTTTTTTTCTCTAAAGCAAAGGAATCTCCAATTGCTGAGTGGAAGTATTAGTGTTAGTTTCACAGGTATATCATGGCTACTGTATTTTAAAAAATAATACAGTTTTAGTCTTATTTCTGCAACTTAATTTTCCTATAAGCATGTTTGCTTTATGCCAAAAAATCTAAAATTTTATTAATTAGGAGAATTTTTTATTCCACTTTCATCAGGAGTCCTTGATGCCATAGTCACTCTAATAAGTCTGTTGAGTGTTAGGATTTAGCTGATTAAAACCTTGAATTTATAGACTCATTTGTTGATAGCTAATGGTTAATGGACTTTTTGTAGCTCAGAGAAGAAAAGTTTGACTTTCCAGTAACAAAGGAAACACAGGAACATTTGTTACAAATTAAAAGGATATTATTTACCTTTACATTCTTTCTGCAAAACAAAGGAACAGTCAATTGTTTTGAAAAGTCTCACTGAATTTATGCCTCTTTTCTGTTTTCCTTTATTTATTAGGTGACAGTAAACAACCAGCTCGTGGCTTTGCCTTATAAGAAGTTTGGTGTGAGCATCTATGAGTCAGGCATAAATCGTGTTGTGGAAATTCCTGAGCTGAAAATGAATGTGACCTACAATGGCTTGTCCTTTTCTATCAGAATGCCCTACAGCCTGTTTGGCAACAACACCCAGGGACAGTGTGGTAAGGCTTACTCTTCCAATTTTTGCACTCTCAGAAAACCACAGTGCCAGTCCTGCTTCAAAGATGAATGGAATTTCCTAATAAATCTGTCAATTAATTCTTTCTCTCCTTGTCACCCTTAGGTACTTGCAATAACAACACAGCAGATGACTGCATGCTGCCAAATGGAAAAATTGCAGATAACTGTGAAACCATGGCAGATCATTGGCAAGTTGTTGATCCTTCCAAACCACAGTGCTCTCCAGGCCTAGTTCCTACAGGTTCACCAAGCACAACACCAACACAGCCTTGCAAAGAATCTTCCATCTGCGAGCTTCTTTTGGGAAGGTAACATTACTCTTGGCTTTACAAGTCTTTGGTCTTTGATTTAAGTGGAAATTTTAGGATTAATTTACCAATGGAAAGTGTTTCTAACTATTGCTTTATTTCTTGTGTCTTTATGGTTTGCTTCTACTCCTTTCACTTTTTCTGGTTGTTATTTTTTGATGACAGTATCTTTCAACCCTCTGGCTGCCACGCTAACCTTTTTTGATGTTTCCACATTCTCCTATACACTCAGCCCTCCCCTGTCCCATGATCATGCCTTTTCCCACATTTACTTAGCAGAAAACAGAGTCCAACTGATAACAGAGATCTTAATTTTTAGAACACTGTGTCAGAACTTAAAAAAAAAAATAAAACCAAAATAACTTTAAAGAGATAGCACATGGTTGCACCTAATAATATACAGCTCCTGGACTCAAGATATTGGAGTCTAAGTGTTTTGTAGGTAAGGGAAAAAGATTTTAAGATATGTTGGAAGGTTACTATTTGGATAGGTGCTCTTAGCACAAATCTCTCAACAGTAGTCCACATCCACATCTTCTTAATCTTCCATGTTCTCTGTTTCCACATCATAACATGTTAAACACATTGAAAAATATATGGATCATTCAGTAACTAATAATAATAAATATTTCTTTTTCTAGTGTGTTCAAGCCATGCCATGCATTTGTCCAGCCTGAAAAGTACTATGCAGCCTGTGTTTTTGATAGCTGTGTACTTCCCAACCTAGACCTGGAATGCTCAAGTCTGCAGATCTATGCTGCCACCTGTGCTGATCAAGGCGTGTGCATTGACTGGAGAAAACACACCAGTGGTGTATGCTGTAAGTATCTGGCCATTCATCTTGAATTATTAAGGAAGGATGTGTTGAACTGTTTCAGCAGTAATGTCATACTGCTTTCAGAGTAATGAAGACACCAGTAAATCACAACAGCTGCTCTCCTTAAGTAATATTGCAGGTAACATTAACAATGGAAATGGGCCTTCAAAAATATACATGTATTGACTGTTCCAGAAACATCTGTATCAGTACATAATTTTTGGTATGCAGGCAGTCCTATGCTTTTCAGGCATCAGCAGGTCACTCTATTTGGTGACTTGTACATTAGTTTTCATCTGTAGTAAAAACACAAGAAAGACACTATTCTTTGAGGGCTTGTGCCAAAGAGACTGAAATTATGGAAAAAAATTGTAATCAAGATGTAGACTCTAGGCTTTATCACCTTAGTGTATAGTACAGTACTATAACTCTATAGCTAAATTGCACAAAATTATTCCATTTAGACGCATGACTCTGTCGGCTTTTTCCTCTTCGCTTCTCAGGATTGTCATAGATATATAAGAAAATGAGTAAACAGTGTTTAAGTTCTTGGCATAAGGTCATGAGGCTTTTATGATATTGTTACTGAGCTCTTCCTCCTTTTTGTTTTTCCATTCCAGCTCATGAATGTCCTTCTGGCAAAGAATACAGAGCATGTGGTCCTATTAAAGAGATGACCTGCAAATCAAGGTAAAAAGTTCCTTCACAATTAATTATAGCTTGTACAACTATTCAGTTGTATCTAATGCACAGGTGAATGAGCAGAATCAACCTCCTCTCATATCTTAAACTGACTGTCCAATTTATTAGTACTATTCTGCTGATCCTAAATCTGGGTGCCTGAACTGTGTCTGTTTCTGTTATATCAAAACACAGACATGGACAATCCTCCATCACAAATGTGCAGATCACTTGCACTGTGATTTTAGTGAAAGGTTATTTGGCATAATCCTCCTGTATGTGCCTACAACATTAATTGTGTTCCTCTAAACATTTTGTCTCACAGAGAGCAGAACGACACATCAACTAAACAAGTGGAAGGATGTTTCTGTCCTAATGGAACCATGCTGTATGACTCTGGTGTGGATGTCTGCGTGAAAACTTGTGGTGAGTTTTACTGCTTCACTTGAATGCATGTTTCTTTCTTCTTTGTTTCCTTCCATGTATGCAATAAAGATTTGACTGTATGCAGTTCTCATACAATGTATAGTAGAGGTGCCTTCTGTTATGTGACTGGTAATGGAAATTTGTTTTGGTATTTTCCAGGCTGTGTTGGAGTGGATATGATACCAAGAGAGGTATGATGCTATACTTTTGGATTTTCAAGTAGAAGTTTGGGTGGGGAGAGGAGAGTGGTCTCCACTGGTACAATCTTACTTTGTCATATCCAAACTTTTTATTCCTGGTTTTACTTCTTTTCCTTTTAATTGGTTGCTATGCAGCCACTCATTTTATTGTTTTTCAATGACAGTTTGGAGAAAAGTTTACAGTGGACTGTCAGGACTGTATTTGCCTGGAAGGTGAACATGGCATTGTATGTGAACCTCATGTATGTGATCAGAAGAAGGTCACTTGTGATGGAGAAGGCTTATATGAAGTCATTGAAGTCAATCCTAAAGACCCCTGCTGCCCTCTTTTCACTTGCAGTGAGTTTATACTTTTGTTTCTAGTCTTTCTATAACTCTTGGAAATTGAAAGGAAATTACACTGAACTAGCTTAGTACCAGAGATCTACAGCAGGAAGTCACAAAATATTACCTTTCCTCATGCTTTTTGAAGCCCAGTGTTAGAGAAAATACATTTTAATATTGCAGTGATTCAGTATAACTGAATTTACTGTTATGGGACTCAACATAACTCAAGCTATAGTTCTTATGTTCAGGGTCACATTTTATTTAAGAAAAATGCAGAGAAATTAGGGAATTCTCTGTAGATTTTAATTTTCTAGCAGTTGCCTAAAATCCTGGAGAGAGTAGGAATTGTTCCCTACTTCTTCGCATAGAGTGGTGATACTTTATCAAGACAGAATAATTGTAGAAAAAATTTCATAAACTAATACAATAGCTCCATATCCAGTGGCTGGATTTATGAGGAAAAATGTGTTCCCTATCTGCAATTTGTTCCCTTGAAAAGAATCTGGACTATTCCCTTGCAATGGAAAGTTCATCCTAAGAGCTTTGATAGGTGCTTATTTCTAGTAGCTGTGATTTAGTGTTCTTTCTGGCTTATTCTTATTTCTTTTTTACCTTCTCAGAATGCAATACAACCTCGTGCACAACCAAAGCCCCCAAGTGCTCACTGGGATTCGAAGTTCATTCTTATATTCCCAGTGGTCAGTGCTGTCCTGTATACCAATGTGGTAAGTCCCTTGGAAATATGATGAGCCTCATAGTTTTATTTAAATAATTTAGCATGACACTTAATAAGACTGTATGCAATAACCTGTTAAAAGAGGTATTAAACACAGTCAGATTATACAAATTCACTACTATTAAAATTGGTTATTAATGCTATAGTTATGAAACTAGGAAATCAGGTATAACTCAGGGGCCTCAAGGTCAATTTCCTGCTTATAAATACATGCAAGAACAGCTATAGAATTAACTGGGATAATGGTCTCAGCTTAATCCAGCAAAAAGTCCCTAGAATCCCCAGTAGAAGACAGATTTACAGTTCTTGGTGACTGAAACAAGGACATATTCATATCTGTTAAGTGGACATTCTTGGCTATGAACTGGACCACATATTTTGGAACAAATCTTTTTCTCTTCTTGTGCATGCAGTATTTGTTTTTATACTTCGTGCATGTCCTATCTGCTACCAGAATTGGGGAATAACCATATGAATTGTGATTGATTGTGGAAAAAATGAGTTTGATTAGAGTGGGGTGAAGACATTTTTTATTCTCTTTTCCTCTCTAAACATCTAACTCCTTGCTTATTCACAGTTCCCAAGGGGGTTTGCGTACACGAGAATGCTGAGTTCTTGGTAAGTTCCTGTTTCAACCATCTTCTAAAAATGCTTAAAAGACCAGATAGTATACTTGATCAGAAGTGCTGTGAAAATGGTTATCCAGTATAAAAAATATTTTGGAAATTTTCAAATTTCTGTCAGGAGTTTATTAATTTCAGAAAGCCTAAATATTTTCTGAAAAGTTTCCTGTGTAGGAAAGAAATTGAAGAGCTGCATGTATGTCAGTATCATAGAGGAATTTGGGTTAAGTGTGCTGACATTTTAAAAAGTCAGTTCACATTTACTATCCGCACATTACTGCAGTTCTAAACTCTGTTTTCAAAAATGAAAAGACATATAAATAAGTATTGTTCTACTAAATGATCTTGGGTCCAGTAATTGTACCTGTTCTTTTAATATCAGAGTTTGTCATTGCTGTACAGGACTTTAATCAGGACACAATTAATATAATTAAATAATATTCAGTATTTAAAATGTTGTCTTCATAAATGGCTAGTCAAATAGCAATCCAGTTGTCTTTATGATTTTTTCCTTTTCCACTGCTTCATTTATAGATCTTTTAAAAATTAATAAATGTCTGGTAAACATGTAATATCTCATTACTATGTGATTTTTTTTTTCCTTAAAATGTGTAGCCCAACTCCTCAGTCTTTGTTGACAAGTGTCAGAATTGTGTGTGCACAAATGATGTTAACGTCAGCACTCAACTGAACATCATCTCCTGTCAACATGTCCCCTGCAACACATACTGTCAACCAGTAAGTGGCAAGCTTAAAGAAACAAAAGAGCCCAAAATACCCATATATTTTATAAGTTTATTTTAATTAATGTTTAATTATAGTTAATATAATTTTAATTATTAAAATATAATATTACAATAAGCAAAGGACAGGGAGTTGAAACCCAGAGACCAACTCCAGCATGGATATGAACTGTTCTTTGGGCAATCTACTGCCTGAGATTTGACTGTTAAACTCTCAGCATTCAGTTCACATTGGCAGAATTAGCTGGGAAATTTCTGTAGATCGCCTTGTGGAGTGATGTTTAATTATTATGCATATTTATTCCAGTGCTTTAATTTATTCACTTTATAACCAGCTTCCATTACTTGTCTTCTGTTGGGTTGGAAGGCACAAATCTAAAGTTCAGTTCAAAGTGTAATCAATTAATAGATTCGTATGTTTTCATTTATTTCTCAAAAATTCATCTATCATAGTGCTATTGTTTTTAATTTATTTCTAGGGATATGAACTTAAACCAGTGAAAGGTGAATGCTGTGGAAAATGTGTGCAGACCAAGTGTATTATACGCACAGCAGACAATTCTGAACTCATCTTGAGTGTAAGTATGCTCTTAGTTCTCCACCAAATCTGTAAAGTTCCCAGTTCCAGAAAGGGAACATCTCCTTGCCAGAGACAAGATTTTAGTATAAGTTTGCACCTGAAAGATCACAATCTCATCTAAACAAAATCTAGCTACAATTTTCTAACCTGAAGATAGGTCTCATGAAATAAAATTATCTGTAAGGCCCTTCCTGGAATGAGAAATCCAATACCATTGGAAGGGGTTTTCTTCCAGCCAAGGAAGCTTGGCCTTTTCTATGTCATTTGAGTTCTGTATGCTGAAAAACACTATTAAAGCCTCCATATGGAACAATTATATTGCCCTAGCAGGATGAAGGTTTAGGATTTTTCTTAATTAATATATAACAGTCTAGCCTTTTGAAGGCAAAATCCATTGGCATGGATGATTATGTTAAAGTACTCTAAGTACTTTAGAGATATTTTTCTTTCTCAAAGAAAATACATATAAAACTGAAATTCTCTCCATGGTATGGCATATAACAATACATGTCATGATCTGTATCCCAAAATGGCTGTTAACCTGAAAATAATTGACTGGGAAACAAGATGAAAGTCATTTTGTCAGAGGGCAAGAAAATTTCTGTCTGAGCTCCCTTCAGCTTTTCTTATTACATTTTGCATTTCTCTTGCAGCCTGGAGACTTTAAAAATGATCCTCAGAACAACTGCACCATTTATAGCTGTGTAGATGTCCACAACCAGCTTATCGCTTCCACATCTGAGATTACCTGTCCAGCATTCAATGAGGAGAGCTGCAAACCTGTGAGTAAAAATGGAAAATTTACCCCCTGGTCCATACATAGATTGCTTCAGTTTAATTCCGCCATCTAACTAACAACAAAAGTAAAATTTAGCTCTGATGGACTTTTATCATAATTTCTCAGTCCTAAGGGCAAAAAATTGCAGATGCATGCATGCACAGCCCTAGACAGTGTATAAAATAAGATACCTGGGTGAGAATTCAAGGTTTATAACTGGTAGCTGTCTCTCAGTAGCCAAAACAGTGATCAGCACCAAGATACTGAATCTTTGTTGACTGCTTTGTTTGTGGTTTTGTCTCAGCAAGAACTAGATTGCCTTGAATGTTAAAGAAACGCAAGCTGTTCAGTCAGTAGGCTGCCAGTTACACCATGCATAGTCCCAATTCAAAAACAGAGCACTCTGAGAAACCATTTGTTGGAATTGCTTCTGAGGAAAAATTGCATGAAGTTAACTGTAGACTTTCTTCACAGAATTGTTTTTATTTTCACAATCTTTTGTAAATTGATAGATTTCAAGTCAGGAAGAAGCTGTTATCTTTGCTTATTTAGATCAATGTTACAGTTTTCACTGGTTATTTCGAGCCACTGAAGAATTGCTCTCCTCAGTTTTTGGCCTTAATGCCTATTTAAAATAGAAAAATAATCTGGGTTTTTTTCACTGTTTCTTTTTTCTTTTAGGGAACTATTTCATTCTTACCTAATGGTTGCTGCAAAACCTGTAAGTATGCCAGTGTATCTGAATCAACAATACAGAGAATGAATTGTCTTCTTAAATCAGCCCATTTTCCAGATAAATTTGTATTTAAATATATTTTTTAATGTTTATATTTATCATTCCAAGCCTTCACTATCTAATCTCTCTGGAGAAGTTTAAGCTGAAGTAGAAAGACCCCTTAAGGCAATTCTTTGAGTGCACCAGTGAAGCCCAAGGAATGCTGAGGTGTGAGGGACTTTTGGAGCTCTTTCCCTGAAAGTATTTTGTGCTCTTTCCCTGTAGGTGCCCCTCTGGACAGCAGCACCCCGTGCTCTGTGCGCCACAGAACAGACTTTATTGTCTACAATGGCTGCCGCTCCGTGGACAGAGTTGACTTGACTGAATGTGAAGGAACATGTGGAACCTTCTCACTGTAAGTAAACTCACCAGACAATGAGGTTTAAGTCCTGGTGGCACTGAGCTTGTTTATATAAAAAGAACAATAAATACTAGACTGCACAATGGTAGAAGACCTGGAACTATCTGCTTCCTGAATCATGGAAAACAAATCATGGAATCTGTGACTGACCAGTTAATTTGTTATAATATGAAGCAGAAAAGTGTATCAAATTCTCTTGGGATTCAAGCAACTCTAATAGGACCTATTAATACATTTAGAGCTGGCTTTGTGTCAGACCACCTAGGCTAGAAATCGTCACCAAAGAACATGAATTATTTCCTGTAATGAGAATGAGCCTGGAGAGCAGCCAGGCTTAAGAACTGAAAGTGGAAAATCTGCTTCTCAACAGTTAACACTTAGAATGAAATATACATATATCTTTTAAAGGAAGATTCAAATATGCACAATTTTTATACAGTGAAGAAATGAGAAAATGAATGGTTTAGGTGTAGTGTTAGTAGAGTCACTTGATTGTACATTTTTCTCTGAAATGAGAGAATATATTAAAAAGTGGCTATAAGGAAGTGGTTAGTATGACACCTGGTAGTGAGCTACTGAAACACTGGGAAATCAACTCTTAACTCTCCAAAGAAACTGTCACTTACTGCCTATCACTGAGTCTGTCACCATGCACCTTACATGGCTGAAAACTGGTCTTTAGTATCACATGAAACTGAAAAGCCAGGGAGTTTATTAGCATTTTGAAATTCCTGATGATCTTAGGGTCTTGCTGTGGTTGCTTCTACCTAATACAAGGAAAAGAATGATCTTGCCACAGTTTGTAGCCTGATATTGACAGATTCTTCAGGTTAAGAATGGTGCTTAGGAAGCTGATGAACACAAGACTGCAAAAAATACTTTGCTGTGAGATGGGAACAAAAGAACTGCTGCTTCCCCTTCATGTTAATACTGCCCTGATTGGCTTATGCATTTTATAATCACTGTTCTGTTAGATGAGCTTAGCACTTCCATTAGTCACAACTGTGGCTCTTCTCACAGGAGTGCTGTACCTGATTTCACCCTCTCCTACATGTTGGCTTCTGGCACAGAGTAACATTGCCATTTTGCATGTTAACAGATACTCTGCTGAGGCCAATTCTCTGGACCACAGCTGCTCCTGCTGCAGAGAAACAAGCACCACTGAGAAGCACGTGGTTCTGAAATGCCCTGGTGGGCACTCAGTGTCACACAAGTACATCTATGTGGAGAGCTGCAGCTGTCAAGACACTGCATGCAGCAGGCCCCAGTCCAATGACCTGCAGAACAATGAAGAAAATGACGAGGCGAGCGCTCTGAGCCGGGTCAAGAGAGCCATCAGCTTAACATCAAAATGAAAGCAAAAAACCCTGGCACCATTAACTAAAAGGACTGAAAACCATTCCTAACTTCCTTCAGTACTTCTGAATTTTGCTGCATACTGTTTGTTCTCTACTCTATTTATTTGTGCACAAAATAAGAACACAAATTTGTATTCTTACAAGTGCACAGCCTCTTAAGTCCTTTTCAAATCTACTTATTTTTTTCTTACTGATTAAAAGCATATCTCAAAAAGCATGACTTTTGTACTTATTCTTATACAATCTTGATGAGTTTGAGTTTTACAAGAGAAGAAAAGTTCTTTTTCAAGTTATAGGAAGTCAAGTGATTTCCTACGTTTTTGGGGTATCTACTTCTGGCTGCTTAAAAGCTGATCAGATTGTGCTGTTCAGAAGACCCAGTCTAAGATGGGAGAGAAGATGATGCTATCTGCCAGAACAAAGGCAAAGATGAATAATGATTGTTAAATTATTCAGGTGACTTGGAGAAACTTTTAGTTCAGCACCAGAACTTACTTCAGCAGGGCTCTGTATGTTAGAACTGTCTCAGTTCATTGCAATTATGTGTTTTCACTAAAGAAGTAGTCCCTCAGTCACTCACAGTGCTTTCAGGATATGTAGTTGCTACTGTAGTATGAGATCTCCAAATTCCAACATTTGCAAAACAGATGCCCATCACTAAGCTAGTAATCCTAGACTTCCTCTGCAGAAAATTGAAAGCAATAGCCATTTTTGATATTCATTTGTCTCACAACAAAGGACATATCTAAAGGACTGCCTGTTTATCTTATTGTAAGAAGAGCTAAAGCAGGTAACAGGAAGTTATTAATCTATCTTGAATCATCTTAGAGTACAATGAGGGTAAACCACACCTGTTGTAGTGAAAAAAATGCTTTTGGCTTATTTTTGTCTCCATTAACGAAATCTTTGCTGGCAATAACTGATCTCAATACTGGCATCTTTGCTACCTAAAGGATTGGTGGCACCATTTTTTGCTACTAGTAGCCCATCAGATGTTCTGCAGCTTAAAAGGCTGATAAGATTTCTGCTTTTTTATAAGACTGATAAAGATGTGCAGAAAATGAAACTCCACTTTTTTTTTTCAGCATTGCAATACTATGCTTGGAAAGCAGACTTCTCTGGAGTTGGAGATAGTTGATCTAACAAGAAGGAATTTTTGTTGGTTTACAGAGGAAGCTGCAGAATTAATGAAGCCCAGTTTCTGCTTTAGTATGGGTTTCTAAGGATTTCTATCTCTGCATTCATTGTAAGATGTTATTGAGTTTTCTCCCAGAGCACTTGCAAAGTCACTCTTCTCTGTGGATTCTTTGTTATCCAACAATTTCTGTGCTGATACTAGAACCATACATTTCCTTGAGCTTTTTGCAAAAACGGCTTTTCTCAAAATCTCTTGATGTGTAACTGTCTTTGAGATTTCATTTTTGCAGTTAAATTTGGCTGAAGTCAGCAAATAAATTCTGGAGACAGATACAAGGACAGAGACAGATCAAATCTACCTCGTTTCTTATGAAAAAGAAAAAAATATTACTAGTCAGTAGTGGCAGTTTGCAGTACACTGTATTTACACTGAAATATAAAATCTTCCTTGCTTCATTTATTTTTCATTTGGTCTGGAGTTTGCACAGGCACTTTCTGTCCCTTCTAGTGATTGGCAAACTACTCTTGAATGAGGAATTCTAAAGATCCTGGATAAAAGTCAGCAAGGCTGCAGATTTTGGCTTCACCACTGCAGGGCAGTCTATGGCTGAGAATGTAAAGGCATTTCATACCAAAAAAGCAAGTTGCCTTGAAAGGGAGTTTCTATTTCATCTCATAGAGGGTTTTATCTCTGAAAAGAATGAATGCTGATCGCTCCCCACAGACATTTATATGCTCTTAGTTAGCACTTGAAAAACAATTATTCTGGCAGGAATTTACATGCTAGGTGTTGTTAGTCACAGTGCTCTGGGTTATGGCAGCCCTCTCAGTTTTGGTGCTGGGTCAGTGCTGCCCATAAGGAGGTTCACAAGCACACACTGTCAGAGAATTATTACTTACAAGTGCTAGGCAGTTCCAGGTCACACTGCACATGTCAAATCTCCACCTTCTTTTGCACTTTTATTCACCTTAGAACTTCATGGTGCAGTTTGTTCTGGCATTTCCAGTGGAACTAGATGACAGAGTTGAACAGATTAAACTTTCTCCAGTGGAGAAATCCACCAATAGTATTTGGAAGAAAAAAGGAGGAAATAAATCTTATCTATGTATCCCTACAAAGAATAGTAATAGCAGTGAGCAGCACTTTTGGTCCCTTCCACAACCCTCTTGGAAGTAAATTGAGAACTGTATTATCTGACCCCAGGAAGCATTTTGTTTCTTAAGTAAGAGTTGTTGAGTCTGCAGGTCACAAGAAGAGATTCTTCTGGAAAACCCAGGAAAAAAACTGAGGAAATGTCTCTCATCACCCTCTCTGAAAGGGTGATATCAGCACTTTAGGGACTCAGGAGACTGTATAACCTTCTGATCCCATTGTCTTCCAGGCAGGACCTACCACAAAGGACCCTGGCAGATTTATATAAAGCATTAGTGCTGGAAGGGAGTGGGCTTGACTCTCTCTGTCCTGAAAGAATGACACTGTTCTCCAGGAATTGCCTTTCTACTGGAGTCAAGCAAAAAGGGAGCAGTAGCAAGAGCCCATCCATGTCTTGTCTCCATGCCTGAGTCCTGTGTTCATCTCCTCCAGATTTTCTATCTAGCCTCCCACTTTCATTGGTGGTGAGGGGTTTCTCTTTGTTTCATTTCTTTTTCTTCCTCTCCCAGTGCTTAACACTTTCAGTTTTGTCTTGAAAAATGGGGAAGAGTTCTTGGGAGGCAAATAGGACTTCCAGCCACACAGCCTTTGAAGGCACCAAAGTCAAGATCCCAGCTCCTGCTGTCCAAGTAGTCTTCTCATCCAAGATAGTTTGAATCTCAAACAATTTCCTTGCAGTTACCTGGAGATGCACTGTAAACTCAGTGTTGTTCATAGGACTCTTCAGCAACACAGTGAGAACTTCCATCTGTGGTTAAAAAGGAGTTCACAGAAGATTTGTTCATAAAGAGAGCACAGTTGTTTTATGAAGCATTATTGGATATGTGCTTTGAGAACACCAGAGACAGAAAGGAAAATACTTGTTAGCAATATGGAAAAATCAGCTGTTGAGGTGAGGCAGATGGGATTCAGAGAGAGGGGAAAAACCACATGCAAACCAAGAATTCTTCCCAAAATAATACAAAATAGGGGTTTCTGATCTGATAACTACCTTGTTTTCTGATCTAACTATGTTCCTTAATAGTATTATTTTGTGCTGTGGGAAGGGTAAGATAAAATTTTCAGTGTGTTTACCATTTGACTGTACTTTGCTAAACCACACTTCACTGAACTAAGCACATACAACTCTGCACATAAGCCCCAGTGAAAGGACTTTAGCAAAGGCAAAGCCCAAAGTAAATAATCATGCAGTTACTGTACTTGTTATACACTGTTGCTCTTGTCTGGAAAAGCAAACTCAGATAGGAGGAAAGAACAGAAATAGACTTACAAACTCTGAGATCACAGGAAAGAAAATTCTTGTAGTTTTAGGTCTGACAAAAAATGAAATACATTTAAATAACTGCAACATTGATATACAATTTCTGAAATTTCACCTCTCAACAGAAGCTTTGAGGGATGGGGGGGTATTTTAAGGCAGAACAAGTTTTTAAAGTTGAGCAGCCCTCTTCCAGGGCCAAATTTCCAAAATTAACTCACTCTTTTGAGGCTGCCACAAACACCTGTGTTCTTAACTGGCAACCTCCCAGACTAAGGTCAAAACAGGTCCAAGTAGCTACCTAAGTTATATTTCTGTCACTAATATGGAAAATCCTGCAAGTTCTTTTTCAGCATCATGCTTCTAAAATCTGTTCTGTGCATACTGAATTCCCTTTAATGTTCCAGTTTTTCAGCACTCTTACATGAAAGGCTTGAATTCTTTTCACAAACTGGTGTCTAGAAGAGTAAAAAACACCACTGTGATGTTTTCATTACCCCAAGACTTTGAGAAAACTCAAACAGAGAGAAAGTATGGCAGAGCTGGCACTGAGGAGGAGCACCTGTGCTCCATGCAGCTTTCTTTCAAGCAGTAACAAAAGGCAAAAGTGATCAAGGATTGTCCTTTACACAGTGGCCTGTGACTTGATGGAGCAGGTAAATTTCAACAGCCTATCCATTTGGACTAGTGTAGCTGAGCACTTCTTGGGCTTTTTTGCAGAATTTATGGGATCTATATGATAATTCTTCTCCTTAAAAGTACAGGGAGTCTGAGCAAAACGTGAGGGCAGGTAGTTCCTGGCTGGCTAATTCTACCTTCCACACAAAAAACCCTAGGCCAATGTTGCTTAGATTCCCACCTTAACTTTTTTTCTGCCCCTTCTCTTATCCTTTCTTTTGGCTTGCAGTAACTTTCCTTGTTATGGACATGGTTACTGGATGTGTAATTTCATGTAATTACAAGGTTGTAAAGACTTCAGTATTAAGCATACTGTGGCCTCTTCTGAATTATCTTAGCACCCAGGAAATAAGAAATTGCTTTTTAAAAAGAGGTAGAATCTGCTCTAGCCTAAATCCCATAAAAGTTCTAATTATTAAAGCAGAAAATTCATATGCTTCCTTTAGTTCTGCTACCCCCTATTTTTCCAGCAGGATAGCTGTTTGAAGAAAAACCTTTCAAGTAGAAAATCTCAAGGGCCCAACCTCCTGAAGAGATGACTTTCTATGTAGGGAGTCTCTCTTACGTGAGGAAGTGCCAATAGGTCAAAGAGACCTGTGTGCATGAACACCAATCAGCCGTGTCATTACTCCTTGTACATGGACTCTGAAAGATCTACATCTTCTTAAGGAAAAACAGAAAAGAGCAGCTGGACTCGTTCCTCATTCCTTGCAAACAGGAATAACTAATGTCCTTGATTTGTTCACAAAAAGTCAAGGAGCTCTATGGCAAGATGAGAGGTTAAGGAGCTTTGTATCCATTCTAAGGCAAAATGTAAGAAAACATCCAACCTCCTCTTACCAAAATTGAAATACTGAAGACATTTATCCTGTATTTTAATGGACAATTAATGACAGATATCTATTCCCTCCTTTCCCACTGCCTACTACAGGTCACCTTATACTTCTGTTTCAAACTGGTAGACACAAATCTGATAGATCTAATAAATCTTTAATGTAACTTTCCTAAATTCTATGATATCATGCAAAGGATTGAAAAGGATAATCCATGTTGTTCTTAAATTCTGCTTACAATTTAGAATGTACAAATGATTGTTATAACTGCCACTTATGTAAAATATTTTGCTAAAATCACTTCGGATGTTTTTTATCATGTGGATTATTAGCACAAATTGCCTGACACCAAATGAAATGTTTTCCTAGCTAGCATTACTTTGTTAATGGAACACACATAATTTCTCAAGAGTTATTTTCTAGGCAGTGCTTGTAAAACACCATCTTGTAGTGGATGCTCATTTCAAGAAGCAGTACCAGTTTTGCCTGAAATTAACTGGATTGTTAGAGGATTTCCAAGCTCAACCTCCCAGTGCTGAACTGACTCATGATGACCATAACTCTTTACAGCACACATGGAATCACCTTTTGACAGAAGGATATGATACAAATGCAACTGCCAGACTTCAGTACAGTGTCTGGCTATGAAGAGCATTAATCCACCAGGTACCTCTTATTTGAGTGTGTCTTTTACCAAGTTTGTAGCAAAAATATATTTTTGTGAGTCACTGGTATATTACATTAGCTTCATGATGGCTTATCTTCAGTGAGTCAGTGGTGATAAAGAAGCTGAGTTAATATTTACCTATTGTGTTTACTAAAATCACATACCCTTTAATGCCAAATGATCCATGAAATGGGCTGTAAAGGGGCCAAGAGGAATTGTTCTTTTTTGCTAATACAGCTGCAGAAGAGGTAATGCCTCTTATCCTGCAGGATCCAATAAAGGGAAGAGTTATTAATCCCAGTTTTTCACTGCAGGGGGAATAGTTATAACTTGCATGCCAATAGCAATGATTCAGTGGTAAGTGATCAACACAGTCTGTAAGCTCCCTGTCAATCTGCATTTCCTTCTGAAAAGCTTCCATGTATTTCTCCTGAAAACCTCAGTGATTCCATGCTTGAATATAAAAACTTCATTTGAATGCAAATATCCTTCCTCTGTCAGTAGCCCTGAAATCATTGCAGAGGATTGAAGCAACCAGTGATTTCTAAAGAGTGTAGCCTGCAGTATGTGTGGAGAAGCCAGAAGCAGCAGCTCTGGTTAGTCATTGACAGAAACTCTGCTCCCCAAGAAATGGCAAAGGAATGGCAGAAATGACAGAGCTGACAAGCAGAGGTAAGAAAATGGCTAGGTACTGAGCAAGAGGACTGGGTTTCCCATTTCTCTGAGTAGGGTTTTGCTCTTGCTTTTCTCAGGGCAGGATCCCAGATGACTGATACTATTGTCTCTGCTGAGTAGAGCATAAGTGGATGGTGGTTCAATGAATAATTTGTTTTATTCTATCTGTTCCTTGAAAATTTCAACATGTGCTGTTCATGTTTTTCCAGGCCCCTAAGTGCAAGTAAGGCATACAGAGGTAAATCATGCCTTAGCTCATTCCTTGGCCCATCCTCTCATTGCTTTGAATCACCCCACATGTAGAACACAAAATGCTGGAAGTTGCCAACCTCCCTATGTCTTTGTTATCAAAGGACTACTCCAATCTGAAGGGTATCTTTGGCAAGTAGTTACTACATGGTTCCTGCTGCTTTTGTGCAGTTCAGTGGGAATAAAGGGGTTTTTTTCCGGAGTCAGGAGTCATACTCCTAGAGTCTGATTCTTCCTTCTACTCTCATGCCAAAATGAATGAAATAGGTACTTTGATTTCTTGGGTGGGAATGGGAAAGGAAAAGGACAGTGATTGAAGAAACATGGACTTTATCTCAGCAGAGGTGTGCATTTGAATTTAGACACTAGCATTGATTTTGGAAAATTCATATATTTCAGCTATCTGCCTTTACCCTCAACTATGCTCTATTAGTCTGTATCTCTGGTCTACTGACTTATACGTTTTTCCTCCTGGGCTTCACAGCCCTTCCCCACACCTGCCATTAGCCCTGTTCTGTAGCCTGAACAAGAGCTCAGTATGAAAATTGCCAGGAGAATCTGTTGAATTTGAGTGTTGATATTTCACTGTATTCAATTTCAGATCATCTTCATATTTCCAATATCATATTCTCATGGTTAAGTTATTCTCCTAAATAAGATATTCTCCCAGCTTACTTTGTACCTATTTGGACAGATATCAGGAGGGAAGATGTTTTGTGATTAAAAGGAAAAGCAGCAGCAGTCCATGACTTCTATCACCAGTGCCATAAAGTCTGTTGGTTCTGTATTCCAACCAAAATGGCAGGGCTTGAAGAACTGCCTCCAGTAGTGCCCTGCCTCAAGTGTGGCTGACAATGGAATTAATGGAGCAGGGACGGTGGCAAAGGGGTGACACGAACTCTTGTTTCACGTCCTGCACAATGCTCACACATGCTGCTGCAGAGTTTTCTCTAGAGCAAGGGCAGCAGCAAATCTTCATCTGGCAGCTGCTGTCACTGCAACTGTGCAAAGCACCTTGTGCCTGTGTAGGGCAGCAGAAGGTGGGAGCAGTGGGCCAGCTGTGGGACACTCCACCTTGGCAATAGCTCAAAGCCTGGTAAAACAGCAACCAAGACCCTGTTCCCAAGGCCCAGATTGCTGCCCACCAACCAGATAAAAAGCATTCTTTTTCATATTCCCCAATGGGTGCATGGGCATGCTTGAGTTGAGGCCTTACAAGAAGGGGCAAAACTATGTTCAACTTAAACTGCATTTCTGCCCACTTAACTACTGGCAATCACTTTGGCTTTACTGTTTTCCCAAAGAAGATGGAGCAGCTGGAAGCGTGGGAATGTCTGCTATCCATGTTTGATTTGCTGGGACTAGGTGAGAGGCTTCCTCTCTTGTTAGAGTTCCCCCATGGCACAGATGAGAAAAAGAAATGCAAGGTCAGTTTGTGTCAACAAAGCAAGTAAATCTCTTCAAGGGATTCTAAAATTACTGATATCAAAATATCTGACAGGATGTCCTACAAGGGGCTTTAGAGCTCATAATTGAGCTCACTGGATTTTTTTATGGTATGTGGTAGGTATTAAAGTACTTTGAGAGCACCAAGGGACCCTTTTGCAGCAGTGTGATTCAGGTGGTGAAGGAATGAACTGTGTTCTACATTATGATAGGACTTGGCACTGCTCCCTTATGATGTTTGAAGAATCCACCACCTCTGTGTGCGTAAAGAATAAATTAAAACCCTTTTGTGCAGTTGAGGTGAGAATTTTTGACCTTTTGGTTTTATTTGTGGTCTATTGAAGTAGTAAATCTGGCCTTTTTTGGTAAGATATTTTGGATACACTTTTTAAAGGACAATGCCCTCTTGCCAAAAGATTTTGTTCTAAATAAATTGTACATTATGCCTGACCTGATAATACTTTTTGCTCTTTTTGTTTAGAAGTAGTCATTAAAGCTGGTAGAGGCAACACGTCTTGTGCTGGGGGATTCCAGTGAATGTGCCAGACAGAGAAAAACTCTGAAAGAGGTCAGTGATTGCTTGTAATTAATCAAATGTTATAAAAAATTAAAACTATTGCTGCTGTAGGAAGAGGGTGAGGGGACCTATTTTCAAAGGAGGAAATTAGAAACAGCCAGTTCTCTGTCCACATAAAGCAAGAAAGAACTGAATACCTGTCCTGTCCAAAAGAGAGGAGGTTTCTGGGTGCTAATAATGAATGACTGAAAGAAAATTTAATGAAGCTCCACCTTTCAGGGACCCTGCCATCAGTGTTTTGTTCTCATGCCAAACTCCTGGACTATAAAAATCTGCCTATAAGCCAAGAAAAAACACTTCCCTGAAAGGACTTTCCAGTTACGACTTCATGCCAAGATGGAAATAAAAAACAGAAGATCATTTTGGATCTTCTGCCTAATTTGGAGTTTTTGCAAGGGCAAAGAACCAGTTCAGATAGGTAAGAAAAGAATCTAATTCTTGCATTACTTGCTCTCATATGGCTCTCTGTAGGTGAGAAATAGAGTTGACAAATGAAAATGTGTAGCATATTCATGTAAGAGCTGTAGATACACCAGATACTATTAAACATTGTACATTTTTATCCTTATTGTCAACCATTTAAGTATTTACTTCTTTCTTTTCATTACTAGGTGGTGTATCAACTGTTTTATGTCCTAAGTGACTAATCTTAAAGAGGAGACCCTCTGAATGCAGTTTGCACCAAAAAACAAAGCAAAAAATGGTGATACACTTTTCAACACATTTCCCACATGTTCTTCATAGAGGAAGTACTTGCCATATCACCAGCTAGGCTTGATTGACCAGCATTAAATGCTGAATAAGCAGGAATCACATTTTTTTGTGGTCTGCTGCACTGCTACCTCCTGGTTTAGTTTTTAATGTCTTACACTTTTCCCAACTGCTTAATATACAGTTGATATACCAGTTATTGCCACCTTAGTAATTGCAGTAATTTCACTTCCAGGATAGCCAAACTTTCTCACTTGCCCTTGCTACTGTGTAGAAAAGTGGTAAATTGCCTTATTCCACTACAGTGCTGCAACCACCTATGACACTATCAGTCCCCTTAAAAGCTTATGCAAGAACTTATTGGGCATCTGAGTTTGGGCTGCACCTTTATAACATAGGGATCTGAATTTCTCAGTTCTTCCCTGCTGATTCTTAGGCAGGAATATTTCATAATATTTTAGGGTTAACTGAGTAAATGAGTAAGTGTTTTTTATTTGATCTGTGGTGGATGTTGCTATTCCTAAATGTATTACCTGAATCAACACAGAGAAATTTGCCCATTTCATTTCTCATTCTTTCAGAAGAAATGTTGAGAGTATGTTGTAGCAAGCACATATAATTTAATTCAAGGTGATTCATGTTTTCTTTGTGAAGCTTACTTGTGTGAAAACTGCTTTCTGAAGTAATGTCTTATTATGCTCTTAGAGTATGTATCTATACCTTTGACTGAAGTACAACTTAGAGGTCCAAAACATGAGTTGAGAAGGAAAACTAAAATCTCTTAGCCAACAGCTGAAGCTGGTAGCAGCCTCAACCACTAAGATCAGCAGCTGCCACTTTGCTGTAAATCCATGCCTCCTGGAAAACACTCAATACAAAGTCTTGCCTAAGTTAAATGAGATTTAGACATCCAGAATGGGATTCTCCTCACTTCACTTTAAATATCTACATTGTAAATATTCTACAGCATATATACAGCCTTTCTAGACAATGGAGAGATGCATATGGTTTTCAGCATCTTCTTGCTAGGCACATATGTAAGATAAGAAAGCTGAACCTCTTCTGCTTCTCACTGTTAACTTCAAAGGAGACTGGGCTAATCTGCTCACGTTGCAGGTATCTCTGTACTTCAAAAGTAATGGACTTCAAAAGTTCAGTGAGATGAAACTGCTTCCCAAGGGCTTCTTTTTGCCTTTGAAAATCTGCCCCTTTAATGTTTCTCAGCAAAAAAGGGGCAAGAACCTCATATGGGGTGAATTTCTAAGTTCCCCTACCATGATTTTTCTTTAGTCCAGGTCTCTGCTGTCAGTAGGAGCGAATGTGCCACCTGGGGCAATTTCCACTTCCATACATTTGACCATGTAAAGTTTACTTTCCCTGGAACGTGTACCTATGTCTTCGCTTCGCACTGCAACGACAGCTACCAGGACTTTAACATTCAGATCAGGCGCAGTGCCAAGAACAGCTTCCTGATCTACTTCACTGTCACCATTGATGGAGTGGTCCTGGAGGTGAAGGAGACAGGAATCACTGTGAACGGGAAGAGGTGAGAAAAGCCTGAGCTGTTGTTTGGTGCTGCATTTTCATGGCTGTTTGTTAGGTGGTTTGACTGAAAAGCAGTGGTTGTGTATGAGATGTTCATAGCTTTTTGAGCAGGGTGTTGTGAAGAGACCCCCCTGTGGTGTTGAGAAGGGAAGAAGCATTTAAACTAAACTACACATCCCAGGGAACAACACCAACAAGTTAAGTAGAGAGCAATGAGATAAGATATAATAAACAATCCTTGAAACAAGAGAAAACCATCTCTGGCAATCTCTCTTTGGCTGCTTCAGAGAGAACCAGAGTTTGAACCACCTCATGTCCCTCTGGGGTAACCTCAGGGCAAAGGAGAAACCTCAAACTGGAACATGTATATTATAAAAGCAGGTGTTTTAAGGTTTCCTTAATGTTGCTTTGATTTGAGAGGGAGGGATAGAGGAAAGTGCATAAACTCTAACACTTTATTCATAAAAGGTTTAGATTTGTAGAAGCCCTGTGGTTTTTCTATTTGCTCAAAACATTACTTCTGTGGTACTAACCCTACTGTTTAATGCTGCTGTTCAGAAATAGATGGTTCTTTTAGGAATAATTTTCTGCTTCCAGATAAATTAGTTTAGAAAATTGCACTGCTTTACAACTTGCCCAGGGATCTTCTTATAAGAAAAGGTAAAATTTTTAGAAGTCAAAATCGATACCTTTCTTTCCAATTCAACAACGAGCCACAAAGGAAACTGCAAAGAGAGGGGTAAAAATATTCCATAAGTAAAAATCATATGCAACAATAGCTGAAAATCTGGCACAATTTTAAGGGCAGTCCTTATGAGAAGTGCAGAGTTCTGCTGCTAACATATAATTATGAAGGGCCTAGTCAACCTTTGACTCTGGGAAATCCCCTCACAGTCTTGTTGGAGAGAAAATTGTAAGTATATGGGGTGTCCTGACAGCCTTCTAGAAACAACCAAATACAGAATAGCACCATTCTGTTGTAATTATAGCATCAAAGCCCATATGTGTCTCCTAAACCAAAAGGGAAAGAAATCTCTTATCTTCTAGCCATTTTCTGAATTTCTAAGTTTTCAGGCTTTTGCTAAATGAATGTTAATTGTCTTGGTAAGATGGAAAAGTAATGCAGGTGTGAGTTACATTAGTATATGAGTAACAGAGTTGTGCATGAATCCCAAGTGTCAAGGAAATACTGGAAGGATGATAATAACCTGTAGTGTACTCATGCAGAAGGCCATTTTCCCAATATTATTATCTTGCTTTTTGTAAACTTTTGGGTTATATCCTTGGGTTTGGCTGCATTCTGTCAGTTGAGTGGCTGATGTAGTATTGACAAGAGACCAAAATGCATTGAGTTGTGGATTAAGGTTGGTAAAAGGACACAGTGGACAATGTAATGCGTTGTGTGGATGAAGACTAACCTTGCAAAGAGTGTTCCCATGTCATATTTACTTCCTTTTAACTCTAATTTTCTTTCCTAAATGTCTGTGAGGATTTCATTAGTCTTTTTTTCACTGCAATCTGTTTTGCTCCCTTGAATTTCCAGGATTGCCATGCCTTTCAGCTTGAAGAGCATCCTGATTGAGGACACCTGTACATACTTCCAAGTCACTTCCAAGCTGGGCCTGACACTCAAGTGGAACTGGGCTGACACTCTCCTAGTATGAACAGTCAGTTAGTTGTTTTCCTCCTAGTGAACCTCATCAGTGATGAAAAGCAGGGCTGGATGCAGGCACTGTGTTGATGTATGAAATTGTGGGAGGGAGGTATCACTGTATCCATAAGCTGATAGAGAAATACCAAACTAGGTAATAGTTTCACAATGCAGAGGCAGGGAGGAACAACCCTGTGGCCTTTCCAGCTAATTTTACATAATAAAAGGGTTAACCCTGGATATAACACATCTGTAGTTAGCTCCTTGCTCCATGGGGTACTGGCAGCAAACAGCAGCCCACCCACTTTGCCTTGCTACTCTGCCTCAAGCACATCTTGTATGGGAAACTCATCTGTGTGACTACTTCAGATCTGAGACTTTTTCACTCCAAAGCCATGCTATGAGGGAATTCTCCTCTAAACATCCACTCTGCAATGTCCTCTTCTGCAAGAGTGCATTTACATTTTTGTGCGTGAATGCTTGTCCTTCACAATCAGGACTGAGATTAACTAAATGAAAGTTATATGTCATGTTTTGCCATTCAGAGAGACAGAGAGAGGTTAAAAGGTGAATAGAGAGAAAAAATATCAGGAAGCAATTAACTGATATTGAAATTCTGATTTATTGAAGTATTTGCTTTCTCCCTTCCCGTGTACTAATTAATACCTAAAGTGTTAAAGGCAGTATCTCTACATTACTGTAGAGTGGACACAACAGTAGGAAAAGCACTGCCATTTTTGGTGGACTTGAGTGGCACCACTACTGTTCCTCAAGCATGAAGGAGTGAAAAGGTACAATAGTTTTATCCAGCAAGGCAGTAGTGTGCTAACCTAGCTGTTTATTTCCACTGAGCATGGACAAAACAAGTAATGCTGGGCAGACACACCTAGAACTGCTATAAAATTATTCATCATCCTATGGACTAGAAAACACATTATATATGGCTAAAAGTTAGCCAGAGGCTGCTTTTTTACAGCATCCAACATTAGAACACAGCTCATGTGCCCAGAGAGGAGCTGTGGTACCCTGCAAGATGTACCAAATGTTTGTATACCAGTGTCTCTGTACTGGAAGACACTGGTCAAGGGATTAGTCCAGTATTCAACATGCATCAGTTACCTCTTCAGTGGGTAGCAATGACAATTGCTGAAGGATTCTCTTCCCATTTGAATTCCATCTGTCTGCAGATAATTTTTTTTGAGAGATTTGTACCAGGAAAGGAGATTGCTACAAACTGGGAATGAGCATTTCTGCCACTGCACTTTTCTGTTGTGAATCACTTTGCAACAAGTGCTGGTGATACAGGGAAAAGCCTTTAAACTCTGGGTTTCCTCTTTTGTAGCTGGACCTGGAAGAAACATATAAAGAGAAAATATGTGGTCTATGTGGGAATTATGATGGAAATGGGAAGAATGATTTGATTTTGGATGGTAGGTCATAAATACAGCATATTCCACTCTGAACAGAATTCCTCATACATGAAACTTGATATTTGTTTACTCTGAGCAGGCTTTCAGATTTCCTAGAAGGCACATGAATATTTCTGTATACAGGAGATGTATTTTAAGAGGTTCTGAGATGATTTGGGATTTTATGCTCTTTTCATATTTGTAATGATGCCTTGAGAAAGTCTCCAACCTCTTTGAGCAAAATTAATTGCTTGGCTATTAGGCAGCAGCACTGACAATAACATCCTTTAATGAAATGCACAAGTGCATTTTCTGTTCTTCTATTTTAATCACTCTATGCATGATTATTTTTGCCTCTGTAATGAAATAAAAGCATCAGAGAAAACACAAAGTGTCTTTGAAGAAACTGTGGTGCCATCCACTGACACCTTCAAATATTGCAAATAGCTGAGCCTATAAACCTACAGCAGGTTATATGGATGGAAAGAAACCTTCATCCTGGGATGTCAGCTGCAGGACTGAATCCAAAGTTATAACAACACCCCTTTATGCAATACCTGCATGACTGTTACACATGCCAACAGAAAACTCTATAGGATCAAACACATCCTAAACAGATAAGTCTTTGGAAATGATCAGAAGTAACAGAAAGTTCAAGAGTCTCACATGATTTTAAATGCCTGGGCTGACAACAGGCCTTGATACAAGTGTGCCAGATTCCTGACTTTAGCTCAACAGAAGGTTTTATCAGGCTGATCCTCTATAAAATATGTATGCTGTTTAAATTTGGGCATCTCATGAAGTGCATACTGCCTTTGAGCCCAAAGAGTAAGTGCATTTTTATAGCCCACTAATTGACCTAAAGAATTGCAGGCAGTTACTGAAATGCATCTGGGGGTTTTTGCAGGGTATAAAATGCATCCAAGGCAGTTTGGGAACTTCCACAAAGTAGAGGATCCGTCACAAAAGTGTGCTGATGTGAGCCCAGATGACGACACTGGAAGACATCCCAGAAGGAAAGACAATAGATGCAGTACATATGTAAGTGTGTGGGACCAAGAACTACAAACCCTCCCAACCTACAGTGTTGAAGAGCCTGTTGAAACAAATCTTAATTACAGAGCATGCACTCTTCTGAAAAACTGAATTTTTCAGAGCTCTATACATAAATTTGAGCAAATTTTTTTTTTTTTTTTTTTTTTTTTTTTTTTTAAATAGAAAAAAAGATGCAAGAAGCTTATGTCCCGTTTTGGAAACTGCCCCAGAGTGGTTGCCTTTGATGACTACATAGAGACCTGTGCTGAGGATATGTGCTCCTGTGCAGTTAACTCCTCTCACTCTGATTTGGTTTCCAGCTGCATATGCAGCACTTTAAACCAGTATTCTCGAGACTGTGTCCTGAGGAAGGGAGACCCTGGGGAATGGAGGACCAAAGAACTCTGCTGTAAGTAGCTACTGCTCTGCAGATTTATTTCAGGTTACACATTTACACGAGTATTCTGATCCCAGCAGAGCAAAGCTAGAAGCTCTGGTAACTACCTTGAATCAATCTTTGACACAAACATTGTTAATGGAAAAGCTTCTACAAATTTAACTTGATTTTGCTCCTTAAATTAGAACTATACCTTGATATGGCCCACAATATTTTTCTTACAACTAGGTTTTCTCAAGTTTGGGTTTTTTTTAATTCTACTATGCACAGTTAACTCATAAAGAGGCTTATTTTAACATGGTGACAACTAGACAGAAGTAGTTACTGAGAAGAGCAATATGTTTGTACTTATCTTACCCTGTGTTTTCTTACTCGGTAATCCAGTTGCTGAGTAGGAAATCTCTTTAAATCCAGGGGCAAGGCTACAGGTAGTTCAGCCAAACTGCTGGTGGGGATTGGGATAGCAAATCAATGTCAGAAGAACTGATGCTTCAGACAAAAATAAACTATTATGAATCCCTAAATGTATCTGGTGTTCTTTGCTTGCATTGTGACTACAGCCAACCTTGAGATAGTAATGTAATGTGGGAAAGCTCATATTTCCCAGCAGCACAGTTTTGTCCAAAAGATAAAGTAAAAGTGGTCATAAAACATTCCTTTAAGAGGTTAAACAAATACAACATCTCTGGATAGAAGGTCTTGCAAAAAAATATGGAGCAAAGGAGGAAGAAGGCGTTGGGTAGTGACACAACAATTTGAGAGATCTTATAAATACGTCATTAACATAGTCCATTTTGGTTTGGTCTTGCAGATCAGGAGTGCCCAAACAACATGGAATACATGGAATGCGGAAATTCCTGTGCTGACACATGTGCAGACCCAGAAAGAAGCAAGATTTGTAAAGCCCCATGTACAGATGGCTGTTTCTGTCCTCCTGGTAAGGCAGCTCGCTTCTGCCAATGGTTACATACATCAAGGGACAAAAAGGGAAGTTGTTCCCTCTCTTTAGCATTTCAGACAACAAATAAACTGGTTCTTCTAGCACCATTTACCATTGGAAGAAAGTCTAAAGACTTGACATCCTGGCACTGGAGAGGGGAGGCAAAGACTTCTAAGGACTAGACAGGGGAAAAAATGGTGCAGAAATGGAAAGAGAAGAGGTGCTCTCTAGACAGTAAGAATGCAAGTGAAGATGTTTCATGAGATGCCTCCTTGCTATGACACTAAATCTTGTTGTAGCTTAAGTGACACAAAATATAAATGCAACATACATACATTTCCATGTATGTGCATGTGTAAATTTGCACATGAAATAGTCTAAGATGAGGCTCTGATTTATGGTAGATTTATTATTAGAAAAGGATGGAAACTGGCTCAGAGCCTTGCAATCTGGCACTTGATAATCCTGCTCACTGTGAAAAATTTCGTAACAGGAAATGTTCTTTGAGTTTGGCATTGATTTCATTTGAGTTCTAGTTAGAAATATTTCCCACCCATTAACATCTGAAAGAGCCCAGTCTGATGTTTTCCTTTAAAATTATCACATTCATTTTAAGAATTGCTGAATACTCCAGAGTTTTTTCAATACTCTAATCTTCCTTATGGTGTTTCCCAGACTCACCAAAGGAATATTAACTAACCATTGTGTCTGAACAGGAACTATCCTTGATGACCTCAGCAGCAAGAAGTGCATCCCCAGAGAAACCTGCCCCTGTATGTTTCAAGGCAAAGTCTACTTATCTGGAGGAACTTACTCCACTCCCTGCCAGAACTGGTACTGTTGTCATCTTGATTGCACTAACAAAGCAGAAGTATTTATTTCAATACATTGACCAGTTGCATTCTGTACTTTCCTTGTTTTGTTGTTGTTGTTTTCTGTTGTTTGTGGTTTGTTTTTTTTTCCTTTTCCTGTCATTTGTCTTAAATAACAATTCAAAACCTTGTTTTCAATTTCAACAGTGTAGGAAAACTTAGAGGTATTCCTCAAACACACATAGTTGTTACTCACTCTCACTTGAAACTGCTTGTGAAAACTGAACTCGAGATTTTAGAATGTAGAAAAATTATACTATTTACTGCTTAATTCAGAGATTTTGGCCACTAGTCAGGTGAGAAGTGAGATGAGAAGTCATGCCATGTTAATAAGTGATACTTCCAACAATATCTGGCTTCCCACAAGGCGGTTTAAAGGCCAAATCTCAGCAGTCCTGATCCTTGAGAATGATTAAATTTAGAAAAAAAACCTGGCAGCTTGAACCCATCTCTATTCTGCATTGGTGTAAGGTGATAAGATCTTAGCTATATTACTCTCAAAACAGTTTTACTATTTCTTACTCTGTATGTGTAATCTGGGCTCCTGACACAACATCATTTTTTGACCGTTGGTTAAAGCTTTACTATAGGGAGGGATGAAATGTGTTATGGTGCATGGCCAAACATTCTGCAAGCCCCTTTGGAATTAATATATCCTGAATTTTGAGAAAATGCTTCTCAAATCCCAGAAAATTTTAGTATTTGAATTTAATGAGCTTTGGGGGGGTTCCCATCTTGCCACATCCTCATTTACTCCTCTCAGAGGAGCCAAAGCCTATGTGGCTGGACTGTTTTCTTCTTGTGTGCACAGGTGTGGAAATTGCTCATTAGCTCAGGTCCTCCACAATTAGCTTCTTAAACATCCCATCAGTGACTTGCTGAATAGTTGCTTCAGTAGCACAAGATGTTGCAAGGTCCTGCTTGACGAGGTTCTTTCTTTCTTTAAAAAGTCAAGTGAACAATTTAGGCCCAGAAAAGCATTTCTTCTTTTCCCATCTCAGCCCAAAGCCCAGTGCAGTTAACTCTCTCACTTAGAGGAATTACACCCTCACACTTTAAGGGCTTAATATAAAGGCTTCCACCCACAAGGTTTTAATAAGAAACCAAAATAATCAGCTGAAAATACAAAGAGGCCACACCTGTGTATCACCTTTGCTCCCCTGAAGCTGTGTTTATTCTGATGGCTGCTTTTTGGGTTTTGCACAGCACTTGCAAAGGAGGCCACTGGAGCTGTATCTCTCTGCCCTGCTCTGGAAGTTGCCACATAGATGGAGGATTCCATATAACAACATTTGATAATAAGAGGTTCAATTTTCATGGCAACTGTCATTATGTCTTAGCTAAGGTATGAGCAATTTCTCTTTTCACTCCTAAATCTCCTGAGTAGCACAAGGCATTAAACTGTGTTGGAGCTTTATATGACTTAATTTAATTAAATGGCACCAATCCAGCAAAGCACTTCAACACATGCTCAGGCTTAAACCCCATAAATTCTTGAATTTGCAATGGATTGCAAGTCAATTGCTGATGCTTAACTTCAAAGTTTTGCAGTTTCAACATACTTGCACTATTTTTAAAATTAAATCATTTTCTTAATGGATGTATTAGTGTTGATTCAAGCATTTCTTTTGAAGTTTTCTTCATGTGTGACTGTCAGAAGGAAGTGGATGAGCCAAAATTTCTTTAAAAAGCAAAAAGCTTTTTATTATCTATGAATGTTTGCAAATGAGATCCACACAGGCTGATAGCGAGGAAAAAGAGTGCAAAGGAAAGCTACTGAAATTATTGATTTTGGCAATAAAATAAACAGTTTTCAGTTAGGTATCAAATACCCCAATTCTTTCATTACTCCTTCTTAGCCTTTCAGTGACACCTTTTTCTCTTCAAGCTCCTAGCCTGTAACATGCTCAAAATGTCTGCACACACATTTTTCTCATGTCTTCTCAGAACACTGATGACACAGTTGTGGTGATTGGGGAGATCATTCAGTGTGGGACTTCAAGGACAATGACTTGCCTAAAGAATGTATTAGTCACACTAGGAAGAACTGTGAGTAACTGTCTATTATTAGTGATAGGTCACTTCTATTTTCCTTACGTTCTTGTGTGGTGTCTGGACACTGACCCCAGGGGTGATGAGGGTTTGAAGACACTACTCCTTAATGCTTAATGAAGCTTGTCAGGTTGCTCTTGTCTGTCTCATGTCATATGCATTCACTACTGTGGGCTTTTTTCCTTTTCCCTGCAGACTATAAAAATATGTTCCTGTGGAAATATCTACATGAACAATTTCATTGTGAAGCTGCCTGTAAGAAAAGGTAAATCCCCTTCTTCACACCTTCCACAGAATAGTCTACATCTATTTGCAGAGGGATTCCTGCTCCTTTCTCTGAGAAGAAGATGATCCTACTCAATGTTATTTGGATACTTGGTCTGGGATTCTCTAGGAATCCCTGTGTTACTGCATGCACTGGCAAATGGAAATTCCTGTTTATTCAGATTTGTAAAGATTTGCATACGACTTTTTTTTTTTTCCTCTTTATTGTTTAGATGGCATCACCATCTTCAGACAATCTACATTTTTCATCAAAATCTTGAGCTCAGCTGGAGTGCAGATCCGAGTGCAAATGAAACCTGTAATGCAGCTCTCCATTACAGTCGATCATTCCTTTCAGAATCGCACATCTGGTAGGACACACAAGGCTAAACCCTTCAATGTGCTGAAGAAAACCTCTGTGGTGTTTAGTGTGTGCAAGTCTTTTAGACTCCATCTGTTTAAACAGGCCTTCATCAGAGACTTGTGAAGTGCAGACTGTATTCTTGGTTTTGCCACCAGTCTCATGTTTACACCATTGAAGATTTTTGTGCTTCTGTTTCCTGTCTGTGCAATGGGATTACACCCTGTCTCTCAGATCCATTTTGTTTTTCTTTGGCCATTTCCTTTATTTATAAATCTTTGGGGAAGATATTCTCTGTCTGCCAGTGTTTACTGAAGCACATTTAAGCAGTTCCAATCTCTGTGCTATCACTAAGGGCTACTGTAATGCAGAAAAATAATAAATACCCTATAAACATCTGATTTATGGAAACATCAGGAAGTCTCTGAAGGAAAATGGTTTTCTCTCAGACAAGGTCCATTACAGAGCTAAGAGTGTTCATCTGGAAGCCATTCCTTTTTTCATGCATCTACTGATTTCTTCTTTTCTTTTGCCTTTTTTTCTTTTGCCTCCCACACAAGGTCTTTGTGGCAACTTCAATAACATCCAGACTGATGACTTCAGAACAGTCACTGGAGCGGTGGAGGATTCAGCTTCTGCTTTTGGTAACTCATGGAAAACTAGAGCCAGCTGTTTTGATGTTGAGGACAGCTTTGAAGATCCTTGTTCAAACAGTGTGGATAAAGGTACCAGGCTTTTCATCCCTGGCTTATCAGTGTGAAATAATTTTCACATGATGGATAATCAAAAAAGCTTTAGAAATCTCATAAACATCAAAACCCTCCATCTTTGAGGCTATTACCAGAGGAAAAGAATACTGTGTTTTGAAGGTCTTTAAGAGGATAGTTATGTTTTCAGAACAAAAAAGTGGAGAAAGAGCCAACACATTCACTGATGACTTGAAAAGCACACACAGCATCAATGACAGCAATTTAGATTTAAGGAAGAGCACAGCTGGTTGCCAATATTTGGGCAACATCTTCATTCAGTCTAGGCTGTTACAGCTGTGCGGAAATTCAGAGAAGGAAGTTATCAACAGTGCTGAGTTAAACAAGCATTGCATTGTACCAGGTGTTCTGTCTGATTTTTCACTCTGACTAGATTTGGATATATTATTTGGACTGACCTCTTCTAAGTACTGCCACATGTAATTAAAGCTGCAGTCACTGATTATTACATGCTTGGTATTATTGCTTGACTATGAGGATTTACCTGGCTGTAAAGAATTAAGAAAATTTGATGAAAAATAATGAAAATGGGGAGGTTCTGTATATGTTCTGCAAATCCAGCTGCAGTAATAATGTGGACAAATACTTGGAAGGTGAAAGTTTTCTTTTAGGAAGGTGGCTGGTCATCCATCCAACTATGCTTATCCCTTTGATAAGTTAATGACCTGTATTTCTATCCAACATTACCCAAACACTTCAGGACATTCTAGTTCAGTTGATACCTGATAAGAATATTGATTCAGACAGTAATGTGGTTTAAGTGATTATGGACAATGATATTTTTTCCCACTTCAGAAAAATTCGCCCAGCACTGGTGTGCTCTTCTGTCCAATACAAGCAGTGTGTTTGCTGCCTGCCATTCTGTTGTAGACCCTTCTGTGTACATCAAGGTAAGGCATTGCTCCAAATGAGTGGTTTAATCTAGTCCAGAGACTGATCCCACATGAAGGTGGTCTGGCCTAGGGGAATGAAATACGTTACAGTAGTGACTGGTCACAAAGACGTTCACTAATGCTGATAAGAAAAATTATAAAATAGGAGTTTGTGCAAGATGGGCCTTTTTAGCTACAGCCCCATAAATAATTGATTGGCATCACTGGCTTCTGTTGTATGACCCAGAAGCAAAATGAAAAAATCAGTTCAAGATTTCAAAGAGTGAAAACTGTTCACTCTTTGACTAGCAGAATAAGTATTTCTGAATGGAATTGAATTGAGAGTTTTACCAGCCCCATGGATTCCCTCTGACTTGTTTCAAAATTCACCTCTAGGGAGAGGATGTGTATTTACATTGTTTATGTCTCATTTATTACCTTTGAATCTTGTTAGTATCCTTGAGTTTTGAATGCATGAAACTGCCCATATATTTTCTTGTGTAAACCTCTTATAATGGTGCTGAGAAAGCTGTCTGAGCTAGAGAGTTGCCACATTTATGTGGATGGTAAAGAAGTTCCTGCAAAAACACAGAAAGTTTGTGCAGGGGGTGTATGTGTGATAAAACTAAGAAAATACCTGAGCCTGAAATTTTGCCTAGAATATGTCTTCAGGTACCTTTACAAATATACCTTATGTATCACCTCTACCAGAAGAAAATATATTTACTTCAGAATTCATGTAAACTATGAATAAAATAGAATTTTGCAATTTTCAGTTAAGGAGAAATAATAACCAGTTTCTTATAGACATGTCTGTTACTCCTGCTGATCTCATCAGATTTTAAATCAGGATGCATGAAAGCCTTTTCCACAACATTAGTAATAGCAGGATAAGTCACTGCCTATCCAGTATGATCCTACTGCTCTAGAGTGACTAGCTGTATCTATGTGTTCTTTTGTACAGCCCACACAGTTACAAGAACTCAAGCTTTAAATTCCAGCTATTCTTATATAATTAGTTCTTAAAATGTCATTACATATGACTGACTCTATAAACCATCTTCTGTCATGCACCTGTCATGTCATTGGGTGCATCTCATCTGCTTACTAGGTAGGTACACAGAGTGCCAGTCATCAGTGTGCAATATTTTCAGATGATATATTTTGACAGGTCCTATATTGTACATCCTCATGGGAGGCTGGTATAGACATTTCTTAGCATTTTAATGAACTCTAGGTGCCTCTATCTTTTTTATTATTCATCTGTTAATGAGTGTTAGACATAATGTAATTGCAGTTTCTGTAACTGATTTGCTAATTTCTCAGGTTTTCATTAGCATACATTTTCTCTTAGAGATATTAAGTTTCATTGGTAATAATACTTTTTTTAAAACTATATTGGTTGACTGCTTTTTGAATTGCTACATGTTTTGCTATTTCTTCTATGATCTAGACATAATAATATCCATATCCTTTCCTTTAGAAATGCATGTATGACACCTGTAATGCTGAGAAGAGTGAAGTTGCACTGTGCAGTGTGCTCTCTACTTACTCCAGAGACTGTGCTTCAGCAGGCGTGTCCCTGCAGGGCTGGAGGCAGGGAGTCTGTGGTATGTGAGCTGAAATTCCTTGGGCAGGGATATGAAGGAACAGCTTCATAGCAGCCTTTTTTGTGGCAGTCAGTGTCTTCTGTCTTTAGTCATCAAGTTAGAGAGCCTTTGAAAAACAGTATAAGCATTTATTCTATAAAATTCAGTTTGTGACTGCTTTATGCTCTTACAATGCATGTTCCTTGTGTATAATCTTAGGTGAATTCAGCACTCAGAGAAGCAAAATAGTACAAGGCATATTATTCAAATCAAAACAGGAGTAAGGGTTAGTTTTAGTTAAGGTTTAGTTAGCAATTAGGTTACTTTTGAACGCATGGACCTCTCCCCTATTTTAATTCCAACACCTTTTTTACATTGCATTGTCCTCTTGTCCCAGACGATACAAATGGCATCACTCTTATTTACCACATTTTTCCATGTTACAGTAAAATAGTAAATTTTAAAAATAAATATATATTGGTGATATCTGAGAATGTGAAAATCTTTAAGGCATTTTCAGCTCAGGATTACCTAAAAAATGAACAAAAGTTTCTTGGTCATACACATTGTCACCAAATCCTGAGTACAGAGCCCACATATGTATGCATTTTCCTTTGGCACTGCCAGAATTTATTACAAGATGGTGTAAGATCTGAAAATAAAACTCACTATCTTGGATTCTGAATTTTGCTTCAATATTCCCAGGTTGTCATTGATGGTCAGAGAGTTCAAATGAGATTTGCCTCTGTCAATATGAAAATAGATGTGTGGGTTTCTTGACTAATTGCACATCTGAATAGACAACATAACAATGATTATGTTTTTGGAGCTTGATGCAGCTATGATCTATTTAATTGACTGACTAAGGGGCCAGCTGGGATACTTAATAGAGGCAAACAATGTAACTGGTGTGACGCATTGTCAGAGGCATTTAAGACTGTGATAAGGACAATTTCACAAACCTGTGCTGAAATAATTCAAAGGAACACAGTTTAGTCCACAGCAAATTGTCCTAGAATCCTGCAGAGTTATGCACTAGACACTGACACTGTTTATTGAAAGCTTTGTTCCCAACATGGAATTACTGACATTTTTATGGCAAATCAAGACTGGTTCACAGCATGGGTTTGGCTGAAATCTGTGTTCTTAAGGCACAGTAGATAATATTGACTTAAACAGTGCAGTAACCTTGAGAAAAAAAAAATGCTAATGGCTTAATCAGATCATTTTAGGCCTTATTTAAGAAGAAATAATCTTTTGGGAACATGGCTGTGATAAGAGTAAGGTTGTTCATGACTCACTGTTCATGAGTGAAAGACTAAATGTGCCACAGCCTTCACTCTGTGTTCTGTCCCATTGCGGGAGTTGGAAAAACTGTCGCAGCTTCTGAAGCTGCATCCACTCTGCCAAACTGCAGGCAGCATCCAAGACAGGTTTATCCCAAGCAGATGTCTGCACTGCAGCCCACAGGGTGTGTGAAACAAGCTAATCCTGCTAGTTGAACTCTGAGCATGCCTGTTACACACTCTAGCAGAAGCATGAGCCATTACTGGAGCTGCTGGCTGCCCAGCAGTTCACTGGGAGAACAGTCTTGGCACTGCTTTTCTGGTGCTCCCTGTGCAAGCTAGCTTGAAGGTATCTGTGGTATGCTCATGTTCTCTGCTCTCATGCCTCCAGATATGATTTGTCATCTTAGATGTGTGTCACTCCTGTGACCATGAGCACATAATCAAATAACCTTTCTCTTACCAGTCTCACTTTATCGAAAGTGATCTTATTCCTCTATGAAAATTTAAAGGGAGAAAGTAAAGACTTTATTTTATTATATTAATAGCTAATGATTGAGACAGATGTAAATTAATATTCAACATCTTTATTAATATCTTTTTTATTTGGCCTATTTTGACTTACAAATACTACTTGCTGTATCTTCAAAGAGTAAAAAGTAGGAGAATATGGCTTGCCTGACTTACACATGGGATGTTGTGTTTGCTCCAGCAAAGGACCAGAAAACCAACTGATTTATGGTGGTAGAGGTGCTGGTTTTGAATGTGTACACAAGCCTAGCACACTAACTAATCTAAAAAAGTGTGTAACAGTCATGGACTGGAAAAACATACAGAGCTTTCTTTAAGCATGGAACCTATTGTTGATAAGTTCTTAGCATTGCTGCAAAGCTGATTAGCACAGGTGGCCATGACCAACACCCCTGTACCTTCTAGTGCATCTGTGTATCTGAAAAACAGCTGCAGGGTTAAATCTGCAGAATTAGAAAGAGGCCTGAGATGGCTATATCTCCAGTTCTCACTGAATTTCAAGGAAATCTGGATGCCAGACTTGCTTGAAAAATGCAGCCTTAATGTGGGTGATGTTTCCTGACAAAATTTAATGTCATCCGTATGAATCAATACTGCAGATTTTATGGCAGAGCTCTGATGGTGGTGTATACTGTCAGCCTGTGAAAATTCACCAGCTTTTTACTGTCTTTCAGGGTTAGTTGAGCTCTTTAGATTCTGGCATTTACCTGTTTGGCTTGCCCAGAGATCTTAGAAACTATTGTTTCTCATTTCCCCAGAGGATGACAACAAGAATTTTCCTCAAGACATCTGTGAGAACTGAAATGCCCTTTCCTTGGTAGCATCAATCGATTGGCAGAGTTCCTTGTCACTGTCATTTAATGTCAAAATTTGTCTCTTACAAAATATGGCCATTTCTTAAGTTATGCCAAAGAAATAATTTGTAAAGGCCAGAAAATAAAATTTTAACGAATCAGAAGTTATTGTTTTCAGTTCTTGGCATAAGATAGAAATGTAAATTGTGGAAATTACAAAAATATGCACCCTGCTGAGTATTTCAGTGTTCAGTGTCATATAATTTAGGCTATGCAAGTAGATTCTTCCAGAACCCAGGGAGACAAGATTGGGTAGTTTGATAAAAGCACATTTATGGCTACCAGAGTTCAGAAAGACATGCTAAAGTCATGAGGTTTGATTGCACAAAGGAGGCCATACATCCCTTTTATTTCTCTTGCAAAGATCCCTCTGAGGAGTGTCCTGAGACTATGGTTTATAACTATAGTGTGAAGTACTGCAACCAGTCCTGCCGCTCGCTGGATGAGCCCGACCCGCTGTGCAAGGTCCAGATTGCACCCATGGAGGGCTGTGCTTGCCCTGGGGGCACCTACCTTAACGATGAGGAGGAATGTGTGCCTCCAGATGACTGCCCCTGCTACTACAAAGGCAAGATTGTTCAGCCTGGCAACTCCTTCCAGGAGGATAAGCTCATGTGGTGAGTTGCTGTGGGACATCAGGGCTCATCTGTTCCAATCTGTGAATGGCATCATTTTACAGTTAGGGAAAAAGGTAAATTCTTCCTAGATTGGATCTTCCCCTGGTAGAAAGTGCAGCCACAGCAAATGTTAAGATCCCATATTCCTGCTAGCAAACAAGAACCTGAAAACATGTTAAATAGAAGAATATTTGTAATCTATCTCTTGCAGAGTTCATTGTGTAAAAAATATCCACAAACAGTGGGAGTAGGTTTTCTAGAAGACAGAAGGCTTGGAGGAGTTTCAGGCTTTGAAATGAAAGAGCAAAGGGAAAACCACCACACCATCCTGCAGACTATTTAAAAAATAAAAATGGTCCATGAAAAAACCCACCAAATTCTCAGTATTAAAACTGAATTTTTAGAAAAGAGAGAGAGAGAAAATGGTGGGGGTCATGGGGGAGGATACTAAAAATAGTGTAATGCATTTGCATCTGCCTTGAGAAACTATTGTCATTATTCTCATTTTCAACAACCTTAGGGCAGCAATGGAAGCAACTACCAGAGGAAGGCTTTTTTCTTATCTTTATATGTTCTCTCTCTAGCTGTCTTCCTACTAAGGATTCTAGACTATTTTGTAATCACATATTCATTTAGTAATTTAAGGGATCTCATATTTAAGAAAGCATTAGTCTTATCTCATGGAGTGGAAAAATGGATGCTTAGGAAAAACTTGACTTAGGGAAAACACACAATGAACCAGTGGCAGATGAAGGAAGAGTATTTTAAGAGATAGGTCTTTTAATTTTCCTTCTGGGGATGGTAATTCATGCCTGTGAAACTGATAGCTGTAACAAATATTCATTTTGATAGGAATTTGTTATTCATGTGACAAGTGAAGCTCTGCAGTGCCTTTCTCCCTAGTGAGGGAGAAAAGTGCAAAGAGCTGATGTGTTTTGTTTTATGGAATCTCTTTAGCAAATGCATTCAAGGAAGATTAGACTGCATTGGAGAAACTGTCTTGGTAAAAGGTGAGATTTTGTTAAATAATGGCATTATTGTGTCAGCCAATATTTATAATGTTTTTCTGTGTTATCTTACACTTTCTGTAACATTTTAGCATTCTGCACATTTTTCCATTCTCCCTGAAATGTGTTAGGTATTGATAACATTTGTCTCTGTAAAATGTCACTAGACTTGCTAGACTTTTTAGACGATGAGGATATTTCCCAAAGCTTACAAGTTATCTGCCTTCTTCTCCCTTCACTGTTATTGGGCAGAAGCAAAACTATTAGAAACTTCAAATGATAGACACCTGCTGCCCTCTGAAATCTTCTGGCTGTTTTTTTTTTTTTTTTTTTTTTTTTTGCAATTGCTGATGGCATCCTTATTGCTCTCTCTAAATTACCTTCCTGACATGTTTTCTCCTACTGCAGATTGCCCAGCTCCTATGTATTACTTCAACTGCAGCTCTGCAGGTCCTGGAGCAACTGGATCAGAGTGCCAGAAAAGCTGCAAGACACAGGACATGCACTGTGTAAGAATTCACCTCCCAGCACAGCACAGCACAGCATGGCTGTACATGTAGGATTGTCCTTATCAAGCACTGATGGGAACAGGTTATACTGGGCACACACTGTTTCACTGATAACACAATAGCTGTAGCTAACAATGTATCTGTGATGTTTGTAGTATGATTTCCCCTACCTTGCAATTAAGGAGTTGGGTTTTTTTTAATCCAGAGCTAGCACACCTCTGCTGGTTCCCTGTTCTTTCTGTGCACTAACAAGTTGTCTTCTCTTGTATCTTCTAATGTGCAGTATGTCACAGAATGTGTTTCTGGCTGCATGTGTCCCGATGGACTGGTATTGGATGGCAGTGGAGGATGTATTCCCAAAGATCAATGTCCATGTGTTCATGGAGGACACTTCTATAAACCTGGGGAAACCATCAAAGTGGACTGCAACACATGGTGTGTAATCCCAGAGAGTCTTGTTTTATAACAAAGTTTGCAAGGATTGTCAGTCCATAGTGCACTCATGGGGCAGGCTGTGCTTTGAAGTCTTCCTCTCCATCATGAGAGCCATTGGGCTGCTAGTAAAAATAAGAGAGAAAGTATTTCTCTGCATCATGCTGCATGAACCTGCACTTGGGGAGAACAAGCACCAATATCTTCTGTCAAACGCTTTTCATCCTTTTCTGTTTCCCTACCAGCTTCAGAAACAGCAACCTTACCCTGGTTGGTGTGTGGTTGCTCATTCAATAAGGGGGAATTGAGTCTCTGTGTGTTAGGCACAGCTGAACCCTGGAAAATGATTGAATTTGTCAAAGAGGAATTGCAGTGGTCCTCCCTTGAGACCTGCAGTGCTTCCAGATGCACTGTTCTCCAGAGAAATTAATACTCAAGTTGCTCAAATTTTTAGTGCCATAGACTTCACTGTTGTTACTGATTGTGGTGGGTAAAATGCTTTTAATCCTTATCCATTATTTAGTAAGGATGAGACTGTATAGTTCTGCCAAATGCATGCACAGAAAATAAGAGCTAGAAGCACTTTGGTCTAATCACCATTGGTACAGGTAGTCAAGTTTAGCATGTGAAGTCAAAATCTGACAAGCTGTTGCTGCTTATCAGAGTCATTAAGAAATTTTATTGCAATGAGGGCTTAGTTTTCTTATGAGAAGAGGACACACATGGGAAAGAAAAGGCAGACTCTGTGTCAGGGCTATAAAACTAAATTTTCTGTCTAAGTCCTCCTGAGCTAGAGGTGACGTTTGTCAAGGTATGGTGGGTTGACTTTGGCTGGACATTAGGTGGCCACCTAGCTGCTCTATCACTACCCTGCTCAGCTAGACAGGGTTTGGGAGAAAACAAGATGGAAAAAACTCATGGGTCAAAATAAAGATGGTTTAATAAAGCAGAAGCAAAGGCTGTGTGCAGAAGAAAATTAAAACAAAATATTTATCCCCTACTTCCCATCAGCAGGTGATGTCCAACCCTCTTTCCAAGGAGTAGGGCCTCAGAAAACAAACATCATAGCATACATGACTCTGTTCCCTCCCCATTCTCCCATTCTCTTGGCTTTTATTGCTGAGCAGACATCACATGGTTTGGAATATCCATTTGGCCAGTTCAGGACAGCTGTCCTGTCTCTGTCCCCTCCCAAAACCTTATCCATGCCCCAGCCTACTGGTGAGAGGGAGAATACTGAGGAGACAGCACTGATGCTGTGGGAGTGCTGCTCAGCAGTAGCCAAAACATTGGGGTGTTACCACACCTTTGCAGCTGCCAATGCAAAGCTGCTGAGGGGAAAAAATTCTCTCCATCTCAGCTAGACCCGAGGAAAGACAGAGATAATGTTTGTTCATACCATTCATACCACTGTAACAGAACTACAACATGATCCCTAACAGAATAAAATTCAGAGATGGTTGAAATATTCAGTTCTTCACCTTGAATTTGTCTCCTAAACCCTACCATCTGCTGCCAAGACTCAATTATTTAAAATATACTTGAAGGAAATAATAGTATAAATGTGTCAGGGTAGTAACTGTGAACTTTCTGATTTATATGGCATCTCATGGCATGATCTTAGAACAGTTGAGAGGGCACTGCAAACAACAAACCTTTTAATTATTCTGCCCCTGTTTGGGGTTAAGGAAAGCCCATGTTTCATGCAAATGGTGATATTCTTTGCATTTTGCCTCCCAGCACCTGCAACAAAAGGCAGTGGAACTGCACAGACAATCCCTGCAAGGGAACCTGCACTGTATATGGAAATGGGCATTACATGAGCTTTGATGGGGAGAAGTTTGATTTCCTTGGAGACTGTGACTATATCCTAGCTCAGGTATCAAATTATTTTCAATTTCCTATCCATATGCTTTTCAAGCCCACACTGTAGGCTTTATACTGGGTAATTAAAAAGCATTCCCATACAAAATAGCCAAACTGATGAGCAGAACCTACTCCTGTCCTCTTGCACCTGGAACTGGTAGAGTGAAGCAAATTGACTCTCAGAAGTGACACAAGAGGGCACTGTGTGATCCGAAATTATTCACTCCTTGGTTGGACTTCCCTTTCCTGACAGCATTCCCGCGTTTTAAAGGGAAAGGAATTGGTGTGGTGCTGAAAAGTGTTTCCGTCAGCCATCCAAGACTGGCGTTAGTTTTGTTGTGACAGAAGCATGCAGAGGTTAACGTGTGAGCCTCGTATAATAATTGCATGTGATGGGACAATACTCAGTGGGTTATTTTGTCATCCCCAAATTTCAGTTTGTTTTGCTAATTTTAAGAAAATATGTTTTTACCTTTTTGGGCTGCTGCTATGACAAGCTCATTTTTCCCATCAGTTTTTCTTTTTTAAAATCCTGGTTAAGTATGAACCTGCCACTAGGTCATCTTCCACCAGATTCTTCTAAAATTCCTAGAATTTTAGTGAAAAAAGAAGTCAGATCAGAGTGTCATTCAGCTTATGACTGGTTTAGTTGCCTGACAAGATCCAAGAGAATGTTACCTGTTTTTCTCAGGATTTTTGCCCTAATAACGTGGATGCTGGCACCTTCCGGATTGTGATTCAGAACAACGCCTGTGGGAAGTCACGCTCCATCTGCTCCCTAAAGATCACATTGATTTTTGAGGTTTGTCTGGAGCCAGTTATAACCAAGGAGATGCAGTCTTGATTTTGTAGTATTTACTGTACCATTCTCTTATATTCCATCTCAGTTGCTGCTAAAGATTACCTATGGAAGTCAAACAGCAAGCAAGCTAAGGCAGGGAAGTTGGAAAAGACTTAGGTATTTGATGTTAACAGGGATTGGACACTTCTGAGGATTAGGGGAAAGATGTAAGGAGTCAACAACACTCTATGAATATGTTTTATGTGTTTGCATTTGTGACAGTAGGCTCTGTGCATCCATGACTGTGGCTCACCTATCTACCAAGACAGAGTGTGAAGATGACAAAGAAAAAGAGGCAGAGTGCCAGTGCTGTTGCACTAGGTTTTCTGTTTGATTTTCTTCCATGAAATGTGTCTGTTCCTTTGTAGAGCAGTGAAATAAGGCTCTTGGAGGGAAGAATTCAGGAGATAGCCACTGATCCAGGAGCTGAGAAAAATTACAAAGTGGACCTCAGAGGAGGTTATATTGTAATTGAAACAAATCAAGGGATGAACTTCATGTGGGACCAAAAGACTACTGTTGTTGTTCATGTGGCCCCATCTTTCCAGGTAAGTAGGAGGTGGACTGGGAGTTATGATTTCAAACTCAGAGTTATGCATCCAGAACTGGAGCCCCAGTTGTGTTTTATTGCACTGTTCAGAATATTTGGGGCTAGAAGTATTGGTAATGCATTAGGAGCGTTTCTGTCACTTGAAGTCCAACGTTTTCTAAGCCGTTTTTTGCTGTCTGTTTAGAAACTTGTACCTATTTTGCCTTTACAAGTTCTATAGTTTATTTTTGTCAAAGAGTGGGCTGCACTCAAAATAACCACAGCATTTACTGTGCCTACACAAATTACACAGGGGAAAGTCTGTGGTCTTTGTGGGGACTTTGATGGCCGCTCAAGGAATGATTTCACAACCAGAGGGCAGTCAATGGAGATGAGCATCCAGGAGTTTGGAAACAGCTGGAAAATAACAAGCACCTGCTCAAATATCAATATGACAGACCTGTGTGCAGATCAGCCTTTCAAGTCTGCCCTGGGACAGAAGCACTGCAGCATCATTAAGAGTAGCATCTTTGAAGCCTGTCACAGCAAGGTAATCCTGTTCTCTCATCCTCAATAGTTTCACACTAGATATTTGTTGCTGTTTTGCATCACATTTGCAGCATATTTTTAGAATGGAAGCCACTACACAGTAGTACAACGCTACCTCTCTCAAAACCTCACTTCACAGCTATGCCAGTTAAATCCTCTTGTACAGTATTGAGGAAACAGCAGTGCCTGTTTTGAACAACTGAAGATAAAGAGGATAATAGTTGGCCACCAGTAGAAGTAGAAAGTTAGGTATCTGTAAAATGTAGAGATAAGTTAGGCTAGGATCATTTGTATGGTATCCTTGGGAAGTTCATTCAAGTTTATTTGAGTCACAAATTGAATTAATTTAAACAGCAACACAGCTACTCTTCTTAATTAGAATGTCTATACAAGGCTTCAGTGCACTTTATTAAACAATTGTAAAAACAGACTTGGCCTAATTTCCTTGGTTAGTTTATGTTGGCTATGGTTAAAAAACAAGAGACTTGAAGTTTAGTGGAAATAGGATTTCCTTTTATATTCCCTTAATCACTGTCTCTCAGATGAAGAGTGAACACACTGTGTAGTTGTGCTAAGCCAAAACAATGTAGTTCAGTCCTGCAGAAATCACACTGGGAAGGCATTTTAAGTGTAAGTGGCAGCATTACACATATGAGAATAGGAAGATTTACAGTCCAATTCTACCAGGCAGGTGAAAATAGAAAACTACCTGTTGTAAAATATCACAGCTCTTTCATGACAATCCCAATTTGCGACAAACCATCAGTGCATGACAGAAATTCCCTTTCCCTCATTAAAACCCAGTGCAGCAGATACAGCTGTGGTGACAGCTCTGTCGGTGTTTTGGCAGGTGAACCCAATTCCGTACTATGAATCTTGTGTGTCTGACTTCTGTGGCTGTGACAGTGTGGGAGACTGTGAGTGCTTTTGTACCTCAGTTGCTGCTTACTCGAGGAGCTGCAGCAGGGCTGGTGTCTGTGTTAACTGGAGAACCCCTGCCATTTGCCGTAAGTACTGCACTGAAATGCACCCAGAAAGCAGTGCCCCCCTGTGCTCAGGCACACAGGGGATGATGCACAACACTTACATTGCTCTGCATGTGTGACTGAACAAGCTCTTTTTATCATGTTTATCTTATTAAAATCTTTTAAACAAGATTTAAAAATAGTCCCTGCCCAGTGTCTGAGATATAAATGTTTTTTATTCTTTTGTTCCAGCTGTGTTCTGCGATTATTACAATCCACCTGACAAACATGAGTGGTTCTATAAACCATGTGGAGTCCCTTGTCTAAGGACCTGCAGGAACCCACAAGGGAAATGTGGGAACTTGCTGTACAGTTTAGAGGGTAATTCTTCCTTGACTTTAATGCAGCTTATGGGAGTTGCAGCTACTAGTCTGGACTAGTTTAAAATGTCTGAAGCATCAGGATGACTGAAAGATTGTCCCATCTGTCCCAGAAGCTCATTGACCATGCCTTGCTGATTCCCTGTGTGATGGTGCCATTCATAGCATCATTTGCCTGCTGCCTTTAAATATATGGAGAGATAAAACACCATTCAATATAAATTAGCAAAGAATAATTATCTGTTGACAAACATAGTAAATTAAAACTTTGGAGAGAGAGAAGTAAAAAGAGGACTTGGATAAATAATTGCCAGTAAAAAGAACATTAATACTACAATCACATTCATTTGGGGATCATATCTGTATTTTTATCTGTGTTTTCCTGTGTCTGTGTAACTCAGACTAAGAATACTTTGTATAATTTTCCAGGCTGCTACCCAGAGTGTAGTCCTGACAAGCCATATTTTGATGAGGAGAGCAGAGAGTGTGTCTCCCTCCCCAACTGCACTTCATGGTAGGTCAATTGATGGTGAGAAAGGTAAAATAGGACTGGAAAGGACAAATTAGGAGATGTTTTGTTAATGTTTATAGGCAGTGGCAATTACTATTAAATCCAGGCATAGTTTTTTTGTAAAAGTAGGTACATTTGCAGACACTGTTATTCCATATACTAATTCATTTCAATAAAACAATTAATTTTACTCTTTCTCTTCAGTGATCCCAAAGAGAAACTATGTACTGAAGACTCCAAAGGTAACTTTTCACCAGCCTCACCATGCATTGAGTGATGGCAGTACTGAAACAACCCAGCATCACATGTTACTGCAGACATACTGGTAATGAGAGGCCAGACCAGTAGGTTAATATGTGGGTGCACAGCAGCACAGATATACTTTGATAAGCAAAATGCAACCTTTGTCCTCAAGAACTGTGTAAAGGATAGTCATGGGGAGGAAGGAGACAGGTGTGATATGTAGGATTCATCTTACCCAGGTTAATACCACTTCTCCACTTCCTTGGTAGTCAGTGAAGACAGATAGGTAGTAATCTGTAGCAGGCCATTAATGTACCTCTTTTAAAAAGTACTTCTAGAACAAGGCAAATCTTGTAGAAGTGCTGTTTCCTGACCATTCATTTAATAAAATAAACTAAGACAGCTAGATTATTAGATATGTGTTTATGTGCATAAAGGACATATTTGGTTAAGGTGCAGTATCAGTTCATTTCCATATCTGGGCAAAATCATCCCAAAACACAGGGTGACCCAGTAGTTAATGCATTTGCAGTTTAGCTGATTTTGTTACAGTAATAGATACACTTCCTTTGGTTCTTACATGTACAGTCTCCAAAATCTGGAGAGCTTCTATATTTAAAGGAAATTGTGTACCACTGCATGCTCCTCATTTGTGGATGGAAATGCTGTGCAACACCTCCTGAGCCAGTGTTTTTTCACTCAGAAAGGCAGTAATCCCAGTCACACTCCCTGCCCAGAGGGAGTTCTCCTGTGCTCCATGCTGGGTTAGGCCAGTACAGTTATCATACTTTTACCAGCCAGTATTTCCTCTGTGCAAGCTGACTCCAAGAAACACCAGCAACCAGAAAAACCCAACACACTTTAAATGAGATAGACTCACAGTGCAGCTTCTCAAATAGAAACTGAGAAAGTTTCTTAGCCAGATAATTAATGTCTGATGTTGTGAGCTCCAGAAAAGTAAATGTAAAGTTTGGTTTGCTTTTTACTTGTATTTATATTGCAAGTGTCCTCTGTTGCCATGGCATTTTCTCTTTTGGTGCCTCAGTTTGCCTGTGCTGCTACAATGGGAAGACCTACACCTTAAATGAAACTGTGTACAGCCACATGTATGGGCCTGAGTGTGGTGAAGCTGTCTGTGGCCCTGATGGACAGATCATTAAAACCCTTACCCCCTGCAGAACTCCATCTACACCAGCACAAGGTACCAGACTGATAAAAGGCTTGGGGGTGATTCTGTGCAAGTCCATAATTGTAATAAGATTTATTCATCCTGGAAAAAGCCTCCTATGGCATGTCTAGGATAAGAGCAGAATTTAAGATTGTTGAACTTTCAAAACTGAGGGATCACAGCTTGTGGGTCTTATGGTGAGGACCAAAAGGGCAATTTTACAGATTCTTACTGACCTTACTGCCAGTGAGGTTAAGACAGGATAGAAAGATTCAGCAATTTTTCATACAACCTTTACAATAAGCTCGAGCATATCACAGTTGACACTCTGGTGTTGTTAGTCTCAATATTTCATACTTTTAAATATTTTTTCTCCTTATCACCTATAACACACTCTGGTTTTTATTGTACTGTTTTCTACACTGGAATAAGTGAATCTCAGATGGGTCACTGGAATATGAAAATAAAGCTTCCTGGCAGTTAACTCCTGTTCAAAAGACATTTTCCAGTGTGAATGGAATGTGAAAAATCAGAAAATAGGAAGGAAAAAGGGACAAAGAAAAGTGGGGAATTTGCCACATGATTTTTACAAATAAAAATAAATGGCTAATATACATGTATGTATATGTTTAGTATTTACTGTAAATGTTAACAAGTGGAATAAGTACAGTGAAGTAATACCTAGTAAAGGAAGGATTATTGAAAGCAGACTGTAGGTGGCACAGTGAAATATTTACATGATCTGTCTCTATTTAAACCAACAGTTTCTTTGAAACAAAACCTTAAAAATCCAAACGGAGTGCCACTGAAAATCACCTCTCCAAAGTCAGGTGAAGTACTGCAGGACTAGAAACATTAAATTGAAATGAATAAATGACAGAAGAAGGGGCATTTATTGTATTTCAAATAAGAAAAAAATAACTAGGGGGTGTGTGTGTCTGTGTAGTATTACAGCACTTTACTCTGTAATAGAGAGAGTGTTTATAAATACAGAGGATGGTTTCAGTGTGGATATGTACAGAATGTAGTGGGGGTAAATAAAAGGTTGTTTTTTCTTTTTTTTATTTTGGTTGTAGATAATGTAAGACATATCATAGGGCTTGAAAGTAGAGTAGTAGAGGATTAAAATACTAATTGATTTGATTTCCTGCAGAACCACATATGCAATATATAACATCTGCACCCCCCTCATCAAAGGTTGCCACTCCCTGCTTCTGCAATGACAATGGACAGTTGATACAAATAGGTGAGAAGCCATGCAATCTTTTTTCTGCACCATTGGCATGGAAAGATGTTCTGATTGATAAAAGTGCTTCAGCAAGTGCTCATTCTGCCTGTCACAGTTAGACAGTACCAGAAGCTGTTACATCTTTGAACAGTAGCTAACACCTTCATAACTAAAACTCTGTCATGCCCAAAAACTTTGTTCTGGTTTGAATACCCTTGGTGTAAGAAAACTAGTAGCAATTGCTGATGTCAACAGAGTTCTGAATCCCAAACTAATGAACATGAGCTTGTAACTCGCAGTAATATTCCAAATATTCTTCATCTCTTAGTAGCTCCTGCTTCACTTACCTCCTGGTGTTTGTGAAAAGCAGATGCACTCGATGTACTCAGTATTGTCTCTTCTTGTACTCAGTTTCAATTCCTTCTAATGTACCTAAGAGCAGAATTTCAGATTAGGCCTTGTGGCCCTCCCTCAGTCTTTGCCATTTGGATGATTTGCTGTCCAGTTCAGCCACTGCATCCCAGGAGCTGCAGACAGACAGTCCTCTGAGTATGGCTGTTGGGTACAGATGGTTAAATGCAGGGCTGAGAAAGCAACTGCTCTGTCATCATAACTAACACTTGAGTTTTGCCCTTGCAGGAGAAAATGTTTCTCTGCCAGTGAATGTATCAGGTCGTTGTGCTTACTCTGTCTGCAATAAATCCTGCCAGATTGAATTAGTTTGGGCAGAGTGTAAAACTGGTCATGCTGAGACCCTCAAGTTCTGTGACCCACATTCTGAAACCTGTCCATCAACACCTGCTCCTGGTGTAACAAACCAAGTTCCTGCTCCCACAAGGACTTCTGTGAGCGATTGTCTTGCACTCATTCCCCCCAGAAAGGTGAGAGACCTTGAAGAAGATGTGTTTCATCATTCCACCATTCATGCATTGCCTGCAGCCAAGATTTAGTGTTCTCCTCTCATGCTGGTATCCAGCACTACAGCTGGACTGCAGGTGTGGCTGAATGAGATGATTTAGAAGTATGCCAGAAATCCCCTGAAAGAATAAGTTGATGATTCTTCTGTTCACCTGAAACACCTACATGATTGTATGTGAGTACAGCTACCTAAGATGAACAAAGACTAGGAAGCCACATCTTCCAGTGTCCTACCATCAGATGTGGTCAGGACCCTAACATATATATCTAAAACAGTAGATATCAAGGCTCTCTTTTTTCCTACATGGCTTATATTGCCTGCTTTCCAGAGCCAAATTTTGCTATGCTAGACAATTAACTAAATGGTATGTAGTTGTTTTGTGTGATTTTAAAGATTTTGTGACATTACTTTGTTATTTGCCTCTCCTCTTTTTTTTTTCTTTTTTTTTTTTTTTTTTTTTTTTTCCAATTAATCAATAGTTTAATGAAACATGGAATTTTGGAAACTGCCATACTGCCACTTGTCTGGGAGAAGGAAACAATGTCAAATTGTCTGTCATGACATGCCCACCTCAGCAAATGAAACTCTGTGTCAATGGTTTCCCGTTCACAAAACACTCTGATGAAACTGGTTGCTGTGAAGTCTCTGAGTGTCAGTGTAAGTGGCAGGAGAATTTCTGAAATTTATCCTATGTTCAGCTGGGCCTCAAAAAATAAAAGCCTATCTGGTCAACATCTATATTAGGTTCATATGAATTCAATAGTATGGAAGAGAAATCCCACCTAAGATCTTGCCTGTTGAAAGCAGATGACCTTGCTAGAGTAATTTTTCTTTATCCAAATGGATATTTTGTCTCTGACTGGAAGTGAGTTAAAAGGTTAAAACTAACTTGTACATACAGGTAGCTCAGAAATCAAACTTGAAGCCTGTCATTCTGTCTTCTAGGTATTTGCAGTGGATGGGGTAATGAGCATTATGTGACTTTTGATGGAGCATATTACCATTTTAAGGAAAACTGCACCTATGTCCTTGTGAAGTCAATTCATCCTGACTCTTACAACTTCTGGATTCACATAGACAACTACTACTGTGCAGCCAAGGGTGGAGCAATTTGTTCAATGTCCCTTATCATTTTTTACTCCAACTCTGTTGTTATTCTGACACAAGCAATGGAACATGGAAAAGAAACCAACTTGGTAAATTATTGTGTTTAAATGAATTCTCAAAATTATTTTGCTGTAGTTGTATTACTGTACTGCCAAATGTCCTGTCATTACAAAAGATTAAGCTTGTAAAATTGGAATGGGTAAGAAATGCGATTACTTTGCTTCTTCTCTCTCTTTTTTGCTTTGTGTCGATAGAATCTGTATATTCTAAAAATCAGGGAAATTATCACATAATAGAAAATTTTGTTTTTCATACTGATATAAGTATTCAAATATAAATTGCAACATATTAAAAAGGAATATAGACAAGTGCCTAAATAACTGCCTATGACAGACATAATTTGGTGTATCTATGGTTTGAATTTGTGCTGCTCTGCTTTCCAGTTGCACTAATCATGTACCTTACTCAATGAAAGAGTGCCTATAAAAACCTTTTGTTTCTTTTCTTTTCAGATTTTGTTTGATGATAAGAAAGTTGTTCCAGACATTTTTAAGAATGGTATCAGGATAACCAGTTCTGGCCTTTATGCCATAATTGAAATACCTGAATTAGAGGTTTACATCTCTTATAGTCAACTTGCATTTTACATAAAACTCCCCTTCAGCAAGTTTTATAACAATACCAAGGGACTCTGTGGTAAGTGTCCTCATCAGCTGATAAAAAAATTAGTGCTCTGAATTTTCGTCTTTCTATCTCTCATTCCCTTGTAAAATCTCTAAATGCTTGCAACTTCACTATTTCTCACAAATGTTCATAAGTTTATTTAATGGAAAGACACTGTCAGGGAATGTAGTTTTAAGTCATATCATTTCATTCTGTTTGCAGTCTGTTGGGAGATGGAGATAGAATTTTTCTAGGCCTTTGCTTTTCATCATACCCACTTCATATAGGAATGTAGGAAATGTGAAGTCCTGTGCCATCTCAGTTACTCTGTCCACCAGGAGAAATGTATCAATGAACACATCAACTCTGGTTTTCATGAGTAGCCAGAAAACTGTTTCTTTGAGCCTTCTCTTCCTAGAAACAGGACCCCACTTGTTGCTCCCTTCACACAAGAAGGAGAACTTCCCCAAAGATTTTCTCTAAAAGCAGCTTCACCAGTATCAACTGTCCTTGAACTGTCATTTTTATATTGCTACCAGGTACCTGCACCAACCAGAAGTCTGATGATGCTATGAAGAGGAATGGTGAGGTTGTCAAGTCCTTCAAAGAGATGGCATTAGATTGGAAAGTCCCATATCCTACCAACAGATACTGTAATCCTGGTGTCTCACAGCTATGGAAACCTGGGTACCATCAACATTGTGTGCCTTCTAATCTGTGTAAAATCATCTGGTAAGACAACTCCCAAAAGTATCAGAAAAATAAGTCCACAGGGTAATTTTGTTCTTCACTAAATGGCTTGGAACTGATTCTAGGATATGAAGAAAACACAAAATCTTGCATACCTTGTGAAACTGAGCAGTGAATGTGTGTGATGTGTGTGCTCTTGAGCTTGGCAGACATTTTTCAGCTGCATTAGCAAAATCAGTCCTCTCTTAATAATGTCTGCTGCTTGGCACTCCCTATGCCTGTCAGTTCTGGAGAGGCCAAGTGAGAACTACCTATAATTCAGTATCTGAAAGCTCTGAATGATATGAAACACAGAATATAGTAAGCAAGTATATGTGCCTGTTTTTAAAATAATTTCGTTGTTTAAAGCAGGTTTTTCAAACATGCTAGCATAAAAACGTCAGCATACAGACTTATAGCTATGAGCTGTGCAGGAGCCTTTGCAGGTAACAGTCCAATATAATATTGTTTTCTTTCAAAGCATTGTAAATAATGGCAGGTAAGCTGTGGGAGTGTATTGCCTATGAGAACAATTTGAGACTTTGCCTGGGGCAGGAGGGATGGTTTGGCTCTGAGTAGAATTCTTCCATGGAAATAGCCCAAGATTTTTTTGCTTGCTTTGTGAAGGACTCTGACGGAGTGCCACGGCGTGGTGCCCCCCCAGCCCTACTACGAGGCGTGTGTGGCCAGCGGGTGCTCAGAGGAGCACCCCAGCTCCGAGTGCCAGAGCATGCAGACCTACGCTGCGCTGTGCGGGCTCCACGGGGTCTGCGCGGACTGGAGAAGGCTGGCGAACGGGCAGTGCGGTGAGACTGGGAATGGCAGGGCTGAGAGACTGGGAATGGCAGGGCTGAGAGACTGGGAATGGCAGGGCTGAGAGCATGGCAATGGCAGTGCTGTGAGCCTGGGAATGGCAGTGCTGTGAGCATGGCAATGGCAGTGCTGTGAGCCTGGGAATGGCAGTGCTGTGAGCACGGGAATGGCAGTGCTGTGAGCATGGCAATGGCAGTGCTGTGAGTCTGGCAATGGCAGTGCTGTGAGCATGGCAATGGCAGTGCTGTGAGCATGGCAATGGCAGTGCTGTGAGTCTGGCAATGGCAGTGCTGAGAGCCTGGGAATGGCAGTGCTGTGAGCCTGGGAATGGCAGTGCTGTGAGCCTGGGAATGGCAGTGCTGTGAGTCTGGCAATGGCAGTGCTGTGAGCATGGCAATGGCAGTGCTGTGAGCCTGGCAATGGCAGTGCTGTGAGCCTGGGAATGGCAGGGCTGAGAGCACGGGAATGGCAGTGCTGTGAGCCTGGCAATGGCAGTGCTGTGAGCATGGCAATGGCAGTGCTGTGAGCCTGGCAATGGCAGTGCTGTGAGCATGGGAATGGCAGTGCTGTGAGCCTGGGAATGGCAGTGCTGTGAGCATGGCAATGGCAGTGCTGTGAGCCTGGGAATGGCAGTGCTGTGAGCCTCGGAATGGCAGTGCTGTGAGCATGGCAATGGCAGTGCTGTGAGCCTGGGAATGGCAGGGCTGTGAGTCTGGCAATGGCAGTGCTGTGAGCATGGCAATGGCAGTGCTGTGAGCCTGGCAATGGCAGTGCTGTGAGCATGGCAATGGCAGTGCTGTGAGCCTGGGAATGGCAGTGCTGTGAGCCTCGGAATGGCAGTGCTGTGAGCATGGCAATGGCAGTGCTGTGAGCCTGGGAATGGCAGGGCTGTGAGCCTGGCAATGGCAGTGCTGTGAGCATGGCAATGGCAGTGCTGTGAGCATGGCAATGGCAGTGCTGTGAGCATGGGAATGGCAGTGCTGTGAGCATGGCAATGGCAGGGCTGAGAGCCTGGGAATGGCAGTGCTGTGAGCCTGGGAATGGCAGTGCTGTGAGCCTGGGAATGGCAGTGCTGTGAGCCTGGGAATGGCAGTGCTGTGAGCACGGGAATGGCAGGGCTGAGAGCACGGGAATGGCAGTGCTGTGAGCCTGGGAATGGCAGTGCTGTGAGCCTGGGAATGGCAGTGCTGTGAGCATGGCAATGGCAGGGCTGAGAGCACGGGAATGGCAGTGCTGTGAGCATGGGAATGGCCAGCGAGTTAAGCCTGGAAAACACCCCTTGCGGTGAAGCATGTCTGATCTACTGTGTCCTCCCCTGCTTCTCTGGACCTGAGAAAAAGCAGGAACAATCCAAAGGCGTTGTTCCAGTCCCGACCTGGTGGAAAACAAGGGGGAACCAGGCCCACAGTGTCTCTTGCGTAGCTCAGAGGAGGAGTTCTGTGTGTTCCCCGCAGTTTGGGCACTAGATGGCAACACACCGCTTCCCTCTGCGTGCCCTGCCCTGCTCGGGCCGCCGCATGGATCAGGGCAGCGCTGCTGGTCCTGTCGCTTGCTCCCTGCTGGCCCCACCAGCCCCTCTGGCAGCTCTCCTTGCCGGGCTGTGCCCACCCGGGAGGATGCTGCCGTAGCCTGGGCGCTTTGTCCCTTCGAGTCCCCGCATGGGAGGGTACACACGGGTCTGGGCTGTTTAACTTGTGTGTTGTAATGCTCCACAGAGGCCAGCTGTCCTCAGGATCAGGTGTACAAGCCATGCGAGGAAGCAAAAAGAAACACTTGCTTCAGCAGGTGGGTCATTTACTATAAGGCGTTTTTCAAGTCCATAATGTGAAAATTGCCAGGGAAGTTTGAAGTTCACATTCCCTTGGGGTTTAGGTGTCTTGATTGCCCTGGGCTATGTTTTTCCTCTCCTTCATTCTCTTTTATATTCTGACTGTGCAGAGGAGTCGTTTCGGACACCCTTCCCTCCCAAAATAGCACATCGGTGTTTGTTGAAGGATGCTACTGTCCTGATGGGAAAATTCTGCTGAATGATCGTGATGGCATTTGTGTGTCTGTTTGTGGTAAGAAATGGTGGAAATGGTGCTATGGGAAGTGGGATAAGAGCCTGACTAGAAGTGTGCATTAAGGGGTTGGTTTGGGTACAGAGGAAATGGAGGAGACCTTGTTACTGTCCCTTCCTGGTGAGGCTGGAAGCATTCCAGATTGGGAATTTCTGCCTGCTCTTATATGCAGAAGGTGCAACTTTCAAAAGAACAAAGAACAGCATGTTTAAGATGTTTTTGTGTTTACAACCTGTGACTTTGCACTCTGAATTTCTCTTTGTGGGTGTGTTTTAGATTTCAATACCTTCTTTCTGTTCCTGTTTTTCTTCTTGTTTTCCCTGATTGAGTTACCTTTAAAGTAACATCTAATTCATTTTATAGGTTGTACTGCACAAGATGGGTCAGTGAAAAAGGTAAGAGAGAAAATATGGTTTTTATAGTTTATCTGTGTTCTGTGACCTTCTGCAAAAATTACTGCATAAATTGTTTCTTTTAATTCTAAGTTTTAAACCCAGTGAACTGCAATGACAGTGGGGAGAAAATAAGAAGGTTTTATTAACTCCAGAGCTTGTTTAATCACTTGAACTACAGAAACAGAAAGAGCAGTTTGTGGAAATCAGTTTCCTGGTAGAACAATCAGGCTTTCCTCCTGGAAACACACAAGCCTGCAAAGGAAGGTGGCAAATAATGGCATTTTTTCTTACTGTTCCCTTCCTCTCCCTCTGGGATTTGAACTGCAATTTTCCTACACAATAAATTAGCTCAACTCAGTCCTACACTGGCTTGCAGCAGGCATTCATCAATATAATGCTTCCAGGTTCTGCTCTCTGAACTGCTATCCCTCTTGTTTTCACAGCCTAGAGAGGCTTGGGAACATGACTGTCAATACTGTACTTGTGATGAAGCGACCCTGAACGTCTCTTGCTTCCCCCGCCCTTGTGCTAAATCTCCACCTATCAACTGCACAAAGGAAGGCTTTGTACGCAAAACAAAACCACGTCTGGAAGACCCCTGCTGCACAGAGACAGTCTGTGGTGAGCAGATCCTTCACATGCCATAGTATGGCATCATTTGCCTTCATCAGTAATCCTGAGTGAGATGTGGTGCCCCACAGGTAGCAGATTCAAGTAAGCACACTGGAGTGGTCACTGCTTCCATCTACATGCCAGGAGCTCTTGCTCTGGTCCAGCTTGTACTCCTAATTAGTGCCTTGACCTGGCAGATATTTACACTGGAAAATCCCCTGTGGAGCAGGTGCTCCACAGGATCTTTTGGCTCCTGCCCTTCTGAGATGAGAAGGTGATCCCTCCACAGAGATTTGCCCAGTAAGGGAGGATGTGTTCATTTTCTGGGCTTCCCTAAGGCTTCCTGTGGAGGTTCCTGATACATGTTTTCCCTCAGCTTTGCATTTTCACCCTCCCAGTCCCAAATGCCCACGACAGCACAGGAGCAGCCTGCTCCTAAACCTGGCCATTCCCAGTATATATACGATGACACGGGACAGAGGATCCTGGCAATGGTAATAGGATGGTTTTTCCCAGGTAACACTGTCTGCAAGTAACACTGCTGGATGGGATACTTTGGTTTACTTTGTCTCTGCTGTCTATTGCAGAATGTGATATAAAAACCTGCATTATCAACAAAACAGGATGTGACTTAGGTTTCCAGCCAGTGGTTGCTATATCTGAGGATGGTTGTTGCCCTATCTTCTCCTGTAGTAAGTACCTCGTTTCCTTACAGTGTTTTATTTATTCCTTGAAGTATTTGATTTTTCTAAATGAGTTAACATCATGGCAGAAGCTTGTTCCCTTCCCTCTCAGCCTTTACAATAGGGTGCACTTTTATATATATATATATATATATATATATATATGTATATATATATATATATATATATATATATATATATAATTTTTTTTAATTTTTTTTTTAATAATAACTGGTTCAGGTTCTCTGTAGCAAATATTCTGGGATTGTAAGCTATTGACCATATACTGAATGATGGTTGCACTGAACCCATCCAGAAGCTCTGCTGCCAATCTGTATTTCCAGATTCACACACATAAACCCGTTACCTTTGTTACCTGCATGGTGGTTAACAATAAAGAAAAAGTCAAGTAATATCAAGTATGGGTAAAAAAATCACAAGGCAAAGAGATTTTGCCTTATGGAAAACACCAGGGTATAGAATTATCCCTACTTGATGCATACATGTAAGCAGATGATACATGTGGGCTTCTGAATACCAACTAGCATCATGTATAAGTTGCTTTTTTTTCCACCTCTTGTATGGGCTGTTAAGTTCAGCTTTATTGTTTGACTTCTCTAAATCACTCACAATTCAGAGATGAGTACAGTAACTGCATAATTCCTAGCACAACCTTTTCATTTATGTTTCTTACAGTACCAAAAGGTGTATGTGTTTCTGAAGGAGTTGAATTTAAGGTAGGTCTTCTTCCAGACACTTCTTCCTATGAGTTAATCTTGCCTGAGTCAGAATTATCTGAAGGTCTTGTTTTCAACCCTCACACAAAAAGCAGGATTAGGATGGCATGTAATTCTTCCCTGTCAGTAGTCTCCTCCCAACCCCAAGAAATCTGTAATTCTGGAATAAGTTACTGAATAGGTAATGCTAGAGACCAGCAACATGCTTACTAAAAGAAGTCTTGCTTATGCTTTAGAGTCAATGGGTCAGACTTGTGATTGAACACAAATTTTAAATCTCGTTGAATGTTGCACGTTTATTGCTTCGTCAAACTGACCAAAAACAGATGCTTGGAATTTATGAGAACTCATTTAACATCATTGATACATTTGGGAGTGTCAGGTGCTTGTTTTGTGATACCCATGGTGAGGTTTTAGAGATCTGGATGCATATTCATTTCAGGAAATTCTTCCAAAAACAAACCTCTTAAGCAGTAGTTTCTTTGATAGGCCAGGGGGATGTTTATTCCTGAACCCTCTCAATTCTTGTCATGGTTTTCTCTCTCCCCTGTATTTCCAGCCAGGGGCAATGGTGCCTAAAAGCTCTTGTGAGAACTGTGTGTGCTTGGATGAGCAGGATCCTGTGACACAGACCAACCGCATCCAGTGCCTTCCAGTGCAATGCCAAACCACCTGTCAGCAGGTCAGCACCTCCTTGACCACAAGGGCTATTGAGTTGAAACAAGGACAGTGTAACTGCAGTATCCATGCAACACAGCAGGACAGACTCTTCTATTAATTTTGTACAGTCATTTTTAGAGTGCTGGTTATTTTCGCTCCAGCAAATTTAAGAGGTCACTGTTGGAAAGGTGCCCTGAGGGAAAATGATTGCAAACCTGTTAAAGACTGACTGCTGAAAGATGTTTGTGTCATTCTGTTGATGTTGTCCATTGTCATCTCATAAATTAAGATGGTGAGGAAACTGTACAGTGGTTTGTATGTTTCCAAGACACTTTCATTTTTGGGTGGGGAATACTTAGTTACTTCTCAGTACTTGTGAGAATCAACACTCAAGTTGTTCAGTCTGTTACTGACTATAAGCAGAGTGGTTGCTTTTCCATTCATGCCCTGATAAGGACAGATGCACTGCCAATGTTAAAAATGGACATAACCTTTCTTTATACTATTTCCTGAAGCCAGCCACACCCACAGTCACTAGAAGACCAATGAATACCTAAAACACAGGGGAGAAAATCTTCATATCTCTGACGGCAATAGTTCTTGTAGATAATGATATCAGACCAAGCAGTGGTGGCAGATTTGCAAGTAATCATGTGCTAAATTAATTTATTTAACCTCTAGTCAATGACAGGGTCTTCATGGCAACTGAAGTACCCAGAAGTCATTATTCAGTAAGGCAGAAAAATTACCAGCTTTGATTGTCAGGCTTAATGTGGTTCCAACAGGTTTCAAAAGACAACAGAATTGAAACCAGAAGGTTGGCTCATTTCCTCTGCCATCTTCAGCGTGGCTTTGATCCAAAGATGTTTCAGCAACAAGACATGGGTTCACATGGATAAATAGAAACTTTGTTCCCACAGGGTTTTCGCTATGTAGAAGAGAAGGGTCAGTGCTGCAGCCAGTGCCAGCAAGTGGCATGTGTGGCAGATTTTCCATTTGGCAATGTGACCATCGAGGTAAGCACTCCCTTGCTCTGCACAATAAGGCTGAATCATCAAAGCATTTCAAGGCTGGGAGGACCTCAAGGAGATTGTAAAAATGTCTGTGTTTCCAAGTGAATGTAGATGTTTATACAGCTGTTCCCTGCTGTGTGCATCTCATAGGCACTACCATGTTGACAATTCCATTTTCTGGCAGGAATGGAAATCTTGTTACCTCCACTTCTCTTGACATGAAATAGCAAGAAAGAATTTGGAAGGGATGGTGACATGGTGTAATGCTGCTCTTGCAGAGATACATGTGCTGGCTTCACATCTCACTGTTCCCATCTAAAGCAATTTCATTATCTTGCCCTGAAGATATGGGGATACAGTGTGAGCAAGCTGATAGAGCTGTGCTGCCACTGCTTCTGAATTTGCTGAGGCAGAAATCAAGTGACACAGCTGCTGTAGTGTTCTGTGACTTGGTACATACACAGCTAATACATCATGTCTTGCAAATGTAGCATTGTGTAGGCATGAGCTGAACCTTTAAAGGATGGGCTTGATCTTGGAGGTCTTTTCCACCCTTAATGATACTATGATTCCCTGATTCTAACTCTTTGGTTTTACTACAGCCTGTTGCTCCTGTGTATGGTTAATGATTCTGTTTCAACCAGTGGCTTGTCTTACATGCTATTGCTTCTTTGACAGCTCTTGTGTTCTGCATCTTTTCTATTTCATTATTTTATTCCTTGATAATTTATCTTACCAGCTAGATTTTTCTGTTCCAATATACAGCTTTTATCTCTGCATGAGGAGGCTTTGCAGTTATCCATTAACCTCTATTGTAAAGACTTTTTTTCTCTTTCACTCCTTTAAATTTTATTCCATCTATTAAAAAAGAAAACTGTTTAAATATTTTGAAAGAGTTATTGTTCTTTTGAGTATATTCTAGCCCACAAACATGAACACATTTGCCTTCTGGCATTTCTGTTAATAACTTTATGCTCATTGTGGCATTCTTTCCCCCTGGGAGGCCACAGAAATGATTTTGCATAGACTGGTAGTGGGCAAGCTTGGTATATAATTTGTAGATGTGAGTTGCAGACATCTCAGCTCTTTCAGACTGATATGAACAACCCAGTCTCTGCCAGTTCATTGACTTTATTACTATTTCAGTTTTCTAATTTTATTGCTTACTCCATTGACTTGTTTTTGTGGGGTTTTTTTTTGTTTGTTTGTTTGGTTTGGTTTGAGGGGTTTGTTTTTGTTTGTTTTGCTTTAATTTTATTTTTAATTTTTTTCCTGTTTTTATCAGGTTGGAAAGAGTTATAAAGATCCATATGACAACTGTACTCAGTACACGTGCACTGAATCAGCAGGCCAGTTTTCCTTGATTAGTACAATTAAGGTCTGCCTACCATTTGAAGAAGCAAACTGTGTGCCAGTAAGTGTTTTACAGCCCAAAAAAGACTTCTGTAATGAGCCCTGATGCTGGCCTGGGAGTTATATCTGCTGTTTTTAATGAGTATTTCTTGATATTTCTGGTATGATCATCCTTGTTTGAAGGAAATGTGCTTTTCCAGCCCTGTGTCCCATGGAAATTAAGCAAAAATATTTGCAAACAGCCCACACAACTTACATTGTTGTGAGCACTGGAACTTGAAAGAGAAGGGTATTGGAGCAATAGCAAGGAGGGATTTTTCATCACTTGAGAAATGTCACTGTTGTAAAATGCAATTGAACAAGTGGTAACTCACCATGGATCCTGAGGGACTGATGAATAAAGTGTCTCCTGATATGTGGTGTACCATGAAGTGAGGAAAAGGAACAGTGAATGAGCAAGGGGTACCATTCATACACAGGCTTTCAGCTATTGGTGGTTTTGTTATCAGTAACCTTCAGAAGCATTTTGGGACTTCACAGCAGATCAAAGCAGGGACTAGGACAGCTTGAATTAACTCTGAGGTAGGCTCTGCCCAGGTCAGGCTGTTCAATTCCAGGGGCAGCTGTCATTCTCTGGGGCTGGGGTTTTTATGCTGGCTTCAATAGGACCTAAATAAGACCAGGCATGAATTACAGGGCATCTTACCAGGCTTGTGAGAGGATATATAGTTCTAAGAAAATTCAATCCCTTCTTTGGTGGATGATTTGTTTTGGTTTGGATTTTTTAAGCAGCTTTGTATGTAATTGGTACACAAATAGGTCTGATGAGGAATTTGTGTGGATTAGAGATGAGGGACTGTAACTGAATTCTCATTTACTCAGTTCTCAGTTACTACTGTCTGCTTAGCACTACATGCATCTGAACTGACTGTTCTGGTTATTTTCAATACAGGGGACAGTTGAGGTGTCTTCAGATGGCTGCTGTAAGACATGTGAGTGCAATGAATCACTGCTTCTCTATTCCAATACTGTTTGGTCCTTCCCTGCTTGTAGCCCTGTTTCTGCATGCACTGAGAGCCTGCACATTTCACAGACTGAAGGACAGTTTTACAGCAGCAGAACTGTTCTGTACCTCACAGCCAAGATTAAAAATCTGCCTCATTCTTCCAATGGGAACACTAAAATCTTTTTATCTCCCTTTCTGTGTTTTTAAATAATTGAAATACTGTTAGCTTAAACTATATTCTTGATAAGAAAACTTGTAAAAAATATTCTCTGTGTTCTAGCATCTGCAAATTGCATGGAAACAAAGTTTTGGGTTTTTTTTTCCTGTAGCATCCACTCAGAAATCCTAAGTTGTTACAGAGTCACAAATGTAATTTATAGCAATTTTAGAAAAACCTAAACCCTTCATGTGTCCTTTAGGTCTTCATTCAACAGTATCTTTACATGCTAAAACTAGTCCACAAGTGGAAAAGTGCATTGACCATTGAGGAATCATTTTGCTGAATTAATGCCTCTTTGCACTCTCATTTGTGGTTATGGTTGTGCATTTGAACTGTGACAAATTTTACTAGGATGAACTGTCCTTGGTTTACTAGTAGATACCTTTCAAACCATTTGTTCCCCATTCTGAAGAAGCCTAACAGAAGTGTTCTTCTGCCCAGGTATTGACCTACCACACAAATGCAAACGCAGTGTGAAGGAGCAGTACATTGTCCATGGCAACTGCAAGTCTGCTGCTCCTGTCCCAGTGCCCTTTTGTGAAGGGATGTGCAGTACCTACTCTGTGTAAGTAGGAAGTCTTCCCCTGTCCTCCTCTGTGCCTTGTCTTCCTGGGTTCTTTTCACCAGTGGGCTGCAGCTGTTTTCCCCTTCCTGCTGTTTGAAGGGATCCTGTTGGGAAACTGGGTGTGCAGAAGAGTAGTCAGTAGCAATGGCTTCAGTTTGATAGAGTGCCTTATCTTAGTCAGGAAAATAGATCCTTTGGGAAAGATGGCAGCTAAATTCATTAAATGTGCTCTTAAAACATGTCCTTGTATGGTTTTTGAACAGTTCTACGAGGTTTTCCTTCCTTTTGTTATCTGCATGAATTGCTCCTTTCTGTCTTGCTAAAATGGGCCTAATCCAAAATCCACTGAAGTTACTGGGATTTTCCCCACTGGTGTCAAAGGATCTGACTCTGCATGGCCAATGGCATCCTGAGGAAAGGCTGTTATGAATAAGCAGAAAAATAGGAAATTTTGCTCCTTAGTAGTATGTGCATTTGGAGCAGCAAATACAGATGAGTTTGGAAAAACCACAGGCAGCAGACTCATATGAAAAATCTCATTTCTATAGGTATTCTTTTGAGGCCAGTGAAATGGAACACAAATGCACTTGCTGCCATGAAAAAAGAAGTCACAAAGTGAAGGTGGACCTGGTTTGCTCGAACCATAAAACAGTCCAGTTCACATATGTGTACATAGATGAATGTGGATGTGTGGAAACAAAATGCCCAAAGAGAACATGAGTATAAACCAAAGGAAACATTCCATCTCCTATTTAATCTTTCCCTAGCAAGTGAGTAGTTTAGAAAACAGCTGTGAGTAACCTTCAAATGACCATAGTAGCACTTTTTCTTTCTGGTATTATATGCAGTTATGGAAATTAGCTAAGATTTTATTCTAAATGTTTGTAGAATAAACTGCATTTCAAAGAGGACTTGTTCTGCTGTTTCAGTGATGCTAATGGGGCAAAGTGGCTGATGTCTTTAATCCCACACTGATGTATAAACCAAGGTTATTACAAGACACTCTAGAGACAACTGATGCCTTTCAAAAGTCCTGCCTGAAGAAAGTGCACATTTTTAAAACATAACCACATGTATCACTTCATTTTCCTTGAAGGGAATCAACAGTCACTTCTACAGCTGCACTTCAGGCAGAGGCAGGACTTGGCTCAGAGCCACATTTCTGTTCTTCTCCCCAGTGGTCCCAGATCTACTTTGGCTGTGACTCTGGGTCACTGGAGGAAGTCAAGGTGTTTTTTTTTTCCTTCTTCACAGTGACCACTGTATCAGGAATGTAAAAACATAGATCTTATATATACACTACAAAATTAATATATGTGCACCTTTATTGGGAGTCCTTATCTCACTGGGATTTTTTATTATTTGCCAACATCAAGCTCTAATCTGTGTGTTAGTTCACTCTCACTACTGGTTACATGACTGTGATTTGTGATGCAAATTGACTCCCAGCTAGCATGTCCTGTGTACTGGTGACAGTATTTCATGTGAACAGGGATCAAAATGATCCAACAATACTTTGAGAGTACACAGGAAGGCAGATGATTCTGCCATTTGTGACCTGACAGGGATCTGAATGCTGTGACTTTCTTAGTGTCCTGCAGCCTGCTGTGGAGGCTTTTTGAGAATTGTTTTGCAGGGAATGCTTTTGAACTGACCAAGTAGATAAACACTATATTTCAGCTTTCCATTTTTAAAGTGTTGCAGCTCTTGAGTCCCAAGGAATCTTTAATTTGCTTCTTTTTCATAATAAATCTTTCTGGCAGATGTCACATTTCTTTGATGTGTACTGTTACTGATCCTAAAATTATGGGGATCCTTTATATTGTTTGATTAAAAGTTATAGGAACCTCCAAATAATTCAGTTACTGTCTGTACAATGCAGTTCCCTTGGAAAGCACAATTGCTTGACTGAGGCTCGTACAAATTTCACATTAGTCCAGAAAACTGTTTGTATTGATACAAATCAAGCTCACAAATGCTTTTGCAATGCAAGGAACAGCACCAAAAAAAAAAAAAAAAAAAGGACATTCCTTTCTTTTCTCCTTGCCTTTCCCTGAGGGGGAAGAGGTCATTCTTGAGTGTTTTTGTCATCAGAATAGTAAGCATACTCTGTAAGTAGTCATATACACATTCATGCAAATCAACCTGCCAACCAGCCCTGCAAATCAATAATTGTCAGCAAGATGACTTAGCAGGAACAGGATCAGAAACCTTTCATATCTCTGCATTATCTTGAGGTGGGAGAAGGGAATAAACCACAATCTAATCATGCCAGCTGTCTTTAGATTTCTATTCTCTTGTCTGTTTCAGTGATTATAAGGTTTTATATGAAGCTGAAAATGGCACTGACTTAAAAGCATGCTTTCTTGCTCATTTTTGGCATGCATTTTACTTTTCAAGTAAGTGGAATGCTCAAACCAAAGGCATATTTCTATCTCCAGGATGCTTTTGATCATGTGAAATCTCACATGCTCCTTCTTCATTCCCAGTAACACCTGGCACTCCATTTACTCACTCAATCCAGCATCTAACTGGTCTATGTGATACTACTTAGAGCCCTGAGGGCCAGGTTTTAAAGAGAACTCTTTGGTTGTCTGTTTGGAGGTGCCGAGTCTTACTTAGCTGCCAGCAAGGTAAAGCCTTTTTAATAGAATTTCAGCTTCTTCAGCTAAAAGAGAGTCAGTAAATACTACAGAATCAAAGAGCAAGCTGAATTGGAAGGGACCCACAAGGATCATGGAATCCAGCTCCTGTTCCTGCACAGGACACCCCAGGAGTCACACCCTGTGCCTGAGAACATTATCCAAACACTTCTTGTGCTCTGTCAGGCTGTGACCCTTCCCTGGGGAGCCTGTTCCAGTGCCCAGGCACCCTCTGGGTGAAGAGCCTTTTCCTAATATCCAACCCAAACCTCCTCTGAATGCAAATTCAGGCCATTGCCCTGGTTTCTGTCACTGGTCAGAGAATAATTCAGTGCCTGTGCTTCCTCTTCCCCTCACGAGGAAGTTATAAGTGCAATGAGGTCTCCACTCAGTCTCTTCTTCTCCAGGATGAACAGAACAAGTGCCCTCAGCCCCTACTCATACAGCTTCTCCTCAAGGCCCTTCACTGTCTTTGTTGCCCTCATTTGGATCCTCTCTAATAGTTTAATATCTTATATTGTGGTGACTGAAAGCATACACAGTACTCCAGTCAATGGATCAAACACCTCCCCACCCACCACAAAACCAAAGTCAGCCTGGAGGCTGTTTAATCAAGATGCTGACAAGCTGGACTGCTGCAAAAGTCTGTGTGTCTTTCTTTAGGCTGTTTCCACAAGCTCCCCACCAAAATGGGCAAAGTTAAACACAGGTGGCCTTGCCTGAAAGAGCTTTATTTGACCATGATCCTGCTGATGTTGCTGTGTGGCTGCTTCTCACGTGTGCAGGGTCAAGCCTTCCTCTGCAGCCCAAGGCCATCTCTTCTGGTTACTGACTGGTCTCTGCAAGTCAAACATTTCCCTGGCGTAACTCAGGAAAAATCAGTGGCATGACTCCAAGTACTGTTTATTCCTTTTGTGTGAATTCTTTACACCAGCATAAACTTCAATAGGGTAACCCCAGGAGAACCAGTGCTCAGCTGAGCCAGCTGGGCCAGGGCTCAGCTGGTTTCAGCCTGTAGCCATTCTTTCCTTATCTACGAGGATGGTACTCCCAACTCACTGAACAGTTCTGAGCCAGCACACCAGGAAGTACTGTCACATATTGCTAAAATAAATATTTGCCAGAGATACTGCCTCATGTCAGGTGAACAATTCCTAAGACAGTTTATCATTTTACTGGTGTGCTCTGAATATGGGTTGCTGTTGTAAGATGAGCTCTGACTTGCCTGTTGGTTTGAGGCTTGGAAAGGTCAGTTCACAGTATTACTTTGATATAGTTTAGCTAATTTTTTTGGTTTTTTTGCTTATACTACCAGTTATTGGCACGTGCAAGGAAGAGAAGAAAATTCAGGTTCTACTCTGAATTTTTATTTGGGGAGAGGTTCTATTCTTTGACCTAGTTCTCTAGTGAGTGATCCCCTGGCCGTGGAATCCGACCTATAGTGTTATCTATGGTGTGTGTTATCGATATGAATCTGTTCTGATATCTAGAATCTCGAGCTGAGAACAAAGACTGTGAACTGTAAATGCCCTCTGATACAGAAGGGATTGTTTTAAAGAATGCAGCACCTACTTTGTTTCAGTGTACCAGCTTAACAATTGTAAAGTTGCAAGGTAAACATGAAAAATTCATCTAAATATCACTCAGGAAAGTTATCTGATTAGTAATGAACCGGAAAAGGGAAGAATCTGGCAAATTCGATGGATCATCGTTTAGATGAGGGGGAGAATAAAGCTTGAGTGGTCTGAGAGCTGTGCCTGATGCTTCTACAGATTCGTGTGTTCAAAGACAAGTTCTTGGCCTTGTTTATATTTCCCTCCTGATCTAAGATAAGGACAAGGCTAGGCCTTTGTTTCTTCTATGTGATTGTTTCTTTTACATGATTGTAACATTTAAGTTCATAGAGCCTACCTGGCATCCCAAACATCCTTTACAAGAAAGAACTGTGACAATTTTCCACAGACACGAAGACAAAGGTATCAGTTGTGAAAATCTTTCTTGCTTTTACACTTCAAAGGATCTGATTATTCAGTATCTTTAGGGCAACAATGGGGTCTCAGTTTACCTGTACAAGGCCATTCTCGCAGCCATTTAATGCTTTGACAATGGAAATGGCTCTCTCAGGAGAGCAGCCTGGCTGGAGACCTGCCTGGGTAATTGCTTCTGTCAGGGGTAGGCTGCAGTTGGATCCTGATGCCACACAACATTGTAATTTCTTGAACATTTCTCTCTTAAAAAGGTGAAATCCTGATTTCCATCAGCAGTCTGTAAAGCAGTTTAATTGATACTCCCTGGCTCAAATGCAATATGTCCAGTGGCTTCCTGCAACTGTGGATTGACACTTCTGGTCACAGCTATCCCTGTTTCACTCGAACTTGGTTTCTCCAAATGCCTGCTTTTAAACTGTCCTCTTTGTTGGAAAGAAAATTATTTAACTACAGATTCTCCAGAGCATCCAGTCCAGAAACCAAGAAAGACTGAATAGCTAGGCAATGGTTCATCCCATTTGCATAAAAAAGTCTGTATAAATGAGGACTTGAAGCACTGTACTCCTTCTGTTTAGAAGAATTAATTTGCTATGCATCTTACTTCAGCCCAGCCCTTCTCTGGAAATGTTCCCACCTCTCCTTCTTTTGATTTCCCAGCCCTTCCTCACCTAAATCCTTTAAGGAATGTAAGGATTTGATCTCAAATGCCAATTTTATATACTTGCGACAGCAAGAACCAGATATTTGCCACAAATTCTGCCAACCCTATCTCCTACATTGAACATCTCAACAAGCAGCTGTCAACTTTCAGTGAAAAACTCTTTCACCCTGAATTTTGCTAAGATTAATGCTGAGAACAGTTTCATAGCTTATTATAGCTTCTTTGTAAAGGGCTTAATTTCACTTGCTTTTAACATTTATAGTAATTTTCTGAATTTTTCCTTTACTCTTTTTTTTGGTGCTTTAAATGCAGTCCTTAGAAATGGATCTCATTCTCAACCCTGACACTGAATGAGTCATATTTTAACCTACATTAATGTCCCTTAGCATGACTAGCAAATCAAAGGGAGTTTAAAACTGGGCCAAATTAGCAGTGCAGTCAGTGCCATCCCTATGAATTATATTTATCAGTTATATTCAGTTTCAATGAAACTGAAACAATCAGTTTCAATGTATGTAGGTCTCTGAAGAAGTGCAGAAACCCTTTTGTATTCCAGCTCTGAGATGGTTTGTTTCACGTCACACACTGCTATTCAAAGAGAATCCTGAGGCAAGCCAATTGCCACTCCTTTACAGCATCTTGACTTCACTTCTTTACATATCTTGACATTATCCTATATTGACTAATCTATTTCCTGTAATGCCATAAAAACCTGGCTTAAAACCAGAGTTTAATCCAACCTGCAGTGAGCATTGTTCTATAAACAAAAGACTACTGAAGTGCAGTGTAGCCATACCAGCTGCCACTTTATGGCCTGGAATTAGCCTTTCCCCAGGGGCTATTTCTCTCAAGGACCAGTGCATAAACCTTAACTTCCCCAAGCACCCCAGTTTAGTTCTAGCAAGCTTGCTTGAAATTTCTGTTTGCTCTTTATGATGTTTTCTGTTTTTTCAGACTTCAGGTTAGGCATGGAATAGATTTCCTGGATATGTGATATATGCTATAAATCCATCTTCCTTCACTGTTGCTCAAGGAAAATTTTTAGGAACTGCTATAATCGATCACACTATTCCTGAATTAGTGGTTGGGAAAATCCTTTGAAGAATTTTTATAGCCTGCAATACTGGTCTGTATGGAGAAGTTCTTGTCTGGATTCTGTTTACTTAGAACCAGAATAGCTCCTGAAGCTCCTGTGGATATTTGTTCTTCTCCATCACCAAATAAATTGGACTGGACATCCTCCTAGAGATGCAGTGCCTTTCCAGGAGCAAGTAATTGACTGGGTGACGTTTTTGTGTCCTGTGTTGTGCTGCTCACAGTAAATCATAATAATGACCCTTATAGCCCATTATAGGAGGAAAATCAGTTTCAAACACATTCTCATCCTACATCTACACTTTCTTAGTGGAATAAATATTCAATGCAAAGGTTTCTGCCAGAAGGAGAAGCTATGCCTATTAATTCACCTTTCCCTCAAGCTCAATGACTTGAAAAGCATCTGAAAGATAAACTCCAATCAAGGTGAAAAAAGTAAACAAATGTTTCCCAGCAGTCTCATATTTTGTATTCAGAGCAATGTTCACAAGTATGCTTGACTTTCCTGACATGTTTTTGTTAATAGCTAATGAATTAAACTGCTTGCTTTTGATGTTGATTTTTCACTGCAGAATATGACTCAGTGAAAGGAGCTTCTTTGCACCCTGAGCATTTTGTGGGATGGCATAGCACTTTTGATAGCAAAATTTTCTCTTCCATAAAAATGAGTCGTTATTTTATCTGATGGACAGTTCTACAATATTGTGTAATATCATCCTTGCTTGTAGATACTCTGGGATTCCATAATACAGTTCCATTTCAATGCTTCTTTATCACTTTGAATTCCCTAGTTTCTAATAGCTTTGGGCCTGACTCTCTTCTCCTTTCTATTTCATAAATATGTGATAATTAAATATTGTTTTTCTAATCACAGCTTTTAATTGCAGCTTTAAAACTGAACTTTTTTTTTTTTGTTTTTATTTCCCTCATAAGGTGGGCTGCCTTGCCTGAGAAAGATTCTTCTAACAAAATAATAAATAACAAAGTTTTCATTATCATCAACAAAGATTAATTACTCTGTACTGGCTATTTGAACAAAATAGTCTGTTAATAATGCATGCAAGGGATTATTAGTAATTAAGAACTGTTTCTCCTTGTTCCTGCAGTCAAAACAAGGGAGCAAACATTGAAACATATAATCTTTGTTGCTAATGGATTCTGCCTGGACTGGTAGATCCTGCTTCATCTGCACAATTTTCTTTGAAACAAAACTAAATTAGTTGTGTATCCATTCTGCCATACAGCTTGAGCCCTGAGATAGGTCAGTACTGTCCTTTGGAGTGTAATATAAGCTTATACCAGCAGAATCCAAAAGTGAGGAAAGCCTTTGCTTTCTCTGAAAATCCCAACCTGTCATCTGATACAAGAAGACATTGAAAGTGGTGGTATGATGTGACAGTGGTGTGACAGGATCCCTAGGCAGCCAGTTCACTGAAGTGGAATGTTTTTGAAGTAAAAAGGATTCTCCCTTACAAAAAACAAACAAACAAACAAACAAACAAACAAACAAACCCCAACCAACCAACCAAAAACCAACCAACAAAACAAACAAACAACCACCTAAAATCACCTTCCACCAGAAACCTTCCAACTGGATTTACTGGAGTTCATGATAATAATCTGCAGTGGGATAACCTTTAGAGGGAGTGCAGAGCTCCAAGGTGAATCTGATTTTAAAAGCTTTATAAAATAGATCTCTTGTCAGCTCTGTTCATGAGGAGCAGGAGCTTTCCCCCAATCCAGCCCCTGCCAGCAGCTCTGATTTGCCAGCTCTCTTCAGGGTGCCTGGGAGCCTCCTTCTGTCCCTCACCTCTGAAATCTGGCTTTGGGTCTGCCCTCAGCTGCAGGGAGCCTCTGCTCCTTCTCTCCCAGTCCACACTCCTGCTGCAGGCTCAGCTCCTATGTTTCATACCCTCCCTCTATGCATTTGCCCCCTCAAACCTTCCCCCAGATAAATCTGTGCAATACTCTCAAGAAAGGAGCCATCTCTCCTTCCTCCACAGGGATTACTTCAGGCTGAAACAGGTACTGGACAATTCCTGGTATCTCTGCAATGTGTGGTTAATTAATGGTGAGTTATCCTTGCAGAGGAGGACTGGAGGATACTGGGGGATGTAAACTTGGAAATGAGCTGGCAGTGTGCCCTGCAGCCCAGGCAACTGCATCCTGGGCTGCATCAGAAGAGGTGTGACCAGCAAGCTGAGGGAGTTGATTCTCCCCACTACTCCATCCCCTCTGGAGAGAGCCCACCTGGAGTGCTGCATTCTGCCCTGGAATCCCCAGCACAAGAAAGACATGGACCTGTTAGTTCCAGAGGGCTGGAGCACCTCTCCTAAATAGAGAGGCTGACAGGTGAGTTTGTTCAGGAGAAGAGAAGGCTCCAGAGAGACCTCACAGCAACTTTTTAATATACAAAGAAGGCTGATTAAAAAGGTATAGAAACACTTTTTACCAGGGAATGTAGAGACCTGACAAGGGACAACAGTTTTAAATGAAAGAGATTAGGTTTAAATTGTGGATAAAGAGAATGTTTTTCTTTTAATAGCAGTGGTGAGACACAGAAACAAGTTACGTGAGAAAGTTGTGGATGCCCCATCAAAGTGTTCACAGCCAGGTGAGACAGCACTTTGAGCAACCTAGGGTAGTGAAAGATGCTTTTACAGGGGTATTGGACTAGATGATCTTTGAACATCTTCCCACAACCCACCAGCCATTCTTTCAATTTATGGTTCTATGTTGTTCTACTCTCCAGAGAGGCACTACTTATCAGAACATGCAACAGCAGTTACTTTCACCAAACTGAAAATCTGTAATAATTTGTTTGGGGTTTTTGCTGTTTTGTTTTGTTAGTTAGTTAGTTTGTTTTGTTTTTTGGGTTTTTTTGTTTGTTTGTTTGTTTTTAAATGAATGCAAAGACAGTGAAAAGCATGGCAGTGTTCTGCACCTCTTTTTGGCAGAGACAGCTACTCCAGTACCTCCTGCCACTACCAAAAATCCTCATTGCTTGTTCTCTGGGCTTGTGACTCTAACCTGCCAGAGCACACTGACTGATTTTCTAGTTGTTTAACTTGCAGCTGTTCTCAATCTTTTTGCTGTACCCCTGGCTTTTGCACCAAAAAATATTAACAAAGTAACCACAGTCATTTCTGTTGTTAAAATTTTTTGTGCATAATTACATCACTACAAAATAAACCCTTTCACAAGTCTGTTTTTCCCCTTCAGTGATGTTGTTACTACAGGGCTCACTACAAACACTGAGCACTTTTTACATAAATCCTGGTTTTCTTTGAGCATAAGTTTACAAGACTGTGTCAGGAAATATACTTGGTCTGAAAATTTTTGCAGTATTTTTAAATATGACGAATTGGCAAGGTGAAAAAACTCATAAAGTGAGTTTTTCAAAGCTCTTTAACTTAGATTGATATACTGCTAAATTAAAAATATTTTTGGGCTCTGGCTTTTGGAGAATACCAGGACTATAGTAGGCATTCCAGAAATGAAATTTTATGAAGTGCCAGTTCATTCACTCTGGTAGATCTTAATCTTTCCTTTACAGTATCTAAAGATCATAATTAAAGCAATGAAGCTATTAACAGAACAAATTAAAAGTTAAAAGTCTATATTACACCTAAAAGCACTGAAATGCTTTCCCATATTTTGATAGAGTATAAGACTAAACTGTATCCACAAAGATTACATTTTAAGAGGAAAAGCAACACAGTTTGAATGTATGCCACTCCTAGGTTAACATTTTCTTGCTTAATGGAAATTATTCTTGGATTTAAGAGAAACATAGGAAAAAATTATTTTTAAGCCAGTTCTCAAGATAACATGATGGTTTTCCATTTCATTAAATATCAGAATATTTAGCATTATGAGAATTTTGTTTATAATTGTTGTGGGTATACTTAATATTCTTAAATCATCTTTTATTTCTGTAGATAGAATTTATGATTTCCTAAATGTATTTTGATAACCATTTCTCTCTGCTTGCACCAGTCTATTGTCCTCACATTGCTGTGGTATTCTGTGAATACATTTACATCATCAGTTATTTAGCATAATGACTTTACACCAGTTTTAGCCTAACTTATACATATAGTGAGAAAATATCACTCATCAAGCACTGCTGATTGTGTTACCATTTAACTCTATTTGAAACAACCCTGTGTTTTGTTGTTGTTGTTGCAGATGTTACTGCCTTTACTTAGGCCAATATAAGGCAGAACAAAATTCACTGAAGTCAGCAGAGCTCTAGTGAGACAATAAAGAAATGGTGGGAAAAGGGAGTTATTCTTTTGTTTACAGTAAAGCTTTAGATTTGTAAGTACAAGATCCGTTTGCTTGTGTATCAATCCTGTTATTTCATGTGTTTTGTATTACAGTGCTCCTAATTCCTGCTTATAACCATAGTCCTTCTATTATGTGCCTGTAGCAATGAATGTTTGGAGAGAACCAAAAGATCTGATGCTGACAGTTTTCTCAGAAGAAAGGTAAAGAATCCATTTGCATATTTTTATGCACATATTATCTGCATCCAGAAAGTCAATACAAGAAGGGTGTAACAATCAACAGATTTTACAGAGATATTTGCTTTGTATTCCTTAATCTGAAATGAGGCATATTTTTTAAGCCATCAAATGTGTAAGGCCCTGTAACATTTTTTCTTAGGAAATGGCAAAGAGGAAAAACCGTTTTGGTTTAGGGTAGAGATCATTAATTTATGAGAGATCACCTGATATGGTTCTTTCTATATAGCAGAAGGGAATATGGTGATCTCAGAACTCTATTCCACTTGGAGAGTCATACTAAATTTCATGCATAGACCAGATGCATGAGTTCTAGTGGCATGAGTCAAGAGGCCACCTTGATACTTTCAGTGCCCATTGAAGTCCATATTTGCTGTTTGAACAACATGTTCCTGACCGTTGGTGTATTTCTGTCCAGAGAGCCAAATTAAACTTCGTCCTCTTGCTTTCAGTACATGATTTGACATAAATCATGACTGCAGAGGCATGTCCAGGACCTTTGCCAGACTGAGCACTTAACATAGTTTGTCCTGAACTAGTGTTCCTTACTCAGCTCCCACACTGGATTTTTAGCACTAGCTTTATAATTTCTCTTGTAATTACAGTAATATCCCTTTATCAAATCTGTGACTCTTTCTTCACCATGAATGTGGCAATCTCAAAGCCTGAAGTTAAATCAAGTAATCTGGCTTTTTTTGCTGTGCTTGGCAGGGATTTGTGGAGGCTTGTAAGACTGTCTCTGTTTCATGAATCACATTTGAAATTCACTGTCACAAATTCAGACTCTCTTTGGTGTTCATGCTGCAGAAAAGCTGAGTGCACCTCCTCTATCCTAGCTCAGTCACATTTTCTTCTCAGGATTACATACCCTGTAGGATCAAGTGTTAGTCCAGTGGTATTCTGCCATGTTTTGTGAGGTCCTAAAGGAAAAAATTAGAGAAGCAAACTGCTGTGTGTCACTAGTGGTGATATTGCACTGAACCATGTTTGCTTTCCAAAACCCATTTTCAATAGAGGTAATAAATCATTTAATTGCTTTCCACAAGTCTGCTGCAGCACAGCCAACCTCCTGCTTAACTGGCCAGACAAACTTCAGCAAACACTCTGCACAGGAGAGGTGAAAAGGGGCCCTAACATAATGGCAGAAGAAAATTTGTTTCTGTGTTGGCAAAAGCAACTATTTCTCCCTAAATCACATGCCAGTACAATGCAATCAGCCCGAAATACAGCATATTGTGCTGCTCTTAAGTTGTAGCATGGGAGTCTGAGCCCTCATTGTTCTTTCCCATGTGCCAGTAAGCAGTGGTGTTTACTGTACAATTTCCGTGGGTTCAGCTTTTGTGCCTAGTTAATTACAAGGAAGCAGCTACAATTCAAAGTCCCTGCATTTCTGAAAGCAGGACAAAACACTACTGGACAAGACTTACATGTTCTGTGACTGAGCAAGTGCTTTTGAACAGCTTTAAAGGACTAGAATCTTCATTCTTTCTATACATATCCAGCCCTGAGTCTTTTTCATCACATACCATTGAGTTCCACAACAAAGATGAACAAATGTATGGGTTTGGTAAATTTGCAGTGTCAGTGTAAGTGACAGGAGCTACCTGGGGAGCAGCAGATGATCTATAAGGGGTCTGGAGAAGTCCTGCAGCCTGCTGCTCAGAAGTGGAAGACCACAGGGACCAGTGCTGCAAAAAGGTAGGGATGCCAAAGGCTTCCAGTGTGTTTACTGGAGATGATAGCAAAGCAGTAATGAGACAAACCCAGCTCTATGAGACAAGGACTGTTTTCCTGCAAAAATGACCCCAAAATAAAGAAGCAACTTAGCTGCAAAACAATGGACCCATCTGCTCCGTCTTAAATTGTAACTCAGGTTCACAAACCAGAAATGCTCCTGTGCAGCACACTTGCTAAGGAAATAGGCTAAAACCAGCTGCAGTCATGTTTTTTCCTCCTGATTCCATGTGTTTTCAGAAGAATTTAGCTTCTTTTGATAACTCACCAAGGGTGAGTTTCTGCAGAGGCAAGAGTTATAGCAGTCACTGCAGGGTTTAGTCCTGAGCATATCAAATGTATTGCACATCACCCAATGTCCTCAGTGGTTTGAGTACATGATAATTTTCCAGCTGTTTTATGCCTTGGTTTTTAGTTTATCCTTTTGACTGAGCTTATGATCAAATGTTGGCCTGTTAAAAAGGAAATGTTTCTGATGTAAATTAGCATGGGAGCAATTCTCTCATTTCTACTTCTGACTTAATTTTCCAGGACTTACATTTAATTTAAGTTATGAAACCACACCTCCCATTCTGCTTTCTCCATTTATACTGGTTGATTAGTGAACTTGCAGAAAGCTTATCTCCTTATGGAAGTGAATTTGGATTAAGGGTGTGTGTATTAATTTAAACTGTGCTGCTTCTCATTGATTGGCTTCCTTAGATACTGTTCTTATCTGGGAAGTGAGAGGTCTGTATACAAAACCAATTCTGAATAAGACACTCTACAGCTTCAGAAAGCTTTATTTTCCCATTTGCCTTCATCTGCAAAATACTGGTTCAGACAGGATGTAGGTCCTGGAATGAGATGTTCAAAAGAGGCAGGAAGGGTTGGAAGACTAGGGCTGTGCCATTGGCCCTACAGAGCATCAATCACAAACCCACATCCTTTTTGATAACCCACAAGAGCTGATAATGGTTGAAACTATGTTTGCTGCTGTTAGGTCTCTATAGGCTTGTGAGTAATTTGCAGTCTTGGACAACATTTAAAATTCTGCCTCATTTGTGGCCAATACAGTATTTATGATATTTTTCATAGAGCTCAAAGTGCTAACACCCTGCTATCCTGCATCTATTCCATCATGCATACTTCCAGTTTGCTTACCCTTGCTAGCCCTGTAGTTCCATCTCCTGTAGCCAAAGCATTTGCTGCTTCTTGTTCCAAACTGGCAAATAAATGCCATGTTGTCAGCCTGTTGACTCACAGGGCAGGGCATTCTTACAGCTTGCACTCTTATTACACCTGTCTTGTAAAGAAAGCTTGTTATATCACACATGCACAAAACATTTTAGCTGTCACCATCTTTCCCTCATTCTTTTAACTATTCAAACATTTACCTAAGGAATGGTCATTTTCCATTCTTGGCCAACATGAGGTTTGGGGTTGGTTTTGTTTGTTTTATTTTTACTGGAAAAACTGTTTCCAGATTTGGGGTTTTTTTTTAGAAATGCAGTTTGCCTTCTTCCTCTGACATTTTTTCCAGCATAGTGGTTGACATTCTTCCTCTTTTTCCCATTTTCTGGTTTTTATATATTATTAAAAGGTCCAGTAGGTACAACTAACAAATGTATCCTTAGATCAGAAAAAAAATTACACCAATAAGAATATAAATTGATTAAATCTTGACACTGGGCCTGTGAGCAGTGCCAGTATTGACTACTTGTACTATCTACATTGGCTAAATACAATAATAATAATAATAGTAATAATAAACCCAAAGATCCTAACAGAGAAAAAGACTAATAATTTCTCAGCAATCTCAGGGTTGTACTGATTGTGTATTCTTATTCCTGTCACTCAAAAAAACGGAGGCAATGACTTTAGGCCATACATGGTGGAAGGCATTTCACTGTTCAATGTCCAAGAAATTCCTCCAAAGCACCTGTGTTTGATGCTTCAGCAGAGGGGAGTCATTCATATGAAGTTTGTATTGAGATGAGCCTTACAAGGTTGTCTAGTTTATTGAATCAAGAATTAAAAGGACTTTTATTAGTTCATCTACATGAAGATGTAGGGATTTTTTTTTTTTTTTTTTTTAATTAAGATATCTGGCCTAAGTTTCCAGGATATATAGTCTAATAATATTTGGCAACAGTGTCTACTTTTAAGAGTGTTTTTCTCAGCGTTGACCTTACATATGTTTCTTGACAAAAGTCAGCATGCACCTCCCTGCTTCACTCAAGACTGGGCAATGAGGCCTTACTTCATATCTTCTGCACACCCAGATTGTCAGCAGTAATAGCTGAATAGAACCACTGAAATACTAATTGTGTTCAGTAAGGAGTTTCTTTTTCACCACTGATTTTTTACTTGTTATCTTGAAAATCAAGGGAAATCAAAATTAATCAGACTGACTGCAGCAGTGAAAATAAATGTAGAGTTCCCCTAGGAAGGTTTCCCAATGCTGCAGATTTCTCACATATTCATTTTGGTGGAAACATCCAGAGAATAAACAGAGCCATATTTAACAATAAAAAAGGCCCTGAAAATGCAAAAAATTGGTAGGAAAGTTAATGTCCTTATGTTTTAAAGCATGATTTACAGGCAGAGCTGTGATGTTGGATGTATTTTCAGTTAAAATAGTGTACACACAGTACAATCCTTTTATTTCACAAGAGCATTAGGATTCTTGGTTAAGAAAGGCTCTATTATAAATGCAACATATGATTATAATTATTAATATGTTAACAATTATAAGAATTATTGCAAAGGAAGTGAGCAATTTGTTCAAACAATATCATTTTATCATCTGTTCCTATCTATGCACAATATAAATGGGATTGAATCCAGTCCACAATGTCAAAGTCCAACTGAATTTCATTTACAGTGCATTAAGCAGGAAAGAAAGATAATTTGGGAAGTGTGGGATGTTTGCACTTTGCTTTCTTTGGCAAGACTCATTCCTGCATAATAGATTCCTGGCTCTCCCATTTTTGCAGTCAACATATGTGGGTCTTTTTCAGTGCCAGAAGATCAGTGTGCTTCTTACAAAACAAGGTTACATAATGCTCTTAACACGTGTGCCAAGGGGAAACCCCCTTTATTCTGTGTCCTACAGCCTTTTAAAGCAAGTGATGGCATTTTTTCCATTTTGCTGCATGTGGTTAATTTTTTTAACTTGCTGCAAGTATGAAAAAAAAAAAAAAAAAAGGCAGGCCAATGTTTGCAATGAGTGCACCTATCAGAGAACTAGGTGGTGCCCAGCCTGATGCATTCGGGCCCTACACTGAACCCATTTACCTCTAAACTTCCCAGATAGATGGAGATATTATTGCTAGCTTTATCCTTTGCCCCTCAATTCACATGTTTTTAGCACATCCTCTCTCCCAGAAGGAGTGAAAGAGCTCCACCACTGCTTTTTCATCACCACCCCCGACATCACCATCTGCTCTCCATGATCTCCAGCCCAATGGGTGCTCTGGATTTACAGCTATCCCAGTCAGTTTTTCCTAAGACTTGTCAACACATTTCCTCTTTAAATAGCACAAAAATCTACATGGTGGGAAGAAAGGGAGAAGAGTGCACCCTGAATGATTTTGCAGAAGTCTGATCTCCTTTCCTTGACCAGTTGGGAGCACTCTGAGAATGATTCCTGCATCTCAGCTGCCTTGTTTGCATGAGGCTGGAATGTTTAATGAAGAGGAAAGGAAAAAAAGGAAGTGGCAGCTTGCAATCTGTTGAATGTTTTCTGAGGACCTTCTTCCAGCCATTGATTAATTTCTGGCAGCTCCAAGCATAAGCAATACAAGCACTATCTGGAGTTCTGACCTTCTGAGAGTCCTTTAGGCCATCTCTATCCCTCATCAAATCACATCTAGCTACCAGCTTTACAGTATGCATGGAAACTAATCTTTCACATTTTTTTTTTAATATTTGATGCTTTGTAAGTCCCCCAGCCCAGGTGCCAGTGGATACAAATTGCCATGAACAGCTGCAGCTAAGCCATGGCTGTACACTGGCTCACATCTTGTGGGACTTGTGGCCACTGGGAAACTTCAGGAATTTCTCCTGTCTAAACAGGTGTTTTGTTCCTTAGAGAGGTGTGGATCAGGCAATGAGAGGAGGCCAGAGTAGGAAGAGTGGAGAGGCAGGGACATGGTACTCCAGTTTGAGAGGGCACGTGTGTGGTGGGATGCCATGGGTCCTGTGTGCCCTGGACAGGTCTGGCCAATCCTTCTGGGGTGTCATCAAAGTCCAATTTCCTGGACAACTAAAGGCTGTGCCTCTTCAGTGCAGCAATTACAGCATCTTTACTGCAGCTGATCTTTTAATCCCACTGTCATCCAAATAAATTTTATTTGATCTTGATTGAGCCTTCAGAATGGACAGAATTTACTTGCTCTTGCTCCTCTTGCTCTTTTCAGACATTCAGTATTATAAGACCTCTCAGACATATCTGGGGATTTTTGTTCTGCTTTTAGAAAAATCTAGTGCTCCAAACTCTAGCCATTTTCATTTGGGAAAAGGAAAGTAAGTGAAAATTAGTTATCATTAAATTTTAGTAATTGTTTAGTCTGATCTTAGACCAGTTGCTAACTGATAGTTCTTTTTGCTGGACTCTTTTCAAATGAGACTTGTAGCTGCCCCTCCTTTCCTGTTTAGTGCAAGCAGCAGGAGGTAAGAGGAGAAGGTAGAGAGGGATTTAAATCTGAACAAAACCCCTCATGTTGCATTTACAGAGGAATTTCTCAGTTTCTTAAAGGATCACAGCATGCAGTTCTATGACTTCAAAACACAGAATACCAGGAAGGTGATTACATTTCTGCTGTTACCATATCAGAACTATTGAGTATTTGATGGACCATGTTTAAAAAACTCCTTTGTCAAGGTATTGCGTTTATAGATTCTAAAGCCAAGTAAATTTCATAAAAAACCCCAACATTTTTCCTTTAAAAAGGTAATTACTGAGCTCCTAGCCCATCCCCTCTTGATTGAGGTTTGTTCGAGTCATGGAGGGTTGGTCTTAAACAAATATCCCAATGAATTTTTTACGTCAAAGTCATGTTCACTCCATTGTGTCTAATGCCAAAGGCATTGAGGAAATTCCATCAACAAAATAATTTTTCAGTCTCCCTGCATTCATTCCCAAGAACAGCATCAGCACAGCTGATAAAAAGAGCTGCCTTTTTCTGTAACATTCCTTTTAAAGGAAAAACCAAAGCAAAACCAGCAGTGTCACTAGAATATAAATTGAGAAAACAAAAAGCTTAAAACATCACTTTTGTAGTTCTCAGTTGAATAAGACTTTATGTGACTTTTACTTTAGGCCTAAATTGAAACAGATGCTAAAATTTACTTCTTGAATTAAGGCCCTGCCCTGGTTGGGACCTGCTCATCTTTGGTGTAATAAAGGCCATGCAAGGATGTTCAGTATAAGTGAAAGGCTCATCAGGGTTCAATTCCCCTCCTAACTAACTGTAGACATGGTTGTTACCCTTACACGGTGTAAGACACATCCCTTCCCCCCTCCCCCAGATTACAGTTCTCTAGTGGCTGTTCCTGTTTTTATTTTGATCACTTCCATCTTTGCAAAAAGAATAAGGATGGTAGAATGAGATAGATTTTTTTTTTTTTTGCATATTATCTGGGATTTATCTCTAGGAAAGTGAAGGAGAAGATTTAAAACTCATGAAGTTCAAAGGGAGAATAATTAGAATAGCTTCCACTGCACACCATCTTCAGTTACTAGATAAACAGAGGCCCTGTGTGCACACAAACTGTTCCTTATGCCTAAGGCCAGAGCATGTTCTCTCAAGCAAACCAGAGGGACTTCAGGTGTGTTTCAAGCCAGATGCCAGAACCAAACCTAACCAAACTTTAAGGTGTTCACATCCTGCATTCTGATTTTCCATATGGGACATTTCCCTATTTCACAACTTGTCTAAAAGAGAAAACAGGAGGATGTGGCTTTGCATTGCAGAACCCAAACTCCTTTTGAGTTGCCTCTCCCACTGCTTATCTTCATTCATCTACTCATTCTTTCCTATATCATGTGCTTGTGATGCAATTGCAGGAACAACACATGGGCTCACAGCCCATGCACAGAGCAGAAATGTTATACCCCCAGGATTACAGCATTTGTAGAGCTGGAAGAGTTAATGAAGAGTAAATGGCAACAGGCAACTTGAGAGGAGGGAGAGATGTTAAGAATTGAGGCATTGTTTTCTGGATTAATGGATCGTACACAGAAAAAAAAGTCAAAACCTTTCCTGCTACAGGCAGTTGGGATTGGTAGAACCTGGACACACCTTTAGAAAAAAATTCTTAACAATTTACTCCAAACAATTCCAAGTAAACTGAAACTTTCCAGGTTACTTAGTATGCCTCCTGACGTACCATCCAGGGATGACTTAACACTTGAGAGTGGAGTTTGGTGTTTAACACCTGATACTGGAGCTGTAGCATTGAGAAGAGAGACTTGTGTTGGATGGATGGATATGTGCAAGCCTGGATCCTCCTGCTCTGCAAACTCTGGAGGACAGTAGGCAGTAACTGACCAAAGCTGAAGGGGTTGAGTGTTAGGAAGGGTAACCAAAGCACCTAGAGTTACACATAGAAAAAACAGTCTTAATAGTGAATCACTAAAACTGGTTATTCATTATCCTCTTAAATCCTTCTTCTGACAAAGTTATCCAGTTAGCCAGTACATTGTTAGCTGCTATGCAGAATTGTCTGTGAGAAGAACTCAACCTCTAGGAGAAGAGATGAATCCAGACAGAAGAAATATCATCAGTAAAAGTGTTACGCAGATTTCCCAGTAGGAAACATCATGACAATGACTTCAGGTACTTGTGGATCATTAGATCTCATTCTCAGTCTCTTTTCTCTCCCACACCCTGCCTTGTCTTTCCCTGGATGGCTGCTTCTTCCTGAATGTACCTTAGATTATTTCTAAGTGCTTCTTCATGAAGGAACGTGGCAGTTCAGTTCCATAGAAACACTGTTTTAAGTTCATTTATTGAGAAAATACAACCTGCTGCTTGGCCTACCTTGAGTGATCATAGACTGACATAATACCAAGATTGGTCACAAATTCTGTGGAGACAGAGGTACATTTATAGGTAGATTCTTGCTCCGTTTGCTCCTATTTTTACATAAGGTGGGTGCCTAAGAGGAAAAGTTGGGGCACAGGTTTGCTTGGTGTAGCACTCTACTGTATGATGGAGAGGCAGGAGGCTCATCAAATTAGATTTTAGTTCCTAGGATCCTCTTTAAATTTCAGTCTGAGGTCACACCCTGAATGCCACAAATGCAATTTTGGGTTTATACTATCTAATTCCAACTGTTTAAGAGCATTAGTGAGGTCCTTAGTTGCCCACTAGGTGAACACCCCACCAAGGCAGTTCAGCCAGTTAGAGACACAAATCTCTTTGCATGATTCTTCACTGACTCGGGTCCTGAATCAAATATTTCACTTAGGTAACCACATCAAAATGAATGTATTTAGGAACCTCATATTTTACTGGCAAGTAATCTCTTGACATCCATTAAAACTAGAATTTGCTGTGAATACTTATTTGAAGATACTTAGTTGGGCTCCAGGCTTTGAGCACTGAGTGTTTCCTTGCTTTCCTACGTGCAACACATCAAAAATCTGTTGATGGTCTGATATGGAGAGAGATCCCATCAGGAATATGCCCCAGATTTGACCAGTCTTTATCCTGCAATTTACTGTCCAGATAAGTCCTTCAGTGTGCTCCTTGGAGAACCTGAATGCTTTGTAAACCTTCTTGTCCACAAACCTCACAGTCTAACATGCAATTTCATTCTATCATACACAACAAATCCTGTGACTGGTCTGCTTCAAGATTACAGATTCTCAGGGATCATTGGAACAACAACCTAAAACTGGTAGTAACTTCATGATCAAGGAAACTTTCCATAAGCTTGGGGAAGCAGAGTTCAGTTGTGCTACCAAATGTCAAGTTAAATATTACTTTGATTTCTGAGGGCAGTGATTGGTTCCAACTCCTAGCCCTGAAAAGCTGCCTGGTTCTAGCATCACCCTTGTTGTCTTGTGATGAGTGGGGTTTCATGGAAGATGGATTGAACCAGCAGATGTGAGCTTCCAGGAGAGACCATATTTCAGTATCTGGGGGTGGTTTTCAGGATCCTGAGTGAAGCAGTACATTCAATACAGAGCCACAGATCTCAAGGGCAGAGAAGTCAAGGGGAACATTGTCACAGACTGCAGCTGCATTGGGATCACATCTGTCATCTTCACTGCCTCTGGTGATTTTGTGTATCAGCTGACTCCAGAATGATGTTGTAGTTACAGGTGATACAGGGTGCCAGGAAGGATGCCCTATAGGAAATCAAAGGGCCTTTTCAGCAGAACTGCAAGAATAACTCAGCAACAGAAAGCCACACAGTACTCAGTATGATAAAGGCCAAATTCCTCCATATCTGCACTTGATATTCATAACTGGAGAACAGTGGAAGTGCTTGTAAACACCTAGGAACTTCCTCTAGCATGACTAAAATGAATTATAAACAATCTTTATTCTTGCAAAATGTCAGGGGTTATCACCAGTTCATCCAGCCTCCTTGTATCCCATGAAGAACTCTGAATTGTCAATTTCCTTCTCAACTCTCTCTCCATCCCGTCCATCACCTAAAGCTTATACTTCTTAGGTTACTATCTTGGTGTTGTCAGGACATTAAGTATCTTTATACTGTATTTCATGCTACTCTATGAAGTGTCCCTTAATGAAGGCTAATACTATTTTAAAATATGATCTACCCACTAAATTAGCTACTGAATTTTTATCCTACATTTTTTATTATCCTCTACCTGTTTCCCAGCCTTTCACAAAGCCTTTAAGTATTATGAGATCCAGGAAAATGAAACCATTCTTGATGAATCAGATTTTCTTGTCAACTTTGGGAAATAATAGTATAGGGGACCACTAAATTGTTGGACTTCTGAAAAGATATTAGAACCCACCATCTTTACATGTTAGGATTTTGTCGATTTTTTTCAGCCAGTGTTTCAGAGGAGCACTTTTTTCCTTGACTTTGTTTCTTAAAATAAAAATTTCCTGATTAGGAAGAACTTAAGGAAATGCTTTTACAGTTTTTTACATTCCCCAAATTGTTATGCAAAATTAAATCTACACTGGTAAATATAAATCACTTTACTTTGGGGGGAGATTAAGTCATAGATAAACAAAAAGGGAATAGTCAGATAATATTTCCATAGTAATGAACAATGCTTGTATGTTTGCATAGGTGTACTCAGACAAGAAGATTTCCCTTGTTGAGACACTTCCACCTATGCAAGACAAATTTGCTCAAGTCTGTGCTAAACTGTCTGCTGTGACTGACTGGGTGAAGCAGATCCAGAGTGATTAGAGATGAGTAAGAATAGGGACAATAGTCAACTGTTATATCAAAATCCATCAGACACGTGTTCCAGAAAAACAGGAGTGAAAGAAACGTGATCTACTGTAGCTTGAGGATCTTGCATTTTCCCTGAGGGAACCCTTCCCCAAAGCCTAAGAAGTTAAAATGCACAACATTTTGTTTGCTTCACAGTGGCTACTTACGTGACAGGCCTCAGGATAAAGCACCATAAATCATATTTTTATTTTGTCAGGATGCTTAAAAATCTGATATAAACAGGCTCCTGACAAAAATGTTACACCACTGGAATAGCCAGGAGTCATTGATTTTATGTTTACAGGTTCTCTTCCCCAGATTCAAAACAGTCCAGTTTACAGCCAAATGAGAGTTGTCAGGGAAGCAATTTCAAACTTTGAAAGCCACTTACATCAATGGCTTAACAAAAGAGATGAGTTAGCTAAGGAGAACTGAGACGCTCATCCCTCATGATAATAATGCCCATTTAATCTCAAATTATTTCTCAAAATATTTGTATAAACCATTAATCTAAAGGCGAAGGTGCCTCTTACTTCAAATCAGTCTCAATTTGTGCTGAAGCTGTCTCAGCACCACTATGGAGCAGAACTATCAAGTCCACAAAGACAGGGAAGGTAAAACTGCAAAACCCTGATTATAGAATAGCTGAAAACTGCACTCAAAGTATCTCTCTTTATCTAACAAGCACGATCCTATTTTCAAATGATGTTCATAGAAGGTAGCAGTACCAAACAAAAGGGACCCTAAGATCTGCTGTAAAGCTGTTACCCTAAGGCAATGTGAAATGAATGGGCTAAAAGAATGGGTGAAATAAATGTGTGAATGGGTCTAATGAAGGAGTTAAAATGAATGGGTTAAAAGTTCGAGTGCTACAGATGTTAGGGAGGGCACAGAATTTAACAAAATCTGAAAAGGTTAAATTTGGAGGGTTTAAATTAAGGTTAAGTTAAAAGGACGATATTGTAATTTGCAGACTTAATTCAAAGACATGGAGGGAATGTTGATTTGGCTGAAGGGCAGTGCAGTTTGCCTGAGGGGTAAGGTCAATCTGCCTCTGTGTGTGTCTGTGTGTCTGTGTGTCTGTGTCTGTGTGTGCAGTGTGGGAAAACGGGACAAACAAAATCTAAGCAATAAATTGATTTTAAAGATCTGGCAAAAAAATATGATGACCTTGACCATGTATGAAAAATAACACATTTAAGAAATTACCAAATTCCTGTGCATCCCCACTGGGGCTCTCACAAACTGGAGCTCTCTCTGCTCAAGAAGGTTTTCTTTGTGTTTCCAACATGAAAATACAGATATTTTTTATTACAGCAAACAGCAATTAGCAAATTTATATGAAACCAATAAAAAAGTTTCAGAATCTATCTCAAACATAGCAAGATTACAAGAGAAAAAAGATAAAGCATTTACAGCAAGTTACGTGCCTCAGTGGTGCCTTATCAGGTTATGTGAATACCAAAGATCACACAAGGGGCAGTTAAGAGAGTAATAAAGTCTGTACAATATTAGGCTTTAGCAATATTGACACTTCCAGGAAGGCAGAAGGTAGGCTGTGTTAAATAAATCTTAATAAATTCCATTAAAGTAAGCACTGTTTGCTTGCCATAAAATCAAATCACTAACACAGATGCCCATGCAGAGTATTATCCACATGGTTTCAGATAAAGAAGACTTGTATCTTCATCCTTCAGTTTTTCTTGACAAATGGACAGAGTCCCTCTTCAGCAATTTATCTTTTGTCAACACCTTCTGAACAATGAAAATTTACAAGCAACACAGCTGACAAGTTTTGCTGCTGGGACTCCAACAGAAAAACTAAACCAGATATCCAACATCCAGGTAGATTTAGAATGAGTCCTTTGATATGACAAAAGGGCAAAAACTATTCTATTCTTCAGTTTTCAGTTTATGTGTTATAGTGTTGCAGTTTCAATTTATTTAAATGCCCTGAAATGCAGGTATACAAACATACATATATCTCACTCTTAGTATTAAATATAATTATTATATTTTATAATTTTCCTATAACATAAAACATAATAAAAAATTAATACACATTAGAGCTACTCCAAATGGCTCTAACTTGCATTAATTACCATTGCATTGTAATGTTTACATTAATTATAATAATCAAAAATGCTTCAGCAAGGTAAAAATACCAATTAGAGCCACTAAATATGTGGACATCATCTTCGAACATATCATCCAAAAAGTGCAAATGTTTTAATTTAGTATTTGTATTGATTTGTTTAAATCTCCCTAGCATGCACACAAATGAATGGATAGAGCTTGTATGGGTTAACCTGCTGGCCTATCCTACACACACTGGAGAGAACTAGACTTGGTAGCTATGGGAATCATATGGATTTCCATGGAAACCAGAGGATAAGTCAGAGAGGATCTATGTAAAACATTGAATGTTTTCCTGCAGTGTCTCATCAGAGAGCTAACTCTCCAGCTGCTGGCTGCAACAAGACAAGGAAGAGCTCAAGTCATAAAATAAATCAGAACTGGGTCTCAGTCACTTTGGAATGGAAGCTTTTAGTTTCATTTGCCTTATTGCACTGACAGGTCCATGAACAAAATAGACAAAAATTATCCAGAGTCAAAAGTCAGAAATAAACACTCATGGCTGTGGTGTAGGTTAAGACAGAAACAAACAACATCATAAACACCCCAAACAAATTCCCAAGTGCTGTCAATGCTATTCATGTGAAGACACCCAGCAAAATGCCTGACTTTTGGTCATTGTCCATAAAGTAAAAAAAAGATTGATTTACCTCACATAGGTTTTTTCTCACTGCACATGAAATGACAAATGTCTTGTCTTGCTGCTCCTGTCTGGACAAAAATTACAAAAAATAAAGGAGAGTGACAATTTAGACAGTGATTTTGAATATCTTATAACATTAGAAATGTACATAATCCCTTCTCACACTAAAACAACATCTTCATAGTTTTTCTGTACAGTAAGAGATTGAGACAGTTCCTTGTGCAAAATCTCTGTTTGTATGAAAAGAAAACCAAATTTGTGCATAAATGCTCTTGATGATTTTTCACAGTGGTTTTGGACTTTCCTGCGCTGCTCAATCATTCCTTTTTTCTGCTATAAAATACATGTATTTTAACATATGACTTATTTTTACTTGAGTCTCTCTTACTCAAAAGGAGTAAGGATTATGAACTAGTTAATTAAAATGAGTTGAAAGAGAATAACTTATTTAGCCAGAGATCCAGAGGGTGATATGACATTTCTTTGTATACAAAGAGAAGATCTGAGTTGGAATTGGGGTGATATGGGTGTGATTCAGTAAGGTTGATGTACACAGAAAAGCCTGCATCCCATTCTTTTCTGTATCCTTTGCTCTGTTACTTATTATATGACATCTTTAAAGAGATAGGCTCTGTCTAGGCTGAGATTTTTATGTTTTCTTGATTTATGACCTTCTAGTGAGTTTCCTCTAAGAAAACATTATTTCAGATTTGTGCCTTTAGTGGGATATACATTCACGAGGCAAGGTAAATGTTTTCAGGAAATAAAATACAGTAGGGGACACTGACTTTTGGAATTTATGCCATCTCCCTTATGCAGCAATAGTGACAAGCAAACGTCTCTGCTCCAACATTTCCACGAGGTCTTCTGTACTTAGCACTCTTTATTTTATTGACAGCTCCAGACTGACTTTAGAACTTTATCCTGCTATCATGGCATTGAATGGAAAGTTGGGATTTTCATGTGATCTTTCAACAGCTATGTTTCTTTTAAGACAGGCACCAGAGGATTCTGAGGCTTGTCATGAAATAGTGATGCCAGCCTGATTTCAAGCATATAGTCTCTGATGTGAGGAAATTTTATGCAAGTGGAACCTATTCCCTGGTTTCTAGACAGATTTCCAATAGGTTCACTGTGCTCTGATTTGTCTTTTTTTAATGCATAGTAGCTTTATCTGTAGCAAACTGGCTAGCCCCTACAAATCATTTTCTACATGTTCTTGGAAAGGTATCAAATCCAGAAAGAAGGTTAATTAACCTTTGTGGTCACGCTGATAAAGCACAAAACTTATTTGCAGCAGTTACACTGGCTAAATACAGATGGTTAATCTTGATGAGGACATCAGCCATCAAAATGTCCTTTAAGCTTTTACTTCCCTCTATATATCATTTTTGCTGTGATATATTTCCCCTGCTATGAAATTTTAGATAGATGGAAATTCATGAGAGATTTCTGAGGCATACATATGAATCTGCATATTTCTGCCAAAGGAATGAGAAATTATCTGATGTGCTGCTGTGGGCTCATAGTGTTGTTGGAATGATGATGTTACTGACATATGTACTGGCAAATTCTCTCAGGAATCCTTTTGGATGAAAGGCACTAGCCAAATGTAAATCTTAACTTTTAGCAATATCACTTACAACTCTGGATTAGGAATTACATGAGGAGATGTTGAATAGGCTGGCTAATTCTCATTGAAATGCAGGGCATAAGGTAACACTGTGCAGGCCTGGTTTGAGTCTAGGACAATAGGAATTCAGAGAGGCCAGGAGTTAAAAGCAAGGAGTACTGGAAAAGACAGGCAAGATCTGTAAGTGTCCCTGCCTGCTCCCTTACTTTTCTTAGGGGGGAAAAGGGACATCATGAAAGAACCAGTTCATTGTCTTCTTTCAAAGCCTATCACATTCCCAAGGAGTCTTTCCACTACCTTAATCAGTTTTTTTTTTATGGTTTAAATTTTTCATGTACCTCCACAGCTTTCTTGGTAACATGGCTTCCAGCAGGCCACATATCCATCAACTGCTGCCGCTCAACATTCACTCATTTTGCACCACTGACAGCAGGATACTGCTTCCTCTGCTACATGTCTGAAAAGACCTGATTTTTTCTAGAGTTGCATCTTTTTCCTATGTCCTTTAAGGATGCATACACTGATTAATGAACACAGGACTCCAAACAATCTGTGTGCCAAACTGTTCAGTCCTACTTTGCAAGTACATTAGAACGTGATTTCAATGTCCAGGCTTTTTGCAATTGTCAGAGAATGAAGATGACTTAGAAGTTGTCTTTACTGATGTTGAGAGCTGGCTTGTTTTGCTTTTTACCAGCTGTCCTCCCACCTTTGTATCTGGTTCTGTATCCTGTATTCTGTATCCTGTATCTATCCTGTATCCTGCATTGAAACACACATCCATGCATTTTTAAAGTCAGCAAAAAAGATTTGTGCCAAAGGCCAGGAGATGCCAAAGGAGCCTCTCCTTGACATCTCATATCCATTCCTGTGGGGAACATCTCAGCAGACACTTGGTTCTCCTCCAGACATCTCTCCACTCCATATAGAATGTGAGAGATGCTATGCTGAGAGGTCAGGAGCCAGGAACATGAAATTGTGCAAATCCTGTGCACTGTCTTTCTGTGTTAAGTTGTGCACGTGTGCTGACTCCAGCCACACAGACACTGGCCAGAGGGTCAGCAGCCAAGGGGTCAGTCTGGGACCCAGAGATGGCCAGATCTGCCACCAGGGTCAGGCTGCTCTGCTGTGCAGGGTCAAGTGAAAAAACCTCAGGGTTGAGATAAAAGGCAGATAGGGGCCCAAGGCCAACATTAAGGACAGTGTAACTTCAACTACAGCTGCAGCTTTACTGACATAGCAGAACTATGCAGAACTTAAGGGCACACGTACACAGATTCTTCACTGAATGCTTTCAGTGGGTCACCCCAGTATTTGCAGTGATTTAGCTTCAGGCAAAGCAGCAAGGTGCTTTCTTCCTCCAGAAAAGTTTTCCAGGTAATAACATGTGCTGTTGACACAGACAGGAAAAAAATGCTAGTTTTTCACTTCCCTCAGTCTTGCTAATTTGTGATGTTAGACAGCTAGGACAAAAATAAGCCAGAAAAATAATGAAAACTACTGAAATAAAAGTATCTGCTATCTAACCTGCATGGTTCTCTGCATTTTCAGCACAGACACCTCCCCAGTAATAACACTATCTCACATTCATTCAAGGCCTTTCAAGGCTGTGATTTCACAAGCTGTTTTAGGAATCCAGTGTGGAGAGGTGATTTCCATTTACAGGCAAGGTGGAGCACAAAGAAACATTGCAGAACAGAGGATAACTGATGCACTCTACTTAGAAGAAAATTTAAAGCAAGATTTCTAGCCATGAAAATTCCTCCAAGCTGTAATCAGACCACCACAGGATTACTGGATCTTCTCCTTTACTGAATTTACCTCTGATGGTCAATTTTTGTCCATACAACTGTTCTTTCAGAAAAAAGCCATCTTCTATTTTTATGTGTGATGGATGGGAAACAATGCTGGGATAAAAGGTGAATGAGTCACCTACTGAATTGTTTGTACCACACATCAAGGGTCTCTGAAAGGTGCCATTCACATGCAAAATGGCCAAGATTGTGCTACAAGTCTGTATGTAGCAAAAAGAAGTACAGGAAGCAGAGATGTTGCATCACTGGCATTAGAAACTAAAGAAGGAAAGCATCAGAAATCTTTGCTAAATTCAAGTCTTGTTCTCAAGTCTCTGTACCTGCAGAATTCCTTCAAAAACCTTGTGGGTTTAGAGTTATCATAGTGGCTCAGGTTTAAAACACAGTGAAGTGGAGTGTTTCCATTTTATTGACATTTTTATCAAGATGGCCACCATGACTAAGATTTTGCTCTATTTTCCATTGGAAAAAATGAGAAAGTACATGATTTTGTACACACATTGCTGATTTTTCAGTGGATGTGAGCCAGTGGTCATTTCTGTCCTGTTTGTCAGATTTTTGGTACTTCAGAAGTCAAAACTCGTGGTATCTTTAGCTCCTGCTTTACTAGAAAAAACCAACCAACTACGTGGCAAATTACTCTAAGAGTTTGCAGTAATGTTCCAAATTTTTAAAGTATCACTGACATAGTAAAAGTATACCTAGGAATGTAGAGATAATCTTGAAGATAACAGGTATTACCCCACTATATTAAGTAATTAAACCTTAGAGACCCCGGAAGAAAAAAGACCAATATAGTCAAAAACTACCTTCTAAAGACCTTTTCCTAATCTCTGTTACTGGCATTCATTTCAACCCACACACACTGCTATATAATCTCTATGAATATTTACTGAGTCCTTGCTGCTGGTTCACTGTTTTTACCTAGACAACAAGATTCATGGAAACATTGACAAATCATAATCTAATCACAGATGAGATACTGTAAACGAGCTTTACGTGACTGGAGTGGCTCAACAGGTTTTGATACGTGTCTGGTACACCTGTGAGTGCTTTATGGGGACATCCCATTCAATTCACATCCACAAGGGCAATCCTTTATTGGTCTGAGAACTTCTTACAACAACCAGTTCCTACTTCACCCCAGCAAATTGCTCTTATCTATCATCTATTTATTTGTCTCAGTTTGGAAGATCCTTTATTGTTGGGGGTTTTGTTTGTTTTTATTTCTCAGATAAATTAACTGGATGCAACCTCATCTGCAACCATGCTGATCTCTTTTCACAATGAATTTTCAGGTGCCTGCTTGTGTTTGGCCCAAGGCTGATACATTTGCATATCCCAATTCCTCAGACCTTTAGTTCCTTGAATGGCACCTTCAAAACCAGTTACCGTGCAATGATTTCAATGAACAGTTTGTACCTGGCTCATTTCTTGGCCACACAGCTACTTATTGATCAGTGCCTTGAACATGTTTCCAAGCCAGAAGGAGCCAAGAGCTGTTCTGTCTACATTCACATACTGATTGACCTGCTTGCTGTGCATCAGGAAGATGGAAAGGGTTTCAAACACAAGGGTTTTTTTAAAATTAATGAATGTTGCAGTATTATCTGTGTTAGAGGAGTTTCTTTTTCATGTCAGTTAATTTTAATCAATGTTTTTCAAATCCTAAATGAAATCCAGGAGTCTGAAACATGCTCAGAGAAGGAGGAAAGAAACACTGAGGAAGCTTGAGTCTACCTATTGTGAAAGTAATATTTTACTGTATATGATTAATCATCAAAAAAGAATTAGAAATAATCAGAAAAAAATTAGGTAATTCCATATAAATGATCTGTTTCAGCTCAGTCTAATTTCTTGGATTACATAGAAACAAGACAAAAGTCTTATGTATAGCATAATCTTTGTAAAAATCTTTGAGAGGGTCTGGCAGTACTACACTCTGTACAGAACCTCTTTTCCATGAGGACTGAGACTACAACTTCTATGACAAAGTTGATCCAACTTTCCTTTCCATACGATGCTATGAATCATTGTGTGAATAATACTCTGAGAGAACCCGTTTCTGACCAGGCATTGCAAAAGAAAGCACAAACACTGCAGATATCAAATGGGGCATAAAATGCAGTCCACCTCTTTCTCTTTGTCTAATTAATTACATTCTAGAAATATTAGCGATATCCATAAACAGTGAGCATTGTTGCAGATCTTTTGGGAGGTGCTCCTTTACATCATACCCTTTTCATTCAATATTGTTAACGTAAAAACACGCAACAAAATGTAGTGAGCTTTGTTATGGTTACTAGAGATAAAGATCTGCACATTCACCCCCTGCCTTCTTTTAAGGCACTTTTGACCTCATGGTTTTGTTCCTCCATGCATGGGTACAGTGTCTCTTGGTACTAGGGACTTGAGGAGGTAAACACTGTGCCAAAGGGAAAATAGTCTCTCTGCATGACAGCCTTTAAATGTCATGCATGGCCAGAGAAGCAAGGCAGAAGCTTTATTTCCCTTTTGCACTTCCAGCTTAATGGATCACCAGAATATGAATATGGCTCATTTGGCTTCCATATTAAATCACTCCAGTATGAAGTACTTTTAACAAATATCCAGAAGTCCAAAATGCATATATGGCTTCATCACACAGAATCTGAAATGCAGACTACACTGATGGTGTAGGGATTCAGGATGAATCCACTCATGGTAGTGAGTTCAGGATTTTCTTGGATTATGTGAAATACATTCACACCATATAAAGTAAAAAGCAAAGATACAATATAGATAAAAATACAGTGTCCAGCTCAAGGATTGTACAGTGAGGAGTAAAGATAGATGATGACTGCCCAAGTGAACTTTACTGCAGTATCTACGTAGGTGGAAATGCATTATTCATAAGTATGTAAAATAATTTACCCTTTTTATAAATAATCCATTTATCTGGCTTGTGGGCCTGTTCATGTGGAGAAATACCCATCACTTCTGTTAAGAAAAATAATAGGCCACATTCTCCTGTGGCATGGTTTGTCTTTCCTGCACTAGTAGAGTTCACAGTGTGATCATGATTACAGCAGGAATAGAGTGGCTTCCCTTATATAAAAACCTTTATAAACACCATGAACACACCACATGTACAACACTCACATTGTGACCATGCTACATTTTTGGTTCAGGTAGAAGAATGTGACTTCCATGTATAGACAAAGCAAACATGAAGCAAAATCAACCAGTCAAACCCATGCAAAATACATGCATGTAAAATTCAGTAAAATAAGCAATGTTATGAGGAAAAAACCAACATGTTGCACAAGCTGTGGAACAAGAAGACCTGGCTTCTCTGCTAAATAGCAAGGGTTGAGCTTATAGATCAATATTAGCCTTCCTTTTAATAGCTACTGTTTTTCTTTTACTTCATGGGGTTTGCAAGAATCTAGGGCCTCTGGGATCACATACCTGCCAGATTCCACAAAAATCATCCACCAGCTACAGATGTTGTCTGGGAGCAGCAGGTGAATAGGTGGACAGATCTCTGATACATCACTGGATGACCTTAACTGCATCAAAATAACCTGAAGCAATAAGGAAAAAAAATAATTTATTCAATACAGTAGCCATTTGGAAGAAGTGAGGTTTTATACTCACTTAAATGTACGTTAGTCTAGTATTCTGCTTTTCTGTTCCTCCTTCTATTCCCAAGCCCAGTACATAAGTGAAATGGAGCCCCACAACCTGGGGTAGGAAAAGACATTAGAGGTAGAGAAGCTAAAATGCCCATAGGGTGGCTGAAGCTCCAGGAAGGCCCTGTGGCTTTCAGCAATCTCTGTTTTCCAGCAGGTTGTGCAGCAGGGCAGGGGTGGCAGCTGCTGAGCAGTGAGGTATGGTGCTGATGCAGTTTCCCAGCAAGCCTGAGGCTCTCACAGAGAGCAGCAGGGAAGCAAAACAGCAGTGAAAGATTTTCACTTTGCCTGTGAAAGATGCAACCCCAATTTCTCCTCCCACACCAGCTCTTTGTACACTCCTGGGCAGTGAATTTCATTGACCTGTACTAAGACTCCTTTTACCTGGAAAATCACTCAGTGAGCTTCTCCATCCCTGTAGGAACAATTGCCTTGTAGTACAAAGGAATGGTACAAAAACCCTTCCTGGAGAAAGAAGAAATGAGTCTCCCCAGCAAAGGATGCCAGCATTCAGCTTTGTGCCATGTGCTTTGTATACCTGGTGGGTGCATCTGTTCCCAACTCTCCCTGTTTCCAGACAGTACCTTGGCACACAGTGACAATGATTACCTGCTATATCTTGTCTGTAATATGACATCTCCCTCCCAGCATCCACTTCAGCCTCCTGTGACACAGGAGCAAACACAGCCCACCAATGAAACACACTCTTTTCATCCCTTCTTCAGCAAATACCTTCCATTCCTCATTTGTATCAGAGATGTAGAAGACAAAGCACCTTCCATGTGGGAGTTGTAGGCTGATGCCACTTCATGTTCTGCCATCTGGCACTGTTCCAATTGAAAATCAATTAGAAATATTTAGGTTGTTTAAATAAAAGCTACAACTTTACCCTGCCAATGATTCATATCTCCAGAGTACAGAAGTAATATTATTTTAAAAGTCTGTTATCATATTATTTTAAAAGTCTGTTATCATTCCCTTGAATTGGGATTTTGACTTTGAAGAATTGTAGAATTTAAGAGATCTTGTGCAATTGCCAAGTGGCTTTTTTTTTCTCTGTGTCTGTGTGAACATTTTGAACATTACAAGTGGTCACTTTTCTGACATTAAAAATGCATCTCACTGGGAACTGGTGGTTGCTGCTGACAAAGCAACAGAAATTTTCCCTGGACTTCCATCCAGTGACAAACTTTCCAAAAAGGAAAAAAATGACTACATGGACAGCATGTCTCTATTTCTTAGGTCAACCAAGTCCAAGAATTATATCAAAAAGGAGGACTGCAGGGAAAACATCAGCATATAGACTGATTGAATATGACAGTAGCAGATCTATATTTTCTTTCAAGTAGGTAGTCTGTGTAATAACTTTGAATAATATGGTTCACAGCTTTGCTCTTTTCTGCCTGTTTTTCAACAAATATAACTAAACTGAGAATATTTGCCTACAGCTATCACCAGAACTCAAATACTTCAACTTGCTATATACTATATATACCTAGTTACAGATTCAAGACCTCCAGGTACTGAAAGAATGTAATCCCATCAGTCCAGTGACTGCAATGTAACTGTTAATGCTGATGAAAAACAAAAATTTGGAAATGCAAAGAAAACTTTAGTTCTCAAGCTAGCTCATGATATTTAAAAAGTAACCTATTCCCATGCAATGCATGTTATGTTATTAACAGGTCAGCAAAAGAGCAATTTTTAATACCAGTATCATGTTTCAATACAATCACAATGCTTATTACAGTATAATAGCAACTATATTAAGCAGTTATAATACTCTAGAATCTTTCAGTAGCAATGTCATATCACAACCCTTTTTCCTCTCATATTCAAAGTTTTTTTGCTTAAGAGAAGCAAGAACAGCAGGTATTGGAAAGGAAAAAGTTATTTAATTAGTTGTCTTGTTGGGGTTTGTATTGGTTCTGTATCTTGTTGGTTAACATAATTACACCACTTATAGTACTAATATCACTAAAAACATAATGTCAAATATTAACTTTGTGAGTCTCTTGAAAAATACTGCTGGACTTAAAAGGATATTTGATCCCAAAATATCTTTGCTGTGCAATTTATAAAGATTTCAATCTTACCACATGAATACTGCAAGATTAATTTCTTGTATTATTCCTTGAAAGGCAGCCATGTGACTGTTCTGATATTAAGGTAAACCACAATATACTTATTTTATTCTCACGTTCAAGGCTCACACCTTCTTTTGTCTGTTCAAGCAATTGTGCAGCTTTTAGCAAGGCCTCCCAAACAGTTACTGGTTTCTGTTTGCACAGTTCTATGGTCATTAGAGTTAGAAGTTTAATGCAGTGAATAAATACCTCTCCATGACCAGCTGACTGCCTTCCAAATTCATTCACTGATGTATTAGAGCCTGACACACTTCTTATTTTGGATGTGCATGTCTCCAACATTGCATCAGAATTTATTCTTCTCAGAACTGTGTCAGGATCTCCAGTGAGGACACCAAAAGAGGTCTTATTGAGCTCATGTCATACAAAAACTGATTTATCCCTGATTTGGAAGAATGTGTGAGTGCACAGTAAGTAGATAGAAATGCAAAGCAACCACATCGTGGAAGGCTCTTTTTACCTAACTTTGGGGATCTGAAGTTTGAGCACAGAAGACTTCACAAATGCTTCACTTCCTCTGTCCAACACACCCCAAGAGAGGGGTATAATTTTCTAGAGCTGTCCATCTTCCTCTCTGAACTAATGGAGATCTGCATGAAACCATAATGCCCCAGAGCTGTCTTCAGAAGGCTCAGCTTAAGAGAGACTTCCTAAACTAGACAGCACGTCTCCATAGAGATATTATCTTACTTTAAAATAAAGCAGATACTTTCATTAATCAGCTGCTGCAGCATGGGCTATTTTAGATGCATTTGGCACAGGTTTTGTGGTATGGATGCCCTGTGCTGCTGAAGTGACAGCAGGGTAGACATGCCTGCAGGGAAACGGATGTTGGTTTACCAGTGATTCATGCAAGGCGTTGAGAGCCCTGATGTCTCCACAATTAATGTGCTGATTGCAGGCTGGGTACCACTGGGTGTGCACTGTTGAGTCCTACTTCAATGTACTGCTTGTTTTCTCATTTATAATGTTCTTTCTAAGTAATAGGAGCAACTGAAAATAAAGCTGTGAACAAACTAGGTACTACATAATGAAAATCATCATGTTCAAGGCTCCTTCTGAAATTCTCAGATCTTGCATTAAAAAAAGCCTCTGGTTTCTGCACATCAGTAATATTTTCTTATATAAGTGGTATAGTTAAAAAGGCAGCATAAAATCTTAAAGCCATTGTTTCCCTTCCTTGGGCTATGTAGAAAGAATTAGAAACTATGCCTGTTTATCTGGCATTTATCTCAAACATGTGTGAACTACCAAAAGTAAAAAGAAGCTATTTGTAGAGAACAAATATTTTTCCTTATCTGCTTTTTTTTCAGGCCACTGAATCTTAACTGGCAAACAGAAATGGTTTTGTGGCTCAGTGACTTATCAGTCTTCATCAGAAACATTTATTTACAAGCTGTTTCTCAAAGTTGACTGTATTATACAGTAAATTCAAGTGTTTTATAAGCTAAGAGTCAGCACTTCAGCAAACTGATAAAACATCATTTACATGAACAGGAGCACATCTATGCTTTTGACCCAACATGTTTACTTATAGATGACGTATTTGTCCCAGTTTAGAGGTTTAGTTCACTACAGTACAGAATTATTTCTGAGATTGACAAAGCTAGCTCAGTCTCTGGATAAAACACCAGGGATACCCTTGGCTCATTAGAGGTCTATACAGAGCATGCTGCACCACCATCCCTCCTCACTCCTAATCCTGACCTTCCCCAAAATTACCAACCCCTGGGGCAAGCTTGTCACCCCTGAGTCTCCACTGCTCCTTTGGATTTTCTTCAAATCCATGTATTTTCCTCTCTGGAAAGTCACTGAAGGTCCTTTTCATAGGTCTGCTGTGTGTCAGCTGTATTCACAGTATGGTGGGATACTCCTTTTTGCTATTTCCTGTTTTGCTCTTTCTGCCCATCTAGACATAATCCAGTAGTACTTGGATATGCTTTCCAGTTTATCTGCATGGCCTTGTGAGCACATTTGATGGCAGAGGTAGATGACAGAGTTACTCCCCTACTTGTCTCACTGTTACAGACTTTCTCTTTAGCCAAGACAACTTCTTAGACAGAAATAATATTACTACATCCTGTACATCTCTTCCTCCTATAGCCATGGTTAAAACTTACCTTAACAGTCACGCAAACACAAAATTAGAACCAGGAAAGAGGTAGTACTTTCCTTTTACATAGTTTCTCCATCAGCAGCAAACCCTGACAAAACCTCTCAGTGCGCAGTTAAACTTTGACATGGAGCATATCTCCATGAAACATTTAGTGTTAGGGAGTTAATGGACCACATCCTCTATTAGCTAAAGATCATAGTAAGCCTAGTGAAAATGAGGGTGGCTGATAACAACTAGAGATATATCCTGTTCAGGAGCCTCCTTTAAGATATGCCCATTTTGTCTAACTTTTAGACAGGAATGAGGTAGCAAGGCCATATTGGGCTTGGGAGGACCTCAGGGATTCCTATGGACCAAATAACTATTTCACTATGGCAAAAAAATAAACTCAGAGGACAACTGGGTAAAGGCTATAGAATTGCATCCATAGGCATGCTGGATATAATTCCTGTTTTACATATCTTTCTTTCTTTTTACTTCTCTCATGTAATTTTGCAGCAGTTTGCAATCGTTGAACTTATTTTCTGCTTTGTAACTTGCATGTGTTGCTCACTTAAATGAATTTCTAGATAAATAAAAGGTTGAAAAGATTAATATAAATAAGGTTATTACTATTTAATAAGTGAGTCACAGTTACCTGAAATACTGAAGCAGGGAAGCATCAGCTATGTATAAGTCAGTAAGGCAAATACAATTTTGGGCTTCACTACATTAAGAAGATAAATAGCCTTAGTCACCTCCTACCAGAAACTCATTTACTCAAAGTAAAACTCATTTCACTATTAGCTTTCCTGATTTTTTGATAAGTAGACAGTCCTCTTTTTGGAAAGCCAGACTAACTTTTTTGCTTACTTTCCTCAATTCTTTTTTTTTAGAAACTAAATCTTTCTCACAAAGGCCATAGCTTATAAAAAATCCAAAGCAGGGAAAATGGGAGGAAACATGGTCAGTTTTAAGAATCTGAATGTGTCTCATTCTTTGAAACTTCAGAATTTTGAAGATGCTCTGGGAAGAGAAATATACAATCCATGTACTACAGGTTTTGTTTTTCTTTCTTTCTATTCAAATCAGTTTTGAAACAGTTTTCTTAATTTTTTTGGATTTGTCCATTTGTCCTCAGTTAGCTGTTCCTCAGCATGCTTTGCTCCTCACCTATTCTCCTAAAACAGGAAGACCAACAACCCTTGGCTATTCCTACCATTTGCCCTTTCCCACCTCTGAACACCACAGGCTGTCAGACTGTATGCTACACTACTGTGCTAATGACAAGGGAGCTCTCCTTCTAGAAGAAAATCAGGACATCACATCTGAAAATATATCCTGGAACACTAATATGTTTACTGGAGACTGAGAAGAGAACTGAAGGAGACAGAGCTGAACATCACCCATGTTGAAGCTGTGGAGTTGAAATAGCCCCTGAGGTAAATGAAAACAAATAAATTGTATTATTTCCCCTTTTGTGAATGAAACACAACTACAGGCTTCCTTCTTTGTTTCTGAAGGTGAAGGTGTCCTTTACAAATGTACAGTTTTGCAGAACCAGGAAGAGACTCTTGAATCACCATGTCAGTAAAACTTAAACTGCTGGTAGGGCAACCCAACACCTCCTCCCTGCCACCCCTAGGAGCACTGGACAAAGACCAAAACTCACGTGGTGTAATACAACGTGTCGCATTACTTGGCAAATCTACCAGAAGAGCGGAGTCTTGCGTAGCACTTTGATAAATCACTCATGAACAGATTTTCTTTCACCTTTGCATGTGGATTAAAGAGAGGGGAGTAAAAGGGAAAATATAGGTGTCATACCAGGAACAACACGAATGAAAAGAGAATTGCATGAAAAACTAAAATTCCCTGTCCCACTTTCCCAATTTCTCTAGGGAAATATGTGCATTTGAGGTGTGTCTGTTTGCTGCCCTTTCCACTTGATATGCAGACAGAAATGCTTGCATCCTGCCCACTCTCCACCAAAAATTTGACTGAGGAAATAGATCCTCTTTGCCTACAGGCATTCAAGCCTAAACTCCAGACAGAGAGTAATATCATTTCCTGTACACTATGAGGAAGAAAGAGAAGTCCCTTTTTCCTGTAAATGTTGGACAATGTGACTTAACAGGGGGCTGTTTCTTGTACAAGGCTAAAGACTGACTGGAGATCACCTATGGGATTGGGTTGTAAGCATGTGACAAAGACAAAATACTGTCTGGACAGCTGTGGACAGCTCCAGCAAGGAGGGCTGATGCACTGTGATGTGCAGTTTTTGCTTGGATGAATGGCATGGTGGCTATGTTCATGGATTTACTTGAGAAAAAGCTGTCTGGGAGATCAGCAGGGGCTGCAAGAATCTCTATGCTGTTTCTCCTCTACCACAAGCATCAAGATTTTACCAAATAAAGACCAAATGTCTGTGCAAAGGTTCCAACCTCATGACCCAAAGAGAACTGAAGAAGAACTTACTGAATACTGAAGAAACAACTTTGAAATTAAGAATAAACAACAGTTAGCCAAAAAAAGATAAAAACATGAAGTTCAGACTGAATTTACAAAGGAGGGATGGCAGTTCAACAAAGTACCAGGAACAAAGTCCTGAAAGTAGGAAGGTGAGCAAAGCTCTCAAAGTCAGACAAGCAAAAATATTATCCTGGTGTGCACAGCTGGCAAAACACAGAAAAAGAGGCACTTCAGACAACCAGGATGCTCTCAGGCTCAGAGGTAACAAAGAATGGGGAAGAAAGGGCAGTAGAGCTGAAAATGCCTTCATGACTCACAGCGATTGGAAAGTACATGATTACATAAAAGGAGGAGAGGAAATGGCCCCAAGTTGCGCCAGGGGATGTTTAGATTAGATATTAGGAAAAGTTTCTTCACAGCAGGGGTCGTCAAGCGTAGGAACAGGCTGCCCAGGGAAGTGGTGGAGTCACCATCTCTGGAAGTGTTCAAAAAACCTGTGAATATGGCACTCAAGGACATAGTTGAGTGGAGAACATGGTGGGTTGACAGTTGAACTTGATGATGTTAGAGGTTTTTTCCAACTGAATAGGTCTGTTTCTCTAAAAAAGTACCACTAATTTTACAGCTAAAAGGGGAGTAATTCATCCCTCTCAGACCAGTAATGTGCTATGAGGGATGACCACAGTGGAGTCATTCAGTTACAGGCAAAAAAAAATTTTGCCCAGTAGTTCCACAGCCATTGGACGTAATAAAAACTCATTTCCCAGAGGGTTCTGTCTACTTGTGCCACTGAATCTTTAACTGAATTACACTAAAAGGAATTCTAATTGAACTATGCTAATGTTATTCCTTCAAGCTAAGAGATTATGAATGTGTCAGCTTCCAGTCAGTTTACTCATCTTATTGGACATCACAGAGCCCACCTGTCAGTTCAGATGTTTTGGAATGTGTGGGGCAATGATGCCTTGTTTCCAACATATAAACATTTTGATGTTCAGCCCTCATTCTGATTCCCTATGCAGTAAGGGGTAAATTAATATTGAAGCTTTTTCTGAAGTGCAAGGACTTTAACAGAAGTATCCTAATAAAGTTTCTTTCTTTTATCTGGCTAAGTAATTTTTCTAGCTTTACAGAAACTCACATAAACTTGAGATATCTATTAATCTGCCAGATTTGATTGAAATTGGCCAAAGATCCAGAGAGTATTCTGGGGGTCAGACAGATGTTTACAGAGCACATTATTATTATATAACACATATAGTATAAATAAGTGGTATGGTAATAATTTAGAGATTGGACCTTTTCTACTAACTCCCAGTGGTAAAGTGTTTTGAGTGACCAGGAATATTTCTTTCCTGGACATGTTCACAAGGCTTTGGCAAGTGTCCTTAGCAAAGAGTATATCTGTGTGTACTCACTGCTGCTTCTGGAAAATACTGTTTCTGCAGGCAGGGGTTGGCTTGTGTTCAGCAAGGCCAGAAAGCACAATCAATTTTTGAATGTACACAGGGTCAAACTTTTGCACAGCTGGCATATTACTTCAGAGAGAGGTGAAAGAATTTGTAGAAGAAAAAAAACTGCAGGATAAGAATAGAGTGTGTATAACTTTGCACTGATCTCCACAGCTTCTGGACTCCAACTCTCTAGTTTTGATTAGGATTTTCCTACTGCTTAATTTCAAAGCCAATAAAATGGTCTCTGTTCTCTATGATTTGCTGTTTTCCCTATAAATGTACATTGACTCTCACTGCTTGCTAACAAGGTCCTATGCCAATTCTTCCCTGACATTTACTTCTTGCAAATAGAAAGTCTTTATGTCTGAAATAATTCTAGTTCAGTTTACACTGGAATGTCTCTGGGGTCAGTTTATCACGCACAGCTGATAACAGGTGAAAGGTATGCCCTGGATGGCTCATCTAACTTAATGTGCTTACCTCCCCCTCCGGACATTTTGCCCAGGATAAATCAGATAGTACATCTTCTACCAGTCATGGCTCAAGACTGCATTTCAATGCACTATTAAGCAGCTTGTGATTCATGCAGAGTCATGGCATACCTGAAGGATTTCCCACCACTACCAGACTACAAGTTTATCAGTGTAACCATGTTAAATTGGGGAAGTCTTCCTCTTTACAGTACTTGCCAGTACATTACCCCGTGCCTTTCCTGGTACATATATGTGAATATAATTACATGATATGGTATGATGTGATATGATAAGTATAATCTCCAAGGTGCCTGGTTCTAACTACATGAGATTGTCTCCTTGCAACCTGGTACAATTCTGGGCAGGGCACATCATTACGGCACTTGTCCCCCAGGTCCTATGCATAGACTGGTGTGTAAATAGTTAATGATTTATTTTCTCGCTGTCTTTTATGTTCCAGAAAGTTCCTAAACTGCTATTTGTCAAGCATGGCTGAGATATTCCAGAGGAATAAAATATTATAGAATCATTGAATGGGTTTGATTGGAAGGGACCCTAAAGATCATCTAGTCACAGCCATGGGCAGAGATATCACTCACTAGACCAGGTTGCTCAAAGCCCCATCCAACTTGGTCTTCTTGAACATTTCTAGGGGTGAGGCAACCCAACCCCTCTAGGCAACCTGTTCCTGTACTTCACCACCCTCTGAGCAAAGAATTTCCCCCTAATATCTAACCTAAAGCTACCTTCTTTTAGTTTAAAAGCTAACTGCTTTTACAAGAAGTCCCCCTCCAGCTTTCTTGTAGACCCCATTTAAGTACTGGAAGGTGCTCTAAGCTCTTCCCAAAGCCTTCTCTTCTCCAGGCTGAGCAGCCCCTTCTCTTCCAGCCTGTCTGCCTAGGAGAGGTGTTCCAGTCCTTATGATCAACTTAGTGGCTCTGCTCTGGACTCATTCCAACAGATCCATGTCTTTCTTGAGCTGAGGTTCTCAAACCTGGACACAGCACTCCACATGGGGTCTCAGGAGGGCAGAATAGAGGGGCAGAATCACCTCAACCTGAAGGAGCTGTGAAAGGTTGCTGCCAAAGGAAAGTGGATCTCAGCTCTTGAAGTAAAACTGCAGTCATCCTAATGGCAAAAGTCAGCTGAGTAACACTTGAGGAACAGGTTTTAAACTGATGGGCTTGAATCTGTAAGAAAACTCCAAACCGCCAAAACAAACAAATGAAAAAAGAATAGCACAGTGGTTTCTGGTTTGTCTGCATGCTAGACAGGGTGGAGGCAGACTTATCCTGAGCTCCAGTGCTCCACCAAGGGCTCCCAGCACTGCTTGGAACTCCTGCTGCCCCTAGAAAACATTGCTGATTACCAAGGAGCAAGACCTCACCGCTATCTACACCAGAGCTATCAGACGTTTTTCTTGTTCAAACTGAAGCAGAAGAAAGGGACACATCTCCTTCCTACCCAACACTTTGTTAAACAGCCTGTTAGTCAAAGATTAGAATCCAAAGGGGAGCAACAAAAGGAGAACCAAACTATGAAATAAACTACATGGCATTCTTCCATAGGGGTTTCCACCCTTGGAAAAGGAAACATAAGCCCTAACAGTATGTCTCACAATATGTATCATATTTTCCTTTACTTTGTGATAGTGATGTGTGACAACAGTTACACAGAGGGAAGGAAGGGTTTGGCCATGTTGTGGTAATACCCAGTGTATGTATTTTATGATCTACAGTTACAGGATTATGTAGACAATGAAAGCTCTGCCTCCAGCTCTGGATTTGGGGATTTTTCTCAAATTTGATATAAATAACTGATCTTGCTGGTCAGAGAACTTATAAACCAGCATGTACATCTGCGACCTTGAAACTGAAGTTTCTACATTACTTCTTTTGTTTTCTTTTTTTGGCTTCAAAAAATGGCAAAAACATGAAGTGCCCTAAGGACACTCAAATGAGAAATGAACTCTCTGACACTAAGTCTTAAGAGAACGGATCCTTACAAGCAGATGGGCCCCACCTTGCAGCAAATTGGACAAATAAAAAGTAATTTATCTTTAGGTGCAGTAAGCATCATACAGGTTTGCCAAAGGCTGGATAATTCCATAAAGCTGCTCAGCAAGAAGCCAGAATTGATTAGAAATGAAAGGTCTCACACCACCACCCTGAGTACTCAGCTCTTAATCAGGTTATCAGGCAGTAGGGCTTTTCTTAATTGATATAGTCTTTTATCAAATGAGGGTGTTATCTCATTGGTGAGGTCATAAAAAGTGAGTCACACAGAGTCAATAGGGTATCTAGCACAAAGGCATGGTATGCATTATAGAGGCTAAACACACTGCAGGTACTGTAGGTGCTGTTTACTTACAGGCAACTACTAAGTGTTGTGTCTCCCTTCAACCTTCAGTAAAAGCTGTTGCAACCTCATTTTAAGCTGTGCCTAATGTTCAGAATAATGCTGCTTATCATGTTTTGATATTGTTGCCTTGGCAATGCTGAGGGACATTTTGAACCCAGGGCCTTATTTCTCATTTTCTGTTGCCCCAACCGAGATTTTAATTTAGCTAAATGGAATGAGTTTTCTGAGGACTGAGCTCTGTGTGGTTGAACTAGCAATGAACTCATATTAAGAAAATAAAAATGAACACTTTTAATTGAGTGTTTTACAGTGCTACCAAATTTTTACCCCAAGAATAGCTGCCAGTCAGAACTGGATTTCTTATCTTGGAGATTTCTGTGATGATTCCAGGATTCATACATGAATTATTGTATGACTTTTGGCAGGTCTTTGGCTTTGATTTTCTTCTGCTCATAGGTACGCAACTCTTCAGTGCTGTACTCTTGCATGAAAACCAATGCCTTCTTAGTTTGCTTTTTTTTCTTCTTCTTCTTTTCCTATAAATTTAGAGACAATTACTCCATAAACAAACCCAAGGAATTTGGCTACCTCTTAGGAGACTCCTAGCAAAGTCCATTGCTGAAAAATCATTCCAGACTACTGTCATCATCCTGTTGCTAATGCTTTAAGCCCCAGAAAACAATGCAGTGTGTTAAAAGAGGTGATAATGAGATCAGCACAGAAAAGATTTTGTTTCTGAAATTATTTTTTACACCAAATCAAAAAAACTTTTAAGCTGATCAAACAATCTTGTGCACATATTAGAAATATTTTGTTTCAAGTCACTAATTATGCTTTTAAACATAGAATTACTTAAACGTAGAAGGCAGAAAGAAAGGGCTTTGTTTTTAATAGAATATCTAAAGATGGAAAGGACCCATAAGGATCACAAAGTCCAGTTTATCAGTTGGACTTAATGTATTAGTGATGGTAATTAAACATTCATCCTTCAGGCTTGAATTTCAGCCTGGAGGGCAGGACAGCCCCAGTTTGTTGTTAAGGTGTGCTGGGTTTCACTGTACAGCACCCCTGGCACACAGAGCACACAGAGACTCAGCTTCACTGTCCAGTTACAAACCTGTGGTTGGTTTGCCAGGCTGTTTTGTTACAAATCAGTGGTTGGTTTGCCAGGCACACTGAGACTGTGGCTTTTCCCACCTTTCTTCTCTCTTAGTTACTTAACACAACAGTCTGGTCAGCTGCATCAAGTGTAATGTTTCATCCTATGCCAGAAATGGTAATAAGCATTATGTCCAATGGAAAAATTATTTCATTCTGAGAGCAACTGTAGCTGGAAAATGCTCCCAAGCAGTATTGCAAAAAGAATGATCAGAAGAACAGGAGGCATCATCTCACACAGGAAATTAAAAAGTGTTAAAGATTAAACAAATTATGCTCATTAAAATTTTGCAAGAATAAAAGTCCTTCCAGTGTACCCTACAAAATGGTGTGAAGCTTTAGCTTCAAATAAGGTAAAAAACTGCTAAAGACCATCTCATACTCTGCTAAAGCCTAACAGGTGCCACAGATCTGTTCTTGTATTATCAGAGAACCGTAATAGTTTTAGGGGAATGAGAAACCCTAGGCAAAGATCTTCCTGCCACTGGGTTTGAACACCTTAAGGTAATACTGAACAAATTTCTACCTTCCTAGGCAGAAGAAAATCCCACCTTACTGCCATTAGACCCATTCTGTCCAGGCTGCCCTCAAGAGATCAGGTAGTAGAGCACTGCTCTAATGAGCATTGACATTATTGATTAAAAAGATTGTGTGCAATAATAAAAAAAAAGGCTTATTCAGCTAAGAGGCTGGTAGTTTAATTTGCATATTGCTTCTTAGATTTGAAAGCTCCACTGCCCTTACAAAGGCACTTAAGCAAAGTTGGAAATTGATTCTGTGTTTCATGACATATCCATATGCACAGGAGCTCATTGTTCCAGAGTAACTGTGTCATACTAAGACCAGTGTAGCAATAAATTTTGAAGATTAGTTTACTTAGATGGTGTATATGTGCTAATAAATACAGAGTGTGTTTTCCAAACGGAAACTGGATAATCTCTGGTTACATGGGTTTATCCGTGTAAGGAAGGGCAGAGAGTGAATAGCATAGACAATTAATACTGAAATGTAAAGTCTTACTTCTACCAACACTGAGGCAACCTCAAGCCTTAGTTCCACTGACTTCATCCCACCATCTCCTATCTGCTATGGAGTACTGTTCAAGCTGTGCTGTAGTTCAGTGGCTTCCTATTAGACAACTGCCATCAAACCACAACCCTGCCTTCCAGAAAGGCAGCTCTTTATAGTCACCTAGGATGACCTAATTTCCAGATTTCCAAAGAGGTGAATGCAGCTTGGTTACTCCAGCTGTATGCAGAAGATCACACTGGAGAGGTACTCAACCCACAGATTGCTATGATAGCATCTTTGTGCCAGCAGGGGAGCAATAGGTGTGGGTTTGGAGAATTTTAGGCAAATTCCGAGCTCACTGCCTGAGCAGAAGGCTGTGTTTATAACCCTTGCAGTAGTAAAGCCATTGCTGAAGGCCTCAGCAGTGCTGTGGCTGGCTCAGTTGCACTGCTGTAGCCATCACCAGGTTCTAGGCTTGCTGCCTTCTCTGCAGCAGCAGTGAATAGCCACAAAAGTCAGCTTCAGAGCTCAGAGCAGACATCTGGGCTGGGGGATGATATTTCCCCTGAAGTTAAGGAGAATCGAACAAGGAATCAAGCTCCTCCTGGGGAATATTTACAGCATCAAACTTGGCATCCTGGTATTCTCCCCTAGTGATACAGCTACAAGAACACAGGCAATGCAAGTATCTGGCATTGTCTGTGGAGGCAGAGGTAGAAGGACACAGATTTTCTGTTCATGACACTCAAGTGTCCTGGGATATTTAAAGGGGCACAAGTCTTTTTCTTTTGCACTCTGTTCAGGCAACTAAATCCTACATCTTGGGGTCTAGAGAATGGTGTCCAAAATAAGGCTGGGCCTGGGAGTGCTTCCAGAGGCAAGAAGATAACAAAGTGCTAAGGAACATCAGTTCAGTGAGAAGATGAGTTCATGACAAGGAGTCATTCATGTCTCATGAGTGAGACATCTGCTCTGTTCATGAAACTGTGAATTCCCATGGGGTTTGAAATCCTCTTTGACATGGGCAGGCACATCAATGGCTCACACTTGCTAAGATTTTATTCTCATCACAAATACAAGCCCAAACCTTTTACAGTCTGGAAAACTTTTCCTGTAGCTTCTGACAGAACTGCAATAGTATTCATGGTCTTTTTATATTTATCCCATGAAAATATAAATAAATTGCATCTACATTAATAAAGCTTTTAAAATGAAATTATAAGTATTCATGAAAAGTAATCTAACAAGCAATACTTCTTCCCTTCTCTTATACCAATAAAATAATAAAAGCCAGTGTTCCAGTCTTTGATAAGTAGCAAATGGAAAAATCAATGAACAACCCATTATGTAATTGTTTTTGAATAATCTGTGGAAAATGGCTTAGAAACTTCTTATAACAAAATTAAGGTAACTGAAATATTTTCAGATTTGGTGGAAAACTGTATTATCTCTGTTTTCAAACAAGAACCATTCCCTTTTATTTTTAAATTGCAGGGGTGCTACCTAAGAGATTAATGTTTTGAGTTTTCATTCACAAACCTCTGCAATAGTGGCTGCTGTGGAGATCAGATCCCAGCTATGGGACATCTCCAGCCTACCCACCAGTTGTGGCAGCCCTTATTTGGGATGTGGGGTCATGCAGGTGATGCAAATCGATTCCACCACTATCACCCTGCCTTTATCAGGGCTGTGCAGCTCACCCCTTGTTTGTACATAAAGCATTAGGTGGTGTGGCTATCACTTACTTCCTGCACAGCTGCTCCTTGTATCTTCAAGGGAATGGAGCCAAATAGGAACAACCTTGAATGTGGACTGTGCCAACAGGATGCAAGTGGCCCACCTCCATGGACATCTTTTCTTCGTTGTTTCCAGAGAACTGATGTATGGTCCATGTTACCATTGAGGAATGTTGGTTTGCCACTGGCCACAGGCACAGACAAGCTGATCAACTGACCCATGGGCTCTGAGTGTTGACACCAGCCATGCAGAATGGAATCTTGTGATCTCCCAAAACATATCCACCTCCCTGTGAACCTGGAGTGATGGGAGCCTTCTGCTGGTGGGCATGCCCAGGTGCATCACCAATAGAACCCCTAAAAATATCATGAGAGAGAAGCCTTTGCTGCTTAGGACTAAAGAATGAGCTCTTATTGCTAACTTCACCAAGTCAATACTTGAATGAGCTTTGTCAGTACTACAGAGATATTGCTTTATACAGCTGGTTAAAATACATATATATATATATATATATATATATAAAAATATATAAATATATATAATGGAAAACTCAAGAAAACTTCCATCTTCTGTGACCACAGTTCCTGTAACACATTTTATATGTTGTTAGAAATACCAGCCTTTAAAACTTGAACTGGAAGCTTGGTATGGGGCACAAGGAAAACATCTGGAAAATGCTAACAGTTCTATTCAGTGTGTGGTGAGTTCATCACATTCTCTCTCATGTGATCATGTGAAGGGTACCAGGTAGATTGTACCCACTGCCATGATTTCCCAAAGTATGATGTGTTTGAGTGCAGATCATCACTGCTGATACTCCCCTACTTGCTATCATGAAAAGGCAGAATGGGCACACAAAAAGTATCCTGAGGTGCATTCCTCATTCACCATAGTGCCTGCTTGGTCAGACTAAGCTGCAAGAGACACAGGGTGGGTAGTGACATCATGTAAGTAGCAATGGGAAGTAAAGGGAGGGTTTGAAGGGGGAGAAAATGCAGGCTGTTTGTTTATTTGTCCATGTAGCCAGGGACATCAAACAAATATAATAACTGACCCAGAGGTTTGTTGATTTGGGATATTGCCCAGAGTTGGATTTCAGCACCAGTCGAGGAAAAAGTCAGATTGTCTGACCCAATAAGTTTGAATGGGTTCCTATTTCTCTGGTTATTAAGTGGCATCTGAGAGCTGCTAAATCAGTCAATTGTTATCATTTCTGGATCTGAACTCAACAAGCTTGACTTGCTCATCCAGTCACTGTTGCACATGCTTTGACATCAACTTTATCAAGAAGGAGGACTTGAACCAGGAACTCCTATAAACAATTTTTCTTTGAAATCAGATTAGCTAGTCAGAAATGCCAAGTGATAAGAGAAGACTTTTCTTCACAAGACTTCCTTTAGCAATCCTGAGTCAATGGCAATGGGAGGATATTAGCCTTCATATCCACCCTACACAGGGTAGAAAAATTGATTCACTGTCATCACAAATATTATGATTTTACCTTTGCTTCAGCAACCTATGGAATATAATTAGAGACGTATTAAAACCACACATACTTTCCCTATTTTTAAAAGGAAAAGGTATTATGCACCTGGAAGAAAAGTTTGCCCTAAATCAGGATTTTAAAAAAAGAGAAAATAAAAATCAAGGGGAGAAAATCAGCCTGCAATGTCTTTGCTTGCTGGTTTTAGTATTATGGTCCTTTGCAGACCAAAAGTGAGCCTTCCAAGCGAGTAGATGGAAGGCTTCTTCTTTTGGTGGGGTGAAGAGATAGAGGTGGAGAGATGTTTCTTTTTTTGGAGATGACTGGTCACTAGAAAGATCTTTTTAGCAAATTTATCCTGGTGTAGTATTCCTGACTAGTTCTTCGAGCAGCAACTCTTGGACAGACTGGAATAAACCAAGAAGGCCCTTGCTTTGAGGCGTGCACAGCTGCACATTGGCATCACACCTACAAAATACACTCTTTGGAGAGTCAGATACACTGGAGGCTGTGGTTCCTCATCGAGCAGGCACGCAAGATTAGGGAGGAGTACTTGGTGAACATGTAGGAGGGCAGTTTCTTTTCTAAAAATAACCAGACAGTTTCCCTTTCTTTTCTTCTGTTGAGCCATAATGATACGGTCTCTCTCAGACTCAACACCTTTTCTGGAGACAGAACTCTAGAATGAAAAGTCAGATTGAAAGCAGGATGATATTGCAAGCAATTTGGGAACCTTCAAGTGTCCAAACTGCTACCAACAGAAGAGCAGCCCATTTTATACTTACATCTGTTTTTAAGGTTATTACGCAAAAGACATTACATTACAAATATCTTCAGATCATTGCTATTACAAAAATATTACTGCTACATTTTAAAACTTCTCTATATAGCAAAAATGCACTGATAATTATTCCACAATGTAGTATATCTCTACTATAGGCATCACATCACATCTAGCATCTACAAAACTGGATGGGTTATTCTCCAAAAAGCAGTTTTCTGGTGGATATTCATATGTATGCTGGTTTACACTGACCTAACGAAACCTCTCACACCCACCCTGTAGCATCCTAACCAAAATGGAATCCAAGGAGGTGAAAAACTCGGAGTGTGAAATGCACTCACTGGGTGTCTTAAATCCAGCAGTGAGTTTGATGGTCCTCTACTGAGAGTGGAGAGAAGCACTCCCAGAACACCATTCAGCCCACCTGGAATCTGACTGGAACACGCAGCATAGTTCCACCTGAGTTTACACCATTCTGCAGCAAGCACCATTAAAATGCAACATTTAGAAGTAGCTTCTGACACCTGATCCAAGAAGATCAGTGCCATTCCTTTGTCTTGATCAATTTTGATGCAAAAAAGAAAATACATTTTACTGCAGGAGGAATGGAGCCAAGCTCTATACATCCAGTGTTTTCATGCACAGGCTGTAGTTAGGGCTCTGATCTGTCACCACTGTGGTGGGTCATTACCCACAGGTATGAAGTTGCTTCTGTCAATATTTGTTCAAGCCTGCAAATAAATGGATTACCTGAGTGTATATGTCTCTGTAAAGATTTACATGTTAGATTTGTCCTTATCAGATCACAGAGGGTGTAACACAAATTTGACCACAATCATTTCAAAGAGCTAAGCTCCTTTCTCACCCAGGCATTTTACCACAGGTTTCAGAGTAATATCAACACCAGGACAGAGACAAGATCAAAAGACATAAAATAAATGCAGAGCAAGCAAAAATTCTGCTACTCTTACTTTTTGTTAGATTTAGTATGCAATAACACAATTAAAGGATTTCTCATCTGAAAAACATTTTAAAGATAAAAATGGCTTTGTGAGCTAATGCAAATGCACTTTCAAAAAACACAACTCCAAAGGAAATGAAAAGAAAAAACCTCAGGAGAAATTACGTTTTTTCCCCATTCTCATTTTCATAAATGTCTAAAAGGTCAGGGAGGATAATATACTGAAGATGTTAATATGACACTTCTTACATATCTTTGCTACATATCTGGTGGAAAGCTGGTTTTCCACTCACTGTATGAATTTTCTTGCAGCAGTGCTTCTTACTTTAAAGTGAATAAAGGGGAAAGTGTCAGAGGTGAACAAAAGAGTGCATATTTTTCTATCATACCTGGAAAATTATCTATAGCACCTACTTTATTAAGCTGTCATGGAAGCCAAGGCTGTGTTGAATCATTTCATCAGGATGTTCCAGTCCCTGGGAGAGTTTAGGTTCCTTTGAGGTTCATGGTTCAATGTTCAGCTCAGCCAGAGAATTAAGAGGTTTCCTGGCTGAAAGGAAGTATTTGTATTCATATCCTAGTGGAGGAATAGTATGTTCCACTGATGGGGAAGGAAACTCTTGTTAGACTTGACTGAGAATATTCATCCTTTTGAACATTTAAGATGGACTTTCAGAGATGCTCTTGAACTTAAAATTTCCTTGAGAACATGTGTTCATACTCAAAAGTAAAGCCAAGGAATCTGGATGCTACAAGACACATGAAATGGTCAGCAGGTTGAGAATTTTAGTTCCAAGTAGGTGATACAGTCCATTTTTAATGTTACACAGTGCTACAGTCAGAACTACCAGCAGTGGGCATTCATAGCACTGGCATCTACTTGCACTAAATAATAATAGCATTGAATATTGAAAAAACAAAACAAAACAAAAAACCAACCCTCAAAAAGCTATGTACTTCAAAATTAATCAGGCCTAAGAGGAGGAGGGAATACGAATTTTGATGTCTGTAAAATAATCATAACTGTAACTTTCATTTTTACTCCTGAACATTATTTTATATATTTGCTTTCAGTATTTCTTTGCTTCCTGTTTGCATTAAAATATTGTCTTTCACAAACCACCTCCATTAGGCTTATTCCCAAAGGAATTTATTCCAAATCAAACTACATTACTGCTCTTTTTATCCTTTTTCCTTTCTCAGTGTACATTTTCCCTCAAAAATTATGAATTTCTCTTTCTAATTTATTTCAAACCAGGAAATTTTCTGCTTGATATCGTCTCAGCTAATACCAGATAATTTTTCCCTTCTCCTTATGTCCCCCTTTTTAAGAGCTTCTTGTTTGATTTCTTCTGATATACACATATCTATCTCAAGTCCTTTATTGTAACATTTGTGAGTTTCATATATGTGTATTCTACTTTTTAGATATTATTTCTGTATCCTCTTTAAAGGGAAGTACTACTCTTTAATTTTCCACACACTGGTAGTATTTTTATTGCCCAGATAGAGAATATGAGCTCACACAGTTACGTGTCAGAGGGAAGAGTAAATGAGTTTGCTTTTTTTAAAATTATATTTTTAAAACGGTTTACCAGTTTTTGAGAAATAGTTGACACTTTTTTCCTTTATATCTCATCCCATTATAATTATCTATAAGGTGTCCATGCTGTTCTGGCTTCATATTTCTTCTGGTTTGGGCTGCAATTTTAGCATGCAAATGGCCAAACAATCAATTTATCCCCCAAAAATCATAACAATAACAATATCTGTGAGGCAGCAAAACTTCTATATTTTTAGAGATATTTTAGCACATTAGCAAAACCAGTTACTCAGTGAAGGGCTTACATGCTTCAAGAGGTTTTTTCCTGCTTTCTCCCTTCCCATTCCTGGTGATGCAGCTCTCCCTCCTCATTGGGTGCACACATAAATTCCAAAGTTTTCCCAGATGGGGAGCTGTTATGGGTGACCTCCACAGCCTCCAGGCTGCATCCTTGGGAAGGTAAAATGGGTTTATGCAATAGCTTTGGGCTTTGGATCTGAATTTTGGGTTCTTAATTCTCATAGCTGCTGGCTATGAGATTCGAACTCTGAGAAATGCAACTATGAAATCACAGGGACTTTGGACATAGTTAAACTGGTAGACATTGAGGTCTGGCACCTTTTTGTTCCTGGCAGCATTACCTGGGGGTTGCTGCACATTCCAAAGTTGTAAACCATCTAAACTTCTTCCCAGAGACCCATCAGCCATCTGAATAGACACAGGGCTAATAGCAAAATAAAGACCCGTGTTGACATGGAGCAGGGTTCCTTATTTAATCCTAGAACTGATCCAATGTTTCAGAAAGCCACCAAGCAGAACAAGGATCCCACACACTCAAAGGTGACTTCTGACTCTATTTCTGTATACAGGAAGAGATGAGTTATTTCTTTGTGAGCCAATCTCATAATTAGTCTTTACCATCAAAAGGTATTAGTAGAGCTGACTGGTCACTGGTGAATATCTCCTTTCCCACCCCAATATAAAACCAGCTATTTCCCAGCCATTTTCATTGCTACCATGTTCTTCTCTTTCTTCTTGCTCATTCCTACCAAGTCATATCTTCCTTCCTGGCGATCTGTGTGGCACTGTCAAATCTGCTCTAAAGAGCACTGTTGAAAAAAATGGGTTATTATCAACCATTCTCTGCTCTGAACACTGATTTCTGTTGTCATGACTGCTGAAATAGTGATATATGGTGTCTGTCAGTGTAAATAGTGACTGAAAGCTGCTGCCATCAGCACCACCACACAGAGGATGCATCTTGAAGGAGGTTCTCATGGAGCTCCTCATGCCCCAAAGAGCTGTTTCTACAAATGGTACATCTCATGTAGCTCGGGTCTGTCGTAAGAGAGTTAAAAGGAGAAACATTAGCTGTGGGTGACTGACTGAACACAAATAACTAGAGGGTACAGAGGTTTAAAATGCAGCTCATTTCCCTTCTTGACCTAGTCCCAGGCTTAACTGTAACATCTTGAAGGTAAATGTTCAGAAGAGGCAGACATTTTTCCTGCAGGGTATTCCCATCTTGCACAGGGTTTCATGAAGTTCTCCTTTTATGATGGCCTTGTGCAATGCTGTGAGCCCAGCAGAACGGGCTGTGGCAGGCTGCTTTGGCATTTCAGTCTTGCACTTGGTCCTCTCAGTCCATGGAATGCCTCCAAGAGAACAGGTGTGTAGTGGCTGAGCAGATCAGCTGATTTCACACACATACCCACGTTCCTCGACCTGGATGGATATCTGCAGTAATTCTTTGCTAATATTTACTCAAAGAGCTGCATTCTGTGGATGTTGTACTGTATCCTGTTTCCATGTTTTCTATTTTTTTCCAAAGCATTATTACTTGTGCCTGTTTTGCTGTCTTTTTTTTTTTGTTCTTTTGTTGCAGACCACTGTGGAAATATTTTGTCCCATAACTACACACCTAGTAAAGCAGAGATTTTGTCTGAAATCAAGATATTTGTACTTATAAATATGTAAGGACAGTAGTTCAGCTTCTCTTTATATGTTCATAACTCCATACCACCGTCCATAGTCACCTTCTCAAGACTGGCTTTAGATCATGTAACACCTGCATTTTTCTTAGGTCATTGTTCCTGTAATGAGCCATCTTTCCTAATTTCCCTTATTTATACTAGACATAAGGTATGAGACATGTATTGTAAAATAAAAGACCTTTGCCTGCCACAAATGTGGAACAGGCAAAGCAAGCCCTGTTTGTAATCAGAGGCAAGAGAAAAGAATGTGATGCAGATCTTTTGGAAGATGCAAATTATGGTTTTGATGTTAATGTTCAGGTGTACATCTGAGTGGCCTTAGCGGAGGGCAGAGAATCCCAGTTTAACATCTCTTTCCAGGGAACACCAGTGGCTATGTGCTCCTCTCTTACAGGTCATCATGAACCTAACTCATCATTAAATCAAGAGAGCTACATTGAAGTAAGTAGAAGAGGGTATCACAGTACCCAAGTATTTGCCTCTACTAATTTCTGGTAATAGACTAGAAATTTTCCAGTCAGGTATATCCAAACAATGGCTTCTATGAGACATTTGATGCAAATATTTATTTAAATTTATGTCAAATTCTCAGAAGTTTAGGGAGAATTTGAATAGAAATAGATGATTACAGGACTGTCAAGGGTGTTCAAATAAGAGATGCATATTCTCATTAGCTTAAATTAAATTAGCATGGATAAATAACAAAGAATAAATACCCAGCTATAATTCTTGCTTTAACTTAAGTATTTAGAGAGTTTAAATGTGAGACTGAAGTGTAGCACAAGCTCTGTTCTGAAACCTCATTTAAGGGACCAATGTGATCCCATTTGGGGACACAATTTACAAGAAATATGGATTTTTACAGCTAGATATTCACATACACTGAATGTGGGTTAAAGGATTCCTATCCCACCTAGAACATTATATTTGGTTTAAAAATTGTCCATACACTGATATAATGAGCATTCCTCTCTACAGAACAGGCTGAATGCAAATCTAATGCTATGTGCTTATATTTCAAAGTCAGTGGGTTTATGCTAATTTATTAAAAATCAAGATGGCTAATAATTACTCCACCAGGTCTAACTCACAAGTTTAACTGAACTTTACATCATATCCTAGTTTGACTTCCTTTTTTTTCCTTTTAAAGAGACTTTTCCAGTCTTCCAAAAGGACTCATGCATGTTACAAATATCTTTATATCATTTTTAATGAGATAAAACAAATTAAATACTGGCAACAGAATTTCCTCTAAGTCACTATCTGTAAAAATTCAATAATGTCCTCAGAGGTAGCAGCTTTGCAAAGGCTATTGTCTGTTGCCTGGATGGCTGAAGAGCTACAGCAGTGGTCAGATATCTCTGGAAGTCTGATTATCAAAAGATATATTAAATGACATTAGCAAATGCCTCAGGAAACAATTTCAGAGGAGCCAGAGGGTCCAACCTGGCAGAAAAAGCCAGTATTAGCTGGTCCAGGACACTGCCTTCTTTACTTAATCTAGATAACCAAACAGCAGATGAAATCAGAAATCTTAAGAGTTCTGAAAAAAACTACTTTCATCCCACCATTCAACTGAAAAATCACATTTCTATGCAATACTTTAATATGCTTTCATATGAAAACAGAATTCATCTAAGGTTTACATATTCACTTTGTCTTATTTGAGACCCAGATGGGTTTTTTCCTCTTTCAGAAACAGACTTGCAGGGCCAATGTACCTTGTGGGAGTTTTTCTAGTTGCCTCACGGTTTGGGTGCTTAGAGCTGTCTTTCCACACCTTTGCAATAATTGCTACACAAAGCAAGAGACAGAGGTGAAACACTTAATACTCCAGCATCCCTGTCCTTAACTGAGTTGAGATGCATGGCACTTTCAGGAAATTCACCTTTTGACTTGACTGCTGTTCCTCCTCTTCTTTCATTTTGATCTTGAACTGGCGAATCCCGTTTTCCTCTTGAACAGCATTAAACCTGACTATCCTACATAATCCCAAAATGGCATCACAGTGTGAAAACCACCACTTTGAATCATTTCCCCAACATAATAATCATGTTAGAAATGTAGCATTATTTTTTTTTTCTACAGCAGGGTAGGTGTTACTTTCTAAACTTAGCAGAAGCCACTTCCCAGCTGGCACCATGAACAAATATGGAAAAACAAACAAGTAGGTTGGACTCAATGATCTCAGGACTTTTCCAATCTAATTGATTCTATGATTCTGTGAAATAAAAGTAGACAAACATTCTCTAACTTCCAAAGATGGCAGGTACAACCAAGTGATCTAGAAGCTGTTTGTTGAAACAAGTAATTGTCAGAATACGTACCTCTAACAAGAACCATCAGTCATTAAGTTCACGCAAATGCAGAATTTAATCTTGAACTTATATTTGTTTGTATTAACTTGTGTCATAATAATTAATTATAATTAATAATGAGAAGGGTCAAAATCATCCTCCCTTATTTTCTGACACAACTAACTCAAAAAATGGTCCTTTCCCTGTCTGTGCACCAAAGGAATCTTTCATCCAAACTGCCTCAGCATCCTCACTCCATTCTCACATTAGCTCTACTCCTTGAATGCCTACTTCACTACCTGCCAGTACAGAAAAGGAACTAAAGTGAGACTCTGCCTTTTCTCAGCTGCATACTCAGGAGTCATCAGCCATATCCCTGCCTGACAAATGGGAAATGGGACTTGGAACCAAGTCTTGATTTGGACTGAATTTCACTGGGACAGAATCAGCATTTCTGAGATGTGAAAATGTGTGATCTTGCCAACAGAATGTTGCACATTGCAGATATCCATGGTCTCAAAGAGCCAAACAATCACAAGCCACAGGATCCTTGCACAGAAGTCTCCTATAATTAATGACAGGCACTATAGGGTCAATATATTTCATTAGTTCAATTGAAGGTTCTACTACAGATAATGACAGAATACTTCAGGATCTGGGTTTTAACCTGGCCACAGTGTTTTTGTTCAAAATAGAATGAAATTTCCTGGCTGAAATGTGTTGATCTCAGAGAATGTAATTATGGAAAGAAGCTGTGACATGAGCATTGGCAAAGCGGATTTCTGAGGACTCTGCCTATTTCCTGCTGTTGCTGCACCATAGCTCTTGATAAGAACATGCCCTTTCAGGTGTGTTGCTCACTGTTAGTCAGCCAAGATGGAAACTCTTGGTATTCAGGGTTGTTTCCAAGGACCTGTGACAGGTACAGTAATGTTTGTCTCATCCATTTTGGAAAAGGTGCTGTCTGACACCCACAGAAGCCCTGTGTAAACTGGCACGCTCCTCATATGTGCAGGCTGGTGCTCAGCTCAGTAAATTTAAACTCCTTAGTACACAACACCACCCATCAGGAATAAATGACTCTTCCATCCACATTAGATGAACCAGGACACCTCTCTGGGTGAAAGTGCAATTTTGTTTATTGCAGTCATTGCAGAAACAAATGGATTTAACTTTGTAGGTTTTCATATGAGACATTTTGGCGGAACAAGAATTCCAAATTTGGGACCTGTGGGGTTATAGGTGGTATGGTTATTATAAAGAGAAATCTTTGAATTAATCTCAGATAAAATTAAGTGAGAGTTCTCTACTTTGTTCTTACTGAACATGAGAAATTTTCTTTCAGACACCTAGCACAGCCTAGTAATTAAGCATGCACTTCTGGGTGGAAACCAACTACAAAATTGCATTCTTTGCTGTAGTTCTTGTTCTCTTAGATAATGGTTGAATGAGCTAGTCTTTGTTTTCGATGATGCTTGACTTGAAGTTGTTAATTTAGTGTTTTGGCACTAAACAGAACAACCTTTTGGCAATCTCTGTGACTGTGTACCACAATATTTTGTTTAAAAAATACAGTAATAATAATAAAATAATAAAATCTATTCACTCCAATGGAAAATACTGAAATATTCAAATAACACAGATTATGCACTAATACCCAAGAGAATGGGAAATTGCTAAGATAGGAATTATATAAATGAACAGTTTATTAAACAAATATAGCAAGCTATTATTATATATTGTACTGATATGGCAAATCATTCTAGTTCTTTGTATGAACATATAAATTGGTATGTGTTCTGGACATGAAGCCATTTAATGTTTCACTCATGATTTTGATAACACCTCTTCTTGATGATATCAACCTTGGATAGGCAACAAGTATTCAGAAATTGCAGAGAGAAATAGATGCCAGAAGCCTGCCAGGCAAGTGCATGCTGTTTGCTATAATATCCAGTTGGCACATCTGTAAAATAGCATCCTTTTACTTCCTGTTTCACATGAGATAGGCTTGCAAGTCTTATGCTTTCAGAGCATTGCTGTACATCCTTATGTATGTCAGCTGCCAGGAATTTTTACTACAGTTTCATTGTGATTAAAGAGATTTTCAAATCAGACTTCAATTTGTAACTACCAGTGGTTCTTATGAAGGAAAAGACTTATGGCTATTCTCAAATAATGCAGGCAAGGATATGCTAGTCAGACTCCAGATACTGAGGATGTAAGGACCAATTGGCAATAATCAGGATAGCTGCAAAATTCTCTAAATACATTATTCACTTTGGGGGGTAAACCTTCTGTTTAGGTTCAGTAATCTTGCAGATGATAGTAGTGACACATGAAGGAAGCAGTCTGTCCATAGCAAATCCTGCTCAGCACAGCTCCTCTCACTTCCATTTCTAGATGTTGCTCTTTCAGCACACCTTAACCAGACTTGCAATGCCTTCAAGAAACAGTGAGCTCTAAGGAAATTTGGTTTGGGATTGTGGCCAGAGTTTAAGATGCAGCATTGTACAACATTGTACAGCATACTACCTATAATTACCTTTCCTTCCACTTTCCCTCCTTAATCTCCCAACATTCCCATGAGAGGGGAACAAGAAGATTCTCTGCACACCCACCAGGACACAGTGTGGTGGTACTTCTATTGTGAGTAGTTTTATTCTTTTTGTTATTGGAATGAAGAGAAGTAGTAATGCAAGGGACATCTGTCTGGAGCTGTTTCTCCAATACCCTCTATGGCACCGTTTCTTCCCTGCTTTGAATAAGCACGTCAAGAAGGCTGCCAACAAAAGCATTGTTTCTGACTTTCAGTGTTTCAACAAATACTGTTTTCACACTATGAAATGTGCTCTGAGTTTTAAATGCCTTGTTTTCAGGGAATGGTAAAGGCAGGAGTGGTTGAACTTGTGCACAGACTGTGGGCACTTAAAATCCTCACCAGTGCCATAGCCCTGGCCTCCACCCTTTCTTAGCACTTAACCTGGCATTGTTATTAAATACTGAGCTTTGTTATACACTGCCCTACACAGTGGCTAGGCTTGTTGTGTATTTAAGATTTTAATAGGATTTGTCCTGGATAATCTTACATGCTGTAATTGCACAGTGTAAAACAGTCATTGCTCTTTATACAGGGAAAGTATCCTTAGACCCATTTATTTACTTATTCATGTATAGTTCTGGCTCTGACCTGCTTTTTCAGGCATTTCTACCCTATCCTGTTGTTTACCAATGTGGGAAGCAGCACAAACCATCATCCCTTCAATTTCTGTGATTTTTAAACTTCTAAGCTAGGACCCTAAGACATACCCATCTTTACTTAAAACACACACATACCAAAAAATGAAAAAACCCCAAACAACAAAAAACTCGAAAACATTAAAAAAAGAAATAAAAAAGAAACAAAAAATTTAAAAAACAAACTAAACCCCAAGCCTCCTTTTCTCAGTGTTGAAGTTAAAACAGTGCAAATTCTAAGCTGAAGGAATTTTCCCCTAGCTTCTGTAAAAGTAGATTGCCAAAGTACATTGCTTATCGAGGTGAATCATCTCCCTGGACCACTGAATTTAATGGATTGCACAACACAGTGATAATCATGACTTCCATAAGAGTTGAGAGTATGCTGAGAAAAGCCTTTGCTTTGAGAACAGCATAGTAAGTTTTGTGATTATCTGCAAAGGCATCCTTCAGTGGAAAAAGTTTAATTGAATATCAAGATTTTATAGGTCAGATACACTGGAACCTCTTTTTATTACTTCAGAATCTAGGACATTATAATGTTACATGAGAGAAATTAAAAAATATAAAAAATTTATTATGAACTCTTAGTGATACCTATCAGTACAGCTTGGAGCCACTAGAAAGGAAAGTGATTTCACATTATTGCTTACAACACTGCATGTTGTATTTCCTCAGCCACTCTAATCAGAGTAAGTGTAATTAATTAATGTGACCAATGAGAAGCTGGTTCACACAAGGGCCTAGCTTGATGGAGCTTCAAGCCTTAAATGTGCATAAACTACTCAGTACTTACTAAGTGTTATACAAATAATAAAAGAAAAAAAAGACATTTAAACCTTTCAATATACAGCAGTTACAGCGAAGTTGAAGTACACCAGAAAGCCTAGAGAACAGGCTGAAATTACTTTTGTGCAGCTCTGATGTGGTCAGAACAAGTAACTCTTGTACAGCTTCAATGTGGCTACAAAAAACCCAAACAATTCCTAAGACACTGAAAGGCTTCTCTCGCTTTTTTCACCTGCAGTCAATATTCTTTCTTGATCTGATCCACCTTCACTTGTGTGAGATAAAACTGAACTGATTTCCTGGGAACTGAAACTCCATATAAGAAAAAAAGCTACCAAACTGAATTTAACCAAATTTTGACATAAATCTTTCAGCAAACTGACTTAGTGTTCAACTGGGAAATGTTTCAGCTGCTGATGTATGCAATGCAGGCTTTCCCCCCTGATTCTTCCCTTAGACAAGGAAGACTGTCATTTAACAATGTTGAGTATATAACAAGGAATACAGCTTTTCAACAGATGCAGGCAATTTTCTGTCATCAGGGATCTCTGAGCCAAGAAGGGATATTTGCCTAAATGATGTGCCCTAAATGTATATTGACAAGTTACATGAAAAGAAAAGTACAGGATAAAATGTGTATGAGATATAAAGGAGTCTTATTCAACAAAAGTGATCACCTGATGGTTTTAAGTCTTTGAGTCAAGAAATGCAGTATTTGGAATACCAATGACAAGGCATGGGACTCACAGGTTTCCTTCTGTGCAGCCCAAAGGAGTTATGCTGAACTGCTCTGAAATTCAGCTGCGTAAGAGACTTGGGTTTCCTGGAACCTTGAATTCAATCCAAAACCTGCAAGGAAAGAAAGCGCTCCCCACCTGTTTGCAAGAATGATTCAGAGAGAACAAATGAGCATACAAAGGAGTTCCAAAACTGCAGGATCCACACCATAAAAGCAAACTTACTTTTCCTGTTTCTCTTCTTGTGGGACAGAAACACAAAATGGAGATGAACAGCCTTCTGGATCGTGTTTGTTTCAGAAAGCTTAAGAGCCCACTATCTGCTATGGAACAGATGTTTTCTATATTTTTTCTTAGATTGTAGACAGTAATTTATTTATTTATTTATTTATTCTTGTGTAGACAGGAAAAAAGTCTCTTCATTTCACAGCAATATTTTCTCTATCAAAAAGTTATTGCATTGATAAGGCTAATAATTGAAAACAGCCCTTTGTGTCAATATTAATCTGAGATAAATTTCAATAAGAAACCCTACTTCACCTTCAGTTTCTAAAAGAGTCAGCTTTTTACAGAAATATTTTTTGCATCCATTTCCATGATAATGCAATTAATTCAACAATGGACAAGCTTTCTTCAAATCTCTTCAACGTCCACTGTATAGAGATTGTAAGATTCTCAGTTCAGATCTGCATTTGATGCATTCATTTCTGCCTATTTTAATTGATCTAGTACAGTGTTTTCTATCTATAGTGTCCAAAATTCTTTCCAGAAATTTTAACAACATTCCTAAATTATTAAGAGCAATATAAACAAGAGATAACTGTGCTTTATTGTGTTGTATGAAAGGAATCATAGCTCTTCAACTCTGCATTTGTATAAAGGCATCAGCTCATAAGCATGTACTAGAACTAGCCACACACAGAATGTCACATCTAGTATGACTGCAAACAGTGTCCTGACTTTCCTAATCAGCACCTCACGAAAATCAGTTTCAGACCTGAAATCTACATCTGATTGTCTCTATTCAATTTATTACTAATAGTTCAGACTCTACCTTCATTTCATCAGAAATATTGTTAGTACTCAAAGAAGGCTAAGAGCTAGAAGATGTACACTCAAAATTAGACACCATCTGCAACAATCACTATCAGCTTACAACAGCAATCTCCAGCTGAAGACTGACAGTCAAACTGCCATAGATAAAATTTGCTTGATGATGGTAACAGAAAAGAGCAGAAAAATCTTCTCTTCACCCCTAAATCTGCAAGTCATTTCAGGTCATGGTAAGAAAGTTCAGTCCACAGAATTCCTATTTTCAAAACATGAACATGCAACACCAGTTTTCAGCTACTTGCAGCAACCAACCAAAGCAGATAAGGATTTTCATGGTTTTCAGATCAATAAAGCTGAAAATTGACCATAAAAAAGGTCAACAGACAATTCATCCACTGCATGTTGAATGTTCAATACAGTACAAGTCTAGCTGCTCAAGTTTGACAGCATTCTTGTTTTATATCATACTTCAGCACTGCAAAATGATAAGGAGTCTGACAGCTCAGCTTAGCAAACCATGCAAGCCCAGTTAGTCACCCCCATGATGCATATTTAGAGGATATATCTAAAACCCACAGTCTGTGATAACTTACAACACAGAGCCCTTGGGAATTTCTCGTGAGTCTTTCTGCTGTGCCTACTCAGACTGCTGGAGGAAGGAAGGGTTCCTTACGTGAGCAGGGAGTGCAGGCTATCAGAAGTCACAATGTGCCATCTTTGTGCGCACACAGGATTGCACAACCCTGAGTCTGAGATTGGATCCTGCTGCTCTCCACTGGACTGTGTGCACATCAGGCACCTGCTGCAGGGAGCTGAACCCGGATTCGAGTTCACTGACAGCACACTGAGCACGATCGTTGGTGGAGAATTTGGCCACTGCAGAGTGAAAATGGCACACAGATGTCACCATCAAAATGGATTCAAATTCTCCTTTATTTTGAATAGTTTCGATGCTGCACATATTCATTTAAACTGGAATTTTCACACTTGATGAGTTTTTTTTCTTTTACATTCTGTGATGGACACTTCAGCATCTCATCTGCAGAACAGTTCTGTCTGAAGATGACATACTAAACATGCAGCTACCAAAATAAAGTTCCATATTTTAAAAATGATTCCTAGGGGTGTTAGACTATTTGCCCCCCAAAATTACTATGTCTTATTTAGCAAAACGTAAAAAAAAGATAATATATCCCAAGTACTTAAAAATGTATTTTCAAAAGCGATACACTACTATTGAAGAACTTCTCAGGGACTCCAGTGATGGGTACCACAGAAAAGTAACTGAGGAAATTGCTGGCTGTGTTCAGTTAGGATTGAATAACACACAGTAACAAAGTGTTAGGACACATAGGTAAAAATAATTGAACAAAGAAAGACATTAATTATCATTCATTATTCAGTCTAAGAAAAACAAGAACCCTCTAAGAAACATAACATTTCACCCATGTAATTTAAAACTGTCTCATGGAACTGCACTGATGGTCTTAACATCAATATCTCCTAGTGTTTTGACATTGCAAACTTAATAACACTTTATAAAAATAAAGACAAGTTCTCCTTAAAATTTGCTAAAATAAAATAAAAAAAAATAGATAAAAACTGTGAACACAATAAACCCTCATATTAATAACTACATAAATGAGCATCAGGCTTGTCTCCAAAGTGATTATGATTCTTATCCCTGGTCTTAAAGAAATTATAGCAGTACTTCAATGTTTATAAACCTTTGCCAAATTAAATTAAATTTGTGGCCAATTTGTACCTGCCTGCATAATCTTCAATTACTTTAAGTCTTCATGCTGTACCATTATCCAAGTTTGCAAACTGAAATGCTGATTATAGAAAAAGACTTTTAAAAGTAACTTTTAAAAGTTACTTTAGAATAGAGATTGAATACACGTACACAGGTACCCCCATGCAATATGCTCCCCCTTCAAGGAAGATGACATAACAGAAGCTTAAATTATTAATGTGAATGGCAATATTTGCACTGTAATACTAAAGAGAGCTCTGCTAACTTTATACCACTTCTATAAATTTAGTTAATTTCTCTGAGTCTTGAATAATACATGGAGCAAAGGATTTTGTTTATTTTTCCATGTTTGTCCTTGCTTGTATGTGTTTAATTATATCCTCCATGCATTATTTTTTTGGAATAAGGAAGTCTGCTACTGGTTTAAGATAAGGGAATATACTCAAGGGTCCACTAATAATTGAACTTCTGATAAAACTTGCTAGTGGTAATAGTAAATGTACATATCTATCTCCACTTAAACACAGTCTGTAGTTTATATTATTACAAAAAACAAACAAACAAACAAAGTGTCATTCAGCAGAATTGTGTCCACCAGAGTACATTAATGCAGATTTTTTTGAGCTTGTGCATCACCAACAGGTTCCTTTGAATGTTTTTAGATACTGCTCAGCATAGCCCTCCACTTCACCCACTTTTTGACTAGTTGTACCATTTATTTCCCAAAGCCTGCAAGCACCAGTTGTTTCTAAAGACTGAATTTTGATTTGGCTCTCCAAGGCACTGCATAACAGACCCCAGCTTTCAGCTGGCTTTACAGAGTGCTGCAAAGGCCCTATGGCATTTCATAGCTCTAGGGAGAGCTCTGATCCCAAATGCAATGCTGCAGTGCCTCAGAAAAAAGCAAATTCTCCATCATGCAACTTCATATCAATGCAGTGACACTATTTCCTATTATGAATTTACCTTGGCATCTGCTAACAGAGGGATCTCTGCAACATGCACCACTGCACAATGTAAATATGCCCTCCAGTATGTGTGTACATCCATTTTTTAGTCTATAATACCAACTGCAAATATTGGCATGCACAGTTGTGGTGTCTGTGTTTATGAATTGTAAAGAGGCTTAAGTGTTTATCCCCTTTATACACAGAGATATCCTGGACGTGTTCAGACAACATGGAAACCCTACTCTGGCCCCGTGTTCATACTTCTCATGGTACAGGGTGCACATTATTTTTCCTTTACCAACTCTGCACAGGTTCTTTACTGACTTTCCAAAGGGAGAATGTATTAATACAGTACTCTTAGTTGTTCTCTGACTGATTTGCTTCCCAGGGGATAAATGTTCAATAAAATGATAAAATAATATTCTACTCAATATCTTTTACTTCCCAGTCACAGAGGTGTTAATGAGGCTCTTATGTTGCTGCTAGTTAGTCTCCAGTGCCTGATTTAAAATGTTATGCTTTGCTTGGGCTCTTCTAAGTGACACTTCAAACTTTGAAATGAACAGACCAGAAACAGATCCTAAGTTACCTATTACTTGTTTTGCAGTAAAAACGTAGAGATTGCAATGGAGGTTAAAGCATCATGTATTGCTCCTCTACAATGCACACACTACAAGACAGAAGAACTACTCATGTTAATGAAATGGGTTAAAATCTCAGTTATAATGTGATTTGATTTTCAATTAAGAAGTTTTATCTAAGCATTAGGGAGTAAAGAAATGGATTAATGGCTCTGTGTTTGATTAAGATTTGGTAAAGAACATAAAAGAGTTGTATCCCTATTTTAGTCTTTAACTATAGCTTTACTTTAGGTAGACTGTATTGTATCATACTATGAAATACTTATTGCAGCTTTTTGAAATGTAGTTCATCTTCACATAAGTAAGAGGACACCTGTAATATAAATGAACAACTTTTAAGCTGAAATTGGTCAGTTACTTCACTTTTCCACAGAACCTTTCAGACAAAAATCGTGCATTTGAATTTGCACAAAATTCAGGGACAATCTGAGTGGTACTTCAGCTGAATTCCATGCCCCAGCATCACTCTGGAGCTTAAACAGGCTTCAGAAGTGGCCAAATGACCAGACAGAGAAAAGTCCAGCAGGCAGCTCTTTGATAATCTGCATTTTAGCACTCATACACAGAGGAAGTGCTGTAATTCCTGTCAATTACACTTGTTTTCCTCCTTCCCTCGAAATGAGTATTCCCTACTCCAGTACGGCACCAGGTGGACTAGACAACCTTGTGCATGTCTGCATGAGTTCATCACTCTGTCTTTTTTAACTATAAATGGAGATACTGATTTCAGTCATTATTGCACCCAAAAGTTAACCAAGTTTGCCTCCACATCTTATTTGCATTCTACAGTGGGTATCTATGAAGATAAGATATGATGGTCTCATTTTATTTTATGAAGAAGGAGATTCAGAAATAATGAGTAAGATGTGTAAACATCACCACCATGTAGCATTTGATCATGTATGGTTAAAAAGAATGGGTCTGAAAATGCTAACAACTCTTTTACTGAAATATTTCATTCAATTTAATATTGCAGAGGCAGAGAGTAGGAATATGATCCTGTGAAAAAGAAAGAGAAACTATAGAAAGAAATGTCGGGGTTTTCAGATCAAATGCAATGACAAAATCATCTATCTTTTTTGTAAAAAAAATAGTTTAGGTACATCAATAAGTTCTTCAAATTTCCATTTATACAGTCTGTTGTATGGATTTGATCATAAGAAGGTTACAAAAATCTGACATGTTACTCCCACTAATTTTTAAAATATACTCTCCTACATCACCTGTGTATGTCTATTGAGTGAATGGAGGTGAAATACCATTTGAAGAGAAATTATTTCTTTGAATAATTAATAGTGCTACTAAACAATTTACATAAATGTTTGAGATTATTTTTGCAAATCTCATACATTTTAACACAATTTATAATAATTTCTGAGAAGAAATAGCACAATATAAGAAATTTAATATGGCAAGAGTGATATACCATAGTCCATGAATTAACCACTTAGTAGGGTCAGGATAGTTAATTCATGACATATATGAGATTTCAAAATTTCAGTCAAAAATATAGATATCACTTCTGTAGTGATCTTCTTCTCATTACAGAGAATCATTTCTGATGGTGCCTTAAAGCTCAATTAAAGGGTTTAAACTGAACTGTGAAGCAATTTCACCCTAATTCATGAAGACCAGACTGGGATGTCTCAGAGATCACAGTGCTTCCCTGAACATGCAGGAAATGTATATGAAACCACAGCATAGCAACTGTTGATATGAATTGATTTTTAGTGCTAAGTAAGACAATGATTCATAAAGTATATTTTTCTTTTCACAAGCATAATCTCTTAATAAGCTTATGTGTGTTACCCACATGAGTTTACCATACTATTTTATCATTACTTTAATTATGTACCATTTAAATCCATTATTTTTTTCATTTTTTCTAGACCTTCATCTTGGAACTTTGATAATACCATTAGAGACAATGATACTTCCTTAAATATTCACTGCATGTATTTCTGTATATACAAATATCTTGTAGACATCTTCTTTTCCTTGTTAAATAATGCTAAGGTAAATTCTACAGAGCTACATCAATGAAGTTGCTAAAGGTATAACTCATGACTGAAATGGAAAAATTCTTTCTGTCAAAACTCCCAATTCAATTTTGTTATGTCACCTTTATTTAAATAGTTGTGCTCTTAAAATGTTCAGGACAATCAGCATATTTTCTTGCTTTTGTTTGCTTTTTATCTAAAAATTGTGCCTTTTATTTTCCTCTTAGTGTTGAAGTTACTTCTTCAAATCTAAGAGAGATTTTTATTAGATATTAGGAAGAAATTCCTTTCTGTGAGGTGAGTGAGACACCAGAACAGGCTGCCCAGAGAAGTTGTGGATGCTCCATTCCCTGGAAGTGTCCAAGACCATGTTTGACAGGGGTCTGAACAAGCTGGGATAGTGGAAGGTGTTCCTGTCCATGGCAGGGGGTTGGAACTGGATGATCTTTAAAGTCCCTTCCAGCACAAACCATTCCATGATTCCATGACAATTTTTTCATAAAACATAATAGAAAATCATATTTGCGAGAATTTCAAATGGACATTTAGTCTATTCCCTTGCTCCAGAGCACTATCAACACCACTTAGACCATTCTCATGGAGATGTTTTACTACCTCAGTAATGGAAATTGGACAGTATTCCTAGGCAACCTAAAGGAATATTTCACTACCTTTTCAATACTCTTCTAACGTCCCTCCTAATGGCTAAACTTTATTCCATTTTGAATATAGTTATGAGTCCAAGGAATATGGAGACAATCCCAGTAACTTCTCCCTTGCAGGAACTGTTTGAACACACATGAGATTATGGGATCTGCTGCCTTAGTGAAAGACTCAGTTTCTCTACACCCCAGGGTAAAATGCTATAAAAGGTTAATTTCTACACTCCAGGGTAAAATGCTTTAAAAGGCTAATTTCCCAAAGTAATATAGCTGTAAATAATTATTCTAACATACTCAAAAAGCATTCTTCACACTCTCATTGCTCTTAAAGTAAGGAATATTCCAAAGAATATTCTTGCATATTTGTCCTTTAATGTCTCCAGGGTTAGAAAACACATAGATTTTTTTTAAATCATAGGTAGAATCCAAATAATTTTTAATGGTGAAATCATGTTTACTCAGAAGGGAAACAGCTGAAATAACCCTAAAATTGCCCATGTGAGAAAAGAAGTCCTTCAATATCAATGACTTGCCAACATAAAATGATTCTCATTGTGTATACCTGTATTATGGCTGGCCAGCAGAATAGCTGCTGACCTTAAACACCATTTGATTTCTTTATTTTCACAAGCCAAGTAGCTACATAGGCAGGTGCAAACTCATTAAAAGAAATTTGTATCAGGTGGAGCTTCCTCGGGTTTTTTTTTTTTTGAGTAGCTAATTATCACCACTTGCCCTGAGGAAAAAAAAAAAAAAAAAAAGTGAAATAATTCACTCAAACTTCCTGCTCAGAAGTCTCTTAAATTGTGTTTGTTCCACAATAAACAAAAATTTGGGAAGACTAAACCTAAGCAAAAATTCTTCTTGCTCACTTCTTGACATTTCATCAAAAATGTAGAAAGAAGACTCCTCCTAGAGTGTAAATAGCTGAGGGAAAGTCAGAGCATCCTCTATTTACCTCTGCACCTGCAAAAGAAAACAAAAATGTCTGAAGCCCCACCTTTTCAGAGCCTTGTGAAACAATCTGGGAAGGGAGCCAGAGTCTGCTCTCTCACTATATAAGACTTGGGAGCAGACAGGTGTTTCCTCAGAGGCAGGTAGTTCAGTGGCTCCTGCCGGGCTCCCAAAAGATGGGTAAAGGTGGTGGGACACGAATACCACTATGGATATCAATACTAGCCCTGGTCTTCATACATATCAAAGGTAGGAAGATTCATTTGCTTGGCATTTTTACTGTTTTAAAAAATTTATAACTTGCTTTGGAGTTTGAAGTTTTTTTTGTTTTTTTTTTCCCTTGGCTTTGTGAAGTTAATGAACCTATTACCTTCATGCAAGATTTTATTTTCTGCTTAAAATGCTTTCCTTCCTAAGGAGAGAAAATTAACTCTTTTGAAATTGTTGTCCTTTTTTTCTCCATTTAAAAATCTGGAACAGCTCCACAGCATTGAGTGGAGCTCCCTCAGAACTTACATTTCTACAAAAATACCTCAAGACTTGCATTCAGCTTTTAATATCCACTTCAAGGTGGTATAGAATTTCTAAATTACAAACCAAAAGGTGCAAAGGTACCTCTAGAAAGGAACAAATCAGTTGAGGATTATATCTGCATGAATTATTAAAGACTGTTTATCAGCTGATGAAAGAATATTGAAAAAAGTGAGGATTTTGCCTGAAAATCAGGCAATAGATTTTTTAAAATTAATTTAGTCTTGCTTATGAGGTTAAAAAGCTTAGCACATAGGGTTGGTTTGCAATGGGCTGAAAACAAATGAAACTGCTATCAGTATTCTGAGGACATTTACTAGTCATGGATAGAAATCTCTTTAATTTTTTTTTTCCTTTTTTCATCAGATAATTTAGTTTTAAGGTAACAAAAAGGTTAGTTTTAAATTTTGATATCAAGTGCAGATTTTATTGTATGATCTCATATTTTTCCTACTCCTAGGCAGTTCCATAGTAACTTAAGTGGTTAACTGCCCTTGCAGTTTTCTCTGGCCAGAATAGTCTTCCCCTCAACCTGCCCTCTGATGAACTCTCACTAAACAGTGCTTTGAAAGCCCCTCTGGCCCCTGCAGATTATGTATGTATTCCTACTCTGATGCTGCAGTGGAACAGAATGAAAAATGGTTTCTTTGCTTTGGGGCAAAATCAACAGGCACAAATGTATCTATTGGAAAGGGCTGTTTCCTTCTTTGTGGTGTGGCTTTTGCATTTGTTTTCCTTCTGTGGCTTATTACAAAGAGTGCTTGAAACTATAAAATGCAGAGGAACTTTGGTTTTGACAAAGATCTGACCTCTAACCCTAAAGTGAATTCTTCCTGTACAAAAGGGACTTATTTTAAAGCCATGTAGCTAGAAAAAAAAAAAAAAAAAAAGCTTTTACTGATGCTTAAAGCACAGAGTGACTGTAAAACCTAAGAAATTTAGGTCCTTTATCTGAAAAGCTCCTAAGGGAATCCAGGGGTATATGGTGACAGAAGCAGGACCTGCTCAAATCACCACAGGCATGTCTTTCCTGGCTTCCTTGCAGTAATTTATTACCAAAAAATTTAAAAAACAGAAAGGAAAAGGCTGAAGGAGTGGTGCTTGGCCATCATGGTTCCATGTAGCATGGGTCCTGATGCATTTCTGACCTCCTGTACATAAACATACTTTTGATGGTTTTGGTATGCCTAGTGTTGCATGTTTCAACAGATATAATTGAGACATTGAGGGAACTCAAGCAAATTGACATACATATTTCCTTTCTTCCTCTCCCTGATGCAGTTCAAGCCCAGGGTGGTGAACAACCAACAAAGTCAGAGTATGTTTCTCCATCTCTCCTGCAGCGACAAAACTGTAGGTATTTTTTTGCTGATCCCTTTCTAAGGTTTTTTCTAAATAAAGGTGATAAATAGTAAGCTAACTAGAATATTTTTATTCCTAGCTAAAATATACCACACACATTAAAAGAGAAGCCCTCTGTACAATATACCCAGTTCTCAGCCATTCTCTGACTGCTCTAAGCTTGAGAACTTTCTCAGATCTGGCCCAGTGGATCTGCTCTGCTGATATGATACTGTTATCTAATCTTTAACTTCACGAAAGGTACATAACATATCTAAAAGTGTATTTTCAGAAGAGGTGTGTGCTTACACACATCACCAAGGCACTTGATAGCAGGTAATAAAAGGCACATTTTTTTGCACTGTGTCAAGATGACTGCATCACTCACAAGAGAGTAAGAAAACTGTAGCTACCTTGGAATAACATAACTGAACAGTGCAAAATCAGGGTGGAAGGATCCAAAGCTGACTGGTGTATTAGTGATGACAGGCTGAAATAATTGATTATTATGTCTGTCCAGCTAAATATGTGCCACAGATTATTTTAAAATAGCTGTTGTAATCACTATTGCAAAACAGTGCTCTGAGGATCATATTGCTGCTTTTGATTCAGAGTATCAGGGCCAGCATCAGTTTGAAGTCTTGAACAAATTATGGAAGAAAGTACTACAGTCTGTGCAGTTTAGCTGTTAGTGAAATGTATAGAAAGATAGAAAATAAAGCATTGTGTAAAAACCACCAATAAAACCTTGTGGAAACTTTTCCCTAGAGTGTAACTAGTGGAAGGAAATGCTAATCACTAAAAAGACTAGGCAATCTCTACCCATGTTTTAGGACTTCAAAAAAGATTAAACCTGGTCACTTTTTTCCTTTCTATTTTCTACCAGCTGTCAAATCCCAAGGAGTGACAATCATTCCATCTTTTCCAAACACACTGAAAGTAAAGGGTAAGTTAAACAAATATCATGGCTCAAACATTCCTACTCCTCTTAATGACAAAGAGCATGGAGTGACTGAAAGAAATAAGTAGTGTAAGGTCCTTTAGCATCATAAAAAATTAGCAGAAAATTAATTCATCAGGCACTGTGGACAATCTAACTGTGAATCCAGTGCTTTGCCTCATCATTTTATGATGCAGCTGTAAAAAGAAATTTAATATATATATGTACGTATTGTACATGGTTTTCCCCAGTATTATATGTATTTTCAGTAAAGAGAGGAAAACACTAGTGTGCCAAAAACTGTCAAGACACCTTGGGATTCAAGCAGGCTGAGTGTAAATGTGGAAAGGGACTGGGAGGATAATCAGGGGTATTGGAGAGTATGCTTACAAGGAAAGGAAGACTAAAAAGAAAGATTTCTATAATGGGCAGGGGGAGGAGCAGGGAGGTGAACCCCCTTCAAGGTGAAATGTAATTTTGGCACAAGAACAACCAGGCATACATAGGATGGGGATATATTTTGGAAGATGTTAACAAAAGTCTTCCAGCCATTCAGAGGTTGTGGGTATGAGTGGCCTTCCCAAGCAGGAGCATCAGCTAATTTTAAACTAGCTTTAAAATGGTTTTATGATGAAACTTTAGGACTCCATACATTTAGGAAAGGATTTATAGGATAGGGAAGTCATCACAACGAGAGCCACTGGATCTAGTGAACCTGAAGGTCTCTTTTGATCCTAGGCCCTATATCCCTATGAAAACTGATTAAGCATAATAAAAAAATAATGACACAAATAGATTGACAAAACAGAAGAAAAGATGAGCTTTTTGGATGAAGAGGGTGAAAGAAGCAGGAGGGATAAAGCATCTACAGGGAGGATATTGCAGAAAATTCTTACTACTTATTTTGAATCCACAGCTGGCAACCCCTCTCACAATGGCCGTGTATGCAGCACATGGGGGAACTTCCACTTCAAGACCTTTGATGGGGACATTTTTTACTTCCCTGGGGTCTGCAATTACATCTTTGCCTCCAACTGCAAGTCTTCCTACGAGGACTTCAACATCCAGATTCGGCGTGCAATGGTGGAAAATGCTACTGTGATCACTCATGTCATCATGAAGCTGGAAGGAGTGGTGATCGAGCTGACCCCCAGCTCTGTGCTGCTCGACAACAAATTGTAAGCTCCCACCTTGTTCCCAGTGGGCTCTTTCAGCAAGCATCCCTTTCCCTCACCTGATCTCACATTGCTCCCAAGCAGTGAGAGGGGTCAGGCCCTTCCTGAAGCAGGGAGAAAAGGGAGGGCTTGAAAGCAAGCTAAGTGCCACTTCTGCAGGTCATTCCTGTGGCTGTCTTCTTCAGGGTTTGTCTTTGCACTGAACAGTGTGTGGTAAAGCAGTGACTGCTCTTCAGCTTGTACACGAATTAATTAAAAATTATTTGTTTTGGAAACTTGCTACTTATGTAGCAATCGTAGCACTGACTTTGGCATAGGGTGTGAAACCGACCCAAAAGGCCAAGTAAATATTTGGGTAGCTATCCCACAGTGAGCTGTCTCTTATGGCAGCTGTGTACAGTGAGTTAGTCTAAAGGTTATCTTGGTTACAGCTTCCTGAATGGCACTCATGTCACAGAAAGCCTGGAGTCTATCCCTTTATCAAATGCTTCAGGAGTAAATAGCAATATCCTGAAGCACACTGCCTGCAAAACACAGCCTCCCAGCACTTTTTTGAACAATACAACCACAGATATATGCTCATATTTTACACAGAAAAACATCCCTAATGGAGAAAGCCAAAAGGAATAATGGGAAAAGCAAGGCCAATCCATTTGCACGATGAGAGGCAATTTCATAGGAAATGGACAAAATATTACAAACCTGTGTTGTCTGTAGTAGTTATTGCTCTAATTTCTTCATGGATACAGAATGAGAAAGGATATAATTGTGGACATTCAATGAATATTCTGTCCCTACCCCTGCTGATTTATGATGGTCTTTCCCCAGGGTCCAGATGCCCTACAGCCACATGGGAGTCTTTATAGAAAGAAGTAACAACTATTTGAAAGTTTCTGCCAAGTTGGGACTGACCTTCCTTTGGAATGGACAAGATGCCCTCCTGGTAAGAAAACATCCAAAACACAGCAGAAAGTCTGTATTTTGAAAATAGCTTGTTTACACCTTTGCAGTGCTACAACCAGGCAGGTATTAGTTAGTTTTGGACTTGTGTGCAATTTTAGTGTATTACTCTATCTTTTAGTCTCAATTTCCCTTTTTTTTCCTACCAAGCTCAGCTCAGAATCAATAGATGCTGAATTATAATGTTACTACCTCCCCATGAAGTACTCCTCAGATTCCAGACCTGGCAAAATATTGATGTTCACAAACCAGGACTAGGATAAGAAAGAGCTTATCTTGATTATCACTGACCATTCCAATAGTGTCTACCTTGCTATCACACAGCATAGTCTCAACAACAACCATATCTCAAATTTTGAGTACATGAGCAATACTGGTATAGGCTGTACTCTTAACTATGAAGACTGCCATTTCTATAAACCTCCTCTCTTTTTTTTTTTTTTTTTTTTTTAAATTTTTTTTAAGGTGGAACTTGATAAGAAATATGCCAATCAAACTTGTGGACTTTGTGGGGACTTCAATGGAATTCCAGTCAGCAATGAATTTATTTCAGGGAGTAAGTAATAAAGAGCATTAATAAGTACTGGTGGTTTTTTTCTTTCTTTCTTCTTACAATGTATTTTAATACAGGTTGTGGGTTGTATAAACTGGAGATACTTCATGTATTCCTGTGATGTCAGCTGTGGAAAGTCAGGGCTTTGAGATGTATTAGACTGCTTGCATTAGACATGCAGTCCATTAGACTGCTTAAATATTTTAAGACCTGCCACATAAAAATTTCTACTTGTGTTCAATACTTAGGATCCAGTTCTTTACATACCCTGTTCATCTTTTCCTTTTCATATTATAGTGATATTATTTGGTAATCACTGTTCACTTTGTGGCAGGTAGTGTCACAAAAAATAAAAACTCCATGCAAAATACAGTAAGCATTATTCTAATACTGAATAACTGAAAAGTTGGGACTTTGTTTTTTACAGAGACAAAACTGACGCCCATACAGTTTGGTAATATGCAGAAGATGGATGGACCCACAGAGCAGTGTGATGATCCTATTCCTCCTACTTCTCTGATGAACTGCTCAAGAGAATTTGTAAGAACCTCTCTCTCAAAATTTGTTTTCTTGATGTGCATACATTCTCTGTCTTTGGAGAACTTTTTAGAAGAGGAAGAAACAGAGCATGAATATGACTCAGCTGTAGGTCTCAAAAGAAAAATATTTTAAATTTCATGTTGAATTCTTTGCTAAAGTGAATGCTAAAAATTTGCATTCCCCTTCTATAAGAAGACTGCATATTTTCTTGAAAGAGAAAATTACTAAGAAAGTCTTAATATAAGGAAATTATATAATGCTTGGGAAGTGATCTGAGGTGATGGTAACTAAGGATATGGAAGCTACTAGAGTTAATCAAAGGAGTTCCATGTGGTTTTGTCTTATAGTTATATTTTTCCCTAAATATCAGCTTATGGTTATTGTTGGATGAGTTTCTGGACAGATCAATCTTTGGTTTATTCTGCTCTGTCCCTTAAATAATTAGTTTCATATTTTCTTAACACTTTGTTTTCCCTCTCTTTTTTTTCCCTAGGCTTCTATCTGTGAGACAGTATTAACCAGCAAAGCCTTTACGAGTTGTAACATGCTTGTGAATGTCCAGGACTACATTGACACTTGCACACAAGACCTGTGTCACTGTGACAGCTCCATGGCTGATTTCTGCATGTGCAACACCTTTGCTGAGTACTCCCGGCAGTGTGCTCATGCAGGTGGACAGCCCTTGAACTGGAGAACCTCAGACCTGTGCCGTGAGTGTCTTGGGAAGGGACCTCCACCTGTGCTTACTGCACACATCCAGCAAACTTCAAATATGTGTGGTTTTTTTACTGAAGAAAACAGCAATTCTGAAGTGCATGCAGTTATAATGAAATCAGTTTTAGACTGGTCATACACAAGACTGAGAATATGGAAGTTTAGGGGATTTTGCCTAGGGAATTTTCAATGTAAATCAGAAAATCTAAAATGTTTCAGCCTCCGCTTGGATCAGGACACCCTGTCATATCTTGATACAAAACCACCTAAATTGCGAATAGTTCTTTCTCAAAATTTTAAATATAAATACTCTTTTAAATATAATACTCTTTCTACTTTTAGCCAAATCATGTCCGTTCAACATGCAATACCACGAGTGTGGCTCTCCCTGCTCTGACACGTGCAGCAACCCGGAACGATCTGCACTTTGTGAAGATCACTGTACAGATGGCTGCGTCTGTCCTCCAGGCAAGCTCATTTCCTGCCCTTTTCTCATTGCCAAAACCCTCTAGAATACCTACTTGTACACATTTAACAACTTTCATACTCTGGATCATTCCCATCACATCATCAGTGTTATTATCATTGAAGTAATAGTTGCATTTCTCCCCTGGATGCACTACTTCTATTCAAATTACTAAATATGCTCTTTTAAACAACAAATGTGCTCTATATGTATATCTAAAATGACTGAACTGAGAATAAAATAATTTGCTCCTAACAGAGTCTTCTATTCTCAGCATTCAAATTCAGTTCACAGAAAGTATAAAGTGTTTGAGCAGATTTTGCATGCAATAACTCCTGCTGTTAGGAAAGCTGCATCTGATTCCACAAATGACCAAACGCTTCTTGTCAAGTGTTGTGTGTCTAAACTACAAGGAGCTGACAGAGCATTAGGCAGTGTGTTAGATCTGGTGTTTTAGAGAATTACACACAAGAACTTCATATCAGTACAAGATAGAAGTGTTCTTTGTTGATGCTTCTGGGTCTAAATTTTTGTTGCTGTTGTGACTGTGTATCACAGGACCTTCACCCCTTGCAGCTGTTCTGCCCATCCCCATGATGTCTTACAAAATTCACCTTACTTGTTTGTGTAGTAGCATTGACTTTTCTAAGGCAATCCTCTGTCTCTGGGCATAGAAATATTTACTGTACAGATATGTCCCTGGGTAGTATTACAAATAGTTCATCTATTCCAGCTCATTACATAGCAGTTGTAATCTTAATTCCATTCTAAGGAAGTCCATAACAGAAAGGTATTTTCCTAGAAGTCCCTTTTGATCATGCTAAGATTTTTAGATAGATTTCAATGGAATATAGCCTTTCAATCTCTACATAGCTTGCATATCTACATATCCTATTATTTTAAAGTTCAGAAGAAACAGGACATAGGCAGCTACTAGCTGTGTGTTCAAAGGCAGGTTCTGCAGTGCACAGAATGAGTAACAGACCCTTTATTTTCCCAGGGATGGTGTTTGATGACGTTAATGGTGCTGGCTGCATTCCCCGCAGAGAATGCCACTGTACCTATGAAGGTGAAACTTACGCTCCTGGTGCCTCCTTTGCATCTAAATGCAGATCATGGTAATGTATTTTCTCACTTTTTATTTTTTGGGGTTTTTTTTTGGATTTTGGGTTGAGATTTTTGGTGCATTGGCTGAATATTTACTGATTTTTCCCTTAAAAACAAATGAGCAACTATTTACCATTTGAAGTTCCCTAATTGCATTGCTTTAGAGGTTACTTTCGTGTCTGTTTTCCCTTCACACTTGAAACAAAAATTAGAGTTTTTGAACAGGTGCTTCAATTTCAAGAAATACCAATGAAGGAAGATAATCAAAGTCAAATACCAGATGTGTTTAAAAATGTGTATTCATGTCATACCTTTGCAGCACCACAGTGTAATGCCAAGATGCTCATGTAAATACTATAGAGGCCATGACTTGTGGGTGCATGTTGCATTTAGAGTGGAAGACATAATTTGAGAGGCATGTTTGAAAAATACATAATATATTTTTAATATCCCTCTAATTACGGAAGGATTACTGCATAAGTTCATGTAGTACCTATATATTTATTTTCCAAGAAATACTTAGCATGCTTGACAAGGATTGCAAGTTCACCAGGACTGAATTCTGTCCAAAGACTGGAAATGAACAACAATATATATAGAAAATTATCACCTTAATAGAAACGTGCCTGCCCCATATTTGTCTGAGAATTTCAAAGCAATACTGGTTTCTCTACAGTATGATCAGTGTTTCAAGAGGAAAATGAAGGCATCATCTACCCTTACTGTCTATTGCATTTACACTTGCATTACCTGGTGTTACTGAATGACTCCTTCATTTCAGTACCTGTGTTGGAGGTGAATGGTCTTGTGTCACTCAGTCGTGCCCTGGGACTTGCAGTGTTGAAGGAGGTTCTCACATTTCAACATTTGATGAGAAGTACTATTCCTTCTTTGGAGACTGCAGTTATGTCCTAACCAAGGTAAAAAAAGTCACAATTCTTGCTAAAGAAAAATGTTCTTATTATATATGCTGGCAATCACATCAGTTTTCTGAATCTCAGAGGGTTAACGTGGTTAGAGGGTTAACATCCCTAAATGGATTTTAGGGGCTTTTCTGTTAGGGTTATACTAAATATTATTGAAGCATTTTTGTGTTCTTTGATCATTGTTTAGGATCAGCACTGCATTTTTGGTATATTTCATAACCCTAGGTTTATTCATTGCTTAATTTTACTGGATGCCTAAAGTAAATATTTTCATAAGGACTTCATATTAAATAAAATATATTCTTTACATGATCAATCTGAACAAGAATAAGAATAATAAAATCTTAGAAATGAACTAGAATGAGATGATTTAGAAATAGATTAGCCTAAATCAATGAAACTTTAGGATAAAATTCCCAAGCACTGCCTTGATGCAGAATGGCAGCATAGGTCAGACTTACACATTAAACTCCTTTTGGCACCAACATGCAAAACTAGATTCTCAGGGTCTCTGGAGGCAAAGGAAAACCCCTAAATTTGCATACAAAAGTTCAAAAAGCCCCAGAATTTAATACTGAATTTCTAGATGGCTATAATTCTGCATCTCAGCTGTCTTGAACTTAGTCTTCAATATACCAAAAAAAAGTAAGAAGACATGTTAGGAATCACAGCCTTGTTTGAGTCTTTCCCTGTTGTGTTTTGGCCATTAGGCACACTTTGGAGATGGCTTACAGAGCAAAGCCCTATGAAAATCAGAACTGAGTCCAAATCTGAACGTTCATCCAGTAACTTCCTGAATAATAATTTTAGTTTCATTTTTTCTTATGGGAGGATATTTAAATCCATATTTGCTACCTGCTAAAATAATGTCCAAACCCCCAGGATCTTGAATAATCTATTCAGTGCAGAAGACATTGGAAACAATCTTTCCTCTCCCTGGTAAACTTCATAACCAGTGGGCAAGAAAGGCACATCTCCTTCTGCTCAAGCCTATTAAATAGTTATTACCTGCACATTAAGAACTAGTCTTACTAATGCATGAGGAAGTTTTAATGTTCAGATAAATGTCTAACTCACCCCTGAATGCTAGAACCAATGTACAGCTTCCAGTGTGCAGACTGCACGAATGCCAACTTACATGGTAACTCTAGACATATGTTAGACCATATGAGCAAGAAGAAATCAAACAAACAATACATTAAAGGACTATCTTTGCTAAGAATTCCACTTGCTTGTGAATCTTTTTGAGATATTTCAATACAGCAAGTCCTTTTTAACAGTATCTCGTGTTTTCTTCTTCAAGCTGTGTGACAACAATGAGTTCACAGTGCTGGGGGACATCCACAAGTGTGGCCTGACTGACACTGAGACGTGCCTCAAGGGTGTAGCCATCAGCCTAAACGGAGGACAGACGGTGAGCAGCAAGTGCACACACCTGACATTCTACAGGGGTGTTATCTAACATTAACTGGCAAGGCAAAGGACATGTAACAGCACAGACAAGAAATTTGCACTGCCTTTTTGTTTTATCTCATTTGAACATTATTAAAAGAAAAATTAAGAATAAAATAAGCACATGGAAAGAGAAGGTCTTAGTAGCTCTCTGTTATTTAGATAATTTCTGGTTTTTGCTTTCTTGGACAATCAGTGGACACAATAACAAATATTAAAGAAATAGTACAGGAATCAGAACATCATCATAGTCTCCCTCGTTTCCCCCCTGCCCTTTATCTTGAATAGTATTGGATAGGAAACATTTGGAAAGTATTTAACTTCTTGATAACAATCATCTTTTCTTTTGGACAGAACATTGTGATCCAGCCTTCTGGGAGTGTATTTGTGAATATGATCTACACACAGCTACCATTCTCAGCAGGTAAGTTCCTTTGAAAAATTTCTATTTCTCATTTTTACTTTAAGATGTTATTACTTGAGTTAACTAAAGCCAAGTTCTACCTCTGGTTACACTGCAGCAAGCCCAGAGCACTGCCTCCCATTTTTATGTAATAGGATTTGCCTCTTCAACACTAATAATTTTTAGCAAAATCCTGATTTAAATTTAGCAATATCTAATTAGTTCAAGCAAATAGTGTTATTGCACACTTTCAGATCCAAACATTGTCATAAGAGAGGAAAGAAATTCTGATATGCAACTGGACTCCAATTCCCTGTGTTCCCCCTGTCCCTGTTCTTAAAGCAAATTCATTACTGAAGTTTCTTACATGCCAATTCTTCTCAAACACTACTGCACCTGAAGACAAAGCAAACCATGAAAGGACAGAGTAAGTCCAGGCTTGAGTCTTCAATTAAATAGTGCTATGGCATTTTCATCAAACAAAAGCAACTTTTTAAATAGCAACAGAAATGTGTGTTCTTCCCTCATTTTAAAACACCTGACAGAATGTGGAGGTTTTGTATACATTTGTTGCTTAGATGTTTAGGTTAGACTGTTTTGGTGCTGGATTTGAAATCCTGTGAGGATAACTTTCCCCTCAGTTCTTCAGAAATTAGGATCATATCAAACACACAGTTGTAGAATTTCTCTACTGTATTGTATTGCTCCTGTAATGAACAATTAATTCAACTGTTAATCTTGAATGAAATGATAACTATTTTGTTTTTATATCCCTAGCAAACGTCACCATCTTCAGGCCTTCATCCTTCTTCATAATTCTGCAAACAACTTTTGGTCTTCAGCTGCAGGTTCAACTTGTGCCTTCAATGCAAGTTTTTATAGATTTAGACCCATCACACAAAGGGCAGACCTGTGGTGAGTGACCTTGTCCTAACAACTGCCTTTACCAGTACCTGTCATCCTGTAAGAGACTTGCACAGACCATCTGCTTCCTTCTAGGTCTCTGTGGGAACTTCAATGATGTACAGACAGATGATTTCAAAACCACCAGTGGTGTGATAGAGGGCACTTCAGCTGCCTTTGGCAATACTTGGAAAACTCGGGCTGATTGTCCTGATGCCAAAAATACCTTTGAGGACCCCTGTACTGTCAGTATACAAAATGGTAAGTTCAGCAACATCTTCTATTCTCCTTTAAGATGCAAAGAAGGAATAAGCTGATCAATCACCAAGCATTTAGCCAAAAAAAACAGAACTACTTGCACACGCATACAATTTCCCTCAGTTGACACTAGAAATCTTCCATTAATAAATAATAACTAGCAAAATATTTTATATCTTCAGCTATATTCCTTTGGATCAAGACAGCAAGTCAATTTACTTAAGGGAAACTGGAACCATACAGCGTATTAGGGATTAATTCCTGGAAAAGACTGATTGTCACATAGGGGGGAAAAAAAGCTGTGCCTAGATGCTCTGAAGGTTGTGACCCTTCTTCTGCTCCTAAACTAAGAACCAGACTTGCAGTTCAGAGATTGAAAGCATACAAGCTCCATTTCAGCCAAAAATATATATAATTCTTGAGTATTCACAAGTTACTGTTCTTTGTCTTCTGAAATGAACTAGCATAATGTGAACCTTTCATTTTAAAATTCAGCTATCTTTAGTTTATTCTATGACATTCATTGATTGGAGAACACTCAGTGTATGAAGAATTCATATTTCTGCCTAAAAGTGCAAGATCGTGTGCCTCAGCAAATACAGAGCTTAATTATATTGTGACATTAAGTTTCTGCAATTTCCCTGGAGGAGGTATAGCTACCCTGAGACAAAAGTGCCATAGAAATCCTTACCATGTTTTCAATTCACAGACCAGTATGCTCAGCACTGGTGTGGACTGCTCTCTGATACCACAGGACCTTTTGCTGAATGTCACTCAACAGTGAATCCAGAAGTCTACCAGAAGGTATTTGGCTCTAACCCTATCCAATATGGGAGAAAATGACTTATTTCTGATACTGACACCTGAGAGAATAACTTGCTATTTGTGAGGGGATGCATTCATGGTAGTTCTTTACAAACCAAGGGTTCATTCTTATCTACACAATATGAAATCTTCTCCTTTGTGAAGCTATTTTTCTTTCCATCCCCTGGAGGATAAACTTACAAGTGTATTCCTCCTGCACCTATTTTTAAATGCAAACTTAGACCAAGCTAGGAGTCTGGATTCCCTGCAAAGGATGAAACTTCTCCCTTCTGAGACCTATAATGAAAGCTTTAGCCAGAATCCTAACTGGCACTTTACCTCCTTTGAACTGCTTTATATATATGCAAGGACAAGGCAAGAAGTGTGTAAAAATCAGCAATGAGAATTAGACAAGATATGAACAAAAATGCTCTAGTAATTCAAGGTGGTGAAACCCTGTAACAGAGTTCCTGGGTACTTTAGAAAACCTTCCAGCTGTTGGAAATTTGTAAGATTGTTTAATAAACATAATCTGGAATTAAAAATATTGTACTCTCCCTGCCCAGCACAGAAACACATCAAATAACTTCTTGTGTTCTTTGTTCCTCTGCTGCAGAGAGCTCAGGCTCTTAAGCATAAGCTCCAAAATCTGGGTGGCATCAAATAATCTCCATTTATTCTATATATACATGGAACAGTGGCAAAAAAATTGTAGTTGAAAAACTTAGGAAAAAAAGTTAAAAATAGTGGACCTCTAATTACGCTTTTTCCACATAAATAATCTCTCCTGAAATAGTTCAATAAAACTCGGATACATATTTACTTATACATGTGGATTATACTTGCTTTAACCTCTAATGAAAATAACACTCTTAAACTGCAGACTGCCATGGCTTTGACATGACATTCTAATGATCACATGTGATACTCTCTTCCTAGACCTGTATGTTTGACACCTGTAACTGTGAGAAGAGTGAGGACTGCATGTGTGCTGCCCTCTCCAGCTATGTCAGAGCCTGTGCTGCTAAAGGAGTCCTCCTCACTGGATGGAGGAGCAAAGCCTGCAGTAAGTTTTGCATCCCTTTGAAAATAATGACCAAGGAAGCCCCATGCAGCAGCTCCCAGGGATTCAACAGTAAATAGTATTAAACTAGGGTTGAAGTATAGCATTGACTTTCAAGAAGCTGAGGAGGAAAGGAATGCCATAAAAGACAAAAAGGAAGAAATGTTAAAAAGAGGTTTTGTTAGTTTACTTGCTGAGAACCATCAGAAAAAAAGCCTGAAGAGCAATTCCCTTGCAATACAAATAAAATAAGTAGGGTATTTCTCAACTTACTTTGACAAAAAGGATAAAAATAGCATAGAGGAAGAAACATATTGTCTTAATATAATTGAACTTCGTTCTTTTTTTTAACTTGGGCAAAACATTTGACACATTTAAAAGGGAAAATTTTGCCATAGTATTACAAAAAAATTACACTACTGGGGATATCAGTAAAGCAAGTGTACATACAATGCCATGTTTATCATATGTACTTTATCTGAAATACTTTATACCTATATTGATTCTTGAATGACCAACAAATGTGACTCACCTTCTTACTCTCAAGCAAAATACACCACCTTGTGTCCGAAGTCCTTGAAGTACACCTACAATGTCAATTCCTGCCAGCCCACCTGCCGCTCTCTGAGTGAGCCTGATGTCACATGCAGCATCAAGTTTGTCCCAGTTGATGGCTGTACCTGCATAAATGGAACCTACATGGATGACAGTGGCAAATGTGTGCCTGCTTCCAGCTGTCCTTGTTACTACAAAGGAATGCCTCTGTCTTCTGGAGAAGTTGTCCATGATAATGGTGTTGTCTGGTAAGAGATCGCCTATTCCCATTTCTTTTAACCAATCATGAAACCATATAAATGATATGAAATCAAATCAAATTAATTTCTATACCTAAAACTTTCACTTTAAAAAATCACAGCTTCTTAAAAAATTCTTAGGGCTACCCATGTTTGGCAGATTGTACATAAACAACTATAGGAATTCAATAAACAGTCCTGTGGTGGGTCAGCCTTTGCTAACAGCTAAACTCCCACCTTGAATCTTTCTCTCTGCCTTCCTTTGTTCCATGCATACTTTTCTTATCCATGACTGAAAAATGCTTGTTCCATGCTGAAAGATGTCTGATAATTGTTACCAGTTAATTCCATTATGATGGCAATCTGAAGGACAGTTTTAAACCAGGCATGTAGACAGACTAAATATTTCTTTGTATAGAATCTACTTGTATTTTGTTCTACTCTAATATAGAATATTGATATATTTGAAATGTGTGAACTATTTTAAAATAAGACACATTTATCACGCAGTATTTTTTCATTATTTCAAGTTCATTGGGAAATAGGCTGAAACCTAATAAGTTAAAAAATATCCATTCCCTTGTTTTTATAGCACTTGCACCTATGGAAAGCTGAGCTGCATTGGAGAGAAGCCTGAACCAGGTAACATATCATTTAAGATTTTCTTTAATTCTCCCTTTCCATCTTCACTATTTTCCTTTAGCTCTTCTCTTGTTATAATGATGCAAACCTGTACAAGTCTGAAATCAGCCAAGAAAATGAATTGAGAACTTCTGTAATGCCGAGGACATTCTCAAAATATAGAGAAACACGGTCTTACTTTTCAGGTGGCTGAAACAAGTTAGAACCCACTGGGTTACCCAAGGTAAAAGGATACTTGGTCACCTCACTCAATGTGAGAAGGAAGCTATTCACATTTTAATTGAAATGTAGAAGCAAAAAACCCCAAAGCAAACAAAAAACAAAAAAAAAAGTCCAAAATGTTATCCTATTTTGTTCTGTTTTCCTGAAAGGAAGTGTTTAATGAAACTAGCTAAAAATTAATTTTGAGTTGTCAAAGCATAATCACAACAACCAGGTGAATATGAGATCAAATCTATTTGGTTTCTCTTTCTTGCTACATGCATCACATTAAGGTACACATAATTCACTAAGGTGTACTTCCATTTTTTCTTGGAAACACAAAGATACATTTGTATGGTTGGTCTCACATTTCTCATGGCTTTTCTCTTCCAGTCTGTGTGCCTCCCATGGTTTATGTTGACTGTGGGAATGTCACTGCAAACGTGGTAGGAGCAGGATGCCAGAAGAGCTGTCAGACTCTAGATATGGAATGTGTAAGTACAGACTCTTTATACCTAGTTGAAAGGATATTAATCAAGACCTTTTACAATTACCAAGTACAGCTGGACTCTTCCAGCAGGCAAATGTTTCAAGACACATTTTCTTTATGGTCCTTACAGTACAAAACTCACTGTGTCTCTGGCTGTGTATGTCCCCATGACCAAGTGTTGGATGGCAAAGGTGGCTGTATAGCTCCAGAAGACTGTCCATGTATTCACAATGGGAATTCCTACAGTCCAGGAGAATCAATCAGAGTTGGCTGTAACAACTGGTAAGAGCATATAAAAAATAATATTTTGGAAATAGAACATTTAAGCTCTGTGTAAATAATATTATTTCACTCTAGCAATACCAAGATTTCTAGAAAGGAATCCTGCATAAAATTCATTTAGTACCTAAAAAGCAAGCTCTGAATATTTTTCTCAATGGTGCAGCCCAGAAATTGCAAGTAGTCAGAAAAACATAATAGTTTTGATGTTATATTCATTCAAATCAAAAGATCCTTTTCTCTTCCAAGAAAATCTTATTTCGGTAGATCCAACAGAATCTGGAAATGTGAAAGAATTGGTGTTTCCTAATGCAGATGATTAATTATATTATTAAGTAACAGTCTTTGGATAAATCCCAATAGTTATTGAGCTATGCTACATTTTTGAGAAGCAAACCTTATTTTTTCATTCGAATCTTAATGCATTTTAAAATATAAAAAAAGTACCTATATTTACATTGTGTGTTTGTCTAGTTTTTACATTTGGAGTGCTTTTTGTCCCGTGTAGCACATGCAGAAACAGAAAATGGCAATGCTCTGAGGAACCCTGCCTGGAGACATGTTCTGTTTATGGAGATGGGCATTATACCACCTTTGATGGCAAACGCTTTGATTTTGAAGGAGACTGTGAATATGTTCTGGTCCAGGTAACAGAGTCCTGCCTAGATTTTTGCTCTAAGCACCTTGTCTTTTATTTATGAACATATAACATAGTTAACAGTGGATATCACTCTCCTGTTTCAGAACTACTGTGGTCAACAGGCTATGAATCAGGGAACCTTCAGAGTCATCACTGAGAACATTCCATGTGGCACTACAGGAACTACCTGCTCTAAATCTATTAAAGTTTTCCTGGGAGTAAGTTTATTCCTTTGTTTTTTATAAGTTGTGTCAGGAGGATGGAACAAGCTGTCCCAGGTAGACTGCATAGGGGAAGTGGCCTCCAAGATAATGAAAATATCACTAGACTTTTTGCTCTCTGCTCTAGAAAGGATAGGAGGGAAATCTATAGAGAAATCTCTTAACATGAGGTTGTTGAATAGGATCCTTTTGATGACAACATTATTTCATGAAGTTACTATCAATATATAAAACTACAAAATGGGCAACTTTTTAAATTGGCCTTTAACTTTTTCTTCTCCTGTCTTAGAACTATGAGCTGGTACTCAGTGATGGACACTCTGATGTCATCCAGAGGACACCTGGAGGAAAAATGCCATTCCAAATCCGTTCCATGGGCATCTACCTGGTGGTTGATACTACTGTTGGTCTGATACTCATGTGGGACAAGAAAACCAGTATATTCATCAAACTTAGTCCCAGCTTTCAGGTATACTTTGAAAGTGAAAAGATGAATAAAATTAATTCTGTAGCATACTCATATTATCTCTCAAAGAAAGAGGGTGGAAATTCAGGCTGTAAACCAGGAGACTGTGACCAAAAGTGCAGAAATCACATATTTTTATCATTATTGTGTTGACCTAAATTTTGTACTATTTATTATCCTTTAATTACATTTTTTTTTTGCAATGGTATAATAGCAACTTTATCAGTAGCTGTCTTCATGAAAAACTCTCCCTGAAGAGATGTATTTAGGATCAGCTAAAACCAAATATCTTAGTACTTCAGAACAAAACCCATAAGTCTAATCCTTCCTCACAATAAGTTGAAGACTTTTCTTCATAAAAAGCATTTCATGGGAATGTCCAATGCTGTTACTAAATAGGCATTAATAACCTTAAATAAGATGGTTACATAGGAGTCATCCTGAGGTCTGTTACTCACTACGAAATTATACCTTATTGATCCTTGTCATTTTGTTTATCCTGATGCAGGGCCATGTCTGTGGACTTTGTGGAAACTATGATGGCAATGGGAATAATGACTTCACTACTCGCAGTCAGTCTGTGGTAGGAAGTGTGCTGGAGTTTGCCAATAGCTGGAAAGTGTCTTCTAGTTGCCCAAATGCCAATCGTACACAGGACCCATGCACTGCAAACCCATACAGGAAAGCCTGGGCACAGAAGCAATGCAGCATCATCACCAGCCAAGTGTTTGCCAAGTGTCACTCACAGGTATGACAAATTTAGTCTTAAAATTCTTGACAAAATTATTACATCCATTTTTATGTGAAATGGATTGAAAAATACTCTAAAATACACTTGGTCATGCCTGAGAGACTGCATAGAAATATTTTCACTTTCATTTTCTCGGCTTTTTTTCTTGAGCAAGTACACTGAAGAAATTGATTGTGTTGGTTGGTGTGTTTTCAATAGAAGGAATAACAATAGATAAATCTCAGTATATGCTTTATTTTCTAATAGCATAATTTTCTACTAATATAAATATTGCCACCTGATATGTATAACTGTGCTAGCTTGTAGTAATTACCAGTATTTTGCAACAGTCTTAAACATCAAACGGTTCTTAATATTACAGTTTGCTAGCAATAGGTTTATTCTACATTTGCCTCTTGATTTTTTTCAAAGCATTCTTGTAATTTTTTCCCCTTTTTTAGCTTTTTCACATACAGAGATGAGAGTTTCAGTTATCTTATTCAGCTATTTTAGGGTAGTGCATAGGACAAGGGCATGAAAACTTTAATGTTTTCTCCATCAGGTTGAACCAAATGAATATTACCAAGCATGTGTGGATGATGCTTGTGCCTGTGACACTGGAGGAGACTGTGAATGTTTCTGCACAGCAGTAGCTGCCTATGCTCAAGCATGTAATGAGCTGGACATCTGCATATCATGGAGAACCCCATCCATCTGCCGTGAGTTTCAAACCACTACCTTTTTAAGGGGGAAAGGAAACAAAGTAGAACAAGAAAGGAAGGATAAAATTCCATTTCTAAGAGGCACAGTTGTGTGCTTAAGAAACAAAGAGACAAAATCGAAAAAAACACCTAAAAACCCCCAACAAAGCAGTTCGGTAAATCACTAGGAGACAATCCATCTTAGTAAAATGAAACCACAGGTAATAATTTTACAAGCAATGTGATTAGTGTCCAATTAACTTGACAATCATGATAGACTACTGGTGAAATATGATATTTTATTACATTGCCACCTGTCTACATCAGGTTCTATGTAAATAAAACATTAGTGCATGTGTGACTCAATCAACTGATTTTCATGTTTAATGTGTAACTCTATTCTATGATGTGTATATTTATTGATGTCAAAAGGTTTTAGAAATGTAACAATTGTATTACCTTAGCAATAAGACAATGTAGTGTTTACCACCTATGTGATTATGCTGATCCTACTGGGTTTTTACCAAGCAAAACCAAAACAGTACAGAGCTAAATCATCAAAGACCATTTTCTGACATTTCTTCTTCTAGCTCTGTTCTGTGATTACTACAATCCACAAGGAGAATGTGAGTGGCACTACAAGCCATGTGGAGCACCTTGTATGAAGACCTGCAATAATCCAAGTGGGAAATGCCTTCATGAGATGAGGGGTTTGGAAGGTAAATATAATTATGCGTATCTCATTCTGCTTGAAAGGTTAAAATGCAGTAGGGTGAACAAAATTTGTATTACTCAATGTATGACATATTTACACTAGAAATTGTACGATGGAATGTTGTAATTAGTATTGCATGTCCTAATGAATTATGTACTTGTTTGGAATGAAGATGAGGAAAAAAAACTCCAAAGCATATTGTACAATCAAAGGAATAGCAGTAAGAGGGTCTGAAATTCCATTTACCATGTGGGACATTTTGGGAAAAGCAGATATGAGTATAGAGTTACTTAGGAAAGGCCTAGTGTAAACTTGACTTTCTTTTTATTGCAGGCTGCTATCCACAATGTCCAAAGAACAAGCCCTATTTTGATGAGGAAACTATGACCTGTGTTTCTAATTGTGGTTGCTTTGAAGATGGAAAAAATTACAAACCAGGAATGGAGATGCCTTCAAAGCAGAACTGTGAATCATGGTAGGATTAGAAAAGAATTTTAAAAGTAGAGTTTAAAATCGTGGAATGTAATTCATTGCATATTAAATTTGTTATTCACCAATGGGAACTAGGCCAATCAGAGGCTGAACAATGTCTAATTTTCTTACCAGGAAATTAAATGACAATGTAGTGAAACATTTTATCATTGAGAGATTAATTTACTACTTATTTTGTATATTTATTAAAGTTCTTTTAATTTATTATCATTATTAAATGAAGTGAAAATAAGATACAGTTACTGTGCTTTTCCCTTCCAAAAATAAATAGACCTATTGGGGAGACAGATGATTTGAAATATTCTTATCTCACACCTTTTGTCCTGTTCCCAAAAGCACTGGTAGGGATGCAGTATATTTTATATGCAGGCTCAAAGAAAAGAGCTACCTTTCTTGCCAGGGAACTACATGAAGATAGCTAGCCTGAATTTGTACAGCAGATCTGACTGTCTAACTCAGAGAAGATAGGGTCATTTTGTGCTTAAACACACAATGAATAGTGAAGGATTGATAGAAGAAAAATGAAAACAAAAAAATGTCACAAACAACTATGTCCATATTCATAGTCTGTTTTTCTCTTTTTCAGTGAATGTACAACTCATGGCAAAAAATGCAGATATGATGAACATGGTATGTTGATGAAGTGGTTTCTATATAAATAACATTTAGGGTACTCTGTGTTTCAGATAGCAAGGAATAATATCCTGTTTTAATCTACAGAATGTGTCTGCAGTTATGAGGGGCAGAAATACAACTACAAAGATGTAGTCTACAACACCACAGATGGAACAGGATGGTGCATTGTTGCAACTTGTGGTCCCAATGGAACGCTTCAAAGATTTATCTATGAATGTCCAAACTTAACATCACCTACAACAGCAACGACATTTCACTCCAGCTCTACACCACCTACCACTACTTCCACAGGTATATCCTTTGTAAACCATAAGAGTGAATTCTCTTGTTTAATGAGAAAAATATTTTACAGTGCTCAGTGGATTGCTCAGATATGGGCATTGAGGTAATGAAATTTTGAGTTTTAGGATTCTTGCACAATATTGTTTGGGTTGGGAATCCCTAGTTACTCTGGGCATATGTTGTTTTATGAAATCAATATTCAGTATAAAATACATAGATTTAGAAGTTACAGAATATATCAGCATTGCTAGAATTCAGTAGCAATTTTCCATCTATTTCATAATGAGAGTTCACCTCCAAATGCTCTCCAACCAATAAATGGTTTCTTAAGACAAAGTGTAGGAATGCTTGAAATAGAGGAGCAGAGATAATGCAGTGAGGAGTAAACTGATTTGGAAGAAAAAAGTAGCTATAGATCTCGTTGCATACACTAAACGTTAATCTTTTCAGTGATTTCAATGCATTCCAGAGAGACTAGTATATAGTGAAGAAAGATAGATGCAACCAAAGCAAGTACACTGAACCAAATGAAAAACAAGTGAGACTTGGGGTTTTTCCATTATAAAATTAGACCTGAGACTTAATTCAGCACCTTGTAACACATAATTAGTATTCTGTTACGAAGTGGCAGTTCCAAGCATGTCACTGCATTAAATTGCTGGGTGATGGATTTTCCATTCTACAACATATTAAATTATATGTATAATGAAGTGATGCACGACAGGAGAGCATGGTGGAAGAAAAATGATATCAGAAAAATTGCCAGCCCATTAAAAATAAGGAAAAAAAGTATCTGAAGGAATTCATTCTTAATTTCATGATATCTTTTTTTCTCCTTCACAGTGTCACCAACTACATCAGTATGCGTTCATGAAGTGTGTCAGTGGTCAGAATGGTATGATGGGAGTCTACAAACCCCTGGCTATGATGGGGGAGATTTTGAAACTTTTGATGATTTAAGAGGAAAAGGTTATGAAATCTGTCAAAACCCAAAGGCTGTTGAATGCAGAGCAGAAAAGTTCCCTGAAATACCGCTGACAGATCTTGGCCAAAAAGTAGAATGCAGTACAACACGAGGGCTTATATGTTACAACAAGGATCAAATTTCAACAATGTGCAACAACTACGAAATCAGAATCCTCTGCTGTGTTTTTGTACCATGCTCTTCCACAACACCTTTCAGGACATCAACTCCAGTCACAACTCCACCTCCAAAAGAAACATCTACTGAAACAACGTACACATTTCCTACAACTTCTGAAGCTACAACCTTCACAACTTCAACTATGGAGGAAACAACAACTACGACACCACCACCTGTAACCACATCACCTTCTACAATTCCTCTTTGTTTCAAAGAAAAATGTTACTGGACAAGATGGTATGACGTCAGTTATCCAGGATCAGGATACAATGATGGAGATTTTGATACAATTGAGAACATTAAAAATAAAGGATATAAAGTTTGTGACAATAGAAAGGATGTGGAATGTAGAGCAGTGCGGTTTCCTAATACACCATATCCCCTACTAGAGCAACACATAACATGCAACACAGAAGAAGGCCTGAAATGCTACAATAAAGATCAACTGCCACCGATTTGCTATAATTATGAATTGAGATTTAAATGCTGCGAAAATATAATGGTACCGTGTGAAACAACAACAAGAAGTGTCACTACAACACAAGAAACGACAATTTCGTCTACTACAACATCTGAAATAGTACCGACTACACTAAGTTTACAAACAAAACACAAGACAACAACGAAACACACAACTCAACCTAAAACAGAATTCATACATACTAGAACAACATCAAAACCCACAACGCAAACTACAAGCAGGACAACAGTAAAAACGACAACATATCCAATTACCACCAGCTGTGAACCTGAAGTGTGCGCCTGGAGCGAATGGTTCGACGTCGACTTCCCCTCCTCGGGGCCCAACCAGGGAGACTTTGAAACCTACCAGCACATCCGCGCCGCCGGCAAGCGAGTCTGCCGGCAGCCAAAGCAGATCGAGTGCCAGGCGGAGGACTACCCCGACGTACCCATCCAGCAGGTGGGACAGGTCGTGCAGTGCGACGTCCACTTTGGACTGGTGTGCAAGAACGAGGACCAGACGGGCAAGTTCAAGATGTGCCTCAACTACAGGATCCGCGTGCTCTGCTGCACCCCCAACTACAACTGCTCAACCCCCATCCCCTTCAGCACCACGAGCACAACGATCCCCTCCTCCCCCTTTGTCCGCCCCTCCACCTCCACGCCCTACATCCCCACCACCACCAGTCCCACCTCCACGGAAATCACCACCACCAGCTCTTCTACGCCGACCACATCTTCCACAACCTTGCCCATCATGACATCCACGACCACGTCCACCACCAGCTGTGAACCTGAAGTGTGCGCCTGGAGCGAATGGTTCGACGTCGACTTCCCCTCCTCGGGGCCCAACCAGGGAGACTTTGAAACCTACCAGCACATCCGTGCCGCCGGCAAGCGAGTCTGCCGGCAGCCAAAGCAGATCGAGTGCCAGGCGGAGGACTACCCCGACGTACCCATCCAGCAGGTGGGACAGGTCGTGCAGTGCGACGTCCACTCTGGACTGGTGTGCAAGAACGAGGACCAGACGGGCAAGTTCAAGATGTGCCTCAACTACAGGATCCGCGTGCTCTGCTGCACCCCCAACTACAACTGCTCAACCCCCATCCCCTTCAGCACCACGAGCACAACGATCCCCTCCTCCTCCTTTGTCCGCCCCTCCACCTCCACGCCCTACATCCCCACCACCACCAGTCCCACCTCCACGGAAATCACCACCACCAGCTCTTCTACGCCGACCACATCTTCCACAACCTTGCCCATCATGACATCCACGACCACGTCCACCACCAGCTGTGAACCTGAAGTGTGCGCCTGGAGCGAATGGTTCGACGTCGACTTCCCCTCCTCGGGGCCCAACCAGGGTGACTTTGAAACCTACCAGCACATCCGCGCCGCCGGCAAGCGAGTCTGCCGGCAGCCAAAGCAGATCGAGTGCCAGGCGGAGGACTACCCCGACGTACCCATCCAGCAGGTGGGACAGGTCGTGCAGTGCGACGTCCACTTTGGACTGGTGTGCAAGAACGAGGACCAGACGGGCAAGTTCAAGATGTGCCTCAACTACAGGATCCGCGTGCTCTGCTGCACCCCCAACTACAACTGCTCAACCCCCATCCCCTTCAGCACCACGAGCACAACGATCCCCTCCTCCTCCTTTGTCCGCCCCTCCACCTCCACGCCCTACATCCCCACCACCACCAGTCCCACCTCCACGGAAATCACCACCACCAGCTCTTCTACGCCGACCACAACATCCACGACCACGTCCACCACCAGCTGTGAACCTGAAGTGTGCGCCTGGAGCGAATGGTTCGACGTCGACTTCCCCTCCTCGGGGCCCAACCAGGGAGACTTTGAAACCTACCAGCACATCCGCGCCGCCGGCAAGCGAGTCTGCCGGCAGCCAAAGCAGATCGAGTGCCAGGCGGAGGACTACCCCGACGTACCCATCCAGCAGGTAGGACAGGTCGTGCAGTGCGACGTCCACTCTGGACTGGTGTGCAAGAACGAGGACCAGACGGGCAAGTTCAAGATGTGCCTCAACTACAGGATCCGCGTGCTCTGCTGCACCCCCAACTACAACTGCTCAACCCCCATCCCCTTCAGCACCACAAGCACAACGATCCCCTCCTCCTCCTTTGTCCGCCCCTCCACCTCCACGCCCTACATCCCCACCACCACCAGTCCCACCTCCACGGAAATCACCACCACCAGCTCTTCTACGCCGACCACATCTTCCACAACCTTGCCCATCATGACATCCACGACCACGTCCACCACCAGCTGTGAACCTGAAGTGTGCGCCTGGAGCGAATGGTTCGACGTCGACTTCCCCTCCTCGGGGCCCAACCAGGGAGACTTTGAAACCTACCAGCACATCCGCGCCGCCGGCAAGCGAGTCTGCCGGCAGCCAAAGCAGATCGAGTGCCAGGCGGAGGACTACCCCGACGTACCCATCCAGCAGGTGGGACAGGTCGTGCAGTGCGACGTCCACTTTGGACTGGTGTGCAAGAACGAGGACCAGACGGGCAAGTTCAAGATGTGCCTCAACTACAGGATCCGCGTGCTCTGCTGCACCCCCAACTACAACTGCTCAACCCCCATCCCCTTCAGCACCACGAGCACAACGATCCCCTCCTCCTCCTTTGTCCGCCCCTCCACCTCCACGCCCTACATCCCCACCACCACCAGTCCCACCTCCACGGAAATCACCACCACCAGCTCTTCTACGCCGACCACATCTTCCACAACCTTGCCCATCATGACATCCACGACCACGTCCACCACCAGCTGTGAACCTGAAGTGTGCGCCTGGAGCGAATGGTTCGACGTCGACTTCCCCTCCTCGGGGCCCAACCAGGGAGACTTTGAAACCTACCAGCACATCCGCGCCGCCGGCAAGCGAGTCTGCCGGCAGCCAAAGCAGATCGAGTGCCAGGCGGAGGACTACCCCGACGTACCCATCCAGCAGGTGGGACAGGTCGTGCAGTGCGACGTCCACTCTGGACTGGTGTGCAAGAACGAGGACCAGACGGGCAAGTTCAAGATGTGCCTCAACTACAGGATCCGCGTGCTCTGCTGCACCCCCAACTACAACTGCTCAACCCCCCTCCCCTTCAGCACCACGAGCACAACGATCCCCTCCTCCTCCTTTGTCCGCCCCTCCACCTCCACGCCCTACATCCCCACCACCACCAGTCCCACCTCCACGGAAATCACCACCACCAGCTCTTCTACGCCGACCACAACATCCACGACCACGTCCACCACCAGCTGTGAACCTGAAGTGTGCGCCTGGAGCGAATGGTTCGACGTCGACTTCCCCTCCTCGGGGCCCAACCAGGGAGACTTTGAAACCTACCAGCACATCCGCGCCGCCGGCAAGCGAGTCTGCCGGCAGCCAAAGCAGATCGAGTGCCAGGCGGAGGACTACCCCGACGTACCCATCCAGCAGGTAGGACAGGTCGTGCAGTGCGACGTCCACTCTGGACTGGTGTGCAAGAACGAGGACCAGACGGGCAAGTTCAAGATGTGCCTCAACTACAGGATCCGCGTGCTCTGCTGCACCCCCAACTACAACTGCTCAACCCCCATCCCCTTCAGCACCACAAGCACAACGATCCCCTCCTCCTCCTTTGTCCGCCCCTCCACCTCCACGCCCTACATCCCCACCACCACCAGTCCCACCTCCACGGAAATCACCACCACCAGCTCTTCTACGCCGACCACATCTTCCACAACCTTGCCCATCATGACATCCACGACCACGTCCACCACCAGCTGTGAACCTGAAGTGTGCGCCTGGAGCGAATGGTTCGACGTCGACTTCCCCTCCTCGGGGCCCAACCAGGGAGACTTTGAAACCTACCAGCACATCCGCGCCGCCGGCAAGCGAGTCTGCCGGCAGCCAAAGCAGATCGAGTGCCAGGCGGAGGACTACCCCGACGTACCCATCCAGCAGGTGGGACAGGTCGTGCAGTGCGACGTCCACTTTGGACTGGTGTGCAAGAACGAGGACCAGACGGGCAAGTTCAAGATGTGCCTCAACTACAGGATCCGCGTGCTCTGCTGCACCCCCAACTACAACTGCTCAACCCCCATCCCCTTCAGCACCACGAGTACAACGATCCCCTCCTCCCCCTTTGTCCGCCCCTCCACCTCCACGCCCTACATCCCCACCACCACCAGTCCCACCTCCACGGAAATCACCACCACCAGCTCTTCTACGCCGACCACAACATCCACGACCACGTCCACCACCAGCTGTGAACCTGAAGTGTGCGCCTGGAGCGAATGGTTCGACGTCGACTTCCCCTCCTCGGGGCCCAACCAGGGAGACTTTGAAACCTACCAGCACATCCGCGCCGCCGGCAAGCGAGTCTGCCGGCAGCCAAAGCAGATCGAGTGCCAGGCGGAGGACTACCCCGACGTACCCATCCAGCAGGTGGGACAGGTCGTGCAGTGCGACGTCCACTTTGGACTGGTGTGCAAGAACGAGGACCAGACGGGCAAGTTCAAGATGTGCCTCAACTACAGGATCCGCGTGCTCTGCTGCACCCCCAACTACAACTGCTCAACCCCCATCCCCTTCAGCACCACGAGCACAACGATCCCCTCCTCCCCTTTGTCCGCCCCTCCACCTCCACGCCCTACATCCCCACCACCACCAGTCCCACCTCCACGGAAATCACCACCACCAGCTCTTCTACGCCGACCACATCTTCCACAACCTTGCCCATCATGACATCCACGACCACGTCCACCACCAGCTGTGAACCTGAAGTGTGCACCTGGAGCGAATGGTTCGACGTCGACTTCCCCTCCTCGGGGCCCAACCAGGGTGACTTTGAAACCTACCAGCACATCCGCGCCGCCGGCAAGCGAGTCTGCCGGCAGCCAAAGCAGATCGAGTGCCAGGCGGAGGACTACCCCGACGTACCCATCCAGCAGGTGGGACAGGTCGTGCAGTGCGACGTCCACTTTGGACTGGTGTGCAAGAACGAGGACCAGACGGGCAAGTTCAAGATGTGCCTCAACTACAGGATCCGTGTGCTCTGCTGCACCCCCAACTACAACTGCTCAACCCCCATCCCCTTCAGCACCACGAGCACAACGATCCCCTCCTCCTCCTTTGTCCGCCCCTCCACCTCCACGCCCTACATCCCCACCACCACCAGTCCCACCTCCACGGAAATCACCACCACCAGCTCTTCTACGCCGACCACAACATCCACGACCACGTCCACCACCAGCTGTGAACCTGAAGTGTGCGCCTGGAGCGAATGGTTCGACGTCGACTTCCCCTCCTCGGGGCCCAACCAGGGAGACTTTGAAACCTACCAGCACATCCGCGCCGCCGGCAAGCGAGTCTGCCGGCAGCCAAAGCAGATCGAGTGCCAGGCGGAGGACTACCCCGACGTACCCATCCAGCAGGTGGGACAGGTCGTGCAGTGCGACGTCCACTTTGGACTGGTGTGCAAGAACGAGGACCAGACGGGCAAGTTCAAGATGTGCCTCAACTACAGGATCCGCGTGCTCTGCTGCACCCCCAACTACAACTGCTCAACCCCCATCCCCTTCAGCACCACGAGCACAACGATCCCCTCCTCCCCCTTTGTCCGCCCCTCCACCTCCACGCCCTACATCCCCACCACCACCAGTCCCACCTCCACGGAAATCACCACCACCAGCTCTTCTACGCCGACCACAACATCCACGACCACGTCCACCACCAGCTGTGAACCTGAAGTGTGCGCCTGGAGCGAATGGTTCGACGTCGACTTCCCCTCCTCGGGGCCCAACCAGGGAGACTTTGAAACCTACCAGCACATCCGCGCCGCCGGCAAGCGAGTCTGCCGGCAGCCAAAGCAGATCGAGTGCCAGGCGGAGGACTACCCCGACGTACCCATCCAGCAGGTAGGACAGGTCGTGCAGTGCGACGTCCACTCTGGACTGGTGTGCAAGAACGAGGACCAGACGGGCAAGTTCAAGATGTGCCTCAACTACAGGATCCGCGTGCTCTGCTGCACCCCCAACTACAACTGCTCAACCCCCATCCCCTTCAGCACCACAAGCACAACGATCCCCTCCTCCTCCTTTGTCCGCCCCTCCACCTCCACGCCCTACATCCCCACCACCACCAGTCCCACCTCCACGGAAATCACCACCACCAGCTCTTCTACGCCGACCACATCTTCCACAACCTTGCCCATCATGACATCCACGACCACGTCCACCACCAGCTGTGAACCTGAAGTGTGCACCTGGAGCGAATGGTTCGACGTCGACTTCCCCTCCTCGGGGCCCAACCAGGGTGACTTTGAAACCTACCAGCACATCCGCGCCGCCGGCAAGCGAGTCTGCCGGCAGCCAAAGCAGATCGAGTGCCAGGCGGAGGACTACCCCGACGTACCCATCCAGCAGGTGGGACAGGTCGTGCAGTGCGACGTCCACTTTGGACTGGTGTGCAAGAACGAGGACCAGACGGGCAAGTTCAAGATGTGCCTCAACTACAGGATCCGCGTGCTCTGCTGCACCCCCAACTACAACTGCTCAACCCCCATCCCCTTCAGCACCACGAGCACAACGATCCCCTCCTCCTCCTTTGTCCGCCCCTCCACCTCCACGCCCTACATCCCCACCACCACCAGTCCCACCTCCACGGAAATCACCACCACCAGCTCTTCTACGCCGACCACATCTTCCACAACCTTGCCCATCATGACATCCACGACCACGTCCACCACCAGCTGTGAACCTGAAGTGTGCGCCTGGAGCGAATGGTTCGACGTCGACTTCCCCTCCTCGGGGCCCAACCAGGGAGACTTTGAAACCTACCAGCACATCCGCGCCGCCGGCAAGCGAGTCTGCCGGCAGCCAAAGCAGATCGAGTGCCAGGCGGAGGACTACCCCGACGTACCCATCCAGCAGGTGGGACAGGTCGTGCAGTGCGACGTCCACTTTGGACTGGTGTGCAAGAACGAGGACCAGACGGGCAAGTTCAAGATGTGCCTCAACTACAGGATCCGCGTGCTCTGCTGCACCCCCAACTACAACTGCTCAACCCCCATCCCCTTCAGCACCACGAGCACAACGATCCCCTCCTCCTCCTTTGTCCGCCCCTCCACCTCCACGCCCTACATCCCCACCACCACCAGTCCCACCTCCACGGAAATCACCACCACCAGCTCTTCTACGCCGACCACAACATCCACGACCACGTCCACCACCAGCTGTGAACCTGAAGTGTGCGCCTGGAGCGAATGGTTCGACGTCGACTTCCCCTCCTCGGGGCCCAACCAGGGAGACTTTGAAACCTACCAGCACATCCGCGCCGCCGGCAAGCGAGTCTGCCGGCAGCCAAAGCAGATCGAGTGCCAGGCGGAGGACTACCCCGACGTACCCATCCAGCAGGTAGGGACAGGTCGTGCAGTGCGACGTCCACTCTGGACTGGTGTGCAAGAACGAGGACCAGACGGGCAAGTTCAAGATGTGCCTCAACTACAGGATCCGCGTGCTCTGCTGCACCCCCAACTACAACTGCTCAACCCCCATCCCCTTCAGCACCACAAGCACAACGATCCCCTCCTCCTCCTTTGTCCGCCCCTCCACCTCCACGCCCTACATCCCCACCACCACCAGTCCCACCTCCACGGAAATCACCACCACCAGCTCTTCTACGCCGACCACATCTTCCACAACCTTGCCCATCATGACATCCACGACCACGTCCACCACCAGCTGTGAACCTGAAGTGTGCGCCTGGAGCGAATGGTTCGACGTCGACTTCCCCTCCTCGGGGCCCAACCAGGGTGACTTTGAAACCTACCAGCACATCCGCGCCGCCGGCAAGCGAGTCTGCCGGCAGCCAAAGCAGATCGAGTGCCAGGCGGAGGACTACCCCGACGTACCCATCCAGCAGGTGGGACAGGTCGTGCAGTGCGACGTCCACTCTGGACTGGTGTGCAAGAACGAGGACCAGACGGGCAAGTTCAAGATGTGCCTCAACTACAGGATCCGTGTGCTCTGCTGCACCCCCAACTACAACTGCTCAACCCCCATCCCCTTCAGCACCACGAGCACAACGATCCCCTCCTCCTCCTTTGTCCGCCCCTCCACCTCCACGCCCTACATCCCCACCACCACCAGTCCCACCTCCACGGAAATCACCACCACCAGCTCTTCTACGCCGACCACAACATCCACGACCACGTCCACCACCAGCTGTGAACCTGAAGTGTGCGCCTGGAGCGAATGGTTCGACGTCGACTTCCCCTCCTCGGGGCCCAACCAGGGAGACTTTGAAACCTACCAGCACATCCGTGCCGCCGGCAAGCGAGTCTGCCGGCAGCCAAAGCAGATCGAGTGCCAGGCGGAGGACTACCCCGACGTACCCATCCAGCAGGTAGGACAGGTCGTGCAGTGCGACGTCCACTCTGGACTGGTGTGCAAGAACGAGGACCAGACGGGCAAGTTCAAGATGTGCCTCAACTACAGGATCCGCGTGCTCTGCTGCACCCCCAACTACAACTGCTCAACCCCCATCCCCTTCAGCACCACGAGCACAACGATCCCCTCCTCCTCCTTTGTCCGCCCCTCCACCTCCACGCCCTACATCCCCACCACCACCAGTCCCACCTCCACGGAAATCACCACCACCAGCTCTTCTACGCCGACCACATCTTCCACAACCTTGCCCATCATGACATCCACGACCACGTCCACCACCAGCTGTGAACCTGAAGTGTGCGCCTGGAGCGAATGGTTCGACGTCGACTTCCCCTCCTCGGGGCCCAACCAGGGTGACTTTGAAACCTACCAGCACATCCGCGCCGCCGGCAAGCGAGTCTGCCGGCAGCCAAAGCAGATCGAGTGCCAGGCGGAGGACTACCCCGACGTACCCATCCAGCAGGTGGGACAGGTCGTGCAGTGCGACGTCCACTTTGGACTGGTGTGCAAGAACGAGGACCAGACGGGCAAGTTCAAGATGTGCCTCAACTACAGGATCCGTGTGCTCTGCTGCACCCCCAACTACAACTGCTCAACCCCCATCCCCTTCAGCACCACGAGCACAACGATCCCCTCCTCCTCCTTTGTCCGCCCCTCCACCTCCACGCCCTACATCCCCACCACCACCAGTCCCACCTCCACGGAAATCACCACCACCAGCTCTTCTACGCCGACCACAACATCCACGACCACGTCCACCACCAGCTGTGAACCTGAAGTGTGCGCCTGGAGCGAATGGTTCGACGTCGACTTCCCCTCCTCGGGGCCCAACCAGGGAGACTTTGAAACCTACCAGCACATCCGCGCCGCCGGCAAGCGAGTCTGCCGGCAGCCAAAGCAGATCGAGTGCCAGGCGGAGGACTACCCCGACGTACCCATCCAGCAGGTAGGACAGGTCGTGCAGTGCGACGTCCACTTTGGACTGGTGTGCAAGAACGAGGACCAGACGGGCAAGTTCAAGATGTGCCTCAACTACAGGATCCGCGTGCTCTGCTGCACCCCCAACTACAACTGCTCAACCCCCATCCCCTTCAGCACCACAAGCACAACGATCCCCTCCTCCTCCTTTGTCCGCCCCTCCACCTCCACGCCCTACATCCCCACCACCACCAGTCCCACCTCCACGGAAATCACCACCACCAGCTCTTCTACGCCGACCACATCTTCCACAACCTTGCCCATCATGACATCCACGACCACGTCCACCACCAGCTGTGAACCTGAAGTGTGCGCCTGGAGCGAATGGTTCGACGTCGACTTCCCCTCCTCGGGGCCTAACCAGGGAGACTTTGAAACCTACCAGCACATCCGCGCCGCCGGCAAGCGAGTCTGCCGGCAGCCAAAGCAGATCGAGTGCCAGGCGGAGGACTACCCCGACGTACCCATCCAGCAGGTGGGACAGGTCGTGCAGTGCGACGTCCACTTTGGACTGGTGTGCAAGAACGAGGACCAGACGGGCAAGTTCAAGATGTGCCTCAACTACAGGATCCGCGTGCTCTGCTGCACCCCCAACTACAACTGCCCATTTTCGTCCACGTCCACCACCAGCAGCACATCTCCCTTTATTCCGTCAAGTCAACCGATTTTTACGACGCCTCCATCTCACATTTCTACAACACCATGTTTCTGCAAGATTGGTGATGCTATTTATTCACCTGGTTAGTTTGTTTGATTTTATAGCATTTCTTTCTTTTTTTAATTTTTTCCTTATTTTTAAATTATTTTTTTTCCAATTGTTTTTTTTTGGCCTTTGTACTTTTAAATGTTTTTTTTTATGGTTGTAATATTTCTATTGTTTCTTTGTGCATAGGTGACTTGATTTACAACAGAGTGGATAGTGAAGGATGTCGTTTGTATGCCATCTGTAGCCCGTCATGTAATGTTGAACGACATAGTGTGCATTGTAACATCATAACTTCACCAGCCACCACTTCTTCTGAGTGGTCGACAGTAACAACATCAGTTCCTCTCCCTCCCACTTCTACAAGTGCTCATTTTCATGGTTGTGTTTCCACTATGTACCCTCCATTACAAGTACGTAATTTTTGTGGGTTTTTTTCACCGTTGATATAGTATCACTTTTTGTATGGTACCAGATTGGAACAGTTGGTAGTCTTTCAACCTTCCATATACTGATTGTCTAAATTATTTTTTTCATGATGGACAATCTACAGGGCTTAATAATTTTTTGTTTTCTGAGATTTACTTTTTTTATACTGCTTAAGCAACTTACAGTATTCTTTTCTGTTTACTTTAATGTTTACAAAATTCTTTGATGCACTGCATGTGTAAGGTATCTTCTCACTGACACAATAGATGGATTTTTCTTGTGGATCTTTTTTTCTCAGTAAGGGGAAACATTTAAGATACAAGCCTTGACTGTATCCGTTTCTGTTCTCCTGCCCTTTTATCTATACTCCTTTAAACTTTATTATTCTTGTCTCCTCTGTTTACCTTCAAGTATGCTGTATATAGAACAGAGGAAAACAGTTCCTGTAACCTAATACATTTCCCCCAAGCCCCCCAAGTTCTCTTCATGCAGAAGAAACAAGTGTAGTTAATGCTTCCACTTCCTTTTAGCATTAAAAATTAATCCTGTATAATATTTGTTTCTAAATGCAAATATATAGAAAAGCTATAGATAGCTTTTTACTATCAGTGAAAAATTTCATTTTAGTCTTTGTTTTAGATTTTGAAAAGTAAGCTTTTTCTATCCCCATAACATGGTCAGAGTTTTGAAAAGCTCTAGTTGCCAGTAAATATCATTAATACTACAAATTTAAGACAAGTAACACATACTGCTTTCCTTTCCAACAGCACCATTACTGGAAACATTATAGCATAGTTCTAAGAAGATTAGTGAAGGTATGCCTGTTTGCAGAGTTTTTTGACAAAAGCTTTTTCTTCACTTTTCAGCCTGGAGAGAGATTCAAATTATCCAACTGTACAGAAGTCATCTGTAATGGCGACAATGATATAGATGTAGTACCAACGCACTGCCCACCTGTAAAGGAGATTACCTGTGCAAATAAATATCCACCAATGCTGGTACCTGATGAAAATGGATGCTGTTACCGATATGAGTGTCAATGTAAGTACCAATGGATTCAGGAATAACGTTTTGAAAAAAAAAAAAAAAAAAAAGCTGAACTTTACACAGATTATATGGGCATCTTCATTTCTTAGGGTTGCTCTACAAATTGTAGTATCTTCAGGTTTTAAATTTTCTTCTACAGAAATTGTCATCTTAATCTTCCAAATATTTTCTCTGTACCAGGTGTGTGTAGTGGATGGGGTGATCCTCATTACATTACTTTTGATGGAACCTATTACACCTTCCTTGAAAACTGCACTTACGTCCTGGTGAAACAGATTGTCCCTAGATATGACAACTTCCGTGTTTACATTGACAATTATTACTGCGATGCAAAAGATGGACTCTCCTGCCCTAAATCCATTCTTATTTTCTACAAATCTGCAGAAGTGGTGCTGACTCGTGAACTCATGAATGGTGTGATGACTAATGTGGTAAATATTCTATTTTCTATTTTTGCAAAAAAGAAATAGTGTCCATAAGCCTTACTGATGCTATTTTGAGATAGTCTCTTAGAATATCACATTGTGGAGGTGGTCAGGGCAGATTGTATCACTGGGGGGGGGGGGTGAAAAGGCATTGCACTGGATGTTAAGAACAAAATTTGCATTTCATGAAAACTGGTATATTACACTTATGTAAACAAACACACTGAAGAAACACAAATGCAAGTCGAAAGCAGGAGTCTTCTTTCGGGGAAAGATGGATATGTATCCCTTTTTTGCTGAATGACTAGGAATGCTTTCTCTACATAAGGATCTTCAGGCGCCAAACAGCACTAACATGATTCCCCTTTCAGTTTCCTACTCTGGAAAAAGATATAGCTGAAGAAAAGGGTTAACTTAGTCACCTCACCTTCATGATCCAAAGTGGTATTGGCAAACCAATGAAAATGAAAAGATAGTCTCCCTCTTATGCTGGAGAATCTATTAGTTGATTAGAGAATCAACACAAAGGGAGAAAAGTGTCTGAATAGGTGCTCTTGCCTTACAGTGCCATGCCAAATTCTTAGTCAGCAGCATGTTGGTTCCAGTGATTCCCTGTGAAAGAAAACAGTAACTGACAATTTTAATTCATGATTTAGCCTGATTCAGTGAGAAGAGAATTTCAGAATAACTTCTGACAAAATACTATTAGGCAAATATGTTTGCCTTTATTAGCTCATATAAGATACTGGTTACAAACTGAAAAGTTTAACAAATAAATATGATCACTACTACATAAAACTGGCAGTAAGTGCATCTGACTTAATTTTGAATTCAGACAACACTTCCAGTGTCAATTACTATGTAATATAGGGATGGTGTGATTATCTGGCTAAGTTTTTACATAACAATGGCAGGGATATTTCTGTAGCTAATGAAAACTACCACTCATTTCCATATGAAAAATGTTTCCAATACACATAATCATGAGGGATACAGTGAAAATACTTGGATTTATAGGCTTAGAACACTGTGTATTGGTATACAATCAGCATGAACATAATATGTAGAAGCTGCTTAGATTATTAATACATTATAGCAATACAAGTCAAGACATCAATGCAAATATATGCTATCATTAGGATGCCAATGGGCATGTGATGAACAACAATATGAAGTTATGTATAATTATGAAGATTAGAAGATATATTATTTACAGCAATCAGGCAGAAGTAGTACTTGTTCTGATGTGGTGTTTTGTTATTTTTTTTTAACCCTGCATTCAGATGTACTTCAACAAAAAGATTGTTCAACCAGGCTTCAAAAAAGATGGCATTTCTTTCTCCACTCTTGGCATCAATATGATTGTTGAAATAGAAGAAATTGGTGCTGTTATCACCTTTAGTGGTCTGATTTTCTCTGTGAAGCTCCCATACAGCAAGTTTGGCAACAACACCGAAGGACAATGTGGTAAGAAGAACGCACACATTGGAGGGGGTCCTCTTTCCCCACCCCTACCTTGGTTATGTTCACCTGCCCTGGCTATGCAGTCTTACAAGTTACAGAAATTTTTAAACAGCAGTAAATGGAAATGAGTACAGTTCAACTTCTGTAGGATGTCAAAAGCTCAATATTTCTTAGGGGTTGGCATTTTACATATGTTTTTCCATAACTTAAAGTTCATGTAACTAGAGAAAGCACTCCCTGTGAAGCAAGACAAAATATGCATTTCATGAGCACATCACTCCTAAACATATCAGCTCAGGAATATATTGTGCATCTCTGTGGCCTATGAGACTTACCCAGCTTGTCTCTTCCAGGAACGTGTACAAACAATAAAGAGGATGAATGCCGCTTACCAAGTGGTAAGATCATTTCCTCCTGTCCCCAAATGGCTCATCATTGGATTGTTGACAACAACAAGGACTGCCATGGAATACCAGTGCCACCAACTATAACCACACCTCCACCAAAGCCGCAATGTCAAACGCCTCAGCTCTGCAAGCTTATCTTTAGCGAGTAAGAAAAGAAATTCATTTTTTCTAGACAAAATTGTCTCAGTATCATAAAAGAAGAATAATAGCTATAGCTTTAGCATGTGATAACAGCTGAAAACGTCAGCTTAATAACAGAATATATGTAGTCAAAGGCCTTTGCAAAAGAAACTGGCCTTAATGCCAGTTATGCCTTAATGCCTTAATGACTTGCATGCCAAAGATAAGCGAACAAGGAGACGTAAAGTCAGAAAACCAGGTATGCAGCAAGCACTAAAATCAATACTCCCTGGATGCAATACTTCTAGAGTATGCTTATTAACTATTAAGCAAAGACTGAACACTAAATTTGAACAGTGTCTTCAGTACAAATCATAATAGAACCCAATTACCAAACAGGTAAAGAAAGCAGACACAAACAGCTGAGAAATGTCCTTAATTCTTTGCACATTTTAGCTAAAACATGGAGTTCAAAAAGCACAAAGGTTTTGTTTTCCTGAAGTATTTCTTCTATCTGTGCAGGCTGACAAAAGCTTTTTTTCAGACAAGTTCTTTATAAAGGCACTCTTACATATACTTTCTGTAGTATCTAGTAAGTTTGGAGCTATTTTGTGTGAGCTTTCTATTGCTACTTTTTTTCATTTCTTTTTGCTCAATCTGGTGCAGGTGCCTTTCACACTAATTTTCTGGTGTCAAACTGCTAAAAGGTTGCGTACACATACAGAAATATTATGACCATTAGCATCTGTAGGAAAAAAAGGCACTTCAGATTTCTTAATCTTTCCTGAATCTATCTCCCATCTTATTGGCCATTCCTAGGGTTTTGTTTCTCATACCTTTCTTTGTCAAGCAGAGTCACATGCTGTTAACTGGAAAGTGTTGTCTGACAGGAACAGACTTTGTATAATGGCTCATTAACATAGAAGGGGTTTGCTTTCCTTACTATCTGCAGGGTTTTTGCAGAATGCCATTCCGTGATACCACCAGAACCATTTTTCAAAGGCTGTGTTTTTGATGGATGTCGCATAGACGATGAATTCATGCAGTGTTCCAGTTTGGAGATATACGCAACAGAGTGCGCTGCTAGAGGTGTCTGCATTGATTGGAGAGGAATGACTAACAATACATGTTGTAAGTATTGCAGGACCCAAAATGTGTGTGATAAATGCTAGAAATTAGTGTTTTATTCACTAAACATGCCTTGTATCTGACACTTCGTTACTGTCTACAAAAATCCAGTGGGATCCTTCTCACAGAAGCTGCAGATGAAGGAGGCAAAGCTATAGTAATTTGAAAACAAAATACAAAATACGTCTACTGTCAATTTTAATTGTTTTTTTGTCTTTTTTCATACAGCATTCAGCTGTCCATCAAGCTTGGTATACAAGCCATGCGGGCCTATTAATCCAGTTAACTGTGACCAAAGGTATGGAAAAACAAAAAAAACCCCACCCTGACACATCTGCTTGTATTTTTCTTATCTATCTACTTTCCTCAGAAATTTGAGTTATTTCATAATGAAATGTGTTGCGAATTTCACTGATTTATTCAAGGTTTATAAATACCAATCAGCTCTAGGAACACGTGCTTCCTTGTTGCCCTTTGGAAAGTGTAAATTTTTTGTCTTGTATCTGACACAATATGCTGCTCTGCCCCCTGCCTCACCACAAAAGTGCTGTACTCAAGCACATATATTCTTCCCATTCCAGCTATGAGCGTCCTGGTTATGGAGTAACTGAAGGCTGTTTCTGTCCTGAAGGAATGACTCTATTGCATGCAGAGAGCACCACCTGTGTCTCTGAATGTGGTAAGTCATCTGTAGCTAGTTTGGGGAATAAATAGATTGGGGTTGTTAAGTCAGGAGGCCCGAGTTCTATAGTGATCTTCTACATGGTCAGATCATTGCAAATCAGCCTCCCTAAGTGTCCCCAATTACAAACTGAATAATAGTCAATATTGCCCTTTTTTCCATCATCCTTCCTTATGTAAGACCCACCAAGATGGTAGAATTCTACAGTTCAGCAAAACTAGTCTTCATATTCACTTTCAAATAAAAATATTGTGAAGACAAAGCTAACAAGAAACTGCATGTATGTACTCCTTTGTGAGTTTTAAGTGGTGTAAATAACCATTCATTTGTTTGTCTGGTTTTTTCTTTTTCTTTCCAGTCTGCAGAGAACCAAATGGAATGTCCAGATGGGTGAGTATCACAAGTGTGGCTTAATGAGCACAGACAAGTGAAACAAGATGCTATTTAGTGTTCTGCTAAACCAAAGCTTTGCCGCTCACTTTCAGTCTTAAAAATAATAAGTGCTAGAGCACCCCTAAGAAATTCAACAGTAAAAAGTGATAAAATATTATTTCAATAACCTCACAGACAGGGGAAAAAAACTTTAAAAAGAGAGAGATGGTAGTAGTGGAAGTTAGGCATATATGTTTATTTTACTTCTACAAGTTTGGTTCACTATAATTACTAGAAATGAAGGGGAAGATGGATAACAAAATTTACCTGTTACTTATGTTCATAGCCTGCATTCTTAGTTCCTCAGCTGCATAGAAATCAGCAAACTAATGTGAAAATGAGGCTCAATCACTTCTCTTTTAGAACTCCTGTAACCCTCATACTAATGCTATTAACAAAGAAAAAGCAATAGTTTTGTGAACTCAGGAACCTTTAGTGGCCTCCAATATCTTCACCTAATAAGAGATCGAGGGTTCCCTTTAAAATCTAAAATACAGAAAAGTTGATATAATCAGTTATCACTATATGCATGAATATGTCAACTGGAAGCAAATAAAATTATTTCAGTTTACTTTTATATTTGATTTTTTTATTTCCTTTCCTTTGTCTGTGTTTTTCTTTTTTTAGCCAGGAGAAAAATGGACAAAAGACTGCCAGGAATGTGTCTGTGACAAAAACACTCTTAAGGTGAAGTGTACAAAACATGAATGTTCTCTGACACAGCAAGTATTTTGTGAAGAACCAGGCTACATACCTGTTCAGATACCGATACCAGAAGATCCATGCTGCACTAGGACTGAGTGCTGTAAGTACTGTCTTAGTTCTTTATCATGGGGAATATGCTATATTAATTTTAGGAAACAACAGCAATCATTTCTCACTTTTTAATTCTTTGCATTGATGTCATAATGCTTTTCTCCCTCATACTGCTTTTCAGAGCCTTCTTGCAGAGCATATAGTAAATGCCTGAAGGTAACAAATTTAAAGACTAAAAGATTTTATATAGTTAGATATAAAGAAACTGAAAATCATCTATAATTTAATATTGAAAGCTTTTAATACTGCCACTATCTGAAACAATATTCAAAAAACATCCAAAACATTTTCTATTTCAAGGACCAGTATTAGGAAAATTAACTTTAAAAAATAGTCCTGACTACTTAAAAATTGCTCAAGAAAGTTCCAGAACCAGTTGTCGGACTAGATTTCCCCACTGGTTACAAATTTGCCTTCTTTCCAACAATTACCACTCTGTTCTTCTCAGTGTTTTGTTTTATAAAGGTTATGAAAAAGTCTGATCACATTGAAAATACCTTGGCACATAGACTGAATTAGTCATTAAGCTATTCTGTGTAAGCACCATATCTACCCCATGGGGAAACTTCAGAAGTTTATGTAAAACAAAACTGCTTCAATTCAAAAATTCTGAGCTTATTATTTTCTATATTCTCTTACATGAAACAGACTGCAACACAAGCCTCTGCCCTGGCATCACACCCCAGTGCTTAGAGGGACAGGAAATAATCACAGTAATGCCACCTGGAACCTGCTGTCCTGTCTTTGAATGCAGTGAGTGTTGTGCACCCTCTTAATTTGCTGCTGTATTTTTCTAAGTTACAAAAACCTTATGGGAGAGATGCAAATTATCTGTTACCATATTGGGCCTTGTTGTCAATAAGTGTTTTAAAGCTGCTGCCACAGGCCTACAAAGCTACAAAGCAGAAGCTTTTTCATGCATTTCTGCCTCTTAAAACTTATACCTCCTCCTTCCTTCTTTACAGGACAAGGCTGTGTGGTCAATGAAACCTATTATGCAGTAAGTACCCAGAGTTACTCATTATAAAAATGCAACTTCACATAGTTCACAGTGCAGTGTTTTTGAGATACTTGTCATGGTCCATATTTTGTAGGAAGGTCTGAGATAAAACATTATTCATTATTTCACTGAGGTTAATACTCTCTGTACAAGCACAAGCATTTTCTGCTCTTCTTTCTACTATTGCAGAATTTGATTCCAAAATTGGTATTACCAAACCAGAAACTCTGCTTAAATAAAACAACCAAAATTGCATTTATGGATAGCTTAGATTTATGGATATCTTAGTCTATACACAGTGCATCTTTGTATTTTCTATGACATGTATGCACACAGCAGCATGTTTTAACTGACTAATAATGAGTTTTTCCAACTTGCCCTAGCCTGGAGCTGCCATTCCATCAGGCCCCTGTGAAGAATGTACCTGCTCTGAATCCTCTCCCTCAAATCCTCAGCACCCCACAGTCAGGTGCCAGCCTGTGATCTGTGACACCTACTGTCCACTGGTGAGTGCTGTGCTGCTCTCAGAAATCCCTGCCCCACCCAGCTCCAGTAACCACCTGCTAAGGTCTGTGACCTGACTTAATGCCATTGCCTCTCCATTTCTTTCAAAACAGGGCTACAAATACACAGTGGAGCCTGGACAGTGCTGTGGCACGTGCAAGGCAGCAGCTTGTGTAGTGACTGTGGCAGACAACATCACACACGTGCTCCATGTAATTACTTCTGGTTTAGTTCACTTTTGGGGAACTCTGCTAGTCTTTTCCATTCTTTCCTCTCCTTATATTTGTCACATTTATTTTCTCCATCTTTCCTCATATTAGACAAATGCCTGCTTAGGAAGGGACTGGATAGTCTCCACAGAGCTGAAACAATACCCTACACCACAAAATGCCAGTTCTAAGACTTCTGGAAGCAACTGTGATTATGATACTGAACAATGGCTTTCAGAAATCAACATAGCAAAATACATAGGTGAAAGCAATGGGCTTTTGTTTGCCTCCAGTTCTGAAACTGTAGCACTTATTTTGCTCAAAGGATAATTTTATCTGTGGAGGCATTTTGATACTTTCATAAATTCTAATGGCAAAACCATTGAAATGCAAATTATTCTTTCCAAATGAGTCGACATACTTAGACTATTCACACAAAAAGCACATCTATATCCAGATAAAAATAGAGCCTCTTCACTTGGTTAATGAAAAGCACTTAATAGCAGTATGATAATATGGCAAATAATTATCAGCTGAAATTCACAGAAGTTGTTCAGAATAATCAAACTACTATACACAGCAACTATAAACCATAGGAGGGGGTTTTGTTTCATTTTTATATATAAGAAGATTTTAATTTGCTTTAATTTTGACTACTTTCAGGAAGGAGAATACTGGAATCCACCTGGTGATAACTGTACTGTTTACACATGTGAAAAACATGGTGACCAGTACATTCAAGTCATCAAAAAGGCAAGCTGTCCTGCCTTTAACCCTGATGAGTGTGATCCAGTAAGTACTGTTATCCCAGCTCTGATTTTTGGAAAGGCTGCAGTGCCTAACAGCAATGATCGAAGGATCATGGTGTCCAATGAAAATAACTATCAGAAGCATCATGCAGAAAGTAGCTCTCCTTTTATACTCTCTGGTCCCAGTTAAATTTTATCTCAGAAAAGCAACTCCAAATTAAAATGAGTGATGTATCAATCCTCACTGAGGATTGGATATTAGAGAAAAGCATAATATTTTGGAAGTGACCTAGAAGCAAAAATCAGCCTCTGGCAAGTCAGTTTTTTCATTCATTGTGTTGCCCTGTTATAATCCTTCACCTCTTCAGACTCTGGTCACAATATTTTGACTTACACATGCTACAAGCTTTATTGCTTGCTGAAATTATGCTACTAAACTGAGGGCTTTCCTCCAGCTCACCTTTCAAATAACTCTTATTAATATTAGAGACATGCCCTCAATATTGCGCCTTGCTGGGAGTCAGATTACTTGTGTGCAAAAATATACACATTGTCTTGTGCCAGAGAAAATTAAGAAGCAGGTAAAGTCTGTTTTAGTATGCAGATATGAAATCTGAGTTATCTTTTTTGTGTTTTCCCACTTAAGGAGGATGTCAAATTATCAGATGATGGCTGCTGTTTAGTGTGCCGAAGAATACCGAAACGTAAGTAATAATAATTTTGTTAAAAGTATTGATTCTATGTGCCATATTAGGTATATTAGCCCATTTTGCACAGTGGGTGCATAGACAGAAGAGGTGAACTGACCAGGTTTGGGTTCACTGCATCACTGGGGTGAAAAAAGGAAACAGGTTGAAAAGAAAGGAACAGGACATTTCCACTGTGTGTTTTACATCCTTATGAAACAGATGGAGAACTTTCCTACCCCCTAATGCTAAGTGTTGGCTTTTTTATGGGAGGGTAAGGACTATGACTATTCTCCATTTTCCATAGATGCATCCTCTTTAAGGAGGAAAGCAAAGCCAGTTCTGAGAGATGTGTGCATTGAGTAGTTGCCACAGCACTGCTCTTAATTTCTGCATCCTGCACCAAATTGCATAAGAAAAAGGGAAAGTTTCATCCACAGATAACACAAACAGCAAGTCTTCATTTGGCCCTCAGCAATTAAAGGAAAAATGCACTGTGACTTAGTTTTCTATTTCAGCTCCACCCACCTTAGTTTTCAGTTGCAAAATATCATATCTGTACACAGCTCTCTATTTATATGCACGTGTATTTTAACCTATTTTCCTTTGCTTTGTGATGATCTCAGTTTGTATGAAGCACAATATGACTACTGTCATCAACTATAATGGCTGTGTATCTCTTGCACCTGTCGAGATAACATACTGTGAAGGCAGCTGTGATGCTTACTCACGGTAAGTGGCATGAAATATAATTGTGGCCTCTTGTCTTCCACTCTTTACACCAGTTACATCAAGCAAATCACAAGTGTTTTTCTGATGTGCTCAACATCTACCCAGTCATCAACTGTTTCCACTGTGCTAATTAACATGGCATTGTACTAGCTTGATTACCTCGAGATGCAGTGTTTAACAGCCTGTTCAGTGCCACAGAGAATAGACCCGAATTTTGATTTTGCCCATTCAAAACTGAGATTATTTGTTTCTCATTATTCTCTCACTGGACTGGCTCACTAGGTGATCTGGAATAATTCCTTAGTTTTTCTGTGCCTTAATGAAGACTTAGAGTCATCAATTTTTACAATGAGGAGCAATTTACCTGGATTTCACCATAACACTAAAGAATGGTAATATTGAGCAATAATCCCACATGCAAGCGCACAACTTCTGGTTATGTTTTGTGATGGGTGGGAGGGGCAATGTTATTTCTCACAGAAATTCTGAATCTCTCTCTCCCATTGTTTTTTTTTTCAATCAGATACTCTCAAACAACGAACACAATGGTGCACAAATGCTCGTGTTGTCAGGAAATCAAGACCAGCAAAAGGAAGGTGACCCTGACGTGCAGTGATGGAACCTCCCTCGAACACTCCTACACCTACGTGGAGCAATGCAGCTGTGTGGGTGCTGAGTGCATTACCCAGGACAACACCCAACAGCAGACACAGCAGACAAAGACCTCTCAGGAGCAAGCCAATGTCAAAAATTAGAACTAGAGACAAGTCCTCAAACAAGGGCTGAGCATAAGACTAAATAAAGAAACTTCAAAAAATACAAAAGTGTCAAGAGCAGCTAAAATTTTGGATGAACAGATGAGGTTTTCTGCATAAATTCCCAGTATGTCTGTCTACAGAATTTCAGCTTTCATTATCAATATATCTCCCATTGTTTTTTATGTCTTTTCTTTTATACCTTGAGAGGTACAGCGCACATTCAGCTTGACATTTTCTGTTCATTTGTCTTCTGAGAAGTGCTGGACTTTTAATGACATTTTCATTCCAGTTCACAGAGAGAAATCAAAAGACAAATCCAGAAAACAAACCAAGCCCAAGGAAAACTGTACCCTCTGCTTCTATGTGTCTCTTTTTTTTTTTTTTTTTGAGGAAAACTTAAGAGTCCAGAAAGCAATATATTTTCAAAACTATAAACTTCAATATTTTGAACAATTTATGATGGACATATTTCCCTACATGGTTTTGTGAGGAAAAGGAAAAAAATCCTATTGTGAGAAGCTGCTGCACACTACTTTTTGTTTACATAACACCATCAGCATAGTAGCTGCATGAAAATATGGATTTTTTTATTTTGTTTTGTTATGTGGTTAAGTGTTTACAGAAGAAATATATATATATATATGTATTTGCCAACAGAGGCATATGAAGGATTTTTTTAAAACAGAAGTATAATAATAATAATTGTAAATTCTTTCCTAGGAAGCTTTAAAAACTTGAACCACTGCTATTTATTATTTTTTTAACTGATTTTTTTGGTTAATTTCTTTCAGAATTAATGTTATCCCATTTCTTACTCTCTGTCATGTTGTCTGGGTATGGTATATTTTCTTTTGTTTTTGAATATTATTTAATTTTTGTTCCTTAAGAAACAAAGAAATTATGATTAATAAATTTTGAGCATTTTACAGCACATCTGCTTTGACTTTTCAGTGAATCCCTTGCGTAAGAGTTGCTGGCTTCATAAAACAATTCCAAGTCAAAAGTCAATGTAGGCTGTGGTAGCTGAACCCCTATAGAGCTTTGATACTGCTTTGAATGAAAAACACTTAAAAACAAACACATCACTTCAGATGCTATCAATCAGTGAACTCTCAGAATGCAAGCATCTCTCTGAGTCTGCACCTGTTTCGTAGCCCTGAAAGGTCTTTACCTGACTGACATAAACTATCCAAAGTATTTCAAACCAGTCAGTCTCATGTTTTAGAGCCCACTGCAACATCCATAAATCTCTGAACTCTGTGTAATTACTATACTGAGAAGAAAGCTGATGTCTTTCCAAACGATTTGCTGGGTGAAGGTGTGGGTGTTAGTGTGTTTGAAATGGGTCCCAGTGTCTCTGCTGCCTTTGGGCAGCAGGTTTGGTGCAGAGCCCAGCTCCTGACACAGACAAGGGACTGCACAGCCTGAGGGTCTGAGCTGTGGGTAACACAGCAGGGTCAAGGGGGGAATCTGTGGGAGGAGGTTGGGGAAGGCTGTGCCTTCCCAGTGCCTCAGCAATGGGGAAAGGAAGAGGCAACATGTGGCTGGGAGTTCAGGATAAAAGGAGGCTGCACCCTCTGAAACCTGGAGAGAGGAAACCCCACAGGTGTGTGTCCTGGTGGAGTCTGTCCCTCCATCTGAATAAAGCTGAAGGATTCCTCTGCCTCCTTTTTTGGGCATAAACTTCTGGTGTTTGTGGAATTTTTGTGGAACCAGCCTCCACAGCTCTGACTGTACATTGTATAATGCCAAGCAACATCTTACCAATAACTGCTTCAGGATCTACAAACAGTAAAAAAATGCGGAAGTTTTTTACTAAACCTTTCTCCTACAGTCTGGATGGCTCACAGAGGTAGTAACAGGATAACAACACAGGCTTCCTGCAGGTGCCCTGCAGCAGCTCAGGCTGCTCTCACACCTGTTTTTCTTTCACAGGACAGTAATTATTCCTATACTTCCCCCTTCAGAGGCGAGTGCTGAGTTTTCTGTGAGAATCACCAACACTGCCATACTTCCTGCTGGCAGAAATCCTGACCTCCCTCCCAGCTTCCTGTTGACATATTGTTAATTTTTTCCATGCTTTGGACTTTTTTGCATCCCAGTGAGGTGGCATCCTCTCTTCCCAGCTAACCCACCAGGCTTCCCAATGTATCACTACTGCTGAATTCATGACCAGGTTAGTGTGTAACAGATTTTTTTTGCCTTACCTGCTATGCTAGGAAATTATTATTCTCCTATTCATTCTGCAGAAGGGAAATAATGTCTAAAAAAAAAATCAATTATTTTTCACCTTGTTGGTGAAAATGATGGGCAATGATGGTTAATGATGGGCAGCTCCTTGCCCATCATTAACCAACTGAAATAGCAGATTTCCTGCATGTTGCTTCAAGATCATTAGTTGTTTTCCCATACAAAACCTGTATTTTAGCATCCCAGAAGATATCCTCTTTCCTGGAGATCCCTGTGTGGGATAAGTCTGTACCACCAGCCACTTCATACACTGAAAGATAAAAAACTAATACAGTGAGAAAGAAGAGAAGGGGGGGAACATGGGAAGACTGAGAGGTGATAATGGCAGGGACAGCAGAGTTTGGTGGCATAAACAGAAAAGGAAAAACAGAAAGAGAATGAAGGGCACTGACAGGCTTCAGTCCTGGCATGGGGAGACAGGAAGGAAGGGGCACATCAGCCAAGGTAAATCATGGAGGCACACCAAACCTGTGGCTGAGGAAGTACTGGAGGCCACCCTGCCTTGGAGAAGGGAGGATCTCTGTCACAGATGCAGTCCCAGTGCTGAGAAAGAGCAAATGGGAACCCTCAATTCAAAAAGAGGACAGGGAACAGCATGCTTTGGGCATTAAAGGCAAAATGAAAGATATTGAAACAGGATATGGAGTAAATGTAAACCAGAGCACTACAATGGATGTAGTAGAGCATATTTACATTCTTCCTAAATCTTCCTTTACACAGGACCTATCTTTGCTCTGAGTTGTTGCTGACTCAGATTGGATAATAGCACCAAAGTAAACCTTCCTAAAAGTTAGGATAAATGATACCACTTATCTTTGAAAAAAAAAAAAAAAAAAAAAAAAAAAAAGACAGGTCAGAATACCTGAATATATATATATATATATATATATATATATACACATGAAAATATATATACACAGAATAACCAACTGTGCTGGTGGAGATGGTTAAAGTTTGTTACACTGACATGGCAACACCAGAGGGCTCTGGACTCACAGTTTATAGACCTGGATGAATAGGTTTGCTGTCAAAAGGGTTTTTTTTCCAGACACTTCAAAGTGAGCCACACAATGATTCCTTACTTTCAGATCCTGAGGATGAGCCTGAACTTACTCCTGAATCTACAAGCATCCGTTCACTTAACATAACAAGATTTGTTTATACATGTCTAAATTTTTTTATCTGATCATTGTTGGAACACAAATAGGTTGAAGCAGAGAAATAATTCACTTAGAAGTTATTCCAGCTGAAAAAAGCATTCAAAGACTTAGTGTCTAATTTCAATATTGAATTAATGGGCATTCATACTTTTGCTCTCAACTCAGGTCTCTTGTTATGTAGCTCAATTTTTTTCATGACTAGCTTCTTATTTTTATTTTTAATTCACACAACATATTAAAACTCTGCAGTGTAAATAACAAATGACTAATAATCACTTTTCAATTTTGCTTTGTAATTATCAGCAACATATAAACTATAACCTGAAATCATATGTCTCTTCAGATTCCAGCTTTGAATTCACTTCCAGTAATTAATTTTCCTCTTAAAGCAAGACTGTTTAAACCAAAACTGTTGTTGAAGGACTTAAGGCTGTTTGTGGCACAGCTCAGAAGCTGGGCTGGTAACAGAGAGCTCAAGAATGGAAGCCACACTTTATAATAGTAAAAACCCAACTCAAAGAAGGAATCTTTTCACCACTTCAGTAGGTTTTGTTCTAACCATTGCAGAAAAAAAAGCCACTCTGGCAACAAGTCAGATTAAGACAGAGTTTTATAACAGAAAAGGAGACTAGTTCTATTCAAATATTATTAATGATAATAAAGCAATTATAAATGCACAGGAAGTGCCTTTTTGCAGAGGATGCAGTGGCCATGACTGTCAAATTTTCCTTTGCTCCTTACAATTTCAAAAATTATCTTCTTTCTTAAGCCTCTGATTTCTTTTTGCATTCATTATAGCTCCTATTTTTAACTACAATTTGATAATGAGTAACCAGCAAATGTTTCCACTATTAAAATAATTGGGTTTGGGTTTTCTTAGAGAGAAACTTATTCTGCCTGCCTCTAACTAGTCTCCTCCTATTGCAACCATGCACACAAATAAAATCCCACTTTTGCCTCCTTCTGTTTTAAGAAAACAGAGGCTGTCCAGGCAGTCAAAAATGAAACTCTTAAATGGAGTAACTGTGGACATGTCACATTCTTAGTCTCACAAAATAAAAATGGGTAAAGTCTTAGTAGCCAATCCAGAAACTAAACCATTGCTTCTGCATTAGCACCAGCCTAGCTACAAGGATTCACTGGGATTCACTGACTTTAAAAAAAACAAACCCAAAACAAAACAGACAAAAAACCACCCCCAAAACCAGAGAGGTGTGGGGCCAAAACTGAGCTTTCTCTCATTACTCAGTGTCACAGCTACTGAAGCACACAGCTGCCAACTGCAACACAGCCATAACATCAAAATCTGCAGAAAAGGCATAATAAACACCTTCATGGAATGTCCTGGCACAACAGAACTGAATTTCTTATTCACATTAATTGCTGGTTGCTCTGTATTCTGAAGAATGAGATTATTCCACCTGATGTAGTTTTATCATCTTCTCTGCTATCATTGCTTTTGTGCTTTATGACCTCATTCTAATGGTAATTAAGGTCCATTATTCAGATATCTGCTATTTTAAAGGAAATGAGCATTGTAATTGCACTAAATTTGGTCAACTGAAGATAATGCAAAACATCACCTCACATACTTCATGGCAAGGAGTAGTTTTAATGCATTCATAATAAAGAAGCTATCACAGTACTCTTAATCTAACTTACATTTGACAAGGAAGCCATGGGAACAATGTCATCCATCCTCAGCAATACTGTGCAGGATTTCACTGAACAGTATTTCAGTAAACCCAGCTGAGATTCCATCATAAGTAAATTTTCAACCTAAACAATTTTTAGATTTCCAATATTATCTGTGCTTCTATAAAATAAAATTAAGTTTGTTAGTCACTGTGTGCTGGGTTTGGCTGGGATAGAGTTGACTCTTTTCATAGTAACCAGTATGGGCAATATTCTCCTGTGACACTACTGCAGTATAATATAGATTTAAATTATCAGTCACTTATTTGGCACAAGGAAGGCTTCAGCTGATTAAAATATTGTGTGATCTACTCTCCTCTGCCACTTCTTTGCTCTCCAAGCTCAGAGTAAACTGCAGAGAAAAGGCAAATAACAGTTCAAGTCCACTCAACTCCTGCAAACTTCACAAGACTCATGAGTTCCTCTGCCTCAGTACCAAAGAAGCACTTTCCAGAACCAAAGAAGCAGAACATCACATGAAACAGTGGCCCTAAGCCACAAGGCCATCAAGGCCAGCCTGCACTTTCCAAGACATACAGAAAAACTTGTCAGCATTACAGTGATGTAGATACAGTGGACATGATACCAGCAGGATCTCAATTCACCTCACAGGAGAATACAAATACTCACAATGACAAATCTCTGAGACTTGCTGGAAACTACATAAATGGCTTAGAGACTCTTTTTTACAGTTCATCCACCCAGTTGAAAAGATCCCTGAGCATCCCAGATGCCTCAGCATTACCATAAGTGAGATACCTCACTACCCAACTGAGGAAGCACATCTGAGGACATAATATGGTTAAAAATTACCAGAGACATAGACAATTTACCCTGCCTTGGCTCATTCATTCTGGTGTGATCATGCTGTGTTATTACATGATTTTTCCAGCACATGTGACAAGATCACCAAGCCTTCATATGCTGGAAATTAAACACAGAGCATGAGAATCACAATCTTTCTTGAATTTATGATAGTGAAGATAAAGAGGGAGCCATTTTCCTAAAGTCAGGTTTATTTCTCTTAGTTGTTAATTCACTTTAGGCTAATTGAAATTACTCTGACCTGTTGTTGTGACTGAGCTAAAGATTCAGAAATAATATGCCCATAATAAAGTCACCCAGTAGCAAATTGCTTCAATCCTGGCAACTCTGATTTTTTAAAGCTTATATGAAATATATAATTAATGGAACACATTACAAATAATCTCTCATGCAATTCAGTCACAAGTACCATTAAATAATAAAGAATCTAACCACATTCTGCTCCACACAGCTCTTTGAAAACTCCTTTTTTAAGGACTCTGAGTAATCAGTACAGGATGAAACAAATTTACCTGAATATGCCACAAGCAGTTTATCCATTCTTTAAGAGCTTTTGGGAAGGGGAGAAAGAGAACAACCACTCTTCTGAGAGCTTTTCCCACTCAAAACACCCCCATGGCTATCATAAACTGTTGATGCTGCAAAGCATTGGCAGTACAGGAGCTGTGAGAGCAGGAAGAAGGAGGTTGTGTCCACCCCAATGTGAGCTGTTGTCTGACTCCAGAGAAAGGGGCTGCCAAGTGGGATTTCTGTCAGTGCACCCCCTGCAAAGGGGGGCTGGCACCACCCTGTGCCCCACATGCAGGGCACTGACTGCTCCAGGGATGGCAATTCACCAGCATCCCCACTTCTCCAGGGGAAACACAGCAAGGTGTGTGCCTGCAGCATGGTGCTCCCTCCTGAGAAATTCCTTCTGAGAGAATGCTCTGCTGCATTTCTGCTACTGGGACAACAACCAAGATTGTGCCCGAATGGGCTGGAACAATTTTTTTTTAACTTTTCTTAGTTCCTTCCTTCTTTTTTCCAGACAGGAATTTGGATCAGAACAAGCCCATCCTCTACTGCAAACAGGCACTGCAGATGAAATCACAAGTTCTCCACCTTGAAATAACTTAGTGGAGCACAGGTTAATCCTCCTCAGTGGGGTAACCTGTTGACTCCTGCCCAAGATTGCATGTGAAGGGTTAAAAAGTGCTGCTGGCACACTGGTCCCCAGCACCCCTGAGGCCCCAGGAGGGGTGTCCTGGTCCTGCTGCAGCCCTGGGGTCAGCCCCTCTCAGCCCCTGCACACAGGGCTGAGCAATGTCCTTGCTCCATCCTGTATCCCCTGTGGCAAAGCACACTCCAGACAGTATTTATACAGCTGGTATACACACAGAGTTTATACAGAGGTGAACAAAGCAAACTGCTCCACCATTCTCCATAAAGTCAAGTCTCTAACGTCACTGGGATTTGGTGCAGATTTATCTTCTTTAAAGGTTAAAAGAGAATAAAGAGAAAAATGTATGCAGCTGTTTTTGAAAGTGGGTTGTTTTTATCAGCAGGTTTTGCTGGTGTGCCCTGGTTGCCTGGTTGCACTGGTCCTGTGTTTTACAGCCACTTGTGTCCTTGCTCTCCTGGTCTCCCCTGGGAGCACATCCCTGCTCTGTTCACAGGATCTTCAGGCAAACCTGAGGATTCTGTTAGCTCAGATGATGGGCTGATTCAGGACACTACTGGGAAGGCTCAAAGCTGTACTTATTCCTCTCCACAGATTGTGCCAAACTGTTCTGGCACTGCTGAGAATCTGATGTGCCATAGCAATGAACTTAGGAATCCTGACTGCAAAAGTAATGACTGTCAAGATCAAATATGTTCACTTACAAGGAAATGACAGAACATGCACAAGGACAGCCTGTTTTCCATCTTACTGAAAGAACAATTCTATCCCTGCTTGTGTTCCTTGAGGCTATGTCTGTCTTGTTATTTATTCTTTGTTTCATTCTTAATGTCCATTGTATCATGTATCTTAATGCATATTTGTACTTATGATTATATTGCCTTGCTTCTGTTACATGATATAGGCTACTGACTTTGATTATTGACATACTACTTTTTAAAGTTGTGAAATACATATTGTAAACATTTTTGTTGTTGTTGTTAGAGTGTGTGTTTATATTTAAATTAAATTCATAATCTTTCACTTTTCTAAAGAAATTTCATTGTTAGTCTCCAGGAAATACAAAGAGCTGCTTTCAGAATGACATAGGAAGTTTCATAGCTGTGCATTGATTTATTCTCTGGTCAGCAGTTGCATAGAAGATCATCGGCCTGTCCTGTCAGCCTTAGTTTCTATAAAATGAAATAGCAAATGGAGTGTTTTGCTTGAGGCAAGAGGTTATTTTGTTCCTTTCTCCCCAAAGGTTCTGTGTCATCTAGGATGTGACTCAGACACCTCAGCTGTGCTAGGCAATCTGCATTGATATCTATATAAACTCTCACACTGAGAGTTCTTTCTGCAGTTTGTGCCCAGGGGTCTCCAAAGGGAAAGAGTCTGCAGGGAAAGTGCAGGTTTGTTGTCTGCTGTTGTTTTTATTTCAAACAGGTTTTTTTTCTCTTATTATGAGTGAAGCTACTTGTACTCTTACTGCTCTGAAGTCTATTCAGCCCTCCCTCTTCAAATCAAAGTCAGATGCAATACAAGTTTTTAGGAAGTGGCAATGTTTTATTTATAATTAGTAAAATTAGGCAAGCTTTTTGGCACAGCAGACCTGCAGTCAGCTTAGGTATGTCTACCTCAGGAAGTGGTGTAATCCAGCCAAATCCTACTCTCCTAGCCTGTTCAGCTCAAGCCAGAATACTGGATCTGCACAGCTGGGACAAAATTTGGCCCACAGTCAGCTCCAGGAAAAAACATTGGAATCATTGACACTTGAAGAAAAATCCTGCATTATTTCAGAAATATGTTTGAAGTCTGGCATTCTCCCTGGGCTTCTGTTCCACTATAAACACTCTAAGCAATCAGTGTTGCTACTGTGAGATATGTGAGTTGCTATTTTTTATCTTCCTGCAGTGTTTCATGTACATTTCACTACACTGCATGTAAGGCTCATATGCCAACAACCATGTAAAAGCTAAACAAGCAGTCAGGATCTCACCTGTGAACAGCAAGGGGCCTGGGTCTCCAGGGATTGTTCCCTGCAGAAAAGATTGGTCCCTCTGCTGTTAGCATTGGTGTGTTTGGGGCTGTGATGGTTGCTTGTTTTACTGAATCATGTTTCATGACAGGAATTTTCAGGGTTCTCCACTCCTATCCAAGTGTGTAATGTCATTAGCTGCTGGTAGGGGACAAAGTTCTTCTAACTGGAAAAACTACTTTGCTCCTGAGTTCTGCAAAGGTTGGGAGTAGCTGTCATTTTATCTCAGATAATAAATCTCCTATTCATTTTGACAAAGGCTTGGTATTTAACAGCGTCACACAAACTGAATCTATACAGAGCAAACAGTCAGACAGAGACTGCCATTGTGGATGAATTACCTTCAGCCTGCTGCCTAAAAATGTCCTTGAAGCATGGTTTTTGCTCTACCCCAACACAATGCACATGCTGACAGATCAGAGCTTTGTAAAATAATTGTTGGTAGATAAAGTAAATCCTCATCAAAAATGTACTCTCTGATGAAAAGATCAATAGAAATAATGAAGACAGTCTGTTTGGGAGCCATGCAAAGGCTGTAGAAACAGAACAAGGACTAGGAGTTTTAGCTGAAGTGTTTCTGCAAAAATCATGCAGTAGCATAAGTAACATTTCTTTAGAATAAGGAATGAGTAACAAGGAAATGGCAATCCTAGTCTGTCTACTCTCTTTCCCTCTGTTTTTCTCTTTTTCTTCCTTGTCTGGTGTATTTTTTTTTAGTAGTTTTCTGATTGCATTTCATTAAGATCATTTCCATTTTGTGCCTGTGAGGTACTTGTTCTTAGGTGCCAACTCAGCCACATTCTTGAGAATTTATAAAACTCTAAACTCATTAATAGTGTTGGAACAACTGGGATTACTGAAATCTGTAAAGTCAGAGTCTATTTTAAACCCGATTCCATTCCACATATTTGTTCAGAAAGGTGATTTAAGAACATAGGCTTTTCAGAATAAACTAACTGCATGCTTTGGCATTAGCTTTATCCCAGCAGCTAAGAACTCCACTTACATGGACCAGGATTTTCCTGTGCTAGGCACCACAATATTCTATGCTCAACCAATTCTTTGAAATATGCACATGCATGCTTTGCCAAACAAGAGTAGAGTTTAATTTTGTTTACATCTCTCCACATTGTCCTATTTTTATTTATTCAGATATTTATTAAGCCATGGTAGTGCTTGTAGAAGAAGAGCATAGAATTACTCTCTGCTCTACTGTACAAACAAGAAACATGAGAATTCTTAGAGATAAAAGGTAACATAAAGACACGGAAGAGAGGAGAGAGGGAGCAGTAATAAGCATCTAATGTTACCTGTGCTGTTTATGGAGGTTAAAGGAAACAGACCATTGCTTGAAACCAGGATTTTTCTAGTTATTTCTGTAGTGTGCTCCCTGCTCTGCTAGTTTTCAGACAGTAGTCACAGTTTTCATGGAGTGAACAGTAGTCATCAAACAGAGGGAGGGATCAAAGTTGACCAGTGACAGAAACTTTTCTTAAACTCCAGCAAGCAATGTCATCTAAAGGAGACTCTGAGACACAAGGATGTCCGTGCACCACCTCCAAGACAAATAAAATTCAGAAGCATGACGTCCTTTTCATGGCTTGCCCAGAACAGCACAGAAAGGAATTCTTTATATGAAGTTGTTTAACTCTTTTAGTCACAAAGGCCAGCCAGTATCTTTAATTGTGTTTGATTTACTTTGTCTCCAGGATCTGGAGGTCAAATAGTGATATATCTGCTTTATTTTTTCATTTGCTACCTTACACACCATCTCAGCTTCCTCACTCATCCACATGTACCCACTTCCCTCTGACACCTTTCTGCATTCTGTCTCCTTACTCATCCATTCCAGCTGCTCTCCCTGTATGATCCCCAAGGCCCTCATTCTTCTTGTCCCCTCTCTCCCTGGCAGTGCTGCACTTTCCACCTCCCCTTTGTTCCTCTAAGAAAAAGCTGACACACAATCCAAAGGCCAAATCAAAAAGTTGCAGTGAAAACTCATGTGCTAGCAACAGCTGAGCTGCAACAGAAAGTCGTGAAGAGCATGAAATTGGTAAGTCTTAAAGAACTTTTGAAGCAAGCCAGAGGTCTTCCATTTTGTTTGCTTCTCCTCTACTCACTGCAGCCATGATCCATATGCCCTTGATAACAACAAACAAAACAATAACAACAACAACAAAGCCAACAAGAAATCCATAGAGACAGTGCTCTCGAAGGATTTACATCAAGCTCCTCTGAGCCACAGATTTGTGTAGCATTCAAGGATATTCACCAGAATTATCACTTTGTGCCTGCTCAGCTCTTTCCTTGACATTCTGTTGGCCACAGCCACAGATGGGGTTTTGGTTTGGATGGACATTTTCTCTCATGTACTTGTGGACATGCTTATACTAAATGATAAGGGTGAAAGGAGTTCTTACCTGGGTAAAGCCAACTTCAACTTGCCGTTCTTGCCTTACATTAGTGTTGGGGTAAAAAAAATAAAACCTTCAAACTTATTAACAAAGCAAACGTTTATCAGAAGGGTTTGATTCTGTTTCCCAGTGTCTAGTTTACTTTCCTGCTGAATTACAGAAAGGTTAAGAGTTTGATTTGGCATCCATTAAATGCTTTACCACACAATAGAAGTACCAGGATCTCTCTGAGCTAAATGTAACACCCTAGGGTGGCATCAGCAGTTGTATGAACAACTTGATTTCTGGTCAGTTCTAATGGAAAAGTGTTTGGTTTCCAAGTTTAGTTGACAAAGTATGATTTTCAAACATAAGCAAGTCCCCACCAAATTACATGATGATGCAATTTGTTAAATGATATATCAAGCAACTGATTCTCTTTCTACATTCTCACTGAAGTATTTCCACCTCCTCCTTCATAAAAGACTCGGCGCAAGTGGATCAAGAGTCTATAAAGTGTCAACCAAAGAAATTAGGTTTTTAGAGAAGAAATTTTAAGAAATTAAAATTTTGACAAAGCCTTAGCAGTTGGAAAGTGGGTCTTAGCATGAAAAATCCTGTGTAATCTCATCTGGCAGTGCTGTGAAGTGAAGATATAAGAAACACTCAAGAGCAAATAAAAAATGGAGTCAGTTACATTCAAGCCAATGTAAGCTGCTTGTTCAATATATTAACTCACAGCAGTAGATGTGCAATCATTCAGCTGCTGTGATTATACCTTGCATTATGCATTGCCTTGGGATAGGAAGCACTTTGCCCACTTAGTAAGGCAGCATGGGAAAGGATGCAATCATTATCAAAGTATACATTATTAAAGGATTAATAAAATTTATATAAGCTTCCATTGAAGTCTCATCATTGATTATAGTGGGAGGTGAATAGTGTTCTACATATATTAAATTCTTACCCAGCTGAAAAATAGAGGATAGGAGAGAGCTAGGAAGAAGGTTAATCACTAAAGTACAACTGTAAATTGTTATGTTTTAGCAAATTAGCATAATTTAAGAAAAAGTATAAATTTGCATAGAACTTCTTATGACTTTCATTATCTAGATTTCTGGACCACAGAAAAAAATACCCCAAACCAGTTCTTCTCCCAGGGCATTCTTCATTTAAGCAATTCAGATAATCTTCCTGCCTGTAAGCCCTTAGGAATAACTTTCCCAAATAGATTTTCAACAGCCTTTGAATAAAACATGGTCTGAGGAAAATTATTTTTTAAATAAATTTTTGTAGAGAACTGACTAATTCACATGCATAAATAAACTTATGTTCCTTTCACTTTATGAGTAAATATTAGCTGGAATAGTGACTAATTAGAGGGTACGCCCAAAAGAGCAACCATGAGAGTTTCTTGACATTCTATTCAATTCTCTTTGATTTCAAAATATAACATGCCAAAGGTTTTGCTCCATTCAGAACTTTCACATGGGTTTGATCCACAAATACCCTAGTAAATAATTCTAGAGCCAGATATCTTTTTGGGTACAGCTAATGTCTCTTATGTACAGAATGAGCTCACTCAGTTCTTTCATGACTGGTCAAACTGGAAATTCTTTCCCAAAGTCTTACTTGTCTTTGATCTTGATATGTGCAAGATTTTGTTAGGAAATAAGTAGCACTAAATGAAAAAAAAAACACTGGAATGTCTAGATGTGTATACAGCAAGGTCTGAGGTTGAGACCACCTTACCCTTCACAATTAAGTTTGGTTTATTTTAATCCAATGTTCTATTACATAAAAGAATCTCAAGAGGTGAGGCACAAGAGGTGAAGCATTTCTCTTTCATGAGTGAAACAAGAGAGCATTAGTTACTTTGCTCAGATTAGGACAACATCAAAGGCACTTTAATTTGCTCTTAGTGGCAAGGTATAATGAAGTCACTGCAGGCAGAAGAGTCCATTCCTGCCCTCAGCACACCAGATTATGGGGAAAGGGGTTTGCATGTAAAATTATCATTTTTCAGTAATTAGGTTTTTTTACTCTAGGAGCAACCAGTACTGGTTTCCTGTCGGAATAGGATGTAAATGTAGAATTTGTTAGTTTCTTCTTGCGACATTTATGATAAAAATATTTAGCCAGGGTTAGAGATGGAAATCAGACAGACAGAGAAATTTTGCACAATTGTATTCTACATCATGAAGCTGACAGCAAATCCAAGGACTCCTGACTCTCAGCAGACTGCCATATCCACCTCTGTGGAGACAAAAGTCTGACCAGATTCCTGCTAGAGATCACACCATTACTCTGATTCTGAATTACAGCAAATTTATTTTGATACTTTTTCTGTTAGCATTTCTTGCATTATACATCAAGATTCTTATTGCAAATTGTGTCCTATCCACATCCAGACTCAGACTTAAACAGAAATGCCCAGCTTTTGTTTCCTAAGTATTTCAATTGAGTTGCAAGTAGTTTGAAACAGTTCAACTGCTTTACCTACCCTATCAAGAGTTGTGGAGGATGACAAGTTGCTTTAATCACTTCATCTTAGTGCAAAGCACAAGGTATATGAATTTAAATATTGTGTTCTACATAGACAATGAGCTACACTATCTCATTGTAGCTATGGGTAGTATGCAGTATGAGTATGGGATACCCTAACATAAATGCAATGAAAAGATTTGTATCCTCCTTTTTCCATTATGATAGACATTTCAAGCACTTCTATATGCAATGCAATAAAATAAGCTACCTTGATATTACTCATTATTTAGATGCTCAAAAAAATAAAGTTAACAGATTTAAATGCTTATTTCAGCTACAATAAACTGACTGCCTGAGATCCATCAACATTCTGCTTTGACTGGGCCCTAAATAGCATATTCAGAATGGCAATTAATTTAAACCAAGTGTGAGTTGTCCTGCATGTTCTTTCTGTTTGTAAAGAACAATACTTAAAATTGCAACTCACCTCAGCTCTAAAATAATAACAGCAATCAGTACAGATCTATTGCTCTGGAAACCTCTTGTTGCAACTAAAATTAGTCAAGCAGTGCAGTCAAAAAAACACCAAGATTTTCACTTTGATTTGTGTCCTGTCAATGTTCATACACAGACATAGGCAGAAATAACCAGATTTTGTTTACTAAGTACTTTAAGTGAGTTGGAAGTGGTTTGAAAATCAGTTCTGCTTTATTTACCCCATCAGTGGCAGGCAGCAGTTTGCTGTAATTCTTGCTTTCTTCCTTTAAAATAAAGTGTGATGTCATGATCTGTGAAAAGCAGAAGTTTGGGGTTTTACCCCTATTCCTGCTTTGCCCCTCTTATTCTGTTTGCTGACTGCAGAACATCCTCAGAGAGCTGGTGGTGTACCCAGCACCAGGCTGGGCTCTCTTCTCAGTGTCTGGTAGTTACCAGTGTTTTAACAGATAAAATAAGGAGTGCATTTTAGCAGAGCAGTACAGTCACAGCCACAAGGGTCACAGTCCCTCTCCTTCATGGAAGTGGCAGCTGTTTGATGTCTTATATACATGACAATGCCTAGGGATTTGGGAAATCCTACTTTTAGGAAGCATTTGATGCAAGATGACTATATATAAGAAAAGGAATTAAACTAGAACACTGTTCCCTGTTCCTGAACAGGCAGAAGCACATTTAACAATCTCATGGTGACTTTTAACAATTGAAGAAGGTCTCTGAAATTTAAATAGGGATGAGTTAGTAAAGCAAAGATGGAAACAGAATCAGTAGTAAAAGGCCAGTACTGCAGCATTTAGATGTGTTATGAGTACTTGTATGAAGACCTAGAAGATCCCTCCAAAAATTTCAAGCCACAAATATGTCTTCTGTAAAACATATGATTTTAGTTCATGTACCCAAGAATTTGGAGGAACAATAAATCATAAACCACATATGATTTTTTTCAAAACTATAGAAAATAATAAACTCACAATGGATAATCTTGCACAAAAGGGTGATGAAATTTTGGAGTCAGGACATCCACTGACAAAGAGATCCAGAATGATAAGCTTGGCTCCTCAGACAGAAGTTCTGACCTGACTAAACTCAGTCAGCACTGAAGATAAGAATTAAACTTAGAGCCTGAACCTCTCATGAAATCTTCAGGCTGAATTAAAAGTTACCTGCCCACATGGGCACAATGTTAGTCTGTCAAGCTTTGAGGATATCTGCAGCACTGATGAGCATGCTCAAATCTGAACAGTTTTACAAAGAACATGTGCAGAAGTGACTCATCAAGTGTCACTGAGAAAGCCTCACAAGGAAAAGTACACCAAAACGTGTTCAACAGCAGATTCTGAAATAGGCAAAGAAATGCAAACTGTATTAAAGTCTCTCACCAAGGATTCAAAAGTCAGAATTGTCTCATGTATGTTATTAATATACAACAGAATAAGTATTTTATGAAATACAGAAAAGATGCACAGGCAAGGCATACCCACAATAGTGCCAAACAGATAACAAAATGCCAACCAGATCACACAGCATTGGTGGTGATATTAGCCCAGAAGGGTGTAGTCAGCACTATGCAGAAGAGGAAAACAAAGCTGAAATCCAGCCAGATGAACCAAGTGAGAGCTATAAACATCATCCTAACACTGTAAGAACCAAGCAAATACTGAAGGTGAAAAACCCAGCAGCTTTCATGCAACAGATATGCATGATATACAATGGAAAAGTTATGCTTTCAGCTGAATTAAGTGCCCTGTTGGGCTGGGTTGACCCTGGCTGTGTGCCATGTGCCCACCTATCCCCCAGTGTGGGCTCCTCTCCATGTGCTTCCAAAGGTCCTGCCAGGAGCCTCCTCCAGCACAGGTTTCCCTCAGGGCCACAGCCTTCCTTGGACATCCACCTGCCCTGGTGTGGGGTCCTCCATGGGCTGCAGGTGGAATTCTGCTCCTCCAGGGTCTCCATGGGCTGCAGGGGCACACCCTGGGCTGCAGGGGAATCTCTGCTCCAGCACCTGGAATACTTTTCCCCCCCTCCTTCTGCACTGACCTTGGTGCCTGCATGGCTGTTTCACATATCCTCACTCCTCTGGCTGCAATGCTTCTGTGGAGTTATTTATTTCCACTTCCTAAATAAATTGTCTCCCACCAGAGTCATTACCACCATCACTGACAGGCTCAGTTTGGCCAGAGGCAGGTCCCTCTTGGAGCTCTATGGCTCTCTTGGCTCTGTGGAAAGTGGGGAAAGTCAACCCTATAGTCCCTCTGCTATGGAAACCTTGCCACACAAAAACAATACAACAGGGAACTTAAGGACATTGGTATGTCCTTAAATAAATGTGGTAAAAGTGATTCATCACACCTCTGGGCAGAGAATGCATCAAGAGTAGTCCTGAGGGTGTTGGCAGATGAGAAGCTTGACATTCCAGATATCAAACCAGTGGCCTCCTGGTCTGTGTCAAAAGCAGTGTGGCCAGCAGGTGAAGGGAGGGGATTCATCTGGAGCACTGCATCCAGCTCTGGAGAGTGAGAAGAGCAGGGACCTGTTGGAATGAGTCAAGAGAAGGGCTACAAAGATGATCAGAGAGCTGCAGCATCTCTCCTGTCAGGAAAGACTGAGAGGGTTGTTCAGCCTGGAAAAGTGAAGGTTCTGGAGAGACCTTAGAGAAGCTTTCAGTCCCTAAACCAGGCCTACAAGAAAGCTGGAGGGAAACTTTTGCCAGGGCAGAAAGAGATAGGAGAAGGGGGAATGGCTTCAAACTGAAAGAGGGCAGGTTTAGATTAGATATTGGGAAGAAATTCTTTACCATGAGGGTGGTGAAACACTGGAGCTGGTTGCTGAGAGAATCTGTGGACATGCCATCCCTGTAGGTGTTCAGACCAGGCTGGATGGGGCTTTGAGCAACCTGGCCTGGTGGAAGGTGTCCCATGGCAGGGGTTGGGACTGGACAATCTTTAATATAACCACACACTTAAGGTGTCACTCTGGAATTAAGGAGCATTGACTAATACTGCTGACCACTGAGGCAAGTTACTTCATTGCTTCTAACCTTCAGTGATCTTAGCTCTCACTTTTTTTTCCCATTTAGACAATCTAATCTTCATAGAAAGTTTACTTCCACGTTCCACGGTACCTTGCATAACCAGTTCTACGATTACTGTAACAAAGTAAAAAGTGATAATAACAGTATATAACAAAGAGCTCATCTGCCATTGACTGCTAGAGTTTAATTCGCCCTCCACACGATTTTCAGCCTTGTTTTCTCTGGAGAAGTCTCTATGAGATTTCTCAAGTGGTGTGACATGTTATACTAAAAAACCCCAGAGTCTATAGTTTATTCTAAGGGAAAGGAGTCCATGGCCAGAGAGCATCCACCATTTTCTTCCACAGTGGCAATGCACATATTTATTGTGGGAAAGTTAACTGGCCATTGAAAGAAAGGGTGGAGAGTGAATCCCTGGGCAGGGCTGGAAAGTAAAACCCTGGGGTGCAGCCTGTAGACTGATGGAAGGAAAGAATGACTGAGGCTACCAGACAGGTGAGAAAAGCTTGAGCAGGACAAGCTGAGGAGAGGAACTAAACCCCTACAGAGCTTGGGGAGGGTGTGCCGGATCCTCTGCTTAAGTTAATACCAGCTCCGTTGACGTTAATTGCAGGCTGTCATTACGTACATTACTTCCCACACCACAATAGCCTCTTCTCTGGCCAATCCAGTCCTTTCCTTTTGCCAGTTGACATGGCAAGCAATGACTTCACAGATATGAGGCACAAAGCCTGGGCACAAACCCAAACTGGGCACAAAACCCTGGTCCCAGCTGTACCTGGTTTATCACATTCGGGAGGAAGTGCAGGTTCTGAATTCTACAGGAACTGTAATTTGAATACAGGCTAATGATTTTGGTTTTCACTAAGAGCCTTACTACTACCATTGCCTAAATTCTGAATGCTTACCTTTGCCACCCTCATATCATATGATCTACTTTCAGGCTGAAATTATTATATTTATAGTATATATGATGTTGACATTTTATCTGGTGTTTGAAATTTTAGATTAAACCAATGTAATCAATGTCTCATGTTTCGCCCCTACTTCTACTCAAGAAATCATGAAAAAAAGGGCAAAATTTGAGATATTATATCTACCCTCAGAATTATTTTATTTACTATTACAAGAGGTACTTTTAGTGATCAATCCATTGGTACAGATCTTTGATACAAGATCAAAATGAGATAAGAATACTTGTCAGCCATATCCTTGGCTGTTGCAGTTAACCTCCAATGACTTCCAATAACTTTCCGATATCTATAATCTCTAGAGATCCATCCTGAATTGATAGACATGGGAACTAATACTGAAATGTCAAGGCAAGCTTCTGGTTTTTCACACATTAAAACTGGGAACTTCACACATTAAAACTGAGAAAAACAGACAAAAATGCAATAAATAAATAAATAATGCCTTCAACACTTCCCTGAAAATTTTTTCTTGGAAATGAAAGAGCTTTGTTTTAGTACCAGCCAATACCAAAAACTGTGTTCCCTTGGTGTGTTCCTGATACAAATTAACTGTAAAAACAAGTGCTAAATTTCTCTTATTAAAACACTTCAAAACTTGCTTCTGGGGTTTATTTCCTCTCATACAACTGCAGATGAGAGCTTGCTCCTCCCTACCTGTGTAAGCTCTTTTCACTGTTTTATCTGGGAAGCTGCAAAGTCCTTGAACTACTTTTTTAAAATCTACATTAACCACTTGAAGCAATTCAGTGACCAATGAACATGTGTGCTTAAACCCTTGTATTTTTTATGATACTTTCATCTACAGACACGACTCCCCCACCAATCAGTAAAACACAAAAAAAACCTGATGGCTTTCAAAATTTCACAAGCCACCCAATAGAGTGACCCAAATTTCTTCTGCACCTGTTAATGTTATTAACAATTTCATCCACTCCTTGGGGTAGAGAGAGAGAGGAAGAAAAAGGCTGTAAAGTTGAATAACATGTCTGACTGTCCCCAGAGATCAAAAATCTCAGTCTGAGCAGGAGCAATCATGACAGCTCCAGAACATGAAAAGGTTGGAGCAAAATTCCTGGGCAATATCTTTTGAAGAACAGCTTGGAGTATGAGTGGGACAGCCTTCTGAACAACCACTGTGCACTGCTAAATGCTTAGTGGAATAATATCTTCAAGTCTGACATACACTGCTTTGGTCACAAGGAGTTATGAGAGTGAAAATTCAACACTATCTTAGAAGAAAAAGGAAATGTTAGATATTAGCACTTTGCTTAGCAACAATTCCAGTCAAAGAGACAGGACAAAGGAGAAAGCAGCCTTGACCCCAGTGACACTCCTAATCATCCTAGGTATGGACACCTTCATCTTCTTTACCACATGAGTATGAAAAGCATTGATTGCCCCTTCAGGAAGCTCATTATCAGTATTCCCTTGCTCCTATACACCCAGTGGAAAACAAGAAGCTCTCTCCAAATGTTTCAAAGCAGCATGAGAAGATCCTGACTCTGTTACGCCCCTCGTGCAGAGCTGGGTGTAGCTGAGAAGGGAGGCAAGCTCTGCTCCTTCTACCCATCACAAACAGCCTGTTGCTGAAGGCACATGCACCTTGGTTGCTGTAAGCCAAGTTTGTTGGGTGGCTTGTCTAATTGTGTAAGTGAGACCAGAGTATATTTGTTTAATACAGCTAACTGGTCACGTAAACAAAAAATCATTTGCCTTCTCTATGTACAGATGAATTGATATTCATTATGAGTACTGGCAGAGAATAAAACAATGTTCTTTGGGCAGGAAATGCAGTATTTTCTTTTCTCCTGGTTTGCTGAAGCATGAAGATATAGATTTAGAGTGAGTAAACAGCTTACTACTGATTAGGAAGATGTAACTTCATTAAACATCCTGGACATTTTGACAGAGAACATGTCTCATGGAAGACCAAACTGTTGACTGAAGTACCCCAACATTGCTGTAGCAAGCTTCCACCAATTTCAATACAGAAATCAAATCCAGATAATATTCCATAAAGAGACTATTTTTAATTTATTTTATAGTACTAAATATTATTTAACTCTATTTAGAGTTAAACAGAATTGGGAATAGGGGCTGAACTGGAAAAAATGGAAAGAAAATGACACCATTCAATTCAATAACACCTGAATGGAATATTGTATTATACTCTCCTATTCTTTTACGGAAATATTTTTAAATGTGTAATTGCAGGGTAGGATTTTCATAAGAACCCAAGGGAGTTAGGTTATGGCTGTGATCCCATTTTACAATTAGAACACCCTCCCGAGTTTGTGTCCTTCCCCTGCTTCAGCAGAAATGATAAACACAAGCAGAGACTGCTGAACTGGCTCTTACAGACAAGTAGAAAGTAAAACTGTCCCATTTTACCCAAAGAATGTCCTTTCTGCCTCTCCACACATGCTAGGTTTTGTGGGGTTTTTGGTCCTTACTCCTGAGGCTCCCCATCCCAAATTATATCTCCCAGGTCCCTCTGGCTAAATCCTCCACTGAGCAGCAGCCTTCATTCCATTCTTTATGATGGAGATTTTTTAAATTCATCAGCTACCTGCACTCTGGTAAACTGTGAAGAGGCTAAAGCTGAGGGTGAACTGAGGGAAAATGATGTATACACCAAGCACTGGACTGGAAATTGATTTTGCCAAATCTAGCAGTTTTAAAGAACACTTTCACTAACTTTGAATAATTTTGTCCATCTTTTGCTATAATAAAGTAAGATCTATTGACCTAGAAATAGAATAAAAATAGGCAGAAATCTGCCCAGAGCAATTCATCCTACCTCCAATTGCAAGCTAAAAAAGATAAAGTGACAAGAAGTAGAAATACTATCTGTGCTTATTGTAGCATGCATTTGTTCCTGCTTTTGAAATGGTTGCCCAGTAAAACTGCAAAAAGTCAATCTTCAGGGAAAAAAAAAGGTCTGTTAAACCTTTACTGGCAAGCCTTATACCCTTGATTCATTGCCTGTTTCTCTAATTTGTAGTTCTCATAACTCAGCAGATGTGAACAGAATAAAACAGGAGCAATTCTAAAACAATGTCATAATGATCACAGACTGTAATCAATCTTTTTAGTCCTAGAAAGCTGGTGCAAGACAGGCTGGCTGGCTGAAATTACTCCTGGTATTTTCTATGAGAAGGCAACACCAGAGAATTGAAAATAGATTTCAAGTTTTAAGGCCATCTCTAAGAAATGCAGGTGAAACTGGCTGAATCTTTCTCAGATGAATCTCTCTCAGCCTCATGCCTGTCAGTGTCACACTGAGGGGTTTCCATGGCATGCACTCACAGTGGCCACCTGAGACTGCAGCACCCTTCAAGGTTATTATTCTGTTCTTTTCACAAGATTAGCTGCCCAAATAAGCATGGAGGGACTTCTTAATACTGGGTCCCTACATATGAAATATTCCACAAACTGCAGAAATCAGTGGGGTTTTTTTGCCAATGAGTTAACTGGCATCAATTATAGTACTGAAAAACTTAGAACAGTTACTAGCCATCCATCTGCATAACTGAAAAACAAAACCAAATTAAATTTGTTCCAGGACCTGTTATTTGTGGAGGAGGAGATGTGTTTTATTTGCAACCAAGTTACGTTTCTTTACTAGCTTGAACATTAAAATGTACATACATAAATGTATTTACTCCTCCCAAAATGCAAATACCATTGGCCAGTTTCTGAGGAAGGAAGAGCATCCTCTGTTTACCTGTTCATTAGCTAAAATCCCCCAAACCTCACCTTTCTACACTCTCTGAATCAATCTGGGACTGAAGCCAAAGCCACCTACTATATAAGAGTGACAAAGAACAGATGAACTACGGTCCTGATCAAGTTTAGACCCAACATCCTTGTGCCAAACTCCACTCACGATGGGGTTTGGCAGGGGGATATTGCTACCAGAATGGGCTTTCCTCTTAGCACTTTGCTGTATCCATCAAACAGGTAAGAAATTTTCTATTTTATTGGGAAAAGAAAAAATGCTCTGTTTAGACCTAGTGATATATTTTAAACTGTACTAATTGATTCATATTAGAGGTGGCTGACAAGATTTCTTTATATATTTTCATTTAATATTAAATATCTGTCTATTAACTGGACCAATTTAATTTAATATTGCCTCAAATTTCTGTATGTAACTACTTATGGAAAGTAGCCTTGAAGATCAAATTCAAAAAGCTCTTATTTCAAGTCTTAAAATGTCAGATTTTTAGTATCCCATATGCCTTAAAAAAGCATTTTATTCCTGTTGTATTTTGTGTTAGAATTCATTATTAATGTTATGGTCCTTATGAAATCTAATCCACTACATTTTCCAGACACTAGATGAGACCACTGCTCAATTTTTTTCAGTATTTTGTCACATACTGGGGGTTAATACCATATTTCTCAACATTTCTTGCAACTTCTTTTGCAAAAGAAACCAGGAGGGAAAATTCACATGACAAGAATTTTCAGTCACTAATTATGCAGTAACTAATTTATAACACTCTATGCAAAATACTTGTATAAATTGCAAATATTGAGTATAAGCAAAACAAGGAGATTTATGTAACACCACAATCCATTATTTTGGATGGGGTTTTTTCACCTGTCAATTATATATCCATCGGGGCTGATATTGGCAGTTTTTATTAATAGGAATAACCCTGTTAAGTTGATGAAGCCAATCAAATTGGAGCTACTTCAGAAGTACAAGCTTATCTAGTCAGTTCTGTTCATGTACAATAATTTTTGGCCTGTCAGCTGACATTTTAAAATCTATAGATTGCCTAGGTAAATTTATCTTTCATATCATTTTCAAAACATTGAGAAGTGCAAATATAATTTAGGGCTGCTTTATAGTTTGTGTAATAAACACTAAAACACTGGCCAGCTGATCTATGTTGTACTTGAAAACACAACGGTCTTGTAGAGTAAAAACTTGTGTTTGGAGTTGTGCAGTGTTGGTCACAAATGTTTCCAGCCATTCATGGAACAAGAAAGTTTTTCCTCCTGTGCAGTACTAATCTGACAAACTGCTTTGAAAAATGAGTGGTGACTAGACAGTGTCCAACAAACACCTCTTTATTTGAATCACACCCTGTGGGAAATATTTTCCAATATCTGGACTAAAGAATAATGGTCCTACCCCATGCCATCCCCACAAACATTGTGTGCCTGCATTTATATTTCGTGTCAAATATTAACTTTTATAAACTGATGATAACAATAATTACCAGCTGGATATAGACTTTGCAGGATGAATCCAGATATTCTTAATAATTAGGTTAGTTCACAAATGATCAAACAGTAAATTTCTTACAACTGAGGGACTTGTTTTTATAATAGTAAACAACATGGCATTGTGTAATTTCTAAACAAACCAATGCAGGTAGAATTTCCTTGGGAATGATGTATTTGCTAAGTAAACAAAAGCTTCTGCTGTTTCCTTGAGAAAAATTAACAGAACAAAATACATATATAGATCTATTTTGCTCTGTTACAAAGGTTCCCACACTAGAATAAACAAACCTTCTATGATTCTATGCCTGCTGAGATGCCTATGGATGTGTAAAAGCAAACTTAGCCTATTATGTAGAGTTAAAGAGGTATTTCTCTCACCTGATCTGTATCAATTTTTTCACTAATTCTATTTTCATCAATTATAATCCATATAAATTGTAATTATGTGAATACATTTAATTAATGTTAGTCTCTGTGATACTCAAAGATAAGCAGGAAATGGAAAATGGTTACTTTGTCCCACGTTACTTCTTTGCACATCACTAGTGGTCGAACACAAAGTTAAATAAAAAAAGAATTAAAAGCTCAGAGCTGAAAGAAAGTGCACACACTGCAGCAACTTCTAGCTATGGTAGGGCTGCTCAGAACCCTCTGCTCCAAAGCCAGTAATCTTTTGGGATTCTCTTTGGGATAGGCACTTGAATTCCTTCAGACAGGCACTCTTTAGCCCTGGGATCAAGTAATAAATCTGCTTACATGGTGCACAGCCAGAAGTTATATTTTAAAAAGTGCTTCTAATCCAATTATTTTAAAGGCAAAGACAATTGTTCAGCTTTCACAGAGGTACATGGGCTGAGGTTCTCCATGAAGGAAAAGCTCAGCAGGGAATGCAAATACCAAAGAGATGGACTGGGACTTATGGCACACCCCTGACTTCAGCATTTCCCTCTCTTCCACCAGTGTGGCTCTCAGTTCAGTGAGTGGGGTCTTAAGGATCCAGTTCTGACTCAGTGAACTCTTCTCACCTACTGTATAAGGAAAAAGGGGGCTTAACTTGGGGCAAACTCCATAGGCAGCTCTGCTCTGACTGAGAAATTCTCTAGACACCTACAATGCTCATTCACATAATCCAGATAAGGATTCAGATATTAGTCATTTCATCACTTAAATCCTGTGAGGATTTAGACTTGGCAGGTTAAAGGGACCTGTTAGTCAATATGTTACAAGCACAGCTATCACATCCTAACTGCATTCAGTCCTTCACAAAACAAAGTTGTAGCCCTTCAAATTTTACAGGAAATGCCTAATGTATTTACTCATAAAATCCAAGACCCTAGAATGTCTACCCAGGAGGTAAGGGTCAGTCTTTTTCTAGGAATCAAAGCACTCAAGAGAGTATTTGTCATCTCTCAAAAGTCTTTGCTTCAGGTGTTGTAGCAAGAACCCTTTGTCAAATAGCTTTACAGAATGGTGCTTAAGGTTTTCTGCAGAGAAGATGTGAGTTTGAATATCTTTGAGTGAGTAGATGGGTAGAACAGGAAACCTGGTTCATCAGGGTAATTCTGGGTTACTGCTCAGGCTGTGGCCCTTGTACTGTCCCTCAGAGGTACCTTCTTGTGTCCAGCTGTAAAGCAAATTTAGATCCCTGGCTGAGGCTTCCCCTCTGCTCCTTGAGAAAAGGCCCTATGCTTAGACACTAAAGAAACTTTCATAAATATCTGCAGCCATTATTGGATCAAACTTGAAGTCCCTTGACTCTTTTAACCACTTCCATGCCTTTTCCTATAACCTAGCTTCTACACAACAATCTCAATAAATAACTGGCCTGCATTTTGTGAATTCCTCCTGTATTGTTTCACATATTACTGAGATCTAGTGCAGCAGTGAAATAAGGGCTGTTATGCAGTCTTCAGGATATCTTGCAGTGAGTTTTGAGAGAAAAAAGAAAGCAGATATATATATATATATATAGACATATATATATGTATATGATATTTAGATTACAAACTTTGTGTATTTATAATAGAATGTCTCTTTCTTTAATTTGTTTTAGCTTTCTGGAGGAGCCTGTTTTATTTTCTCTGATGTGATAAAGGAGACTCCCCCCTTTGTTTTACAGAGTTGTGTCTGAGTCCTTTGATCTTAACTAAAAGCTTTGGTTTAAAAATTCAGGTACAAGATATTACTCTTAATATGCTTTTCACAATTTTTTTTCACAGGAGGTCAGATTGGAATCCAAATAGGAAGTCAGTTCTCTGGGGGTCTTCTACGAAAACAAAATGGTACATTTATTTATATTCTATATTTGTATTTATGTGCTATATCCATACTGAATAATAAAAATGTTTTTAAAAAACCCTCCTTAGCAGTGTCAGATGAAAGGAAATGTGCATTAACATCTCTCTAAGAATAATAATATATTTACTAGACATCAGTTACTAAGTACACACACAAATTACACAGTATAGTTATATTTGTGTAATCACAGGTAACTACGAAAACAGATGTGTTTGTAGAGGTTGTACGCATATCTGCATGAACATGTACATACAAAAGTGATGTTTGGTTCCTTTTAAAAAAAGGAAGTGAGACCACTTTGGCTTGCTGTGAAATCAGTGGCTAATGTTGGGAAATCAACATGGCAATCCATCTTTGCTGACTTTTGCCATGTAATGATTTCTGTCTGTCCTGTACAATCAATGTGTGGCCATTCTAAGGGTTTTCAGCCCCTTAATAGAAAAGCATAAAACAGAAAAGATGATTATTAAGGTTTTTATTCTCTCCTTAGAGGAGGTGTAATGAGAAGGCAACTGTGCTTTTGTAGCAGTAAGAGGCTAATTAAGTACAGCTTAGCCCTTTGTATTGTTCCATGTCTCTGAAGAATTCCAACATTCTAATGCAGCACATTTTCATAAAAGGGTCAAAGATAACATGTAAAAAATGAAAATCATCACAGCTGAAAGCAATTACTTATGATTTTAAGTATCTGAGTTCAAATTTTAGTATGCACTTTTAACCTGTGTAAGATAAAACAGGCTTAACATTGTTTCCTTGGGTCTGGCATATTAACTGTCTAGCCCTTCCTGGGTTTATCCTACATGCAAATTTAGGTATTGTTATACTAGTTTTTGATTTCTTTCTTATTTTTTTTTTCTAGCTTCTATCAGGATTTCAGCTAACTTGAACATCATCCCACCACTGCTGACAAATCTAGCAATAACACGTAAGTAAAGGAAAAACGCATTCAGTAAGTGTTCAGTTTTAGGGAGTATAGACAGGAGGCTTTCATATAAATGAGGAAAGGTACTGATAAAGGAAGTCATGGATAATTCAGCAGAGAAACATGATGATTACAAATAAACTGTTGTTTTAGCTGCAATGAAGGTGACTAATAAAGCTTTGGCTGAGCATAACTATAACCATTTGTAGGGGTATATGAGTAACAGATATGAGCAATGAATGAATAGACAGCTGCATAGGGGTTAGATAGAAATGGAGGCAGGCAAGCAAGAAACATTTAGAGAGAAAATAAGATTTGGACAAGTTGATTTCCTGCATATGAAGGCTGGGGATTTGAAGCCATTCTTTGACAGCAGTTTTAATTCACAGCTGCTAATCCCGCTCACAATGGCCGTGTGTGCAGCACTTGGGGCAACTTCCACTTCAAGACCTTCGATGGGGACGTATTCACCTTCCCTGGGCTCTGTAATTACGTTTTTGCCTCCCACTGTAACACTCCCTATGAGGACTTCAACATCCAGATTAGGCGTGAGGTGGTGGCAAACATTCCAACAATCAACCGCATCACCATGAAACTGGAAGGTGTCGTGGCAGAGCTAACCAAGGGTGCAGTCATGGTCGATGGCAACAGGTAAATTCATTCATTAAATAAATAAAATGCTGTTAATTCCTGTCGCAGAAAATAAATCCTTCCCTTAAGGATTGCCTCAAAAATAAAATTTGGATGAAATGTTCTGAGAAACTGGATCCAAATTTAGATCGATATTTGATCATGTTGGACCATCTTATTTTGTAATTTCTTTTCTTTCCCGAAAATACACTATTTTAGAATCCCTACAGAAGGTGGATACCACAAGGCTTTCCCTTCTTCTTACAAAACGTTTGGACCAGAATTTAAGCAGCATTCTTTCTGCCTTTTCCCAGAGTTCAACTGCCATACAGTCAATCTGGTATTACGATAGAGAAGAGCAGCATTTATGTGAAAGTTGGCAGCAAAATCGGTGTTGTGTTATTGTGGAATGAAAAGGACAGCATCCTGGTAAGAACTGCTCCTGGATCTGTCTACTGCTTCAGAGAACAGAGCTGAGCTTTGATTAGGCCTGTCCCTACCTGTTTAGGGGGTTGCTACTGCCTTCTTATCTCATACTGTTGAGCAATTCTTTCTTAGTAAAGATAGGCTTGCATCCAAGAAGTCCTAAAGAAAATTATAAGGATTTATACCTAGTGGATAGCAGGCATCTGCCTAAAACAGGATTAAAAATCACTTGCTTTATATCATTACCTATTGATATTATTATGGGCCCTAATTACCTCTTCAAATATCTTTTTAAGCAGAATTTCACTCTCCTATGCCTTATATTTTTTTTTTTTTGTGGATTTGATTTTCTTTCTGGAGAATCAATAGAAAGTGTCTGAGAACAGTATAGATAGTACAGGGAAATCTGAAGTCTGTGTCAATAGTATCAATTTCCTGGACTCTGCAATTAAATCTAAGCTCTTTATCCTATCCTTCCTGTTTGAATTAAATTGCTAAATAAAATTCCACAGATCTGACAAGAAGTACTAAGAGACAGGAGGTGAAAGTGTTTTCTCTGGTCTTGAATATACTTTAGAGTATTTATAATAACTTCTATCAATTTACTATTCATCATTTTAGCTGGAATTGAATGAGAAATATGCCAATCAGACTTGTGGACTTTGTGGTGACTTCAATGGCTTTCCCATATACAATGAGTTTGTTTCAAACAGTAAGTGTATTAAATAAAAAAAAATGGTTTATGGGATATTCAACAGGCTCTGACATTATCAGCAGTCTTCTTTCCCATCCTGTTAAATGGTTTACCCACAAGATATGATTCAATGTCTATTTAAAAATGTGTAGTAGAGAGATCAGATATGTAAGTTATTACTTTGAGTGCAAATATAATGATGGTGCTAACAACTGATTGCATATCTCTTATATGCCACTGTTGTACACCATGCTGGTAAAACTAATCAGGTAACTCCATTAAAATGAGCAGATTTTCACTAACAAGATAAATAAATATAGAAATATATTCAATAAAACAAAAGGCAATTATATTTTCCAGACAGTACATTTGTTGTTTCATTCTTGTCTCAAAATCAGTATATCCACATTTCCCTGCTGATTTGCATAATCTAAGATCTTATATTTTTAACTATTCCCAGCTTGATCATTTTCCTAAACCTTGTCTTACAACAGTCTCCATTGTCCAAATTCCCATTTACATATTTTTTCTCCGCCCTGTATGGGATCAAAATAATCTGAAAAGAGTTTGTTATTTTTCTGGGAAAAATCTTAGTGTGTGTCTAGATGTAATAGACTGAGAATTATTTACCAATGTTTACTTTTTCCAGGGAGTTGTACAAAGTAAACTGAGGCAGTGATGTAGTGCTTCTTTTGGTAGGGGTGATGATCACATTTAAAGGCTTAAGGGAGTTTAAGTCTTGGCCAGTCTTGACCCAAATTCTTGAGAGAAAAAAAAAGATAACAAGCAGTTGCTTTGAACAAAAAACTCTGATATCCATTATTAAACCTCTTGCCTACAGATATTAAAATGACAGCCTTGCAATTTGGGAATATGCAGAAAATGGATGGGCCAACAGAACACTGTGATGACTCCACTACTATCCCAACATACAACTGCACTGATAATCTCGTAAGGATCTTTTGACTATCCTTTTTTTTTTTTTTTTTCAAATTTATCTGTTCCTTTCTACAATTTCATATGCATCAATAGGAAAAGCCCTCAGGCAGCAACAACTTAAAGAGGGCTATAAGATTCTGTTACATAATAATTGCACAAAATAACAATACCAACCCCCCAACTTCTTTCTGTTTGCTGAGACTTGTCTTTTTTTTTTCCTCCAAAGGACAACATATGCGAGAAGACATTGACCAGCTCTGCATTTGCAGAGTGCAATGAGCTAGTTGATGTTAAAGATTACATTAAGGCTTGCCAAGACGACCTGTGCCGCTCTGCAGGATCTGAAAACAGCTCGTGCATCTGTGACACCTTTGCTGAGTACTCCCGGCAGTGTGCTCATGCTGGTGGGCAGCCCCTGGACTGGAGAACTTCAAAACTCTGCCGTGAGTGTCACTGGAGACAACCTCACCTCGTGCTCAGTAAACTAACAAACAGCAAGCTCTCAAACAGTGCTGAGGATGCAGGAGGAGTTACAGGGCGCTCAAGACTGAATTCCTTAGAAAATTCTGATGTTTAAGTTCCAGCATGAAGGCTTCAGCAAAAGAGCTAAGGATTTTAATGCAAACTGAATTAAACACTACCAAAACACTAACATGGGTACTCTAATGAGAGTCAAAGTGCAATTTAAGTACAGTGAAGGAAGCAAATCAAGCAAAAACAAGGAGGAAGAATAAGGCATTCTTACTTCCTTGCTAGTATTCCTCTTTCCTTTCCTCATGGTGGCTACAGCATTTATTGCTCTGAATTAACTGATTGGATCTTCACAGGTGTATGGCTGACTAATCACCTATTTATTTCCTCTTGCTTGATAGTGATAAGTTTGTATTGATTTAAATATATATTTGATTATGGTGGGTAGCTGTTGATAATGTCACCAGCATTTTCTCCAGAACAAAAGCCCATGAGGTGATATTTGTCCTTCTGATGGTATCTCAAAATGCAAATATACTAAAGCTTTAGGAATCTAAGTCTTACATTTCACTAGCAGTACAGGTGTTCATAGGGAAGGGTGCCTTCAGTAGAAACAGACCTTGCTGGCTCTCTGAGGTCATTACCTTGCTGTCCCCAGAAATCCAGTCACTGAGCCAGTTCAGCACCAGAGTGATGGAATGCACATCCCAGCTGTAAAATAGGGATCTAGGTGGTTAAATTTGCAAATTTTGAGAGCTAGTGGTCGGTTTGAAGATTGGTGTGGTTTTTATATCTAACTGAAAAACTTAAATGGATATCAATATTTACATGTATAGTGAACTAGAAATACTTTTGACTGAAAAAAATAAATCTCTTCCTTTAAATTTCAGCCAAGACGTGTCCTTACAACATGCAGTACCAGGAGTGCAACACCCCCTGTGTTGATACATGCACGAATCCTGAACGATCTATGTTTTGTGAAGAACACTGTATTGATGGCTGTTTCTGCCCTCCAGGCAAGTCCTTAAGTACTCACATCTCTGATCCCAAAGAACAAGAGCTTACCTGTAGGATGTGGGTAGGTTCCATGGGATTTAAACCTCATAGAGTTGTATTTTTCATAGCTGCAAGTGACTAACATTTGTCATGTGCCAGCTGAGCAAAGATGTCTGAATTAATTGCTAATACATGTACAATATTCAGAAAGCAAGAAAAAAGAACAGCAAACACATCAAGACCAATCTTGCAACCAGCCACCTGTGCTACAAGTCCCTCTTTCAGAGCAGGTGGAATTTAGGAATACAAAGGTTGAACTGTTCACTCAGCAAACTGAGTCCTGCTGTCCTCAGCATTGGTGTGTCCACTCACAACTGCAGGTCTCTTGCTAAGAAAATATTTAAGATTAACAAATAAAACAGTGTATAGGAAAGGCTTCTTTAACTGACCAAGGTTTTGTCTTTTTTTTAAAATCTAGGGACTGTATTTGATGACATCAACAATTCTGGCTGCATTCCCCAGCGTGGGTGCTCCTGTATTTATAATGGCAAAACCTATGCTACAGGAACTTCTTTTTCAGAGCCATGCCAGACCTGGTAACCTTTGTTACTTTTATAGTTCACTGTTTCCTCTCATACATTTAATGGGTTTAATTGTTTATTGAATGCAATTGCATCATTGGTAATTGATTGTGTATTTAACTGACCATTACATTTCCAAAGCACCCCTAAAGAACATTATTTGTTTTATTTAGCAACAGCTGTAACTAGCTTTGCACTCTATCTCATGGTGATCAAAGCAAGGATTTACAATGTTTAGATTTCTCACCAGTCAATGAAAATGCTTCCTTCTTGTTTATTTTGTTCAAACATTTGGAATTCCCTAAGGGGAATGAAGTTGTAGTCATTAATGCATTTGCAAATATTTATTTTCTCTGGAGAAAGCAAGGGATGAAACAATACAAGCTCGATTTCACAATTAATCCTTTACCTGTGTTCTACTACATCAGCTTTGGAAATAGACACTGTCTGCATCAGGAGCAGATGTGGAGTTACCTTTACTTATTTATTAGTTTATGATACATTTGTATTACAAAAATAAAAAACAAACCCAGGAGATATTTTAACTTGTCATTGTGCTTTATGTTACCTGAAGAAATCCACACAATTATTTATCCAAAACCTGTTCTGGAGAGTTCACCTGTCCAAAGAAGGAAAGCAATTAGATAAGCAAGGAGTTAATGGTTACCAGAGACATTGATTTTAATGCATTGCATCACAAGTTCATTGTGTTTTGGAAACTCTTAAACCTGTGTGTCAAACCACAGCTTGAAGGGAAAAGCAACAGGAAAGCAGCTGCACCTACCAGCACTGCATGTCCTTTTTTCTGGACCCCTGCCCCTGATTTCACCTGACTTTATTCTCCCAGTACCTGTAATGGAGGCCAGTGGAGCTGCCAAGACAAGTCATGCCCAGGAACTTGCTCTGTAGTGGGAGGTTCCCACATTTCCACATATGATAAGAAGAACTATGATCACCACGGAGACTGCACCTACGTCCTCTCTAAGGTGGGACCCAGAGGATGCTTCCAGCCTTGTAGATTTATAGAAAGAAACATGATCTCCATCAACACTTCTGAAAATTAGCTCAGACGTTACATTCCCTGCCACTTAGCCACACGTTTGCTACGCTGCCATTTCAGTGACAGCCATCAGTTAATTATTAGGATGCCTTCAACCCTGTGTGGAGCTCACTGGAAAATTTCCAGTTCTGTGAGAGAGTAATTGAAGAGCACTGTCTTTTATAAGAATTTGCTTAGTGTGCAACCTTCTGTACAACTAGTCCAGATTTCTTACGGAATTGCATAATTTTTGCCATGTTACTCTATTATATGGTATTTGACCAAATGGTACAACTCTAAATATTAGAGTAACTGATCTTAAAAAAAAAAGAAAAAAAAAAAGATTATCAAACAGACTTTTTTTCATTTCTGTGGAGCTTAAATGCAGAAAAACACTTCAAATCAATGGACGCATTTCACTTAGCTTTTAAACATTTTTAAACATCTAAAAACAACTCAAAAGAAGTAGAAAATTTGGAAATTAATTATAATTAAAATATTTAATTATAGACATGTAGGTGAAATGTTTTAATCTTTTAGGGGCTTTTTATGTTTGTTGTTTTTGTGTTTGTTTCTTTTTTCCCCATCTGCACAATTTAGTAAAAGGAAATAAAATGTTGTGTGTTACTGTTCATTTAAAACATGTTTTATCTGAATTTTTAGTCTACCATTGATACCAGCTACAGAAGGATGAGACTTACAGTAGAATTGAATCCAACATTAGAAGCTGTCATTAATAAAATCACCAAATATGAATATGGAACTCCATATGGATATAATTGATAAAATCCAGATTCTACATTTCTTGTTTGTAATAATTCAAATAGAGCAAAATTGAGTGTTCAGCCAAAGAAGTTCTAGAATTCACTAGAGTTTGTATGTTCTCCAGAAAAAGAAATACTTTTTCAGAGCTGAGAGAAAATTGCATAGGGAAACTTCTGTAATTAGTCTCTTGTGAAGTAACCTGACTCTTTTTTTCAGGACTGTAAGGGTGACAAATTTACCATCCTGGCAGAACTACGCAAGTGTGGCATGACCGACACCGAGACCTGCTTAAAATCAGTGACTCTCAACATGAACAAAGGACAAACTGTAAGAATGCAAAATAAGCACCATAAAAATACGGGGAGAAAAGAAACTAGGGTTTAATCCATTAGGGAGCTGCATTTCTTTGTCAGCTTTTTAGCATATGTGATGAGTAGATATTTTTAATCAAGTGAAAAGAAGGGGATTTTGTATGAAAATCAGATCAGCCATAAATTTGCCTTTGTGGAATTTCATTAAGAAACACATTGTACTCACAAAGCAGAAAAAAGCTATTTTCTCTGCCAATTAGGTGAGGAAAAACCATGAGCTTCAAGGTTAGTAATTATGATTACAACAGTTGGGGATGTAATTAATCACTAAGATGTATTCAAAGAAAACAAGATGATGTAATCTCCTAATAAGCCAAGAAAGTCCCTTTAAAAAGAATTCTTTTCTAGCAGGGAAAATTAGTAAAGTGTACTAAGTAGAAATAAAAGGAAGGTGAAATCACAGGGATCTACCCTTTTTATTGATTATTGGTTTAATTACTGTCACTGGAGTCCTCCTCATTATTATTCTTTGAACTATATATGGTTGGCAGCCCAGAAGGTCAGCCTGGGCTACATTCAACATAGTGTGGCCAGCAGAGCCAGGGAGGGGATTCTTCCTCTCTACTCTGCTCTGGGAAGCCCCTCTGGAGAGCTGCATCCAGCTCTGAGGTCCCCTGGATAAGAATGGATCTGTGGGGACAGGTCCAGAGGAGGACACTGGAGCACTTCTCCTATCAGGAAACACTCAGAGAGTTGGGGTTGCTCAGCCTGGAGAAGGGAAAGCTCTGGAGAGACTTCAGAGAATCCTTTCAGTCCCTGAAATGGGCCTACAAGAAAGATGGAGAGGGACATTTCACTAGGGCATAGGACAAGGGGGAGTGGTTTCAAACTGAAAGAGAGCAGGTTTAGATCAGATATTGGGAAGAAATTCTTTACTGTCAGGGTGGGGAGGCACTGGAACAGGTTGCCCAGAGAAGCTGTGGATGCCCCATCCCTGAGAGTGCTCAAGGTCAGGCTGGATGGTCTAGTGAAAGATGTCCCTGCCCATGGCAGGGGGATTGGAACAGGATGACCCTCCCAAGCCAAACACTCTATGATTCACAGAGCTGCCTTTTGTTCCTCTCCCTTATCAGATCGTCGAGGTCAAACCTGATGGTGGTGTGTTTGTGAACTCCATCTACACCCAGCTGCCCATGTCAGCAGGTAGCTTTTTTTCTCTAACTGTGAATGACACAAGTGCTTTGGAAGTAAAGTGGGAGGTTTGGTGTCATACAGAAATGCAGGGCAAGCACAGGCAAGGGTCCAAACAGTAGCAAACAGAATTTACAGTCTCCCGATTTGATTACTCTCATATTTACTTCCTTCTCACTGTGCAAAAGTGAAGGCAGAAGACGTCTCTTTACCTTTTTGTTTGTTACTACTCCTGTGCTCACACTTGCTCAAAAAACAAATTTTATTTCTGTTCTCAGTTTCAATAACTAAGGATTCCATGTATCTCTGACTGGTATCTCTGACTCCAGATCTTTTTTTCACTTCTGAATTTGCAAAAAATGCGACAGAAATTCACAAAGAGCAGTATTGTGTTTTCAGCATTTGGCCTGGTTCAGAAAGTGACCACTTTGTTTCTCATGTGTAGCTAATGTCACCATGTTCAGACCTTCCTCATTCTTCATGATCATGGACACAAGCTTTGGCGTGCAGGTTGAAATGCAGTTCACACCCCTGATGCAAGTGTTTGTGCGTCTGGATGCTTCTTTCAAAAACCAGACTTGTGGTGAGTGAATGAAATGTAAGGACACCTTGATCAATGTCTTTTTAGTAGTCAGAGCAGTATAAACTTTTCACTGCTTTTCAACAGGTCTCTGTGGAAATTTCAATAACATCCAAACTGATGACTTCAAGGTCATCAGTGGAATAATTGAAGGAACAGCATCAGCATTTGCAAATACATGGAAAACTCAGGCTTCATGCCCTAATATCCAGCAGAGTTTTGAGAATCCTTGTGCACTCAGCATTGATAATGGTGAGTACTTCTTAGAATTTCTTCTGGTTTGGCTTTTTTTTTCCTTTTTACTCATCTCTAAGGAAAACACATCTGTTGGAAAGCAAAGGTAAAAAACATAGACATACATATTTGCTAAAAGCACACATCTGAAATAAGAAACAAATATTCAAAATGAAAGCACTGAAAATAAGTAACAATGTAAAAAAAGAGTGATAGAGGCATAAGTGAAGCAAAGTTCAAGGTCATTGAAAATAGAGCAGATGTCCAAGCTGACAACTTGTTGCCAGAGAAGTGGATTACAGGAGCATCTTTGGAATACTTTAATTCATCCCCTTCAGCAAGTCCTCTTCTTTAGTTTTAGGAACCTTGACCCACAAACTGAGTGAAAAGAAAACTAAAAAAAGACAGGAGAAGAGATTTAATGGAATGTCAAAACTGTCTGCATAGGCCAGGGAAGCATGGGTTTGTGACTAATGAAATATAAAGAATAATGTACATTTTTATTGTTTCTTCTTTTCACAGAAAAATATGCTCAGCATTGGTGTGGACTGCTCATTAACAGCACAGGACCTTTTGCTGCTTGTCACTATGCAATCAATCCTGCTGTTTACCACACGGTACTGTGTCAGACTGTTTTTCTCTTTGGAAACAATAGAAATAGGAGCTGTTCCAGACATATGTTATGCAATGTCTGTATGCCCATTGATGTACTGCAGTACTTCCTTCTTTCAACATGTGTTTCTCTTTGTATTGTAACTTTATTTCGATTGTCAGTCTTGGCTTCAAGACTTGTTTGCCGATGAAAAGGCAGCTATTTACTCCGGGGTGGTTTTACACATAAGGCAGATAGAGTATTTAAAGGCATGCCAAATGCTTGTTTGAATATCGGTCAATTGTCACCTTATCAGCCTGGCATCTCATTAATCACCACTTGGAAGAGAAAGCCCATTACCTTATTACCATCACTCTAATACCAACGTGCTGCAAATCACTCTTCTCACTAGGAGTCACCAGGTATGGACCCTGGTGAAATGATGAGTCTGGAACTGCACATTGTGAAGGGAGCTTTGGATGCAACATATCCACTAATAAGGCTCAGAGGACCAAGAAGCTGCAAAATGCATAACAGACCTTAAGACCACTATTTCCTAATTATAGCTGCAGTAATTGACTGAATATTCATTACCTGTATTTTTCCCAGCCAAAAACATTACACAAAGACCAGAAAGCAATAAACAGTGTTGCTGTTATCTATGAGTGAGCATATCTGAAGAAGGATGAAGGAATAAGACTGGAAAGATAATGTTCACTGTTTTTTCTTAAACTGACAATGTTACCAGTGCTGAGACCTTACTTTTCTCTCCATTCTTAGAACTGCATGTTTGACACATGTAACTGTGAAAACAGTGAAGACTGTCTGTGTGCAGCCCTGTCTGCCTATGTGAGAGCTTGTGCTGCAAAAGGAATCCAGCTGCAGGGATGGAGGGCTGATGTCTGCTGTAAGTACTCTCCACTATCCCATTTCCTAAGAACATACATCAATAAAAATTGCTGATCAGAGATTATTTTCTACTCATTTCTAGACAAATGAGTAAGTGATGAGGAAGGGATTTTGTTAAGTGCACTCCTGGAAGTAATTCTCTGCTGTCCCCTTAGAATAAATCCATTGCTGGCAAGAGTGAATATGAATAGACAGAAGTCGTGGCTTGATTAGGAAAGGGACTGTTGTTATCAAAGTGCCTCCACCTGTTTCTGTGCAACTTAGAGTTTCACTACAGCTCTACAAGTATCACAAGTTATTGCAGAGATAATGTGTTGCATTAGAATAACAGTACTAGTAATACCAACCAGAACACTTTAAATTACATGTCTTTGAAGCTGCACACTGGGTTCTGCTCCCCCAGTATGTCTGTTTTCAGCATACCAGATGACATGCAGGGAGATGTCTCATTTGTCAAGAAGTTTAGATATCTTGGCAATGCATGGCAGCACCAAATGGAGATTTCCTTCTGAACATCCATTTGAAAAGATGTTTTCTTCTTTGCATGCATCATTTACTCCACACGCACAGTAGTTTTTCAGAACAAGCTCTGAAATTAATCACAAGTATATTTACATGAAAGACGCAACATAACAGAGGTATACAGTATTGTTTGCATGTTATTTCTACTACCCATTATTTTTCTTTTTTCACATGAGAATTTAATATCTGGAATTAGAAATCTATTTTATTTTCCTCTCTTAGCAAAATACACCACCTCATGTCCCAAGTCCCTGAGCTACAGCTATACCATCTCTTCCTGCCAACCCACCTGCCGCTCTCTGAGTGAGCCTGATGTCACTTGCAACATTAAGTTTGTCCCAGTTGATGGCTGTACCTGTGTAAATGGAACCTACATGGATGAGAATGGCAAGTGTGTGCCTGCTAAGGAATGCCCCTGCTACTACAGAGGATCTCCTATACCATTTGGAGAAGTGATCCATGAAAATGGGCGTGTATGGTAAGTGAATCTTTTTTAAAACATTCAAACAACGTGTGTTTTCTCATTAAAGTCTGAAATTCACCCTGAATTTCAAAAGAATATTCTCTCTTAAATTTCTTCAACTTTAGGTTAACTTTATTTTCAACTTTTACAAATGGTACATATTCCCCTGAGCTGCAGGATACAGAGAGCAGAATGAAAAGTGATGACCTGTTATACCATTTAAATCCACACAGTTCTGTGGGGCCAGATGGGGTCCACCCAAGGGCACTGAGGGAGCTGATGGAAGTGTTCACAGAAGCATTTCAATCATTTGTCAGCAGTCTGGTTAACCATGGAGGTGCTGGTTGACTGCAGGTCAGCGAATGACTGCTTGGATTTCTGTAAAGCCTTTGATATTAGGGAAGGGACTGTCCCTCTGCACTTGGTCCTGGTGAGGCTGCACCTTCAATTCTGTGTTCAGTTTTGAGCCTCTCACTGCAAGAAAGGCAGTTTGGTGTATGTTCAGAGAAGTGCAGCAGAGCTGGTCTGGAGCACAGGTATTTTGAGGAGCAGCTGAGGGAGCTGAAGTTGTTTAACCTGGGGAAAAGGAGGCTCAGCAAAGACACACTCTCTAAAATTGCCTAAAAGGAGGTTGTGGTGAGGTGTGGGTCAGACTCTTCTCCCAGGTACCAAGTGACAGGATGGAAAGAAATGGCCTCAAAGTTGCACCGGGGGACATTTTGATTGGATGTTAAGAAAAATTTCTGTACTGAAATGATTGTCAAGCACTGGAAGAGGTTGCCCAGGGAAGTGGTTGAGTCACTATCCCTGCAAGTATTTAAAAGCCATGAAGATGTGGCACTTAGGGACATGGTTTAGTGGTGGGCTTGGCAGTGCTGGATTAATTGTGTGACTCGAAGGTCTTAAGAGTCTTTTGCAACCTTAAGGCTTCCATGACTGTAATATTTCTAGATTGACAGAACAATTGTCCTTCAGTGCATTTTTTATTTAACTCCATAATCTTTCAAGTGTAAAATTACAACAATACCAGTGAGAAGAGCTCTTACGAGAATGTAACAAACAGTGACATATATGCATTACAACCCATAAACTCTCCTGCTAAGCAACAATGGATATCATACGAAAACAGAACGTGTAGTGGTATTCAGAGAAATTATTTCCTGAGACTGCACAACAGGTTTTTGGAATTCCTTTGAAAATTCTGAAACTTGACAAGGGATAAGTAGCTCTCAGTCTCAGTATTTGGTTTGAGAGGAGAGAAAAAAATAGCTTGTTTTTCCCTCTCTTACAGCACTTGTGTCCAGGGAAGACTGAATTGCATTGGAGCACCAAATCCAACTCCAGGTAAAAATAATCTTCCACTTACTTTTTCCTCTTTATCAGGTCTTGCACAGTATAGTTCACAGAATTGATTCTTCTGAATTGATTTTTAATAGAAACATTTCTGACTTAGTCATAGTGCTACAATTATCATAAAAGGAAGGAATGAACTAGATTAATCATAAAACCTCTTTTTACATAAAGACTTTTTTCTGAAATATTTTGTGGGGGATATTTTTGGGAATCCAGTGCTCTGAAGTGAATCTAATCAGCACATTGAATAGCACAACAATCTCTACTAACTGAAATAGGGAATTTCCAAAGAACTTATAGATGGTTTAAATGGCTACAGCTGTGGAATAAACCCTCTGCCACTTCTTTCCTTCCTCTAGTCTGTGAATCTCCTATGGTCTACTTTGACTGTAAAAACAACACAGCAGGAACAACTGGAGCAGAATGTCAAAAAAGCTGCCAGACTCTGGATATGCAGTGTGTAAGTATGCCATGCTCCAATGAAATGGTGCTTCCAACTTTTGTCTGCACTCTTGCTGCTAAAGTAACTATCTCCCAGATCTACTCCAAATCTACAACACAAATACATTATTCTTGTGGCAAAAAGCCCTAAAATGATGTTATGAAGCATTAACAATGGAACCCTTGCATCAAAATATAATAAGTAATATCCAAATTAATTCTTCAATTAATCTTTCAATTACTTCATAATTCTCTCCTATTTAAACTGGGCTGAAATAAGACCATATAAGGCACCTTTTATGAGAATTTAGTCTTCCTTTTTCTAATGTGATCATTTCACTCTAAAATTATGCTTTTCTCTTATCTTTTCCAGTATAGCTCACAATGTACATCTGGCTGTGTGTGCCCAGATGGGCTTGTGTTAGATGGGAATGGTGGTTGTATTCCTGAAGAGAAATGCCCATGTATTCACAATGAAGCCATGTATCAGCCTGGGGAAAAGATCAACTTTGACTGTAACACCTGGTAAGTGTACCTGCAGAAGAAGCATTCCTGGTTCTATCATTTGCCTTTCTAAAGACCTTATATAGCACAAGAGCAAGGAAAGATTTGGTTTGCAAATTTAATCAGCTGATGGAGTTTAGATCTTTTCGTTTTGGATTACACAGTATGAGAAGGTTGCCTTCTGATACCTGTCACATGGCCAAAGCACAGAATGGGAGGAAACCTTTAGGAATACCAGGTTCATTAAGTATGTTTTGCAGTTTAAGTATTCAGGCAGCAGAACAGAACTTTTCTTTAATTCTTTATATGAAAAATGTAAAAGACTATTTTATTTACAGAATCAATACAGCATTTGGCAGGGACAGGTTGCCAAACAAATACTGATTGTTCAGATATGTCTACACAAAAGAGTGAGTTTTTTATTATTAAAATACTTCATATTTTTTTTCCTAGTGTATGCAAGAATAGGAAGTGGGAATGTACCAAAAATCAATGTCTGGGCACTTGTGCTGTTTATGGAGATGGTCATTATAACACCTTTGATGACAAGAGGTTCAGCTTCAATGGAAACTGTGAATATACACTGGTCCAGGTACTGATAGTTAGCTGTTGCAAATGAGAGGTAATCTTGATCATATCTGTAAAAATAACATATTTTTAAATGTTATTCTCTAACCAGGACCACTGTGGGAAAAGTGGCACAGCCAATGGGACCTTCAGGGTTGTCACTGAAAATATTCCCTGTGGCAATACTGGGACAACTTGCTCAAAATCTATTAAAGTTTTCTTAGAGGTAAGAAGGTTTTGCATTTAAAATGTCTGTTACCACATCTCTAGGAACCTGAGATGTGAACTGTGTTGCTTTGATTTCTTGCATTTCGATTATTTATTTTCATGATATAAACTATCAATAGTACTCTTAAAAGTAGAAAAAACATGTTTGAGAGCACAGCTGCAGCTGCTGAGCTCATTTCTCCTTAACTTTTCCTCCTGTTTCAGAGCTATGAGCTGATTCTTGGCGAAGAGCGTGTCAGCGTCGTGAAGAGAGGTCAGAATGATGAGGTGCCATACACAGTCCGCTATATGGGAATGTACTTGGTCATTGAGACCAAAAGTGGACTGATCCTCATGTGGGACAAGAAAACCAGCATCTTCCTCAAGCTCAGCCCTGGTTTCAAGGTGCGGAACTAGCGCTTCAATGGCGATTTACTGTCCAGGCTTGACTGGGTGTGAATGTTGTTGAGACCCTGGCAGGATCCTCAATAGTGATGTCTCTAGAATTCCTGCAGTCCATCCCATGGTACTTTCCATTCCTCTGGTACCTCAGGAAGCTATGTCATCATCCTACTGCCGTTCTGAGCTTGGAAGGCAGCTTCCAGTGCCTGTTTGGCCTGGCACAACCTGAGTTGGCAAAACGCTGTTTTAGACTTGACTTTGTTGAAATTACAAACTGAACCTTGTTAAAGGTTATCAGACTTATTGAAATTACATAACTACATGTGTATAAATCAACTGAATAGTCTTGATCTTGAAAATAATCCATTGTTTCCAGTTCTCATTGACACACAAATAATCACACTTCAAGAACAAGGAAATGTATTATGAGTGAAAGCCTCTTGTATGCCATCAAGTATTTGTCAAGCATATAACTATACAGATGATAAGGAAAATTAAATCTAATTTTCATACTCCTCCTCTTAGCTTATGATACATAAGCACTAAAACCTGTAGTAAATATGTAATTTGCTATTTTATTGCATATCACAATGACATTTAAATTAGATATTAAAACTAAGTGTAATTTAGAACTAGATATACCAGCTTTTTTCAGTACCATAAGTTCTTTTCCTGCCTCACTCCCTGGAATTTTATAGAAATAACAGTAATATGAAATTATGCACCTTAGTTTCATAGAGAAAGCATGTATTGCAGCCTCTCACTGTTGTACATTCAGAATGAGGGATATTTCTGGATGCACAAGGAAAATGTAATTTCTTTATATACCTGTGATCAGACTTAATGGTAAAGACTCAATAAATAGATTAGGTGGCTGAACTGGTAATCCTTAATAGTTAGATGGCTGGGGTTTTTTTATATGTATAGCTATTGTATAAAACAAGGCTTAAATGAAAAACCTAATCAGCTGTGAGTCCTCATTTTCTTGTTAAAAATATACGTCAAAGACAGAAGGTTACAATGACAAAGATGGTTTTATTGTTCATATTTACAAGAAAAATTTAAGAAGAGTATACTTCTAGCCTTATTGGTCATATTCTGTTCCTCTACTCTAGAGTATGAAGATGTTCAGGACTGATAGAATGGAATGCCACCATTCTAAGAGCTGAATTTCAAGTATCTTTCAGTCTCAGATTTTGTTTCAAGTTTTCTCACATCCATTATTCTTCTATTTGCTTCCTTTTGCAGGGCCAGGTCTGTGGTCTCTGTGGAAATTACGATGGCAACAGCATCAATGACTTTACTACAAGGAGTCAGTCTGTAGTAGAGAATGTCCTAGAGTTTGGAAACAGCTGGAAAGTGTCCTCTACATGCCCTGATGCTTTCACTGTCAAGGACCCTTGTTCTACCAACCCTTATCGGAAGTCCTGGTCAGAGAAGCAGTGTAGCATCATCAACAGCAAAGTCTTTGCTGCCTGTCACTCTCAGGTATTATCAGGGCAGAAATTTACTGTGTGGAAACTAAGTCTGTGGGTTGTTGAAGGTGCTATTCTCATAGGTTTTAACATGCATGCCTCATTAATTAACATGTTCCACTTCCAATTGTGCCAGAAAGACTCCAGTCTGAATCGCCCTCAGTGAGACAGATTTATAGTCCCTACTTGTAAGAAATAAAAAGACATTTACCAAAGAAAAATAATTACTAAAGAATAATAATTTCATATTACTATGCATTTCCTTGCAGCCTGACTTGAATAAAAATTCTCCTCTACCAGGTAGAGAAGACAAGCTCAATGAAATAATAACATAGGAATGAAGTATCAGCATAGCCTTTACCTGACACTAAGTACATAACAAATGTCGTCAGGTAAATGTGCAGTTGCCTAATATTATTATTTTTTTTAAATTAAGCTAATCATACACCAGGATACAAGTCTCAGTTTCTAAAAATCTGGTAATACATGATTTGTATGTATCACTTGGCATCACCTCAGGTATCTTACAGTGTCTTATAAAAGAAAAATAAATTACCGATGTAGGCCTTTCCTCCGGGATACTGCAATTGTAAGAAAACTACTCTAGCAAAGGTAAGAAATCATTTAGAAGGCAGGATGCATAGTACTATATTTCTGCTTCATAACAGGTTGAACCAGCAAAATATTACCAAGCATGTGTGACAGACGCTTGTGCCTGCGACACTGGAGGAGACTGTGATTGCTTTTGCACAGCTGTAGCTGCCTATGCCCAAGCATGTAGTGAAGTTGGTGTGTGTGTAGCCTGGAGAAGCCCAACAATTTGCCGTAAGTTTTATGTCATAAACACTTCTGAAAGTGTAGCTAAAATGTACAGTATCTTCATATATGCATTAACATCTCACTGTGTAGATTTTTCATGATTAAGCTATTTGCCCTTTTCTTTTTTTTTTCCTGAACATGTTCAACTTTCTGTTTCTCCTCAGCACTGTTCTGTGATTACTACAATCAGCAAGGAGAATGTGAATGGCACTATAAGCCTTGTGGTGCTTCCTGTATGAAGACCTGTAAGAACCCAAGTGGAAAATGCCTCAATGACCTGCCAGGTTTAGAAGGTAAAAATAGCTGCAGGTACCTCCTAGTGGGTACATATTATTATATTTTAAATTGTCTTTAATGAAGTGTATTTCCTGCATTTGCACAATTCAATTTTCTCTAATATCATTATATCCACATGAATGGAGGCAGAGTATGGAAACTGGAGTAAGAAAATCTCTAGGACTAAGTTCTTATGGATGGGCTCTGCTGATGCTACTAACTCTGCATTACTTCCTAGAGTTATTGCAAAACATAAAGCAAAAACATTATGACTATTAAAAACAAGACCTGCAAAGCATTGGGCACAAATAAAGTGTTGGCTGACTGTGTCTCATCCTTACCATTTTTTACCTTCAGGCTGCTACCCTAACTGCCCACCAGACAAGCCATATTTTCATGAGGATCAAATGAAGTGTGTTAGTCTCTGTGACTGTTATGATGATGAAGATGGAAAGATATATAAACGGGATGAATGCAATATATGGTAAGACTTAACAAACCAGCCTCATCATATACAAGGAAAAAATGATCAAAACTCCAGGGGAAAGTTGTATGTTCCTGTTATATGCAGGATCAGTTGAAGATACCTGTGAAAAAATAATACCTTAAGATCTAACGCCAGTTTTTGTACTACATTAATAAGAAAATTTTATGTGATTTTATGTTCTATTGAATTTGTTTCTGATTACATAGTAAATCCTCAGCATAAAGATACATCAAGAACAAGAAGTTCTTTCACATTCCTGTGGCAGGAAAAATGTTGTGCCATGACTAAAGATATTTATTTAGTGGCTTGCTTCCAAGGATATTATTACATACTTGCATCATTTGAGCATTTAGACTCACCCTTCTAGCCTTCTATTTAGTACATAAACATTGCAAATGCAAGGAAAGTGGTATGAAGGAAAAAAGGAAAGTCTTCTTGTAGACTTCTACTTAATATTTAACTTCACCTCTATTTATAAGTTTGGGTTTAATATAAAGCAAGACTTTGGAAAATAATGGCCAAAAAGGAGCCGAAACTAACAGAACACCCTAGGAATAAACACAGTGTGCCTTGCCTTTTGGTGCCAGTATCTGTCAGAAAGATGACTATTACAATTACCTCACAATCACAAAATAGACGGGTTTTTATGCTTTCTGTTTCAGTGAGTGCACATCAGAAGGTTTACAGTGCAAATTCGATGATAAAGGTAAGACAAAGAAAAATTATTTAGAACAAGAAATACTGGATCTTTTTATAGGTGCCTGAACTGACAATAAACTTCTTCTGAATTACAGCCTGCAACTGCATTTATGAAGGGAATAGCTATAAATATGGTGAACTCATCTACAACACCACAGACGGAACTGGATGGTGTATCAGTGCAACATGTGATGCCAATGGAACAATAAGCAGAGACATCTATAAATGTGGCATTTTTACAACAACCCCATTTACATTTTCCACAAGTCAGCCCACAACTACTTCAGGTATGCATGACTAATCTTTAAAATAATTCAAAAATCTCTGTAAGTGACTGAAAATTACCTGTAATAACCTCTTCATCAGTTAACAATATATAATTTTTCTTGAAACTGTTGACTTCTACTGGAGCCACCTATTCACATGGCAGCTTTAGTTAAAAAGCAGACCATAGTTAAGGATGTAGAAATGAATACTGCATTTCTTACAAACTCAGTCTCTTCTGTTTCACCATGGTCTTCCCAGGGGAAAACTTAATAGACTTTATTAATCATTGCACCCTGGAGAATCTTCTCATTTCCTTGCAAAAAAACACAGCAGTCCTAGGCCATCTTCTGAAAACATGAAAGACAGTTGCTGCCATTTCTTAAATTACTGAGCATGTAAGCACAAACTGAAGATAAGACATTCAGTTTGAGGGAATGCTTAAACAATTTATAACCATTCTTTGGAACCTTTCCTAATTGTGTTTAATACCCAAATCTAGAGTACACTGCTATAATATTTCTGCAGTTAATTAATTACAGTGACCAAATTCTAAGTAATTGTGAGAAATATATCCACAAACTTATACTACAGCAAGAACTAAAAATTCAAATTTAAGTCTTCTATTAAGTAGCATTCATATTGAGAAAGTCATATTTATTCCACATAGTTATCTTCAGAATGCCAGGAATATGAAGTTTTATTAAAATACCTAGAAAATACCTATTAGATTATATATTTCATATATAGTATATGTTTATTCTCTATTATAATGTGCTACATATACAATACATATGTGTTAAGTTTATATTTTATATTTATAGATACATTACATGTGGTAATATTGAACTAAGTAGAAAAGTCATTAACTGGTAAAAATATTTTAAAGTCTGCATGGTTATGCAGTTAAATATAAATAAATACAGAGATAATACCAAGGAGAATAAAACTTCCTCTACATATCATAGCAATTGCAAGATTTATTATCTAACATATTATCTAACATACTGAGATTTATCATCTGACATACTGTCAAAGAATATCAGAATACTTATATATAGTAAAAGTCTTTAATAGTTATCGAAGAAAGTATCTCTACAATAATAATGCAGGCAAAAGGTCAAAACCTACTTTAGAAATTAAATTTGAGACTGCCAACACATGTTCATTAAAACTAAAATACTACATAATATTAAAAAAATTATTTACAACAAAAAAAGATATGGAAGATGAATAATTTCTTTCTGGAACTCTTTTCAATAAGAACAGACAAGACTTATGTTTCCCCCTTTGAATTATAGAAACGACAACCGCAATGCCAGTGACAACTGTATGTGTGAAAAATGTCTGTGTGTGGACAGAATGGTTTGATTCCACTCAGCCTGAAAACAAAGAGGACAGTGGAGATTATGAAACATTTCAAAATCTGAAGGATAAAGGATACAGTGTGTGTACAAACCCAAGCGAAGTTCAGTGCAGAGCCAAAGAACACCCAGATACTGAAATTTTGAACCTTAACCAAAAATTGAGTGTAGTCAAAGCAATGGATTAATATGCAATAACCGGGACCAAGAATCTAAGCAGTGCTATAATTATGAAATCAGAATATCATGCTGCACATACATACCATGTTCAGAAGTAGAAACTACTACAACAACAACCACTCTCTCAGAATCAACACCAGCAACCTCTCCTGGCACAATAATCTCCAGTACAACTGCCCTGCCAACGCAAGGAACAACTGTCACTACACCTGGACCAAAAGTGCCAACCCAAGGTACCACCATTGCCAGCACCTCCACAACCAACACGGAAAGCACCGCCACATCAGAAAAAACTCTTCAAACAGAAGTATCCACTGTTGCTTTGCAAACAACATCACCATTTACTGCCTCCACCTCAGAAATCAAAATAGAAACCACCACAAGCACCACCGCTGTCCCCAGCACCACAGGCCAAGTCAGAGAAGGCACAACCATCATTGCTGCTACAACCACCAGCACCTCTCCTCCTCAGACTGAAGGCACAACCATCATCATTCCTCCCCCAACAACTGTGCCCAGTGAGACCACCAGCACTGCCAGCACCTCAAGGATCACTGAGAGAAGCACCACAGCAGAATCAGCCACCTCTGCTCCAGGAGAAACCTCCAGTGTCGCAACTCGGGCTGCAACATCTCCAACTACAATCTCTGAAATCAAAATAGAAACCACCACAGGCACCACAGCTGTCCCCAGCACCACAGCCCAAGTCAGAGAAGGCACAACCATCATTGCTGCTACCACCACCAGCACCTCTCCCCCTCAGACTGAAGGCACAACCACGATCATTCCTCCCCCAACAACTGTGCCCAGTGAGACCACCAGCATTTCCAGCACCTCCAAAACCACTGCAGGAAGCACCACAGCAGAATCAGCCACCTCAGCTCCAGGAGAAACCTCCAGTGTGGCAACCCGGGCTGCAACATCCCCAACTACAATCTCTGAAATCAAAATAGAAACCACCACAGGCACCACAGCTGTCCCCAGCACCACAGCCCCTGTCACAGAGGTCACAACAACCATCATCAGTACCACCACCAGCACCTCTCCTCCTCAGACTGAAGGCACAACCACCTTCACTCCACCCACAACAACGGGGACCACCCCTGGCCCCACCACTATCCGCATCTCCAATTCCACAGACAACTGCGTGGTGGGACGCTGTGCCTGGACACAGTGGTTTGACGTGGACTCCCCTACCCCAGGCAGCGAAAATGGAGATTTAGAGACTTTTGAAAATATCCGAGCTGCTGGGTACGAGTTGTGTGACAAGCCAAAAGACATCAAGTGCCGAGCTAAAGATTATGCTGACACCATTGTGAAAATAATGGGACAGAAGTTTGAGTGCAGCCTTGAGAAGGGGCTTGTGTGCAACAATAGAGATCAGAATCTCAAGTACCCCACGTGTTTCGACTACGAGGTCTCAGTGCTGTGCTGTGACCAAAAAACTCTGCCAGACAACATTAGCACCCACAGGCACCACAGTAAGCACCTCCACAACATACCTCCCAGCAGAAACAACCACAGTGGCAACCCAACCTGCTGCAACACCAACTGTTGTCCCCACACTTCCACAGAAAGAAATGACAACCACTGGAGGAGCAACAAGTACCCTCTCAACACAGGGAACCACCTCCATCACCCCAAGGTACACTGTGCCTGAGCAAGCCACCAGCACTGCCAGCACCTCCAGGACAACCGAAAGACTCATCACAACAGCCACAGCCACAACTGCTCCAGGAGAAACCTCCAGTGTGGCAACCCGGGCTGCAACATCTCCAACTACAATCTCTGAAATCAAAATAGGAACCACCACAGGCACCACAGCTGTCCCCAGCACCACAGCCCGAGTCAGAGAAGGCACAACCATCATTGCTGCTACCACCACCAGCACCTCTCCTCCTCAGACTGAAGGCACAACCATCATCATCCCACTGACAAGTACAGAGCCCACCCCAGCCACCAGCACTTCCAGCACCTCCAAAACCACTGCAGGAAGCACCACAGCAGAATCAGCCACCTCAGTTCCAGGAGAAACCTCCAGTGTGGCAACCCGGGCTGCAACATCCCCAACTACAATCTCTGAAATCAAAATAGAAACCACCACTGTCCCCAGCACCACAGCCCGAGTGAGAGAAGGCACAACCATCATCGTTGCTACCACCACCAGCACTTCTCCCCCTCAGACTGAAGGCACAACCATCATCATCCCACTGACAAGTACAGAGCCCACCCCAGCCACCAGCACTGCCAGCACCTCCAAAACCACTGCAGGAAGCACCACAGGAAAATCAGCCACCTCTGCTCCAGGAGAAACCTCCAGTGTCGCAACTCAGGCTGCAACATCTCCCACAACCCTCTCTGAAATCAAAATAGGAACCACCACTGGCACCACAGCTGTCCCCAGCACCACAGCCCGAGTCAGAGAAGGCACAACCATCATTGCAGCTACAACCACCAGCACCTCTCCTCCTCAGACTGAAGGCACAACCATCATCATTCCTCCCCGAACAACTGTGCCCAGTGAGGCCACCAGCACTGCCAGCACCTCCAGGATCACTGAAAGAAGCACCACAGGAGAATCAGCCACCTCTGCTCCAGGAGAAACCTCCAGTGTGGCAACTCGGGCTGCAACATCTCCAACTACAATCTCTGAAATCAAAATAGAAACCACCACAGGCACCACAGCTGTCCCCAGCACCACGGCCCGAGTCAGAGAAGGCACAACCGTCATTGCTGCTACCACCACCAGCACTTCTCCCCCTCAGACTGAAGGTACCACCACCATCACCTCACTGACAAGTACAAAGCCCACCCCAGCTACCAGCACTGCCAGCACCTCCAAAACCACTGCAGGAAGCACCACAGCAGAATCAGCCACCTCTGCTCCAGGAGAAACCTCCAGTGTCGCAACTCGGGCTGCAACATCTCCAACTACAATCTCTGAAATCAAAATAGGAACCACCACAGGCACCACAGCTGTCCCCAGCACCACAGCCCGAGTCAGAGAAGGCACAACCATCATTGCTGCTACCACCACCAGCACCTCTCCTCCTCAGACTGAAGGCACAACCACGATCATTCCTCCCCCAACAACTGTGCCCAGTGAGACCACCAGCACTGCCAGCACCTCCAAAACCACTGCAGGAACCACCACAGCAGAATCAGCCACCTCTGCTCCAGGAGAAACCTCCAGTGTGGCAACTCAGGCTGCAACATCTCCCACGACCATCTCTGAAATCAAAATAGGAACCACTCTTGGCACCACAGCTGTCCCCAGCACCACAGCCCGAGTCAGAGAAGGCACAACCATCATTGCTGCTACCACCACCAGCACTTCTCCCCCTCAGACTGAAGGCACCACCACTATCACCCCAACAAAAACAACAACAGTCACGAGCACTGCCAGCACCTCCAAAACCACTGCAGGAAGCACCACAGGACCCTCAGCCACCTCAGCTCCAGGAGAAACCACCAGTATTGGAACACAGACTGCAACATCTCCAACTACAATCTCTGAAGTAAAAATAGGAACCACCACTGGCACCACAGCTGTCCCCAGCACCACGGCCCAAGCCAGAGAGGGCACAACCATCATTGCTGCTACAACCACAAGCACCTCTCTCCCTCAGACTGAAGGCACCACTGCGATTGTCCCAACAACAGCAGAGCCCACCCCAGCCACCAGCACTGCCAGCACCTCAAAAACCACTGCAGGAAGCACCACAGCAGAATCAGCCACCTCTGCTCCAGGAGAAACCTCCAGTGTGGCAACTCGGGCTGCAACATCTCCCACGACCATCTCTGAAATCAAAATAGAAACCACCACAGGCACCACAGCTGTCCCCAGCACCACAGCCCGAGTGAGAGAAGGCACAACCATCATTGCTGCTACCACCACCAGCACCTCTCCCCCTCAGACTGAAGGCACAACCACGATCATTCCTCTCCGAACAACTGTGCCCAGTGAGGCCACCAGCACTGCCAGCACCTCAAGGATCACTGAAAGGAGCACCACAGGACCCTCAGCCACTTCAGCTCCAGGAGAAACCTCCAGTGTCGCAACTCGGGCTGCAACATCTCCCACGACCATCTCTGAAATAAAAATAGGAACCACCACTGGCACCACAGCTGTCCCCAGCACCACAGCCCGAGTCAGAGAAGGCACAACCATCATTGCTGTTACCACCACCAGCACCTCTCCTCCTCAGACTGAAGGCACCACCGCCATCATCCCAACAACAACAGGGCCCACACCAGCCAGCAGCACTGCCAGCACCTCCAGGATCACTGAAAGAAGCACCACAGGAGCATCAGCAACCTCAGCTCCAGGAGAAACCTCCAGTGTGGCAACCCGGGCTGCAACATCTCCAACTACAATCTCTGAAATCAAAATAGAAACCACCACTGTCCCCAGCACCACAGCTGTCCCCAGCACCACGGCCCGAGTCAGAGAAGGCACAACCATCATTGCTGCTACCACCACCAGCACCTCTCCTCCTCAGACTGAAGGTACCACCACCATCACCTCACTGACAAGTACAAAGCCCACCCCAGCCACCAGCACTGCCAGCACCTCAAAAACCACTGCAGGAAGCACCACAGCAGAATCAGCCACCTCTGCTCCAGGAGAAACCTCCAGTGTAGCAACTCGGGCTGCAACATCTCCCACAACCATCTCTGAAATCAAAATAGGAACCACCACTGGCACCACAGCTGTCCCCAGCACCACAGCCCGAGTCAGAGAAGGCACAACCATCATTGCTGCTACCACCACCAGCACTTCTCCCCCTCAGACTGAAGGCACCACCACCATCACCCCAACAAAAACGACAACAGTCACGAGCACTGCCAGCACCTCCAAAACCACTGCAGGAAGCACCACAGGACCCTCAGCCACCTCTGCTCCAGGAGAAACCTCCAGTGTTGCAACACAGGCTGCAACATCTCCAACTACAATCTCTGAAGTAAAAACAGAAACCACCACAGGCACCACAGCTGTCCCCAGCACCACAGCCCGAGTCAGAGAAGGCACAACCATCATTGCAGCTACAACCACCAGCACCTCTCCCCCTCAGACTGAAGGCACAACCATCATCATTCTTCCCCAAACAACTGTACCCAGTGAGACCACCAGCACTTCCAGCACCTCCAAAACCACTGCAGGAACCACCACAGGACCCTCAGCCACTTCAGCTCCAGGAGAAACCTCTACTGTGGCAACCCAGGCTGCAACATCTCCAACTACAATCTCTGAAATCAAAATAGAAACCACCACAGGCACCACAGCTGTCCCCAGCACCACAGCCCCTGTCACAGAGGTCACAACAACCATCATCAGTACCACCACCAGCACCTCTCCTCCTCAGACTGAAGGCACAACCACCTTCACTCCACCCACAACAACGGGGACCACCCCTGGCCCCACCACTATCCGCATCTCCAATTCCACAGACAACTGCGTGGTGGGACGCTGTGCCTGGACACAGTGGTTTGACGTGGACTCCCCTACCCCAGGCAGCGAAAATGGAGATTTAGAGACTTTTGAAAATATCCGAGCTGCTGGGTACGAGTTGTGTGACAAGCCAAAAGACATCAAGTGCCGAGCTAAAGATTATGCTGACACCATTGTGAAAATAATGGGACAGAAGTTTGAGTGCAGCCTTGAGAAGGGGCTTGTGTGCAACAATAGAGATCAGAATCTCAAGTACCCCACGTGTTTCGACTACGAGGTCTCAGTGCTGTGCTGTGACCAAAAACTCTGCCAGACAACATTAGCACCCACAGGCACCACAGTAAGCACCTCCACAACATACCTCCCAGCAGAAACAACCACAGTGGCAACCCAACCTGCTGCAACACCAACTGTTGTCCCCACACTTCCACAGAAAGAAATGACAACCACTGGAGGAGCAACAAGTACCCTCTCAACACAGGGAACCACCTCCATCACCCCAAGGTACACTGTGCCTGAGCAAGCCACCAGCACTGCCAGCACCTCCAGGACAACCGAAAGACTCATCACAACAGCCACAGCCACAACTGCTCCAGGAGAAACCTCCAGTGTGGCAACCCGGGCTGCAACATCTCCAACTACAATCTCTGAAATCAAAATAGGAACCACCACAGGCACCACAGCTGTCCCCAGCACCACAGCCCAAGTCAGAGAAGGCACAACCATCATTGCTGCTACCACCACCAGCACCTCTCCTCCTCAGACTGAAGGCACAACCATCATCATCCCACTGACAAGTACAGAGCCCACCCCAGCCACCAGCACTGCCAGCACCTCAAAAACCACTGCAGGAAGCACCACAGGACCCTCAGCCACCTCTGCTCCAGGAGAAACCTCCAGTGTTGCAACTCGGGCTGCAACATCTCCCACTACAATCTCTGAAATCAAAATAGAAACCACCACAGGCACCACAGCTGTCCCCAGCACCACAGCCCAAGTCAGAGAAGGCACAACCATCATTGCTGCTACCACCACCAGCACCTCTCCTCCTCAGACTGAAGGCACAACCACGATCATTCTTCCCTCAACAACTGTGCCCAGTGAGACCACCAGCACTTCCAGCACCTCCAAAACCACTGCAGGAAGCACCACAGCAGAATCAGCCACCTCAGCTCCAGGAGAAACCTCCAGTGTGGCAACCCGGGCTGCAACATCCCCAACTACAATCTCTGAAATCAAAATAGAAACCACCACTGTCCCCAGCACCACAGCTGTCCCCAGCACCACAGCCCGAGTCAGAGAAGGCACAACCATCATTGCTGCTACCACCACCAGCACCTCTCCCCCTCAGACTGAAGGCACCACCGCCATTGTCCCAACAACAACAACAGTGCCCACACCAGCCACCAGCACTGCCAGCACCTCCAGGATCACTGAGAGAAGCACCTCAGGACCCTCAGCCACCTCAGCTCCAGGAGAAACCTCCAGTGTGGCAACCCGGGCTGCAACATCCCCAACTACAATCTCTGAAATCAAAATAGAAACCACCACAGGCACCACAGCTGTCCCCAGCACCACGGCCCGAGTCAGAGAACGCACAACCATCATTGCTACCACAACCAGCACTGCCTCCACTGGTGTGCTCACTACCACTCTTCCTCTGTCTGGAAGTACCACAGGTGTGACAGAAATTTTTATAACATTCTTTTCTTCTGCTGTGCACAATTTCCATCACACTTATGTAACTCTCTACTTCTTATAATTTTACACATCTTTTTCTTTAGAGCAACATTCAAACCTTTGTGTTCTTCTCATCAGTGATTGTATGAATATATGACCATTTATATTATTTAAAACACATAAATCAATTTTTAATCAATCTGGCCCTTTGTTACTAGTATCTGTGTTTGACAGCTGGGTTAACTTCACAGATGTTAATTCTTACTTCAATGGAGAAGTTTGAAACTTTTGAAAACTTTACAGGTAAATCTCAGAAGATTTGTCAAAGGCCGGGTGTTATTCAATTTACAATGAAAAAAGTTTCACAATCTCCACTTATGAATAGGCCAAATGTTTGAATGCAACAAAAATGTTCACTTCGTTTGCCAGAATGTTTAATAAACCTCTTGACTATGTTAAAATTATTAGACAAAAATCCTGTACCTGCAAACTAAATTATTACTTGTGCTCAACAGTATCTTCAGCTGGTACATCACAATCAAGTCATGTTACAACAAGCACTCCTGCAACCCTCAGTTCTTCCACCAGCACATCCATTACATCCAGCAAAATAACTCCATGCTTTTGTCACGTGTTTGAAACCTTATTTTCTCCTGGTAAGTGTCTTATTTTATGATTATAAAAAAATTCATAAGCAATATAAACCCTTAAGACACTATTCCATTAAAGATAACTACTGAAAATCATCTAAACTTTTTATACCTGAATACACTTTATATTTTCACAATAATTTCTTGATTTTTCTCCCTATGTATTTTCATTCTTATAATTTCTCCGCCGATTTTCATCTACAGGGGAAGTGGTATACAACAGAACAGACAGAGCTGGCTGTAATTTTTATGCACTTTGCAGCAAGGAATGTGAGATTGAGCCCTTCCAGGGGCCGTGTCCTCTGACAACTCCTGTTCCTTCGACTACATCACGAGCTGCCTCACCAACCACACCAACAACCTCCACAACTTCAGTAGAAAGAAACTGTACTGATGTCAATCCTGAACGAAAGGTGGTTCCCTCCCTACTTCCTAATACACCACTATTGCAAAACCTGACCAATTTCTGTCCTTTTATACAGATTCCATTCCAAACAGCCAGCTCAAATCAACCTCTATGTTTCTCAATAACAAAACTGGTCATGTAGCAAACGACCTGATAGCACACAATTATTTAGCCTGGCATTACCATACTTCTAAGTAATCTCTAGGTAGAAAAGCTCACTAAGTTAGAGACTTTTGGTTTTAATAAAAGTAATTTAAATTTCATAGAGATAAGTAGACTAGCCATGAAATGTAAAATATCATTATTTTTATGCAGAAGAAAATTCTATGGTTGTTCTGAGCAAACCTGCTCTTAGATGATGTACTAAGACAACTCCAATCTGAATTCCCTACTAATTTTGAGAGGATATCTTAAGATAAAACTGAACAACTAGGGTGAAGGAGCATTTAAGAATAAATAATTTATATATTTTCAGCCTGGAGAAGAGTGGATAAATGAATGCCAGAAGTGTGTCTGTGACTCCCTCACTGCTACTGTGAAGTGCCAGCCACTCCCATGCCAAACACCTCAGCAAACCGTTTGTGACCTAGGATTTGTTTCCATGCCTGTACTACCACAAAAAGACCCATGCTGTCCTCAATTTGAATGCCGTAAGTATTCAAAATACATATATACATACCACACCATACTCCAATAAATTACATTTGCACTTCCATTAGTATCTAAGGAAGTTCTTCATGTATCATAATAACAGCAAAATCTTCCTTAAATTGTTCTGTCTCAGCAAACACACAATGATTTTTGCCTAAATACGCATTAAAACTTTGTTTTAAAAAATGTTATTTTTATTTAACTTTGCTGAGAAAATAGGTGGGAGAGCAGAATAATATTTTGAACATTCACTGGTCTGTGTAGCTCAAGTATCTCTGTACCTGTAATTATAAATGTTATTGATGCATCTTTTTCCTGTTATTACATGGGAACATCAGAGCACATCAACATTAACCTAAATGCAACTAAATAAGATGGATAAACAGAAGAATAAGCCACTAAAAAGCTTAAGAGTTAACTACAAGACCAAGTAACAGGAAGCAATAGTACAAAGTGAATTGCAATCAGTAACTAAACTGACAGTATATGAAAAGTAGTAATTATACTTACACCCTTGCCAGATGCTCATGAAAATAAAAAAAATCCTACAGTTATATTAGTTTATTTATAAACATACAATTTTATATACATATATTTTATGCATGTATACTTGTGCAAAAGAATAAAAAGTAGCCATAAATTAAGCCTGAGAAAGGGAAGTCAAAACAAAGGAACAGGCAAGTTTGAAGCAGTTCTGTGAAAGACATAGATGGGTTGTCAGATTTACATTACCACGGTAGAAATACCTTTTTCCACAGAGTCAATCTTCCATACAAGCCATGTTCTGAAAGGTCATAATGAATCAATAACTGAAGCATATTTGTATATCACTGGATTCCTAGAGTTCAAGGAGGAAACAACTAATTTAAAAGGGAAAAAAAGGGATTTTTCAGGCATAGCTTGAGTTTGAAGCCATTCCTCTCCAACTCTTTCAACTAATTTTAATGATGGAACTTTACTTAAAACATTCAGCTACACTACATATGAAGACTAAGCATGTAGGGGGACGTAATTCAAGTTTTCCATATTCCTTGTGTTACTTACAAATATCTTGGCAACATCTTGGCTTCTCAGGAAGTCTCACAATTTGAGTTATTCTGGATTTCATTTTTTTGTTCTGTTTTTCAGGACCTATACCTGATGTGTGTGTGATTAATGGAACATTGTACACGGTAAGAATGATACAGCAGTATATTGCTGGAAGTGAAAAGTACATCCTTTCTACCAAAATAAGTCTTTGAGAAAGTTCTTTTCCCAGTACATGTTTGTGGGGGGTTTTCTCTCTAGCCCTTAACAAGTTGTTTGGATATTTTAAAGTTAAAATCAAATTTTTCACGGGAGTCTTCCTCAACTGAGTAGTATAAAACAAGAACCATTTTTAGTGATGTAGTTTTGTTGTAATCTTCCTCTCACTTCTGTAATTAATGCCTTTGCCAGACAATCTGATGAAATAAGCCCAAACTCAATTGCTCTTTGAAATAAGCCCAGAGGACCTTTAAAAAACAAAACTAACATTTTTTATTTAGTTGATATCTCAAATTGTTAAATTTTGCTAAAAATGGTACTTAGGTAATTAACTGATAATTTAAATATTAGCATCAGAGTCTTTGGGGATAGATTTCAGAAAGACTAAAATCCATATGTAAATTTAGATTTTTGCTTATGTATCTGCATATGTAAAGGCTTACTTTAATCCCCATTTTTAAATTATAATAGTTTTACAACCAATCAATATAACTTATAGATAAAAAATATTCTTAAATGGATCACTGAAAAGCTAGTAAAATAATTAGATAGTACAAACAAGTCTTGATTTAATTTCATTAATTTATTGCTCCCTTTTACATTGCTTCAGTTTCCTCTTAATAAGTGCTTTCCTGCAAGGCATGAAGCCAAAAAGTCTACGTTCAAAGCGAATTTGAGAACTGTCGTTGTTGCATTTCAGCAGCCTTAATGGCTCTCAGCAATGCTTTCAACTCTGCCTTTATATGACCTAGAAACTGTTGGCATTTGAATGTTTTTGTGGTCTTTTCTTCTGTCTTGCAGGTTGGAATGTCAGTAGTAATTGACTCATGTAAGAAGTGTACCTGCAGCTCTGAGAAAAATCCAGAGACTAATGCAAACGTTATGCACTGTGAAACAGTTCAGTGTGTGACATCTTGCCCGCTGGTGAGTTCAGGTTCTCTAGGGCTGCCCAGTCAGCTACAGTAAGACTAGAATTCTCCATCACCAATTCAACATACTTTCTTCTTCATCTCTTTCTGAGTAGGGTTACCAGTACATGACTGAGGAAGGAGAGTGCTGTGGGAAGTGTATTGAAGTAGCTTGCAAAGTCAAACTCAGTAACAACACTGTTCATGTGCTCAATGTAAGTATTCCTTTCATTTTCACATCTGTTAGCCCATACAAGTTAGAAAAGCTAAGAGTCAACTCATGCCTCTTACTAGTAAAAATACAATACTGAAATTACTCTGAAAAACAACGTATCTGCTTTCTGAGTTGAACATTATTTGGAATCAAATTCTTTATTTTTGTAGCTAATGGAGCAATGGTTTCTAATTTATGGTCTAAATGTTCAGAGCCAGGATTTAAAATTTTAAGCAAGCTAGTTTCCAGAATTTCATTTTTGCCACTTGAAAGAAGTTCAGAAGCATTGAGAATCTTTCAGAAGTGAAAACTTAATGAGCTCACACATACTTGATCACAATTTAATAAAAACATTTTTTCTTATAAAATCTTAGGTGAACGAGATCCTGCCACTCGATCAATGCAGCCATTACAAATGTGAAAAAATTGAAGATCAGTTTGTTGCAGTCCAAACTAAAAAAGTATGCCCTGAGTACGACCCCGGAGAGTGCGATCCTGTAAGTTTTTATCAATTTTCATTGACTGAATTCAATTAAATGAACAAGGGGGACAAGGAAAAATACAACAAATCACTTCCACTGAAGTTGGAATGTCTTAAGAATGAAAATAGGCTTGCTCTATGATTAATAATAAGAAAAGCATAGTATTTTCTTATGAGGCTACAAGTATTCAAGACTCCTATGGTGAGGACAGTAAGTCATCCATTGTTTCATTCAGGGTACATCACACAGAAACCTTCTGCCCAGTATCAGTAGTAATTCATATTCTTACTCTTATTCTTATGATTATCATCTGTGCACTAATATAAATCCTCCTCCTTTACTTTTACAAAGGACGACGCAGAGATTACATTTGATGGGTGCTGCAAAATATGTAAACGTAAGTAATGCTGTGTTTATGTGTTCTGCCTGAAGAGCACTCTATTCAACTTGTAACTGTCTTTGAGTGTATGGAAGGATTCTTCACTCACCCTGCTTTCACAGTCTATTTAAGAAGACCCTGTGTTTCACTGTTTATGCAAAAGAAGAGTGCAATTTCTTTTTTCCCCTCATACTGAATACCACAAATTAAACCAGCAATGCTCAGGCCTCTGCAGTATCTTCCCAAGGCACTTTACAGCTGAAAGCAAAGAATAGTCTGACAACTCCATATACACAGTACCCACCCCATCAAATACTGCAGGTTCTCAGTAATCAGACGACAGGCACTTTGAAACTAGTTTACAATTCCTTTGGCTCAGAACTAGAGAACTGAAATATATCTTTTCTCCTCTCCTTTTTTTATGAAGCTAAAAACTGCAGGCCTTACACCAAGGAAACTGTGATACACTATGCTGACTGTGAGTCTCCAGAACCTGTTGAGCTGTCATATTGTGAAGGAACTTGTCCTGGCTCCTCAATGTAAGTTCTAAAATTTTATTTAGCATCTCTATGGCTTCCTTTCTATTGGTCTATCAAGTTAATTTATTACCAAGGATACTGAGGGAGCTGGACAAAGTGTTCACAAAGCTACTTTCAATCTGGTTAAACATAGAGGGCCCAGCTGACTGCAGGTCAGTAAATGGGATGCTCATCTACAATAAAGTTTGGAGAGAGGATGTGGGAAACTACAGGCCTGTCAGCCTGACCTTGCAGCCAGGGAAGGACATGGAACAGATTGTCTTGGAGTGTGGATCCAAGAGACTCATGGGGTGTGATCACAGAGTACATACAGGGCAAACAGGGGATCAGGTGCAGCCAGAATGGGTTTGGGAAAGGCAGCTGCTGCTTGACCAACCTGATCTACTTTTATGACAGGGTGACCCATTTAGGGGATGAGGAAAAAGCTGTGGATATTCTCTACCCAGACTTTTGTAAAGCTTTAGACAGCATTTTCCACAGCATTCTCCTGGAGAAGCTGGGAGCTCACAGCTTGGACAGGTGAACTGTGTAAAAAATTGGTGTTGTTGAGTGGAGTTACCTCCAGCTGAGAGACAGACACCAGTGGTGTTCCCTGGGGCTCAGTGTTGCAGGCAGTCCTGTTTTACATCTTTATCAATAACCGTGCAAGGTCTGATAAGGCTCAGTGCTGTGTCCTGCCTTTGGATCAACAACAGCCCCAGACACTGCCACAGGCTGGGGCAGAAGGGCTGGGAAGCTGCCCAGTGGAAAACAATCTGGGGCTGCTGGTGACAGCAGCTGAACAGGAGCCAGCAGTGCCCAGGTGGCCAAGAAAGCCAAGAACATCCTGGCCTATATCAGCAATAGTGTGGCCAGCTGGACCAGGACAATGAACTTGGCCATAGTGAGGCCACACCTTGAGTCCTGTGTCCAGTTCTGGGCCTCTCACTAATAGAAAGACATTGAGGTGTTGGAGCATGTCCAGAGAAGGGCAATGGAGCTGGGGAAGGGCCTGGAGCACAAGTCTTGAAGAGCAGCTGAGGGAGTTGGAGGTGTTTAGCCAGCAGAAAATGAGGCTCAGGGGAGATGTCCACACACTCTACCACTACCTGAAAGGAGGGTGTAGTGAGGTGGGGTTTGATCTCCTCTCCTGGGTAACAAGAGAAAGGATGAGAAGAAAGGCTTTAAGCAGCACCACGATTGGATATTAGGAAATATTTTTACTCTGAAATGATTGTCAAGCACTGGAAGAGGTTGCCCAGGGAATTTGTTGAGTCACCATCCCTGAAAAGTATTTAAAGGACATGTAAGTGTGGCACTTAGAGACATGGTTTAGTGGTGGAGTGGGTAATGCTGGGTTAATGCTTAAACCCAATGATCTGCAAAGTCTGTTCCAACCTACACGATTCTATGATCACAGAATAGCAACAAAGGTAATGTGTTTATATGATTCCACTGAATTTAATAGGATTCCATGGAAGCAAGAACAGTTTTACTACTGAAGACCAAGGTAATGAAAATCACATTCATAAGTGTAAGAAGGAGGAAAACAGGATCTTAAAAAAACAAAAACAAAAACAACCCAACCCAACCACTCACTAAACAAAAATCACTGAGGGGGTTTTCTGTGTGTTTTTAATGAGATGTGTGAGTTTAATGAGATGCATTTTCTCCCCCCGTGGAACACAGGTACTCTGTTGAAGCAAACCAGATGGAACACGAGTGTGGTTGCTGCCAGGAACTCAGCACCCAAACAAGAGAGGTGACCCTGAATTGCCGAAATGGAACCAGCATAACTTACAACTATCTCTACGTGGAAAACTGCCACTGTGTGAATGCTTGCTCTTCACAATCTTCACAAACCACTGCAGCACGTGACTCCCAATTCCAACAATCTGTAAAATACAGCTCCCAATTGCAACAAGCTGTATCCCTTGGTTCCAAATGGCAAATCAGATGAGGATTTGATCACTGGAAAAAGAAAGCAGAGACCCTAGGAAGCTGGAATTATGTCTTCTTCAGAATAATTTGTGCTCCTTCTTTAACATTCTTTTTTCATGTCTTGTAAAAATAATAAAAAAAAAAAAAGTCAATTAAATTGTAGCATTTGGCGGTTTTTTTTAATGCTACAGTATTGAAGAGTAAAATCATATGACTACAAAATACCTCATGTAACTTACAGAAATATGCAAACATACTTATCACAAAACTTATATTTGGGGTAAAAAAAAAATTAAGGGGTCTCTGAAAAATAAAGCAAGAAAACATTGCAGTTATATTGCACTTCTTGATCCTAGTGTAAGTGTTATTGCATATCCTTTTTATGGACATAATGGTCCTAATGCATCTCAAAAACAGGGACAAAGCTACTTTATTTGATCAATAAAACCTTCAGTACTTTTCAATCACATTGACTGTTCAACATCCATCTTCATTACCTAAATGACAGAGTCCAATGAATGGCATCAGGAAGTTATCTGACTCAGAGGAGTGTATTCTCTAGCAGTCTTTGGGAATGCAGTCCTCTTCCTGGACTAGGTAAAATTCCCTCAGCTGTGTCCAAATAGCTCCTCCCATTGACATAAATGGTATAAAGATGAGAAAACTCTTATTTGCTCACTTCCAGCTCCTTTAGTTTGTTCCTTATGCTGTATGTACTGTATGTATTTCAAATGTGTTCCAGCATAGTCACACACCACAGAGCAGTGTGAAGGATCTTGCTATCACTCCCATCAGTCCAGCATCATTGTGTAGCCACCAGGCTTATGTCCAGCAAGCCTGGGTTTAGCCATTTTCCCCTTCAATCCAGTTTAATGCTCTTTCAATGAGCACTGCACCCTTGTGCAAAGATCCTTTTTTCTGTTTGAGACAGGTGTACCCCAGCTGTTGCCACCAACTATTGATCTGCTGGTTCTTTTTGTTTCTTCCCTCAGCCTTCCCTGCAACTGAAGGATAAAGGAAAACACTACCCATGCTCCTGTTCCCATAGTAACCAGGTATCCCAAGGCCCTGAAATCCCTTCTGATTGTCCTTGGCCTTCACATTGCAAACTTCATCATCGAAATGAGAAAGCAATAATGAGAAAGCAATAATGGGTAATAATCAAAGGGCTGTACCTGAGCTGAAAGTTTCCCCCATCACATCTCTAACCCAGTCCCCACAGAAGCAAATTACTTCCCCAAGAAGTGGGGGCTTGCCAGGAAATTGGACCTTCTGTTCTCACTGGAGGGTCTCCTATGCCAATACCTCACCTCTCTTTCTTTCTGGAAGCAATTCCAACACAATGCATAGGGAAACTTTCCCTTGGTGAGTCTTCCAGCAGAGAAGAACCATCATCCTTATCCTTTGGTTTTCACTTGCAGAACCTTGTACCTATTAAACAAGGGCACCTGGGAAGGTAGGGTAGTCACAGAGCAGTGTCCCAGCTGTGCCAGGCAGGAATTTGTAACCATTTCCTGTACTATGTACTCTTTTAGAACTACCTAAAGAATAATTTTAAAAACAGCTGTAAGCATTTTAAATCAACTTGAATACTCCACATTAAACTGATGATTAGTACAGAAGTAACAAATTTAAAGCAGAAAACCCTTGTCCTGTGAGTGTTAAATTCCTGATAATCCATAAAGAAACACGGACAGCAGAGACATGGAAATCGTGCTTTTTCATTCCCTGGGGTTATTTTACAACTGGAGATAATTTTAAAATAAATTCAATCATCCTTCATTCTTTCAATTGCAAATACATTAAACTTATAAAAGTTATCCATTTTTCATACACTGAAATGTTTTTAAAACATGCTTTAAGTGAACTCTGAATACTTAGTACTTTCTAGCTCTCCCATCCGTGGAAACACAGATATAGCTAAGATAATTTTCAATCTACTTGCTTTCCATGAATCCACTTTTCCTGTCTATATGCAAATTTTCCTTCAAAAATTATGGTATAACCCAGTATAGTCTATACATTCTTACAAAATTAATTAAGCTTTCTGGCAATAGTAAGGAAAATCCTTCTAAAATATACTACTTCATAAAAATAGATTAACTTGGGTTTCTGACTATGCTTCCTGAGGATCTAGAAGAGAAAGCTCAACTCTTCAGTAGGCTACAACTCAAAACTGCAGAGAAGATTGCTAATATGGGTTTTCATTTTCCCTTCTCATTCTAAGAAAACACATATTTGCATTTCTCCTGGAGGTCTTGTTCACACTGATGTTCTGAAACATTTTAATTATTCAAAACACACGCATTTCTCTCTATACTCCACACATCATCCCTGATTGACACTGATATGAAAAAGCTAATAAAAATACAAAATGCTAAAGAGATGCTTCAGCAGCCACAAGAACACCAACACTTGTTTAAAGTAAATTAATTTTTGCTCTTCCTATCTCTCACAGAAAAATGGAGAAACGTGAAAACAAACTGTAACCTTTGAAGATAAATTGGGATATAAACTGGTACCTGAGGGCTAGAAAAAAGAACAACAGTTTTATTTCATAGTAGGTGCTCAATACATTAAGGAAATAAATCTAAGAAAAATCAGATGTGAAAGATTCATCTCAACTATCATTTGTTAAAAAACCAAACCTCTTGATTAGAAAAAAAAGCACTATGAATGGCCAGTAAATCCCAAAACGTGAGCTTGATAACACTGTGATACTTCAGACTAGCAGTTGGTTAATAATTAAAACTCACTGAGCATGGTGATGCTGTTAATTGAGAAAGAGGGCCCCAGGTACCTTTGCCATCACAATACTAGAAAGAGATGCTATGCAAACCGTATTTTTCAAATTCATTTATCATATATTAGCAGATAAAGCCAGCTCTTTTTGTAGCTGGAATAACACACATGGTCCATTCCATAACTTCACTAGGACACCACTCTCATTTAGAGACCTCCATCCTTCACACTGGAGCACTCCCTCCATACCCACACAATGTTATTTCCTCCTCCCTTACCCTCCAATGCTGTCCTTCAAACAATGAAGCCTCACTACTGTTTTCTTCTGTCCTCCAGACCTGCAACACCAGAACATTTCCTTGAGAAAGCAGCCTCTAGAAGAGTCAGAAAGAGGCACCTACCTGTAGAGGAATTCTCCAAGTACTTTTGAGTATGTACTTTTGAGCATCTGTTCCCACCAGACAGTCACACTAAGAACCAGTGTAATTTGCCAACCAATGTTCAACACTGAATAAGAGACAGTAACCAATTCTTGAATTTTAGATCCGTGGTCTGATCACATTGTGGTGCTCTCCAACAGAGACATAATACACTTTCATTCAGATGATACATTTATTAAATTAGAATGAAAAAGTTAATGTACTTTAGAGTGCAAGAAACACATTTGGACACTGGACCTCAATACAGAGAAACAATGTCTTCAGAATAATTACAGCAAAAAACATCCTCTGTACGGTATTACATATCAACCAAACAGGCAACAACGTTGATAAGAGGGGAAAAAACCCGTTCAGTACCATCAGCAGATGCAAAGAGCATTAGAGAAGTTGCAAGGATCTAGCTAGACAAAAAATGTTCCTACCTTTTGCAAGTTGAGGCTCTTGGCAGGACTCAAACTATATTAAGAGCACTAACTTTTAGCAGATGCCTGTCTTATACAGCTGGCTTTGGCTCCAAGCTGCTGGATGCTGTTGAGCAGAGGAGCAGCATCAAATACAGTATAACCCCATTAGCATTTTCTCAAAAGCTACAATCATGACTGACAATTTGTTTGTTTTAAATTAAAAAAACCCCAGACTTTCAGTTCCAATACCTTAATTTCACAGACTCTAAAATAAGTAGACACTCCTTGCCTTTTTTCATCTCTCTCCAATTCCAACCTAACAACAAACAGCTTAACTGGAAGGATATGTATGCTGAAAAGCTGAGTGATGATTTTGTTCCTCTTAACAAGAGAAAGTAGCACATATTGATGTAAGAGTTTTATCTCTAATGCTTAATTAAATAAAGACAAAAAAATCCACAGAACAATATTTAAGTATTGTGTAAGATAATGAAATCTATCTACTGGCCAAACTGCTCCTACATATCCTATTTTCAACTAATATTTGTACCCTGTTTTGAATAACATTTGCCTAGGAAAAAAAAATGAGTACTAAAAATATATTTAAGAACAGGAGTCTCCCTCAGAGGGCCAGAGACCAGTTTATGAATAAACCAGGCTAGCTTAACTTCTGCACTTACCCCTTCTGACAGCTAGGACTGAAAGGTGGTTTTGTTCTGTACTTGAAATGGAGCTGTAATAGGATGCAGTACAATTTACCAGCCATTACATTGAACCATGACCACTTGCTTTTATGAAAAGCTGCATTATGAATCCCACCATTTTAATATAAAAATTTAAATATGTACATTTTCCCTGAATTGTTCCATCCCTAGCAATTCATGCTATCTGTGTAAAAGTTAGAGCACAGGACTCTTCCTGGAGGTATCTAAGCATTAAATCCTTATCAACATTCATCCTTTTGGGTCATGATGTCACAAAACACTGTGCTATAAAGAACAAATGTCTCTACACCTACTCAATCACTAAATTTACCATGATTGTAGGAAAGGGGCAAGTTGCTTGAAGAATACCCATTTAACTTTAGAAGACAGAAGTGTGGCAATTCTACAGCCTTTTCTAAAACTACAAACTACAGAACTATAGCCTTGAATTTTATTATTCGAAATCTAATTAGAGGATGTTTAAAGACAGTTATGCTTTCAATGGGAAATTTAAGATGTTAAGGGATTCATAACAAAACTTAAAAATGTACATTATGAAAAGACAGATTTAAAAGGTCAAAAACTGGGATGATTTTTGGTGTTCTATTTAAAAAGTTTCAGTATTACTTTTAATGATTAAAAAAATAAATATTCATGCTCTACTGCCAGTGCTACCTAAAGGCTACTTGAATGTAACGCAGGGGGGGGGATAAAATCAGCTTTCCATCAGATAATAAAGAAAATATTTTAAGTATAGGACATGAAATAAAGTATGGGGGAGAAGAGAATATGGGTCATCATTCCCTATTCCAAACCTGGCTTTAATGTTCTCATGAATCACTCAAGAGCCTAGATTTCAAGTGTACATTCATTTCAACTCTTGAAAATATAAAGGTCTATGGCTATTGTAGAAAGTATTTGAAATCAAACATTAAAGAGACAAAACAGCAACATTGCACATCACTGGAAAAATAAATTGGTGCATACTATTTAAAGTGCATTACTTTACAAAAACACCGCAGAAATTCATTCAACAGGTGTAACTGGTGCATAACTGTACGATTCTGCAGCTCCAAAATCAACTCTTACTTGAAAGAATTACACTAACAATAAATACAAACTCTTTCTCTGAGGATCAGACTGTAACTCAGATATGTTCAATTGTCTCTCACAAAGAATTTTATTTCCATCTGAATCAAATAATAATAAATTGACTACAGCAGCTGTAGTCTAACAAGTCACTGAGCAATTCATAATGCCATCCTAAGACCCTGAAGCTACTTTTCATGCTTATTTCTTATTACAGGAAAAATACCATCGTTTTTCCACTAATGTAAAGCAGTAACTTTGCTGAAACATAAGTATAAAGAAAGAAGCTTTATAATCAGATGATAGGTATCTGCTTTTTTAATGTAAGACAACATCTTAAGGAATTCTTTACGGCTTCAATCATTTTCCAGGTATAAGTATCTTTCCTTCTGCACATGTCCTTTGAAATAGCCATGGGAATGCAGAAGTAGTAGTTAGAGTGCAATAAACTGTGGGAGTACATTAGGGCTTAGTCCTGTTCTCTGCTACAGCAATACATACTGTAGAGTTAAAGTTACTTCCTAAGATTTTATCAATTCTTAACAATAGTATGTGAGAGAACAAAGCCCCAAATGCACACCAGAAAATATATTGCTTTGGTGCCCAATGACTAGATTGAATAGAAGATGTCCATTACATATATCAACAGCAAAACCTAAGAAATTTAGCTTATTAAATTAAAAATCTTCCATCTAAAAGGTGTGAATATATCACAGTAATAACTAAACACCACAGGATAAGAAAGGGTCTCTCCTTTAATTTCTGGCAAAAATAAGCTGCTTGCTGAAACCTAAATACTTTTAACAAAGTTGTGTTTAAACAGCAAACCTTCCATGGAAAGATCCTTTTTTTCCCGATCTAACAAACACTAGTAAATCCTGTACTGCATAGAGTTACTTTGTAAGAGCAAGTTTACGAAAAGGGGGAGAGAAAGAAACAAAGCAGCATTATTCCCCATCCTGTCAGAATACAGCCACACAGGGCACAGCTGATAGTAAAGACGCTTTACTGCTCTATTGCAGGACATAAGCTAAACTGAGTATGTACAGACTGAGAAAGAAAGAGAAGATCCAACTGTCCAAGGAGAAAAGGGATATAATCTGTCACACATGATGCACAAACAGAAAGCTGTTGGGAAATTCTTCCTCTAGCTAAATCCCTGGCTTGGCAAGTAAAAATAAGTGGCATCGAGGACGGGGACTATGCAGGAGGTGGGCATCTATGACTCTTCAGCCATCTGAAGTAAGGAGTTGATAGCTGCATCCTTGTTCCCCCTCTGAGCTTCTAGAACTGAGCGGATTACTTCCCTGTCCATGTTGGGAAACATGTCCTGGATAGATTTCAGGTCCTCTTCATTACACAGGTGCTGAGGGTTGACTGCAGGAGGTGGTATTGCCACTGGTACCATGCCTGGATTACAGACTGCAGGCATCCCTACAGGTTAAAAACAGAAGAAAAAAAGCCACAAACATACATGAGTAGAGGGGAGAATAAAAAGAAACAAACAAACCCACAACAAAACATCCCAGTGATTTTGAAGACGAAAGCAGCTCATGAGTTGTCCCAACCCACCAACTTCAGCATTTATTTATTTAAACATGCACTCCAGACGAGGAAGAAGATAGCATAGATTATACCTACACTGTCACAACTGGAAAATATTTTTCTGGAACAGGTTCTCTCCCCAAGGTTATATTCCAGAAGTTATAAACCACAGTGTGGCAACAGGTACTGTTCCAAATTAGGTACAACCTGCATTAAACAGGTTCACACATAATTCACTAACCAAACACTAAACTCATCAGAGAAAACTGGTTGGTTTTCCCCACCTTATATTTCAGTTCCCAATGTATTTATGTTGTGATGAAAAAAATGGTTTTACATTAGCAATATACACAGGTGGTATTTAGAAAGACAATGAATGCAATCTCCAGCATATTCAAAGGAAAGCACAGTACTTTAGTCCACTAAGACCACATAAATAAACAATTTTTAGCAGCTGTTTTTCCTGGCTAAAGTTCCATCCAGCCTGCAATGTCACTACGTGGCAAGAGCAACACCTCTAGGGGCACACACTGCTTTGCTCATCTCTCTTCCAGAAAGGACAAAATTCATCTGACCTGTCATTTTTCATTAACTTCTTGTCTGGCAGTATACAGAGTTTTAGAAAATGAGTTTTTCTATTCCTGTTAAAATAAATTACAAGACAAAATCCCTTTTTCATCACATAGAATTTTTATCATTAAGCACAGAACCAGTGCTGAAAACACTACCTTTTGTCAAATACAAAACTGAAAACAGATACTAGTACCTACTACAGTCTTTTGTTATCACTTCTGAAAATTGTGTATTGCACTCCCCTATGTAGTTTCACATATCTTAGTGCCACTCCTTTATGTGCTAGCTTCTGTAGTTCTCCTGCAGAACTTCTAAGGCAGGGCAAGAACTACCTGCAGCTAGACAGAAACAAATTCTAGTATTGGTTCTGTATTTGCTTCAAAACCTTAATGCACTGTTCCAAAGACTATTCACCTGATATTTTTATAGAGTAGTCTACAATAATTTAAAGATCTTCATGTACAGTAATGACCAAATTCAGAAATTGTCATCAAATATTATTTAAGATTATTCTTTACACATACTTTAGCACCAGACATAACATATGATTTTGTTTCCCTTTTATCACAATGAGATCCTTCTGCAACCTGTGGCAGTCAGAGAGGCTTAGAAAACTGCTAAGAGTTTTTGTTTGACAAACTTAGTCCCCTCACTTTTTTAAGAAACCTGATGCACCTCACCAAAGGACATTCAATTCCTTTCATTAGATGAATAATCACCTATTTTTATTTGTTCATCAGCTTTTTAATATAGATATTAAACCACAAGATTACCTTTATTGTATCATATGACAGAAAGAATGCTTAGAAGTAGCATATTCCAAATGCAGCTGAGAAGGTGATATACACAGACCACATCATTCTTTCCTATGTATTCAAATATCTCTGAATTTCAACAAGCAGGCTTTTCCTCCACAACCATGTCACTTCCTCCTAAAGTTTACCTAGTTACATGTTTTGTTTAAAACAGTTCATTTTAGTCTTCCTGAGTTTTAATCATTCTACACAATAGAGAAAATGGCTACTTCAAAAATGTTTTTAATAGAAGCTTCACTTTGCTATCCTCCAGTCCTCTGAAAGCAAGATTTCCTTCACCTCTTATGGTCTCACATGCCAAGTAGATTTTCCTGAACTAACTTATATACTTACATCTTTATTTTTATTTAATTACACAATTCCAGCTTCTTTAAAATAATTTCTGCTTCTTTTACACATTTGATCTTCAAAAGCCTTGTTACTCAACCTCTTAACCAGTTTAGATTTAACATATAATTTAATACTTTCACATTCCCATATATGGGATACCTACCAATTTTTGTCAGAAACATATTTCACTGCTCTACTTCATACTTCTTAGGATTCTCTGAGTGTTGGTTTGGGGTTTTTTAAATTTGGCACACATTTTCTTTAAACATCAAACTTCTTTTACACAGTTTTTAGTTTGCCTGCTTGCTTTCTATGACCTTAATTACTTCTCTGTAAATTAAACAAAGGATGAACTATTTGCATAATCACCATTATGTATCTTCAAATAAGATCTCTTTTTGAGAACCAGCTTTCATATATTACTCAGGAGTAGATCAGAAGCTGCTTCTCTTCTACTGAATTCTAACTGCTCGAAAATCATAACAATAAAGCATATATATAACCAATATAATTTTCAAGAGTGCTTCTTTGAAAACTCATCTCTCTTAACAGAATGACTGATGTACTTATGGGATTGAAAATATTGCAATTATATCATACTACTTCTACACAGACCTAACATCTAAAAAAAGAGCAAAGAGCAGTTTCAATACTTTTCTTGTCTCTTCAAGATTTTCTTCACTCTATTTAGTCAGAAACATCTATACTCACTTTAATGTGTACAAATGTTTTAGCATTCCAGTGTCTTGTTTTTTCTCTCAGCATAAAAATACTACATTATAACTCATATTCAAGGCTGGATGAGTTAAACATCAACTCTGGCTGACCAGGTACTCTAAGTGAATATAGTTTGACTGTGAGCACTGCACCCAGGATTTAAACTGATACACTCTTTTCTATTTCTTTCCTCATTTTGGACTCCTGTCCTATCTGAAGGGATTCATTACTGATTTGTAAACACCTCTCTATTGAGCTATGTTCTCCAATTTTGATTTTAAAATTTCCTTTATAGCAGAAAAAAACCAAAAACCTAGAAGCTTTAAGTCTAACACACAGGCTGCATCTACTCAAAAAGGTTCATACTGAGTCATAACCTCATAAATTTGTTATTTGCACACTGGAACCATGTTTCTGCCCAGCCATCTGCATCACACATCTACCACAGGTATCTGTCACTTTTTCTGCACCACCCTTAATCTTGGCTCCACAGCTTTTTTTGGAACCACAGTCCCTGAATTCTGTCTGGTGCTATGTGTTTGAACACATGGCCCATCAGACACCCTTGGAGGCAAACAACTGTGCAGTTCCCACCAATGCTGCAATACCAAAGCTTCACCCAATTACTCAGCAGCACTTTGCACTGCCTCTTCTAGAGCTTCAACAAACCTCAACTCATTCCTCACACTGTCTGCAAACAAGGGAGGCATTTAAAAGGGGCAGGAGAATACGTGCAGCCTCAACAAATAAAGTTGCAAAGTACCTGATAGAAATTGTGTTTTACTTCTAACATAAACTTTCCAATATTTTTTACAAGTCACCAACACCCTAAGATTGCCCAATAATCAGCCTAAACAGTGTATTAACTGCCCATACAGGAGGTGAGTTTAAAGTACTAATCCCAATTAAACATGAGGCTTTTTACTCAAGTACCACAGTATCCTACATCTTACCAATACTGTTTCAGTGTCTTATCAATGCCAAAATATAATCAAGACTAGAACAGTTTTCCTTCTTGCTTTCATCAAAAATAGGCAATTATGAAGCCAGACATCTGGACAGGCAGCACTCAAAAAGCATTGCCAATATAAATAATTAATTTAAGACACAAGAAATTTCTCTACTGTACTGTTTCTCACCAAGGATTTTCAAAACCCATTTTCTCAGCTCTTACAGTTTTAGCTTACGCTGTCTACAACTAGACTGCACACAAATGGGAGTTAGTATCACAGATTTTTAATAAATACCTCCATGACAAAAGCTTACTTTTCATGAAACTCAACATTCAAGCTATACTGATATCAATTTAAGAGTACTTTGGATTTTTTCGCATTCAGGCAGAAAGCATCCTTAATTTCTGATTTACAAAACAGTAAGTAAGACATAAGCATAAACCTGAAGAACTATGCACAGAAATTTAGCAAATAGATACACATATGCAGTCATTAGAGAAAGTTATAATAAACTTCCAAATTATCAGTGTTTAGTAAAAAGCTGCTTAAAGTTAAAAAATACTCGCATCACTGACAGGTGAAAACTGGAACTAAACAATGTAAGAATCCACTGTCACTGGAATTGTGGACTCCTGTGTTACTGTCAGATACTAAGCACATGTTATAAATCAGAAGAATGAAGCACTGTTTTCCAATTCAGTGAAACGGCAATGGCAAACATGCTGGCATAAGCAGTGACATTCCGATACATGAAACAATAGCATGTCAATTGCTACAAGCAGCAAAGAAAGCATCAAAGCAGAATTAACAGGGTAAACTTTTTCCAACTGCATACAAGGCATTACACACTTGTAATGTGATTTTTGTTTTCAGTCAAGTGCCCTATGTTTAATTTCTTAACTCTTTATCATTCTGTCCCATGATTCTAAGAGTAAACTCAGGAACCTTATCAGCATGAATTCTCTTAATGATGCTCGCTCTAGGAAAAAACTCACTACTAAAATATACATGTCATCTCATTTTTTAAATGTTGCTTCTCTGTAAACTACTAGAAAAATTAAGCATATGAAACAATAGAAAAATGCTAAAATTCCAGGGCTCCAAATTAACCAAATATGTTGTACCAATCACAACAGTTTTATCTACAGCATCTTTCTGAAATTCAGGGCATCAAGGAATGACATCATATCTTACAAGAAGTCATTCTAAAATTTTCTGAATGTATTTGATTGAAGACTAATGCTTTTATCAAAGGTAGGGGTGTCACAGCATCTTTGCACAACTCAAAATCAAAAGTGTCACAGTAAAGGAAGTCTAAAATGAAGGAAAATTGATTTCCTGTAACATGCTTTGCCTTTAAAGTTCTAGTCAGGTACTTGACACGGATCTAAAACAGAAGTGCATGGGAAATATGCACTGATAAAAAAAAGTGTCATTTTTTAAAAAGAAAGCTTATTTGAAAATGAAATTAAGACTAAGGCAATTAGCAGGTTGTCTTCTCAGCGTCATTGCAGAACTCAATTTTTTGCTTTCCCATCTACCGAAAGTCATGACATTACCTGCTTCTCCACTTATCTTGCAGTAGCCAAACTGCAAAAATTGTTTCTCCTCTAGAAAACCAATACTATCACCTATTATAGCTCACTGATTTACAACAGCTTCAGAAGAATATCATAACATCACATTATATTCATCAACACTGCTATCAGCAGTTTAACCATTACAGCTCAAAGCTGAGCAGATGCCTTTAAAGATTTTCCAACAAGTTAGAGAGGCTTTAATAATTTGCAGAAGATGCATTAAATTGTTCTACTGTGACAAGCAAGTGGCAATACCTTGTGACACAGTCTGCTGTAACAAATAAAGCTGTTTAGGTGAATTCATGCAAAGACTCTTGAGTCAATGAGGATGGGAGTGCGAAAAGAGCTTGGAAACTTACCCAGAGCAAAGTACTCAAGCCCTAAAGACAGGTGAAAATGAAGGGACAAGGGGAAAGGAATAAGACATGGGAAAGAAATATTAATCTATTTTTAAAAGGATATTAATTATTTACCTTCCACAGGTGAAAGTAGGATAAAATGAGCCAGTTGGGCAAAACCTAAACTACCTAATACTAAAAAACTAAATGCTGCTAGGATCCAGTCTCTCAACTAATTTGCTTCAGCACCCTGAACAAGCTTCCTAAATGTTGTTTATGCAGAAATAACAATCAGGGGAAATGTTGCCAAAATAAGTAAGCCACCGGGTGTTTGCAGTAAGGATTTTATTTTACAGACCAAAATGGACAACATACATCCAAGGTTTTCTGAACAAATACCAGTAACTTCACAAGCTAACCCACATTTCTCAATGAGGACACCTAAAGGAACAACGTACATACACACACAACCTTGCCTCAATGAAAAGTGATATTCTTGACTCTGACAGAACCCAGAAACACACAGGTTTTTAACATAGTTTTAACATGAGAATTTATAAAATAAGTTAAGTTTCCTATTTAACCCATGCATATGTAGCTTGTAAGACAGCTAAATTGAACTTAAACCTATTGAACTAACATTTTTTAGCTCACTGTTCTCTGGTACTGTGCACTACAAGAAGATACTGCAAGCACCAGTATATCAAAATATTCTACAGTTTAAATTAAGTAATCTTAAGAAAAGGAAACAGGAAGAGGTGGTAGATAAACTCAACTTCTATAACAACAACAGGGTTGACAAGTTCTAATTTTTGCATACCCCATCCATAGATACATCAACTATGGCAGCTATAGCTTGTAAGCAACAGCTAGTGCTGTTGTCAGAAGTTTTCAATTTTAAAAAAATTGCAATTAATTACCACGGTGCAAGAATATACTATGACTATTTCATAACACAGTTTCATCTACCACTAAATGTGAGGAATGAGCACTACCTGTGTTCACCTGCCTACCACAGTGGCTACCTGCTTGTTTCTACTGTTTACTTCAGCTTCTATGACAGGGCATGAGAGTAATCACCTGCTTCACCATTAATTAGAAGGCTAGTTAATTAGAAAGTTTTGAACAGAGGTTTTCTGCTACAGAAAAACAGCTTGGTCTTTGAGACACACCTAAATCTCACTTAAGCATCTCTCTTTCAAGCACAATTATTTTGGACAGTTAACAAGTAACTGTTAAAACTGTCTGGATAAGCATTTTAGTCCACCCACTCTACTTCCATCCTAGATTGATTCTGATAGCCTTCTACAGCAGAATCCCATTCATTTCAAATACAATAAACTATTCAATTATACTCTTTCACTCTTCAGAAGGAAAAGCAGAACTTGTTTACTGACTACACTAAATTAGCTGCACAGGTAAAAAACCTGAACTAAGAATATTCAAAGCAGGAGCATAATGATGTCCATTACCCTTCCTGAAGCAGTCTCAAAAGGAAGATAGCAAACACTGAACAGTGTTGCAAAGGAAATGTGCAGAGTGGGCCTGCAGAGTTCAGTTGTGCAAGGAAGGTCAGCATTTTGCATGCACCTGAGTTTACAGAATTCAGGAGCATCTAGTTCAGTATACAGAAAGTACTTCAGAAAGCTCAAAGATGTCTTCTAAGATGCACTGTTGTTTCCTTTTACAATTTGAAATTAGTCTTATTAAGCCATTAAATGTATGAAACAGCAGAAGCATTCTGCAGCCAAGTCACTTTCCAACTCCAAACCTAAACATCCAGCTAGTTATTATGAGTGGGTCACTGATTAGTGAGTAAGTAAAAGCTTTAGAACTCACAGTGCTTTGGGAAATTTTGATGATGTCCACATAAATTCTAGAACAGCAAACACAAAGCACAGCAATATTTAAAAAGAGTAAAAAATACCAAATGTAGGTGAAAGGTGGCTAGTAAAAAGTTTGGCATTTATGAAGTCCAGGAAGTACACTCAAGCTTTCCCAGAACAAAAGAGTTCAAATCCAGGGGTAGAACTTTGCAATGTTTTAAAACAGATTCTTCCAGATGCTGGAAGAATTTTGAATACAGGATAGTATTATAGCAGCAATTAAACTTGCTGGATCTTGGTAGAAGGGCAATGCTCTACCATACAGATCCCAAATTCTTAGCTGCTAAAATGTCAGACATTACTATTACTTGCAAATTATTAGTTATTTCTTCACTTGTCCAAATAAAAAATATTCTCAAGATAAATAATTTACAGAAAATCATGATTTGAAGATCCAATACTTGCATAGCAAGTTTGAAGGTCTTCCACAAGTTTTATCTGTTCAGTTCTATGTCTAGTTTCAATTATACATGAAACTAGGCTCTGCTTCATTTCTCCTGTTTATACTCTGGCACAGAAATTTTGTAATATGAATATTCTTATTTTGATCTAGTCAAGAAATTTGCTAGCACTTTCTATCAGATCTTTTAGCTATAAACAAGATGACTGTGTTTGAAGCTCACTACAGAAGGTCTGCTTTACCACAACAGCATCACCCTTTGGAATGTACACTCCAGTCCAAAGCACTTCACTGGCAAGACTTAAAATATGATAATTAAGCTACAGCGATTAAAAGAACACTTAGTGTGACACAAACTGCATGTTTTCATGAGGGAATAAAGCATGCAGCCCAACTTTTCCATATTCTGCTCTAACTTTTCTCTGTAGAAAGGAAACAGGAAGTATGATTCCTAACTTACATATCCAGTCTTCTGTTGATGAGATTTGTTTTTACAGTTAATGGAATTTTAAATTCAATCATCTCCTAGTCATTTTACATTCAATCATCTCCTAGTCTTACAAAAGAAAAATATGCATCTGTTGTGTCACCCCTTAGCACTACAATGATGTCCTGCACACATTATCATTCTTTCACAATCTTCCACAAAAAGAAGTTAAAAACATGTGCATTTATCTCTTACTTTCCCTGAAAAGTACACATATTACTGAATAGATAACCACAGAATAAACTGGGGGTTTTAAGAGCTATAAGTGAAACATACTCAACTGAACTTACCAGTTCCCTAAAAAGGACAAATTCGGACTTATTTACATACTTTAAACTTTTCATCTTACAAAACATAACACATCTTTCTCAAAAATCCAAAACTCTCTTTGAACCAACCAAAAGCACTGACAATAACTGCTGTAGTTTATGTAAATACATCAAAAAGAGCTATCTCAGAACTCCCTAACATTTTTCATTCACTGAGTATTTCACATGCTGTGCACCAAGCTTCTTTATAACAAAGCATCTTCAAAGACCACAGAAAATTTAATCCTGTTGTGGGCTACAGAAGCTGCAGTTCCAACAGCACAATTCATTTGGGGCACTTTCTCAAGTGCAAAGAGCTTCAGACATGGCTTGCCACCATTTAAATAAGCACAACTTAGAGTACAGCCAGCTAGATAGCCAGTTACCTGATCAAAGTATAAAATAAATACTCAAAAAGAGAAGCCTCCATAACTTGATAGACATTTAAATCTATTTAATCAAGCTCGTGCAGCTCTATTAAACAGGGCACAAGACTGAAGGCAGACCTATACTTAATTTGCTTCCTCTTCTCATAAAAATATATAATGGGAAAAGTGGTTAAGGAAAATTTGTTTATAATTTCTTTTACATTCTGAAAAAAAGGAGCAATTCGGTATTTATTTCTGCAACATCCTGCATCTGGAAGTTTCACAGTCTTCAAGCAGAGGAAACATACCTGCTATAGGCACATATCCAACTCCTTGCTGATACACAGTGGGCATCAGGACCACTGGCTGGGGCTGCATCATCATGGCAGCTGGCAAAGACTTGACAGAAAAAGCACAGATTAGAACAACTCAGGAAATAGCCAAAAAATGTCAGCAATTAAAAGTGTTTGCAAACAAGTCATCACATTGCAAATCCATTTTCAATAGTACAATATGACTATGCTGAGTGCTAATATATATTAAGCAAAATCTCTGGCAAACTAACTGAACCATCATCTTTCAAATAGCAATTAATTTGTCTGTGAATCAATAAAAATACATCATGTCAAACTTGCCTTTCACAAGAGTGATAAAATATTGTCATCAAAATGCATTATTTTAAAATACAGGTTTAATCAGCTTTCATGCCTTAGTCCTGTGAAATGAATATACAACATACTCATCACAAATTAAATACTAGACAAAATCTGATTTTTATTCTTAGTTTTTATTTTTAAAAGCAGTACACTGCTCCTTGAGCAAATTTTAGCTTAAACCAATTATTTTTGAGGTAAAATAGTGTTTTAAATAAAATATCAAATTAACTCCATACCCTTTTACTACCACAATTACTTCAGTTATATTTCAGTTCAATTTGATCCTTGAAAATATTAAATATTATGAACAGGGAGACAGTTTTCAAGGTTAATTATAAACTCTTTTCTTCACAGGGTAATGAAACAACTGTTCAGATCAGGGACAGAATGTGAATTTCAAACAGCAGGGAATATCTGTTGCCAGCTGTGCACTTAACAGCAGCTTGGAACTTTTGATGATATAAAAGTAGGAAGCATTCAGGGCTGCACGTGCTACATGTTATCCAACAGCTACTTGAAACAAAGCTGACAGGTGAGAACACTCTAGGAGCTGCTAAACAAACCAGGGTAAGTCTGCAGTTCATGACCAGTAGCATCAAATGAACAAAAAAGGAAGTGAAAAACAGTGTCATCTGAAAGAGCATTCAAACTACCTAAGAAACACCTAAGACAGAGAAGAGTTTCCACTATTCTGCTTTTAAACTGACATGAATTTTTAAAGATTTAGGAGGGAAAAATTATGTTAGATTCCCTAAAACCTTTTAAAAATTATTATTATTAAACCAGAAATGACAATGGACCATTTAGCTGAGGATTTATTTTTCACATGTATTATATGTGGTAAGGAAACTTTCCTGTCTGGCCATCAGGAGTCACTCTGGCAGTCACACTCCCACTCCAGTCTGTAACTGCTGAGACCAAGGCCCCTTTGCAGAGGGTGGCTCCAGTGACCCCTGGGTGCCCCTCTTGGCTCCCTGCACACCCCACACTCACAGTCACACAGGGTTTCCTTACCAGCTCAGCCCTGGGTCTCAGACATCTGGATCCTGATAATACTTTAATCATGGTGCAGTAACATACAAACAGCTCCAGCTGGTGCTTCCAGGGAGAGCCCCTGGAGAAAGGAATCCCTGGGCTTTTCCATCCTCACAGTCTGTGCACCCAGACAGTCTGGGGTCTTCCTCAGACTCATCAGCTCTTGATGCCCAGGGTCCAGTCCCCTGGCCAGTGCCACAGGTCCCTGTGCTCTCTGCTGTGCAAAGGGCCAGCACCAGGTCCTGGTCCCTTTCCTGGGGCTCCCACCATGTCCCCCAGACAGGGCACAGCCTGCAGCTCTCACTGCAGCTGCACACCCAGTACCTGCTCTCAGTGTAATCCTCAACAACATGAACAAGCTGAATTTCAGTAATTGCAAAACAAGATAAATTCCCATCTAGCACTTCACCACAAAGTATTGATTGTCTTTACAAATATTTTTTACTGCTATTCCCAGAATTTGGTATAATTATTTTCAATGCCAACACACACAAACACTCAGTATGGTACAGGAAATCTACTTCAGTCTAAAATATCTCCCTCCCACTACTTAAGAAGCTTCTCCCTTCCCACCCCAAACTCAGCTTACCGTGTATGACATAACCAGATTAATCATTCCTTCCTTGTCATCACCTTGCCTTCCACTCAAGCTATACCATTCATCTTCCACATTTCCTTGTTTCAGAGACTCAGGAATTGTAATGTGTGTCCAAGCAATGCGGTCATCCATTGAAAAGGCTCTCTGAAATATAATTAGAAAAATATTACCAAATTAATTGTCCTGAAATTAACTCCAAACTTAAAATTATCCTTGACTAGCACTTCAGTTTTATGCTATTAACTTGGTTAATGTTATTCCCTTTGAAACTACTGAAGTGTCAATAAATATTTTGGCCATCTCCTTTCCAACAAGGATGAAGGACACTTTTAAGTGGGATTTACAGATTGCTTGCAGACAGTTAACAGCAAGAAATTGAAAACCTGAAGCAGAACACTCTAGAAATACAGGATTCTATCATCATCATAGGCTGTGTGAATCTCATGACATCACATCAGAGGCCACTACCTGAACATAAACAGCTTCTGTTTACTATGAAAGGTATACAGCAGACAGAAGTTCTGATCTACCTCTCTGTTGCAGAAATGAAACAGACACTTAAACCAATCAGATAAGCTCTTAAAGCAGCATCCAAAACCCCTGCTTGTGTAATGACCACACAGCTGCTGCACTGTCATGCTTTATTACACACAGTGAGAGAGGCAGGAAAAAAAAAAAAAAAAAAAAAAGGCAAACCATGACTTTAGCCTTAGCTGCAGTCTCTTAGTTTCTCCTAATAAATCCTAGTGACTACACGCAGTCTGCCTTTGACAGTTTTATTCTCAAGAATTCCAAACTTGGGAAGGCTTCCAAGGTTAGAATAGCACAGAAGAATTTTCAAGTAAAACAGCATCATATAACAGACTATTTTTAATAGGGACAGTGAAGGACATAAAGCTGCAGGACATTTTGATAAGCAAGAGGAGATTAAATTGCACTCGGAGATCTTTTGCTTGTCTTCCTTTGCTAATGCCTCTTTATCAGCTGCCAAAGAAAAGTAACAGTTCTGACATTCTTGGGGAAGAGCAAAGCCTTGTGAATTTCTGCTTTTGGAATTCTGAAAAATGTTTGTCATCTCCCAGAGAACATGGCTAAGGAACTGTCTGTGCTAACTCATTCTCTTTTCCAAGGTTTCACCCAAACCTCAATCCAAATTATAGATGGGGAGGGGTAGAAAAAATATCTAGCAGTTCTGACCTCATCAAATATCTCTAGATAAAAGGAGTCCACACCCGGGGGAACAGTGCACTGAATCACTTTGTTCCAGCGGGGGTTCTTGGCTCCATTATGTGCTGTTGGAGTTTCATACACAGCGTATCCCAGCCGTATTCGACAATACGGATCCATGCGCGTCATCCCGTAATTCTTTGCCAGTTTGGCCTGAAAAGAAAAGAATCCAAGAAAGTGTATGATACTGACATTAACTTGAGAAGTTAATTACTATTAGTTCACAGTGAAAAACAAATATTGAACAAAGAACTATACTAAATTCTGTGAGAGAGGACAGCTAAAAAAATAAAGAGAAACAGTGTTAAAACATAAACCATTAAGTGTCTGGGAGACCCTGAAAAGGTCTAATAAATCCTATTTGTTATAGAAAATAAACATCTTCAGTGTAGCTAAAATAAATTACTTCATACCATAGCACAAAATATATGATTACAAGGACATTATAACAAGTCCAATTTTTCCCTGGGTGTCTGATCTCCAACACACAATCACAAGCATAAGGTCACGGGTAGCCTGTCCTCCCTCAAGTAAGTTCTTTTAAAGGATGAAATACAGAAATCCAGTACCTCCAAGAATATCACACAATCCAAAATCACAACCTGCAAAAGCAGTCCAGTTGAGGTAAACTAGTGATAGCAGATCATACGTGTCAAAGTGATTAAACACTTATTTCAGCATGTGCATTTAATAGCAGTTAATTCAGTGGACAACTTAAGGCCACAAATTACTTGACAAACTTTTAACATAAGAAGACTAGAACCAAACTAGGTGATGACAGCTCAGAACACAACACTGAGTACTGCTGCACAGTTGTGTTCAAACACAGGTTGGGCTTTTTTGGATGTGCTGTTTCTTTAACCTGTACTAAGCTGCCCATTGTTCTTTCTATAATAAGACAAGTGACAAACCATGGTGGCCCAGGGCATTTCCCACCTACAGGATGTTTACAGAACTCACAACAGTTGTGCACTGTGTAACATTTATCACAAAGGCTGCCCCTCAGGCTTGAAAAACCCTTTTCTCCTTCAGAGAAACACGATGGTTCCTCAATTCATACATTAGAGGTGGTTGAGAAAGGTCTCAAACTGTTTTGTGTAAATGTGGACTTTAAAATAGAAGTAAGAAAGTTGGCATCCAAACTAAGCACTATCTACACCATCAATTTGTGGGATTAGACAGTTTATCAAACCTTCATCAAAAAAACGCAATAATCAGCTGTGTATTTACTATATTTGAATACAGTACACTTCAACCAGGATTTCATCTTGGCAGTCTCCTATCCAGGATGCCACATGTCTCAAAATGCAGCCAAGATTCCATAGCTTCCTGCATAAATTCCTAGACAGATAGAGAAGTGCATCTCTTGTCTGTTGTACTGCCATTCAGAAGGACGCTGACAGGCTAAAAAACGTGTACAGACAGGAATCTCCAAGTTCAACAAAGGAAAAACAATATATAGAACAATAAGACTTTGGGCCAACTGACGGGTGAAGAGCTTTGAGGAGAAGGACGTGCAACAGTAATAAGGGAACTTCAATTCCCTATAATATTCCCAAAATTACTAATGTCTCCCAATATTAAGTACAGGAACTACAAGAAGCCTCTGAACAGAAGTTTTCAGAGAAACCTGTTCATTGCAAAAAAACCCTATAAATTTGATTATGTACTATAATAGCAAGGTTTACAGGAAATCACTGCACCAGACAGCGATGAAACTGAAACTGGACAAAATGCTAATGTACAGAAAAATGAAGTACAAAACCTTTAAGAATTACTACCTATTTTTTTCAAGTAATTCAGTAATTCAAATTCCAATACAAAATCTTTTTTTGTACACCAATTTTAAAAAAAATGTCTTAATTGTTTAAAATTACTTAGTTGTACAAAGATGGCATAATTTATACCTGTACTACAGTAATACTGAGTCTTCCTACTGTGCCCATTGCTCCTCCATACTGTAGCTGCTGAGCTGCCTGGGCATCCAGCTGGATTTGCTGTTGCTGCTGGGTTGGGGTAATGCGAAGAAAATCTTGAGGAAGTTCACCAACAAATACCTTAAAAAAGAAAGAGAAGAGCAAAAAGAAGACTTTAAACATTTATAATGGGAAAGTGATGAATATAAATCAAAGTGTAATAAACTAAGGAGAATTTAGTCTTGTTTTGACAGCATGAACAAAGAACTAATTAAATGACAAAACTGCCAACTCATGTAGCACGTTTTTTCAGAAACAATTTTCAACATAAGGCTTTGCAAAAAAGTAGGACAGACAGTCAAAGCTGCTCTGCAACTAACACTTAAGTAGTCTATACAAAAGTCAAACCATTGAGTTTTACAGCACATTCATATACGATATATGATGGCATCCAGTTCTTTCACCCACGTTGTGTCCAGTTGTTCCTGTGCCAAGACACAGCACAGTGCTTTCATCTTTCATGTGGTCACTTCCACAGACACCATCAACACAGACTGTAAAACAGGATTCCTGTAGACCAAATCCTGCAACACGATAAAGGTGTCCTAATGCTTTCCCAGTGTTAAACACAGCCAGCCTGCAACGAACCTTGATGACAAAATTCCACTACATTCCAAACAACAATGTGGGAATTAAAAATCTGGCCTATCATGAGAATGAGCTAGGACAAAAAGTAGTAGTAGGGAACTTCTGTCACATGGACTAAAATGCACCAGCACACTCCATGGATTTTTTGCTAGCTTTACAATATAAAGGGAAAGTTTCTACCCATTATTTGTCAATTCAACAACTTGGGTTGTTTCTCGGTTTTAAACACTCAGTGAACATTATCAATTCAAACACATTCAGAGAGACTGTCATTTTAAAATAACAAAGATCTACAATAAAATTTAAAAGGCAAAAAAAGTATCATAGAAAACTAATTATGCTGTATTCATTTTTGCTGTCTAGAGAGTGGATTACATATTTAATACAGAACTGTCTACCTTATCAAGACAAATGACAAGGCAATTTCTCATGTTGCAATCCCAAGCAAGATTACTCAATCGTGTATCTTGCAGATGCATGCCTACAGAACATAATTTAAGAAGCAAACAGGCCTTGAGGACACAGCTTTCAAGATTACACAGCATTTGCATGTCAACATTGCATCTCGGAGACAGAAACTGCAGCTCTTGCCAAATCACATGTATGAATATTTTGTATGATTATCTGAGAGCCTCAGGATCCTGGCAACAGTAGGTGCCACATGCTAAAAAGGAAGTTCTGAAAAGTTCAGGAGGAAGCACTGAATGCCTGCTGTTGGGGTATTGGGAAGCAGAGTAAAAAGGGAACTGGTTTTGCTTACAAGCCCTTAAAATTTTACAATTAAAAATCTAAGCAGCTGAAGTTTTAAGAAGTGGAAAGAAAAAAAAAACGGGCAGAGAGGGGGAAAAAAAACTAAGCTAGAAGTTAATAATAAAAGAAAGTTTATTTAAGTTTGGCTGGCAATTAGACATGGTGTTGTAACAGCCTTCTCACTGGAATACATAGAATTTTAAAATAAAACATAATCCATTTAGGCAAGATTTGAAATGGCCCCAGAATTAGCAAGAAAATAGCACTTACAACACAGCAAGTCCCACTCCAACCCTGGTCCTCCAGGAAGTTTGAAATCTGGTACTATTATACTCTAGGAATAGACATTATAAACATTTCCCACAGTCAGAAGTGATGGCTGCACCCCTGAAATTCCATCTCCATATTATGCAAGCTCCCTCTGTTAAACTTCAGAACACAGGATAGCCTCTTTTGTCACTGTCTTCACATGGATACTGGAATGCTTATGTCATTCACAACAGAAGTCTAATAATAGTTTTTGCTTTTGAAATTTTATTTCATAAAAGTTAGCCAATACCTGCTCCAAAATAAAATATGCAAACCAGTCTCTGTACTGCAGTCCAAAGGGGGAAAAATCCATAAAGGAGAATGAAGTTTTCTTACAGCTGCTAAGCTCATTCCAGTTTACTCAGTTAGCTCACACAAAACCACACCCTTATCCTAGAACTGCAGAGATGACACACATAGAAACTAAAACCATCTAGTGTTAACTAAGTTGTCTAAAGATCTAAGTGGTAAACCCTTCCAAAATGGAAAGGGGAACAGGAGATGACTAAGATTTGGTTCACAAGTACTGGTGACATAGCCTGTAAAATATCTAGGAGATGTGCTTATTGAAGGAAATACACTAGTCAGTATGTTCTTATGCTAACTGTCACCTGATTCCATATTGATGGAGACAAATCAGTATCATGCAGTCTTTCTATCTGCAAAGAAAACAGGTCAATTTATATCTTCCTCAAAGGATTTAAAAGCAGGCACATAATTGCCACCTCCCTACCTGAATTAAAAATACCAAGTTATGTAACCAGAATTCAGCCACAGTTTTTATTTTAAAAGTAAGGAAAACATACATGACAAGGCTGTGTCACTGATCTTGCTACACAATTGCTTTGAAACAGATGCACTTTCCTCTACTATAATGGCACTTCAGAAAGAATGTGAAATTCAAGCATGTTCTGGCACTAGCTACAGAACAAAAAATTAATTCAATTTAGCAACAGGACAGGGATGGAACTACAATTCAGAAGACAAATTAAAAATAAGCTTGCCTTATAACCCCTTTCTAATAAACTTTACTGGCAGCATTGCATCTCAAAAATATGGATTATCTAGAAATGGAATAATATTGCCCCTCCCATGTGCTACAACCACGTAAGAGGCAGTTTTGTGAATCTTCAGGGTAGAATGCAGCAGGTATAAAAACTGCACCTCAACTTCTTCAAACTGAACATGCTGTGATATTCTACAGCTATTTGATGTAACTGAGGATGGGGCAGTCTCAGTCTCACCTGCCTGTTTCTTATGCAACATGAAATACTGCCAGAGAGTTGTAAAGTGGGTCAGTGTAAAAGACTGATCAGAAGAAACAAGGGTTGGAGGTAAAGAGAATGGGAGATAAGTTGTCAGAACCCTCAAGTCACTGATTCTGCAAGTGCTGGTACTTGTGTAAGATAGGGAAAGCGACACAGAGCCAAACACAGCCACAAATGCCCTGACTTACAAAAATATTTGCCCAGATACAATACATTAGGAGAATCACAATTAAGGTTTCCACATCAGCAATTACCAAGAAAGTCTAACATGAAACTTTTCCATAATATCCAACTACTCAAAAATTTCTGACCATTCTCCTTTATTTGATTTGGCTGTTTTTAAGAAAGAAAAAGTGAATGACAGAATTTTGAACTATTATTCTACGCTTTACATGCTGAAGAAAAAAATGGTACCAGATAGGAAGACTTCAAAGGTCCTCAAAGAGCTGGTATTTGTTCAAGGCTGCTCTTTAACATCTTTGAAAGGTCATAGAGATTAGAGGAACTCCCTTATAACTGGAGAAAGACAAATCTCATACCCAGCATTCCAAAGGGCAAGAAGGATGATCTGACTAACCACAGGCAGGTCAGCTTCACCTCCGTTACTAAGAAATTCACAGAGCAAGCCCTTCTGAAAGACATTCCTTGACACACAAAGAAAAAAAAAAGCCAAAGCAGCATCAGGAATAGCCAGCCTTAACCAAGGCTTTAAAAGAATAAAAAGCTGATGAGCCATCTGCCTTCTCCAAAACAAGAATACATGACTAAGGAAAGTGCAGAAGGTATCAAAGCTGGATCATTACCATCTGAATGGGAAGAGTACTGGATGGATGAAAAACTGGCTGAGGCATTGAGTGCAGAAGCTGAAGTTCAGTGGTTAATGACACTGGAGGATGGTTAAAAGTGAAGCTGTTCAGAGGTCTGTACAGAAACTAACTTATATGCCTGATATTCTTCCTCAGTAACAAAAGGAAAAGACAAAAGTCATCCTTATCAGTTTTGAAGATGACATTAAATTTTGCGAGAAAAGACTGCTATACTTGAGGACAGGACCAACTAGAGAGATTGAAGAATTCACTGGCAGGAATCTCATGAAATTAAACGAGGGCAAAGACCTGTACTTTGGCCAGAAAAATGCCTGGCACCAGTACAGACTGGAGAACAACTGGCAGGACTTCTTGTACCTCTACAGAGGTAGAGAACAAGCAAAACATGGATGAGCAGAGGACTCTTGCAGCAATGAATCCTAACAGAAAATGCACAGGATCAGTAAGAATCCAGGCAGTGGGCTGAGGAAAGGAAACAACTGCTGGACCACATCTGGAACACTGCAATGGTGGGGCCCAACAGTACATGAAAAATTATGAACTACAGGGAGCCCTGCAAAGATCCACCAAGAAGGCCCATGAAAAGGGTGAAAGCACTTGTGAGGCCTGACTGAGGATTTGTTTAGAATAGAAGGAAGTCAGAATGCACTTTGTAGTAGCTTTCTATCTGCAAGGAAGTCATTGAGAAAACAGATCCAGGTTCTCCTCTGAGATGAAGAACAAAGAGAAAGGAGATCTCAATTGTTAACCTGAAATAGAGCAGATTTCACATGAAAAAAGGAGGGGGTAAAAATACCTGCAAAGTATGGCAGGAACTATGGTACATAAACATGAGTTAAAAGTTAAAGCCAGAATGAGTCTCCATATGACATCTGTGATTATGCCTGGAGAAGTGAAGGCTCTGGGGAGACCACAGAACACCTTGCAGTCCCTGAAGGAGCCTTCAAGAAAGCTGGAAAGGGACTTTTGACAAGAGCCTCTAAGAAGTTTTGAAGCGTCTCAAGAAAAAACTCATCAGTGTAGTGATTATTAGGGAAATTAGGAACAGAAGTCTATGCAGTCCTAGTTTGGTACTTAATCTAATTTTGAAGGTCCTGATGCATTTGCCAGCATGGTGGATAATCATGAAGAATAACCATGCAGAGTTATTTTGGGTATGATTGGCCAGATAAGGAATCACAAATACAATGTTTTGGTGTCTCAGTCTTAATTTAAAGCCTGGTCAAACTGTTCATTAATACTCTCAGTTGTAAAACATATAACTTAGCAGGCCTTACATGTTCAGCTATAGCTTAGATTTTAAAAGCTGCTTTGTTCAAGAAAGATTCCAAATGTGAAAATATTCTAATTCCAGAACATCCAGAAAAGGGTCAGTGATATCTATATTCTAGCAGAGTATTTACAGTAATAGACAGGATGAATTCTCTTTCATCTGAAAAACTAAACAGTAATAAGAAATTTTAATTATGCACCAAGTAAACAGCATCACAAATTAGAAAGTGCAGGTGTAAGACTGGCAACAGCCCACTTTAGTTCCTTAACCACATGTAACAACCTTGAATATTTTCTTGCTTGTTCAAACAGAAAGACTGAACTGTTCTCTACAGGAGTACAGAAAAAAGTGGTTCCCAATCCTTTAGCACCATTTAGTGGCTATTCATTTGTAATGCAGTTGTGTATATAGAAACTAGTAGAATTTTATCTTCCTCTCTGAAGAGAATTAAGGAAGGCTGGAATGTACCATATCAACACCCTCAGCTGTGAATGCCTGCTTAATATTGCATAATTTATTCATTCATTTGAAAACATTCAAATCTCTAAAGTGGGTAAAGAAGAAAAGCATGTACAACTACATAAGCAACACTATTGCTAAAAAAAAAAATAATAAACCCAAAATCTGAAGCCCAGAAAGCCAAAGTTGAATGAGATAAATCATCATATGCCTTTTGTCAGGCTTCAATCAAGTTCAGGAAACAAAAGATTGCCAACAGATTATACAGGAGTACCTGGGAAATTCTAGAACAAGACATCTAGAAGAGTAACATTCAAGAAGGACCAGCAGTTATGATAAATAAAACATAAACGGCACCTCAAGGAATAAAACTGACGGCCATATCATATTACTGTCATAAGAGAAGGGACAGCAGTGCCGTTTTTCAAGATTAGCAGTAATTCACCTTATTGCTCCTTCTACAAGGCCGCATAAATTTAAAAAAAATTAGCTGTTTCTATATAATAAAATTCAGCAGTGCAAATTCATTGTTTTTTCAGAGCCCTCATTTCACCATAAGCAATATCATATTGTCAACGACTACCAGATCCTTTCAGACAGGAGGAACAGACCAGAACAGCACATCTGTAGAAAGGTGATGTTGTAACACCTCACACGTAGAACAACCCGAGGTGAGGTATGATTATCCCGGGGCAAAACCAGACAGTAACACACTCCCAACAAGCTGTCAGCACCACAACTCCCAGAAGGCTGGTAAATTGGTTTTAGCACGGCTCAGCTCCCGTCCAAGGCGCACCGGCCTGACCGTGCCCCGAGCACAGCGAGCTGAGCTCTGCTTGCAAGCAAAGCGGGTTAGCTCCGGGTCAGTGTCAGCATTTCCACCCTTGGAAAGGCCTCTGGACAAAGCACGGGCAGAACAGGCGCCTCAAGGACTCCGCGCAGTTTGGAGAGACTTTCCCCGCCCCTTTCCCAAAGCCTCTTTGCAGGCAGGGAACCGGGAGACAAGGCACACTGCCCTCCCCCGCATCCCAGCAGGCTGGAGAAGATGCGAGGGCTTTTCCTGTCCCCCCTCCGGCGCGGAGCTGGGGCAGGGTGGGAGGCACGGAGCCTCTCGCACAGCGGCGCAGGCAGGGGCCGGGCGGGCCCGCCGGGGTCTCCAAGCTCCGGGCCGCGCCCGCCCCGCGCGGCGAGCGGTAACAGGAGATACCGTGAGCAGGCCCCGCGCCCGCAGCACTCACCGGGCCCCGCTGGGTGGTGACGGTGGTCGCCATGGCGCCTCGCCGGGGCCGCGGCCGAGACCCTTCCTCCTCCTCCTCCTCCTCCCGCCCCGCCAGGCCGCCGATGCCGCTCCCGGCCGCGATCCCGGTCCCGCCGCCCGTCACTCAGCGACAGCCCCACGTCACCTGACCCGCCCGGGCCCGCCCCCGGGGCAGCGCAGCGGCGCCCTCTTGCGCATGCGCCTGCGCACGCACCGGGCGGGGCGGGGAGCCGTCCTGCGCGTGCGCTGTCCCGCGCTGCGGCCGCCGCAGCGGAGCGCGGCTCTGCGGGGCGTCGCGGCCGGTAGGGGGCGCCGCGGCGCTGCGGCGGAGGCGGGGCGGGCGCGGCGCCTCAGGCCGCCATCTTGGGCCGGGGGCGCGGCTCCCGCAGGGGACGCGCACCGCGGGGAGTGCGGGCGCTCCCCGGCCCCCTCTGCCGGCCGTGGGGCTCTGTGGGAACTGCCTGCCCTGGCCCCGCTGGTGTCCCAGGGCTTGTGACCAAACGCAGCCCTTTCCGGGAGAACAAAAGCAGCTTTGATATTCATCCGAGTGCTGCTTCGGGAGATAAAATCTGATTATTTTAGAGCCTATCTAAATAACATAACTGTTTCCCGTTGTTAGGGCTGTTTCCTGTTGTCAGGATCTGCTGCACAATTTTAGCCCTTAATTAAAATTCTAGCGCGGATTTCGGCAGCTGGAAATAGAACAGTGCAATTAGGAACGCTCCAAATATAGCACCAGCTCTTTTTTTTTTTTTTTTTTTTTTCCTCCTCCGCTTTCCACTAACATCTTCTTGCAGTGAGAACAGTCTCATATCTTTTTTACTTCATAGAACTGTAGAACGTTGTGGGGTTGTAATGAAAGTCCATCCGGTTCCAGCCCCCGTGGCTGGACAGCTGCCCCTAGACCAGGCTCAGAGCTCCATCCATCTTGGATTGGACACTGCCGGGGATGGGGCATCCACAGCTTCTCTGGGCAGCCTCTGGCAGTGCCTCACCACCCTCACAGTAAAGAACTTTTTACTGATATCGACAGTAAATTTCCACCCTTCCAATTTGCACCCGTTAGTCCCTGTCCTGTCACTCCAGCTCCTTACAAGGAGTCCGTCTCCAGCTTCCCTGTAGGCTCCATTCAGATACCAGAACATCGCTGTTAGGTCTCCCCACCACATTCTCTTTCCCAGGCTGAACAGCCCCCACTTTCTCAGCCTCTGTTTACAGGGCAGCTGTTTCAGTCCTCATTAATTTCATGACCTTTCTCTTGACTTGCTCCAGCAGTTCCACATCCTTCTTATGCTGGGGACACCAGAGGTGTGTGCAGTCTCACAAGAGTGGAGTAAAGGGTGAGAATCAATTCCTCACCCTGCTGGCTCCACTCCTTTTGATGCGGCCCGGGACACGGTTGACTTTACACACATGGTTGGCTCATGTTCAGTTTGCCATCAACCATCACTCCCAAGTCTTCCTCTGCAGGTGGGAAGTCTTGACATTATTAGAACATTACAGTCTCAACATCATGAGGGCAAGATGGGAGGAAAAGAGTGTTAATAAGCTTCACTGGTATTCTTAGATCTATAACCACACAAACTACGAAATTAGTTTTGGGTGAGTCACCAGCAGTTACGGTTTTACTCACCATGGATTTCATTCCAAGATCTCATCTAGTTGCAATAATTTCAAAGAGATCAGACAGATGACATTATTGCCTCTATGAAATTTGTATCAACAGAAAAAAACCCAGTAATAATAGAAATTTGTTTTCCCCGTACAGAGGTGTGCAGTAACTAAAGTGAGCATTATCCCTGCCTGACGGTGCTGCCACTTTCTAACTTCATTTTTTATTTTACTTTATTACTATTCTCAGGAAACCCGCATAGAATCCAGTAACTTATCTTCATTTACCATTTTAAACCGCTCTGAGCATTTTTCCAGGATTATTAAACCAGCTTCCCCCGTCCCTCGATCGCTGCCTGCAGGCGGCGCGGCAGCGGCGGCAGCGCCACCTGGCGCACGTGTCCGGAACGACAGGCGGCCTCCGGCCGGGGCGAGCGGCGCCGCCTCCCCAGGGGCGCTTCTGGTGTCGGCGTATAATCAGAGCGGGAATGTAAGCCGTGGGAAAGGCGAGAGAACAAAAGTCATAAACCCCTCTTATTTGCAACATATGGGCATCGTTAAGAAAAGGTTGAAAGGTAATCAGAGAAGCTATAATGACAATAAATTGCGTTTATCTTGTAATAAACATTTAGACATCAGTTTCTCCGGTATTGTTCTTTCATTCTCATTTCGACTTTCTTCTGTTGCTCCCAGTTCTTCATCTACCCTTCAGATTTGTGATAGGCCCATTTGCCTCTTTTTATGAATTTTTAATAGCTCAATATCTCTGAAGACATTAGGTAAAAATTGATTAAAACCAGACAGCTGGTTGTAGATGTGTGGAGACAAACAAATACACATCCACGTAGAGGGATTGCTTGAAAGTTATCAAACAGACATTTCTCCCTAGGCTGTCTCCAGAATGTGAAACTGTAGAAAGCACCTAAGCTTTTCTTCATGAAATCAGAAACCAGTGTCTCAAGGTGGTAGAGGAGGAGAGTAGTACATGTGATGCTGCCCTCAATGAGTAATAATTGCAGCAGAATTCTTGCCAAATTAGTCCTGTGCTTGTTCAGAAACCCAGGAAGGATACTTCAATGGCTGAAGAGAGTCTGATGCAATGGGAAAAGTGAGGGAACGCAAAACTCAGGTGGATAATGTCCAGCTTTCATTGGGTGTTTATTTAGCACTCTGCATTGAGGTCTGACTGAAACCTGTCAGATGGCACTTAAAACATGTAAACGGCAGCAATTAGTGTGGTGTGAGAACTACAGGTGTACCTCTGTGAAAATAGCACGCTCTACGGAAGGCTAAGTGTTTTAGGTAAGGTACCTGTTTGAATCTTTCAGTTAGGAAGTAAACTTCAAACCCTGCTACTTCATCTCTTCCCCAGGAAAAGCTCACAAGTGGGTTGAATGATTACATTTTATGCCATTTTTAGTACCTACCTTGATACTGGGGGAGTTTCCATAGTCATTTAACCCCATTGGTTTATTGTGGCTTACAAAAACAGTAAATTCACTAGAAGGTTTTAAAATGTGCTCTTAGCTATGCAAAAGCTGGTGCATAAAAGCAGAGTAATAAATCACAGTTGGGATTTATCTGTTTCAGAGATCTTCACCTGGCCCTGCAGAGGATCTCTGCCAGTGAACTGGCAGAACAGGTTTTGGGTTAAGTTTGTAGGTATTATGAGCATACATTAATACAGTGGGATGGTCTGCATCACTTCCACTACTGGCTTGGATCTCGGGCAGTAGCAGCCCCTTTTTGCCATGTCCCTATAGGACTTCAAATGCCACACAAAGGGACAGCTCTGTTGCATGGGAATAAACATCTTTGTGAAATGCAGAGCCCCATTCCACCATCATTTCACACACAGTCTTGCCAAGATGACTTGAACTTAATTGTGGGCAGAGGCGGCAGTGGAGAAGGTCAAAGGGATCCACTGTTTTGTGGATCCAACCCATACCAGAGTGCAAGTGCAGAAAAAGGAAAGGGATGTCTCAGGCTTACAGCTATAGCAAGTCCCTAGGAGTGTGCTGAGCACAGCTTGTTGTGATGTATGCAGACTTCCATGGGGGCTGGACACAGCACCAAACACAGAGACTGCAACGCTAATCTTTTGTTCATGGTGCCAGATCAAGCTTGGTAATGTACAACTGAGCTGAAACAGGAACATGGAAATCCCAGATGGTGTTCGGACTGGCTGTAACAAACAATAATTTCCACTTCAATGGCATACAAGGTACTCACAGTGCATTGCAAACTTTAATTAATCCTCACAGTCCAGTTGGGATGCAAGAGAATTACATCCCCCATCATGGAGGAAAGATAGCTCCAGCACGAAACACGGCAACACTGGAGCAGTACACAGCAACATTAGCCATTAGGAATTTCAGTCAGGATAGATCCTGTGCTGAGACTAGAGGAGAACAAATTGAAGAAAGAAACAATTAAATACAGACTGAGGATCAAAATCAGCACTGCCTCCCTCCCGACACCGCACCATGAAGCAGAGCTGTTAAACAGCAGGCAGCTTACCACCCTCACAAGCACTGCAGAATTTCATACTCCAGTGTTAGAGCTGCTGATTGAGCCAGATGAGTATTGGCAAAAGCGTTGTTGGAGCAATTGTGGGGGATTCTAGCAGCAAAGCCGAGAGCACTGCTGAGCAGTTAATAAGTGGCCATTCTTCAGTCACACTGCACTCAAAATAGCTTTCCAGCAGAGGCAAAGCAAATTCTATTGGCTTCAACACCTGGTTGAGCAACTTAATAAGGACAAAATTGAAAGTTAGAGCTGAATCATTATTTATTTTATAACTACATCTTCATCACACAGTTCACTCCAACACGGGAGTTATTTCATTTCAAATCAGGTTTGTGCAAGGTTTCTCTGTAGGTTCATTCAGCACAGAAGTGAGGAGAAGGTTCTTCGAAAACAATTTCAGACACCAGCTGCTTCAGAGGAGGAGAGCAATCTACAATCATAAGAAGACTTTCTCTTTTTTCTCCATTTCTGCCATAATTTCCCCAAATTTTATTTTTAAGTGCAATTTTAGTTCACCAGGGAAATTGTAGCAGTGCAAAACTGTATTTAGTGTTATTTTGGTAACATGTCCATTTCCAGACAACACTTCAAAAGATATGAGCAAACAGTTAGAAGAGCAAAATATCTGTCCTGTACACTGCAGACACAGAAAACTGCTTGTTCCTCTTAGTGAAATTACCTTTTATATATTTGAAAGCTGCTATTGTTTTACCTCTTAGATTTCTTCTCTCTGAAGTTCAGCTATTCAGAGGAATGTCAGAGGAATGTCAGATTAAACCTATCCTAACTCCTTCAGCCTTTTCTAACAAGTATACCTTTCTGAAGCCTGATAATTATTGTTGTATTCCTCTTTTTTTTTTTTTTTTCAGTAGGACCATACCTTCCATGAAGTTTCCAAAATTGGCCGTGTCACATCCCAGCTCAGATGTCCAGCTCTCTACAGACAGCTTCAAGAAGACCTGAAGAATTGCTAAATATTTTTGTGGATGATAACATGGACTATAAATTGCAATAAGGGTTTGTGTTTTTTGCAGCAAAAACCATTGTAAACATCCAAATCTGATTCTGACATGCAATTATTTAACTTGTTCTTCCTCATCTTATGTTTCTACAGTTCATTATTCTTGTCTAGGTGTGATGACCTGTTTGTTTTTATTGAGTTGAATCCTCTCAACTCCTCTTGGTGTTGTTATACAATGTATACCTATTCTATTTGATTGGAAAAATACCTACCCACAGTAACTGTGAATAAATCAATGTGTTTGCTGGTTTGTTTAAAAGCAAGCTGCTCTCTTATCCAGAGATAAGTCTAGCAAATGACGTTTTCACATATTTTTTATTAAATCAGATTATCCTTTTTAAATCTAGATTATTTTTCAAACAGAATTCCCTGCTGCCTCACTTTTAAAAATACAGATGTTAGAAGTCATTATTTGAAAAAAAAAATAAAAATGACTAAAGCAAAGTAGATTTTAACACTATAGTCTCACTATAGGAGGACTTGCAGCATTCTCAGTTATGATATCCTTATTTGTACCTAATACTATCCCAGTCTGTGAATGGATGACATAAGCATCCTGTTTGTGTGCTGTAGAAATTTCCATGTATTTATTTCACTTATTTTGTTCTCTCAGAAAATAAAATGAATACATAGAAAAATGAAGGGATTGTTTTTGTCTGCTCACCAAATTTCTCCTCCCCAAAATATACATTAAGACTAGAAGGGCAGAAACAATGAAAAATAACAGGGAAATGACAGAGGAAGAAGTGAAAACTTCCTTCAAAATGGTAATGATGTTGTTTTAGAGTCATTCTAGCAAGCCAAAATTTTCTCTGATACCTTCCAAATCATAGTAAATTTGTTAATATATTTCCCATTTGATCTAATATTTTGTGTAGATAAAAATTTCTTAATTCTTAAGTAGTGAATTTCTGGGCAGGAATTCTTTCATTTCCACTCCATCCCCAGGCAAGCAAACATTGTTTTTCTGCTTACCCAAGTTCACTATAGAAATCTTTACTCATATTTCCAGCAAAGCATATTTTTCCCCTTTGTAATTTAGTTACCTTTTTGATTCTCCACGATCATATCACATACATGCAGATCAATGTGCTTTCTCCTCTTTCCAACTGCTATTTTCTACAGAAGAGGCACCAATTTTCTGTGTGTAAAAGGATTTCTGCATGTTAAGTGGCATTTTCCAACTGGGTATTTCAGTTTTATAGATATTAGTTTTTATAATTAACAGTGAATATTATGAGGACTCTGCAGTAACAGTGGCTTTCAGTAGTGATATTTAGTAGGCTCTTTCTCTGCTTAGCTCTTCCCCTATATCTTTATATTTGGTGCCTAACTGCCTGCAAGGAAATCATTATTTTCTCTTAGATGTTTAATCACAAACCTTGCAAGGAAATCTGCTGTTTTCCAAACAGTGCAGAACTAACTTCATTACCACATTGACACGCTAGATTCACTTCCCAGCCCTAAAGTCCCATCTTCTTAAAAGTCTGTAGCCTATATTCCCTTTGGAAGAGATTATTTTCAAATAATTCAATAGCCTGATTTACTATTTCCATCTTTCCTCCAGTGTATTTTTTGCCTAGAGTGACAGGTTGTGGGTGACAGGGCAAGTTGCACAGAAATACTCTCAGTGCCTGCAGTGAGATTTTTGTATGTACTGGCTCTGGTTTCTGTGTGGTCAGATTCTCAGCCTCTTCTGAAGTCAGCACAGATGTACAAAAAAGGTCTGGAGCTCTGTCCAGGGAGGAACAGCAGTTTTGCTTCTCTGTAGACCTGCCTTAATTTAGCCTCAGGAAAGTCAATATGAGCTGCAGGAGTGCAGCACCTCTGAAAATGCAGCACATTCAGCAGCTTTTTACCTTGTTTCTTTCCAACAACTTCAAAGTTGTTATGGTACTAGAGACAGTGCTGAGGTAAAGCAATTAGATACTGAGTCAGCTTGAGCATTCTCAAACATCAGGACTGGACAAGTCAACATCTGTAGCTAAATATTTCAAGCATTTGCCATCTCCCTCTGTTTTCTGATTATTAGTTGTCATCATATAAAGTGTCACCTTAGTGTTCACTCATATACGTATGTGACTGAAGAGGAAATTAATTTCTCCCTGTAAGGGAGACTTCTAATGAGGTATTTGTCTTGTTTTAAAGCTAATTGCTTTAAACACAAGAGAAACAGGCATCTTCTTAGACTTGCTGAAGATCTAAGTTCAGTTTTTATAGGCTCTATGATCTCAGTAAGTGGTTTGATCTCTCCCTGCTACCTCTCCACTCCCAAACAAGGTAACATTAATGCACCTGGTGAGTGCTACGATTCTGCGTGCTCAAGAGCAGTCATCTGAGACCACAGATGTGTTTAGGACAAAAAGTCCTTTTGGTCAAGGTCTTCAGCATACTGTATATGCAATGAATTGCTGCTCTAAGTGTGGCTTAAACCAAAGCTCTAATAAACTGTAAAGAAGGCAGAAGTTTGTAAGACACACAGATATAGCAGATCTGTATAACACATATGCTCATGTACCTGTTTCAAGTCACTTTTTGCTTGGCTTCCCTTCTGCTGCTTATTGCATCTTATAATGCTTCCTGGCACATATTGGTGCCTTCAACACGAGGGTGGTGTCACCTGACTGTAATTATAGAGATTTCCCCTGCAGGAATCCAGCCCTACAGCTATATTCAGAACACAAAAAATGTGTGAATTAAAAATACAACTTTGCTTTTTTATGTGATAACCAAATACATAATTTCCTTTAGGTTTGGTTTTTTTTTTCTAAAACAAAGATAGGAAAGACAGAAACATCATAGGATTATCTGAACCTTTATACATCATTCATAAAGACTGCCAATTGTAGAAAGAACTGCATTTGTAGAAAGTGCTGTATATGTGATTTTTCTTCATTCTTGTTCTTTATCCATGGTTTACCAGAAAAAAACCTTATTTTAGTATGACCTTTAAATACTGCTATTGAAATAGTTTATCAAACTCAGAGAAAGATTTGTTTTCTCTCTGTGCAGAATTCACCAAACAATTACATATTATGTGAAGTAACAATTTTATGCTGTATAATACATTTGCAAGCCTTAATAATTCTCTTGGCACCTACAGAAGCCACTGAAGTTTTATGTAAGCCACCCTCAGGTTTCACGTGTACTATGGATACAGGACAGCAGATGAAGCTAGCTGGGAAGAACTGTTGAGAAATGAGGGTGACAAAGCTATCTAACCCACTGCAGAGTAATCTTCCATGACTCTTCTCAGGGTATACTTCTGGAACCTTTTCTTTTGTGCCATTTGTCCTTTTTAAGTTTGACCCTACTGAACCTTTGTTTTTCTTGTAGCTTTCCCTGTGACACTGGACAATAAGAATTAGGTGCCATGAGTCAATTGCACAGGTGCAATTGTCAATGAATATCAGGTAGTACAGTTCAGGTTACCTTGGCACAAATGCCTCTGTATAGGTAGTTCACATCTCAGTATTCGTACTATCTGATAACAGTAGTGCTTAAATGTATCTATTTAGGTTGGGTTCTAATTGTACCAGGTATTTTCCCTGATTAAACCATTTTTGTGTGTACATATACTCTTCTGACTGATGTTGATCCAGAGTAAGAGATTTCTACCCTCAGCCTTTGCTACAACTACTTTTTGCCCCCTCAACTTTGTTCTTTCAACATTTACTTATAATTCCCTCCTTCAGTTCTGTAAAATGTTTCTAGTTTAACACAAAGAAACAAACAAATGCTCTCAAGTATGAAAATAAACACACCATTTAATATTACTGCCTCATTATTCAGTTGGGGAACCAAGATATGGGGAGATTAAGTGACTTGCCAGAGGAAAAAGAAAGGATGCAGGAAGAAAATTTAGCTCCTCTGAGTCACAGTTCAGCATCTTAAATTCTTTGTTCTGACTTCATCTTACCTCTGATTGTTGCCCAGTCTCTTTATGCTCAAACTTCCCTCATCTAAACTGTATCTCTTCTGATTTCAAAGGATGGTTTGTCACACAGGACAGGCACAGAGAGATTAAGGGGTTGTTCTAGGCTTTTCATCTCTGGAATTTTTCTCCACTGCCACTGCTACAAGCTACAGTGAAAATGATGTGCTGGAATCACAACTTTCACTTCACCATCTCAGAATTTTTTTTCCTGTATCGTATTTGTTCTGTGAACTGTTTGTTTGCTAGTTTCTGCCTGGCAAGCATTGTCTACCTGCTTTGTGCATAAATGTCAGGGATAACTCAAAGGTTCAGCATGATTACCAGTTGGCCAGCTGTCATGTTGTTCTTTAGGATTTAACTTTTCATTCACAAAACTGACTTTTTTTTTTTTTTTTTTTGTATTTTTAAAGCTCCATTGGCTATTGTCTCTAGATGCTCAAACAAAAGCTTTTAGCCAAATGTAAATATGCACTTGCCTGAATTAATTCCCACTAATGAAAGCCCTTCTTGACCAGCCTAAAGTAACATATCCTCTTTAGGTTCCTCCATGCTCTTTCTCAAAGTCTGGAGAAAATATATACTCTGCAATCTGCAGTGTGATCTGCAAGTGAAAAAACTTAGAGGCTGACAATCTAGTAGGGAAGTGGATTCCAGAATTCTGGATGAAGCGCTGCACATTGCCCACTTTCAGTCAGATTAGCACAAACTGCATTTTTTTGCTTCCTTTGCCTGAAGCAGTGAGTTCTCTGCTGGATTTTTGCTACATGCAGCTATCTACTATAAAATACATTAACACTTAACAATCTAATTGAAAAGAAACCCCAAACCTATGCTCAGAACCTAAAGTTAACTTGAATTCCAAAAACACCCCACATGCATTCATGTATTAATGCATAAAAGGGGTGGCATCGTTTCACATTGGAAGGCAGCTGAGCAACACACAGCTGCTTGTTCACTTCTGCCCCAGTAAGGGTGAAATCAGAAGGGAAAAAGTGGAAAAACTTGTTTATTGAGATAAAGGAAATTTAATTTAGTTTTTAAGGACATGGGGGAAGAAATACAAACAACTAAGAATGGTGGGGGAAAAAACCCACAGTAAAAAATACCAAGTAAAAAAAGTAATCCAGAAGAAAACACTTGCTCTCTACTGACTGATGCCCAGCCCTGAGAAATGTTCATGCCAGCCTCCATCCCTCAGTCCCAGTTTATTGCTGAGTATGGCCTCATGAGGTGTGAGATAGCCCTTGGGTAAGTTGGGGTCAGCTGTCCCAGCTGTGTCCCCTCTCAATTTCTTGTGCACCCCCAGCCTCATCACTTGTGAGGAAGTGTGAGAAACACAAAGGCCTTGATACTGTGTAAGCGCTGCTCAATGATAATGTAAATATCCCTGTTTTAATTGAAAATCTAAAATGCAACATCACACAAGCTCTTGTGAAAAAATTTAACTCTATCATAGTCAGAAGCTGTACAAGGGAAAATTGCTACATGGGTGGGGACAGCTCTGCAGAGGCTTTATTCCTAAAATGGTAATATAATAGTTTTTCCTTCGATCCCATGTGATTTGCAAGCATTCCAAATGTCTCTAATTTTCAAACCTTTTTCTTGCTTCTAATATATCCATCTATTACTACATTTTATTATCTTAGTATGGAAAATTATGGTTTGATTTGTTGTTTGTTTGTTTTTCAGTGTGTCCCTGGCATCATCCACTTCTCTGTGTAGGTCTTCTGCTGATGTTCTCAAACAGTTTGCACTGTCCTGAAGTTGCCTGAATTCATCCTTCAAATCTTCACTTTCTTTCAGTAAATTCCAATTTCCAATATCCAGCTCTGCTACTGTTTATCTGAGGTGCCATCTTTTATTTTGCAAGTTTTCATTTTTAAAAGACAATTGATTAACCAGAGAAATTTTTATGTTAGGGGAAGAAAATATGGTCAAGGTGGCAGGACACTGCTGTGCTCTGACAGCCTCCAGGCTGCCCAAGTGTTACATAGTATGGATGTCACTATTCCTTGGTTCCAAACCACCTGCTCCTACTGGGTGGCCCTTGCTTGCAAGATGTTGTGGAAAAAATTATCAGAAGCTGTTTTAAGAAAAATAAGAGCTACAGGGTAAAATTGCTTCATTAGAAATCAGTTGAGAGTTAAATAGTGCACAGAAGTATAGCATTTTTCAAAACAGGAAAGCATTTAACAGTAGTGAAAGGCACCAGGTAGGACTGATGCTATTGGTATGTTTACTGAATTAATATTTGGAGCTGTTATGAGCAGTGAAGTAACCCCATTTTTAGATGACATAGCATTCTGCATGTTAAAGCAATTCCAGCTGAATTGTACATGAGATTCTTTGATAACAGTAGCCATTTAGGAGACAAATATGAAAATCATGGTGTATAGATCGATAAAACTGCAATTCCCATAACATTAGCAGCAGAAAGGAGAATTCATACTGCATTAAAAAAATTGGTAGAGTGAACAAAGACCTAGTGGGGTGTCCTCGCAGCAGGGCTCCTCTAGTCCTCTCTCTTTGGCTCTCCCATCCATTTCCTGTTCCTATCCATGGCAATTCTTGTTCTTGGTTTTTCTCCAGCCTGAACCTGTGGTTATGTACCCTAGGTTGGCAGTATATTTTTTCCATGCCACTACTGTGGGTATTTTTAAGGTAAGAAGCAGCCTAGAATCTGCCATGGTGCCTTTCACCAGTCTGTGTTAAATACTTAGCTCTTTTGAAAGTGATATATTTTTGTGCACTATTTAACTCTCAGCTAGTTTCTAGTTAAGCAATATAACCCTAAAGTGTATAAGAGCTCTATACAGCATTGTCATTGTGCTAGGGGTGCACTGTCATAGTCTCACACTAGTCCTGTCATCACATACTACAATACCAAGACAAGCAAAGCAGGCTATGTAGGGCTGTCTGCCCTATTCTCCAGTGGAGATCTGTGACACCTTTAGAGCATCCATGTATTGGAATAATTGATGAGGTTTCCAAGTCAAGCTCATCAGTCTTCAAAGTTTTTTCAGTAAGTCTGTCAGCAATTATTTTGCTTTGCTAATGAGTGTCCTTTCTGGGGCAGAGTCTACAGCTTCCATTAGACTGGCACACTCCCACATGAAATCCTCACTGTGGAGTGTCGTGGCTCTCCCAGCACTCAAATTCCTGCTTCAGTTTGGTGTAACTTGTGACAGGCTGCTTGTAACATCCCACACCAAATGTCTCACTCTCCTCAATGTCTGGAATACATACCTAGTCCATAGAAGCAAAGGCAAGACATTCATTAAATGGAGCCTGGGTAGTAGAGGAGGATTTTATTCCATTTCAGTATATACCTTTTTGTCTGAATGAATTTAGGTGAGCTGTATTAGTAACAAGTTGCTTTTTTTTTTGCCCTCTCTTTTCTTCAGCTTTCTGGCAGTGTGTCTCCCCATCGCTTGAAACCAATTAGCAGGTGTATGGCACTGCAGAACCAGCAACTTTCCAAAGGATCTTCCCTGTCTCTGCTGATTCTCCTTCACTACTGTTACATAATCCTCTCCTTCTGGATGAGTTATTCTTCCATTTTCTGCTGTTCTAGCATGAAATTACAAAACTCCATACTGCAAATTAGATTTCAGTAGGGATATCAGGTGTATCAAGAACGGCATTTCAAAATGGCCTCAAAAAATGCCCTTTTAAATGTCTTTTGAATAGAAGCATCTACTAATATTGTAGGAAACACAGGGAGAAAAAGCAACAGAAGCAAGAAAGGGTGTGATATATTTTGCATTGCAAAGTTGGACCTTGTTAGCATAATTTTCAGTCTGCAAAGTCCTTATTGTTTCAATATTGGGACACACTGCAGCTCTGCACATGGAATGACTCACTTCTAGTAAAATATCTCTGAACAATGCCCCTTTAAACCACACTTCTCTAAGAAGCAAAAAGGGTGGGGGAAGAAGGAAGGAGATTCGTAAATGTGCCATGAATTTCTAGAGAAGGGAAACCTTTCTAGGAGGCATGAGATTATGTTCCAGCTTTTAACCCATCCAGGGTTTGTTGATCACAGCTGACCTTCACTGCAGCAGCACTCCACCAGCTGCACAAAACCCAGGAGAGACTAAGGAGTGTGATAATCACTGGAAAACCCTGCTGACGACTCCTCAGTGGCTTCAGGCTGCCTCTTGAGGACTCCATGTGGCAGTTTCAGAAGTGCAGCCTCCCTGCCTGTGAAGCTGTATATTGATGCAGGAGAGAAAGACAAACTCCTGTATACAATCGTGGGGAAATATTACAATTTGAGGAGAAAAGGTTCAGCCTTCAAAATTAAAAGAAGCTGCTTATTGGATGGCTGTGTTTTGTCACAAAACAGGAGAAGAAACATTTGTATTCAACATAATTTGATCTATTGGTATTACTAGAAAATAAGTACAAAATTCCAATTTTGTATTTGAAAGGAAGTTGGAAACCTGAAGAGTTATACCACAGCTAAACTGGACCTGCTGTATTTAAGGAAGTATTCAGGAGGTTTGGAGAGGGGTTAAGTAAGAGGCAGCAAAGAAAAATGTTATGTTCAATAACACGAAAATGCTCTATAACAGCAGAAATCAGAAAGTTATCATGTATTTTAAACTCATCCCTTATTCAACAGAATGATTGTTTATATCAAAAGGAAGTTGTCAAAGGAAGGAAATTAAAATTTGGCCCTAACTTAATTTCATGCTCCCCTTGCTTTGGACTGATAAACACCAAATGAACTTTGTGCTAATCAAGAGGTTACAAAATGTTATAGAGATGGATGATTTCTGCTGATTACAGTTTAAAAAAAGTATTTGTCTTCACATTTAGACAATACAGCAGTGCATTTCTCCTACAATAATTAGTTTTACAGTATTTAAAACTTTTCATGCACAAAAATGGAATGCCTTGAGAAGCCTTTTTTTCTCTTCTCTCTTCAGACCCTGTCTCCCCTATCTCCGTCTTCAGTGCTTCTCCACTTCCATTCACAAAACAGTAGGAGAGAGAATCAAACAGAAAATCATGTTGTTCTGCTTTCCCTTTTATCATATTCCATACTTGACCCAGGAAATCAGGGAGCAGTTAAAAGCTTCTGTTTCAACTGCCCACCCTGTTCAAATTCTTCCTCTCATTTTGTTTGCCTGAAACTTTATTTTTTTAAAAGCTTGCCATTGGGCTTGAATGTGTGTGTGCACTTACATTTCTGTGCCCTTGTTCTTTCACTCAAATGATATTACAAAATGTCTTTTCATTTCTAACAGGGTTCAATTATTTCTGTAATAAACATGTCCTTCAACAAAATTCTCAACCTTAATGCTTCTCAAATGTCTCTAACGATTTCTAATTTACTGACATTTTCCCCAAGCCCCTCATCAATTTAACTATTCAAATTGCTAACACTGTTAATAATTCCTCAGTCTCCAGCAGACCCACTGCAGACCTTGAAATCCCTCTGCTGCCTCTGCAGACAAGAACACATCTGGTTGTGCATCCATACCATGCCAGATCAGAGTATTATTAGCCTGGCAGCAGAGTCTCATCACCACGCAGTATAATGATTAACAACTTCATTCTCACCATTTCTATCCAGAAGGGCCTCTCATGGGGTCATTTCCTGCCCTTGCTTCTGTCTTACAGTGGGGTAATTTCACTTCAGTGCATGTGGAACCAGAAGTGCAAGGGTCTGTTATGCTAAGGGTTTTTGAGGAAGATCTTGAGAAACATTTGGAGCTGCATCCAAATTGAAAATTTTTCTTTGAAAAAGTCCAGATGTCTGTATTTAGGGAAAGATTTGAAGGGGAAGCAGATGCAGGCTGACCTGTCTTCAGACAAAAGGCCAAATTTTCAGAATAGCCCAACATATGCTGTACTGAGACATTTGGGCTGAAGATACTGAAATAAGCTATGTAGGACCCTGCTGCACACCAGCTGAACTGTTCTCACCCTATGCTATATAAAAAGCATTTGGTAGTGCCTCACCTGTAGGAGGCAGTTCAGGCCTTGGAGTATTTTGAATTCCAACTTCCTGGACAAAGCTCCCATGCAGTGGCAGCTTGTTAAGTGGCTCACCTCAACATTTCTTGGACAAAAATGCTCCTATCTGTGGTGGTACACATGCAGCTAGCAAAGTCACATGTGACAGAAAAGGAGACCTTCCTGCTTGCACATGCAGAACAAAGAGATGAATTGCCTCTGCTGACATTGCCACAGTCAATGAAAATAACCAAATTTGGATAGGAGAGGGATAGTCTGCAGCAGATAGCCAGGAGAGTGACTGTAAAGCAACAGTGCTTCAAGGGGGAATCCCTGCAGAAGAGCAGCCCAGTAATTAGAGCATGGTAATTAGAGCATAAATCTTTACCTGGTAGAAATTTCTAGAGCCAATGTCTTTAACCACAAATTTCTTGGTAACCAAGCTACTTAAACCTTCTGGGTCTTGGTTTTCTTGTTTGTGAATTTATGGTTGAGATAACCATCCCTGGGCGATGTAATTAGCTGGTGTTTACAAAATGTGATACTGTGAGGGATATCACTGGCTGCATGCAGGGACTGATTTTTCCGTGGGACAATGTATGTGTGTTTTCAGTCTGTCTTGACAACAGTGTGTTCCATGACGCTGGGGTATTAAAAATTTCTGAGCAGCTTGAGTGATGGTCTAAATGCCTTTGAAATTGTGGGTAACTGTGAAAAGTTGTCCACTGAAAACAGAAGTCTGCCTCTCTGAATAGTATTTGCTTCTTGAAAAACAATTTTCCTTCCATGAAAAACAAGGTTAGAAACAAATCTAGGAAAATAATGGCAGGATGAAATGTCAGTTCTCCCCTCAAGTAGCATCTTGAGGAAAATAAAAAATATTGTTTTGTAGCTCTGATGACTTCCTCTGAGGACAACAAAGTTTATAGAATCATAGAATCATAGAATACGCTGAATTGGAAGGGATCCATCAGAGTCATCAAGTCCAACTCTTGGCCCTGATCCCAAGAGTCAAACCACATGCCTAAGAGTATTGTCCAAACTGTTCTTGAACTCTGTCAGACTGGTACTGTGACCACTTCCCTGGGGAGCCTATTCCAGTGCCCAAACAACCTCTGGGTGAAAAACAATATGAGGAAGCAGTCAATGTAAAAGACAAACATGCATTAGAAAACATAAGATCAAGGTTTAAAGCTCTTGATGTTGCCACTGCATGAGCATTAAATATTTATTTGCAACCCTTATTCTGCCAATAGAAAGGAGAAAAGAAAAAGTCACATTCCCTGCAACTCCATGTTGCCCACAATCAGATTGTTTCTCAAAGACGTGAAGGAACAAAATCATGGAATCATTTGGGTTGGAAAAGACACTTGAAATCATCAAGTTGACACGTAATCCTAACACTGCCAATTTCACCACTAAACCATATCCCTACACCCCACACATCCACATCTTTCACATACTTCCAGGGACGGTGACTCCACCAATTTTTGCTGGGCGGCCTGTTCCAATGCCTGATCACTCTTCCAGTGAAGAAATTTTTCCTGATGTCCAATCTGAACCTTCCCTGGCACAACCTGAGGACAAGAGTTTCTCTTGTCCTATCACAAGTCTTCATAGGACTTGTGTTCCAGACCCTATGTCCCTGTGCTCCATTGTCCTTCTCCAGACCTTCTTGAAGTGAGGAGCCCAGCATGGGACACAGGTCCTGAGGTGCCACCTCAGCAGTGCCCAGTACAGGGGGACAATCACTGACCTTCCCTGGCACCAAGGTTAGGCTGACAGGCTTGTAGCTCTGTAGATCCTTCATCTGGCCCCTTTAGTAGATGGGCATCACATTTCACTTCAGTCAACTGGGACCTCCCCAGTTAGCCAGGGCAGCTGACAAATGACTGAAAGTAGATTGGTGAATACTTCCACCAGCTCCCTCAGTACAACAGACTTGTATGTCTAAGTGGTGCAGCAAGTCACTGACCATTTCCACTTAGAATATTGGGTCTTCATTCTGTTCCTTGTCTTCCAGCTCATGGGGCTAAATACTCCAAGAACAACTGGTCTTATCAATAAAAACTGAGGCAAAGGTGGCATTAAGTATTTAGGTCTTTTCCTTATCCTTTTTCGGCGTGTTTGCCCCAGATTCAATGAAGGATGGAGATTCTTCTTAGCCACCTTTTTGTTGTTATTGTATTTACAGAAACGTTTTTGTTGTCATTTTCTGCACTTGTCAAATTATGTTCTAGTTGAGCTCTGGGCCTTCTAATTATTTCCCTGTATAGCCTCACATTATCCTTGTAGTCCTCTTGAGTTTCCCACTTCTTTTTACGAAGTTGATACACCTTTTTTTCCTGTGTTCCAGTCCAGCTCATCTTTGGGCACATGGGGACAAGCCTGCTCCTATGTTTTTAGAATTTTCTTCTTGAAGAATGTTCAATCTTCCTCACTCCTATGCCCTCCAGCCTCCAGGACTCTCTCAAATAGGCTCCTAAACAGGCCAAAGTCTGCCCTCCAGAAGTCCAAAGCTGTAGTTCTCCTGACCCCTCTCCTTACCTCTCTGGCAATCACAAATTCCCTCCTTTTGTGATCTCTGTGCCCAAGACAGCCTCAAACAATCACATCACTCACCAGCCCTCCTCTGTTCATCAACTGTATGGGGCACCATAATATTATATAAGCTACTCCATGAAAGGGGCAGAGCAGCTTACTTCTCTAAGAAACAAAGAGGAGAATGTCTGGTGCTCAGAAATTAGGCCTTGATGCAAAAATGCATTTAGGTGTTTTAGTGGGTTTCCCAAATGAATCTTAGTGTATGTATCTATAGATAGATAGATAGATAGATAGATAGATAGATAGATAGATAGATAGATAGATAGATAGATAGATAGATTTACATGAAAAACTGGAGGAGGTGGTGTTTTTAGATTTAGGAAGAGAAGGAAAGAGGAGATCTTATGACTACCTGCAACCCTATTCTGAAACCAGGGGACAAACCACCCTGTCAAATGGCAGTAAAATGAAATGGGGACATTAGGTTACTGACTCCCAGCCAATCAAGGTGTATTGGAAAGAAGATTGGACTCTGCCTTCCTTTATATGATAAGCTATTCCTTGCAAATGCAGAGAAAGTACTCATTAATCTTCCTCTGTTTGAGTTCTGTATTTCTGAAGAATTTTAAATAGACAAGTGGGGCCAGTTCACTTTCCCTTTCAAGGTGTTTTCTCAATTGCTTTTTACATTTGAGACCTTGTGCACTCAAGCTCTTTGCAATGTCTGCTTTAGAGCTCAAATCCTGACTCAGGGGCCCACATCTTAAAGCACAGTCCTCAATATTATGACTGGAAGCAGGAATTACCTATGACTTTTTAATTCTGTATCTTGCCTATCCATGAAGCAGCTTCGTTTCTTGTTCTCATTCTCTTAATATCCCTTAAAATAACCTTGTGTTTTCTGCCTGTAAAAGGAGGGCTATTAAGAACAACTTTAAAAAGTAGACTCTGCCTTGACATCAATAATTAGAAGGGTCCTTGTAATGATTAAGCATCCTGAGCTATAAACTTGCTATCTGCAGGTGCCAGAAAAATAACTAAAATATACAGTATAAGATTCTGTAGAATCTCTCTCCCTTAGAAACCACTTTGATAGTGTGAAACATTCTTGTGTAAACTTCAATGGAAAGAGAAAGAGAGCAGCAGTTCCTGTTGCATAGGACTGAAGTGCCAATGGCGACTTGAAATTAAACAAAAATTTCTACACAGGAAACTGAAGTAATTCTAAATTAACATATTTAATTAGCAGCCTGAGATAACTTAATTGCTATGCAGAACTTCCCAGTTTTAGTTAGCATTCTGTATTAACTACTATGTAATTATTAAGGCACCATACTCAGCACCAGCAACTTAATTATCATTAGTATTGCTCCAGTCTCAAGCTTGAATGCTGATGATTAATAAAACACAATTATTTACATTGTAATTGTGGTGTTTTAATTAAACTGAAAATGCCTTCGTTTGCTTTTTGTCAGAGTGTTAATTTTTTAAATTAAGGTCAAATCTTTTTGTCAAGCTTCTTTTTTAATCCCTAATTGCAAGTTAGATAGACTGATTTCTTGTCATCTTAAGAAAACATTGTGACTGTTGATAACAAATGAGTCTGAGTAATAAAACAGCCTCATTGCTCTGGAGTTATGTAATCCCAGTGCTAATAAACAATATGTTTGATATATGTTTTCCGTGATTTTTGAGTAACTTCAATGTATGTAAATCCCACTTAATTTTCTTTTAGAATTCATCTTTATAAGGGTCAGTTTGTTACATTATGACAATATTTTGAAGGTCCTGTTAAGAGAAAGACCAAGGGTGAAAGAGGAAGTGTTGGCTTACAAAAGTGAAATGATCTGCTCATTGTCACCTAATATGTTAGTGTCAGAGCCAGGAATAGAGTCAAGGCCTCCCAACTCTTATTTCTGTGCTCTGATGCTAGATCATATTGCTCCTCCTGTTAGCAAGTTTAGAAATGTCAATTTTGTGGAGAGAAAGAGGCTTACTCCCTATTTTCACAACACTGCTCCTGGCCTTAAAAATAATTAAAGATTTTTTAATACATTTTTGTAACTCTTCTGATTTCAAGGGGTTTCTTTCTGATTTACATTAGTGTTAGATAGGCCAGGCCCAGAATTAATAGCTTTCCTCAGAATGTCTAAACACAGTAAGATTTGCTTTTACAGAGAAAGAGTGATTTCCGTGCCATTACCCAGAGAAATTTACTTTTTATTGCAGCAAGTTCTGCCCCAGTTTTTGCCCTCTGAGAGACTGTCAGCATTAGCCATTAGAAACTTTATAGGTAAGCTTCAGTTTCTTTTTATATAGCCAGAATTTAACTTAACTCAAAATGTCAATGTGTTTGCCTTGGGGAGAATAGGAAGGAGAATTACCCAGTCTATTTCAGAGATTAGTCTTACTTGTGCTTGCTTTATTGCTATATCTTCCAAGTTACAGGACTGGAAGCCCAGAGGTGAAATGGCTGAACACTGGATCAAAAGCCAGGGTTTGGGGAGCAGAATGAGAGAGGATTTGTCAGGCAGACTGTCTGAAAGCCATGATAGACAGAAAATGAAGACTGGAAAAGATCCAGAGGGGAAAAGATACCTGTCCATTTAGAAAAGAAACAGGTTATGGAAAGGAGGATGCTTTTAGCTGAGCTGCTTAAAACAGAAGCAAAAAAATAGCAGACTTCAGAAGCTGCAGACCATATAGGTAGCAAATCTGGAAGGTGAGAAGGAAATGTTATAATTGCAGGGTCACTTAAATGTGATTTAATCTCTGGCCTGTGCGAATCCAAGGCGTCTGTACCTGCTCAGCCCAGAACAACAGTGAAATGAGTGACTGCCAAGAAAGGGAAAACCAATTGTCTGTCTGCAGCAATAATGCAGATATCTCTGGAGCTGTGCATTAAGCACTTGATGAAACTTACACAGGTAAAAACACTCTCAGTCTATAGGGAAGAAAAGTCCATGTCTGCTATGCAGATTTATAAATATGTGTTCATAATTTCTAGATTTTAGAGATATCTAGTAAAAAACCCTGCCACAAAAAATCTTTTCCACTTATGGGATAAGAATAGGTAACTAAGGCATAAAAAATTAAAAACCACAAAAAATTGATGTAAAAGCAGATCAACAGCTAACATGAAGCCTTTTGTGAGAAAACTCATGAAACATTCCCATCCACTTCAAATTTCCCCTTTACACTGGAAAATCCTCATTTTTAAAGATGTAATTAGCAATAATTGTAGGGCTTTGTGCTCTTGTCATTTGATTATTCTGCTGTTGTAGCTTCTGTGAAGCTGCTATGGTCTTGTATAAGCAAAAGAAGATACAAAGCCCCTACTCTAGGGATCACCTGCTTATTGTTTTTGCTGCAAATCTCTTAATATCTGGAGATTATTTTTCAGTTACTTAAGCAATTCTGTCTGAATTTCAAGACATTGTAATAATGAATGGCATGAGGACAGGGGATTTCTAGGCATTAAGTGAAGTACTTTCATTTCGTCCTGAAGCAGACATATAAAGTTAGGGATGGCAGCTTGACTCCTGAAGCTATTGGAGGCTTTGGGAATGACAGTACTTGCCAATTTAGTGAGGAGATAACTGAGCTGATTTACTACAACTAAAGACTGGGCTCCATTCTCTAATTCTGTACAGCCATCACAGAAGTGTCCTCTATGATGGCCTCATTAGCTTGGAAAGATCTCAGCTGAATTCTGCTGCTTAGATAAAACAGAAGGATGCTAAAGCTTTGCTCAGTCAGATTTATTATCAACATTCTCATCTGTATCTGGTGAGAAGAATGACTTCTCTTCCAGAGGTAATCCCTGCCAGAGTAATCCCTACTCCTATCACTTCAAGATTACTTGGCTGTATTGCACTTTATCTCAATGCCCCTGGGAAACTCAAGCTGAGGAAAAATTCTATGACCAATTTTCAAAGTGGTATCATGACTAAATTATTATTACACCAATATTTCTGGGTCTGTAGCAGCTGCTACTATGTTTCTAAATGGAGTTTAAAATGCTAGGATCAACCTGTAAATCCCTAAATTTATGGGATATAGTTACCATAGGGACTGCCTCTTGATTCCTTTGAAACTGTCCTGGCTGAGATTTCTGGAAATACTTCAGTGGGAATTCTCTGACTACAAATCAAAGGGGTCACAGTCAATGCTTTTCACAGGGATGGGTTAAGGGCAAGAGATACTTCGGGTGAAATATGTATTTGGTAAGAGTGAAAGGAAAAGGTTTGTGCAATTTTACTATGAATTTCATGTATTTGCAGTTCAGAGAGTAGGATATGAGAAGAAGAGCAGGATATGAGTCTGTTCTGCACAGGGACTTTCATGAACTTATATCCATTTAATTACTCCTCTGTACTTAGTGCTTTTGGGGCAAGAGACTGGGTAATGATCTGATACAAAGCGCTGTCACCTGAAAGATTCTTATTTAGATTCAGTGACTCTAGAGACCTATTAAAAGGAGCAACCATAGCAAAATCACTTACAAGAAATCCAGGCTAGTTAAATGTTAACTTCTGTATAGAATAATAATATTTTTATAAGAGTCACAAAAGTATGATCTCCATGCAATGAATTAGATACATCTTGAATGCTTTACTATTAATTTTATTTAAATAGCCTTTTGTTATGACTACTTGCACCTCTAAATATTGTCTTTCGTATGATGTTTGGCATGTAATATACTTCTGATTTTTAAAAATGAAAGAGAAAAAAATTACTTAAAGCCAAAAGTAAATTGTCCCTTTACATGGCTGAACATATTCAGCTGTCATTTCAAAGAGTTTTCTCAGAGGATGGAGCACTGCAAAGATCTCAATATCTATATTTCATTAAACAAGTAAATACAAACACAGTCATCCTAAAAATGCATGGAATAGTAAGACACATTCCACTTGAATATAAACAACATTTGATTTTGAAGTAACTCATGACCGTTCAGATAGAGTCCCATGTTTTTTATGCCGAGTTGCTCTTGTCACAGTTCCTTTCTTCATCAATTCTTTTTTTAGGGGAAACTAACAGGGAAAGTAAAAAACAAGCAGAACCCACCCTCCACTCTTGCAGTATTTGCTTGTGGGTTTTTAAAAATTAGACTAAGTTTATGCTCATTTTAGTTAGATCTTTCCTAGATAGACCTAGATAGATTTTCTTTTAGATAGTATATGAAGTAACTGGGAACTTAAGGAGTCTGTCTGTTTTTAAAACTTTAATAAGTAATCCCTCTGGGCCTTTTTCAGCTAAACATCAATTTTCCATTCTCTTTGTATATGCCAGTTTGAATTTCATGTCTGTTTCTTAGTTCCACATTATATTTCCTCACCCATTGCCAAGGCTGATAGGTGAGTAGCAAAGGGAGCTGTGGAAATTTAGAGCAGGACAGGATGGGCTTATGCTTAAGTTAATCATAGATACTCTGGGAAACTGTATTTGTTCCTTGCCACTGTGGCAATCTCCAGAAAACATGCTGCAAGAGAAGAAGGCACATATTTTACATGCATTCATTAATTGCTTCCTACGCTTTAAGTATCTGATCAGATGAGCTAAGAATTTGCAGCTAAAATTATCATCAGTGAGAACTATTTCATTTATAATGCCCAACACAAAGTGAGGAAACAATTTGCACTCAATCAGTCTGTCTCAATTTCCATCTGGAAAATGTGAACAAAAATAATTAAATTAACTAGACTGTGGTGGGGAAAAAAGTGTGAAATACTGGCATACTACAGTGATGACTGCCATGGGAAAATCCACAGGGAAATTAACAATCATCTCTTTTTAAGAATTTTATCCATATTTAGCAAATAAGTAAGATCTGCTAAGTAAAGAGCATTGATACTGGAATTATTTTTATTGCTGGCTAATATTCATCCCTCTTTCACTGAAAGCAGTGTGGTCATGTGGAAAAAAAAATCTTGGCATGAAATTGCATTGCATTACAACAGCTTAAACTCAGAAACTTCTCACCTTTAAAGCTGTCTGGCCTTTTAACCTCAGTGATGAAGCTAGTGTTATTCATATGATAAATAGCACACTCATGGCTGTATGCAATTCCAAAAAATTGATTTTTAAATAAACAAATTAAGGACACAGCCTCTACATAGTATGCAAAGGCTCCATGGATCATCCCCAAACTTACAGCATATAAGCTGTGAGTGAATTTTCTGATAACTTACAAGTAAATCCATTAAGTAGATTAAGTTAAATTAATTTAAAACAGTGTCCTACCAGAGATCTGTCATCTGTGACACATTTGATTTGGACACAAGCGACCTTCCTGACAAATAATGTAGATACAGCCAACTTTTCAGATAGCAAAAAACTACCATAAATCCCTTCTTTGAAGACATTCAGTGGAGGTTAGCAATTGTTATAATTATTTAGGTTAGCGACAAGCTTGAGTCAAGTTAGCATGTGTCAGCATTTGTGGAGATCAAGCAGAGAAAAATTAAATAGGGGTCTGAATGTCTTAGTCTGATCAGGGAAAAGCAACACTAAAACTGTTAGCTGGCATGAAAACTCAGGAGAGTAATGAACTGGCAGTTTAAATGATGATTAAGCTGAATAGTGCCTGCCAGGAGGACACAAAAGCTCTGTCACTAGGGAAGAAAACCAAAACCACAGCCTAAGAGACTGACAGCTCCTCATCCCAATATCCTCATATTCATTTTTTTATATCCCCAGAAGACTTGGGAGCAATGCAGGCTTCCTCAGAGCACAGTGAAGCAGGAAAAACCCAAGTTATGTACTGTGTCTGAATTGAATGTCCCAAGAGTGACATCTAAACAGTGTTCATGTCTGGAAATTGCTCTAGGTAAGCACTCTGACTACTTAATCCTAAGCTTACACTTATATGTGTGACTTAATTTGTGGCTGTGATTCCCTGGATCCTGAGCACTTTCTCATCCTGAAAAATTTTGTCTAACTTTGCCCTTCTCAAGTGGTTGCTCCTTCAGGTGCCTTTAGACAAAACAAGGTGAAGATTACATTCTTTTTAGAAAGACCAAGGGGCTCTATATGATTTATATATTCTCTGCTTTGTCTTCTCTCTGTCTGTGGTGCATCCTCCAGCTGTAAATCTTTGGCAAGCTCATGCCCTTGCTCCTAAGTTGCTGTGTGGAACAGAGAGATGGGCACTGCCTCAGTGGCCACTGCAGGGAGACACCAGCCCATTGCCAGATCTCAGATACTGTAGGAAAAGTGTTTTGTTCCCATGCTGGGGGTCCCAAATAATGATTTTCATTATTTGGCATTTTGGAGAGGTCTTTGTGCATAACATGAACTCCTGTATGGTTCATTATTGACCATTTGTTGTGGTTTAACCCCAGCCAGCAGCCAAACCCCAAGCAACACTTCACTCACTCCCCCACCAGCAGGATCAAGGACAAAATTGGAAGGGTAAAAGCTGCAAAATTTGTGGGTTGAGATAAAGGCAGAGTGATAGGGAAAGAAAAAGCAGCACACATGAGCAAAGTAAAGCAAGGAATTAATTCACTGCTACCCACACTCAGGTGAGTGTTCAGCCATCTCCAGGAGAGCAGGACCTATCATGTGTAGCCATCACTTGGGAAGGCTAACATCCTAACTCCAAAAGCCTCCCCTTCTTCCTTTTCCCACCCCTTTATATGCTGAGCATGATACCATATGATGCGGAATATTCCTTTATCAGCTGTGGTCAGCTATCCTGGCTTCATTTCCTCCCAAAAATTCCATGCATCCCCAGCTCTCTTGCCAGTATGGTAATATGAAAAGTAGAAAGGGCCATGGCTCTTTGCTACCCTGCTCAGCAACAACAAAAACTTCTCTATATTATCTGCACAGTTTTCAGCAAAAAGTCAAAACACAGCCCTATACCAAACACTCTGAAGAAAATTAAATTTACCCCAGCCAAAAGCAGCACACAACTGCAAGGAAGTGGGGCTGTTCCTTCAGTCATCACTGATCTGTTGGCCACAGGTCTGTCCACAAGGGATGGTGGAATATGAGAGCTCTGCTACTGGTACCTGCCAGCAGCTCCATTGAAGAGAATCACAATATCCCTGCATGTCCATCAGTTTGACTATCCATAAGGAAGTCACTTTGGTACCAGTTTACAGCCTGGAGCTGAAAGTATCCTCTTTTTCATGCAGTAAAAACAGAGGCTTTGGGAAAATCAGTGGGAAGACAGAGCTGCAACTTGTGAGGCAGATGTTTTTACAGAAAAGTTCTAATTCACAATGTAAGTCAAAATTCCTGTAAATTGGAACAGTGGATTCATTGGTTTATTTCCCCAACCTGTATACAAACACTAAATCAATGGGATTACTGTGTGTGCAAAACTAACTCAAGTGGATTATTTCTATTGGGTGCTAGAGTCTGCCTGCAAGACAAATTGCACAAATGTTTACTGAAACCAAAACCAAGGCTACTGTGAAATGTACTTTGAAAAAGGGAAAATGACAAAAACTGTTGCCTGTAAGCACTGTACTGATAAAGATAACCTCTCCCATTATTTGCCTGGCATCTGTGCACTTCTGCTTGCATTGCTATTCTACCTCTTTTCCTAAATCATGGTGAAATATAAGACTTCTATGCTTATTCATATTTCTAAAAAGTGTTGTGTGAGCAACTGAGGATGAAGGAAAGCTAACTGCTATCAGGCAACTGAAGGCAACTGATTTGTTACCTACCCTAATATACCCCTACTTCTGTCCTCTTAAGTGGTCCATCCTCACTGAACTTAAACTCCCATAAAGCAACACCACCACCTACAGCTCAAACATCAAACTCTTCACCATATGCTAATTGCACCTCTATGTCCTGAGCTAAAAGCTTTATCAGATCTAAGAGTAACAGATTACATCTTCTGTAACTATGCAGTATCACTTTAATTCTCATTTTCCAAAATAGATTTTGGTTTGGAAAAAAAGTTTCAAAAGAAACAAATACCTCAATACAACCCCAACATGCACCTTGTTTGAAAGAAAAATCCTACTCTATGTCTTCATCCCACATTTTGACTTCTGCATTCCAGGAATCACCATGAAATGTCTTTCTGCCCTGTAAGCAGAACATTTTAGTTCCAGAGCAACCCAAGTTCCTCAGAAAATGGTGCTTCTGTATTTCTGTGAAAAAAACCACCTTTGTCAACAGTGAGAACTCATGAGGTATATACTACATAGACTTCTTTTTCTACTACTAAAAATGGATACCTCAGTATAAAAATAATTTTCCTCCAATCATTTTTCAGTAATTATTTCTTACTTTGGTTCTTTGTCCCATGCTGCCAAACATGTCTTGGACAGGCTGAAAGGGATACTTCTCCCTCGGTTTCACAAAAGTGGGTGCAAGGCTGCATTGTACAGTTGAGAGAACCACAGTCTCCGTGGTGACAGTGACAAAGCTAAAATTTTGTTATTGAAGATAATAGAAATTGAAGGAAAGTAAGAGAGCCCAGAGATGATATTCTGTCCCATGGTCTTTATCCATTCCTCCCCAAAGTAGTAAAATCAATTTGTAAGTGGCTTTTGACTCCTTGTCTGCCCTAGAAAGCTGCATTAGTGTTTTAGTTTAGTCTGGGTCTTAGAGAGAACCACAAAAGCTTCAACACAGAAAAGGGCAGTGATTACCTGAATTTATTTTGTGTAACTCTGCCTGTGCCTGTTTATGCATCATATTTTCTATTGTCACCAGATGTACAGTTATGCAGAAGAATGCATACAAATTGCTCTTAAGATGCAATCCTAAGCCACTCATGTAGCTGTTTATAGCTTTCAGCACCAAGATATTGGTTTATTGGTTTGGCATTAGTCCAGCTGAGAAAGCTCTGTTCAAGTATTTTGTACCGTTTTCACATGATTAACCAATTCATGTTTAAAGGAGGCTTAAATTTGTTGTTTAAATATTTCAGGCCACTGTGGGTAACAAAATTTTTGAAAGGCTTTGTTTAAATAGAAAGCAAAAAATTCATTGGAGAGGGGAATTTCCTTGAGAGGAAAAACACAGGAAGCTTAATAAGATTTCACTTCAAATTTTGCAATCCATGAGGTCCATGGTACTGATATTAATTCACACTAGCTGAAGTTCTGAGCTTCTCTTTTTCTATTTCCAGACCCTTACAGTATTCATGACATGCTATATATTATATTAATACTTACAGGAGTTAGAACTGGTAGTAGAAAATCACGGCTGCCAATGTTGAAATGTGATTGACAGTGATTTATCGTTAGATACATCCACAGGGACCTGCTATGCAAACACCTAAGCTGCCAACAGAGAAGACCATGAAGAATTTTGAAGATGCCATTCACAGGTGCTCCATTCTCTGAGAAGCCACAGATGAAGCAGTGCATCATCTGTGGCTTGATTTAGCATTAGAGGTATTATTATCGTTACCTGTAACTCCATTGTACCCAACCCACCCCTGCCGTTTAGAAGTATAATGGATCTGTTCCTATGCTTACAGGACTCAATTCTGTCAGGAAAATGCATTTTTGGGGTGGATCTCGACAGTATTAGCTGTGACACCAGTGTGCAACCTGCTGTGAGGATCCCCTGCCCCAGCGGGGATCTCAGCAGAGGCTCTTTAACTTTGCCACGCTGCCCACAAGAGGGCACTAATGCCCATTTGCACTCGGTGCCTTCGGGATGGGAGGCTGGAAAAGGTACCCACGGCAGAAAGGAATCCCGTGTACGGGGGGGAGGTGGCAGATCTCGCCAAATGGAAAAGGTTTTAGCCCTCCATACAGCTGTCACTGTACAGACAGTCATTCACTCCTGCCATTAATCCAGGCCAAGGATTATTGGCCAGCTAGGAGAACCACCTATGAAATCCCATGTTTGAAGTCAGTCATGTCCGTATCTGTTTTGCCTTGGACGAGAGAGAACACAAAGGTAACATGCTACATTATCTGCCACAGCTGTATGGGTTGCTGGGAATAGCTTAAATGCATTGTAGTGTCACTAATGCAGGCAGAACTACCAGCATGATTTCTGCCTGAGAGGGCAAGACAGTTTTGACTTGTAATTATCCAAATCATTTCAGGTGATGTTGAAATTTTTAGAGTAATCTTGGTACTCAAGCATCTGACTTAGGCTGACTTACTGTGGAAAAGCTAGGAAGAAGTCTGCCACTTACAAACAAGTACATTTTGCAGAAGGACATCTCAAACAGTAGGATTCAGTACAATTTGTCCATAAACCTAAATTTTCTCCTGTCTTCATATATCTTATTCTCATCTATCTTACTCTGTATGTCCCTGTTGCTGTTATTGCACCCTGAGCTCTATCCAGGGCACCCAGCAGTAGCAAGCATCTTCAATTTGTGTCACCAATAACACAGTTTTTGCTCTAGCAGGAAGTATCTTGACCCTTTTGGTTTTCCACTCTTCATGATTCTGTTTTTCAAGCAAAACTCTTTCTACTTGTTTTCTTTGAGATAACTTGATTTCATATCATCAATAATAAGATGGATTTCATGACATATATTAAGTAGCTATACTTAAATACAGTACTTAGGTTGAGGGTTTGAGGTTTTTTTACTTCTGAGAGTCCAAAGATTCCATGGTTTTGGGCAAGAAATAGAGAAAAAAAAGCACTATATAGTGGCTGCTGAATTGTGATTCCAAAATCTGTTTCTGTTAACTGTTTTTAACCCTGTTTAAGTGTAGACCTCTCAAATGATGCTGAGTAAATTATTTTATCTCTCTGTACCACATGCCTGTCTTGGTTACCTGGGGAGAGTCATCACTGGGAGAGCAATTGTCACATTCTTATGTATGACAAGTAGGTTGTAACAGATAGGTTTTACTCAGGTTTGGACTGCTATGTGAAATTGTAGCACTAAATCTAATAATCTGTAAATGCTGACATGAACAACATATGTGCAGCATGTTCCCCTTCTAAAAAATGTGTTCTCTCTTGTAAAATTGTCTACCAGAATGGAAAGAGTGTTAAGGCTAGGTTTTGATCTCACTGCCTCTCATGTTTGCTTACTTGGTACATTTTAAAAAAATCTATTTATACTTGCTCAGGGTCTGTTCTTTGGACTTTTGAGAGACATATGACACTGTTCCCATCTGAATTCATTACATGTATTTTGCCTCCTTCTACTATTCCAGGTCAGGCCTGTTTCACAAGTATTTCTTTCCATGTGAATTGTGTGTTCTTCATTTTAGGTATATTTTGTTTTTCTTAATAGCAAGTGAGATCAATTGAAACACAATGAAGTATCTCTTCCATGGCCTCTCTTGTCCTGTGCCTTGCAAGTTCTGAGATTGCTAATGTCAGTTTCTGTGATTTATCTCTTGGGGTGAAGTTGTTCTGACCTGCAGTAACAAAGTACATCATTGTTGGCTTGCATATTATAAAAATGATGCACAATACTCACATCTAAAAGTCAGAATAAACCTTTTACGCCGCTCTTTGTCAGATCTACAAACGGTTGTAGTTAATCGATGCCATAAAACTTTCCTTCAGGCACTGGTATTCTGCATTCACACTGGGAAATGCAGTTTGAGTCTGACATTTTAAATACTGGTGGTATTATCTAATGAAATAACTCGAAGTTTGAAAATTCACATCAATAAAAAAGCACAAAACTACTGCTGAGCATTGAAAAATTTCTTTTGGAGCATTGAGGAAATAGACATTGTACAGACACTATGATTTTGTTAATCTTTTCCTGCAGACATTTTTAACTTGACCAGAGGTCTACTGGCTCATCAGTGCATCCATATAATGGTCACCAGCCTTAATGGGATCCATGTGCATAAGCCCATGAGGGCATACATTGAAGTGAAAATTCTTTTTTCCTTATCAAGATGTGTCATGCAAGTACTGTCATGAGAGAAGCCCTAAAGTTTTTTTTTCTACCTTGCTATAACAAACATTGTAGATCTAGCAAGCAAGATTTCAGGATTTTCCTACAATATAATTTTTTCATTTTGAATTTTACTGATTTCCCATTCCTAGGGAAAAAAGGAAAGTTGCCCAGATGATGAAAAATTGTGAAAATTCCATAGACTTTTAGCTGATATTTTAATAATGAATCACTAGATAGATATTTTTTTACATTTAGGTGTATGAAGACTAAAGATGGCATTTGGAATTTTGCTTATGTAAGTCCCTCATAGAAACAATGTGATATCTACTGAGGACATTTTCTTAGAATTTCCTCAAACTCTGGACACTCAAAAAAAAAGATTACATAGAAGAAGGATGTAAAAGTATCATGGTGGAAGAGGCAGAGGAAAAAAGAAAAGCTTTCTGTGAGTCTCCTCATACAGAGCATGCTGTACTGTATTCCAGGCAAGCCCATGCCTAGAGGCCACAATCTATCCTTAAGTGTATGTGACCTACTAACCACAGTGAAAAAAAAAAGAGCAGGTGATCTGATTTACAGCTTTTCTCAGGGAATAACTTTTGCCTTGGTAAGGGAAAATTGAAAAAGTTACTCATGCTAATGTGTGCTGCTCCCATGGGGCTCCCAGACCATTCCTCAGAGCAGTTGTGTCCTAGCTTTTCAGCATAACTGGTGAAAAGGTCAGCGCAAACATTAATTCACACATCCAAAAAAAGACAATCCTTCAGTCCTGTTGTTGGAGTATTTGTTTTTCTTATTTATAGGCAAGTGGAAAAAACACTAATGTGCAAAGAATTTCTGATTCTGATCCTGTAAATTTCTGATACAATTTTTCAAGAATCTCAGACATTTCAAGAATCCTCCTCAAGGATTGCCAAGTATAGCATAAAGAGCTGATGAGGTGGAAATATTTTCTGAAGAGGATTGAAACAAAGAAAAGGAAGCTCAGGGCAGTAATGGGTTCTTTAACATTTCAACTTTGGGCTGTCTGCTTTTAGCTAATCTTAATAGGACCTATGTTTAGGAGGGTGAGAATTTGCCCTGTTTTGTAACTGGGTCTCTGCCAGTGAAGTGGCAAATATCTGTAACACATAAACTCACCTGCTGGTTTGGCAGTTCTTGGTCAGTGTGATTTCCCCAGTTCATGCAGTAAATCAAAAGCAAAACCCAAATAGCAGGACAGCAACTTATTTTCCAAAGTTTGTTTATTCAACTAGTTTGTAACACTTTCTTCCTGTTCCAGCTGAATCATTTCATCATTACAATGCTAGAATTTGTTTCAGCTTTTTCCATTGCCAGCAGGAGGGGATTTATAAAGCACTTTTCTGCTCACCTTTCGGTCATCCTTATAACTTTCATCCACATACTGTTTTATTTTGCTAGAGGCTTTCCCAACAGACAGGCATTTTCTCTGAAAAGCTGCATCACCTATGGAGTAAGGAACTGTGACCTTCTGGTGCTTGAATGGCTCTATGGAAACTTCAGAATATCCTTAACTTTCTCTTTAAAAAGAAGAGTCATTAAAATACAGGTCTCAGAGAGTCTGAAATATGCTCCTACAATTCTTTGCTCTTTGGGGAGGCAGGGAAAGTGCTTCAGCCTCTAGAATTCTGGACTGCCCTGTTAAATAACTCATGCACTTCAGAGCTGTTTTACTCAGTTTTTGATGAATATGAATTACACTTTTATCTTAGCAGCATTAGCATGGCTCAACTGTCTAAATATGGTTCTAGTATCTAGTAACACTTTCTAATATCTAATAACTGTTGCATACAGTATCCGGTGCTTCCACTCTGAATGTGTTTTGGCCCCTGTGAAAGGCCCTGAAGAAAACCAGGGAGGTGTTACTATTTTAGTTTATGGCTTTTGCTACTTTTGTTTTTCTATATTGTGTTTGTTTGTTTGTTTGGGTTTTTGTTTGCTTGTTTGGGTATTTTAATGAACAAATTATTGGTGCAGTTAAGAAATACATTTTAAGGGGAATTATATTGGTTTTCCTTTGTGATATAAAATTTGTATTTGCCCAGTATAAGCAACCATTTTCAGCAGTTCAGATATTGCAGCATGCAAATCTTCAGAACGGCCTCTCCCTTCTTGCCTGTGAAATTGGCAAAGTCCTGTAGCTCCTTTTCATTTGATGAACAATATCCTTTGACCCCTTAAATTGTTTTTCAGTTCTTCACTTTCTTTCATCAGATAAAACCCTTCCTAGTGCTTTATCCTTGATTCTGCTGTCAGGACTCTTGGCTGTTGCTAACCTACACCTGCCTTGCAGCCTTCATTCCAACTCCTGTCCTAAGTTAGCAACAACCTCATGTGATCCATCTTCCTTAAAAGCTTATCTTTTGCACTTGCCACTGTTATATGTAGCAATTTGATGAATAGATCAGTTCTGTTCACTGGTGCATAGTGGCCTCAGGTTCTTGGCTCCTTTGTTCTATTTGCCTACTGCTTATCTTGGCACCCTTTTTGATTGTTTTCAAGTAATGCTTTTTGTTTTCTGTGAGACAGATGTGAATGCAAAGAACAAAGTCCTGGTTTTTCACCTCATCAATCTCTTTGCTCATCTTTTACCAAATAAGCTGGGACAAGGTATTTTTATGGAGCAAGGGCTCTTTTACCATTTTTACCATTGCCATCATTCCTGGCCTGTCTTTAACTTTTTCTTCCAGCATTTTGTAAGAGCTTAGGGCTGGATGTCCTCTTCTTAAATTCCAAGTGGGGGCTAAATCACTATGATTCTGTGGAAATTATTTCCCACTATGCATCAAATGCCAGGTATGCCTTATCTTCCAAGGGACATAGCACAACCCCATTCCTGTCTGAGGGTCATATCTAAAATTCTTACTGCAAAAAGAATGGCAGGCTACTGCAACCAAGAAACCAAGTGTGTCATGTAGTTAGGAGACAAGTTATCCAACATATAAAATACCATGTGACAAAATCCCATGAAGGAAATCAGAGAGACAATAAGAGAAGTGAAGCCTGAATAAGACTCTGCTGACCTATTCCCAGGCCAAGAGCCATCAGCACATCTGGATGAGCACAGGGGCACAAGGACTGGCAGGAACATAAATCAAGCACTCCCCAGTCAGCTTTTGGACTTAGGGGCTCACTGCTGAGGAGTGGGACATGTTATGGGATGTAGGGGAAAGAAGTTCCAGATTGCACAGGACTAATTATGGGATGTTTACAAGGTGGAGCCAAATGTGGGGAAAGGGGGTAGATTAGGCGACTTGGGGAGGGGCCTGAGTGAGAAAATAGAGGGGTAAGAAAATAATGTCAGTTTCTACTCTTGGCTAGTCATAATACCTGTCTGGTTATGCTCTGTGCCTGATCAATGCAGTCTGATCTGTGTTCTTATTAAACTATTTTCTAATTCTTTTCTGGGTGAGGGGTATCTGTGCACACATATATAGGGGTGTGAACCCAGCAGGTGGAGGCAGACCACAGGCTGGAGGGTCCGTGTGTCTGTGGGGCAGTGTCTGATCATGTGTGAGTGTGTGAGTGGGTGTGATCCCTTGCACGGATCAAGCCAAACCAGATGGTGAGTAGGGAAGTGATCTGGGAGCAAGTGGGGTGAGGGGTCTCTAAGGGGCAGCCCCAGGTATAAGAGCACAGGGGAGGCAGTGGGGAGCAGGGGTGTCAGACTCACTAGCTTGTGTAAGTGGGTGCCAGCAACTGAGAGATTTGGGACCTGGCTGCCAGCTGCTGAGCAGACTGACTCTCTGGTCTAGACAATTAATATTTTTCCTTGTTCATCCTGATCAATACTTTTTAGCTTACTTGAAATCACAGCAGAGAAATGCAGGAATATTCTAGGATGTTGACTTAATACTTCACTGAACCAACCACCTGTGGTAAAATCTAGAGAATTTTCTTTGCTCAGTGTATTTGACATCATACAACTTCAGTGCATGCTGTTAAAGTGCCCATAAAACATCCATGGTAGCTGCTAATATGTACTTTACAGTCTCTTCTATATGATATCATCATAAAGATCATCAGTTACTAATGCACATGCATTTTGTGGCAAAAATTGAATGGACAGAATCATTCTAAAACCAGAAAAAACAGAGGGAGAAATTGTGTTTCTGTTTTCACATACCTGTTTTCTACATCTTAAACACCAACTGCTCTGAACTCTCACCTCTGCCATTTCTAGGCTTCCTGAGCAGTTACCTTGCAGCTGGAATTGCTCTGTACTGCTGCAGGATTTCAAAAATGGTGCCTCACACATTATTTTCTCTCTTTCCTTTTTGGGGTTCTTGAGCATTGATCAATGGATGCTACTTGTCTTAAGGATTCACTGTCTTCTGAGAAGCATGCACATAATCTGAAGAGATATCTGGCCATCTGTCATGGTGTCAAGTTTTTAAGGGAAGACAAAAACAAGCTCACAGGAAAAAAAAACTCTGTTGAGGAGTACAGCACACACAGAAACAACATCTGGCTCAGAAAGTCCCTGAGCTGAAAACAATTGGATCCTGAGAGAGTACTGCAGGCAACAATCACATACACTTGCCCTGGTCTTATTCTTCCTTAAGTTTGCACTTAGAGGCTTTGGAGATACAGTATTAGGGTAGGTGGAGACTTGATCTGACAACTGAAGACAGACATTCTTTTGGTCTCTTGTACCTCAAAGACAGGTCAATTACAACAGAGCCATCCTCATGCTAAAGTGTTTGATTGATTTCAAGTTTGATTTCTCTCAAGACCCAGTCACAGCTCCACTTAGTGAACTAAGTGAATGTGCTTGCATATTCACATTATTAGGAAACAAAAAGCTCAGTGTATGGAAAAAAAAAAAACAACTTCATACAAAGGCTTTTACATTGCTATATTAATCTGGAAATAGCTTTTTGTTTCTTAATAGTTTAAAAATTCTGTGAGGCATAGGGAATGACAGCAGCAGGCTTGAGAAAATGACAGTAATATTTCCAAAGGAATAAAGAGAGTCCATGGTCCAGAGGAAATGATACTGTGAAAGCAGTTATCTATTTTGTTATTAAACATTTTACAAGTCTTCACCTTAACTCAGCTTGAAACAAAGATTATATGTAGATAATAAGATAACAGTTCATTTTTTTCTGGGCAAGTACTAAAAATTATGTACTAGAATATGTGGAATGCCAAGAATCCTAATAATACTGGCTAAATTATTATTAACAACAGTAATAATGGCAACAAAAGCAAAATCTCCAGAGTCTGCCTAACTACTGTCATGGTATAGCTTCACTGAGCAATATGACCAGTTTTTAGGAGCTGCCACAGTGAGAGTCTGTGTGAAAGCACTGCCTTCCAGTAACTGATGTTAACTAAGTTCCTCAATACTTGCTACAGTAAGAAAAATGTCTGAACTCTGAGTTGGTTCTAAGAATTTGAAACACCACCCACTTACTGAAATCCAATTCTTCATTTTCTTGCAGTCTTCCTCAGCTTCTTACAAAGACAGCGAACTAATGCAAAGGCGAAAAATTTTCAATTTTAGACTGTTAACATCTATTTGCAGATGTTGCAGATTGATATAATTATCCTCAATAAAAGTATTATCAGTTTGTCAACAATATTGATGACTCAAACACCTGGGCCAGTTTCTTATGAAATATCTACAATGAGGTTAATTCTCAAAATATCTAAATCCCTACACCACTTGTCAAAGGAGTGTTACGTGTCCATACATATGTGGATGGAACACACAATTCAGGATGTGATAATGGATCATGACATTGCAAATGCTGAATATTTTTGTTCTCTTTAGCTTAATATGTCCTCATCATAACCATTAGCTACTAGATTATTCTAATTGGAGACAAAGTCCTAGCTTATCTTAATTCTTCTTACCACAAGAATACTATTGATATATTATTCCATGCTAATTGCACAGCTTTATTGGTGACTTTTCTTCCTTTTTTTCATTACCAACTTCATACCTGTATTCAACTGAACAAGTGAAAAGCATTAAAACAAAACTTCTTCATGGAGATGTTTTTTCCTGATACCTTTTTTCATTGTCTCATGATCCATCTTGACCCCTAAGATTTTCATGGGAATAAGAGGAAAGGCAATGACAAGCATCTAAGAAAAAAAATTCTCATGAAAGCTTTCATTAGATACAAGTTAGTGTCAATGGCAGTGGGTAAAAAATGCAAAAGAAAAAAAAGCAAGTCCTTTGCTCTACTTTTTTTTTTTTTCCTGAAGTATCATAAAACTTAGAAAAATTATGATTTCTTTTTTGTTTACTCCATACTCAAGCAAAATTTTTGCTGGGATCAATGTTGAGTCCTTCCTGAGAAAAATTTAGTCCTTAAATGAGAATAACAAATGAAAAATAATGGAGAGCAGAATACAAGAACTGAAGATTATGCCAATATGCCAACTGTACACTTAAGTTTCCACTGCTTGTTCATTTAGGCACAAGATTATACAGAATAAGGTCAGGGGAAATCATCCCATATGCATCCCCAAAGATATCTGATATATCCAATGACAGCAGAGTCCTGTTTATTCAAAATACTTTTGGAACATCAAAACATTTGGATAAACAGGGCTTCAAATAATTGAGGGAGTTATTGTATAAGTAATTCACACCAGGGGGACATAACCTAGATTCAAAGGACTGAGTTTCAGATCAAAGGGGTACAGATAAATGGGATTTGGCTCCATATGAACAAATAAATAAAATTTAAAAAAACTCCAAAACATTTGATTATTCAGTAATCAAGAAATGTCCAAGCACTTTTACAAAAAGAGTTTAGGACAAAAGGTTGAAATTGCTGCAATAGGCTATACAGAAAGATATTCCAATGGAATCAAAATAACATAACTAAATGAAACCAAAAGATATTGGGACAGACACATGAAGGGAGGGATTGTGCATGCATGTGTGTGTTTGCTTGTGTTGCTTTGTTTTATCTTCCAGTCAGGATCATAAGAAATGCATTAAGGTTCTGACCTTATTCCAGCCATGACACTGACACATATTTTGTGGCAGAAGGTGGGTATTTGTAACATCCATGTCTCCTAACCCACTTTCTTCAATGCCCAAAAGAAACAAACGTGAAATACATAAGTTTGGACTCAGATTGAAAACATTGTCTGGTTTCTCATTTTTCTATTAATGACGTGACCCACATGGTTCATCTATGTACAGACATCATCATCTTGTGTTAAATACCTTTTAAGATACAAATCTTAGAATTTAAAAAGATTTTGATCTATGCTGATATTCACTCCCTACATTATTAATATGGTGGTATGGATACTCTGCTAATTTCTACAAATAAACAATATTTTCCTTTTTCTGAAAGTTATGCATACATTGCCACAATACAACATTGTCACTTACTGTCTCTGGGGACTTTTGACATATGGGGGGCCAGAAATTTAGAGAGGAGTGAAACATCAGAAACCAAGACACATTTTGATTGCCCCCAACATTTGATTTCTGTAGCCAAGAGCCCATCCTGGAGAGTGCTTCTCCTACCATAGTGCCTCACCTGGAACAGGCCCTCACAGCTCGTAAGCCTTAGGGAAAGGAGATCTTCTGAGGGAAGTGATGTGAGCCTCAAGATCCAGAGACATTTTTCAACCATGTCGCAAGATGGACCAGACTGAACCTGCTGAATCCATCCTGATGTGTCTGGCCATCATGGCTGGCTGGCTGAGCCCTCACATCTATCACTGGTGCAAGGCTGGGCCCTGTGCCACACCTGGGGCAGGTGCTGCCTCACCCCTTGGCCATGGGACTGGTCTTGTAGCCCTGTCAGCCTCCCATTAGCCACGCAGCCCATTCACCCTGCGCCTCTCCACAGGGATGCTCCACACGGCCGCCCCTCAGCCCTTCGACCCCACACCGCCCTCACAGTTTGGGCGGGAAAAGCCGCCATGTCGCTGTGGCTGCCGGCCATGCCTCCTCTCGCGTCCCTTCCTCTGCCTGGTGGCTCTGCCGGGGCTGCAGGGCACAGGGGAGCAGACACAGCATGGGGCAGTGCCACCCTGGTTGTTGGTGATGTTTCCCACAGGTTTCCCTGGTGAGGGGCTGCGGGCTCACGTGCACGAGGTGGTGAGGGGAGAATGTGTGAGATGGTGAGGGTGAAAGGGGAGCAGAGGTGTGAGGGAGAGCAGTGAGCGAGGAAAGGTCTGGGGAGCTTGGTGAAATGGCAGCTTGGAGTTGAATTGAGTGGTGAGGGCAAAGTAAACACCTGCAGGTTTGGAGGGGGCAGAGGTTGCCTTTGGAAAGATGCAGAAGCAATGCTTGGAAGGGAAGGAGTCTTGGTGAGCGGTCACACAGAGCGAGGAGGGGGAACCTGAGGAATGGGGACGGTGTTCTGGAGTTTGCTTACAGGCTGCTGCACTGACACAGTCTGGAAGTTAATAAAGGTGAACCATAAAGGACAAAGCAGGGTTGAATTTTTCCCAAAGCTAGTGTTAGGGTTTTGTTTCCTGAAGAAATCTTGGAACTGTTTAAGGTTTCAGTCTACTGGCCTGATTTCCTCCCACCTCCTCACTTTACTAGCTCCTCTGTAACCTGTTGGAGAGTCATGTTGGCTGTGGTAGAGGTGGACTGTAGAGGTAGTCAATTTCTAATTTTATTTCAATTTACAAAAGCATCTGTTGCTTCTGGATATAGTTACTAAAAAAAAAAAAAAAAAAAAAAAGGTAAATTTACCTCTTCAAAAATACCCAAATAAACAAATCTGAAATAGTCTTCTTTCAATGAGCAATAGATAATGATAAGAGTTATAAAAGTTTTCCCTGTCTTTACTCTCTCTTTACAGGCTTTTCAAGGCTACTTTCGCTGACTCGAGATTTCTTGCTCTGTCTGTGTCTCAGTTGGAATTTGAACAACAATATCTTGACCGGTTTTCTGTCTAAAGCAGGGAAAAGAAGGTAAACTGAAACCTGTGTGTGGGAACAGCTTCAGCTTGATATCCCTGATACTGAAACTGTTCTATGGTTCTGAACCCAGAAAGCACATAGGCTTCTCCTGAACTCTCTGCAGAATCCCTTCTTTTGTCCAGCTCTCTAATCTCTGAAGGTTAAACACAGCCATACAGTGAAAGTTTTCTTACCCTGCCAGGACAGTGCCTGTGGATCAGGCAATCTGTTCCTATTACCATCTAATCCCTGGATTTTTGGTTGCAATTTTAATTAGGAGAGTGGCCATTCAGTTTTTGATCTTTTCATCTAAAGGACCTGAAGTTTTTTCTGTTCCCATCAAATTCAAAAGCAGGTCTGTCACTGAGTTTAGTGATTACAGGATTGTCCCTGTTATTTTTCTCTTTTTCTCTTCTCCCCCACAACCCCCCTCTTTCTCCAAGGTTTTTTTATAAAGGATAAAACCCCTGGCAGTGCCTCCTCTCTGGTCCACCAGAATCAAACAGAATCAAATAATTTCCCAAGCTCATTTTCAGAAGTAGATTTTTCCCTCTCTCCTATTTCCTACCACAATCTTGCCTTTTCTTTAATAATCCAGAACTGCAGCTGCATAGTGGAGAATTCAGAGGTTAAAAAAAAAAAAAAAAAAAAAGAGTATGTTTGTGTCTTAAATTAATATACACATTGAATTATATTTAATTGTGCCTTATCAATAGGCTGATGAACTTAAGTGTTTGCTGCTGCCATTGGTCATGATGCTCTGTAGCAGGCAGAGGCAGCAACTGCTGCTGATGGAAAAGAAAAGGTAGTGGGAGGAGGAGGGGAGAAGAAGGTGGGGGGCGAAGGGATTGGCTGCTTTTAATGCCATTCAGAGCTGCGGGCCCCGGCTCTTCCGCTGCTCCTGCTCTGGCTCTCCCTTGAACAGCTCCTAGAGAGAACAAGGCGTGCGGAGCTCGGATCACCAGCATCATGCTCCTTGGGCTTGGATCGTAGATCCCCCTCTTTGAACACTAAAACAACTCCTTCGTCTTTCAGCGTCCCAAGCAGACCCAGCGAGAAAACAAGCACGTGAGAGAGAGAGGAAAGAAAGAGGAGGAAGACGAAAATCTGCAACCAAGGGGACTAAAGCAAAGAAAAAGAGTGCTTTGCTTGCACAGCTGCGAAGTGGGAATTTAAAGAGCTGCAGAGAGAGAAAATCCAGCTCATCAGCACATACACATTGCAGAATTACAGATCCAGGTAGAAATGACATCAACAGGGAAAGAAGGCAGCGGAGCTCAACATGCACAATATGTTGGACCCTATCGTTTGGAGAAAACCCTAGGAAAAGGACAGACAGGTTGGTTCTTTTTGCAGCAGCACCGGTGCTAGAGGGAAGGTGCTGTAGCAGCCCCTGAGGTGTTGGGGATGGGGTGTTTGAGGGTTCAGGCTTTCCCCATTTGCTGTTTCAGTGAAGATAATATTCATAGGGGATTTTTGTCTTTATTTATTTTTAGTTTTCATTTTAATTCCTTCTTTTCTTCCTTTTAAAAAAATATTTTCTTCTTTTTAAAAAAAGAAAAGAAAAAGAAAAAAAAAAAGCCCAGGATGCTTTATGTTCATTACTCCTACTAATGGGTGTTGTTCTGATGACAGCCAGAGTGCATGCAGAGGAAAAAAATAGATGATCTGCTGGTGGTGAATTTTCACATCCGTTTTTTCACTGCCCTACTTAGGAGCATTTTTCTTTTTAATCAAATTATATTGAAATTAAAGGTTCACAGCTTGTAGTACTGAGGAGGTGGTGGTGGTGGTAGTGGGGGAGTCACCAGCAGTATTTCATGACATCATGATTGAAAAGGGTGTAGTCCTTAAGGTGCAGTTGGGGGGGGGTTGGTGGAAATATGTACAGTATGTCTCTGGCACTGACTGCTGTGGGTATTTAGCAAATATGGATGGATGGGCTGGTGGTTTTTGTGGGTAGGGTCTCAAATAAAAGAAAAATACAGAATCGGTGGCAGAATTCATTCTGGTTATGCTGTGTTTTTGTAGGAGGGGTTGAGAGGGGGGAAGGGAGGTTATTTAATTATTTTTCTTAAAGCTTGTTTATGAAACTCGCCCCCAGCAGATTTTCCTGAATGGAACAATGGTAAGAAATATTAAAAAGAGGAAAGCGAGTGGAGGGAATTAGCAGAGAGCAGGTGCTTCTGCCCTACATGACATAATTAGATCCCCTAAATGCGTTCAAGATCTGGACTTACTGTTGCTTGCTTGGATAGCATATTGACTTCAAGGGCAGGGGAGTATTAATTGGAAGAAAAACCTTTAAAAAGAAGCCTAATGCCTTCCTTCTTAAATATTTTTATTTTTAGTAACAGGTGCAATAAGCAATGGCATCTGGCAAATTCATTGGGTTGGGATCCCCCCAAAAGTGGATTGAGACTTGATATTATAATTTAGGGAAGGGGTAAGATCAGCCATAGGGGGGCTTCTTTGGGCATGTGGGTGTTAAGTGTTGTTCATTATGGTGGGACAATAAAACATGATGCATTGTGGTGTATTTTTTTTTTATAACCCAGCCGAGCTTTGCCCATCTGTTGTCTAAAGGATTTAATAGGCGTTTCCATCCCCAGCTGCTGCCTCTGCTCTGCCTGCTTCCTCACTGCCCTGCGTGGCAGCAGCTCTGCAGTCCGCAATTTTCTTAGGGACACAGTCAAAATCCAGATCTTTCTCTGTAAGAAGCAGTGCTCTTCTGAGATGATTGATTATAACCTCCCCCCCCATCCTTCCCCTCCTCTTCACAACCCCATAGCAACCGTTCAGAGACATGGATGAGGATGACATTGTCTTCTAGTGGAAGTGACTTTTATTTATATTTCTTTTTTTTTTTTCTCCCATATCTCTTCAGTATATCAGCTGCTAAAGGTAGTTCTCTGTCACTGTTTTGGTTACCACCTTTATCCTTTGCATAGCACAGTGAGTCTTCTGCAGCTGTGTTCTTACTAAAATCTGTTCTGATGATGGTAATGAAAATATCCCATAAGAAAAATTGTGATGTATTGTTAATAAAACTGCCCTATTTGTGCTGATAATCCTTTCCTGCGTACTCCAGGTGATCAAAGAGCCAGCTGTAGATAGCAAATTCATTTTTGTCTTCATCACCATTTCCTTTTTTCCCTCTCTCTCTCTCACCTTCCCAGTACCCCTCCCTCCCCTTTAAATGCAATTGTGCCTGAGATTCTTGAAAATACAGCTGCATTAACCTTTTGCTCCATGTTCTTATAGCCTGACATTGTGGTCCTAAAGGGTTATCTGCAGCTTTGGTTATGTTTTTTTCCTCTCTGCTAATCTTCCTATCTTCCTCCTAAGTGATTAGAGATGTGGGGGTGGAGAGAGAAGAACAGGATGTATTTAGAGGCTTGCTGCTGTTGGCCTCTGCAGTTACTCAACCAGCTGGACAAGGGTGAAAGTTTCCTTTTGCAGTTTTACTGTATAACTGATCTTTATAGATATGTGTCTGCTGTTTGCACACATGAATGCACATGAAATGCACAATACATGGTGTCATAGAAGCTGGAGGTGGGGGAAGGAGGAAGAGAGATCTTGAAAGTAGCTGATGTCAGTCTGTGTCTCCCTTGTTATACCCACCCTTGATTAATGGAATAATGTACTGAGGTGAAATCTAACTTGGTATTAAACATACATGGCTAAATATGGAAAGATGCCTTCTGGTCTTCTCGCATTTTCTGTGCTAATCACATTTGGGAGCATGCAGAATGGCATAACCAGTGTATGGCATGTAGCTCATCCTCATCCTGTTTGTTTTGGAGGGTAAGCAGGCAACCTGCAGCATTTTAGGGAGAGGACAAGCAGTGCAGTAAGAGGGCCTGATTCACCATAGTATATCTTGGCATTTGATTGCAGTGGCTTACAGGTGAAGGAAGTTGTGAGTGCAATCATTTGTTTAGAGCTTGACTTTAAAGCTTGGAAGATCAGGAGGTAATGTCTTGGAATTTTTTTTTTCGAAGGGGATGAAGAAGAGTGAGAAGAAAAATCTGGCAGAATGAAATGGTGAATAGAAGGAAGCATTAGTTTTTTTGCAAAGTCCTGTCCATTTTCCAGTGATCTTCACATCCATCACTTTTATTTTGAATAACAAATTATTTGCTCTATAAAGTTATTTCAGATAGACAGATCAAGCTTTTCTCTTGGATACATTTGCATTATACAAACGTATTGATCACTCTTACCTGCTTTCACTGACATCAGAAGAAGGGGTTTTGGGGAGGAGTGAGGGTTCATTTGTAGTTCAGAGCAGACTTAGAGAGGGTGCCATGGAGGGAGAATTTAATGGTAGGTAGAACTCTCTTTGGCTTCCTCTGTGTGAAGTTCGTGCCACCTTAAATGCTGGGAAAAAAAAAAAAGTGTTTACCAGCAGCAACGTACTGTCCCTGCAGAGAGGTCCTGTTGTGATATCTGGGACATCAGTGGGACCTGGTGACATCTGTCTGGGGGTGGGAAAAACTGACAGGGAAAAGCCTTCTGTTCAAATTGATGGGTAACAACTGAAAGTGTTGATTGATCAGATATGCAAAATTTGTCCTGAGCAGCCTTCTGGGCTGGTGCGTCACGCTTGCCGAGGGTGACCAATGCCACAAAGAGAGGATTAGGGCCTCGCAGACAGAGGAGTTGGAAGGGGGCTACGTGGGGCAGGGGTGAAAAATGGTTGGGCTTAGGTCTTTGCTGCTAGTGGGAATGATAGAGGGACAAAAAATATTTTTAATAATGCAACATACTAATTTAACATATCATTTGAGTACCGTAGCAAGATGGTTTGCTTTTGTAATAGGTTGAATTTTGAGCACCTCTTCTTGACGTCATCTGGTGAAATAGCTTATGGAATCTCTATGTAAATGATCTTGCAACAATACAAGAGGAATCAGAATCTTGATTGTTGTAGTCAAAAAAATATTTTACAGAACTGCTAGTGAAAAAAAAAAAATTACTGCTATGTATATATATGGGTGTGTGGGGAAAGGTTGGTTTATGTCAGTTTCATTTGTACATTCTTTTACAGTTAATTATAGGAGGGTTTCATTGTAATTAACAGTAGTCAGCAAAGGATGTGTGTCCTGTTACAGTAACAGACATGGAAACAGTGTGCCTTGAGAAGCCCCAGTCACACCCGATCATGAAGCAGCGTTATAGGTTTAGGTATTGATTTTCTTCATTTACCACTAATACTACATGAAACCAGCTTCTTGTGTATTCCTTGCTCTATTTTTTTTTTTAAGAATTCCACAATTATCTCTGTTCTTGTGTTTCTTTTGGCCTCATTAACCCCTGTTTCACCCTTGAAACTCTCAACAGTAATTCAAACTGACTGTAGTGAATATTTGTTAATGAGTGCAAAGATGAGGAACTGTAGTATTTCTTGTGAAGGTCTTCAGCATTCTGGAGGGTTTTTGTGTATTTGCATTTGACAGACACTGTATAGGCTTCGGCATCATTGTTTGCTGTGGCACCAAGTCAATGCCTAGTGGAAATTTCTAAAATGCTGATTTGTCTTATCTTAGAACCAATAAGGCATTGGTTCTAAGTGGGAGTTGCTCTATTCACGTTGAGATAAACTTCATGGGAAGTTTAATGTTGCTTATCCATTTTGTTATGTTCCTTTTATTCTGTTTTAAGCCTGGTACAGCGAGTCATGCTTGAAACTCACAGCACTTTGACCTTCACAAAAAGTGTAGGGGTTCCCTTTTCTGCATTGCATCCCATATAGCTCACAGCTATTTTGGTGTTTAACATGTTAATTATATATGAGCCATGAGTGAGGTGTTCAGCAGTGTGCTGTTTGGTTATATAAGAACAGAAATCATTAAATTTGGGTCTTAGTGAATTTAATAGCCTTTTATTCAGTGAGAGCTTTAACAGGACATTTCTTTACAGCCTTAACCATCTGTTTCCATGACACTGGCAGAAACAGAAATTTGTTAATTTTTTTCATTTGTCTCTGTCAAATTTGGTTGAAACTTCAGCTTTATTCAAGGAATATTGGATAGTCAATGTGATCTCAGAAGCCTGGTTTCCTTAGGTAAGTAGGCTAAACAAAGTCTATCCTCTTCATTCATACTGCTATAATTTTTTTCCTAACACAGCATATTGGATGTAGAGACAATATAAGGAGTACAGCTTTTTTTCCATTTAGCTGTCTAGATGAATATATCATTGTACGAGGTGTAAATCATTTCAGTTTTCCTCATGGCCTTTTTAAACACATAAGCAAACAACAAACCAGTATATATCCTAAGAGTATTTTCAGACATACACTTTGTTTTCCTTATGAAAGTTTCTTTCAAAGCACTATGAACCCATACTCTTCCTCATGATAGTCTGTGATGACTTAAATGTTGAATTTGTAATCATAGAAATAAATACTGCAAGCAATACTGTAGGAAGTAGAGGTCTTAAGAATGAAATTTTCCTAAGGAAGATTATGTCACAGTGACTCACATTTAATGGATTATCAAGTAATGGTTGCAAGTTTTGAGAGGTTTGATGTTTCTTAACTTTACATACCTTTAATTTTTTCAGAAGTTCTATTTGCCTGTTTTACTGACTGAAGTAAACTAGTATTGCCATACTACTTGTCTGAACTGGAACGTTCAGCTATCCCTTTCATGACTTTCACTCCTTTTATTTGTTTTGTTTTGTCTGTTGTTTGAATTGGCAAATTCCTGTTTGCTTAATGCAGTGAAAATTATTTTTAACTTTCATTCTTCTGAAAACTTTGTAGGGGCATGCCATTAGTCTTTTACCTCAATATCAGTAGCACAATTATTATGAACTTGTGGAAACAGCAGCAGGCTCTGAATTACTTTTTTTTTCTTTGTAAAGCGCAGTAAGCTTTCTTGCCCAAAAGTTGTTAAAATTCAGATGCTGTCAAATGAGTAGGACTCTGACTATATACTTATATTTCAGATGCCAGCAGGAGCTATGGAAGCACTGATTTCACAAATAGAATTCTTGCACTGTTCAAGCACTTTCTTACTTTTTGTCACTGTCCCAATGCCATTTTGTTCTGCCACAGTGAGAAGAACTACATTAGGGTGAGGAGAGAGGTTGAAGAAAGGAAAAAAACTTGTTAAAATTTACCTCTTGAGAGAAATTCTTTTTATCTCTAGAAAATCTGTGGTTATGTGAGAAGATGAAGTGTAGTGTTTTAGGTAAGTTCTTAAAATTCCTTTTGCAAACTGAGTGGAGTAGCCAGTGTATGTTTTGGATTCTCCAGCATTGCATTGTTTTTTCAGTATACCATAAGTTTAGTCCATACATTACATTTTGGGATGTCTTTAATATTGTGCACTTTAGAGAGTTAAACCATAATTGCGATGGCAGTAATAAATGTGATCCACACCTGAAAATTAGCAGGTAGGTAATACAGGACAAAAGATAGGTGGTGGAAGAATTGCAGCTTTCAGAAAAAAATTGAAAGGAAATGAGAAGTTTGGAAGTAATACTTTCTGAAGGAAAAGACATTGCATGAGGACTGAATTATACACATAGGAGAGCAGTTATAGTAAGATGAGGTGGTAGCTTGGATGTAAATTTCTGTGAAAGTGCAGTAAAGGCAGAGACATAAATGAATGCTCAAGTAGTGGTCCTCTTCAAATCCTAAGTGTAATTAGTTCATATTTTAAGTTGAGCTGACTTCAGTAGAAGGATCATCAAGTCCAGGGTAAATTATAAGGGTGGAACTTTTTTTTTTTTTTTTTTTTTTTGTTGTGGATTGTCCTATTAAGAAATATCCCAAAGAAATTTTCAAGTTTTTGTTTGTTTTTTTTGTTTTTTTACACAAGCCCAAGATGTTTAGCAATCCTAGTCAATAATGCTGTTCATTCTGCTTATGGAATATGAGGAGATTGTTCCATTTCCAGTTCATGCATAAACATTATGTTTTTCTACAAAACAGCCATAATGATCTGTAGAATAACATGAATAATTTGTTGTAAATAGTGTTCTTAATGAACTTGAACCATCTTCATCTGCAGTGTCTGCAAATGCAGAGTGATTTCTTTTAAATTCTTATTTGTTTCAGATTTTCTGGCAAACAGCTATTTATATCTCCTTTCCCCAACTGTCTTTACCTCACTTATGGATTGTTTGCAGTTATGCAGTATTCAAAGATTTGAATTGTACTCTTGAATGTAGTCTGTTAGCTATATTGCATAAGAGAATTGCTTTCTGCTTGGATCATTGTGTAAGCACTTCCAACACAGATGTTTGCAAGTTCAAATCAAAAATTCAGTTTTCCTGGACAGTTTGGACATGATTCCTATGAGCATCCATGCAAGTTTTCCAGAAAGTCTGTGACCAGATTAAAATTGATTTAAAGTGCCTACTTTTAGAGCATATTAATATTGTTCATCCTGTTTCATTTTACGTATTCAACATTTAATTTTGAACAGGAGTATAAAATTTTTACGAATTATGTTTACAGACTAGAAAGATTACTAATAAAAATATGTTAAAAAGCACACTAAAAAATTACCAAGAAGACTTTTTCCATTGCTTCATAGCTTTTGAAAGTTGGGTTTGACTGGAGTTTAGGTGGAACAGCAGAATTTGTTTTGATTCCTTTCATAGACGTGCCTTACTGGCTAATGATTAGCAGCAAGCATTTTGTTCTTGGATGTGTCATTTGTGGCAGAGATACCCATAAAGGTGCAATTGTCCTGTGGACTGTATAAACAGGAATGAACTCCTTTTGCAGTGACCTTGGGAAAAACTTTTTAAAGGCTATTAAATGCAAGTGTGTCATGAGACTAAGGACAGAAAGGAATATGGACAAAGAAGGTAAATGATGGTGTGTGTTTAAGCAAATGCAGGTACATTCTCTTGGTACTGCTGCCTTCCTAGAGGGCAGAGTAACCTTCAGGCTGGTGCAGGTGGCTGGTGCATGTTCAGTGCTGGAACTGGTAGAGTAGGACACTTTGCTTGAATTGTTAGTGCTCTTGGTTTTATTTTGAGGAAATGATTTTATTATTTCCCGAAGGCCACAGAGATATATCAGGCCAGCTGATATAAAACAGCCCTAAAGCTGCCCTAAATAACTCTTTCATGGAGTTCTAATGGCCAAGCTTACTGCTTTGTTCCCCGTGGCTGTGCCAAGCAGTTTCTGGCTTTTAGACTTTTGTTGCACCTACTTTGGCTTCCTCCATAAAGGTTATTGCCTGCTTAGAAGGACAAGGAATACTTTTTAATTTTTTTTTTCATATAAACATTTTTTATTTGGGTTTGGGTAAGGTTAGACTGGAAGAGACCATTCTTTGTGTACCTCACCACAGATAACAGGGTGCTTTTCAGTTTCTTATTTAATAATCCACCCATTGATAATCAGTAATTTGATTATTAAGGAGCTTGAAAGAAAGTAGATAACTTGCCAACTACTGACGAAAGGAGATTATTCCTTGTGAAAACTTTCCACTGAGATTTGCAAATCAACTGACAGCAAATGGGTTGGTGCAGGGGGATATTGAGGAGAGAAATCATCATCAGGTGGCTTAGGGTGGGGGGTGAGGACTATCTATTTTTCTTTCTTATTTTAATGTTTCAACACTATGTGGAAATTATAGACATGATAATATTTACAGTGAAGTACTTACCTCTAATTTTTCTGGGGTTTTTTTTTGTCGTTTTGTTTTGGTTTTTTGGTTTTTTTTAAAGGAAAACTCTTTTCAGGCATCCATTTAGTAAGTGCTCTTCTGGCTCTCTGCTTCTACTTACAAAACAACATGCTGTCTTTATATCCTGAGGCTGTTGCAATTTTGATTTGCTGTCTTTTGCACTATATGCTTAATGTGGGAAAAAACAAATCAGTGTGGTAATGCATATATTTTTTAACACCTATGTATTAACACACTCTGTTTTTGCAGTGTCATTCCTCTGTGTGTTCAGCTTTAAAGGCCATAAACTGGCTCTCCTTGTATTTTACCTATTAAAAGCACTATTGACTGCAGCAGAAGTAATGGAGGAGAAGTAGTGGAGAGTTTCTGTAAGAAGCAAACTGGACTGGACTGAAAATATGTTAATTTTTTACTGTTTGTCTAAAGCCTGCTCTTTTATATGTCAGTCTGCCAAAGTGAAACAGCAGCTGCAAATGAGAATGTACCAGGTCTTCATACTGACCCAGCAGGAATGATGATGAAATTGCTTGGCTCTTTATCTTCTTTCATTCTTTTTCTTAATCATTTTATGTGTGGCTAGCGGTGTAGACACTATGTTTCTACACAGATACTCCTATTTGAAAAGTGATTGTTTTGTTGCTTTCATCCAAGATGAGCCACACCAAATCCCAGGTTCATAGTGTTGAGTCATCTTCCTTATAGGAATATAATTTATGAGGAGGAGGGACCTTCAAGAACATATTTGCAACTAAATATGAGCTGGAGATGTACAATTTTCTTTTTAAAAATTCTATTAAAAAAAATAATGTTCTGCTCTGATGAAGTCTGGGCTAATCTAGCATAAGACTTTGCTAAGACTAATGTTTTGTTGCATTTGCATTAAAGCACAAGTTTAAGTGGAAAAAATAAGACTTCATATCCCAAATCTTTGTGGTGTTAAATGTACTGTGTGGGATGCTAAAAATTTTCTGATGTCTTTTGCTGACTGTTTGCCAGCAGAGGATTGGATTACTTATCATGCCAGCCATTTGCCCTGGGTGAGTTTCATTCAGTGATTGTGTGAATTCCTTTTAATAAACGTGACTTGTCCCTAAGATTGAGGAATGGATCTGACTGTTTAAGATTTTTATTATACTGGAATCTCTTAATCTCTCCCAGTATTCTGTTACAAAGCTCTCATTGTATTTTTTTTCTAAATTATGAGTAGCTTGGCTGTCATGTTGAGAAAACCTGCTGGCAGCAGGTACAGGTTTGGTCTATGCTTTTCTTTTTGAAGCCTTATCATTTGGTCTTTTGGTAGGCATTTTTGTGAGGTTTTTTGGTTGATTGGTTTTTCTTTTGGTTGCTTTTGGGGTTTTGTTTGTTTATCTTTGTTTTAAACTTTGGCATTACCTTGCCTCTTCAAAATGGAAGCTGATCCAAGGATTGTTATCCTAATTTGGAGGCTACTAGACAGATACTTGGTTCTTTCTACAGCTGCAGTCTTTTAGAGAAAATTAATGAAGACACTAGGAAGGTATTTTCAGAAAATGTCTGTGGATGTTATAGTTCCAATGCTGAGACCCTTAATTATTTAGGCCCTATTTGAATAGGTTCATGCTTGCTGCTAGAAGAGCTGATGGAAATACTCAAGGACATAGCCTGTATCTAAATAAGCATATATTATTGTCTGATATATTTTTTTTCTTTACTGTATGGTCATGATAGACTGAAAAACAAGGTACTTTTATGGTTGTCTCCTACTTATACAAGATGCTTTGTATTTGAGAAATTAATATTGATGCACTCTGTGTCCATGGGAGAATTATTTTCTCTTATAGGTGTATTTTTTTTCTGCCACATTTCATGTGTCTTGCCTAGCTTGTGAACTGAGGGGTAGGATAATTTGTGTTACATTATCTGCATGTAATCCCTTTCATGCTAAGGAACTAATCCTAGTCAGGCCTTTGTGTGTGAATAGGAAGTTCTGTTTAAATATAGGAAGAAGCTCCTGCACTGTGAGAGTGGGTTGCACCTGGCACTGGTTGCCTAAGGATGTTGGGAAGTCTCCTTCCTTGCATCTGTTCAAACCCAGACTAGACAAATCCTTGAGCAGCCACTCTGACTTTCACCAAGGGTGCTGATCTAGATGATCTCCAGAGATCAATTCCAACCTCAACTGTTCTACTATTCTGTGTTGTCCTTTGCAGCTAAACCATAACTTGCTCTATGAACTGTGCAACTAAGGAACTCTGTTTTGTACTCTGTATTTCCCTGCTGCTCCTGCTCTTTCTCTGTCCCTTTTCTTTTGGACTAGGTGAAGACAATGTTTGTGACTTATTTGGAGCTGTCTCTGCTGCTTGTCCATTTTTTTTTGTTCTCTTGAAATGCATTAAGGATTAAATCACAAGTGAGCTTTCTGTAGTGGGAGTGATAGTTTGAATCTCTTAGGTTTTTTTCCACAGACATTCAGTACTTTCCATTAAATTTGTAGAATCTCAGAGACTTCCCTTGCTCTTTCAGACTTGGTTGGAACTTGATAATGTGTTCTGACGTTATGGGGGAATTGCAGACAGACAGCCTGAACATTTAAATTTTATTTCCTTTAAAAAAATCAGGTTAACAGAAAGCTGTCCTAAACAGCACTTGGTTCTGAGTGCCATGAAATGCTGCTATGGCAGATCGAGTTTGTTGCAATACAGCTGCTCTTCAGATATTGCCCTGACCTTAGCTATGATTCTTATAACAAAGTTAGAAGGAGAAGGTGGTGCTGAAAACACATTATGATTCCCTAATGCTGGGGGAATCCCCATACAGCTTGGCAGGCAGGATTGCTGCCTACTTGCTGTTGCTGGAGCAGTGCAAAGCAAGGGCAGTGGAGACTTGAACTTGGTCATTTCTGTTTGCAAGCTGAGCTCAGTGCTCAGGGAGTGTGGGAAGAAGGGAGCCCTCTCTGTGTTTCCTCCATGTATCCATTTTGGTACAGTGGCAGTATTTGAAGTAGTCCTTTCCTGCAGAAAGCTGAGAGGAAGACTGAGAGCCGTTTGTGTGTTTGCAATGCCTGTCTGTACAAAATCGTCACCAAAGACAAAGCCAAGTATTATATTAGAACTTGGCAATGGCGCAGGCACTATCGCCCTATTAAACCCGAGTATTTGCTTCTTTGTAAAGACACAGCTATGAGTGGCACAGCTTTTAAGATTCCTTACACTTTGTGGGCACCAGCCTTCGAGTTGGTCATTAGCCTTTGAAGCTAATTAAATCTACCTTTTTCCCCCCCAAACCTCCCACTGCTGTAAATCAGTAAAGCTAGATTAAAATCAGTAACCATTGACAATAAAGAGTGATCTGTCCTAGAGTTTCTGGGTTTTGTCCCATGCTGCTTTTCTTCTGGGTCTGTGGTTTGTTTCATTGCTCATATTTATGAAATTGCATCTCTTTTACTTCTGGTTGTTTCCTGATTGTGATGAAGACATTACTTAGGCAAATTCCCCTCTCAGTTACATCTGTGCAGTCTCAGTGACTTCAAGGCCTTCCTCACGTTTATCTGAGGGGGGAGCTTGACTCATGAGCAAGCATCTCACTGATGGCAGTGGAGGCAGACCTCTGGCAGTGTTCTAGTTAAGAGCAGCCTAGGAATATGTCTCTGCAGTGAATATTCAAGCAAATTAGAGCACTAAGTGGAATGATACTGTAAGCAAATTCAATTCAAACTGAAAATACAGGCCCAGCATTTTACAAATTACTATATTTTATCCTTAAAGCAGAAGTCTGTCTGCTCAGCTAACACACAAATTAAGGCAAGCAAATGTTTCAATAGTAATTCTTCTCTGGTATTCCATACATACCTGTACTCAAATTACCCAACCAATCTGCATTAAGTTTCAGGATGGAGAAAATGTCCTTACATTTATCATTACTACATCTTTGCTATAGGGAAAGGAACAACCAGGCTACTAATGGGATTGGGACAGGTGCCTTGTCCTGCTCAGACAAAATGCTGCAAAAATTGGCAGGGTTTCTGGATCTGTGTTTTTAATGCTGTCATCATTACTGAATTAGATGAGTTATGGCTGTGAAGCCTCTCTAGCTCCACCAGTTCTTATTTATCCTCAGTGCTTTGGTGTCTGTGGCTCTGTGGAGCCAGGTGGGCTGTGGACTGCTTCACAAGAATCCATAGAAATCTTGATTAGACTAGCAAAATTAACATAACATTTCCTGTTCAAGTATTGGCTCTACTGCAAATTTGAGTGAACTAAAGAGTTCATCAGAGGGGAGAAACTCATGCTCTGGGGCTTTTTCTTCTCATTGAAATGGTGGAGATTGAGCACATGGCAAGACCAAGGATCTGGATCAAAGGATATGTGTAACTTGCAGTCAGGTCCTTGATGGGTAGTGCTGTTCTCTTCTGGCACAAAGAGCTACGAGCAGAGGGCAATGAAGGTTCAACAAGTGAACCAGAGCACTTAAGAACATTGCCCTCTATACAAGTCCTGCCTTCCCCATCTTTTACCTTATTATTTAATTGTAGCAGTTGTGCCTTTGTTTTGGTCTCTTGGTAAACTCTGTATCAGCTACAGATCAATATGGTGTGTCAGATGTGGATAAGCTGAGCATTTTTATACATAATACATTGTACATTTTGTGTAAGGGAGACTTGATTTCAGGGTTGGTTTGGGTTTTGTGTGTGTGTGGGTACACAAAACCCCAACCTTCTGCTTGATCCTATAGAGTTCTAATTCTCTTGTGCAAGACTATTCTGTACTCTCAAGGTTCCTTAGATTAAAGGTATGAACTTGTCAAAGGATTGGGTCACTATTTGTACTCTTGTGATCTCTAAAATGCTCCAGAGTCCTGGCTGGGACATTTCTTGGCTTCAAGTGTAGTAGAGATGTGTACAAAACAGGGTCTGTTAATGTCATTGTGCAGTTGTAAGATTATTCAATTACTCAGATTATTCAGAAACAATAACTGTGTAGTCCTCACTGGCCTTAACAGGCTCAGTCACTGACTTAGGATGGAGCCTTTGACTAGTGAAACAACTTTTTTTTTATGCCCTACTGTTAAACTAAGATAATTCTGGACTTCCCTTTTGGAACAGACAGGGTTAACCAGCTAGCATAGATAACTTTTTCAGATATAAAAAGCATCATGAAAAGGCCTGGGATAACCCTACTATTTAGGTCTCATCGTTATTTTTTTGTTGTTGTTGCTTTTTTTGTTTGGTTTTTTTTTTTTTTTTTTTCCCTAAACCTCTTGAGGATGGACTGGACCATACAGCCTGGTCTGTTCAGGTGATGATATCTGTTTGTTCTCTATTAGTCTTTCACAGCTTCCCCTTTTAATTATTGAAATAGTGATACATAAATGCTGAAATTTCTGTGGCTGCATTTAAAACTATTAAAACTGAAGTTATTCTAACTATCTAATAAAATGGAAAAATTGCTTTGATATTCCCATTTTGACAATATGCTGACTTTTGTTGCTTCTTTCCTTAGGGGCACTTGTCCCTGATCTCTCAAACAAAATGTCACTGAGTAAAACTATGTATGATGATGTGTGTTCTAGTTACAAAAGATTTATAACTTGGCCACTTTTATTTATGCCTCTGTGGAGCTGGTGGAATTCTACTGCAGTGTTAAAATGCAGCAGTTTCATTTTCCTGCAGGCAGCAGCCCTCTGGTGGTGTGCGTTTTTTTCTTTTTTTTTTTTTCTCCTCTTTTTTTTCCCCTTTTAAGTCATTTTTGGAGATTCAGTTAGACTGATAGAGAAGCCTTTAAAAATGCATCAAATTAAGCTGCCACATAATCCCATATCTTCTCTCTTTTTCCCTTCCAGTCCTCACCTCATCACCACCCCCACCTAAATTTGCAAGTGGGATGTAAAAGACAAAGAAAGGTTACAAAATTAACCCTGTGGATAATACCAGCAGTCTTATTTGTTAAACTGGTATTTACCAAATACTGTATCTGTAAGTTTCAGCTCCCAGAACTGCTGCCTGGAAAGGGTATAGGTCGGTGAGAAGTGGGTGGCTCAACTCCCGGGTTATTTTGAAGACTAGACTGTTAGGAATGCAGGCATTTCTGAGGAGGCTGCTGATGAACTTGAAAATTGAAATATCAAAGAATTTTTAAAGGGATGACCTTAGGAGTCTGTTCCTAAGGGGGCGTTAAAGATAGTCATCTTGTAAGTTACTGTCTGGAAAAAATATTTTGGCTAACGGGGAAGGAGAATCTTCTCATCAGTGCCCTAGGAGTGAAATTTACCCTTTTGCTAGTATGAGATTTAGCTATAACTTGAGTCCCATTTAAGACCTCTTTTGAAGTACTAAATTATGTTCTGAGAGGTAAAAAACGGGAGTTCGGAAAACAGATAAAATAGAATATTGCTCCTTACTGTTTTTGAGATAATAAGCCAGAGTTTTGTGCAAATGAATTTTGAAATTATTAACTCTGTGCCAGGGATGCATTTGGCTTGCTTCCTTTCCAGGACTACAGTAAATGTCAGAATCATGCTGTATCTGCAACTGTGCTACTGCGTAAATACTCTGTAGGAAGACATGCAGTTTTATTAACAATTGAATGCTGAAGGGTTTAGGGGAAATAACTCCAGTTAAGATTAGTTGTTTTAAAATGTACTGATTTTTGACTGTGGTATTTGAAACCTACTGTGTGTCTGTAAAGTGAAACTAAAGTTACTGCCTAGGTTTCTGTGTTGTTTTGAGGGAATTTTTGGTTTGTTTTAAAGAAGAATGGGACTGGTAAATAAAAATCATTAATATACAAAATAACTTCTGTTATTTTTAGTGATGGACAATGGTTGTAGCATATGACCCCTTGGCAGTAATTAGTTGAACTTAATGCTGTGGGCAGCAGATAATACAAATTTGAGGTCTTGGTGATATTTTAGGTCACTTGTGGTATAATTGCTGAAAATTATCAAGACACATTTGTGCCAGCTAAGATACATGATGCAGAAGTGTTATTACACCCATTTTGCTTTTGGGTGTGTAAGCCTCAGCTCTTTTTCTTGGTTTTGCCTCGCTCAGGAAGCAAAGGTCCAGCATAGTGCACAGTTTGGGGACAGAGTCTGACCCATACCAACAACTCTCTGTGCATGTAGCTTATATATGAGAAGGGCAGTGACAATTTAAGACCTTTAATCCTTGCAGCTAACTTGGGAGAATAAGAGAGGTTAAGGCATCACTCATTCTTGCCTAACCCACAATCTCCAAAGCAGGATTTAATTTTTGCTTATTTAGATTCCTGTGTGGGATTTAAAACACAGCACTGTAACACATGCTGCAGTAGGTTACTGGTAATTTTTTGAAGGCCAAATAAAAATTGGTTATTGTCTGCTAAGACATGATTTTAAAAAAGACAAAAGAAAAAATAGACCTTGGGGCCTTCATTTTTTTTTTCTTCTTCAGCATGCTTGTCAATTTGGCAGTGAGAGGACTAAAGTGAACAGCTTTCTGCCATCCAGTGGAGAGGGAAACAAGTTTTTAAGCTAAATCCACGAAAGAATGACAGTGCAAAAGCTTCAGTAAGGAAATGAACTTCTTAAAAAACCTGAATTTACCCTGTTTTGTTGAAAATTTATGGTAGTTCAGAGGTTTAAAATAATAAAAAATAAATAAAAAATTGAATTACTAGGCTGTGGATGAAGTAAAAGAGAGTTTCAATTCAAAAAGAAAAGCTGTCCTCCTTCACCCCTATTGATTATTCTAAATAGTTTTTTCGAATTAATACCTCAAAATATGTTTTTTTTCCAGTCTAAAAATGAATTCAAGTGGTTTATGGCCATTGCTGCAAGTAGGATGTTGAACTTGATAAACTTTTGTGTTGGTCCTAACACAGCTGTACATACATCCTGGGAGAAATTAAATCACTAAGACTTTATTCCCTAACATAAACACAAAAGCAGGTGTGATTATAGTGTCAGTAGCCTGTCTCTAATATGCAATTTATTTGGTTTCCTATTGTCTCTTAACTTGGAAAAATACTGAGATTTGAAAGGAAATAGTTTAAAATTCCTTTACCTTTGTACTGGTTCTGGTTTTGTGGCTGGATACACCTGGTATTGTGACCTTTGCAATGCAATGCAATATTTGTCTTGCTGTGAACTTGCTGTTTCTCCATGTTCTGGAAGTTGTGTAAGGCAAGGCAATTTATATGCAAAATAGTATTTAAATATCAACTTAAACCAGCACTGTGCTGTGGTTTTGGGTTATAACAGGCTGTTTAACATGAGAGTCTAATATTCTACCTGCTCATCAGATTTATACCACTTGTGTTTTGTTTAGAGATTGTGTTTTACATGAAAACTCTCAGATAATGATGGGTCAAACTTATGTTCTTGTTGCACTTTTTATGGTTTCTTGTTATATCTCTGGTGCCTCATTGACATTTTTGTGGATTTACAGCAATTTGTCACGGCAGAGGAGTACAATATCCTACTATGGACCTTGTTGTCTTCCATTCTTCCTTGTAGGAGTCACTGCACTCAAGTCAGCAAATGGGTGCTGCTGGAAAGCTGTTTCAAGTGAGGATATTTTGTAGCTGCTCTCCTGAAACAACTCAAGCTAAGATTAGGCCATAAGCAATAAAAGGTATAGATAGAAATATTAGTCAAATATGATTTGATTATAAGCTGTACCAGGAAAAAAATCTGCCATGAAGCTTTCTCTTATCAGCTGTGAAGCTTATTTAGAATGATATATACTGAGGAAGAAAAGCATTTAGAAATTGAAATGTAAGTGGGTGACAAGGAAATAATACATATGCAGCAGCTTTTTATTCTCTCCAGTTTTGTTTCCATCTCTGTCATAGTAGCAACTATTGACAGTATTGGAAACAACTTTTTTGGTGCTGTATTAAATCTTTATTCTTTGGCATTCAGCAAGCCAGTGGTATAGGATCATCTTACTGCTCACCCTTTGATTTTTCACTCTTTCCCTGTGGCAACTTTCCCTGCTGGATGCATGTGGATTTAGCTTGATTCCCAGCCTTGCCAGCAGCATTGTAAAATCGAACTGTAGCATTTGAAAATACTGCTCTGTTGAAAAACAAGCTGGAGCAATCCAGACTTGGATTTCAAAGGGAATGGAAGGATCTTGATCCATGCTGCTTTGCAAGCTCAGCACCACAGAGTGTGATTGACTGTAAGCTCACTCATATTATGAAACATTGAAGGGTATTTAGTGCTATAACATGCTGGAAAAGTGGGATATGTGAGATCATGAAGAAGCCCAGAGTCTGTCTCTCTCCACAGGCAAATTGGTGCTTTGCTTATGCTGTTATTAAAATGCCTTAATAGCTCTGGGGCTATTGAGTCTTGCTTTAGATTTCCACTTCTTCACAGGAAACACAGTTTAACCATGGGCTACTCCAGAAGCAGCCTGAGTTTATATCCCATAATCTCAGTTGGAGTTGACTTATTTTGTAAGTGTAACTGGAAGTTCAGATTTGGTGACTATGGGCTAGATCCTCAACTGATGTTATTTGATTCAGAGCCTTGGACTCCATGCTGTTGGACTGACTATAGTTATGGATTTGACCTTCTGTGTAAGGCTATAGACAAAACATTTTAAATTTGGAAAAGGGCCTAGGTGTTGGATTTTCTTATTTCAAACCTTGCTACTTGACAGAAGTACAAAACCACATGCATTATGAAAGGTTTTGGTGTCTGAAATTTTAGATACACCACCTTTTTTGCAAAGAGGTACATATTTGTTTCAGTCTTTGAAAAGGCCTTTCTGTAACCTTGATTTTTTTTTTTAAACTTTCTTAAGGTAAGTGATCCCTGGATTTGTAACAAATGTATTTCTATGTTGATACAATAGCCACAGGTTGGGTATTGACTCTGTTCTGGGCTATCTGCAAATGCCTACAATTAGATACTTCGGGCCTAGAATTCTTACACTTGGCCTCAATCCAGAAATTACTACTTTTTGTCTCAAGAGAGTTCAATAAAAATCTGTATGATGAAGTGTGTTTTGTCTGACTGTTGGCAGCAGGAGGTGGTAAGGAAGGGGAACTCAGTTGTTCAGTTCCTTGCTGGAATTAAATCCTTTAGAAAATAAGGATGGTCCTTTATTTGAGGTTTACTTGGTACCTTCCCAGTACTTAGCTTGCTCCACATCAGACATCATAATTTTAGTACTTCATTTTCATTAGGAGACCTATCAGAATTACCAAAATGGTTAATCTTACATTTATACCTATTGATAGGAGTCATGTGGTGAAACACATGCAGTTAAATTGAGATACTTTTGGCTACAGGTAAGATTTTAAGTCTGAGGCTTAATCATCTTTGAATTTCAGGAGACTGAGTATAGAAAAGTGATTTTTTTTTTTTTTTGTTCCACATACTTACTACTTTGCTGAGTGAGCTGCAAAACTGTAAAAGGGCCTGTCCTTTTCTTGGACATTGTCCAAAATCTCATGCCATTTCACACCATCAGCCTGGTTCTAGTTGTATGTCCATGCTGCAGTTTCTAACCAGGCAAGAAATCTCCAAACTGCTGTGATGGGTCAGGAGGATACCTGGATTTACTAATTTAAAGGGTCTTGGTTATCTCTGTTCTGCACTTCTGTCAGTTTCAGATGGTCTAGTTCTCGAAGAGCACAAGAGGAATGTTGTGATAAAGTACCTTTTTTTTTTGTCAAACCAGTGTTCTCTTGTTACAGTATGATGTAGTAAATTTGTTCAGTGCTCAGTTTTAGAAATGCTGCAGCAGCTGACTTCACCAGTAGGGATTTTTTTTAAATTTTTTTTTGCCTCTGGTATCTTGGTTAGTAATTGCCTTCTGTCTGAATGTGTCAAAGATAACCAGTTGATTTTCATTCTGACATAGGGATATGAGTCTATTCCCAACATCCATCTGTACTTTGGACAGATGTGATTTTCTGTTGTCCCAAATGAATGAAAAGAAGCATCAAAATCCTTTGCTCCTTTTCCTTCTTTCTCTGTTGAAAACTTTGTTCCCTTTTATTTAGTCAAGATAACATGTCCTGGTAGTAAGGGAGCATTCTTAATGTATCATCTCTATCTTTCATCATCCTGTGTTTGTCTGACATTATCTAGTATGTCTCTTTTTAGTCTGATCTTTGAAACTGGCAATCTGGATCTTTTCATTCTATCCTGGATCCTCATGCACTCAGTGTTTTTGCTGCTGGTCTCTTACTGTTACCTATTTCTATTGTGCATTTTTGAGGTCAGTATTCCAGCCTGGGATGTATCATTGATTTATACATTGGCATTATCTCATTCTCAAGTACAATTTTAGATTTGATTGTTCAACATTTTGTTGTCAGTTTTGATTACCTCTGCACATTGAGTTGATATTTTTATTATGCTGCCTGAAGTAATGGTGAGTCTTTTCTTGAATGACTCCAGTTAACTTGGGAGCCAGAAATGTATGTTACTACTTCATATTAGTCTTTCTATTATGCATTTATTGACACTGAATTTCATCTACAGTTATGCTGTCTTTCTACCGGGTTTTGATATTTCATTGTTTTAAATGCTTAAGTGAGACTTAAGTATTGGTCTACTGCTGGCCTACGGTGCAAGGGTAAATTTCACCCTTTATGAACTGATGCATTCTGTCACATTAATCAGGGATGTACTGTGGATTTCCTAGGGCAATATAAAGGATCAAATTTCCCAATTAACCCCTTCAGAACCAAATTAAATGTTGATGCCAAACCTAGAATGTGTACCACAAACTTTGATGTATCATAATCTGTAGTACTGGTGATCTATTTTAGTATCACCACAGGGAAAACTTCAGCAGTAGCAATCTGCTAGGTACTTGAAATATCCCAAGGTTGAAAAAGTCATGACTGGTGTATCCAGGTGTTAAGAGATTTGTAGCATTTTCTTCTGTTGCTTCCTCTATTTGTAAAAGAGGTTTTTGTCAAAGGAGGTCCATAAAATTTTCCCCAAGCTAAAACATTAAGTTTGAAGGGACTCATTTATGCACATCTATCCTTTTCCTTTTATTAAAAGGAAAATCCATTTCTCCTTTGCTGATTCATGGAAGAGTTTCTAAGTAGGTGAGAAAATGGCTGGGCATGAGCAGGTTTGATTTCTTTAGTTATCTCTGATTTTGAGTAATTTCTTGACACTTCCATTTTGTAATGTTGATAATGGGCCTTGCACAAACTACTTTGGAAGTTGAAGATAGTGCACTGTGGAAACTAAGGAATTTTTTTTAAATATAATGTTCCATAATGTATAATGGGGTCTGCTGATGTCTGATTTGATTTTCTGTTGTTCACAAATACCAAGAAACTGACAGACCAAATAACTCATTTTTCCTCCATATCCCCTAAATGAGGGGGGAAATGCTGTGAAGATGATTCTTCTTCCTGCTTCCCCAAAGAACCCAAAGTAAAACTGCATTATAAAGGGTATAAAAATGTGAGTAGATTGAAGAGGTTTTTTTTCATCTCTTCGAGCTTATTATTATCATTATTGTTTTGGTGCTTCTGGTTTGAGAACTTATTGTGTTCAGTGATCACTGATTGCTGTAAAATTGGCAAACTGTCCAGCTGTTCAGTGGATGCTTGTCTGATCATGGAAATCCTGCTTATGAAGTAGAGCAGGGGGAAAAGAGCAAAACATGCTGGTATCTTAGTGGATTTAGTTTAACACAGTAGCATCTGCTAAACATGCTGTGACTCTTTTACTTAGCAATGTAGACTAAACCCCATAATTATTTAATGAGCAGCCTCCCTCTTTCTCTCCCATTTGTTTTGATCCCTAACCCCCAGAAGTGGTGGATTCAGGGTCTGTGTAAGGAATGGGTTAGGCTATGTACCTGCTGCCCACCCTGGGTATTGAGTATGTTGTTTTGATTTATTTATTAGCCCTTTATTTTTTTAATCTGTGAAATTTTTGTAGGCAATGAGGGAAGAAGCAGGACCTTTAAATGACAACCCACAGCTCCTCTTAACTAGTGACAGATGCCTTCTGACGTGACATTTTAGGGACTTTGAGACTCCTGATAATAATATTTGTGGTTCAGGATTGACCTTACATATCAGAAGGTCTCTGTCTCTCCTGCATGTCATAATGAGTTAAACATCGTGGTGAAACAGCACAAAACCAAAGTGCTGTGTCTGAGCCTCCTGCAGTCTCTTTATCCCCTGGTTACCTTTAGGAAGAAAATGAAAATGGATGCATCGTTCTAGAGAATAAAGAAAACATGTTGCTGAAAGGAAATAGGTGTTTGTGTGAGCTGCTTAGAACTGTCTACAGGCTGTGCTGGCAGAACTGCAAGAAGGCTGATAGGAAGCTTGTTCAAAACCTTGCAAATAGACTTCTGGATACAATAAATCACTTCTATCTTATGCTGTTCTAATTAAAATTTATTTCTCTTACTTATAATTACCTTATATATTGACTTTTTAATGGTACTAGATAGAAAGCCAAGTGAAAGTTATATTTTGGTTTCCAGAAGTAACTTCTCCAACTTTTAAAATAGGTCACGCTCATTTGTGTCAACATTGCAATCAGTTGATCAAGGAGAATGGTTGTGTCATCAGAACTGAGAATCATGATTTAGATTCAGCAGAGGGAAAGAGCAACCTCTGGATTACATGCAACTGCTCAACAATGCTGTTTTTTAACTAGTGATTTAAGGTTGTAAAAATAAGATCTAATTGGTCTGATTTATCAACTGGTGCGTTTGCTTCTAATGAGATTCTGATACAACTTAATTATTTCTCAGTGTTGCAGTGTACAGCTTTGTCCTGATTGTGCTTCAGCTTTGAAATGAGTTCTCACCAATGTGAATTCCTTTTCAGTGGTGTGAGGCCACTCTCTGGTAGTCACCACATTGGCTGAAACTTCCATGAAACATGAGGCCAATGGAAGGGCTATGTACAGCAAGTGAGCTCAGGAAAGGAAATTGGAAGGGAACACTCAAAACTGATTTTTTAAATATATTTTTCTTTTCATCTTATCTGGAGTGTAGCCATTGTTAATGAAACCTTTCCTGCAGATCATGTTGGACCTACAGGTTCTGCCCTGGGACTTGCTGAAGCCATAAATCAGGAAGACCCTCAGAGTTTTGCCACTTCTGTTTCTTCCTTAGTGAGGACAGATGAGAGGTCTAAAACATCCTTTTAGGCTGAGTTTGGTGTGAAGGAATCTGTTCTCAGTTCTTTTTGATAAACAGGAAAATTCCCTGTTGTAGTGGGAAGCCTCTGCTTCCAGAGGTGGTGTCACTACTGGAAGTGGCTCCTGAGCAGGCCTTGCTGTTTGCATTGGCCTGGTATTACATGTTGTAGAATAAAAAAGTGTGCTTGAAGCTCTACTGTGCCAGTCATTCACTAATACAAGGCCTCTGACATATTCAGTGACATATGTGAGAACAATTCCTTCTCTGGGCTACATTGTCCCAGGAAGGGAGCTGTAGCTGACTTGTTTTCCTTTGTGAATAGAGGTAATCCACAGCAGAGAGAAGTTGACCTTCAAAACAGACACGTCTGTAGTTTCAATGATGATGATGATCTGTTTTCCAAGAAATCTGTGCTGTCTCCTTGTCTAGTATAGAAAGTTGGCTGAATCAGTCATTTAATTTGTAACTGTTTTCTCTTGAAAACAATTTGTTTATGATGATGCAAAATGGGAAATACTTTTTTTTTCTAGAACCTTCTATTCTCTTCTGTACTGAGTCCTGCGTTGGGAAATTATTCTCTTCCCCCCTCCTCAAGTTGGAAGGAAAGTGAGGATTTAGTTTCACAAAAAGGTCTAACTAGTCGGGAAGCCATAAGCCATACATTTATCTGATGTAAATGCAATGTATCTCTGTTGAAGTTAGAATTGACTTCTGTCAGTACAGAATTCACTTAATGCTGGAGTGGGTGCTTCTTTTATAGAGGAGAGTTAAACAGAAAGAACTTTCTGAGAAAGATAGTTCTAATCTCCAGTTTTGTTATCCAAGTTTTTAAAGTCTTATAGCTGCTAAATAGAGTCTTCAGTTGCATCTAAATATTTTTTCTTGACGTTTTATAATACAATAGGAACTCTATTTACTCTTTCAAGTAAATCCTTTTTTTATTGCATAAATACTACTCAGATTCCTCTGATCTTCCTTCTTACTTTATGGAATTGTGAGTCTGATGGAGCCATCAGAATACCCCTTCCAATCTGACACTTAAATCTCTGTGAGGGATCACTGGTATGCCTTCTTTCTTTAGAAATACTGTAGGACAAAAGACATGCTTGCTTCTCATGTTGGCTGCATTTTCTGAACTGCATTGGAGCAACTGCTGAACTTGTGATTACATCTAGTTCTTGAATTAAGACCCTCATCTCTTCTCTCAGTGGCAGCTTTTATTTGTTATCATGGTTTGACTATTGTAGTTGAGGGTTTTTTTTTTTTGCTTCAGTTTAAGTGATGAAGGAAGTTTATGAAGATTCCTAAAAATCAAGTCATACTCCCATCCAGTTTTGGATAGTCAGAGGAGAGATCTGCTTTTCTCCATACATCAGGGATAAGGAGCAATAGCTGCCTTGAAAACAAAGAAAATAGGTGGAGGAAATGAGAGGCCAGGAAATTCTGCTTCCTGTGGTTGATGTGAACTTTCCTATATTTTTGCCATTCTGGGCAACTTTATTTTTGCACCTCTGTAGACAGGAGTAAGTCATGTTGAAATGATAAGAGTGAAGTGTATTACAGCCCTGGGGCCCATTCTGTTCACTGAATACATACAAGCCTTTCTGAAGTGGGAGTTATTTGGTATTCTGGAAATATCAGAAATGAAACAATCGGACATCTGTTTTTAACATGGCTAGAGTACAGCTCTGTAAGTGATTATAATTAAATTCCTATCAACTTTAGGCAACCTATGGAAAGATCATAGGAAATCATTCTGTAGCATGGAAACCTGTTTTTGATGTAAAGAATGGTCTCTGCCACAGGGTGATAGTGTAAGTCATTGCTTCTTCATTCATCATTCTGGAACACTTCTTATTTTCTCAGCTATTTGAGCAGCAGAGATCTAGAATCAATTCACTATGCTGAGATAAACATCTGATGATTATTGTTGCTGTTTTCATATTGTATAAATACCTTGGGAGCCATCCTCTTAGGGAGCTTCATGCTGGCTGAGCAGTTGCTACCCAGAGAAACCTGCATTCTGAATATTAAACTATATGGATATTAAGGACTGCCAGAAGCAAAAGAGAAAAAAGTAATTTAGAAAGAAATGTATTTTTTATTATTGAAAAACATATATTTATTAAAAAACTAACACTCTTGCATACTGATGCTTTCTTCTACTGAATATTTCCATAGCACAAATAATGTTTAAACTAACTTTCTTCACTGTCTCACCTCACATATTTTGAAACAGAGGTGTCAGTTCTCTGAGAAATGTGTTAAAGTTCCATGTGTATGCTAAATCTTTTTATTGTGCCCTTGTTAATCTACAGATATCATCATTAGACATTCATTGTAGAGCATTATTCAGTAGTAATTGTTTTTTCTGAGTGCCCAGCAGAGCACAAAAGTTTTTCACCATTTGTCACAGGTATCCTTCTCTTTGTTGGTCCATTCAATACATGGAGAGCATTAATACCAATTGTAGGCTTGTTTAAATTGATCAAAAGGTGCACCGTGACACTGTACTTAAAATTTATGATTCTTAACATGGTGATAGGTTGCACTGCATGCTCCCACTCCCAGTTCTCCAATGATGTTCTTGATCCTGAGGAATTTACCCATCTATGTAATTTTTTTGCTGCAAGAAACCTGTTTCACAGAGGCAAATCATTATTTCTGGAAAACAGAAGGAACTGTCCAGCATTTTCCAAGCTGAATGTATTAAAACATTGGTAAACTGGAAGTGACTTTGAATGTTGTCTTTTCAAGCTTCAAAACCTTTCATCTGTGGGGTTTTTTATTTTGTTTTGGGATTTGTTTTGGGGTTTTTTTGGTTTGGGTTTTTTTTTTTTTTTTTGGTACATAGGATACGTGTGGTTTTGCACCTGTATATCTCTCTGACGTAAGAGAAATGTGGTTAATCACAAAACAAGTACTGTTTGTAGCCTGATTGTAGCACTTGCTGTTCAAAAGTGGTGCAAGCTTTAACTACTAAATTTCTTCATGAAACCTCCACAAACTTCTGAATTTGTGAAATAAAAATTGAACAAAATGGGTTTTAACAGCAGTGGTAAACTGTGATGCATTTAAGTATTCAGACTAAATGGCAAAGACCGAATGATAAAGAACTGTGTCTAAATTATGACACAGCTGAAAATATCAGTACAGATGAAAACAAAGGAGAAGCAGGGCATAATACTCAGATTATTGATTTGCTTGGTATTAAAAACATCTTAAAAATTTCAGAATTAATGAGACATAAAATCTCCCTCCGTTGCAGCTGATTCTCATCAGTTAGTTATACAAGAGCTATCACAGGAGAATGGAGCATACCATAAGCTGTTAGCTCAGAATGACTCTGCAAAATAGTCCTTAAAGCTCCAGTGACTTCTTTCTGAGAGTCTCCTAAGGGTCTCGAGCTGCCCGTTGCTGCAGGGTCAGGCTGTCCTCAAACCTGGATCTGAGCTGTGTGGCAGAAACATCCTCACCCTCCAATTTGCTTTAAAGCAGCAGTGTCTGAGTAATGCAACTTGGGCAGACAGGCCTCCACAGGGGTGAGCTGAGCTTTGTGTTGGCTTGTGTAGCATTGAGGGTGATAGGTTTATCAGCAACAAAGCTGTGGTTTCTGCCAACAGCCTTTATGATTTGATCTCTACAGTTAATGTAATTTTGTTTGCTAAAAATGGATATAGATGTCCCCACTGTGGAACAGTACTTTCTGGCAAATTTGCTTTGTGACTTTGGGTATGTAGGCACTAATGTAGTATATTGCTCCTGGAAAACTTGTTCTTCCTTGAAAATATCTCTCAACAGTGTCTAAATGTTAGTGTCCCAAACTGCCCCACTGTCTTCCAATATGAAGATATTAATCACTGTGATAGCTAATTTTCCATTACTGTAATTTTTAATAACTGCTGTAGAGAATAAGGGATGAAAGAAAAGGGATTAAAAAGACTGGGAGTCGTATTGCAGTGAAGTTAGGTATTGCAGTTACTGTGTGCTACATGCAAATTGTGTTCACTTGCAGTAAGTTACAGCTGGGTGAAAAAAAGGTCTTTCAAGTGCTCAACAGCATGTGATGAGCTGTCATCTTGAATGCTTTAAAAGAGTTCTGGAAACGAATCATCTCCCCCTTCCCACTTACCTTGTCTGAGCCAGGTGTCATGCAGCCAGCTGGAAAAGCAGTTTCCATTAGTGCTTTGCCAAATGCACCACATTCTCTGAAGCATGATGAGCCCATTTTTTTTGTGTCTCATATTTTTAGGACTGACAAGTACTTTGGTTTACACATTTGGATTCTTGATTTGTTTTGAGAATAGTCTTTCTGAATTACATTTGTTGCTTTGATAATAAGTTTTCATTGTAAGAGTTCCATTGGAAAAAAATGTGTTTTCTACCCTCTGCAGTAAAATTAAAGCACCATAGAATAGTTTGAGTTGGGTGGGACCTTAAAGGTCATCTATGCCATGGGTAGGGATACCTTTCCCCAGACCAGGTTGCTCAAAGTCCTATCCAGCCTGGCCTTGAACACTTTCAGGGATGGGGAACCACAACTTCTCTGGAAAAACTATTCCAGTGCCTCGTCATCTCAGAGTACAGAATTACTTATTTAATGTAAACCTGATCTGTTTCAGCTTAAAGCCATTCTCCCTTGTCCTGTCACCATATATCCTTGTCAAAAATCCCTCCCAGCTTTCTTATAGGCCCCTTTTAGAACTGTAAGGCTCCAGCTGATCCCCCCATGTTCTCCATATGTTGGGGTCCACCAAGCTGGATACAATACTGCAGGTGGGGTCTCATCAGAGCAGAGTAGAATCACTTCCTTCACTCTGCTGGCCGCACCTTATGGTGCAGCCCAGAACACCTTTGACTTCCAGGGCAGAAGGGACATGTTGATGGCTCATATTGAGTTTCTTGTCTGCAAACACCCTCAAGACTTTGCCTGCAGTGCTGCTCTCAATCCATTCCTTCTCCATCCTGTATTTGTGCCTGGGATTGCTCCAGCCCTTGTCCAGGACACTGAAGTTGGCCTTGTTGAGCTTCAGGAGGTTTTTGCAGGCCTACCTCCAGCCTTTCAAAGCCCTTCTGGATGGCATTGCCACCCTTCAGCACATTTGACTGCACCACACAGCTTGTTGTCATCACCAGACATGCTGAGGGTGCCCTCCATCCCACTGGTTGTGTCACTGATGAAGGTGCTGCAGACCCCCAAGGAACACCTGTCACCACTGATCTCCTCATGAACATTGAGCCAATTCTTTATCCCCTGAATGGTCCATCCCCAATTTAGGGATGAGAATGTTGTGTGGAATGGTGTGAAATACTTTCCACAAGTCCAGGTAGATAACATCGGTCACTCTTCCCTTATCCACCACAATGCAACCCTGTCAATAGAAGACCACCAGATTTGTCAGGCATGATTTGCCCTTTAGTTAAACCATGTTGGCTGTCTCAAATCACCTCTTTAGTTTCCATGTGCCTTAGCATAGCATCCTGAAGTTCTGCTTCTTGATCTTTTTGGGCCCAGAGGCAAGACTGACCAGCCTGTAGTTTCCCAAGTCTGCCATTTTCCCCTATAAAAATGGGGTTTATAACAAGAAATATGTATTTAGTTATATCAAAGCAGTCTGTGAGGCACATTGACTGCTTATTTAAGGAAAATATAAGACTACTCAGTGGACTTAATGAAGAGTTGACAACCTCAATATCATGCATAATATGAGTAAAATCAGTGAGAAAAGCAAGCTGCATTACTGCTGCCACCCACAAATGAATCCAGTAGCCAGAATCACTGAGAGTTTTTTATTCTGCATTGCCCCTTGATACTGCTGAAAAGTGGGGAATCATGAAAGGAAGAGGGCAGTGCTACCTACGTGTATAATTTTGGGTCACAACAGTTTTTGATAGTTCTCACAGAATGTTTCCTTAGTAAATGACAAGAGATGGGGGAGGGACAGAGAAAAAGGTGACTGGAATGGTGGTGACATTTGAAAGGGGAAGAGCCTTGTCACAGCCTTGACTTTGTACAGATAAGAAATATATTTTCTGATTTTATGGAAGGTTAGAAGAAACTGCTGCACTGGGCAGATAAGAAGTGGGGTTACATGCTGGTTTATCTGTAAGGAGATGTAGTGTTCCTCTCAGACCTGTGGCGTATTTAATTTAGATCAGAAAATCCTAGGGGATTTACAGCTAATCATAAACCAGCATAGATTAAGAAAAACCCTCTGAAAAATATTAGTGAGATATAATGTGTTGTATATAAATGGATGCAAGCAAATATACATAAACATGTATTTTATGTGAATTAAAGGTCATTCTGCTATACTAGTGAAGGGCATTGTAGGTGTTTATTGCAGGAAATCAAATGTAGGTGTGCTAGGGAATGTTGTTGAATATGGAGCAGGGCATGCCCTGAGGCTGTAGAGCTGGCCCCTGTGTGGGCAACATGTTTGATGGCAGGGCTTCTTTTAGTGCCAGGCTGGTCTGTGGTAGGAACTCGCCAGAACTCTGGGTTGCTCTAAATTACACCAGACCTCAGGCAGCCCTGGGCAGTATTTGGAATTCAGAAGATAAATGTTTTTGCTCTACATGTTGTTTGTTGCACTTCGTGAAGGAAATGATAATGGTTGGTAGGGTTTTTAAATTTTCATGTTTTAACTCATAGTGGTTGTGACAGTTGTTCAGTGAATTCACCCGCGTTCTGAAACAGGTGCCATATGGGCAGTAGCAGTGTAATTGCTTTGTCTGCTGCCCTTCTTATATATTGGAGCAATCTGAAAAAAAAGCAAACAAAAACACCCCCCTCAAAAAAAAACCCAAAACAATTTTTAATTTTGTTTCCCCTGCCTGGAGTCTCCGTAGCCTTTCCATTCCTGCAAGTTTTAGTGCTTTTTCTGCAATGTACAGTACACCTGCCATGCCATAGGAGCTGTGGCTGCAATCTGTAGGCATCCTTAAACTGACTTTCATCTGACTAGGTCAACAACCTATAGAATGAAGCACTGTCCTGAGAGGCCTGGGCTGAATAATCTTGCCCAGAACTGTAAGAACTTGGATCAAAAAACATCCAGCTGGTGCTGAGGCCTGTGCTGCTCTTGTGATTGTGCTCAGGTAGGCAGATATCTGCCACAACATAGATGCAAAATGCAAGTCTTATGGTGTAACTTGCTAAAAGTTACACCATAACTTGACCACATGCCTTGACCACATTTTGTATCCTGAAAGCTGACAAAGAGCTACTTGTAATGATACCTTTGGTTGTCAGAGATGTGAGAGACAAAGGGCCCAAATCATGCTGCTTCTCTGGAGGGAGACGTGCTATGCCATCCAGCTGCTGTTCTGGAAGAGCTTCATGCTGTTTTTCTCTCTGTGTGCTACATGGGGGAAAATGGATTGGTTTATGTGAATATAATTTCAAATTGTGTTTTGTTGTATTTCTCTGTTTGTGTATGTTTCGTGATATAATACTTTTTCACATACTCACAGATAAAGGTTTGACTATATAGCTGTTGCCAGACTAATGAACCTGGATGTGTGGAACTGTTGGAGCACAAGATGCTTTCCTGATTGAATAAAACATCACAAGGTGAATAATTTTAGTAGTATTGTGGGAGAATGGCAACTTTGTTTACATAAAACCTGAATTTTGAAAAGTATCTGATTCAGAAACAGACTTTAGAAAGCTTTCATAGCATTGTTCCAAGAGAGTTATAGCAAAACAAAGCAGTTTTTCAAACTTGCTACTAAGGCACTGATGTTTTTTAATGTGTACTTCTAAGTTATGCCTTCTTCCCAGTCCAAGCATAAAGATACATTTTATGCTTCTTTGGTACAGTATTCAGTTGCTGAGTTCCCTCTGGAGAATTATCATGGAGAGATTCAGATGCCTGTTGAGAGTTTCACTTGCTCTGTTTTGGCAGGAGAGGGTGTGCAAGCTGGTCATTTTGCTGGGACTTTGGTGCAGCTATATTCCATAATGCTGCTGACTGGTTCAGAGTCAGCTGCTGCCACTGTTTCAAGCACACAGGGTGACGTACCAACTTTGGTTCTTTGTGCTTATAAAAAAAGCAGCATTTTAATTTTATCCTTGGCATGCTTCATAGACTTGTAATGCTGTTCTGGCCTAGAAATAATGTTAACCATTTGCCTTTTAAAGAAATTTATAAGCTGTCACCACAATTCTCATTTTTCTGAGATTTTTTTTTTAATCTCTTCCCCACCTGTTCTAGCAATTAGTACAAACTTTGGGTTATCTTTTAAAATACTCTATCTTTGTAAGATAAATTCTTGTAGATGAAAGGTTTAGATATTTGCCTTTGGCTTTTGTGGAGCCTGATTTTATTTTTTGTCTTTAAAGAGGTAAAATGTTTTGGAGTAAGCAGGACAGGATGTTCTTGTGATAGTGATGAAAGCAGAAAATGTGTCTTGGAAGTTAAGTCACTATGTAAATATATTAATTTGCTGAATTGCAGAATATCCTGGGGTGACATGAGCAAAGGTAGAGGGATTGTGCCTTCCTGTTTCATTTTACAAACATCCTTTCACTTTCTAATTATGTGGGCTGCCTTTTGGTTAAAGGAAGAGAGAAAAGGGCATCCTGATTCCCAGCAATCTGCACTGTTGCTTTTTCCTGGGGACCCCACTAGTCAAAACAACGGGATTCGTATGTTGACGGCAGCTGAGAGACCAGAGTATGACCAGATGGCAAGGGGGAGCTGAGCTGTCTGTTTCTGCAAGCGATAGGCACATTATGGTTATTCTCTTCTGGGGACAAGGGGGTGGAAAGGAGGGGGAGGGGGAGAGAGAAAGAGGGAGATATTAGATAAACAGACTGTAGCCTGAATACATATGACATGTGGGAGGAAAGCTTTGTTAAGCAAGAACTGAAAGCCTCTCGCAGAGCATTAAGCAGCACCGCCTGTGCATTGGACTGAGCCAAACCAGAGGAAACAGGAGCACAAACCTGGAACTGCTGTAAGGCCAGTGAGGTTCACCAGGCTCCTGCATGGGTGCTTGAAACATTGAAGGACTGGAAGGTTTTGCTGTTCCCTTAGCTCAGCTTACTTTTTTTGTTGGGAAGGAAGGGTCGTTTAGCAGCATGTTTGCTGGAGGTGTGTTTTCATTCTGCTATTGGTTTTTCATCAGTTTCATATATCAGGGATAGCTTTACTGGGTTTTGGCTGTCTGCTGTGTGCACCAAACTTAGTGTAGGTCCAGTCTAGTTGGTGATTTGCAGCAGTGCTCAGCATTCTGTGTAGTTAGGGAACACATCCTTGATTACATCACCCTGAGCCTTACCTGGAGCCTGCTGAATTCTGTAAAAATTTCCTACTTAACTATATTAGGGTGTGGATTTGTCTTAGCAATGAAACTTTAGTACGCTTCTATTGGTTATTGATAACAGAGTTATTGAATCTTTCCCTGCTGCCCTCTCTGGCTCAGCAGCATAAGTTGCAATGTTTGTCCCATTTTCGTCTTCTATTTTTCTTACTGTTGTTCTTATGGTATGTCAGTAAATGAGTAACTAGAATAATTGATACTTGCATTGCATAAAAAGGAAGAGGGAATTTTCATTCTTTTGCTCATGAGATTTTTAGACAATGTCTAAAAAACTGTTAAGAGCCTTAGCAATTATTTGAGAAGGATTTGATACTCTTTCCCATGTGCCAGTAACTTTCTTTACTTCTTTCCCCTTTCTGTTTTGCTTTGGCTTTTGCCAGTGTGATTTGCTGATCTTTATTGACTAGTTCTTTTTCAAGCAAGGTGATACAAAAGCAGCCTCATCCTGTTGTTTTCATGGTGAACCACTCTGTAGCAGTCTGGTTTACCTAGGGGGGAACATAACAGATTTGTTGGACTGCAGCACCTAACACCACAGCTCAATAACCTACTGGGGTGTTTGAACATGGTCACCAGCTTGGCTTCCCTGCTGCTCCCTAGATAGCTGCTTGTGACATTGATCTGTGGGGGGTGGAGGCAGAAAGCTGATTTATAGATGCAGCCTATTGCCTGGAGGAGTGGGTTAGCTGAGATTGCATTCTGCCTGGTTTTGGTCACAACAATACAAAGACTTTAGGGGGGTCTTTGCTACACAGAAAGTGCAGCATGAAAATTTAAAATGTTGGTACTCGTACATGTGTACGAGAATAGAAAGAATTTTAAAAGCTAAGCAATCCAAAACCCTCCACAAAACAAAGAGAACACACACCCCCCTAAAAAACCTCAACAAATAATTTTTAAAAACCCTCACCAAAAACCTCACCAAGAAAAAAAAAACCCTAAAGAACAATAAAAACAAAGAAAACTACCAAAAATGTTTAAACTCTTTCTGGAAAGATGCTGAGTATGGTAATGCCAGTTTTCTATTCACTGCTTGGAAAACCTTTTGCAGTTCCATATGGGACACCATCTTTTAGAACTGTTATTTTAATTAGTGAACCAAAAAAAGCATTTTGCTAATTACTGTTGCTTCTCTGGCTTTGCAGAAGCTGTTTCTACTGTTTGATCATAGTAGAACAACTATAACTGCAATGGATTGAAGACTGACTTTTTGATTTTTATGCTATTTATAATGGCTGAACCAGAAATGCAAGTAAGTTTTGTGGTCAGCCTCTCAGATCAGATAATTTATGAGCCTGTCTTTCTCAAAACTTCTATTCCACTGTCAGGGCTCATAAAAACTTGGGGAAAACTCCATTTTGATTAGATGCAGATTTTCAATATATGCCCATAAAAGTTACCTCCAAATAAAGGGGAAAAATAAAATACTAAATTGTTTCAAGTTTTCTTCTAAAATTACTGTCATGGCATTGGGAATTTTTTAAAATTCTAATTATCAAAGCCATGTCAAAAACTACTATTTCACTTCTAATTTAAATGCTATAGTTATACGTAACAGATAAAAATGAGGTGTGAAGTACAGCAGTAGCTATACAATAGATGCCATTAGAATGGAGATGTACCATGTTTACATAATATAGAGACACAGATATCAGGGAGAAGGCTGGAAATTTCCATGTATATGTAATAATAGTAGCTAGCTCTTCCACTTTATGTAGCATCTTGGGCTCTCAAATCCATATTTAGCCATGAAAATTGAAACAGAAGCCTATTTATCAAAATATTCTAATTGTCAGTGTGAACCTGTCACTTCTGGGATCTGGCATTGCCAGGTCATTTTGCAAGTCTGATGGGTTTGCTTTTTTAAAAACAAAGGATCTGTGTCTAAGGGGTATTAAAATATACAGTTTTGGAACTGGAAGAAAAAAACTGGTTTTAAGCCAGAAGAGGTTAGCCAAAAATATCTAAACCAATATGGTGAACATAAATTGTGTCATTATTTGGTAATTTTCTGTTCTTCTGGAATTAAGTGGCATCTTTTGTTGCTGACTTTGTTAAGAGCAGAACTGTGTCCATTCTTATTGTTCTCTTTTGGATTATTTATTGCTAGTTTGGTGTGGATAGTTTTTCATTGTGATCTGCTTTATTTGAGCTGGTGGGGAAGAACCATAATACAAAGCTGCATTTAGCCACTTAGGTTTGTTGTCTGTTCAGCCATTCCAGTGTTCACAATCTAGTTGGTACTTCAGCTTACAAGTCAAGGAAGCAGTGAAGATAACAATTAGAATAAAGATTCAGAAATTTAACCTCAGGGTTTTATTCTTCTCTCTGCTCTTAAGTTACTTTAATGTTCTACAAACGTAAGGCACAGAAGCTTGTATCATATCCCATTAACATTAAATTTGATTGTCTTTGAAGTACTTGTACATAGAATTAAATAAATGAAAATAATAGACCTTGAAAATTGTGCCTGATGTCTCTGTCAATTTTCCATACGTATGAGGAAGTTGTGCTCTTCTATTTTACCCATATGTTGGATAGCTAAAGTGGGAATTGGAAAATGCTCTGCAATCATCAGAACAGAGGTGCCCAGTACTTATAAAAATGACAGAATATAGTTTGAATCTTGTCTTTGTTTTTCCTCTTTGCTTCTCTTGCTCTGAGTTCACTGCCAAATACATTTGAATGTCACTGTATCCATGCTGTTATAATCTGAGACTTTTCATCCTGTGAGTAAACTGGCAGCTATTAGTGGCAATGGAGATGTTTTTATTTTCAGCTCTTCAGCACAGCACAAGGAGTTCTAAGCATTGACAACTGCACTCTTGGGTTCATCCATATACAGAAATGAGAGGAATAACCCTGTTTTACAGTGATCAATTTTCTGTAGAAGGATGTCAACCATAATTGGAACTTAAAACAGTTCTTAGTGATGACTACTGTGATTAAAAAGCAAAGGAGTGAGATGTAGTAAGTGCCTGGCAGGACTTTTTTTAGCAGGTTACTAGAACTTTAATGTTCTGCATGTAACCTAAGTACAGTAGTTTGCTGAATTGAGTTTACTGCTACAGACTCACTGTTTACTGTACTGCTTTAATGATGCATGGATCACATATATCTTACATGAAGACAAGTGTATATGAGACTAATTTCTTTCTGAATTCTTCCCAAGTTTGGATAAGGATTTCCTTCTTTGTGCATGAATACTTAGTCCTTATATTTTCACTTTCTTAATCAAAATTAATAATATACCAGGTATGTTTTTACAGCAAGGATCTCAAAGGACTTTAGGAATGTTAGTTCCATAATACCACTCAGATAAAATGCATATGGTTGTTTATATTTTGTAAGTGAGAGAACTGAATTGGACAGATGGGGTTACTGAAAGACATACAGAAATTTTTGATGGATTTCAGGGCATTATTTGGAGATATGATGTAAAACCTATTGAAAGTGTTTGGACTGTGTCACTGGTTACCAGTTCTTTTGCAGTGGTGTTGCAACAAAACTGAGCATCCTTCAGTGATCAGGACACCTTGAATAAAAATTCAGCTTTCCCATACGTTTTCTGTTTTACTCAATCTTTCGACTACCTACAGGTTTCTTGAACCAGTCGTGTTTCACGGCTACTTGATGTAGGAGAATACTGTCATGGGAAGGGAAAGAGGACAGGTAATCATCTGAACATTTCATGTATTTGTTCCAGCTGTGCAGACAAACCAATCCCATTCTCAGAGAGCTTCTCAGAAAGCAGCTGCATTGCTTAGAGCTGGTGCCCTTTGTGCAGTCTCATCGATTGAGATCTCAGTTACGCTTGCACAGGAAGTGGTGGGAAATGGAGGCATCTTGTTGCTTTTTTTCCTTCCCCTAATGCACTTATTTCTCTCTACGGTTTTATTTGAACTTTGTTAGCAATTAAAGCTATCTTGAAGACTGCACTTAAGAAAATTATAGTTCTGTCTGAACTGCAGTGGCTCAGCTTTGCAGAAGCAGAGATAGGTTGGGACAGGAAAAGAGTTTTCACTCCCAATTCACAAAGGACTTAGTTCTCCATTTTCTGAACTGGTATGGATTTAGTTTTGGTTCTCCTTACTTGTTCCCTGCATCTCCCAAGAACTGCCCAATAAGCTAAAAGTAACCATACAAAACAAAATAAGTCTTTTAACTTTTTAGCTGAATGCAATATTAATGGCAACCAAACAAATAATTTCTTTCTAGTGTGCAGGTGGTATCTGTGGCCTGTCTGACATAAGTGTTTCTTGCTTTTTCAAAATTATTTTTTCCTGTCCACTGCAAAATGAGGTGGGAAAGACAGCATTTCTTGTCAGGAGATCTGCAGTCAGATTTCTACAGGCTGTGTTTGCCTGGGCTTGTCCATCATTCTATGTGTCTTAGCTTCCACTGTGTAAAATGAAAGTAAATGAAGCTTCCTTTCTCTTGCTTTTCTGTTTTCTTAGTAACTAGAGGAAAGAAAATTTGATCTTGAATGTAGCTTTTATAGTGTAATGGAAATAATAATGAAATGGATGGAGGAAAATGAATCCTTTTTGGCTTTTAGTTTGTGCCTTGCACTAGTCATGATGCAAGTCACACCTTTGACTGAGCAGTACCTTGCTGCCTTTGTCTGCTGGAAGAAAGCAGGTTTTTTTTCAATTTTGGGTCCTTCAGAAGATTTCTCTAGGTGTAAAAAGCTTCTTTCCTCTATTATTGAAGATATAAGTTTACTGAGAGCCAGAGAAATGGAGGGCTGAATTCTGCAATTAATTTTTATGGCAGTTAGTGCAGATGTTAGTCCAGAGTTCCCAGGACAGCACAACCATAGGAGTTTTATTTCAGCTCCTGGCAGAGTGTATGGAGATCAGTAAAAATACCAAGAACATGAAACACCAAACCCAACCCCTATCTGTTTTTAGGTCTATGGGTATCTGGAGAAACAGAAGCCAATAGGATCATACTTGAATATTTGGCAGGTTGTGGAGAACTTCAATCGGCCCTTAAGTCACTGCCTATCCATTGGGTGTCAAATAGGGCCAGGCTGTGTTTTACAGAGACACCAATTTCTTAGATATTTAAAAAAATCAGAGCTGTTAGCCAGCTTCATGTTTTAACAGAGCAGGAGGATTACTTTGAATTGTCATTAACAAATGGAAGAAGTGGGTATTGGAAAGTCCAGGAATACTTTCAGTGTTAGTGCACTTGAGCTCTGCTTAATTACACAGCCCATTTAGTACTGCTCTGTTGATAGCACAGCATTCAATTTATGTTGTTTACTTTATGCACTGGCATTTGAGAGACTCTATCTGTCAATGTAACATTTTGGCGTGTCAGTGCTGAAGATTTGCACCTCACTGTAAGGGCATGGGTGTTACTTGCTGTTGAATTGAATAGCTGCATATTATTGCTGTCACCTTAGTGGGAGCTGTGTTACAGTGTGGGATCAAATTAATCTCTTGGGCTGCTGAAACAAGGTGATTGTGCCTCTAATAAAAATTTATTTGTTGTCTCCTAGTGACATGTAAGCAAAAACTTGTAATGATATTGACACCTGGGAAACGTGTATTGCTACCTAGTATAAGTTCACTTCAGCTGCTTTTTCCTAGTAAAGTTTGTGGGTTGCTAAATTTCCCTTGCTGTCATCTTGTTCCTGTAATTTGCAATCTGTTTGTCACCTAATATAGTTGTAGCACTCAGTACAAGTTCAATAGTTGGTCCTGAATGTCTGTGACATCTGTGAAATACTTTCCAGTGATTCAGTATAAGAAATACAAGTTTCTCCTTGCCTGTGAGTTATAAACATGTTGGCTACTTACACAAAGGACAGAAAGGTAGTAGTGTCAAAAATACTGAATTTCTAACAGCTTGTTGAAAACAGGCTCTTGGACAGAGGAAAGAAACCAGGTTAGTGTTCCATTTTCCACATCTAAGGAAAATACTGTAGTGGAAGCTCAGCTTTTTCTAGGTACCAGAGAATCAATACAAGAGAGATGCTTCACATGACTGAACTACAGAAAAGTGATGTGAGCTTGCCCCTTTCAGAATCCAAAGAATCTGGTGTGAACTGAATACCTGTGGGAGAACAGTTTTATTTAGTTGTGCTGCCCATGTAACTACACGAACAGCAGGAAGACACTGCTGGTTTGATGTGATCAGCATCTGATCCATCTCAGCAAACATTCAGGCAGGTTTTCTAAGGTAGTAACTGAATAGTTTATCTGATTGCATCAGATTGAATCTAAGAAGAATGAGGTCCTTAAAACACATGCTGGTATTATATAGTAATGCCCACTATTTGTAGCACAGTAAGAAATGGTGTATTCAAGCTCCATTCTGCTTATTGAAATTTTGGAGTTATGCCTGTTGGCCAGCATCCAAATGTAATTCATGATTTTTGATGAAGGAAGATCAGCAGTTGTTCTTGGCTGTGACACTTAGTGTGTTCAAACACGTAGTTAACCTCTGGACACTCCCAAGGAACTACAGGGATACCTTGTCTAGTTGGACATGAATGTGGTGAGTTTGCAAAAATTGTCTCTCCACTTCAGTATTTCTGACTTATCCTTTGAGGTTCAGAGGTTGCAGTTTCTATTCGTGGCTGGCTGCAGAAAAAAAATGATTTTAAAAAGCCCTATTGTAGTACCCTAAATTAATTAGGAAAAAAGAATTATCCATTAAGAGCTTCTAGGTATCAATTTTTCCTGCTGTGACTGGGGGCTCATAAGAGTGTCACACTGATGGGTTTTGGTGGGCAGATTTGCCAGCATATACAAGAACTGCAACAAGGGGCTTGGCTTCCTATTGAGCTTTTATATGGGAAGTAGCAATCAAACTTTGAAGGGCCAGAGAAAACAGATCTTTGCAGTTCCAAGGCAGCTGTGGAAGGCATAGTATGCAAATATACATTGGCAGGAAATATATGGAATATGAAATCTGTTTCCTGGCATCTTCACTGGAATTACTTCCTTTGGTGATTTGGCTTGTTCATCATTTAAAAAAACCAAACAAAAAAAGTCCCTAAAACCAACAAACCAAAGCAGAAGAAAAAATGCTGAATAAAATGAAAAAGCCTTACCAAACCAGTTAGTCTTTCCCTTAGTACAGAATACTGACAAGTGATAATGCAGTATGGCCAAGGGATGTTTGTGATCACAAGAGTGGAAGTTTGCACTGGAATCAGGCAAAGCAGTCAACTTCTGTGACATTTGTGATGGTGGGGTGGAGAATTGCCTTCCAGCTGAAAGCTTGATTTTCACCCAAGAAATGTTGTTAGAGCTTCTTGTCTTTCATTCTCAGGAGCTTCTGCTGTGTTTGAGGGGAGTGAATTTTATTTAAATCCTTGCTGACAAAAACCAATGTTGTCTCTCCCCACTACATAGTGAAGCACTGGAACACATCTCTGTAGCCTGAGTTTACAAGATCCTTACTCTGCCCCAGTAATTAACAGGATAGATAGGACAGATCTCTGTTGCTCTGTTACAGGGTAAGGTTTACAGAGCAGCCTGTATGTATTCTCTGGCAAATTACAATTGCCAAAAGGCAGGTTAAAATACCAAAGAAATTTTTTCAGCTGTGTATGTGGCTGTGTACAGATTCATAGAGGAAATTATACAAATCTGATGCTAAAATTCTTAGGAATTTTTACAAAAGCTCTCAACGTTGATAAAACTACTGTCACAACATTCACAGTATCACTCAGCACTCTGTCCTTTTTAGTGAAATACTTGTACACCACTTTCAAATGTTGCATCCTTGAAGTCTCCAAGAGATTTATGTTGATGGCATGTACAGAAGATTTATAATGTGTTCAAATGCAGAAGTGGTGGATGACAGGACAAAGTCAAATACAGGAGGATTGAGAACAGAGCAGTGAATATTTGTTTCTAGCTCCTTGTTCTGATTGGTAGACTGACTGCTGTCAGACTGTACCACTGGTTTAATTTAGTATGGTAATTATAATATCCCCAAAGAAGTCACCTAGGTGCTACATGCTTTCTGCAACCATGAAGTTATTTTACTCTGTACTCCCTTTAGCTGCATCTTAAAACAACTGCAGAAAAAACATCAACACTCTGTATACGAGTAGCTCACCAAACCTCTGTCCATTTGCTCCTTGGTTACAGAATAAACCTGTGAAATTTCTTGAATTTGCCCCCGGGTGCTCTGTGAAATTGGGCATCACTTTTATCAGTTTATTGAAAGCCCACATTTATAAGATCAGCTTCTGGAACTTTGAACTTTGCCTGGCATGGAGATTTTGTTTGGGAGTGATTTGTTTGGATCTGTATATATGCAGAAGATGCAAAAGGCTTTTTCATACTGAAGCTTTCTCTGAAGTAGAAAGCCAACCAACCTTTTGATGTCATTCTTGTATATAAATGGTCTGAGCACATACACGTTGATTTTTCTTGAGGGTGTACATGTTTAAAAAGTCATGATCTTACTGCAAATGTTCACATTTCTTCCTACTCACCACTTAGCTGTGTCTAAAAGGTAGAACAATATTAAATGTGACCATGCATGTACAACCACAGGACTGATTAGTACTTTTTGTTCAGTTATCTCAAGATACTCAGGCATAAATGAGGTATTACTTAGGACCATTTTGCAGCTCTTAATAGGGTCTTAAAGGGTCTGAACCAGCTTCTGATCCTGTAGAGAGCTGTGAGCTGTTTCTGTATTGGTGACAGTTGCTTTTGGGTACTAACCAACCTACAGTGAAATAAAATGACTTGGTTGTCTCTATAGTGTGGACATCAGGGGCTTGGCATTAACTACTTCAGTCTGGTGATCTATTCCTGTTGCACCAGTTTACCTGCACATGTAAGTCTAGCTCGATTTGACCCACATCACACAGAGTCCCGAATCTGTGTCCTGTTCTGGTCTGTTCATTCCTTCAGCAAAATGTGAATATTTGGAGTCCTGGCTGTGTCTTCGTGTTCATATGCTAAGAAAGATTTTGCTCTGTCACACAGACTTTAGTGACTAAATTGAAAACTGATGCATTTATCCAGTACAACTGGTTTCATGTGAGTTTCTGGTAATTGCATTTCACACAAATAAAGCTGACTTTTCTGTGACCAGGTACTGCTCTGGAGGATTTAGCTTTGGTTTTTCTTTTGTCCAGGTTTTTATTTTTCTTTAGTGAAGCCTTGCCATCAAAACAAAATGTGCAGGAGTTAGATATTCTCTGCAACATACCTTCATTACTAGAATAATTCCTTGAAGGGTGAGATTGGGAAGTATAATATAATCTGCAGTGTCATCTTCAGGAGGTTGCAGGAGGATTATTTTTATGTTTTATCTATATATAGATTTTTTTTAATTTAATGAAAATGAAGGAAAGGTTTTGGTTTTTTCTAGAGAAGAGTTTAGAAGTTGCAGGCCTGGGTGTAAAAGCTTGCCTGTAGCAGATACAGGTGACTGTGGAAAGCCATTGAGACTCTGAGGTCTGTAATGTGTGCCATAGGGATTTTAATGTCTTGCCAGGAGAAATGAGACTTACCAATATTTTTTGAATGATTCCCAATAAATTCTGAGTTCTTTAAAAGCAATCCCTGAAACAATTCTTGAGAATAACCACAGAAGTTGCATTTCCCTCTCTTTAAAATATCCCTATTTTTAAATTCTAAATATTAAAAAAATACATACTGTTAAAATAATTGTTTTGAAAAGTATCCCTAGAGCTGTTTATCCAAATAGCAGGGAAGTATTTATGGTATTTAGGCAAGAATAATCTGCTGTATTATTTCAGATAACTCTTGCTGTATGTAATTTTGGGAATACTTTAATCCTCCTAAAAATTCTTTATCTTTTTGGGGTACATGTCACCATTGTAACTGTAATATATTAAAGGTACATTATCTAATCTGTCTGTTAGATATCTCAGTATCTACATGAAGCATCCATTTATTTCAAATGTGGCTTCTTTCTCCTTTCCTTCAGAAAGAAATAGTACTGCAGTGTTACAGTAAAGCAGGTCAGCTGTTGTAACATGCTGATTTCTCTAAAGGAGTTAAGGTAGCATATCAGATTTAGATATTTCCCAGTTTTCAAAGGTGTTATATGATGGGTTGGTTCTGGCTGGATGCCAGGTGCCCACCAAAGCTGCTCTCTCTGCCTTTCCTTGGCTGGTCAGTGGAGAGAAAATATGATGAAAGGCTTATAGGTCAAGATAAGGACAGGGAGACATCACTCACTCATTACTGTCACAGGCTAAATAGACTTGACTTGGGGAAAATTAATTTATTGGCAATCAAATCAAAGTAGGGTAACTGGAAAATGAAAACAGATCTTAACAACACCTTTTCCCCACCCCTCCCTTTCCGTGGGCTTGACTTTTGAATTCCTTTCCTCCTCCGCTCCGGTAGCTCAGCAGGACAGGGAATAGGGGCTGTGATCAGTTCATACCAGGTTATTTCTGTCAGGGGGAGCCCTCCTCACACTCTCCCCTGCTGCAGCATGAGGTGCCTCCCATAGCCAGCAGTGCTCCCCTAACTTCCACAACTTGAGTGCTTCCTGTGGACTGCAGTTCTTCATGAACTGCTCCAATGCAGGCCAGAGTTCTCAGAGAGCAGCTCCTGCTGTTGCTGATGGGATCAGCCTTGGCCATGGCCAGTGGTGGATCCTCTTGGGAGCCAGCTGGCATTGGCTCTGTGGGACATGGGGGAGGCTTCTGGCAGTTTCTCACAGAAGCCATCCCTGTCATCCCCTCGCTACCAAAGCCTGGCTGCACAATACAGTGGAGAAAGAACACACCAGCCTTCCCAAAAGGAGAGGGGCCAAAGGCATAACCTGCCAGTGACAGACAGAAATACACACAAGCACAACTACAAACGAGGAATTGTTCAGGAAATGCTCTAAAGATGAGATGGTTGTCTCAATTAAAAATTATTTTTAATTGGTTTGTGGGTTGGTGGTGGCTGGTGTGTGGAAGCTGTAGGAAGTAAATATCATGTAATTAAGGATGATCTGAGGTTCTATACCTTACTTGCCTCAAGATATTTTGAGCTGAGGATCTTACTGGATAATGTGAGGAGGCACACACTGCAGTTGGTGCAACTTTTTGGGGTTGTTCTGAAGCTTTTTTTTTTTTTTTTTCTGCATTCGTGGTTTTTGTAAGTAACATCTTGGAGTAGTTTGGGGTGTTTTGTACTGCAATCCCTCCCCCAATACCTCGTCCCTCAATAGATATTGACAACTTTTAGTTTTAATTTGACCAGGTATAGTAGCAGTATGTTTTTTCTATTTTAATTGCCTTTTCCTGAGTAGGGAAGGTAGTAAGTAATAAGTAAGGGGACATGCCTTGAATAAAAATGCATTCTATCTAATCTTTCTGTGCCTGGTGATGGGAAAACAAAGAAATTATTTATGTATGAAATTTTGGAATATGTTAAGACACAAAGGCTTGGAAATCTGATGTTGTCTTTTTGTCTTGCTATGTTAGTGAATCAATTTTAAATTTTCACACCTTTCGCAGATGGCTTAACACCCTGCTTTATTCAATCTTTGAAAGGCCTGGTAAATACTTTCTATTATAAAGTATAGAGGGCTTGCAGTAAAGTTTTTTATATTATTAATGCTATATTTAAAGTGTTTTCGTTTGCTTTTTACTGTCTTTAAGAGGAAAACAAAGATTGAGAGAGAAAGTATTTGAAATATTTGCAAAAAAAAAAGGCAGAATTAAAGTGAACAGAACTTAAGAAGTTGGTACAGATATTGGAATTGATTAATTACAGGCCAACTAGTGCAGAAACAAAAATTTTGATCCTGGATTTGTTCTTTCTCGTAGCCTCGGAGGCTACATCAAGTAGGAGTGATCTTGCTTCAGGAATGAAATCATCCTTTGTAGTGCTGTTCTGCAGCACTGCATGAAGGCTGTTTGACAAGGAAGCAGTCTCCTGATGGATGCAAATCTGCAGGACAAGATTTCTTTTTGTGGTGACCAAAGTTGACCTGTTCATGGTTCTGGCATAACATCAGAAATACTCAGTCTGTTTGTAGCAATTTTTTCCCCATACCATTGATTGGGTCTTTCTTCTCTTTGCATTCCTATTATCAGTAATAATAATTGATAATCAATAATGATTGCAATTGGAGAGAGACTGTTTACAAGTGTCCTAGGACAAGGGGGAATAGCTTGGAACTCAAAGGGGCAGATTTAGATGTGACATTAGGAAAAAAATTCTTTACTGTCAGGGTAGTGAGGCACTGGAACAGGTTGCCCAGAGAATCTGGGGATGCCCCATCCCTGGAAGTGTTCAAGGCCAGGCTGGATGGGGCTCTGAGCAACCTGGTCTAGTGGAAGGTGTCCCTGTCCATGGCAGGGGAGTTGGAACTGGATGATCTTTAAGGTGCCTTCCAACCCGGACCATTCTGTGATTTTACTGGGATAATGATGTGAATGGAGATGTTTCACTTTACCTTGTAGTGGAGAGAAAGAATAGAGGTGTATGGATATATCTTCACATGCAGGTAATTTCTGCTCTACTCCTACAAATCCAGTCAATGGATTGCTTGGATCCATCAAAGCTATGGATGGTTGTATATCTGTTGAATTTGTGGATTTTGTCTGAGGAGGCCAACATAGTAGTTTGTGTTGGAACTATTACAAAACCCAGAAGAGCTTGTGATTGCCATCTTCAGGCTGAGTGGCATTCTCATTGGCTCTTTTGGGAAGCCTTCTGTTTATGAGTTTATATATTAACAGGACATTCAGAATGGTTCTCAGGGCTCAGAAGCTGTGCCGAATTGATCAGTTGCATTCAAGTCGGGGCAAACAGTTTATTTGTCTTCCAAGTCTGTAATCTTTATATAAGAGGTAAAAAGATCCATGTGTCCATTGAGTTACTCTGTGCAGTCTCTATTTTCTGCAGTCCTGCTTGCTTCTGAAATGCTGGAGTGACATGTTATTAAAACAATACTTGCTGTTGGTTATATTAAGTGTTGGCAGGGGAGATGCCCAATCTGCATCTTTTTGCACGTGGTGTTTTTGTTTATTAAGCTCTCTTTTCCGTCACAACAGGAAGATCTGAGGCTGTTTGTACATCCTTCTGGCACAAACTGGGCTGCATTTTGGCTTTCAGGTTCTGCTGTTGGCAGTTGTGCTCCACGTTGGAACTGTCGCTTCACCTCCCACCACCCAACTCAGTGCAGGGTCAGAATGATGTTTCCTCTCAGCTTGGAAATGTAGAATCACTTAGGGAACCCTGAAGTGCATCTCTCTGGCCTTGCTAATTGATCATTCTTCTTTCCACCAGTCTCGTATTTTGATCACCTTGGTCTGAGAGGAAATGCAAGCAGCTTTGTACAGCATTTTGGGCGGAGGGGGGTAAAAAGCAGAATTGTCTTCAGCTTGGAAATAGATGGAGCCATTTGTATGCAAGACTGTGACCTGCCTCTAGGCTTAATATTTACAGGCCATTATCTCCAAGCACTCCTACTATGTAAAATAAAGCTCCAGGCTGCTCTATGGGTATACACAAATGTTTTTTGGATTGGTGACAAAACCACTTGAAAACCAGAATCTTCTGTAAGATGAAGATTTTGAAAGGAGACACTGTGTAGAAGGTTGAAATGCTTTTGAGCATTGTGTCTGTGGGCAATAGGTAAGTTGGGACCCAGATTCCAGGGATAAAGATTACAGTTAAGACAAGTGAGTATCTGCACCTGGTTTTGAATGTTTTGGTTACCATTGCTTGGAATTCTAATTGCATCTATATTTAAGATTTAATTTATTAATTTTTTTAGACAATGACAAATTATAATCCCTTGAGGTTCACCTGACCTACTTCTAACTGTTGGTTTCTTGCCATCAGCTTAGCTTTTCCAGAAAGAAGCCTTGTATTGATGCAAGAAAATGAAAAAGGTCCTACCAATTGCTCTCTGTCTCTTTTGTATAAGTACTTCTGTTTAGTGAGACATTATGATATAGGGACACTCAAAATCATGGAACATGCAGCTTTAAGGCAATTTCTTTGCTTTTAAAAGACTCCTTTTTGTGAAATGCGGTATTTCCTTATTCTGAAAGGATGGTGCAGCAGTGTATGTTATTATTGTAGCATTTTTCAAGAGTTTTTATTTGTTCTATGTATACCTTCTTAACCTTGGCTTACAGAGATATCTGGGTTTTTTAGCTATGCTTCTTTCTTTCCCTGTATGTAATTTGAAGCTGGAATCATCTTCTGAAAGTTTTTGTTGGTTGTGAGTGTTATTCATGACTGTGACTCTGTGTGTGAATTCAGCTGAGCTACCTGAGGGACCCTGATGCTACCACACCTCATACCAATAATGGAGAAACTAGTGGAAGACCTGATTATTTTTTTTTTTGTTGTTGGGGTTTTTGTTTTGTTTTGAGGTTTTGTTTTGTTTTGTTTTTCAATGAAGGAGCTATTTGTTCTGGATCATTTGCTTCCCTATATGCTATACATTTTCTTGTCCTTTTGAATTCTTCTCCTAATAGATTATTTTAAAGTGACAGGGGGTTGGAAGGTTCAGAAGTTTCTGATGGATGTGTGTCTATTGTTGACAATGCCTACATTTTTAATTATTTTTTTTAATTATTGGGGTGTACAATATTAATTCATTACAATTGAAAACCTGAGCACAGAGAAGAGGGGACATGTTGTTGACATAAATAATTTCTTAAACTTGCTTGTACTTGACAACATTTGTAAAAAGGACCATGGAGAGCGACTGCTGATTCAAGAGGCTTGTAAAGGAGGGCTGTTGGTATCAGTAGCAAAACTCCTCATCAAACACAAGTTCTCAGAAGAAGATGATCCCATGTTTTGGACACTGGATGACATAATAGGGTCACGTGCTCTTTGGAATGTGTGTCAGAGTGCCTGTGAAGGTCATAAAGCCGTATTAAAAGTTGAGATGCTGGCAGTCACTGTTCTCTGTAAGTTTTGCCATTGCTTTGAAATTTTACTGTGAAGGTCTGTGACCAGATGTTACTGATAAAAGTGAAGTGAGAAGTGGGAACATCTGTGTGCTGTGCTGCCTGCTGGTGAAGTTGTTCTGGTCAAGTGAAAGATAAGACCTTTAGGGTTTAGTTCTTCACTTGTAAATTTCCTTTATCCCCATAAATTCTTTCAGTACTGAAGAGCTCTTTGAAATTTACAGACTGAAGTACTGGGAATTAGAGTGGAAATGACTATCTGGTGGAAGAGAGACCCAGTCCAGAATCTTAATTTTCCAGGAAAACCTCCCTTGAATAATAACTCATGCAGAAAGGCAGGTTCAGTCTTTAAATTTTAGTGATTCTTGCCTTAGCTAAGTCTGTGAGATTAGGTTAAATTCCAGAAGCCTTTTCCAGATATTATTAAACTCAGTGGAGGCAATGCAGATCCAAAATGTTTTGGATTAAACCTTTCCCATGATAAGAAAAGCTGAATAGTATGTATTGTTCCAGAGACGAGGTTTATTTATTCCTGAGCAAGAGAACTTGACTTTGAAGTTGTGGATAGCTGACAATAACGAGAACTCTTTATGAATTTTCTAGTGGTAAAGTATCTTTATCTCTATTTAAATATATCCTTTAAAATTTCCCACTTCTGTTTCCACTCAGTCCTGCATCTTTAAAATATTATATAGTAATGGCATCAATGACATCATTCTTACTCTTAGTAGAACTTGAATAGAGAGCCCAGAGTCTCGGTGAAGACAAGTCTTTGAAAGTTATGGTTGTGGGGAATGTGAATAAAGCTTTATCACGGAGGCTTACTAAAGCAAGTGAATAACCTTGTTCCTCTGTGAGTCCCCCCTTTTTCCCCCTTCTCCAGATAACAATGCTTAAACTTTACATAAATAGCTGGAATACTGTGCGGGACCTGATAAGCGGATTTCTTAATCCATGCTGAGTCTCCCTTGTATCATATATCCGTTCCATTATCTTGTGGAAATGCTTATTGCAATTTCTTCCATTTAGCCCCCTATATATGTTATCTATAATGCATAATGGAGTGTGTGTATGAATGAAGGACAATATCCCATAAAGCAAGAAAATGACTTGTAAGTTGCAAGCAGTGGAGCCTTAATGGTATGATCTCATTATCTTAGAAAAAAAATTTCTTAGCATCACCCTTTGTACTACTGAGCTTGATTTATTTTTCTTTCTTTTTTAATCTTCCAGATATTTAATCAAGCTATGCTATAAAAGAAATAATGATGTTGAACGAAGTTATTGGCTGTGTACCGTGAATTCTTTTTGTAAATTCCCATTTAAAGGAACATTATAAATTTCCAGTGTGTTTCTGATGTGAGAAGCATCAAATTAGGAACTTTGAAGTAGTATAACAGTGGTAAGAATACATTTCTCCTCTTGAAGAGTTGTGTGCTAAACTTTGAAATACACAGTGTACGTGTATTTGAATTTCTGAGTGCTCTAGTTTACTGTATGTAGATATTTTAAGTTCTGAGGTTATTCAACAGCATTATTTTAAGAGGGATTAACCTAAGGTCTTAGCAAATACTGGTGTTCAGTTGCATTTGTGTAGTCTGCAATGCGCTTATTTTCAATCAAATTGTAATCAGCAAATAGGTGTTAGACAAGCTGCCTTGGGTTATCCAGACAGCCCTCTGTCATTGGAGGGTTCATCTGTTTTGTACAGAATGGAGGCATTTCTTCTCATCATTTAAACATTTTATTTGCCTGTACTTGCTTTGAAGAATTTTGAGTATTGGAACTTCGTTCTTTTCCTCTGGAGACTGTTTTGCAATTTGTTTCTTTTCTAGGTGTTAGAGTTGTCTACATTGCCACATTTTTCTTTTCTATAACTGTTATTCATGCTTGCATTTACCACAGTAAATAATTCCTTTCAGCAATTGGGGTATGTGTGTTCTTGTATTTCTAATTTATTTGTTCTTCAGTCTTCATTTATTCTTCTTTCTTTCTTCACTATTAGGCAAGCTGTGAATATCCAGTCCTTTTGGTTTGGTTTAATTTTAAATATCCACAGAACAGTCCTTCCAGACAGATAATACTTTCCATAATTGGAAACCTTCCATTTGTACCAATATCTCTTTTAAGAATGGAGTAAGTGGAGTCAAACTAGAGACTCAATTTTAGTTAGCCTTTAGGAACTCCAAGAATTAATACAGTTGTTACTACTCCTATTAGTAACATTGGTGACCTGTATCTGGTTTGTTTGGCTGCTTCCTGTAGATTTAGTAGAGTGGCACATAAATGCCTCCCTTAGGTGAGTGAGTATTGGAGTTTCCAGTATCTCCTCAATACCTATCTGCTTTTCCTTTCTTTGCTCCTTCTTCTAAATGATTTCATATTTGGCAGTTTTTGATGTATTGTTTCAACTTGACAGCCCTGTTTATGGGTGTCAGTGGACAAAAGTCTTCACTGGATTTTTTTAATCAAAACCCTTCATTTTGGTTTTGTAGTTATGACCAAATATCTGTCAAATCTGTCCTTAAACAAACAAAGCAAAATACATTGTTGTTTCATGTCAAAAGTTATTAAATAGTTGTCAGGTACTGCTTCATATGCAACAACATTTCTGTCCTGGGTGACAATCAAAGTGGTTATTGCATATGCAGCATTGAATTTTAAAGAGCTTTTAGATACTTGGTGAAATGCTAGCTATTTTTTATTTCTACTGGAATCTAAGTGTCTTCTACTGTGCCAAGAAGCATTGAAGGGGTATTATAGTTTGAATCATTGCAAGGTTCTGTTCTGTAGTCTTTCTTTCTAAGGTTTCCTTACTTCTTAAAATAGCTGTAGTAAATTTAATGTTTCCAAGGAGTATTATTAGCTTATTGAAGCTGGAACATAAGCTTCTGGAGACATGGGAATTATAAAATCTTTTTTGTAAATCACTAATGGCACTGCAGGTAAAATGCCCTTGTGTAAATGAAAGCTAAGTTTTGTGGTGTGTATTTTCAGTCATCTCCCCCACACCTCCTACTTTTATGTATACAACTTCTCCTAAAATTAGTCCAAATTATGTGGTCCCCGTTGGTTGTGGGAGGACCCTGTTATGTCCAGAGCCCCATTCAGGTTACTGGATTTCTGTGTTCTTACAAGACAACATCAAGAAATGCACTGCAGGGCTTGCCTTCAGTGAAATTGTTATGCTTACATTACTTTAAATGCTGTGTTTGCTGGCTAAAATATTCAGAAATAATTCTGGAGATCTGCAGCAACGGCTGATTGGGATTGCATATTTCCACCTCTCTGTATACTTTCTTTGCATACAAAAAGATCTCTTTCCATGCTGTGGTTGCTTCTTTTGAAACACCTGAGACTGTAATTAGGTGTGAAAAAAGGAAGTTGCTACCTTTGTGTATCCCCCTATGCCTGATTCTGGGATTCTTGGTGTGTATGGTACCTAAGCATGAGCTCTTCATGATTTTGTGTGTAATGAATATTGAACATGGGTAAAATTTGTAGGAGTTCATTCTCACAGGTTCTGGGAGCTCTAAAATAAAACATTAAAATTAGAGGGATCTGTAATATTGTGCAGCAGTCACTCTCCTGTTTTTCTACATCAGTGTAACTGCAATACTGTGTATATTGACACTGCCTGACATCTTAGTGCCTGCAGAAATGTTTGAGTGACTGCATGAGTTAAAACGAGTGTATTTGTAAGCATTGAAACACAGAGATTCTGGGAAGTGGATGTGGCATAATTTGGAAGGAGGTTAGGAGTTTTGAGGTTAAGCCAGCCAGCATCTATGAAATGGAATTAGTGCTGCATGCTTGGAGTGAGAAATACAACTCTTTTTCCTCAATTCACCTTAGCCACTGTTTTTTCTGCTGTTCATGTCCCCTTGCATTTGTGGTATCATGATGCAGACCACTAGGAGGACAAGCCAACAGCACTCCGTGTACTTTTCTGGACATATTCCTTTATGCATTGTCCCTCCTTATTTTTGGTGCAAAAATATGAGCAGGGTGGTGGCAGGGAAGTTAAAACTGTTCCTGGAAGTTAAATCTTTCCTGTTGACTAGAGTTTGCCATAACATTTGTTCAAATTCTTAGGCTGCTAACAGTAAGAAAAGGATTATAATGTGACTGCCCATTTTGTTGAATAATAGCTTGGTTGAGGGAAAGGGGGAAGAAATAGATGTTCTTGTTCTTCCCTGTACCTGTGTCACTTCTGGCCAGGAGTGTTCTCTTAATTCCTTTCCTTTCCAGCACGGGCTGTCAAACTCTTAGCTCCATTCTGTTATCCTTCATTACTTCAATTGCATTTATCTTGCCCTGTTTGGGTGTGGACTTCACGAACACAGAAAAAGGAGAAACCCACAGCCAGTGACTGGTGTCAGTTTAAACTGCTGTGGGAGGAAGAAAGTCTACTTTTACTCTGCAGTAATCCATTGCCTTCCCAGCCAAACTTAGGAAACAACCCCAGGGTTTTAGGGAGGCACTTGACAAGCCACTGTGACAACTCTCCTGTGCAGAGGGAATTGAGGGTTTTCCTTTGCGAATAAACCCACTTCAAGGGACTTAATCTACTGAGAGCCAAGTGAAGTGTGAAGCTTCCTAGAAGGTAATAATTACTTTTGTGTAAAACAAGGTATGAAAATAAACATCATTACAATAACTCAGATAAATTATAAAATGTCACCTCTCTGGCTGCTTACAGGCTGTGAGAAGTTTTTGAAGTGGGAAGCAGAGACTGATAGTGATACATCTTTTTATGGAAACATGAAGGCTCGGAGGTAGTCGTTGTCCTCAGCCATGAAAGTGTAACAATGACCCTCCTATTTGACTGGAAGGGGGCTTTTATGCTTTGCTATATTGAATCAGAGCAGTATAGTCTTTCTTACCATTAAAATGGGTCATTAGTTGAAAATGGGTTCAAAGATATGTTTCAAGACACATTACATATAGTGCCAGATTTTTGGTAGCAAAGCTCATCCAAGTATGTGGGTTCTCTCTTGCTGGTTTGGTGCTGTGTTGTGAAGGGATTAAAAATCACCACAACATGACTCCAGCTGAGCCATTGAATGAGGAAAACCAGGAAAGGCTCCTTTGGTTTTTATTCCAAAGCAGAATCAGACTTTAGTCAGACTGACCTGCCTTTCAAATAAAATGAAGGATGAGAATCCCCCAGAGGTTTCTTGGGGGATTTTTTTATCACCTCCAACAAGAAGCAAAGGCTTTTTTTGGGTTGGGAACTTGGGAGAAAATGGGTTCCTTCTGGACACAATTCTTTTCTGCATCTGCTCAGTTATTCAGGCATCAAGTTGACATTGATATACATCCCAGCCTTTTTTTAGATTATCAGTTTTCCATGCATTTGGACTTCATGTTGGAAATGTGTAAGAAGGAAATAGGAAGTCTTTATCTATGTGCTTCTTTCCCCATTTCTCTCTTTAGGGTAGATAAGAGCATAAAAATATATACATATTTGTGCATTTAAATGCACACACATACACAAAATCCAGGTATGTAATTAAACACATTCACTCAACATAAATAAAGATTTTTGTTTATTTATTAATGGGGAAAGAATTTGAAGCTCATGAAAAGAAAGAACTACTCAAACAAAACTGAACTGTGAAAAATAGCAGTAGGCAAATGCAACACCTTGTTTTTTCTTCTTTTCTAAAGCTGTCTTCTGTTCGTAAGTGGTTTTAATTAAATACTGTTTTGAGGCATGTGACTTACAGTTTTCAAAATTTGAGCCAAAACCAAGAATAATTTGCTGTATTTAATGACTTCCAATTTATTTTGTAAATAACATTAAATTAATAAAAAAATGTGCTGTTTTGTTCACATAAAATTATTAATGAGCAACACATTTAAGAATACTAAATCTGCATAGAGAGATCTTTCCAAGCCACTGTGTAATTAAAGTTTTTCTTCATGAGTCTGGAGTACCTTCTTTCTTAATTGGATCTAGGAATGACACTTCTGTGTTGTTAGTAAGCAGGGAATCACTGCTGCATCTTGCAATTAGGTGCTGGAGGAAGGAGGCAAATGATCCATTTTCCTATCCTTTGAGAGTATTATAGTAAATATGGTTCTGTTGAGAAAAGTAGAGAATGAATAATGGCATATTCAGGAGCAAGCATCGGCAGAGCAGACACTCAGGAACTGTTTTGAAGGCAAACTAAATCATCATAATGTGCTTTTCTTATTGGGGTGATGAGAATTGTGAGAATGGGACTAATAGCACCTGCTGGTTTGCTTCTTGGAGAACAGAGTTCCTGAATGAGTTGTGAGTATGTGTGGCTCAGAATCCTGGGAGAACTTCACAGAGATGCTACACTGTGAGTTTCTCTAAACTTCTTTTGTTAATACGTTGTATGTCATTTCCCCTCTTTAAGTGACAGAAACCAGGTCATCTTTCTGGCTGTACTAGTGAATCCTCTGGAATCTTATCCTGAATCCAATGAATCAGTTTTGTTCTTTAAATATCCTTACCAAAGTTTCAAGTCATGTTTCTGTGATGTAAAACTAATTCACAAGCTTGTGCTTTGTGAGGAGTTGTGCCGAAATGTCAGGATCTTGTTGAGAAATTGGAACTATTCCATTGTTATTTCCACAGTAGAAGGAGACTATTGTGTCAAATGTGTGCTGTAATACCTGTAATGCAGGTTTATACCCTACCCTCTCTTTTTGCAAGTATATGTTATATCTACTGTCTGCACTTGGTGTAAAGCCTGACACTGAATTACAGAAAAAATTTAATGCACTGTATTAGAAACTCATATGACTGCTCTAGTCTCAAAAAAGGTTGCTCCCTTGACATGGTGAGCTTCAGAAATTGATTCAGGTGCACTGAGAATTGATTTGAGGAGTCTCTCTGGCCTTATGGGACTACAGTGTAAAGAAAGCTCAATAAAAGGATGTTGTAAAAGCAATCTGGAGTACGAGGCAGTATCCAAGATCAAGGAAACTGGAATAGGTGAACATTCAAGGGGCACTCTCACTTTGAATTTGTGCTTTAACTGATTAGGAAAACAACATGATAGTAAAAGACTATTTAATGGCGCAACTTAAATTATTTCTTTATTTATTCTTCAAATCTTCTCTTCTTTTAAGCTAGATCTTTTAGAAGAATACATAAGCCACAATACTGAGGCAGTTCTCAGGCCTACTCTTTCTTCTTTGTTTCTTGCTGAAAAGTCTTGTCTCAGTTGTACTTGTAGTGTTTTTTGCTAAATGTTTTTTTGATGACTAGGAAACTCTGCCAAAGAAAATGGTGTAGTTGGCTATACATTAAAAAAGTATTTGCTAAATGTGCCAAACAAACTGAAGAAGGCAGGAAAATGAATTTTAAAATCTTGAACAAAAAGATGTATCTTTTCTACTCTCTCGTAGTCAATAATCTTAATAATTACAGGAATAGGGGTACTACTACTACTACATAAAAATTGATGCTGTTATTTTTTAATATCTTGGTTTGCATACTGGAGGTCAGTAGAAGTTTATTCTGAAGTAGATTGTAGATAACCTCTTGAGACAGATCCTGGGCTAGAATACTAGACTTTAACATGGGGAAACACTGTAAAAAAAATAAATCTTCAAATAACAGAGAAGCCCTTTTGATTCAAAGGCTCAGTAAATTAGCAGATTTGGTAAATGGAAATTCCTGTTGTACAGGAGAGTGAACAAATTAAATGCATATGGCTCTTAGGAGGTAAGAAGTTATCTAAGGTTTTAGAATCATGGATAGAAACATTGGCCTGTCAAGTCCACTGTATTGATGATGAGTTCTTAGAGCTATCTCCTTGTCCTCTGGATATATCATTCAGTTATGTCCCCTCCTTAGATACCTTTTTTGTTTTTTAGTTCTCTCCTGGGATTATTTTATGAAGTGATTTTCTCTACTGAGCATGCAAGCACACTTGTTAGGATTTGATATATGTAAGCCACATATTTTATGATGGTGGATGTGTTCTTATAGGATTCCTATTGATTTTCTTGTGTTCTAGTCGATGATGAAGTGAAGCGATAATAAAGCATGGATGTGCTGGGTTTGTTTTCTTTACCTCTGCTGTGACTTAGACAGGACGTGGTAATTTTTTAGATATGCCAAGTGCAGTGGAGAATTAATCTTTCTCTCAAGTGAAACAATGTAGGATTACAGCAGTAAGTGCTAATACTTGCTGCATTTATTCTTTATAGCTAGTGCTGCTTTTTTTTTTTTTTTTTTCAGTCTTTCTTTTTTTTTTCCTGAGAATCCTCAGCACTTTTGTTTTCCCTTTTACACCATACAAAGGTTGTTTTGAATCTTTGTTCACTTATTCCTGTTTCCAGCAAAGCCACTGCTAGAATCTGTGTTGGTCAAAGTGAAGGTCAGACACAAGCATATGAAACAAATGCAGTTTGATCATGAAGTGATGTCAAACACATGTTTTTACATGTATGAAAAAATGTTTACCTACTTACTGGTATTTCTGAAGTAGTCTTGTCATTGTGCTACTAAGATGAAGCACCTTGACAATAATTTGCTTGGCATTGGAAACTTATATACTCAGGGTCATTGGTCTTTGATTTCCTGCTCTTTTGATGACTGGGTGTTTCCAAATAAATACCTGGTTTTGCTGGAACACATCACTTTAAAATATCCTTAAAAATAGAAAATAAAGTTGAAATTTACATATTCTGTCAGTTAAAAGTAAATCTTAAAGGAACTGGTGAAATTTCACAGGGTGAATGTGGATATAAACAGACTGGAGGTGTAACAGTTGCTGTCACCAATGATCACAAAATGAAGTAGAGAGGAGGGGAAAGTCATGTGATTCATTAGTATTTATTTGCAGACTCTGAGAGGATGCTCTACCTAGTACTAATTGAAACATTTCCACTGATTACCTAAAAATATTTTAAGTCTATCAAAACAAAAAAATAAAAAAATCTGCCTAAATCTGGAAGGAGAAAAATTTATTTTGACCAATGGAAGCTCATATATTGTCAAGAAAAAAACCAGAGCACATGAGGACAGTGCAAGAGCACTGGCTGTATGTTATTGCCTTCTTGGGTTTGGGTCAGTGCCCTGAAATACTGGCATTGCTGCTCTGTTTCAGATGAGTCAGACCTATGTCCATCAAGCAACTTTGTAGAATGTTCTCCTCCAGTTGGTCAAAGCTGGACTTTGCACTTTCTGCCTTTCTTGAAATTTTCTCCTTTTTCTTTTTTTTTTTTTTTTTTTTTTTTTCCTTTTCTTTTATTTCTTTGTTTCATCTCTGAAAGTTAAAAAAAAAAAAAAAAAAAAAAAAAGAACAAGACTTTATTTCCTAGTGAATAGAGATTGCATCTCTCCTCCCAGGGCTTGCTCAGGGTCAGTAACAACTTCTAGGAGAATGATTTATTGACTTTTCTGCTCTGACCAGAATTAAAACTGTCACCAAAGGGCCCATAGTCCCTAGACATCAGCTTGGCCTTCTCAGTCAATCTGCCAGAAAGAGAGCTTTAGTTACATAGCAATTAAAAGACTTATTTCATGGTGAGTAACTAAAGGAAAGTGGAGGTCAGAGAGAGAAAGGTTAATGTGCTGAGGCAGAAATAGTGCAAAGCACCAATTCTGTACTTATATATAGAAGTCTCTCCATCTCTTCCTGTTGTTTGTTTTCCACTTGTGCTTTGAATGTTTCTGTTTATTTATTGAACCAGCTTTGAGAACTTTGGAAGCTTTATGAGAAGGTTTAAGATTACTGGGCTTTAAGTGCTACTTCACGGTATTTTATTAGATTAATGAGGGATTAAGGTTTATGTGATCATTTTTTACCATCCTTGTTTGACCTCCATCTTTTTCCATTCCAGCTGTGGACCTGTTGGCCACTTTAATCCAAATTTGACCATAAAGATAACAGCCCCCACAGTGCATGAGAGGGGGTTCATAAATGCTCTGCTGGGAAAAGAGCATCACAGGTATAAACTTTACTAGGCACCAGACTTACCAGTGAAAAAACTCTGTTGTGACAATTGTAGCCTAAAGAAAATTTTAAATTCAATTTTGCACCTCACTGAAAACCAGCTATCACAAAAACCTTTAGGAAAATTGACTTCATAGTTTCTTTTTCTTATGGTCCTGCTTGTTTTGCCATCAGCCTTGTGTTTAACATCCCTGGAAAAGAGCTGTCCCTGTGGAATTTAGTGCAATGTTCATGTAAATATCAAAGGCATTTCATTAATATAACACTTGTCCTTGGAACCAAGCTCAGGCACAATCAAAATATGAGGATTCTCTTTGTTTTGCCTTTATGGCATTTTTGGAGAAAACTGGTGTCTTCTCCAGTACTGTGATATGCCAGAGGAATCATCTTATGCTTTTTGGGTGGCTGGGTGAAATGCTGTGCTTTTCTTATTGCTGTTGGTTTGTAGCTCTGTCACTTGGTGCCTGATGTATCCCATGACATCCCAACAGACTTCAGGTCTTACAGAACTGCCATTCTGGCAGCTCTTGGATAGTCCACCAGGCCTGTGGAGCTGGCACTGGGAATTTTACCTTGTCAACAGGATTTTATCAGGGAATTGTTCAGCAGAGCTGAGTATATCCCTTTCTTAGTGATAGGGCAGCCAGTTTTTAATTGGATTTGTATTTGAAAATACTTGCAGGCGTATTTTTTAACCAGAGCTTCCTTTCTCAGCTGGTTTCCCATGGTGAGGAATTGGTGTCAGAACTCAATACTACAGTGGCATTGGGGATTAAAATGTGATTGGAAACCTGTTTTGCTAGATTCAGTAAGTGCATGATGTATATCATAAAGAAAATAATAAACTTCATTGAATATGTTGATCACAAAGGGATTAAATAACATCTCAGACTTGCTGAAGAATTCTGTGACACAGCTGTGAGTTGAAATCCATATTTTTGCATCTCAGTGCAGTGTTTTAATGGCCAGAACCTGCAACTGTTTCACCAGAGAAATGTTCATCACTACAGCATCTGTATTCCAAACTGACTTTAGTATTGTGGATTAGAAAGTAGACCTCTTTTTGGTTGGTTTTTTTTTTTTTTACTAAATCCTCTTTATTAAAAAAAAATTTTGCTGGAACTTAATACCCAGAAGTATTTTTCAGATTTATAGCGAATAGTGAACTCAGTATGAGTTCCTCCTACCTTGGTCTACCAATGCATCTTAGTGTGTTCATTGCTGAAGCAAATAGTCTCATGTCAGTGTGAAGACTATTCTACTTGTCTGAGAGAATTTCATGTGGGGTGAGCAAAGACCCTTAGAGCCAGTTGAAGAGAACCTGTTTAATTCAGTGTGCATAGTAATAAATCTGTGAAATATCTCCATAAGGTTTTTTTTGGTTGGTTGTTTTTTTAAGTGCACAACTTGAGACAGCCAGAGAGTTCTTAGGGGAATGTCCATTTGTTTCCCATTGATCAGATCACAGAAAGCAAAGTATAAAAGATTCATGGCAAAGTAGAAAGTTAGTGGCAGTGTAAATTAAAAGCCTTAGATAAAAATGTTTTAAAATTTTAACTTTCAGTGTTGTCATTAAACCAAATTTGAAAAAAAACCAGCAATTCTTCATTTTCAGGTTTGGACTAAAATCTTGGTAGCTAACCTTGCTGAAGCTGAGGTAGAAGTGGGATTGTCAAAATAGCATGTGGGATGATACAGACAGTGGTTCATATTGCAATTCACAAATAGCTGGACTTGCTGGGATGATATAGAAGACAGTAGTGGGCCCCAATAAAGCAGATTGTGGTTTCTGTTAATGCCTGTTTATTCATTTTCACAGAAGGTGGGCATGGGGCCTCAAACATGGGTCTTTTCTAGGTCTTCATTTACAGACAGACAAGAAAAGAAAGGGCTAGAGGGAAAGAATTAGGAGGGAATTAAAAAATTGATTCAGACCTAAAACCAAAACCAGAAGAGTTCTGCTTTGAACCTGTGAAAAGTCCTGTGTCCCTTGTTAGCACTTTCCTAGTTTCTATAAACATAAATTTACCCAGCTTGTGATTTCTTTGTAGCTGCTGTCATTGCAGCTTCATCCTTGTGTAAGATGCAAGGCAAAGTCTCTCAAAGGGACCATACAATTTACTAGTAAAGCTGCTTGTACCATAAAGTTACTTTTAAAATAAAGACCTTTCAAATTAGTCCTTGAAGTGGGTTATGATCTTCTTAAGTGATATCTTAATGAAATATGTTTCCTATTATAGTTTTAGGGTTTCATCCATACTCATCAGATTTTAATTCATTGGAAATATAGTTTTGACTTCTTTGGACAGTGCATGTGACCTTTAGTGAATTTTGTGCTTTTATGAAACTCATGGCTCTCTAAATTAATGATGACATAAGAAAGCCAGGTCTTTAATTTGTTATAAATTTTACTCTGAAGTGATGTCTGTCAGTGATAATCCTACAATGTAAAAGAGTGTTGGCAGCAAACGATAAGAAATGTCAAGGAAAGGGCAGAGATAGGGAAGAGATTTTTACATACTGGTATCATGCTATGTCCTCTTTTTGATAAGCTGTAATGACAGTGGCTGTAAAAGCTGTCAGGGTACTGAAGGGTCCTTCTTGAAATGTATCTCTCCTTTATCAACAGGCAAGGAAAAGTGTCTACTTGCACCTATACATGTGTGGGGAGGGATAAAGTCTCATTGCTTTTATTCTGGATCAGAAGAAATGATTAAATGCTAAGTGATATTCTGATTCTCATTTGTAATTAATGCATTTCCACAAAGTCTTTGGTGCTGTGTGCATAGTAATTTCTCCTGCATCTATGGTGTAAAATTAGGGAGCTCATGTAATTATAGATAACTTAATGGATATTGTTTTGTATATATTATGCAAAAAAATTATGTATAAATTATGCAAATAGATCTGTTTTAACCTATACCTTTGATGTATAAGAATCATTCCTTTGGGTTGGAAAACCTCTTATGATCATCGAGTCCAGGCATTAACTGGGTACTTCCAAGTCCACCATTAAGCCATGTCCCTAAGTGACACATCTAGACATCTTTTAAATGTCTCCAGGGATGGTGGTCAGCCTTCTCCAGGGCTTGACATTTTTCCTAGTATCCAAGCTAGACCTCTCCTGGCATAACTTGAGGCCATTTTCTCCTGTTTTATTGCTTGTATTATTCCAAGGAATTTTAGTTAACTGAAAGGCATTCTGAGAAAGGGTTGAAAAGAACCTTTGCTTTTAATGTCTTTCCAGAACTGCTGCTGTAGAATGTTCCAAATGCAGATGCTCTGGGGTTTCTAATGACATCTAGGAGTGTTAGATGTTTTAGGACATAAACATGCTCAACACCCTGTCTTCATGTTATGTCCCAGCTTCATGAGACACTCGTTAATTATTTGAGATATTAAAATACAAGCAAATGCTCACAATAAGATTGTTTTTGGGAAGAGGCTTTTAGTCAAAATGAGATAAATGAGGGATAGGATTTTTGTCAAAATCTTGAATTCTTTGATTGGGTAAATTTGGCAGTTGTCTAGTATATCCATGCCCTGCGTTTTAGTGTGTCTGTTTCCTTTGCTCTTTTGTTTTGAGAATAATACTCAAATGTTCCCTGCTGATGTAACTCCTTGAAAATTAGAGAATTGTGGACACACTTAGGTCCTTTGTTTTTCAGTGACATTAGTGAAATTATTTTACTAATCTGGAACTTAAACTTCAGTCTCTATATGAGTTTAACTTCCAGAGCAAACAATAAAGTGAGAAACCCTGAAACAGCACATGATTAGAGATTGTGAAATGTGACATGAAAGTGTCTGGCCTGTGGGGATAAATACCCCTTTAATTTTAAATGCAGCTAAAAGGAAAGAAACAATTTGAACACAGAGCTATTCTATTTTCCCAGTCTGGTGACTTCAATGGTGCTGAATTTTTTTGGGTTTTTTAAATGTTTCATCAGAATAATATCTCATATGATGGATTATCCAGTCTTCTGCAGGTTGAGAAACATATTCAGATGTAAAAGAGCAGGTTGGCAAAATCAGCATTCAGGTTCACTGGTACAAACCCCTCTGAACATTCTGCTTTTATGGCTGATTAATCATTTAATTTCCAGCACCTAGTATGAAAATGTTCATTTTTTTTTTTTTCAGTGACTGCTCTGGCCTTTCCATTGCATCATGGAGCCCTAGCCAGAAAACTTGTATAAAAGAAACATGGAAGCAAAAGTGTAGCATCAATACTGCTGGTCTGGGTTGCAAAAGTAGCATCTTAAACTCGTAAATTACCAAATAGTTCTTAGAAAAACTGGAAATGTTGACTGTAATGTTTTGGAAATATATCCCCTAAATCAGCACTCTATTAGTTTTGCTGTTGGATGGATACTGTAAAGGCCTTCCAGAGCATATTTTTAATGGGATTTTTTCTGTCTGCTTCCCTGCCCTCGCTCATATATTTTTTCCCAATGCTGTAACATAACAGTTTTGATGAAGAGCCTGTGATGGCAAGACTTACAGACTAGAATGTGTGAGAGATTATGATGTAGCTAAAACTTGTGTGATCAAAGATACTTCTTGTGTTTATGATGGTGGCTCACCATATCCTCTGAGATATGTACAACTGCTATTTTAGCACTGAAAAATGGCTTCAACTCTTCTAATCCAGGAGAGATACAAATGCTGGGAATCAAGATGAGGCCATTACTGTGACTTAACAGTTTAAGTCACTCTGGTTAATGTGCCATTTATTTCATTCCTAGAAACAGGATTTCATTCTGTGATGATTTCCCTGAACATTTCTTTATCTTTTGAACTGTCAATTGATAAGCTGCCCTCCAGGGTAGAATCACTCAGTGCTAGGTGCAGTCCTCAGTAACCTGGAAGGCACAGGGAATGAAGAGAGTTCCTCCTCATCTGCTTTTCTATAAGGTAAGGCTGGACTGGCAAAGTGAGGACTCCTGGTGCTTGTTCTGTAGCCTAGCCAGCCTTCTTCTGCTTGCTGAAACACAGAGAGATGTTGTACATCCAGGGTTCTCATTCTCCTGCTGCTGCTTAACAATACAGCATGCTATCCAAAAACTTGGAGAAGCCTTTAGGGTCCCTTCAGTCATTCAGCCCTCCTTCCTGCCTTTACCTCTGCATATGCAGGTCATGTAAAGATCCCTACATTAAACACACAAAGGGTTTGGGGCCTTGCTAACCATTGGGAGTGGGAGGTGTGTTTAAGGACATGGTTGTTGCTTTGCTACTTAGTTCAGTGTGTTGTTATGCAGTCCAGAGACTTGGCTGGAGTGCATTTTACTTTCCCTTTTGTGCAGCAGTTCATATCTGATGGAACTGAATGGTACTAGTATTTTTTGGCACTGCAGAGACTGGTGAAGCTTTGTCTGTAGATTCTGGGCTTGCTTCTGCCATTGATGTAGTGCTGTAAAAAGGAACAGGTACCTCAAGTCCTGAAAGTGGATTTATCAAGAAACTGCTGTTAAAGCTGAAGGCGTCAGATTTAAATGGTGTTTGGTGAGCTAAGGATGTGTACTGGAGAGGGTGAGTCAAAAGGGATCACCTGTCATTTGGAGTGCAAATTGTGAATCCTAGAGATATTATTTTTATTGAAATGTAACTTAATGTACATTGAGTCCTGTCTCTCTTGAGACTTCACTCAAAGATCTTTGATTTGATTCTAGAATTTTGGTTTATGTTTGAGGGGATGCTAGACATCTTACTGATTACAAATTTGCTACCATGGCACAGCTTTTGATAGGCAGTATCAAAAATGGAAGCTTCAGAATGTCACGGGAACAGCTTTTAACCATGGACTTTTGTGTCCCTTGCTGCCAGAAACCTTTCAGTTGGTATTACTTCTGTGGTGTGTGGCAACTGTGCTGAGACCTAAAGGTTTAATCCTTAGAGCTGTGAAGTCAGTGGCTCAGCTCTCTGGGTCATCGGTGATGCAGGATGAGAGCCTGAAATTGCAATTCCATGGAGGTGCCATCATGGCAGTCTCTGCTACAGGGCAAAACTGGGCATCCTCAACATAGGTCATAGTTGCTGAATAAAAAAAAAAGCAGGGCTGTCTTTCTGTTTTGCATTTTATATGTATTTTTTAAATCAGTATTGCACTCTTGTAGTTTGGAAAAGTAACGCTTCAGTTCCTTTCAATAATGGAAAACATCTATCTGAATCCATCATTTAGATTTCATTTAACATACAATTCCTTCTTCCTCCATCTCTTTCCTTGTTTTGTTATCACACAGGATACCAGGCTAAGGATGAAGAAGAGATGATAAGCTATTGAGTAGTCAGCCTGGGGCAGGCTAATGAATTAAAATGAATGTGGATTAAAAAAAAGTCACACCAACACTTTAAACATTATTGAAATAACAGGTTTTATTAGGCTGAAAATGTCTACACTGGTATTTGTATAAGTAACTGTTCTCAAGAGAGATCTGTGGCTGCTTCTGTGTTCCCATATTCTGTTCATTAACTCATTATAGCTTAACAAGGCATTTGTTACAATGCTGGGTGCAGTATTTTCATAAAGCCTATGAGTGAAAATGGACAGGCCCAAAACTCTTAGAAAAAGTCTCCTTGACACTCAGCTAATGCAGCCATAGCAGGATGAGAAAGGAGAGTGTGTGCTGCCTCTTTTGCAGTTTATGACATAATTTGTTAAAGCAACAAGATTTTCTTGCTCTCTGTCTGATGGATAGGCCAGATAAATGAGAGAGATAATAGCTCATTGTTTCTTGCTCTTTGAATGGCATTTCTCTATTGTCTTAAAGCCTCAGTGAAGTGAACTTCACACAGTGGGCTTTGTTGAAACAAAAGCACTTGTGCCCCATGTCACCAAGAGAACTACAGTGGAAATGCTAATTTGATAGAACTGAAAAGTGTTTGAGGTGGAGCCAATAGGCTAAATATGAGATACTCCCCATCAGCTATTTGCAATCTTTGGTTTTCTGTCCTGAGTGAACGGCCTGTTTCATAGGAACATCAATTTTTGTGCCTTGTCATTACACCAATTGCATCATGCAGTCAGATTTCAAATGCCTTAAGAGTAACCATAGCAACTGCAGGCCATTTAAATAAGCTGAAAGAAAAGGAATTCCCTCCTTCATAAAACCCTTCAGTCAAAGGTACAGCAAGATTCAGATTCTCCTCTGCTGCACACTGGCACTGCTCCACTGGATTTTATGGTTCTGTGCATTTGCACAGGTTGATCTGGTTCTAAAAGTATCTACAGAGCAAATCAACATAAGTGGGTGTAGCTTCTGGAGGAAGACAGAGCAGTGACTGTTGGCACAAGGATAGATTTGTGCTTTGTGTATGTGCCTGCCTGTCTGCTCAGGCAAGCGCGGATGCATCCGCTCATTCCCTTCCCCACTCCTGAAAAATGTCACATTTGTGGCTGACACAGAGCTGCTATTGCTCTTGTGCTCTTCTTACTCATAGAGTGATGTCATAGCCTCCGGTCCTAGTTTGACAGTGTTTGACAGTCACTGTAGGATGGGCTATAAATCTAATCTTTAATGTTCTGAATCAGAATTTTAATGCAGTTGGGTAGGCCCAATTCCAAATGCAACATGCTACACTTGGCAATATCATGGTGTCATCCATGCAAGAATACAAGGAGTAAGCCAGGTTTGAGTGTCTTTTTGTTGTGACAATGAGAAAAATCCAAATTTCCCTATTACTCCGAACCTGAATTTAAGCTTACCATAGCTCTTACCTTTTGCCTGTTCTCTTTGTTTCCTAAACTGAAAATCAGGGTGCTGTATTGTTAGGGAGACCTGAATGTGTTATGGAGAAGATTTATCCATCTGCTCACTGGTTCATGGAATAATTCCCCAGATTCACACTTACATTGATTTCAGTGATAGATGGTGCTGGTGATTCTAAATGTCAGTGCTTCTTACATCTCAGGGTCTCTTAATTTTTCTCCAAGTTTATAATGCAAGAGGAAAAATGCATTTAATTTAGATCAATCTTTAACTGTTAAGTTTTCTGAAAAAAAGACTAAGCTAGGTAAATAATTCAAATAAGCAATTGTTCCTAACTCGTAAGCCAAATGTGCTAATGAAGCAGTTATGAACTGACTGGAGATTTTGCTGTCTGAGCTGCTTATTAAGAAAACTTGTTCTCTATCTGCAAAAACACTTTAATTGTCTTGTTGGGCATATCAGTGAGAATTAAAAACTAGGCTAAATTTCGAGTCTATTTATAGACTTAATAGCAAAGAATATCTTCCAACATCTTTCATTTAGGACTGGTATTTAAAATCTTGGTGATTTTAAGTTATTAGACTTCCAAAAACCAATTCACTATTAAGGAATGATTAAGAAAGTGATTTGAGTACTGGCTATTAGAAGCTTATTTGGCCTTAGAGCATTAGCATTCTCTGCTCTTTGAAGACACTCAGGCAATTTTTATAGTGCCTCATGCTTAATGCTTTTTACAATAGCCATATTGAAATACAGGCATTCTCATCCTTGTTGGGCTAATTGGGAGACAAATTGGATGTTGACTGAATTGTTTACTAGTCTCTTTCCTTTGAGTTTGGTCACTACCAAAACAGTGTGCATGTTTGGTTTTCATCATTCTTTCTCAAAATTCTTTTAGGAAATTATTCTTGAAACCCCTTCCATAATCACACTAATTTTCAGATATTTTCCTGCCTAGATTCCTCTAGTTGGGCAGACTTCTCCAACTAACTTTCCTAGGGGGCTGTCATTGAATGTGGAACAACTGCAGAGATCAATAGTCTCTGTGGCAGTGTGCTGAACAGGCAAGATTCACAGTCATCCCAGGAAGAAGGGTGTAAAGCTCCCTGACCTTGTGGAGACAGAAAAGGAAGTGAAGGTGACATTTATACCTCTTGGCAAGGAAATGAGGATAAAAAGGAAATATAATATATCTTGGGGACATCACCAGTTATAGAAGCTCTGAATTTATGTCTCGTTTTCCATGTGTTAAATAATGTTGTCATCTTTCTAGCTGTGCAGAAGTAGTGTTTTCTCTCCCCTTGCCACTTCAAGAGTTGCTCAGTTTTTGATCAATTTCTTTTTTTAGGTTCACTGTTGTTCCGTACATTAAAAATTTTCATCAACTTTTGGTCCATAACCCACTTGGAAAAAAAAATATTTCTTCAGTTTCAAACTTCAAATTGTTAAATATTACCAGCAGCACCTATTGAAATCAATCCTTTCCTATTTTATTCTTTGTTTTATAATGAGATAGAGATTAAATAATTCATCCTTTAGTAGGATACTTAAGCCTAATTATTCAGTGCTGCCACTTCTGCTGCCTGCACTTCCAGATTAACATCAATATTATCTAAAATGTCTCAGATTAAATGGTTTGATTTAATCTAGAGAAAAAGAGAAACAGAAAAAGGTACCAGATGAGAGCATTTTCACACCTGGAGTGTGAAAATTCTGGTCCACAGTTATTGCTCTCAGCAGATAGCATTTTACTGATTTCAGTGATCTTTGGAGTGGGCAGAGATAAGGTAGCAAAGTGCAGCACAGCTTGGTGGTGTTTGGAATCTGGAGTTAGTTATAGCCCAGGCTGTTGTATAAGCAGTGGAGAGTTTAGGGGTTAAGAAGAGACTTAACTGTTGTGGGATGTAGAGAGAAAGTAACATTTCCTGTGCTGTATTTCATGTATATCTGGTAGGACCATGATAGTTTGAGAGCTGAGGTGATATTTCATTCAACATTTAGAGAATCTGAATTCATCTCAGTCTCTTCCTTCTGAAGTGTGGCTTAAATTTCTGACTGGTGTCTGTGAGCAGGTATTGCTTCTCTGGGCTACTGTAGGCTGGCCAGCTGTTAAGCCAAAACATTGCATGTAGAGCTTCTTGAAGAAGAAAATATTTGTACAATGGGCAGCAATATAGATATACCATACACATTTTGACAGAGAAATAAACCCACACATTTATACTTCCAGTCTGAATTTTTTAAGGTGGTGATTTACAGCCCTATTACCACTTGGCAATCTGAGGTTTAGAGAATAATATCAAGCCATCTGCTTGTGCCCCTGTAGGGCAGCTTGTAGCCGTGATGCTGCGTTGCAAATACATCATTGCAACTCACATGCTGAAAATCCTGTTGGATTGCATGTCTTGGATCCCTTTTTTTTTTTGTTTGCCTGCAGGATGGTGGCAGATGTGTCAGACACACATGTGGGTTTTGTGTGATTGACTGTGCTGTAAATAGTTGAAATTATGATCTGTGATATTTTTTGCTTTTTTCTTTTTACATAGCCATGAAAATGGAAAAGAGGTCTTTGAGGAAAGGCTGGCATGCAATAGAAACAAGATGAAATCATTTTTAGAGAAGAGAAATGCTACTTCTCACAAATAGTTTTTGAACTAATTGGCTTGCTAATTCGTCCCTTGATATCATATTCCTCTCTTACTGGTATTGTACTTTGATACTACACAAACTAATTGAGAATTTACCTTACTTTGATCTGATTTCTTTGCTATGGATACTATGCATACTACTCCACAGCAAATCTAAGTTCAGATATGCCCTACCACTGAAAGTCTCTCCACTTTGGTTTTTTCCCCTCCTCTCTTTCCTGGCAAATCTGTGAGGATTGATGTTCTTCAGAAAAGAAGACAGATTGCACTGAATGTTGGTTGCAGGGTTGCTAATGAAGTTTCTGTTCCTACCACACTTCCACAAACTGCTGAGATCTGATCTCTGTGGAACTAAGATTTGCCACACTTGCTCCGTGCCAAGGAGCATGCTATTGTGAAAAATCTGAGAAGCAGCCTTTTCAGAGCCTGTGTGGTTATTGAGGCAGGTGCAGTTACAAGTGGTATTACTGCAGTTCCCAACTGGAGTGCACTGCTGGCATTGCTGATGACTTCTGTTTTAAGCTGTATGTCATTAGTCCTCTTGGCTTCAGGCTGTAGAGAGTAGGTTCAATGGGAATAACACTCAGGAGGTGACTGGGGTCAGCAGTGCTATAGGTAATAAAAGTGAGAAGTGGGCAGATAATATAAATGCCTGTTTTCTCATCATTAATGTGATATATCATGTAATCTAACTGTTTTTAATTATTCATTATGTTGGAAGGGTTTGCAGTAACAGACAAAAAGACAGCATATCTTGGAGCATAGATTAGGAAGCCATTCTGAACTGCAGACTGTGCAGGAATTAGCTCTTCATTTTGCCTCCTTGGGTTTCTCCATGTAATGAATATTTGGTTTGTGATGTCCCAAAAGTGTCTTGTGTTTACTGTCATTACTCATTCATAATCAACTCTATAAATGAATACCTGGCAAGGAGAATATTCCTTGAAGGACTGGGGACAAAAGCTGGAAATTTCTTCCGTGTTGATTCTTGTTATGCCTTATTTATGCCTAAAATCACTTTAAAATATTCTGTTGAAAGTGGAGAGAGAGTTGCAGTAGCAATAACTGCATCTATTCAAGGTTGATGTGTGGATCACTTTTTGAAAAGTTATTTTAGTTTTAGGGGTAGTTTCCAATACAAATGTATACTGTATTGTTTAAACAATATATGATTTACTATTTATACTTCTAAAACTGGAGTGTGCTTTTCCTGTTTATCATCATATGTACAATCTTACATACAAAATGAAACTTGATTCCCATATTTGTGTTGGTTTTTTTTTTGACAGGGAGGTTTGAATTCAGATGACTTCTGTTTCAGATGTGAATGCTGTGTTTTTGTCAGAGATGTAGTACATTTAGAAGGGATATGCCAGCAGATTTTCACTTAGATTTGGGTCATGAAGAAACTCGGGATGTTGGTGAGGTTTACTCTGGTTTTATGCAAAATTTTCAGGCTAGATCTGCCAGGCTAAGTTGTTCAGTTTTGGATACTGAACTCAGTGGGTCTTGTTTTCAGTCAGAAAACTACTCTGATCTTCTTGTCTTGCTCTGAAAATGTGTCAGTAAAGATATGGACATAGTCTGTAGAATAAATAAGGAAGGAATGACTTCTGTGGAATCCATGTGTTTTCAGGTATGCAAATACTGGACAGGAAAATAGAGATAATGATGAAATGAGGCCTGGCAGAGACTTGGAGCAGACCCTCATGAGGCCATGCATCAAGGATAGCCAGCCCAGCTTCCCAAACTTGCTGCTGTACAGAGATTGAATGTAGAAACCATGCAGGATTTCAGCTGCCTGTGTGGAATCAGTGCCAGTGGGATGGCTATTCCTGCAGAGAGGCAGTGTCTTCCTGCACACCTGCTCCATGACCCTGTGGGGTGTGTTACTCCAGTGGTGAGCTTGAATAGAGGCAAGCTGGATGCAGCTCAGGGTCATTCCCCACATCCGTGTGCTTGCCTTGGCACACACAGCCACATGCTGACCATAATCCTGTATTAGTGGTGTTGCCAGCCATTCCCCACAGCAGCAGACACTGATGTCACAACTGGGAGATTATGTCCTCTTAGGAGATCTGGCAGGAGAGGGAAGGCCAGATTAATGGAGCAGGTAGATGAGGAGAGGAGAAATTATTTATTAAAGCCTAAGCCTTTATCTAAATCACATTGGCTCTTTCACAGAAAAGTTCCAACCATCACAGACAAGATGCTCATAAAAAGTGGGTTTTCATTTATTTTTTGCAAGTCTGGTCAGGGGATTTATCTATAAATGTCTACTGATTTTGCTTTCCCCTCCTCCTCAAACAGACTTGTTCTTCTGGACTTTTCTTCCGTGGCTTCAAGGGATTCCTTGTTTTTTTCATTCAGTATAGATGCAAATGCTCTATTCGAGGGCCAGGTTGGGAGGAATATATAGGAATTGTAGTAGTCCACATTTGGGTGGGCTACAAGGGCAAGCTACATGATTTCTTTCATATAAACTGTGTATTCCAAGTTAACATCAGAACAGTTGCATTGGGGTGTATTGCTATTTTTTGGGGAAATGCTGTCCATTGATATAGAATAGTATTGTAACTGCAAGTATTATTTTTGATATAGCTTTATATTTATTTTTGTAAATGTACAGGTGTATCTCCCTTCAAAATCCTGTTTTATTTCCAATCCAGTAATTGAATCTGATCAATACTTCCTCAAATGTTACAGGTCAGGAAAGACTGTACATGTCACTCTCCAGAAGTTAAATCTGAGCTCATGGCCTCTGTGATATATCTGCAAAACCCCTCTGGATAAGTCTGCTGCTTCACCAGTGTAATTGAGAAAAGGATTTGGCTACATGGAGGGGTTTTTTAGGTTCCTGAGGGAGTAAGGTATCTGTTCTTTTTCAAGGGCAGTGGCCATAGGGTGCTTAATTTTCTTAAACTGATTTGAAAAACCCTGACCCAGTATGAATACTAACATTTGAGCAGGAAATAAGGGTGAATTTGTAAATCTCAGTAAAGAGGTTTGACTCAAAACTTACTAGAAGAGAAAAAAAAAAAAAAAGAGATAGCATACTATGATTACCAATTAGAAAAGTTTGTGGCCTTTGTTGAAGCTGCAGAGATTTATACCATCAGTTATTTGGTGTAGTAAGTTTAGTTTTAAAATTAAAGTATATCCCCCATGGAGGCTCTTCAGATCAAGGAGAGGGGAAGTATAAAGGGAGAAGGAGGCATAAAAGGAAGGATGTATTGGTATTTTTCAGACATTAGAATTAACTCCTGTGGGGTCTGGGCTGGAAAAAAAAAAAAATAAAAAGGAAAACACAACAAAGCTTTGAATTTTTTTTTTTTTTTTTTTTGGTTATAGTATGTGAGGTGCAAAAAACTGATTTCCAGGTCTGGGGTTTTTTTTAAATTTTAGGAAAAGCACTGGTCTAGTCTTGTAATTGTAATGCAGAAGTACAATTAGTTTACTGCACACCTATGTCCCACCTTTGGTGTTTCTGGCTTTCTGCTCATCACTCAGTGTGATGTTGTGCTACTGGTCTTCTGTTAAAAGGCTTGGTGCTGCTTGGATTTGCCTCATGGTTTGGTTTTTTGTTACTGATTTTTATTTTTGGTTCCTATGGTTTTGCAGAGTGCAAATTTGAGATTTTCATCTGAAATGTAAATTGTTCAGCTAGGCTCTTTGAATGTTGTGGTTTGAGATGGGTCAAAACCTGCTCCTTATCCATCATCCCTGGGCCAGGACTGCTTCAGATCAATTGCATGGGAGTAGCCAGGCAGCCATGGCTGTGTAGAATGATCACTGGGATAGATATACTACTTAATTATACAAGTATTAACTTACATGGCTAAATCAGCAACTTGTTAATCAGTTGGACCATGTGTTTTTAATACCTAGATTTCTTCTTTTTTAATTTTTTCCCTGGTGTTTGTTTTAGTTTCTTCATGATTTCAAATTACGGATGTTTTCATGAGTGTTTATTATTAATAATTTGTTCTTGCTTTTTAGTGTTACTTCTTGCATGTGCTTTAGAAATGCACATTAAGCTATTCAGTTTTGCTGGAATGGGGCTTTGTAGACAAAGCAAAGACAAATTCATGTTCACCAACAGCTTTTGGTAGAAAGAAACATGTTCACAAAATGTATTCCCCTGCACATGGGAAGGGAAAAAAGATTCCCTGTGTCTGATTCACTCATGCCTGACAAGGCGAAATAGATCCCATCCTAGATTTAGAATGTCAAATCCCAGGAAACAAAAGTAATGAGAAAAACACTGAATAGGCAATGAGCTTGTAAAAATGCAGACAAAAAGTGTGAACTTGGTGCAAGGTTTTAAATGTTGTGAGTTGTTCTTCGGGTCTTCTTGCAAGTGAGTGTTGCATGCCTGGTGGATTAGGGGGCTTAAGAGGCTCCAGTCTCTCTGGAGGTCTCTTATCTTGTGCAGGCAGCTCTCAGTCTGCTTTGTGTACCTGCATGGAACTCATCTGCTCTAGTGGTGTGACCACAGTGAAAAGGGTGCCAGTGGAGCAGGAGGCTACACATCTGAAAGGGGGAAAATGGAAAACAAACCAGAAAAAGGGAGTTGAACACCAAGTGCAGTAGAAGTGATAGGTGCATCCTGTTTGCTGTTTGTCTGCCGTAGGGAGGGAGCTACATTGCTTTGCATATCCCCTTGTTACACTACATCTGCAGAGCTGTAGGGGCAGCAGTGGGAAACCCTGCATCTCTCCTGACCTGTGAGGAAATCGTGCCTTTGAACCGTTAGCGTTTTTGACCTATTTTTTTGATATTTATTTCCTTGAAACCATTAAATGACTCTGAAATAAAGCCATTTTGACTTCTCCAAGCTGTGAGCGCTGAACAGGTTAAAAAAGGAAACAAGCTAAAAGCTCTGTTTCCTTTGCCTGAAAATCCACTGATGCAGGATGAAATTAAAGGCTATAAATAGCTCCTGTCCCTTCAGCTTCATCATGCAAGCTTCGGCTGTGCGCAAGGATTAGAAGAAGACAGAATGGATTTCTGTGTGGCGTCAACAAGAGTCAAGGATTATGCCCACTGTGCACATTGTATTGTTCATTTCTCGTGGGCCCTTGCAGGGAAATTAAATCCCTTCTGATGCTCAAGGTGCAGGAAGCAGAGTTGGCTTTGAGCAGGACGCGTGCATTGCAAAGCAATTTTACACAGTAGCACTTAGCTTCCTGTGGGTCTGCTGCGTCAAGCCCTGGCTTGGTTTTGTACAGACAGCCCAGTACAGATGATAGCAGCAGGGGCTGGGGCTTTCCAGGCTTTGAGCTGGAGTGGTATCCGTGAGGTTTATTGCCACTGAACACATTTTAGAAATAGGTTGGCTGTATGTTTGTTTGTCATGTTGCCCCTTTTTCACTCTGTTTTTGCTGAGCATTGCTCTGTAGTGCCAGAAGGCTTTCACAGAGTTAACTGCAAGTAGACCCTTGTGATAGGTATAAGGTCTTGAAGAAAGGATGCCAGATCTTTCCTTAGAGGAGCACTCAAGGTTGCCATGACCTTAGCAGTGTGAAAAGGTTTTTTATCTCTTCTCTTCTCTCCACTTGTCTTTCTCACCCATACATTGTGTGTGTGATTAGAAGACATTGTTTCAAGGAGTGTTATAGTAAATTCCTCTTTATTAGTTACAAAAAAATAGAAGCACAGAACAACAGTATTTGTCGAAAAGATAAAGAAGAAAGTAAACAAACAGCTCCTTTTTGGATCAGTTTATAAAACTTCTGTTTTTTTCATGTTCCTGTCCCATGAGATGCAGAAGCCCACTTGCTTCCAACTCCAGTATGTTTAGATGAGATTTGATAGTGCAAAGTAACTTTCAGAGTTTGATCCTCAGCTTTATATATATTTAGAGCTGTATAATGATAAGTACTATTAATAGCTCTGTTTTTTATATGGTAATTTCAGTAGGGAGAAGGGCAAGAGAGGAGTAACTTCAGACTGATGATTCATTGCTATATAGCTGTTGTCTGAACATTTAAATAAGAAAATACTGGTAGTATTGTTATTAGCTGCTAAAAGGATTTTATGTACATGCTGGTTTTTTCACATCCTAAAGATATCTGGGGACTTTTAGGATTGTGGCTTTGTTGTGACAACAAAATTCTTTCACTAAAATCTCCATGAATCAGCATTATTGTGGTATGATAACTTGCTCCAGTACTCAAATCTCCCCAAGTACCTCTTTAAGGAGAAAAATGTTGAGGATGAAGACTTGCAGTAGTCATGGACAATAGGCAAAACTTTTTTTGGCTTGAATACAGCAGTTTTGTTGTTAATTCTTATGGATACATTTAGTATTAGAGTATGCATTTTGATTTCCTGCTTCTAACAAGAAGAAAGGTCCTTTTTCCTGACCTTATGGTCCTGTTGACTCCTGATTGATGGAAACTGTTTTTCAGTCTTCTGCTGTAGTGTTGAGAAGAACATGCATCCTCTGGGAATTCTGTAAGGATAAGGAAAATGCTATCCTTTCCAATGCTCTGAAGCCTATGCAGATGTACTAACCATTGGACTGTGATCCTACCACTTTTGCAGAAATGTGATATTTATGTTTTCCAGTGAAATAATTAAGCTCACTGTGATGTTGGGACTTCCTTCAGGGATACAGTGGATGTCTGATTAGGACAGGACTCACTGTCAGGTACATCTCAAGGTTCTGTAGCCAAATCCCCAAGGCTGCTTCTTTTTTCTTTAGGCACATTCTTTGTAACTGCCCAGTTTTCAGTGTGTATCAATAATTGCTTTTAAAACTTCAAGAACAAATAGGGAAACACAGAATGCAGAATTGAGGTTGCCTGTCTTAGAAGAGCTGGAAAAGGCGCTCATATCTGCCTAGAATTAGAAATTATTAAACTTAGAAGCTTTTGCTACTTTGTTCATTTGTTCACTTGTAATGCCACCAGAGCTCGCCAAAACAAAAAAAGCCTTGATTTGAGCTCCCTAGTTGCTATGAAAAAGTTGGAAAGGCTGCTGGATGCAGCTATTTCTTACAGTTGGGCTGTGTTCTCTCTTCCCCCTGGAAAAATGGAAGCTTACTAGGGTCCTGCTGACCTGCTCTCCCTCAGAAACCTTCTCATTGCAGTGCAGAGTAACCAAAATAGCATTTTGTCTTGATAGCTCCAGCACTTTGAGAAAGGTGAGCTTCCCCACTGAGGCAGAGACTCCAGTGGTGCAGATTCGAGTCTCATTTGGCTCTGTCCAGGATGGCCACTATTACAGAGCTCTTTGCCAGCAATGTAAAAGCCTTTACTGGTACAACCTTTGCTGCACTTTGTACTTCAGATGTTCTAGTGATTGGACACCTTTGTGAACATTTTTGTTGTAATCTATATATTGATTCTCTTCCCCATGGGTGAACATTTTATCTCTGTGCTCCATGGCAAAGGGAAGTTTATTTCTCCGCTCCAAAAGTTACTGCTAATGTCCTAAGGCTGACATGTAATGTAGTGGCTGCAACAGAAAAACAAGAATTATGTTTTCAGGTGTAGACAGGAGGAAAGGTAGGAGGACCAGAATGATTTATTTCATTATTTCTGAATTCTACCTGTTTCATCTTTCCAAATAATGTAATGCTGTAAACTGGGAGTCCTAATGGAATAAAGCAGTAAGTGCTGTAGCCGGAGGCACATAAGAATATCAATTAAACATACACTTGAAAACATCCATTGGGAAAGTAAGATTTAGTAGCTGTCATTGCAGCATGTTAACCTCCTTTATCCCTCCTTGCCCTCACCTCTTTTCCAGGCTTCTCTTCCAAGCTTCAGCTCCTCACTCCATGAACTATATTAGAATGGCAGTTCTCCAAAAACAGAACTTGCTGTTTGAGGCCTAATTCTGCATCAGTCTAGAAATCAGCTAGCCCATACTTTGGCTGATGCAGATTACTACCACCACATTGACTTCACTGAATAGGAGCAGACTCTAATCCTTTAAATGGTTTTACTACCACAAGATAAGGGGGTAACTACAGGCTCCTCGTGGGGTGGGTACTCAGCGGTGAGGGCGCTGTGGGGCTCAGAGCTCCTTGTGTATCAGCCCATTCTGTGTCTCTCTGATGTCAGGATGTGTTCCTGAACAGACAGATGGTATCACCCACCAGGGGATTATCAGGTCCTCCCCTGTCAAAGCAAAAATCTACACTCAGCACTTTCTGAGAAGAGGGAGAAAGCATTACAGCCAAACTCCTGAAGGGAGGAGCCAGCTGCTGCCTTGCCGTTTTTGACCCTAACCTTGATTTAATTCTTGGTGAAACAAATAGTGAAAAATGACATCACTTCTCCCCAGTGAAACCTTAGAACATGTAGGAAGTGGGCAAAGCAATCGCAACCATTACTATTCCTAGACATCCGTCCAGTCAGACGAGCAGATGGAGAAGCACAAACCGTTCTCGGAGAGAGAAAGAAATATGGAACAATGCCTATAGTGCAATTTCTATGCCAAATACCAGTGTGAAATCAGCAAGAGTAGGGGTCCCAGTAGGCAATTTATGCTCAGTGTAACATCTAATAGGGGGAAAGACCTAAAATACATTGAGTTCCCATATGATTATATAAAGTTTGTCATCTGAAAAATATCCCTTGATTCTTGAAAAACAAGGAAGTCTTAATCTGATGGTTGTAGAATATTGATATGTGCTCAGTTTGTAGAGCCTGTAATCAGGGTGCTCTCCTGACCAGAACAACTTTACAAATCCTGCAGTGCACCAGGCTGTATATCTTGCATGCTTGTGAATTGAGAATGAGAGTAAGAGAACAGTTGTGTTGCTTGTATGTGATGCTATTAACTGTGTAAAGAGACAATAGATTTAATGTGAGGAGATGACAGACTAGAGACACGAGTTGAGGCAGCAGACATACACAAGCAACCTCAGTGTTTGCAGTTACTGGAGTTAGAAGTCTTTGCTAGTCTGCTTATGTGTTGAGATGCTTGTTAAGAGAATAGAGAAGGGGCAAGAACCAAGTGTGTGATAACAAGCTGTACTGTTAACAAGCTGTGCTGAACAAGATGTAATGGAAAAAAAAGGAGTGAGGAAAGAAGATAAAAGATGTAGAATATAAGTGGAGGTTTAACGTGAAGCCATGGACTGACTATTGCAGACATTAGGTACTTGTGAAACAGCTGTTATTGCATTGCTTGAATGAGATGTAATTGAGAAAGAATAATCAATCTAGGTGGCTGAAGACACAGCTGGAGGAAAAAAAGGAAAGCAAGTATTGATGATAACTCAAACTGCTCTTCCTTACAGTGCTGACCACTGTCTTTGCAAGGTTCTCCAGTGAGCCTGCAGTGCCTGAGGAGAGTGGAAGTTCTTGCTCCAGATGAACTATACAAATACTAAAATTCATGATCAGGAACTACATTGTACCAGCTGTATTGTCCTGCATGCACACTGCCTCAGTGGAGTCAATTAGCAGGACAAGGAGAACATACAGTGTGAGAAGGAAGTGGGAAGAGCTCACTGGGATTGTGAAAGAACTTTCACCACTGCATTATTTTCTAGACATGGTGTAATCCAAAACACTGTCCACTTCCTCAGACCAAATTGGAGTACTTGAATCTGTATCTGGCAGGTCTTCCCATGGGGAGCAATCAGACAGGCAGTGTTAGAAAAGACCATGTTAGGTCATGTAATGTGGCTCTTGGTGAGACCAGTGACAGAAATGTGGAACTGTTTCACAGAAAGGAGGGTAAAAAACCCATCACATTTTCTTGAATGTTTCAAACTAATTTAAAAAATCCCACAAACCTAAACTTGGGCAGATGATGTCAAAAGTGCCTATATGACAAACAGAAAATTCTTCATAACTAAAGCTGAATGAAGGTTTAAAAATAATTCAGTAAACTTTTTTACCAGCAAACAAGTAAGCAAAAACCATCAGAATATTTACATGTCAACCTGACATAAACTGATCATAACATGATATAATTTGATCATAACCTGTAAGTGCCTGAACTGAGCATTGCCAAAGTTACATCAGAAACTATATTTTGGAGTAGGGAAAGGCTAGGATAATTCCTTCAGGCAATGGCATATGCTGGCTAGCACTGAGCACTGTAGCCTAGAAAGCTGACCTCTAAATGAGTTCTTTCAACTCAGTCATTCTTTCAAGAATCATTTGAAAATACTCGGCAAGAGTTAAAGCTTAATAATTTTCTTGCATACTATCAAATCAAAGCCTTTTCCAGGCTGTTTTAAAAATCATATTAGTATGTTTACTCAATATTTATGATTGTTTTACAAGCTTTGAAGTGGGGAACAGGGGAAATGTTAATAGGTACTGAGGAAGGTTACCAAGTGATTATGTTGTAGAGGATGTCCTCTGCTGTGACTCCTTAAATCAGTCATTCATAATGCATACATTTACTTCTGAGAGCAGCAGTGCCCCACCGTGAGACTGTGTTTTCCCTCTCTGTGACAGAAGGAAGATGTTAGGCAGGAATATAAAGTCTCAAAGCTCCCATTGGAGCTGTGCTCAATTTTTCAGGCTCATGTTTGAAGGAGTTACACCTTTTCATCTTAGAACAGAAGCTGGTCAGCACTCACAGGAGAGCAAGACCAAAGTTTTTTGCAAATCCAGAGAACCCCTGTGCACATGTCCTTTATTCATAGAACAGATCTAGATTCTCTCACGGAATTGCCATTAGAGTTAAGTTCTTCTAGACACACAATGTCCAAGGGAATGGTTTATACCTCTCTCTTCCTTCCTTTGTACATTCCATGTGAGGTAAAGCCACCCTGAAGCTAGATTTCATGGGATTTCTTCTTTCATGACTTGTGCTTCTGAAAAAGATACCTGCAACACATGATTCCAGAGAGGTCTTTGAACTTATTTCCTTAGTGGTCATACTTTTGCTCCTAGGATCTATGTATGTACTTAATTCTCCAGCTGCACTGAATGGTAGAAAGCAGGTGAGACCTGTGCCCGTGGATGGGATGTGCACTCCCTGGTGTCCAGCTGATTCATTTTGTGGTTTTTTTCTCCCATTTTTCCTCTTATTCACAAAATCTGAGACCTTGAAAGACATTTTAGTATCTGTCACCCATGGGAAACTGAGATTCAGCTGGCTAAAATACCTCATTCCTCATCTGTGAAAGACTGATTGAATACTGTTTCAGGTTTATTATGAGCATAATTGCACTAAAGACTGTAAGGCACTCTATTTACCCTACAATTGCAGAGAGGAGTCCATATTTATTAAAAGAAAAGTATAAGATCAGTAGCATAGTCTCTTATACTGTTTCAGCCTACTATTGCCTCAGTTCATAAGGGGCTGGAACAAAGGACTGTCACAGGAGAGTTAATGGATCATTGACCTGCTATATGGTGACTTTTTACATTATTAAAAACATTATGTCTCCTGTATTTTGTGGGCTTTGCTGTTTGAATGCAGCACGCAGGTGACCTTTTGGGAATAGAGCTTTTCTGTATGTGTATTAAGGACATTTTTAGAAACAGTCTAATGTATTCTTACATTTTCATTTGCTTCATCAGACAGCACCTGTCTACTTTATGTGCAGTGTCCATTGTGTTCCTATTGTTTCCTTTTGTTGTTTTGTTTTTTTTCAAATAGCACATTTGCCACTGAGTTTTTGTGTATGCGGAAATGTACAAAACTCCCACTTGGAGGTTCTAAAGAGTCCATCAGGTCATTTAATGAAAGAAGAGATTTTAGACACAGTTTTCTGGGCAGAATTCCAGATTAGAAAATCACATTTTTCTCTCTAAAGCAGTTTTGTGCTATTGCCCCACTTTAGTATAAAGAGCTATCACATTTCACCATAAAATATGCTACATTTCAATACTCATCTTTTGAAAAGTGCATTGGGATTTGTTCAGATCGTTGCTGTATATGTTTTGTCTCTGTAGTGGTTTGCTTCACCAGTTCTCCTTCAAATTAGAAAACTTGTGTTGTTTCCAAGAAGCAGTGCCAGGTATGACTTCAGGCTTACACATCCTCCTGGATTTGAGATCTTTGTTCACTGACTAAGAATATATTTATGTAAGTTTTAAGTATTGCTGTGTCAGTGCTCTGGGATTATAGATATTTCTGTTGAGGAGTTGCAGTGGGCAGCCAGACAGAATCCAATATGAATTTGCTTGTTGTGTTTGCATGTTAAGAATTATTGCTTTGTCTGTGAGTTGTAAGCAATTTGGTGCAAGTATTCACTATTCAAAATCTAATCAGGTTGTGGGATTTTATTTGGATTCTTAAATCACCTTATTCATTCTAGAGTGGGTTTTGTTGTGCCTAACTAAACATTTTAATAGAAGTCTGTTTTAAACCACTAGTGTGGCTCCGATGAATAAAGACAAACATGGGAAGAACCCATACTACCAGAACTTACAGGACCTTAACAGTGAAGGAAAACTTAAAAATGATTTTTTTTCTTTCACCATTACATTTATGTTGTGTGTTTTGATTATAGGAGGCTGGAATATTACTTCAAGAAATACCGAGTGAGATATTTTTAAACAGCATTGAGATTTTTAATGGGATTATGTTGCTTTAAAAATATTTGTTTCCCTTCACTCCCCTCCTTTAGATTTCTGCAAATAAAATCATTACTGTACTCTTTCTAGTGACTGAACACAAAAGGATGAGGAACATGGAAGGGCAGAAATCAATTTCTTTCATTTTGTGAACGTAAAGGCCATAGTTCCATTTAGATGTACAGCTGAAGACATGTTTCCTTTGCAAATAATCTGTGCACCTTGATGTCATTTTATTTTCCCACTTTGCCTGCATTTTGATTAAAGGGGGATGCAGCACTGGAGAGCTAGAGAAAGAAACTTCCAGGTAGGGATGCCCAAAGAATGGATGTGTGTTGTTTCCCCTACCACAGTGGATGACCAGAGAATAACATACTGCTGTAGCAGGTCTGTTTACTGGTTTCTGTGCTGCACATCTGCAGATGTCTGAAATGCCTAAATCTTAATAGTTCAAGGCTTTCCTTTCAGCTTCCTGTCCGCCTAATCCATTCTGATCTTTTAGCTGGGGCAGAGACAGCAACGTTCCTGTATTAAATTTATTTAGGAAGGAGCATTTAGCTGTTGCTGTCCCCTCTAGACTCATTAATTCAGGTGAATAGCAAGCAAAGGGAAAAGGTGGCTTTGCCTGCGTTGCCATGCTGCAATCTTTCTGTGCTGTGGAGCCTGAATGAGGGAACAAGGGAAAGAGGCAGCTGTGTTAGCCTGTTGTCACTGCCATCGCTAATAGAACACGATGATTTCCATCTTTTCCCATCTGCCCATGGGGGGAGAGACGCCGATAAGGCCTTGGGATTGGTTACAATCTCCTGAAATCACAAAGCAGATGGATATTGAGCAGATAAGCGTTAATCTGTCCTGGGAGAGGATTAATCGGGTGAAAGATGGCAATCTATGTGTGCGTGCGGGTGCGCGGGGAAGGGGCGGGGGTGAGAGTGGTGGGCAGCTGGTGCTGCTGTCATCTCTTCTGGCCCTGCTTTTGTCTCCTGTGTGTGCCATGGTGGCAAATAAGGTCTGTTTCCAACACTAGTCTTATTACTCTCATTTTCACTGAACTTTGACTTCAAAAGCTGGGGAGAATGTCTTAAGGTTTTTAAGCAAGCTGAGTCTTTCTTTGATTGTTCACTTTTCCTCTGTACTTTTAGCTAACCTGCTATTTCTTTGTAACTTGTGAGCATGGTCTTTCCCCAAGACCATTTGATGGTTATGTGACATTTGATTTAAATGATTTTTCTGACATCTGCAGGATTTTACCAGAGAATCCCTAAACATTTTACAGGCATTAGTTAATTAATCCCCACAGCATCTCAGTGAGGTTAGGTAAGAACTAAAGACTTGTGCTTTTTAAATTTGCTTGTTTGTTTTCCCCTGGAGCATTTGAATACGTGTAGCACCTGTTGTCTGAATTTAGAGTTACAGTGCTAAGCATTTCTGAAATTCAGACCTTACTGGTCTGAATTACTGGTGGTATACTGTTACACAGGGCAGTGGGATCAAAACTGGAGAGAAAAGTATCAGTGACAAAGATGGGAATAAATGTATGAATCCAGCCTCATCCTCTTCAATCTCTTTTTCTGACCACAAAACACAGTGCTTTTTTTTGATGCAGCACATTGATTGCTAGTCTCTGGCTTCTCTCTGAATACAGCTATTCCTTTTTTTTTGCCTCCCAGTTGTAGTTCACATGGTTCCTTTTTCTTTCTGTCTCTCTCTCTGTGTCTCCTAATTTGTTTCTCAGTGTAGAAGAATATGCAGTGATGTCCTGTCACAGCTATCTTCTGACGTGCCTGTTCTTTTCATTGGCTTAGATGCCAGCATCTAAGAGAGATCTGGCAGCCTTGTATAAAGCTGGTAGATTGTAAAACTGCTAGGGTTATGTGGAGTGCAGAAAGGTGAATTCTGTCCTGCTCTTCTGCCCTGAGGTTAGCTCTTAGTGTCTCCACTTTCTTTACCAGTGAGTGGTTAAACAGTTATGTAGGTTATGTGTGAGAGGTGTAATTGCCTGCCATGGGCAGATTTTCTGAAGGGCCCTAACTCAGTGTCTTATTTTTATATGCTCATAACACTTACTTCCTTGTGTAAATAAGCTTGATCAGAAAGGCATATAGAAAGATCCTTTTGCAGATTTAAAACTCAACAAATCTCTCTATTTCTATAGGAGTAGTATGGCAAATGAGCTTCAGTAAATTGGGTGGGTATCTAGGGGCTTAATCCATCTGTCATACCTGCACAGTGAGGATTCTTGCTGGAACTGGAGATCTCTATAAACAGTTTGCTTTGGGTGGACTGGAGCAGACCAAAGAGTTGGCAGTGTCTTTGACACCTGGACTGGGTCATGGGTTTTCCTTCTTCGTCCCTTAAAAGTGAATTTTCAAAGTAGCTTTTTCAAAGCATAGTAAAGAGATTTACTGTCACAAACTTGCAAAGAATGGCTGTTGTTTCTGTCTCTGTGGCTAGGTGACGCTGAGGTCTCATTTAGTAATAATCACCTAGGTTTAGAGGCATTTGTGTGAAATTTTTATAATAAACCTATTACTGTGGCTAGGACAGGCGTGTTTGTTATTTTTGCTCCATCTTACTGGGGAAATTGCCAAAGGCGTGAGAGCAGAGTCAATCAGACAATCCTGAACTAGGAATAACATCCAGGTTTTATTTTTATTTCTTTTTACAGTTATATTATCAGTGGTACTAATTGATAGGAGTTTCCTTCTTGTACATGAAAACTGGATATCTTTTAAATTATGTAACCTGTAGTCTTGACAACAGTTTGCAGGCCTGTTTTGCAGTATATTGGACAAGGTAATTAGAATGGTTCTTTCTGGCCTCAAATCCCTTACCTGAGTAGTGAAAGATCCTGGGTCTACAGACTGAAAATGCTGTTTTCAATCACCTGATGGCTTTTTTTTCCACATATTGGGGTGAGGAATGCATTCTTCTATCCTTATTCTTCCTGTAATTTGTAATCCTTGACTGAGTTTCTAAAAGGTGTTTTCTTCACCTTACATTGTGCTTTGAATGTCCTGATATTGTTGTACAAATTTCCTGTGGTCAAACGGTTTGCCAGAGTTTTACACATGGGGTAGAAAAGGAAAATCTTTTCAGGCATCAAGTTATTAAAGACAAGGGGACACACTGGGAAAATAAATTGCCACCAGCATGAACTAAAGTAGAAGTATTTGTTAACTTGCTGTCAGACACAGATTTTTTTTCTATACTGAGAAAAATTACAGACCCTTTAATTTTTCTTCCATACCTGTTGTTTTTAATGAAGATTTTTCTTCCCTTACTGTTTTGTTCTACATCCTTTCAGGCAACTTCAGAAAAAACTTTCTCCATCTCTTTATTATAATTTCCTTGGTTTGGAGTGCTTAAATATTTGGGGGCTTTTTTTGTAAAAGCCTGTGTTTCTGACAGGTAAGGGGCCAGAACAATATTCTAGTAACAAGATTTGATAAGTAATGTTCATCAAAGCCACATATGTAACATTCATAAGGAGCTGGATCTGTGGATGCACTGGTCAAAGAAGAGAATTCTGTTGATTCCTATGGCTTAGGATTACATGCAAAATGGTGTTCTGCTAATATTCCTTTTAAATAATTCTTCACCTTTTTTTCAGACTGAAATGAGGGCTCTCTTCTTTCATCAAGGCAAGACTTGGCACAGTCTATTTCACATACCAGAAGAACAAAACAAACAAATAAACAACAACAACAAAAACAATAAAAAACCCCAACCCAACAGAAAACAAAAACTAAACAAAAAAACCTTCAATGTATTTTCCTTTTATAAATTGTTCAATGAGTTTGACAAGTAGACAACATTTTAGTTGTAGGTGAGAATGCATGAGTATATTCAGTGGTCTCAAATCAAATCTAAAACTCCTTTCATATTATTCTAATGACAATCACTACAGAATCAAAGCAAGAAAAAAGAGAATCAAATCAGAAAATATGCATTTGCTTCCCCTGTCCCCTTCCTTTTTCTAGCAAAACCCAACTGTGAATGCTTCAGTTCATCACTTCATTCCACTGCAGTGCAGCTGACAGGTGGTAATCCAGGTACCAGCCATATCACCTCTCATGATGTTTGCAATTCCCTTCCCACAAAGGAATTTGCTCTTAAATACCAGGCAGGTAAAAATGAAGTAGATGGAGGAAAGTGTTATATTTTATTGTGTTGTGTAGATTAAGTCAAGGCTCTTGGATTTGATAATCTGCATATTGTGCAGACTAGAGGTAGAAGGCTTCTTACACAGGTGTTTACATGCCTTTATAAAAGCAGACAAAGTTATGAAATAAGTTAGTACCTCCCACAGTATTTTGAGAGGGTATATGTAGTGTACAAAAGTAGTAAGGCACCATGGGTATGGCATTAAAGCTTTCAGTGTACAAATAGATGTTCCAATTCATCTCATTTGAGAAAATTGCAGCCTTTTTGACTGTACTGGGATCAGTCAAGAAACCAAAATAAGGATTCTCTCCCTGCTTGCATGAAATGTTTAAATTACTTAACTTAGAGAGATGATCACACTGGGAAATACTTAATATGATGTGCCAAATCCTTAGCAAATATAAATTGACATAGCTCCATTGAATTCTCCAGCCAAGGATTAGAGCTGATTGAAAAACAGGAAATGGCAATGAAAAAAATCAATCAGCTGAAAATACCTACTTTAGTTTAATTCCATTCATTCCCAACATTTTTGTTTTGTTTTCATTTTACTTTTGCTATTTTTCCTTATGCTCTCTGGCAGACCTGTCAGGTTTTTTTCCATCTTCAGGTTTGATTTTATATTTTTGATGATATAATAGAGAATATGAAGGAGCAGAGAATATCTGTGACCAAAAAGATGAGAAGAACTCAACTTGGAACTTTTCTTTCCGTGAAAGTGTCGGATTCTTTTTGTTCCAGTTTTTTTTTCAGTATGAATTCATTTTTTCTTCCAAACTTGCAAGTAAATCTGTTGACTGAGAATGTTGCTGAAGTATCTTAAACAAGTACCTTTATCACTTTCACTGCTTTACACCTGTTTTTGTGGCCCTTCAGGTGGTGATGCACTGACTGGTTCACACTTCAATCCTGTTCTGTGTTATCAGGGTGGTCTTATTAAGAGTGCAACAGGAAACTACTATTGAGGAATACACTGAGAGCAGGTACTGGGTGTGCAGCTGCAGTGAGAGCTGCAGGCTGTGTCCTGTCTGGGGGACATGGTGGGAGCCCCAGGAAAGGGACCAGGACCTGGTGCTGGCCCTTTGCACAGCAGAGAGCACAGGGACCTGTGGCACTGGCCAGGGGACTGGACCCTGAGCTGCAGCAGAAGCTGGTGAGTCTGAGGAAGACCCCAGACTGTCTGGGTGCACAGACTGTGAGGATGGAAAAGCCCAGGGATTCCTTTCTCCAGGGGCTCTCCCTGGAGGCACCAGCTGGAGCTGTTTGTGTGTTACTGCACCATGATTAAAGTATTATCAGGATCCAGATGTCTGAGACCCAGGGCTGAGCTGGTAAGGAAACCCTGTGTGACTGTGAGTGTGGGGTGTGCAGGGAGCCAAGAGGGGCACCCAGGGGTCACTGGAGCCACTGCAAAAGAGCCTCAGTCCCAGCAGTGAAAGTCTGGAGTGGTTGTAGTGTGACTGCCAGAGTGACTCCTGGATGGTCAAGCTGGAAAGTTTCCATAACATTTGAAACATGGCCACTCTTAGGCCTAGGAATCCTCTTTTTCCCTGAGAAGAGTACAAAACCCTAACTAAATGAGATTTTACTTGCAGCAAGATACTTCCAGCCTGCTTTTCTTCTTCCCCCTTAATTTCCTAATGTAATTGTTTCTGGTTTTCTGCCTTCTCACTGTTAGAAATGTCATGTTGTTCAGTTATCAGCATGCTCATTTGGAGAAGTTTATTAAAGGTGACATAGACTTTCTGACATCCCAGTGGCAGAAAAGTAAAACGAATTTCATGGCTCGTTTGGTAAAATGCTTCTTTTTGAATTGCTAGATTTAATGTGACTATTATCTGTTTAAGAAATTTTTTGTCCAAGAAACAGAGTTTTTTCTGTGAAAATAGTAATTAATGACAGAATGGGAAAGATGGTTCAACTAAACAATGTTGCAAGAAGTGATTTAAAGCAAATGAAAGGTTTTGTGTGTTACTGGAACCACATAGTATCTTGATTTGTACTTTCCATAGTTGAGCAGCACTCAGGTGTGTGGTCCATCTTTAGTTTTTGTTTAGTCATACCTTAAACAGTTGAAAGTGACAAACTTTTCCTGCATAAGAGATTTCTGCTTTGTTTCTGTTCTGCATTTCCCACGTGCAGCTGCAGAGATGCAGGTACACACTGAAATGCATTAAGTGTGCTCACTGTCAGTGCTTTCTAGGATGTTCATCTCAGTCAAGCAGGAAATCAGCCAGCTTTTCTTTCAAACCACAAATTCTCAGTTCAAAAGTTAGTCCAAGTCCTTTATTGCTTTACACAAATGAAAATTGAGTTTAAAAGACTAAATTTATTTGCTTGAGAGCATCTACTAAAAATATATTGTTGCAAGGAGGATGGGGGGATGAGGCCTAAATAATATAATAATGTATTAAAAAATTAAGAATTGGAGAGATCTTTTCAAAATATGTTCTTTTGCAGACCTACCTTTTCCTAGTATTTGCTATAAACCTTGTTTTAGTGAATAAAGTTTGGACTTGAAGGTGCAGGAGAGTTTTGGGTTGCTTGGTAAAATTTCACAGAACATGATGTTTCTCAAGCAGAGTTTTTTTATCTTTAGCAGAAACTGCTTTACCAAGCAATGTGAAACAGGGGTTATTAAATTCCATTTAGCTCCATGCAGGGTTTTAGGAGAAAGTAAATACCATGGGAGACGTTTTAAAGATAGTTTGAATTTCCCATGTTAACATTTGGCCACCATGTTTAAGAGAAACATAAATGATCAAAACCCAGCTGGGATTCCAGATTTATACTGCATCAAAATCCAGATCTGTACTCTGAATAGTGATGTCTGTTGTACAGAATGCTGCTACTCTATGTGAGCCTTAGACTTCATGTCCCCTGCTGAAGTTCTATCCAGGTATTTACTGTTTGTTCCTAAGAGCCAGGCAGGTTTGGTGGAGATTCAGGAAAACAGCAATTAGGAAGGGGGTGAGGAGGCAGAGGAGAGGAATTCTGCTGCTGTTGAGCTGGATGGAGAAAGCAGGAAAGTTGTAACGTTTGCATTTTTTCTCCTCCTGAAATAAAAGACAACAATATAACAAAACACTTTGATATTTTTCTGGCACTATGTTGTTGTTCAGTCTAAAGTTTCCTTTTGATCTTTTATTAGACTCGATGCAGTCCCAAATGTATTGGCCCTTCTAAGGATTGGGAGAACAATCCATGATGGTTTGAGAGGTGTCTTTCAGTTCATACCTCATATTTTTGCACTTGTTCAGGGTTTGTAAAAGTAGAAATAATAATTGATGAGGGAAGGAGCTGTTTGAAATAACAGGAGTATTTTAGAAATGTTTAGAAATTTTAAATAAATGCTGAAAGATAAATTAAAGTGAATACTTTTCAAAATTTTGTGTTTTGAAGATAGTTGCTGTTGCTTTGTATCCAGACTTGGAAAACGATAAATAATTGTGGTTTTCTATAAGTAATACCCAGTTTTAGAGTTTTCTTTTAGGCTGAGATTAAGGGAGACATAGTGGTAGAATAGAAAAATACAGATGGAAGCATACAAAAAAAGTTGCAAATTCTGATCATTGGTTTGCATGAGGAGTGGTGAGGACACAGTTTTATGTACAGAATGTGAATCATCCCTTATCACCCATTCTACTGTACAAAAAGTCTTTTGCATTTATAATTGACTGGTTTGACTGAAAAGTTACTATTGCTTTTAGAAATTGTTTTTTCTAGTGTGCATAATTCCAAGGGAATAAGTGATTCTCATCTATATTGCTTTATTTGCTCTTTCTTTCCTCAAGTTACACTTTTTCTGCTATTGTTCACTGATTTTTTTTAAGATATAGGGCCAGCAAAGGTAATTTTCCTGGAAGTGAAGTCAGCTCAAGTGGAACCAAGCTGAAGGGAGCACTCATCTGCACCACAGTCACCTTGTTTTATAGATATAGCAAAAGCTGAATATCAGAGTTTTTTTGTGGAGTTCAGATAGTTGTGCTTTGTTTATTCCTGTCTGTGGCACAAGGATTTTAAATATTACTTTGCTTTTGGATGGTAAAGCTGGGAGATGATCTGAGGAAAGTACAGGTGCAAAAGATTCGTGACTTCCTGAAGTTACCTAGAAAAATAATGGCAGAATTACAAGAGGGTTACAGATCCCTTGAGACTCAGTCTGTGCTTAGTATAAATTATTTTCTTTGCTCAGAGTATACTTGAATAGTAACTAGAGGAGGAAATTCACTCTCATTTAGTCTTAGTTTGTAGTCTGACACATAGCATGCCACATAGAGCAGTAGCTGCCAGTATTTAATGTTTGATCCATTTTTCATATATATGTGACCTTTCAAATATTTCAGGATAGAAATAGATTTGGACTCAATCCACATTTCATCTTCATCAAAACAAGTCTGAAGAATTTCAGCCTGCATCTAGCCTTTCCCACAAGACTCTTTCTGGGATTTGGAGAGATGTTTTCAGGAGAAGAAACTGTGAGAAATGCAAAGTATGTTGGTGGAATTTGTGCCAGACATTGCATACCCAGGGCAGTGTTTCTGGAAAAGTCTTTCAGCAATTTCTATGCTCTTAAACATAAGAAAAATGTCAGTAGTTGGTGGTGTTGATGGCATCTGATTGAGTCTGAATCATTGAATCATTAGATCTTGTCCTGGCCACCCTGTGAGATGGGAAGCAGTTATCTGCATTACACAAAGAAGCAGCTCAGAGGTGTAATAAATTAAGCAAGTTGTTCAAAGTCACACAGTGAATTATTAACTAAAGAGGGCTTGAACTCAGGTGTCCTGAATCCTAAACCCCCTGTCTCATTTACTAAGCCATCCTTCATAGCAGTTCATTGTCTCCTGTTATAGAGGAGTTTGCCCTGAGGGCTTCTAAGTGCCAGCCTTCTTGTAACAAAGCTATTCAAGTAAAAAGATTATTTTTTCTTGGATGAATCTGCTCTTTCTGTAATTAACTTTTCCTTTTGGACATAGGAAAGATTTTTGAGTTAGATTGATACCTATATTCAGGAGGAGTATGAGGGGAATGCATGAACACACAGAAACATCAGCCCATAGGAAAAGCATTAGTGCTCCATACCTTGCTGAGTGTAATTTAAAATAACATTGCCCTCACTATAATTCATCTCATTGTTCCAGTGAAGGAGACTAGCATGGGGTCAGATTAATAATTTAAACAGTCTTACCCCTCAGCTTTCTTCCTCTTCAACAGAAGGTTTAGAATTTAGCAGAACACTATTGTTGTAGCTTTTGAAGATTTTAATTGGTGTTTCAAAGGGTATAACCTCATTCACTCACAGATCATTTTCCATTCTTTTTTTCTTCTCTTTGTAAGTTGATACAGTTCAGGCTTCCTTGTTTTTCAGGATTTCCCCCCCCAAAAAATATTTGCAAACAGTTCGATGCACAAAGGAATTAGAATCTCCTCTATCATTCATTCAAGTCCAAAGCCAGTCAAAATGGCTCAGAGCACTCATTTAGTTTTATGCAGAACTGAATTTCTCAACACTTAAAGAAGCAGTGGTTGGAGACACATAACCTTGTCTTTGATTCAGTCTTTTCTGGCACCTTTGTTTCATTGCTGCTTGTCTCCTTTCTGTGGTTTTTTTGCAGTATCTGAATGGAACCTTTGCTATTTGCCCTATTCCAAGCATCTCTTGAGCAGAGAAAAAGTAAAGAACACTCTGTACGATATTATGATAAAAATATTTTAAAACACTTCATGTAATGGACAAAATAAAGCTTGAACAAAGATCCACTGATTTGAAAACTGAAAACCAAATTTAGTCACATGAGTTAATATCTTTTCATTGATTTAGACATGTAATCAGTGGCCTTATGTCATTAACAATCTTTCACTTTAATGTAGAATTATGTTTGTAAGGTAGACCATCCTTACAGCACCCTGGAATCTCTTATCTTATTAAAATTCAGTATGTACTGGATGTCTCTTTTCTGGTGTTTGCAACATAAAGCAACAGCTTATATACTCTGACCACTAAAGTCCTGCTCTACAAATCTAACCCTAGTTTTGAGTTTATTGAAAAAAAATTTGATGTCTAAAAACTGGGATTTAAATGTGTAAGTTAATTTACACTAGTTCTCGCCTTATTGGGGAAACTTAACAGCAACATATATGAATTTTGGTGAAATTTTTGTCCCTTTCCATCTTGGTATCATATACCTGTCAGTATAATCTAGGTACCAAGTAGTGCTCCAGTATTCAAAATTTGATGTACCTTCCAAAACAAAAGAATAATTCCAGTTTTTGTACTCTGTTGTATTGAGCCTTAATACTAGGTGTGAGTATAAGCTAACAGGTGATTATCCAAAAGTAATGATCAAATGTAAAAAATACATTTGACAAGTATATTCATCTTTTTCTCTCTGCTGTCTTTTGGGTAGTTGAGCAATACTGCCATGTGAGCATTTCCTGTGATCTGGAATCCCAACCCACAGCAGCTACTGAAATCTCCCTATGCTGGTGTTTGGTTTTCTGTCACAACCCTGGAACAATGTGTCAGTTTTCCCTACCATCCTAAGCACTAGGAGTTTGCAGTTCTGCCAGTTTTCAGCTGACAAAACTGATGGATTTGTACCATACCTTTCTGGATTAGAAAGCAGCTTTCTGTGGTATATATGAAGCTGATTTTTAAAATATTCTTTTTATAGAATACTTATGCAAATTACTGGATCAGGAAGCAGTGGTCAGTATAACTCAATAGATACTATTCTTGGGTTTGTTCTAAAAGAAATAATTTAAATTATAGAAACATGATTAGTGCATGTAGATTGCTTACACAGGTAGGGTTAGTAATGAACCCCTGGCAAGCAGCCTTGGATTCCTTTTCAGTAGTTGAATTGAAAGGTGAGGAAATCTGGAGCAGTAATGTTAGCTCTGTTCTTCCTTCGCTCAGTTCTTGCCATGCTCTCTTCCCCTTATTCATTAACGTCTCATTGTCTCACAATTTCTTTCTCCCCCACATCTGAATTTAGTGTTTTTCTCCTTGGCTTTCACCAGATACCACTGTCATCTCTATTTCACTCCTTTCTGTCCTTACTCTTAGCCTTTTCTCTGCTCAACCACCCCACCAACTCCATCCCTGTCCTTCCAAAGAGCTGGAAAGGAAAGTAGGGAGATAAGGAATTCTTCCAATAGCTGCTGCTGCCAGAGATTTAAACTTTTGAAGAAATGAATGCCTTCTGATAGGGCTTAGGGAGAGAGCTGCTGGATGCAAGGACACAGAATGGGTGGAAGAGAGCTCTCTGCCTAGTGTGGAAAGGCAGGAGAGGTCAAAGTTTACAATAGAGGTGAAACCAAGCTTACAGTGTGTACTGTGCACCATGGTAGTGTTGGCTATGTATAAGAAAAGGGACTCTGCTTTCACTATTAGCCATAGTTCACTTGTATGAAGCCTTTTGAACAGTATAGGAGCCTTCCCTTTGTTAGCAGTGATCCTTAAATGACATCTGTGGCAGGATGGCTGGTGTTGTCATGTTTGAAATGTTGTGGTCATATTTAAGAGAGCAGACAGCCTCAGTTTTTTAAATTTGTATATTAAGTGAGGTTGGTTGAGGGCAGCAATGGCTTTGAATGTCCATCATTGAAGAAAACATTGCTTTGGGAGGGGGGCCACTGATTCAGAAGGAAGCACTTTGCACAGATTCAGTGTGACAATCTGATACAGGAGCCACAGAACTTTAAATGACAGGTTGAGCTGAGGCTCTGTCTCCTCATTGGCATCAAAAGGTAGTGTAATCTTACTGTTGAGTTACTAACTTCAGTGTCCAAAGAGGTCTGTTATGCCTTGTCAGACTCTCTCCCTCAGAGTTTCCTGTGTGTAGGAGCCTTTGATGCCAGTTTTTAAATGATTGTGTTGTGTTGTGGCACAGTTAAAGAGCTGCCATGCTTCATCCCAGTGATGGGAATGCGTTGTTGTCTGGGGAATTGTATGTGTTGTGGCTGATAAACTAGGATGTTAATCCTATTAATGCTTGTGTGAATCCACTAATTCTGACAGTGTTGCACTGTGACACAGTAACAGGATTGTATGGCTGATGCAGGTCCATAGCTTGGAGTGAGCTCTGTCATATCTTCAAAAGGTTGTTGCTATGATTAACAGTTTCTTAACTGTTTTCCTAGAAATTGTAGAATAATTGTGGTTCTCCTTAGGTTGCAGATACTGCCTCACGTTTTCTGCAAAAAGAGCTGGAGTTGAAAGCCCAAGCACAGAGTTTTAAATGGAGTCAAGAACAGGATCTGTTTTGGTAGCACTCAACAGGGGAGCTTACAGCATCCTCGATAATTGCAACAATAATAATTCTTCACACTTTTATTAGCATTTTTATCTGTAGTTTTTGAACAGTTTTAAAAGATAATACATTCTCCATTTTACAACTGCAAGACTTAGAGAGCTTAATTCCTGAGTGGCTCAACTAGAGACACCTTGGCAGAAAAAGTATTATTCAAAAAATTCCCTTCTGTCACTTTGTGTTTTCCCTCTCTCTATAAAGTATGCTTCTAGTCTTGTCCAGTCTAATTATGCATTCTTTCCACACCCAGGTGTGTGTCACAGGTGGTCTGAGCTGGTGTAATTTCTTTGAAGTTGGTGGTTTTGCCTCTACCACTTATCTCTTGTCTGTGTTTTTCAGTGAACTTTCCTCGAGGTAATTTCCATTTCATTTCTGTGTTTATTTTGGCACCATTTTTGTGCTTCCTCTCTGCTAGTGCTGTTTGAACAGCTTGGAAGGATGGATTATGTTTATGTTCAAGAATCCCCTCAATATTTGTTTTAGAGGAAGGGAACCTGTGGGCATGCTGCCTTTGAATTGGTCCTTGCCACCATCTCACCAGGAAGACATTCCCTGTATCCCTTTTCTTCCCTCTACAAGCTCCTATAGAAGGGATCCCATTTGTTTTCCCCCTCTCACATCAGTGTGCTGTGTTCCTGGTGCAAATGCAGGTGGTTGGTTAGTCAGTACTGCCAGGCTTTACAAAGACTTCTTGGGATTTCACATGGCTTTGAATGCTAATAAAAGATTTGTTATCTCATTTCTGAGTCTCGTAAGTAAATATTTCCACCGTGGATGCACTCAGAAGAGGAAGCTACTAATTATGTCTTGTGCCCCTCTCCCCCTGCTGGTACCTGTTTCTCCCTCTTGGTTAGGGGCTGTTGACACAGCACCATCATTTATCCTGCTTGGGGATGGATTCATACATCTCTGGTTAGGTGGTGGAGATAGAAGCACAGAAAGAGGAAAGAGTATTTCCTCTCAGCAATGGAAACAGAACGTTGTCACGGAAGTGTTCTCTTTTTATAGCAGACCTCACTAGCTGTTGTCATTTTAAACAGTTGCTCTAGCATAGTCCAAAATTCAGAATATTGTAATAGCATTCTTAGATATTCTTAGTGCTTAATCTTTTCATCAAGCTAAGACAACCAGTAGTGAAGAATGAAAGAGGAACCTGTGCCTTCTGTGTCTCCCTGTAATCTTTGATCTGGAAAGAGGTTTTGCAATAAACCTTAATTCTTAATTTCCAGTTCTCAGATAGATGAAATTTAATTTGCCTCCTATTGTCTCTCTGCCACCTTATCTTCACATGTCTTGTAGTAAGTTGTTAGGCTGCCCAGATTTTCATACTGGCACCTTGCCAATCACATGAATAGCCTTTGTATCTTTGAAGCCAAGAGGGTTCAGAGAAAAAAAGGTAAATATTCCAAGAATGTTTGATATATGGACAAGCTATGGAGCACTGTGGCAGCAGAAACGTACTGAGCTACTTCCAGCTCATTAGAGCTGTTCCAGTGAGACAAGGGGTCTTCTAATATCCTGCTGACATCAGAAATGTGCTTCAGCACTTCACACAGAGAGTTCCTAAATATAGTCAGAACAATGACTTTAATAGTAGTACTTTTATGTAGCAGCTGTAAGGGGTAGATCTCAAAGCATTCAGTATATAAAGCAAATAGTGTTAATTCCATTCTGCAGACAGGAGAAATTATTTAGGCTGGGGAGGTGAAGTGAATTGCAAACATGATGCAGCAGGCCATGGACACAAGCATGATTAAAGCTTGGGTCTCAGGTTTAGTGTCCTGTACCTAATGATATTGCCACGTTACTGTTATAAAGTACATTTTACTGTAGCTTGGATATGTGTGTTCTTGACCATGATCACAGCCAGGTCAGTTGTCCAGGTGCTTCTGACACTTTCAGTTTGGAATTGGGCTGGATAAGTATCTCTCAGCATTGCTCATGAAACTGTTGTGTGCCAATGCTCTGTCCCAGATTCCAGGGTACAGGCACATGACTACACAGAGATCAGCAGCCAGTGTACCTCAGCCTAAAAATTCTCTGAATTTGGCCCATCCTCTTTAGTAGCAGAGCAGTGCTGCTGCTTGATCTGTGAGCCAAAAGTGTCTGTGCAGCATGTGAGAAATGGCAGTCTTCCAGTGCTTCAGCATGGCTGGACAATGCGCTATTAAACTGAGTGTTTCAAATAGTAGGAGGAACACAGTCCTTAAAGGGCAGAGTGCAGGCACATTATAAAGTGATCTATTTATATCAGAGAGCTACACCTGGAACAATACAGTGATTCTGCAGGCTACCAGTCATGGCTGCTTTGCTATTAAAGACATGTGACAAAGATGGATTCTGCACTAATAATTTCCTCTAATCACTTAATAAAAATTATGTTCTATACATATTTCCTTTTGTATGTTTTAAAGGATCGTGGTTGAATTTTGTTGTCTGAGGGTTAATTCCAAGTGAAAAATATTTACTGTAGGTCCTTGCAAGGTCAGGTTTATAGAACTGCAGGTAACTTGCACTGAGGTGCAAGTTCCTCAGTTTGCTCTTCTTTCAAATGTGTACTGCCTCCTGGACCTGTAGAATACCTCCTGGTTATCCCATCTGCTACAGAACCTTTCTGCTCTGAAGAAATAATGAGTACTCATACTGAGATATATAAGGCTTCTATGGGAAAGAAATATCTATATTTCTATAATATCTGTATTTGTATTTATATCTACATTGTCAAGGGGGAATTGGAGTACATGACCTTTAAAAGTCTCTTCCAAGCTAAATCATCTATGATTTGACCACACCTTTCGAGTCTGTAAGGTCAGATGAAACTGAGTTGTTTTCTATGTCAAATTTGAAACCAAGGTTTCTATAACAAAAGATGGAAAAGAAGACATTTCAGATATTTCAGGGTTTCTGCTTTTGTTATTACCAATTTGTATTTGTGTAGGCAATGCATGGTGTAATTGCAGTGCTGGTACTCTCAGCATACCTGCTGGGGCTTGTGGGGTAACTTGGTGTGTGATGACTTGTTCTGTTTTCTCCTCTGAGCAATTTTAGCCTTATACAAATGTGCCTGTTGTAGGCAAATAGATATTGATGGCCCTGTAGAAGAGAATCAGATGAAACAGGTTGCTCATGGCAAAGGAGTACAGAAGGTATCAGTTCTTTCAGAAGATTACATGAGATTGTCTAATCAAGGACAGCAGAGCAGAGTTAGCCTTACTGGTAGGTCCTTTCATGCAGTTGTATTTTTATAATGATGTTGTTAGCAAAGCAAGAAGCCTGATAATGTTGGAATAAATCTCTCTTGACCAGTCCTCAAAGATTATTGCTTAATTAATAGGGTGGACAAAAGTAACTAATCATCAAGCTGCAATCTCATTCTGATGCCAGTGCTTTAGATTAAATTCCATACAGTTTTGGTGGAATCACTGGACCTCTCTCCAAGCTTTTGTGCGTAAAGTGCTGCCTGGTCAAATAAAGTGGCAATTTCAGAAAAAGAAACCAATACTCAGGTGCTTACCCAGCGAAAAATGGGAAGCCCTGAAAGAGCCAAAGCAAGAGGCTTCACTGTAAAAGAACATTTCAGACTCTGTCTCAGTGTGTGTAGTGGCTGCAGAGATACCTGGTGGGAGAATCTGGTCTAGTGAAAGGCAGGAGTGGTCAGAGCTAAATGATCTTTGAGGTCCCTTCCAAGCCAAGCCATTCTATGATTCTGTAAATCTATTCTATGCTGTATGTTGTGCTATGGTAGGGTAGAAAGGAGTTTATACAATTCCCTTCAGGAAGGGGGAATAGGTCAGCACTAGAAAGCTCTTCTGGTGAATTAATGAGAGGATGGGGCAGGGTGGGAGAGAGGCAAATGGCTTGGAATGAGAAATGCAAATCAGGTTTGAAAACAAAATTAAAAAAGAAGGAATAAAAACAAGGCAGAGGCCATTGGGGGATTGTGAGCTGCATTTTCTGTATGTGTTGGAGTATTAAACATCTTCAGGCTGCACTAATGATGTTGATAACAAGCTGATCTTTTGATGTTTCTGAAAACATCAAAGTGAAGGTCCTAGAAGGTTTCAGTTCATCAAAATCCCAGACAAAAAGATCTTTTTTTTAGCTTTGGTTAATAGGTATTGATATTTTATTACTCTTAATTTCATGTTTCCTGGGGCTTTGGGAAAAGGAGGGAGGAGATAGAAGAAAAATAAGCAAGAGTTTTGAAGCAGGCATGAATGGAGCTGAAATGCAGTTCAGAATAACACTTAAGAGAACAGTTAAAATCCTTCAAACTACTTTTTGTCAGTTCTGATTTGTGTAGAGAAGGCAGAAACTGTCTTCCATGGCTCTGTGTTTTAGTGAGGAGAGCTTTGTCAATTAGGAACATCAGTAGATCCCTGCGGCTTATAAAAATTGAATTATTTTTGCAGTTACTTTGTGACATCTGCCACCCTTTTCCATTACTAAGAACAAGGAAGACCCTTTCATTTCAGTGCTCAAGCAGTTTTATATGGCTCCTATAGTCCTCCTGGAAGGACTGCCTCCAAAGTAGATTCAGGTGTCCAGCAATGACACTGTAATCTGCTCCTGTGTCAGGTCTGTGAAGAATTTATATAGATTACAAAAAACTTATAAATGTGTGCTGGAGTCAGGTAGTTGGGATATTTCTTTAGATTTCACTTAATTTTGGAAGCCATTGCTTCTAATGCTGTGAAACTCAATCAAGGCATTCCTAATACTTGCATTTCAAATACTTTTAGAACAATGGGAGATTATATTAAACTCAGATTTAGAAGACCTCTGCTGTAAGTGAAATTGCTGGCATGTTTAAAAATGAAGAGCTTTTCAGAGAACTTCAAGCAGAATAAATTCACTATTGGGTGCATGAGGGACTGTAATAGATAAATATTTTTATCTGCTGTTACAGAACATTAAGCCCAAGTTTGGTACCTTTTGACATTGGTGGTACTTGACATCTCCCAGTTTTGAGTCAGGTATATATTTGTTTGATCACAGGCACTCACTTGGGCTCTAGTGTTCTGGCAATAGGCATGAGAAAAGAATTAAAATCTTTATGTGACTGGAGTTTGCTGTGTAGCAAAATGATACTGAGTAGCCTCTTAAGATGTCATTGCTTCTATGCCCTCTGAAAATGGCTCTTGGTGTTTTGAATTTGGGTGGTGTAGTGCAAATCAGACATTGTTTCAGGGAAATAGAGTTGAAATACATTAATTTAAATAGACAAAGTCTTGCTCATGGAAGGCTGTGCGCTGCAGTACATTTCTGGGGCTGCTGTAGCAGCTCAGGGTGAATTGCCAACAGTCTATCCAATAATATGCTGGTTTAGAGGACTTCCTGTCAGGTACAGCCTTTTCATGATGGCCTGCATTGCCGTGAGAATCCACAAGCTCTGTTAAGGATAATATGGTGGAGGAAAAGTTCCTAATCACTGCTGGCACTACAAAGGGGACTGACAGTTCAGTGAAATGCTGAAATGCTCATTTCTTTGTATTTGGAAGCTGAGGGGCACTTTTTACTTTTAGTGGTACTGTACTATATGGTGTTTTCTTTTATCATGGATTTAGATGGACTTTGTGATGGACTGCCCTGCTCCAACAGCCCTTTCTGAAAAGGGATTTCTTCTGGTGCTTTGGAGTCCTTACATTGTAGACTGTAGACACAGGGTGCAAGTCACCAAAAGGAGATCAAGAGCAATGTCTGTTGCACTTTCAAGAACCATGAGGGCAGTGGATTTAGGGCCACATTCTTGAACAGTGCAGTGTACATTTCTATAACCCTGTGTGGAGAGGATGAGACCCAGCTTTGTCTTATTCTTTGACCAGCATAGAAGGGAACTGTGGTTCTCATCCATGCTCTGACAGTCTGTGTCTGTGAAGGTCACAGCAGTACAAGCAATACAACGTTTAGCCAAGTTAACAGAATGTAGTTGTTAATCTTTAGGGTAGGAACTAGCATCAGGTGGAAGTCTAGGATTGCTGTACAGGATAGGAAGTTACACAGCAGAAATTTTACCATTGACTCTCCTTTCTGCCCTTCTTATTGCAATCTTTCTGCCCCTCATATGTGTGGTTGGTGGCAGTAAGCACTCCTACATGGAGGTTAAAAAATCACATTGCAAAGCTCTGCTCTTATCTCTTTTGGGTTTTTTTAGGTATGAAAAACAAAAACTGGTCTCCTCTATTCCTCTATCAAAATGAATAACTTTTTTTTATTCCCATTAACAGCTCATGCATTGTTCCAAGTTTATTCTTGACTTTGCTGTGTTGCCACGGCTTATCCATTCTATTCTGATGCTGTTAAACTATAATGTGTATTGCAATCAAATTTATTCAGTTCTGTCCTCTGACCTCTTTCCTTCTGTCTCTGCCATCTTTTCAAAATGCAGGCAGGCTTAACCAAGCTCACTTTAATCCATCTAGTTTGACTTTTGGGCACAGTGAAGTCACACTGACCACACTCCTGTGCTGTAGTTGTGTTCTGTCTGATAGCATGTCTGAGTCTGGTCATCATCCCCCAGTTGCTTTGAGCAGCCTGCTGCTTCCCACAACATGAGGAACTTACTTCTTTTCTCCATCAGATACTTCTTAAAACTCAGGACTGTGAAAAACCTGCTGTTGTGGCTCTGCTGCCTGCAGCTGATAATTTCATGCTGGGTCTCTAATTTTCTTTACTGTAAAAAATTGGGTGTGGACTTTGTCTTCCTGTGAATGTGTCTGTATAAAGCTAGGTGAGAACAATGATAATGAAAAGTTCTCATGATGGGAATAGAAGCATTGTTGTCTGATCACTGTCCAGTAATTTGCATTTGCTTTTCTTCTTGAGAAGTGCAAAAATATATTCACAGGCTCTAAATGCCTGTGGTTGTGCAGGTGAGCTGGCTGCTTCAGTGCTGGAATCCCTCTCCATATGTGTTGATATTTTTTTGCTCTTTTGTTTAAATGCCATCCCATCAGCAGTGTTAAAGGAGACTGAACAAGCACTCAGCACTGAAGATCCGTGGTCATGGTTGGATACATAGATGATTGTGAGCATGACATTCAGAAATGAGTTTCAGAAAGAAGAAAAAGAGAGTTTAAAAACAAATAAGTAAGAGATGCTCTCCAGCAGTCCCAGACACACACCAGACAAGACACTTAAAATCACTGAGCTGTTAACAGCAAGTTTGCCTCACTTCATCAAATGCATCAAGCACAGTGCTTCTGAGAGAGAAAAGATCAAAACTCACACTGATCACCCTCTCGAGTTTCTTTCTCTTTCTGTGTGTTTTGTTGCTTTGCTTTCAGGGGTTGGAGGGGAGGAGTGGTGTCTCTGTTGAAGGATGCTTTAATTTAGTGATTGACAGACTCCCAAACGAGAATCATTTAGCAGATTAAGGAGTTACAAAGTCAGGAGGCAGTGGTTTGCATTCCAGAAATCTTACCATAAGGGAAGTTCTTCTAGTGGGTGTAACCAAATGACTCAAAAGCTATTCCATGCATTTAGAAATAATGGGGGTTTTTCCTAAAAAAAAAATTACATAAGGTAGATATAAGATAGACAAGATTACATAAGATAGATAAGGTAAATGTAGTGTGTTTTAAAATAAGGTGTCATCAGAACAGGAGAGGCAATCAGAAGTAGACAGACAACTCTGGATACCCTTTTGTAATAATCTTGGGAGATTATCCCTTTTAGGTCTAGCTGAGGTGTCTGTGGCCTGTTCTTGCAAAATTCAGCATTACAGTTCTTGTGATTTTTGTGCACTTACTGGGTCAGGTACTAATAGAACTATTTTCTTGGCAAATGCATGTACCAGGAGAGAAACCAATGTTCTCTGCTGGTTCTAGCTATTGTTCATGTTCTATCACATAAAAACAAGAAATGTAGTTGAAAGATCACAAGGTTGAGTAAAAGGCATTTGGTTTCTCTCGTCACCTTTATGTACAACTATTTGAAACAGTTCCTCACATGCAAGTTTGTTGATTGAATTTTGCAGGTTTTTGTATGAAGTAGGCAAAGACAATGTCCCTGTGCTAGATAGCTCTGCCATAATCTCTTAACCAGCAATTTTAGCTTTAAAATTTTTGCCTTTCTTAAGGATTTTTAAAATGGTGAGGAAATCCTGACATAGAAAACTTCTTTAAAATGCCCAGTATTTGTCATTGAAGAACATAATTAGGCAAATCCAGATAGCTAAGCTCTGAGGAATAGCTTCTTTCAGCTCCAAATTTAACTGTTTCTGCCTGCACTGGCAACATTATAGGTCTGTTTTCTTCCTCACCTCTTCATAATCACAGAAATCTTTTCCTTATGGGTCTCTCTGAATTCCTCTATCACCTTGAACATTTGTGCTAAAATGTTCTCCATTGCTTGTAGCTCTAATCATGTCACAGTCTCTTTGATTCTTTATGTTTCTAACTATACTGTTTCACCATACCATATTCAAGCTTCTGGTTCTTGCCATCAAAGCCCATTAGCTTGTCTTCTTTATTCTTCTCACTCCCTCTCCCCCTGCTCTCCAGCCATCACTGCATTTATCTCTGTCTTCCCTGCCTGTGGCACAATGTCCTTTATGCACCTGACATCATCTCTCCTCCTTTAAGACATCCTTAGGAGTGACTCCTGTGCAGTGTCTGGAAGCAATCAGTTTGCTAATGATGGCCAGGTTTAGCAGCAGACTAGGGATTGCTAATGGTGTTTATTTATTCATGCTCCTTGTGGAAGATAAAGCATGCAGTTGATTGTGATTAGCTGATCCAGATAACCTCATCCTTATTTTTCATCTTTCTTTTTGGTGTCTATCCAAGTCTTTTATTTTGTTTTGTGATTCAGTTCTGAAGTTTTGAAGTCAGTGGTTTGTCCTTTTTAGCTGCAGCTTGCATTGGGAGGGTCTCTTCCAAATTGGCAGCTACTGCTACTATTATACAGTTTTAGCTTAGGATTTTCAAGAATCCTCAGGAATGTAGATATGAATGTGATCTTCTAGAATCCTGAATAAACTGTAGCCATAATTATTACATATAGTGGGATTTTTCTTTGGAATTTTTCCAGTTTGTCAAGAGGACACTTGTGGGGTGTGAAAATGGTGTCATTTGGGTGCTTGGCAGAGAATAGTCAGTCCTTGCAGTAGAAATGAGGCTGTAAGACAGCACTAGCAGTGCATGCTCTGCTCCAAGAAATGACATGGTTCAGCACTTCCAGAGGCGATGGAAACCAAAGGCTTGATTCCCTGACGTGTGCTATGGTCACTGCTCGTCAGCTACTTTGGGTTTGGTTGGTTACAATTTACTATTTCATTTGAATCAGACTGAAATCAGTGACATTCTAAATGTCTTAAACTTCAGTGCATGTGAAAAAGGTCCTGAAAGTGCAAATCAAGGTCAAGGATATTGCATTTGATTATTGCTCAGGGCTTCCAACCCATCCATTTTACTGCTTTCCATCACATACCTTGCACAGGTCAGCTGTTAGAGGTTTCTTGAAAGGGACCTCAAGAGATACTTGTTGCATCTTTTATCCACACCACCTCTGGCATGTTCTGAAAGACCTCCCAAAAGTGGAGATTCTGTGACCTTTCCAGTATTTACCTGATCTCACCATTCGTTTCCTGGACTGTGATTTTCATGATGCAATTTAGAATCATAAAAGAATCTTGAAAGTGGTTGGTGGTTTTTTCTTTTTAATACATTCCTTTGAATTCGCTCAGATGAATTAACCTATAACCTTTTTTAAAAAAATCTGGTCTGTGATGGTGCTGAGCCCTTGGCAATGCAGAATATGTAGGTAAGAGTGTTGTTTAAAGGGTGTGGGTACAGGTGATGCTGGAATGCTGTGTGCTGGGATCCAGTGATCAATGACTCTGCTGGGCTGGACACAGCAGCAGCAGAGCCCTCAGCAGCCACATCTGCTTCTGGAATGGAATTTGAGCTTTCCTGAAAGAGTGAAAATCTCATGTTGTGAAATATTCTTCATAATATAGTTAAAATCACTGCTTGCTACTGTGGACCCTCTGAGGGTATATATGGCATGAAACAAATGTGAGCTCTTTTTCTATACTGACCATGTGGAAATCCCATTGGAATTCAGCAAACTACTCCCAGCTGTGACTCAGAGATGCTGTATGAGCAAAGCTGATGTCATAAATAAGCACCAGCTCAGCTGAAATAGTTTCTGGAGAATGAAATAGGTAGGCACTTCATTCTTCCCTCTGTGTCTGATTTAAATAAAACTCTACTGGTCCTGGGGCTTGGGATGATACTGCTCTATAGTCACACTGTGTAAAGCATGTGTAGAAGTAAAGGATGCTTTGAATTACTCACCTGCTGATGTTTTGTTTTGTTTATGGATATGTGTGCATGAGCTGCAGGTAACTGGCACAAGCAAAAAGCCTTTTTCCCAGTATACATTTGGTTATGAAGCATCTTTATCCTTCAAGTGTCTTTAGTGTTTGGAGTAGTACAAGTGACAGAGCAGAAGATAACTACAGATTTTAGCAATTCAAGCAAGGGGAGAAAATACAGTAAAAACCATTCAAAGATTTAGCCTTAAGGCATGAAAAACAACTTCTTGGAACATTTATATATATATTTTTGAAATATAAAAGCACCAATTTCGACTGTATTTTATCTTAGTCAAGACATCAAGAAATGCCATCTGCTGAATTTTTCTGCAGAAGGCTAATGGACCAGTTCTTTCCTTAAGAGTGTAGTTTCAAGAGTGAAAGAGAAAAAGTTCTTCATTTTACATGATGGAAGATTTAAACTGTAGGTAGAGAAATTGTTTGTGCATATCTATTAACACTTTTTTTTTGTTTATAAAGATCTTTATTCCCAGGATAGAACAGAAAGGAAAAAAATGTTTAAGACTTGCATGCTCCCTGATTTTTAACCTTTGCATTTCAATAGGATTTAATTTTGCACTTAGGTCAGTTGACCCTCTCTAGTTTCACTGTGCTTGAATTATACATTCAAAACACAAACATCCCTCTTTATTTCTAATGGCTTTCAAGAAATTTACTGCCTTTTATGTTCTTATCTATACCAGAAACTGCAATATCTAAATGCTTGTGTATTGTGATCAGTCCTTCCATCATTCTGCCATTTAAGAAATTAGTATTGTACAATTTAACACCTTTTTTTTTTTTGTGAATGAAGCTGATCTGTATTATGTATCAGAAGATTCCCTTGTAAGACCATGGTGTTAAGACCTTGTATCTTCTCAGCAAACTTGCTCTTCTTTTTTGTGAATAATTTCTGCTTTTATTGCACGATGATCATGCCCAACTGACGTGTCACAGAAATACCTCAAAAGCTGAATTCTCAAGAGAAAATCCTGATTTGGGGTCCCAAAGACCCTCTTACAGGCAAGTTGTTTTTTATTGTACATAAGTGCAAATGTGCATGAACGTATGCAGTACATGAAGACAAGCATTCTCTCCTAAAGTGAGCCAAACTCTAGCAAATAACGCAGCAAAGAGAAGTGTTAGGCCTAGGTCAAAATAAGACTCTGGAGAAGATGTGATGAGAAAATTTTTCATGTGAAACCAGGCTTTAGATTGCTAAGAAACAACAAATAGTTTCATCAACAGTAAAAATAATGAGAAAGTATCTTTGTCACCAAGAAAGGCCAAAGAAGTGAGATACACGTGTCCTTGAACAAATTTCCTACACCATTTAAATATGTTTGTTTGTATTTGGACAAGACATCTTGTTCTGCACCTCTGACCTTTCTGCAATGTCATTTGCATGTGTGGTCCCAGGAGGGCACTGAGCTCACATACTGGAGTTAGTCTTGCAGGATCAGGCCCTTAGTAGTGAGAGAAAGAGTGCAGGGAGAGGAGCTGGTAGAGCAGGGCAGGTGCTGACAATTAATTCACAAATTGGAAGGGGAGACTCATAAGGTCATTGTGTCCCCCACTGAGTTGTTCATATGCTTATAGAAAATCTTCCCCATCTCCCCCTGCTGATGCGAGGTGAAGGGAGGTGTAGAGCTGACAGGATGAGTGATGAAGGCTTCCCCCAGCCCATTGCCTCACTGTGATGGAGTGACATATTTAACCTCCCCTGATGCTACTGCTGCAGGTGAAATGAATTATGCGACCCTCTGAGTCCCTTATCGGTGCTGGGCCGTCTCAAGGGCTGGATGCAGCTGCTATAATTTTGGAGTTCTTCCCTTTCTTTAATGCCACGTACAAATCATGCACATTTCTCTGCTTGAAGACCCCAGGCTGCTTTGAATATGGAACTGGTCTCCCTAGGGGATGTGAAGGGGGAGGGGAGAGCAGTGATAGGAGATAGAAAACCTGCACAGAATCGCTAATCAGACTCTGCCCTGTGCCTTCCCTAGCTGCAGATGGCTCCTTGCTGTGTTGTGAGCCTTGCAAAGCCAAACACCTTCATTGTCAGACTTGCAGAAAGTGCTTTAAGTGTCTGCTGCAAAGGGTTAGGTGGAGAATGGATGGCTCCATTTTTTGAGGTTGCTGGCGAAGCCTAATTAAGCTGGTGATTTTCTTGTTTGGGAAGTAGTCACAGGTAGCCTTGAAGGAAATGAAATATGTCAGTCTGAACCACTTTCCAACCCTCTGGAGCCATGGATTTTTCTTGTCAAATGGGCCATTTCCAGTTTTACTCTGGAGGGTCAGAACTGCAAATCTGTCTTAGCTTGATTCCCTTTTCTGCAGAGGCATTGTTTCCTCATGTCTCTTATTTCCTTTCACAAAGAACTGTGAGCTCTCCTCTTACCTTCATGTCTGGCTGGATATAAAGATTATTCTTTTAAAAACAACCCACTAAACCCCAAATCTTAATAGCAACACAAAATGAACTTCACCACATTGAAAAAATAATGACTGTAGCACTGCAGGACGTTTTATGCCTCAAAGCACTGAGAACAAATACCTCAAAATACGAGTTCTGTGATATTGGATGATTGAAGAACCTGTGGGTGGGGTTGCAGTGAAGGTGCTAATAGCACTCCCAGCATTTAATTATTAATACAGCCTATAAATTGCAATGGTCCATTTATACTCAAACTCCTTTGCCTTCTCTTCCTGTTGAGATGAAGCACTTGAGACAGTAGGGAGCTTTCCAGTACAGTGCCAGGGGCTGTGGGCTCAATCTCCTCTGCTGCACATACTCTGTGGGGTGGAACTTAGTGGAAATTCTAGAATAAAAACAAACAATAAAACAGGAATAAGATGGAGAGCAGGGAAGTGCCCACAAATACTCTTGTGCACAACCAATAATTTGTTAGTATGTGTAGGATCTTTTGTTAGAGTTGTGTCAGATATTCTACTGATTGCTCAATCATTTGCACTGTCTTCGGATGATACATAGTGCAAAATCTGTATTATGAATAAATTCAAGTATCTTTTTTTTTAGTAGAAAACATTAATTGTTTTATTTTATGATTAACAATAATTCAGAAAAAGAAATATGAACCAGACAAATACTTTAGTTGATTTTTAAGGACTTGTACAGGTATAGGCCTTTCTTAATTTCTTTCAGTCTGTTTGTAAACATTTTAATAAGGTTTTAAGTTGTCACACTGAAAACTTCTGCAAGTCCTGACATAGGCAGATTTTTCCTGCATTCAGTAATGGGCATTGGCTGCATTGGAGCAACAGTCAGTCAACAATTAATAGCTACAGAAATCCTGATGAAAGGAAGTTATGGAGGAATTACTTTCCCAAAGTTTTATTAATAAGCACAGCTTCTTTTCTCTGAAATGTAAGATAGCTCTCCACTCAACAATATCAGAAAATGCCATCAGAGATCATGCAACACTTCTGTAGTATGTTACTTTATTTTTCATTATTCAGGAGGTTTTTTGTTCTTGTATATCTTCCTGTATACTATTGCATCCAATTTAATGTACACTAGATTTACAGAAAATTCCTTTTTAAAAAACCAACATAGTTAATTGTTTGGTTTCAGTTCATGATGGAAGTTTATTTTAGCATTGTATTGGGTTATGTGTATACACTGCTCATGGTTACTTCACTCAACTGCTTGGCATAGAAAGAGAGTTTTAAGGATTGAAGTATTTACTCGCTTGTTACAGAAAGTAGAAGGGGAGAGTGCATCCTGTTGTGAGGAAAACTGGATTGTTACTTTTGTTCCCTTACATTTCTGGTGTTTCATCTTGTTTCATAACATTTGCTATGTTGCCACTCATGCTAGAGGAAGGTTGGAGAGAAGACACAAAGGTGTCAGTTCTAGTTTCTCTTCCCAGAAAAACCAGAGCCTCACAGTGGTGTTAAATAGGAATAAAGTACTTCCAAGGATTGCTTCCAAATATATCAGTTTTTGTGTTTTAGTTTTCATGCCTTTTATCACAAGAGACATTGTGCAAGTGTAGAGGATTCAATGGGTAAGAAAAAATAAATAGGTGCCAGTTTCCATTTTGCAAGTCTTTATCTCCCTCCTTTGAACTGTGTATAGGGAGGGCATTTTTCTCTTGCCAAGTTTAGGTGATTTGCCTTAGTTTAGTCAGGGTTTCCTTATGTTTCTTGATGAACACTGAAGTTACTAGATTGCTCTAAGACATCCTTACTTGTGCTGTCTGTCTCCTGTGTGTGCCTGAGTGATACAGATGGGTCTGAATGTATCTCCTCTTCTTCTCCATGTTTGGTCCTAGCTTTATTAGTCTTAGGTTTTGAGACTACTGTTAAGAGCACCCCTTATTCCAAAGCTGGCTGGAAGGTGAACAAACAAAAGTGAGAGATAGCAGTAACTTTGAAGGCATCATCATGCAAACTTCTCAAGCAGGTGCTGTTAGTATCAAGTGCTGGAACCTGAATTTTAGTTCCCAAGTACATCAGCACTTGCAAACTGCAGCTCTGTCTTGTATGCGCTGCGTGCCTTGCTTTGGGGGCAAAGCAGAGCAGCAGACCTGGGCTGAGGCTTTGTTTGGAAGCTGGGGCTGTTTAGCAGAAGGGACCAAGAGAAGATGAATGGCTTAGCACAGGGTGTTTGGGTTCAGTGGCTGCTCGTCAGTCACCAGCTGTCTGTCTGTGTGCAGGCTGTGCCCTGCTGTGTGCAGTGCTGGTACCTGCCAGGTGGCCCTGCCAGGCTCTGGGTCCCTGTGCTCTGTGCACTGGCAGCCTGTGGGCTGGTGAAGGCAGCTGCTGCTGGGTCAGAGCTGGCCAGCACTTACCTTTTCTCTGGAGCTGAAGCCCTCCCTCCTGCTCCTAGGGTATGTTCTGTGATGCTAACACAGTGCACTCACTCCTTAACTGCACACTCCTTAACTCTGTGGCTCCTTCAATGCACCAGGAGCAGAGCTGGGAGATGTCAGAGCTGAGTCATCTCTCTTTGCTGTGCCTTTTCTCTGTGGCTTTTTAAAAACCCCATCTAGTTCTCTAGAACTACCTGGAAAGGGGGTGCAGTGAGGTGGGGATTGGTCTCTTCTACTGTGCCAGCAGTGAGAGGACCAGAAGAAATGGCCTTAAGATGAGACAAGGGAGGTTCAGATTAGATGTTAGAAAAAAAAAAATTGAATCATTAGGATTGTCAGGCATTGGAATAGGTTGCCCAGGTGGGTGGTGGGCACCATCCCTGGAGATGTTAAAAAGGCATCTTGATCTCGGGCTGAGTGATTCTTCAGTGGTTTAGGAGTTACAGTGGTAGTGCTGGGTTGATGGCTGGGCTTGATAATCTTAAAGTTCTCTTCCAACCTGAATGATTCTATGATTTTATGAGTGCTTGGTTTTATTTATTCATACTTAGATTTCCTTAAGACATCTCTCCTCTCTTTTAATGCTACATTTGAAGTTGCACTGTGATCTGGGGCCCTATACAGCCTTCTATATAATTTTCATTACCAGTTTTTTAATTGTCTTGCTGGGCTTTTTCTCTCACACTGTTAGAAAAAACAGAATCTTTGAGTAGGGTGTATTATGCTTTTATTTCACTGTGTAGTGTGGAGGGATGTATTAAAATTATGTATCATAAATGATGGACCAGAAGCAACTTCCAGCATTCTGGGGCACAGGTCAAATAAATTATCTGGATCCTTTTGAATATGTATGGATGGCCTCAAGCTTCCCATGAAAACCTTCTTCCTGTGAAGTGTCTAAGGCTTTTTCTGTTTCATTAAGTGATGTTTCCTTGACTGTACTGCTGCACTGAAGCACTGTGTCTTTTTGTGGCAACCAGATGGATTTGTCACTTTGAGCAGACACCAGTGAGTTTCAGGATTTATCATTGCACTCAGTGTGTGGAAACTTTTTCTTAGTGTCTCTGGACATTATAGGATCAAATCCTATCTGCCAGATTCTTCATGTAGCCTTCTCCATTAGGTGGTTTGCAACAGACTGTATATACAGAGCAACTTTGTGCATGTTCTGTAACGTTTTGTGGGTTTAAGCTGTGTAAAAATGGATGAACATTTTCAAGAGATTAGGGCTGCATTCCCAGTATGGTGATGTGGGGCTGCAGAATGGCAAAATGATGATGACTTTGGCTCTGCTGTAGCACCTGTTTCTATGTCAGGTTTGTTTTGGGTCAAACAACAACTGTGAGGTGACTTAGTATCTCAGTACCTTATATTGGCAAAGAACATGGTAAGAGGATATATATCCCAAGCTAAAAAGGTAAATTGGGAATGGAAACATCAGAGAGAGAAACTTCTGTTTTAGAGTTGCTAATATCATTGTTCCCCCTAGAATTTCTCTGCATGCAAGAAGAGGGCAGCAGGGTTTCATGATCTATGAAAACCTTCTACTGAGCTCAAGATTGTGATCATCTGTATCAGCTGGACATAGCCCAATTGATGGAATGAACTATGGCCACAGTTACTTTTACTCACACCTCTGTTGCCCTTTGAGTCTAGTACCATGATTAAATCTGCCAAATACTGCCTTTGTAGTATTAGTCAAGATGTCAACTGCTGCAGCCACTACCAGACAATGTGTCTAGATTTTGTGCCTATTCATATATCTTAGCAAGTTTACTTTTATTAAACTGTAAGGGAAAACAAGATGGCTTTTTTTCCATGTGGTGTTGCAGTTGGAGACAGGGGTTGTGTTGCAGTGAGGTTACAAGCCTCAGGGTTTCTAACAAAGAAAATAAAATTAAAAAAAAAAAAAAAAAAAGCCCCAAACTCTAACTTTAGAACAACAGTTCATTTGAAAGATAATAAGTATAAAAGAGCTGCATCAGGAACCTCACTGACTATAAAGAGCAGGAGGAGTCTTTTCTACCTTAATTTTATACTCTTCCATTCCACACACTTGAATGAGCACAGTTTGATTTCATTTTCTTTTAATGGAAAACAAAGAAGTAATGGTCTGTACATTTCCAGCAACTGACTTCTTGAGTTCAATGCAGTAGACAATTGCAGGTTTATAAAGTGATGCTGGTGAGTCAGTGAAAATAAAGAAAACAAAGCCTTTGAATGAGTAAATAATTTCTGTGACCAAGAGAACAACCTGCTGATTGCAAACAACAGTTATTATTACTTCATAAGCTGAGCTGAGATCCTTGTTGCAGTGAAGGTCCCTCAATACCAATATGCCTTGCAGGGGGTGTAAAGGTAAGAGCTGGTAATGTTCAGACTGAAGATTTTGTAATGCCTTTGTATCTTCATTTAAGAAGGCAAATTCACTCCTATTAGCTATTGCCACTTGATTAATTACGTTTTCCTTAGATTTGCCAAGCAGCAGGATAAAATATTGCTTTCTATCATTAATTTTCTGTTTGAATTTTTATTCTGTTTGAAGGGTATAATGGTAATACTCTGCTGAAAATCATGAAATTTACTAGTCAAGACAGTCTTTTCAGTTACTAGAAATCACTTGGCTAACTTCTGTGTTACACAACTGTGTAAAACAAAATTTAAGCAATTCTACCAACCAAACCCCATGATCCTATTCTTGATGAGTTATTTGGGTCCAGGAGATAAAACTGACTGTGTGAAGTGGATATGGATATTTCAAACAGGTTATTTGGGTACTTTATTATTCAAAGGTCAAGTGTTGATACATTTAGTAACATCCTGGGCTCTCTTTCTCCACACAGTAGGTTTAATTAATCTGTGAAGTGTATGAACTGAAATAGGGGGAAAAAGGAACATTCAGTTTGCCTCAGACAGTGTAGTTAATTCCAACAAAGGGATGAGTCCTGTTCTCCTTATTCTTTTACAGGTACTTTAGCAGAGCATCTTGCAGAGTAATGTGTTTTTCAGGTTGCCTGAATGGATAAATGAGGGATGGAGGGAAGCTGCACAGGATCAAAGCCTAAGATAATGTGTCCTGCTCCTTTCTGTCCCATATTACTTCAAACATTCCAGTTTTTAACCTTATTTCTTCCACCACAAAAGGGTCCTCCTTTCTTATTATATCCTGTCTGTCTGCAGAAGAATGATTAACAACAGTTTTAATAGTGCTTGGAGCATCAAATCTTAGTGCAAGCTCAGGTGGATATTTCACACTCCCTCTTGCTCTCATCTCCTGTTTATTAGGTCTTGAGTTTGAATCTTTTACCTCTGGCAGTTATTGTGAAGTTGTGATGTCCAAAATTAAGATTCCAGTTTTGACCTTTTACTTTCTAGTTTTGGAAGCTGGTCTTCACAGAAACTAGCTAAGAGGACTGGTGGACTGGGAATTTTCTTTCTCTGTAGCTTTCTGTTCCCTTTCTTTTCCAGTGGAAAACACAAGTAAAAAAGACCTTTCAATGTCAAGCAAAATACATGTAAAAATAACAGTGCTTGCTGTCTTAGCCCTTGTTGCCCATGGAAGAGAGATGTATGTGTCAAGCAAGTTAAATAAAATAGTCATAAAGTAGTACTGAATCCCAGGTTTATGTATTTGTTTCCTAAGGGCCCAGTGACTTGGATTTTGTTAATGATTTTAGCATTAAGCAATTGCATTTGCAAATGAGTTTATAACCAGCAGCCTTTATATGAAGTTTCTCTTCACACTGGTTTGAAGCCTGGGGGTAGCTGGTGATTCATCCCTGAGCCAGCACTGTGCTCTCACATGATGCTGACCACTGTCTTCTGTCTGTGCATGGAGCTGAGAGGATCAGAAATCTCTTACCTCTTTTGGCTGGGTTTTCTTTGTGTCTGTCTCTCTTCAGATCTTTATTCTGATATTAATTATGGATGCTCTAGGATTTTCCTGGCAGGCATCTTTTTCCACTGACTGTAATTAATGTGTGTCTTGTCCTTCACACTAAAGAATGCAGACCCAACATATTTAAGCTCTAAGTAGCTGAACAGGTAGGTGGATAGTATACAAAGCATCTGGAGAGAATTGAACTTGGATTCTGCTTGTCACAAAAATTCCTCTAGAATTTTTGTGGTAGAGCTCTTGCAGAGCAAGGACAGAATTCTGTTTTCAACTTCACTCTTTTTATATGACTCTGTAGTTATTACAGTGTCATATCTTAAACCAAGACTTTGGAAGGACTTTTCTTCTGACAGCAATGGCAGCAAATATTTTTCCAAAAACTTTTCAAAGCTTGAGCTAGACAGTTGTTTGCCTATTTGGTTTTTTAACCACAACAGTGCTATTGGAAAACTAATCTAAAATCTTAAAAACTCTTTCTTTACATGATTTTGAATGTTATCATTACTATTCATTCATTTCTTTTTTGCCCATTTATAATGGGCAAATATAATACTAATAATAAAATATAATACTAACCTGTTAAATCTATTAAAATTTGAAAATGTTCTAAATAATTTCAAGGGAAACTTGTGCCTTAAGTATCCTAAAAATAGAGAGATCATTATGTTCGTAATAAAATATTCTAAACTATCTTCTCAGGCAATTTTTTTCTGCTGTTCTGCTTAAGCTGAAATGTCTTGGTTTTCTTTTTCAATAGTGATACAATCTAAAAGTTGTATGTTTGTTTCAGGTCCTTTGCCTCTGATGTGAAGGCTAGAGAGGCACTGAAATTTTACCTGTAGTGAAGGGATTTTATTCACGTTTCAAAGCATCCTGTTTTAGTCAGGGAAACCCATTCGGAAAAGTCTTTAGGAAAAAATTAGTAGAGGAGTACACAGAAGAAGGTTATTCAGATCCAGGAAAAAGCAGGAAAGACACCATGACTGCTCACCAAGAGCTGAAAAGAAGACTAGCATTGACCACTGGGTACAGCTATGTCAGTGGGCACCCACATGGAAACAGCATCCAGTAAATGCCATTGGTAACCTCCCCTTACCCAGGCTCTCTGAGGCCTCTGAACTGGTGGCAGGACAGCAAACATGCTTGAAATAGTCTTATGTGACTGTGAAATAATTAAAAACTTTCTGTTAAGCCCTTCTTCAGTTTAGTACAGAGCAGTTTCAAGTTCCTCCATGTCAGAAGAAAAGAATATTTGCAGTTCAACAGGACTGTGCTGTTCTCTGCTGCTGTTGATGTGAGCCTGCACTTTGCCAGTGTGCTACTGTCCCTTGGTTCCTCTGCAATTCCCTTCTCCTCTCACCATCTCAGAGCAGATTGACCCACCACAGTGCATTTGACTTTTCTCTGCTCCCCATGGTCTGAAAGCACACTATGGTTTCAATTGGAATTTTTTTTTGTAAATAATCAAGAGTGTTTATACAGCAAAAGGCCTGTGGTGATGGGAGTTCCTGAGGGTTCAGCTGCAATACAAGTCAGGATTCCTGGCTGCAGGAGGGCAGATTGGAAGAGAGAGAGTGTTTGTTAAAGCAGAATTGCAGAAAGGTTCTGACACTGCACACTCTCTTCTTTCACTTACAAAACTGTACAAATATTGTCAAGAAGTATATTTTTTAAGTGAGGAAAGTCTTTGCAAAGCTCTCTGGAAGTATCATCTTTGACAACAGAAACCTGTGTTAGCAGCAATCACTAATTCCTTATTATGTTGTTTCTTATTTCCATTAAGTTCCCTTTGCTACTTTCCAGCATCAACTGTTATTCTTAATTTCATAGAAATGATCAAACAAACAAACCTAACATAACTCCCCAAAAAAACGTATAAAGAAAAATATTCCAAGTGAACAAAAAAAAAAAGCGAATAAGGTACAGACCTAAAGCACTAAGAATTGAAATCTTTATATGAGGAAGGAAGACTTGGAAAAACCAAACTTGGAATTGTGTCACACAGCTCTATGGTGAGCAAAGATAGCTTTACTTTGGAGAAAGGAACAATTCTTTATTAGTGCATGTAACATGTCTAATGGTGCTAATGACAGTGTCTATATCCTGCTGGGTTTTACCATATTAATATTGGCAAGCCAACAGTTCTGGATCCAAAAGAGTGAGTGTTGTTAATGTGCTACATCAAGCCTGTAAGTAAATAGTAAATCTCCATGGTTCCTGCTCTCACAAACACACCATATGAGCACTTGATCTCATGCTTTTTAAATATAATCTGGAGGTCGCTTTAAATACTTGCAGTATTGACATTTCCCTTTTGAGATTTCTTATGTGGGGATAAAATTCTCTCATGTGGGAAAATAATGCTTTTGGCTTTTTTGAATCATTGAATAGCAAAGAAATGACTTATGCGTGTCAGTTCTACCTGACTCAATCTGCTTTCTCTCCTCAGTCAGCAGCCACATTATCATTTCATTACAGTCTTGCTGTACCCATATATTCAAGGTTAAGATGGCATTTTCATTGGGAATTTTGTATTCTCTTTCATTTAAAACTTTCTCAGAATGATATCTTTCACGCTAAAATCTCCATATTTGCTTTCTGCCAGAAAGTCTGAATGGGTAAAAACTGTTCTTTCTTTAAAACAGCAGTGGTGTTTTTCCTTGCTGTGTAAGGGTTTGGCTAACACAGAAAATGTCAGAATTGTTATTCTAACAGGAACATGATTATAATTCTTAAGGAAGATGGGCATCTTTCCTTTCTGTTAATATGTGTAAAAGTTGTTCAGATCTTACCTGGTGCTGTGCAGCCCTAAACACTTAGAGCAATGAGTAAGGAGTCCCACTGCACTGCCTTTGGTCTAGAATTTCATGTTGAGGTTTTGCATCTGTGTGGAATTTACTTCAACAGCTGAGCCATAAATAATAGGAGTAAGAGTGCATAGGAAGCCCTGTCCCCTGTGTGCTTGCCACCTTCATTTTTGGGATGGAGCAATTTCTCAGACTGAAGGATATATGTGAAAGATCTGGTCTAGTTCTCTATCGGTTGTTTTCTGTAGCATTTGAGATCTTCAGTAAAAAGGATGACTAACTATAGGCTATAGGTCTGTGTCTGTATCAAAGTGTTTTGCTGAATGAGGTCTTAGTACCCACTAAAGCCTGGCAAAATTTTTCCTTTAACAGTAAGTTTGTCACTGAGTAAATCAAAAGAGGCAAGGAGCTGATGGAGAAGGGTAAAATAGTTTGACCTAACAGAATTTCAGATCAAAGAACTTTGTGCAGGCTGATTACATACCTACAGATCTGCTTTGTCTTACTACTTAAAAGCACTGTGGCTGCTCTTTAGAGGTTGGGCTCTACCACTCATTTGTTGTGTGATGGATGTCAGTGCTTGAGAGGTGTGTGCTTCTCCAAGTGAAAGGTAAGAGCAAAAGAGTGTGACAGAATGAGATTGAATTGAGCATCTCTGGCTTCTGTTAGTTACAAAAAAAGAGCAATGTTTGGTCCAGACAGTACTTGAGTAAGAAATCTGTAAGGTTTGAAAGGGAGGGAGTCTGTTTGTATATGTAGCTTTTGTTCCTACTGTCTTGTTTTCAGATCTCAGAGAGATCTCTTGCCCAGGAAAACAAGTCCGTTTTTCTTAGTTCAATAGGTCCCTTTACCGCTTTTGGATTCATGAATTGTGGTTCAATTTCTTGCTGGAATAGATTCTTTACAAACGAGAATAATCCTCCATTTGATTTTATTTTCTTGTTACCTTTCAGAATTTTTCTCTGTCCAAATCACACTTTACCATTTTTATCTTTTCTGGATTGAACAAATCTAATTATTATAGGTTTTCATTACAGTTACGCTTGATTTGGCATCATAATTCAGAACATAGTTTCTGTGGCTTCAACCAGTCCAGTACAAACACTTTGATGTATTTGATGTATTTTATTATTCTTCTCAACAAAAAGGTGAGATAATAGTCCCTATTTCTATTTATTTTTCAGATGCTGAAAAACTGTTTTCAGTGAAATTGGTGTTCCTAATTTTAGTTTATAAATGCTAATATACCATAGGATCACTATTTTATTCTGCAGTGACAATAATTCAAATAAATCACCAATCTCACCAATGTCACAAGTACAGCTTTATTCTCCCTTGATATTAGGCATCAGCTTTCAAGCTTAGAAGATACAGAAAATTAAGGCAAAATAAAAAAGCATAGAAAAATCCTGTTTTTCTTGAAATCCTGGTATTTGCATTGGCAAATGACAGGACAGATAGAGAGTCTGCTAACATGAGAGAAAGTTAAATGGTGTTTAACTTGACAACTGTTTTCTTAGGATTTTGTGAGTTTATTTCCTCTATAGATTTTAGGGAAGTAAAGTTAGAGAATACATTTTATGAATAATTGTTAATGCAAGAATTTTTGGAGCACTGTCAGGCTTATGTGAGAAAATGTGTTTATACCTGTTCAGACATTTACAATACACAGATTCTGGAGGCACCTGGTCAGGAGTATTTAATGTAAAATGAGAGGGAAGGTGAGAAAAGAAGCATGACTTTCCTCTGTAAATGGGAGACTGAAACACTGCAAAATCACCCACTTGGCTGTATAGAAATTAAACAGAGATCTTCAAAGCCCTATTCCATCAGACTTTCCATTGTGCAATTAAGTGCAAGATTGGATTTACTTTTCATAGTAAATATTTAAATAAATCTGCAGAGTAGCCTTGGATGTATTTTTTCATGCATGTAGAAATGGGTGGTGATTATTCACAACTGGAAAAATTTGGAAGATTTCAGTCTATCTCTGTAAAACTGGGAATACAGAATAATGATAAAATTCAGTGTGATATAAACATGACTGTGTCTGCATACTTTTGTTGTCTAAATTGAGGGGAAAATGATAAATAATCAACTAGCAGCAAGTAAACGGTAAAGCGTAGTTTAATCTTGATGCTTTTTCCATTTCAGTAATGTAATGTGATGGTTGTAGCAGAAAGCAATTTTAAAAATAGAGGTTTCATATCATGACAGTTTTATGGCTAAATTGTTTTGTGGCTTGGAAATGTGCAATAAAAATATTGCATTACATAGAAAACCCTAATATCACAAGTGAGTCTCAGCCCATCAGGTGTCATAGCAGTAAAAGAGTTTGGTATCTTGCCCTCATCTGTAGCACACATTTAGAGCAGATATTAATCTTCAACAGAGGCTTGTAGCATCACAGCAGCTTAGCTACCAATTTTGAATATATGTAATTATTCTGTCTATGCCAGTGATTGAAAGAAATTGGTTTATTTTTGGCCACATGACAATAGATGGGGGGCGAGGGTGGGAAGAGAAAAGAAAAGGGACAGCTGAAGTTTCTAGTTCAGAGGAGGATGTTAAACCAGTACAAAATGTTGATGTTAGGCTTTGTTATTTGTTTGTTTGTTTCTTAATCAGAGAAACTGAAATGCCATGGCTGAAAGTTTACCATGTACAGGTTCTGAAAGTAAGGTGCAATTAGTATTTTTACACCAAGATTGGAATTGCCAGTACAGTATACCAAATCTTTTACTTTATGACTGAGACATCTCCAAATTCTCATCCCTACTCAAATTTTCCATTGTACCAGCATGAAAAAAACATCCCAGCCTGCATGTGTTTTAAATATTGATTTATAAATAAGTTTTCTGAAGTCCATTTTTATTACAGGGACTGTTGCTTCACCTCTGTTTCCTCATGCAAAAACTTAGCAGTGAATTTTGGCTGTTGGTGATGTTCAATACTCATTTAGGAGTGTTGTACCAGCTGATAACTGGTGCTAGACTGTGGCTGCACAACTCGCTGTGGTTTAAATCAGGAATGGGGGTTTGGATAGATGAACTGTTGTGGATGCTGACTGCTGAGTGACCTATTGTACAATTAACTGTGAAAATTGGGAGGGACCAGATCACAGAGCAAGCTATGACCTGGAAGTATGCCTTGAGATTTCAGGGGCCACTTCACTGCGGCCCCATTGTCACCTACAGCTCTGTGAAATGCTTGGGATAGTACAAGGTTTTAAAAGGCAGCAAAGCAGCACTTCCTTGCCTTTCCCCAAGCTGAGAAGGTGATTCAGAGGACCAGGAGGGATGTGTTTAAAGAGCAGGGTGAGAGAGAGGGTGGTTCATTCCTGCAGTGCCAGCTGTGTGTGGTGTAACCTGACTACCGATGCTTTTGAGAATGTGATGTATGGCTGTCCCTGCAGGCATTTCCAGAAGCTGGCTGCAGGCCTGCCTTTCTCCCTTCATCAGCAGTTAGGAAAATGCACCTCTGGACAAATCTTAATGCTATTCCTGTGCCATCATTACAGCATGAAGTTACTTAAGGTTCATTACTGTGCTGAGTGAAGCTATGGCTGCTTCCCTAGACCCAGCTCATGCCATAGGATATGTATTGCAACATTAAAACATCAAACAGTTTGGTGTTCTGTGAGCTATTTGCTGAAGTAAAAGGCTTAGGAGAAAAAAGAAAAAAAAAAAAAAAAAAAGAGTTTCAATACCATGTAGTAATTTTCTTGCTCCATACTTCAGTTCCCAGAGGGTGGGAAGTGGTGTCTGAGGCACTCTGCAGTAGTGAGCAGAGATCTCCCCAAGTCCATGTTGTCAGTTTTCTCTTCTTACCCTAAAGACAAATAAAGAGAAACTGTAGCAATGAGAGTTAGCTAGATTAAGGGGTTTGTTGTACAGGTAGTGCTTTGTGATGCACAAGTCATGCAAAACTTGGTAGCCCAGGTTTTGCTTCCTCTTGAACTGTAGAAGGTGGCCATGTGGAATGTGGAAGGCTTAAATAAACTGCTTGAAATCACATCTTGAATTACCACTTACCTGTCCCTATTGCTTCAAAGCAATTCAGTAACGAAAAGGCATGGCTGTTAACAACAGAAGATAATCTGGTATATTACAGAGATAAGAGGAAAAACCTAAGCATGAATTAGCTTATTCTGCTGGTGTCCTGTGGAATTGTATTTCAACTGTATATCAGCATAATATCTCCCCCTTTTCTAGTGGTGTCAATTCTTGAATCAAGACTCTTACTGCATAGTTTTATCAGCTAAGTTGGCTTCATTCTTGTACATATTGATGCCTTTTTGGTGAAAAGTACTATTAGAGAATCACCAAGAAAATCTCATTGACTTCTAGACTGACCCATTTAAGATAGAAAAAGAAAGTGAGAGAAAAAGAAAGAAGGAAATCTCATAGGAAAGGAAGTCTGTGAAGGTAAGAGCTGGGACTCCAGGGGTCCAGATTCTGTTCTTGAGCATTGGCTCCCTTGGGTGAGTTACTTTGACCAAGTCAGCATATTTCTCTGTGTCTTCGTTTCTCGGCTTCTGTAATGGTGAAAGTCACAAATCCCTTCTGATGGGAAAAAATACGAGGATTTATTGATTGTGAGTACTGTAAGGAACTGAAATAGCATGCTCCTGAGTGTAATAAAAACATAGATAGAAATAAATTAGATGTGCTCTTAACTACACATGAATCTTTGTTGCTAGCTTTAGAGTATGGGCTTCGGCAAATCATCTAATCTTTGTGAGCCTGAGTTTTCTCACCTGTGAAATGGGGTGAAAATTCATGTGGCTATTCTGGAATTAGTTAGAATCTGTTGAAGAATTTAAATAGTTTTGCATGCAAAATAAAATGTTATTTTACTCTGATAGACTACAATGTATTCTTCGTTTTAGATGTGGTTTTACTTGATTGATTGAAATTCTTGGAGTTTGAAAAAATGTTTTTAGTAGAATCTCTCCTTCAATGAACTGGAAAACAAAAATGGGATCTACAGCAAATAACTGCTATATCATTTGAAAATAATGGTAACTAGAGTAATAATTTGCTAATCCATACATATATTGCATGTGTATGAACAGTAAGTTGTTTATGCTGTAAGCTGCTTATACAGAAGAGCCCCAGTTCAGGAGAGCTCAACAGGAAATTTGTCTCTATTTGAGGTAGAAGTTAGAAACAAGCTTAAGATAAGTAAACAGCTGCAATTTCAGTAAATTTGGCTCAGATCTTTACATCCATTCGTGGCCTGGGCAGTTTCCCAGGTAGACTCCTAAAACGCAGAAAGAACAAAATAAAAATGCAGGTTCCATAAGTGTTGGTTTGTGGATGCTTGGGCTGCGACTGGCTTTTCATTTGACTGAAGTGGTATAGAATGTATTTCCACAAGAGTTTTAGCCTTCAGGTTGTGAATCACCCAAAAGGATAGGAATGGAAGCTGTTCTAGGTCATTTTCTTTTCTCAGGTGATTCCTTATGTTATATGCTCCACTGCCATCATCTGTCCTGTTTCAGAAGGAAGTGAGAAAGATGCCACCTTTTCTGCAGGGAGGTTGTTTTTTTAGTCTGATAGATCTTGCTGTTAGGAAATGGTTCTTGCTACTTAACCTATATTTTCTTTTGGCAATTCTATCACATTAAGCTGAGTTATTACCCCAGGCCATACCAAATAATTATATTTCTTTGCCCCCATTTTGAGCTCTTATATTTGAATTTGATTTACAGATTATTTTGAATACAAATAACTGTAAAATGATGAAGTTATTAAACAACTAGGCATGCAGTAGAAGAAAATAATGAAAGCAGAAACATTTCTAAAGCCTTCTATGTTATTAGGTGCAATGACACAGGGAGAATGTAATGGGAAACCAAGCTGGAGCCTTCTAATACACCTCAGCAGTTTAAAATAAAGATCTTTGAAGCAGAAGGGGGTTAATATAACTGGAAATTGTTGGCCTTCCTCATTCTCCTTTCTTTCCTTGAGTAATGTCTATCATACATCTCTGTTCCTTGTGATTTTTTCCTACATCTCACACTTGTTCACATGCTAAGCTGTTGAGCTAAGATGAATTTACTACCAAGTATAAAATATTTTCTTGTCTGCCCTAATATTTTATGCATTTGTGGTTTGTCCTCTCGTTGCTGTAATATAAATAATAGGACTGCTGTTGCCAGTGATGTTTTGTGGACAGCTTTTTTCTATATAAACAGGATATTGGACAGTTTATCTGCACTAACAGATACGAGTCAAGGCAGGCTTTCACTGTACCTACTGCTGTTGGCTCCCTCATGTCCCACCAGGACAACTGTAGATGGAAACCTCAGATGGTATGAAGACATTTCCTTGTCTAGGTTGGTAAAGACTGTATTTTAAACCTCTTTGCACTATACTTTGGGTGTATAATAAGTTCAAGATGGAAAAACCCCACCAAATCAAATTTTGCTAGATAGTTCTAGAACATGAATAAAATATAAATATAATAATGAGAAGTAATATTTCCTTTGGAGACTTTCTTGTCTGTCTCTTGGCTTTATCTATTTCTTGTACTTCTGTCTGACAGCTGAGGGTGTTGACATCTTTGCTGTAAGCAGCATGTTGCCAGTTCAAGTGGAAAACCATAGCATCAGGTTTTTTCCCCATTTTGAATGAAATGGAGTTAAATGTCCATCACTAATAGGGAGGGAGCCTGCCTTATTTCTGGCTGTGACAGGTTATCTGCCCTCTATGACAGAGTGAAATGGTGACAGTGGATTTTAGCCTCACCTCTAAAGGGCAGAGATTTCAAAGCATCCACTTGAGTCTCCATGCTGGCTTTCCAAAAGTAGCATGTGCTTCCCCTGCTGGAAACATGGTGTGTGAAGTGTGTAAGGCTTCTGTGAGAAGTACAGCTGTGATTTCCATGTCTAAGCAGTCTGGCCAGGACCTGGAGAAGTGCAGAAAGCTCAGGGTATGAGCCTTTTCCCACTCCACCCAAAGAAAGGGAACTTCAGTAGAAACTGAGGAGGCTGAGACATGATCTCTACACTCTGTATGCGATTTTTAATCACTCGTAACCCTTGTTTCTGTTTTGTTTTTTTGTTCACAACGATGTTCTGCCCTATGAGGAAGTGTCACCCAAATAACCTATTTCATTCTCCATCTGACAGCTATATGATTTCAGCATTGCTTAGAATAGCACTGAAGTGTGAGGTCCTCTGGCAAATGTTCATTAATCAGGATTTTATGTAAACTGTACATGGCTAATTATAGCATGACAACTGATATAGTTATTGCAGGATTCCTATTACTGTTTCTAGCTGACTGCTAGAATAGATTTTTATGGTATGGCAATGTCTCAATGTTCACGAGGGGAAAGCAGGGGTGTTCTATGTTAGGTGTTGTGTGTATATTTAGTGTCCCCAGTCCTGTCTACACTGAAGTTCTGCAGCACTTTACTTCAGTCAGGGTAGGACTCTCACAGAGAAAGGTAGGTTAAAGCTGTGCTGGTCTGATGATGACTCCATGGGTCTTTGTGTGAATGAGCAGATAGCTTTGGAATTCACACTTCAGTGCCTGTCTGGATTTGCTTGTAAATGTTTTGTTTCTCTAAACAGTATTTATTTTGCTAAAGTGTAATGATTTTGGTGTTAATTCTGCTTCTTTTAAAGTATGATTGAAATGAGTTTAGCCAAACTCTGGTTATGAAAGTTGTCACAATGTGTCAATCTCTGTGACACTGGCGGAGGGGAGCAGCACAGAGACACTTGCTCAATGACTGGAGCATAATATTTGCATGGCTAACCTGTCAAAACTAGTTTCTGCTACCCTCAGCCCTGAAGCATGAACCTGGCTCTTGGGAACTGGGCTTCTGTCTTTCTGCCTCGCATTTCATTGCCAAATAGCCTAAGGCCAAGCAAAAAATAATTTGGGATGGCAAATCATAATTGCTGATCAGGATATAGAAACCCGAGATTTCAGATATCCATTTGAGACATTGTTGTGTCCTACAGGAATTGCAGGAATTGGACAGACAGCTTCTTACACATTTATTTCTGTTCCCACTTTCTGAACTGTCGTTACAACTAATTGGGAGAACATAGGTTAGGATACTGGCCCGAGTATGGGAAGGTCTGCACTTAGGTCCAGTGCAATCCAGATGTGGTTGATCCAGCAGTGCTTTTTAGAAAGTTGCTTTCACTAAAGTAGCGCTCAGCTTTTTGTGTGGTAGGAGGCGCAGTAGAAAGAAGAGCTGTTCTGACATCAGGAGAGTTTTGTCTTCACAGTAGGGGGTTCTTTTAGCATGGTGTAGAAAACATTTTGTAGCAGAAATAATGTAGACTAAACTGCTGCTACTTTTCTCTCTTCTCCTTCCCTCCTAGGAAAACTAGTCCCTTTGTCTCTTTTAGATTTATCTGCATCTCATCTTCTGGTGAGAATCCCTCTGAGTTTTAAAAAGTGAGCCTTGATGATACATATGAAATTCCTTTAATTTAAACCAAAGCCATCCCTCTATGCAGGGTGCACAAACAAATGCCACTCCTTTGTCTCTTCAGCACAAGAAATGCAAGACAGTTCATGAAATCAAATCAGAAGTTGTGTCTTGTGCTCATTGCTCCAGATCACCCCAGCTAACGTTGCGCTGTTGCATTATGTTGACTTTATTAGGATTGAGGGATCTGCTTTCAGCTGCCCGTGCTGCTGCCAGGCTGCTGCAGTGCTCAGAGCTCCCAGGGACCCTGGAGAGCTCCTGGGCTCTGCTCATTCCCCTGCAGTGGATCCGAGGTGCAGGGCTGTGGGATCCACCACATCCCACTGATGCAAGATTCATCTGCTGAGGGCTGCAGTGGGAAAACTGTGCTGCAGTCAGGTTGTGTTGGAAGAGTTTCCATAAGGGGTGGGCAGAAGAAGTCCCACTGCATACTTCAAAGGGTTTCTCCTCTGGTTTGTGAATATCTTTTTAAAGAGGAAAAAAGAACAATGCTGCTACCATAAACGTAAATTCTCACAGTGATAACAGAGGTCATTAAGCCTCCAGTGTATTCATTACTGTAAAGAAAAAGCAAAATGTGCATTTATTTTATTTTTAATTAAATTTAGGGAAGCATACAAAAATTGTATTTTTAAGAGTTCCTTTGGGTGTTCTGGACTGATCTGTGTTCATGACTTCATCATATATTTATAAAACTGTTTTGGGGTTAAATCCAAGAAGCCTGAATCAGTCCTGTGATGTACAAGTGAAACTAATAGAGCAATTATATACAAGTTTATTTTTTATATATGCAATTTGTTCATGTGTAAGAAAGCAAGGAACAGAGATGAGAAGCACAGTTTGAAACTGTGTTTAATTTTGCACCTAGCAGATTGTCATTGTCTTAAGTGCCTAGAGACATGGACATTGTGATCTGTGAGCTTACAGGGAAACAGTCTTGTGTGAATGTGAATTTGATGTGAATTTCTGATTTTTGTGAGAGCACGAGAAATTGGGAAAACTGGCTCCCCAAGTATTTTAACTAATGCTGTCCTTTCCCCAAAAGGGTCTTAGCAGTCCAAAGGTGCTGAGCATGCAGGGGCCCACTATTCCCAGAGACACCCGTTCTAAGGAGCAGTGTTCCTGCCTAGGACTGGGAATGCTGCAGGGAATGTCTTCCATCAGTAGCTCAGGCTCATTCTGTCCATCCTCATGCCCCTGCTGCTCTGCACCTCCTCTGTGGGCTGGAAATGCTGGCCACATCAGTTTTGTCACGCAAACTCCTCCTAAGGGAATCAAGGGGGCAAATTGGGGACTTTATTAGCCCTGCTAGCTGAAGCAAAATTGAAACGCAGATGGGAATGCATCCTGTGATATCTCGGGCTTATTGCAACAACGGATGAGCGCCTAATGTTGGCAGTGTAGGATTCCCTGTGCTCCTTGAGCATATGGCACTGAAGTGGAGTTTGTTTTGGATAGCAAAGTTGGATTGAATAAAAGTCAGTATTCAGTGGTTTCAGGAATTTTCTATGGGAAATATTAGAAAGTGCTGCATGTGCTAAGGTCTATTTATCTTCAATTAAATGATTTCTTGGCCTTTAAATTACTATGGACAAATTTAGGAGCTTTGGTTTTCACTTGTTCTTCTTTCTTTTTTGTTATCATGAATGAAATGTGTGTAGAACTGTGGAATATTGACTTAACGTGCTTCCTGTATTTGTTCAGAATTATTTACTGAGTGATATACTTGCTGTGGGACAGGGAATAGTGAGATGATCAGCTTTTCCAAACCTGGCACAGGTAATTAATTGTGCTAGACAGCAGCATGAGCAAGAGTGCTGTGTCTGCCCAATTAATTACTTTGTGTCTCTGGTTGTAATGATGACAGAAAATAACAAACCAATAAATTCAGTAATGCACATGGCAGAGCTGTGCACGATGTAGTGGTTAGATTGAAGCTCTGTGGGAGACTGGCATAGAGGGAATTTAATGGACATATCAGTGATACAAAAATACCCTTGCAATTGCAACTGCCTAGGGACACAAAGTGATTTTTGGCTGCAAGTTGCAAGAGGAAAACCAGATCTGTATTCTTTTTTGGTTGACAGCATCTTACAGCTTGGTGTTTTTTACAGTTCTCGTCTCGGGTGAGGCACATGTGACTAAAAGGAAAAAAAAATTGGAAGTACTTCTAAATGCCTAACATGACACAGTTTCCTACTTCACAAAGTTGTAGATTTCCATGAGAGGTCCAAAGGCCCAGACTTTTCTTTTAGACCTCCTAAATTTGAAATCTGTGCTCAGCTGATTGGGGAAAATAAGGCATTATTTTATAGGGGGTCAAATGATGGGGGTCTAAGTTTTAAGATAAACACACCTAACCAATATCTGTGGTTTCTGTCTTCAGTAAAATTTCTATTAATTGTGGACTGATTGAATCTCTGAGAAATAATCCACAATAATCTGATGCTGATGTCTTTGGTACTGTTTGCTTACCATCATCCCTTAAGAGATGTCACCAGGAATCCACTGGGGCTCTCAGTGAAGTGATACATTAATTCACTGTAAGACTAGCAGCTTGGCTTTTTAGGAATAACTAAATAAACAATAAATTGGAGGGAACCACAATCTCCTCTGAAATGCTGTGACATTCTGTGATGTGGTAGGGAGGCTAAATTTCTCAAGTTATTTATATAGGTGAATGACTCTGACCTAGTGACTAGATGGTGATACCTTTCCTTTCTGGGTCAAGTAGTCATATATATGCAGGGTGAGCAGGCAGGATCTGTCTGCATTTTTTTTTTTCTTGTGTGTATATATTTGTTTACAATATGTCTCTCTAATGAATTTATATCCTTGGAAGGTCTGCATCCAAATTGGATGAGACAGGATTATGTGACCTAGATGTTTTCCAGTACTATACTGTAAGGTGGTCAGGAGTTGGAGGGCTTGTTTTTTAGTCAAATTACAGTCAGATGGCCCTGTAACCTAGAAGAAAAGTAAATCTTTCTAGGGAGAATGTTACTCCTATTGCATTTTATAGGGTAAAAAAGAGAAAAAGCCTTCTATCTGAATTGTTTTTATTTCATCAGACACTGTACTAGCAACATAGATTATTTTTTCCCTTTACTTCTATTATTCTTTAGGCTTGTCAAGTGGAGGAGAAAGCCAAAATAATGGAAAAGCAGTAAAATTAGACGTTTAAATCATGCTTGTGAAATGTCAGTGGTGCTGATAAGCATGTCCTGAGCAAAAATAAATGTAAAAACAGATTTCAGAAAGGACATATTTTTCAATTTATTGTTTTAAATAATGTTCTAAACTGTTTGGCAGAAAGATGTGAATCTGAAAGTATCTTATTGTTACCAAATCTGCAGACTGGATTGTGAAAAATAATCTCGACTGAAATGTGTAGTCCATCATTAGCTAGAGAGCTCCTTCTTTGTTCTGATTTTAGAAAAGCAAAGCTATTAATTTACAGGACTGCTTATCTCCAACTGCCATAGATTGAAATTTGGTTAAATATATTGCTGAGTTAAGCTCACATATATTCATTGGTGGATAGGAGTCCCCCAGCCATTTTTCTTAACATCAGGTCAGAACAGGGAATTAGATTGAGAATGCTGATCTGCCACTATCCATCACCTCTGCTTCATACAAGGGTTTCCAGGCACCAAGTCCAGAAAGGGAATTTTTAATCTACTGTTTGATTCAAGTATATGATGTGGTGATTTGACCCCCTAGTTCCTCGATCTTGCATCTCCACCTGCAAAACTCAAGTCCTTGTAGGCACTTTCTGATACTGCAGTTCCTATTCATCTTTCTTTGTCAGCATATTTGGAAGGAGGCTGGGAGGCAATAGAAGAAGAACATCCTCTTTTTAGACAAAAATAACTTTTATTCATAAGAGATTTTAAGATATCTCTTTGAACAGCTACTGCTGAGTTCTTTTTTTTTTTTTTTTTTTTTTTTTTTTTTTTTTTTTTTTCTTTACCTCGAGCACTTGGAGCTGCTTTTTTTAGTTTGGAAAGTAAAATCCTGAAAAGTGGCTCAGTTGGTCATTCATCTGTCTGGAAAACTGAACTGTTTCTTTCTGATTCTCACTCTGCTTATTAGTTGGGTTTCAGGATTTGCACTGTTACATGGCAGGCAGTAGATACCCTGCCCACTTTCCAGAGATAGATCCTTATTTTTCTACCTTGACTTGTAGAAATCTGAGTTTGAGGCAATGTATTCTGATCCCTCTTTTCATCAGGGTGTGTAGCACCACCTCAGTTTATTGGTATGATTCAGAATTTTAAATTACATTGCTTTTCTTTTAAGGAGGCCTTTTAGCAGCTTTGAAAGCATCTAGGGTATAACTTGGTGAAAGGTAGTAGTGTCAGAGCATAGTGAGGAAGCCTGGAACTGTTAGAGGCTTGCATTTGTAGAGGCTGGAAGGAAGATGTTTAGGGTTGGGAGGCAGAAAAATCCAGTTTCTTCAAAGGAAGCACAGATGTACAGCTCCCAGTTAAGAACAAGAAAAAAGGAAGTTTGTGGCTCCTGACCCATTTTTCATGCTTCCACTGTGAAAACTGTTTTCATAGCTGCTTCTGATGCCTATTCACTGACTTTATTATTTAGGAACTTTTGTACAGAAAACATTGAGCTTGGTAGACTGGCCAAAAGATGTTGAGTGATACTGAAGCCTTTTAGCTGGGTTTGCCTGAAGGGAAGATTTCCTGCCAGTGTGATTTCCATGGACTGGATATAGATTTAGTGATGCTTCTATGTGCAGATCAAATGGAGCACTCTTAAGTTACTTTAATATCTGGCAGTCTTTGCTGGTGCTTGACAAGTAGGAGGACATGGCCAGCAATGTAGGTTTTTTTTTCAGGGTATTTTTTGTGTTGTTGATGGGTTTTGTTTTTTTATTTTTTAGTGTAAACGTTTTGTTAAACTCAGCTGAAATTAGAGAATTGATGGAGAATTAGATGGTATCCAGAATAGTGTTAGAAGCATAACATTGATTTTGATGGTGGCCTCCACCAGCAAATTTTCTTAGAAGTGGAAAGTTCAGCTCATGGTTATTGGTTTGGTTTGGTTTGGTTTGGTTTGGTTTGGTTTGGTTTGGTTTGGTTTGGTTTGGTTTTAAGGCTGCTCTCTTAATATGCTTTCTTTCAAATGCTCTTCATTGAGTGGGACTCTATGTTTATTTTGTTTATTTTTTCAGCAAATAGATATGGATCTGGACTGAGTTCTGCTTTCTGAAATCTCGACAGAGAACTTCTCTTCTGTAGCAATTCAGAATGTCCAGTGATACTCAGTAGTGTTTCTTACCTTATAGGCCTTGTGTTCATCTAGCTTGCACTCAAGGTGCTGTTTGTGCCCAATCCTAATAAAATTCTCAGGAGTCCTGTCCAATTTTGACAGATTTGAGACAGAGCTACTGGGCTGAAACACTTCACAGCAGGGCCTTGATTCCTTCCACGAAGCCAGATGCTGTTGGAGTCAGTGGAGAAGGCTCCTAATTCATAAAGGACTTTGAATATGACAGCTTATACTAAAGAAGTAGCTTAATGAAGGGAAACCCTGCATAAAACTGGTACAAAACTATGAGCTCAGTCATATGCCTTGGGGCCCATTAAGAAACCACTTTATGAACAGCTGCAGCTACTTTCATTAGGACAGTGTCATTAAAACTTCATGGTACCTCAGACTTGAGGCAGGTGGCATGGACAGTTCAGATTGTTGCACTATCTCAGGCAGTGAGAAACCAGTCTGTCTACTTTAAAGAGGCCTGGGGTTGGAGAGACAGATGACTTGAATGCTCAAAAGCCAGGGAATCTTCCCCAAACCTTTCCCTGAAAAGAGGATCACTGATAATGATGCAAGGAGGTCACAAGCACACTGTTCTTAGTGTTATAATTTTGATATTAAAATCTTTTCAAGAAAATAGGAAAACCCATGTCACTGTAGACAGTCTTTTAATAGATTCAGTGTTGCACTTGGAGTTAAACTTGGAGTTATTCTTGCTTTACACTGGTGTAATGGATAGCATATCGTGGTCCTTATGCCTCATGTATGGTTGCAGCTCTGATGAAAATCATGATGTGGTAAACAGCCTTTAGAGCTGTGTTCGCAAGTTGGTTGGGATGAGACGTGTGTGTAGCCATAGGATCTCCTTCAACAGTTCAAAAATTATTTTTTTTTTTAATTTGGTGGAAGTTGGGTTTCCTGTGGTGTGTGACTGTCATACAGACTAACATGAGCTTGTGTGTAGTAGAGTAATTTTTGTTTGCATAATGTGATGGGTTTTTGATTTGCATAATCTTTTGTGTGTGTGTATGCACTCCATATCCTTCAGAGAAAGCTTAGAGCTTGACTGTCTCCAGTAAAGGGATCCCAGTCATTAATTGGTGATGCTTTTCTGCTCTGTAGACTGAAATGTATTTCCTTGGGATTTTTTAAAATTCAAAATAAGCTTAAAATTAATCTGTAGACTGAGCAATAGGAGGCAGAGGTCTAAAAGTGGATTTCCCATTCTGTAACTGAATGAAATATATGCACTTTTTAGGCACTTGGCTTTCTCAGCTGGTTAAAATCTTCGGCATAGCTCCATCCACTCCAGAGATGAGTTATCAACCTGTCAGGCAGTGCAATGGTAGTCTGTGTTCTCAATTGCTTGCAAAGGGTGATTGTAGTCCTCCCTTGTTAGTACTGATTTAACCCATAAATAGTTCCACTAATCTCAATTAGTCATCTCCTTTTTCCCATGGTTTTAACTGAGAGGAGATTATTTATGTTTTCACTTGCATCTATTTTATTTATTGACTTGAACTCGCTTGTTTTACTGCTGTTGGTATCTCCAACATAAATGCATAGGTTGCAAAGGCTGATACATCCTTCAATACAAAGCTATAAATTCTGGTGTGCTGTTTGGAAAGGAAATTGCTGATGTCCTGGTGTGATGGAGAAGGACTTCTAATACAGACAATAGGAATAAATTATAAAGGACAAATGACAAGAACATTTGCTGTCATAATAACTTGCACAACATGGTTATGGTTTATGTAACTGGTGATCTCAGAGTTGGGTCTGAAGGACAAAGGAATGTTTCTGTCTCATGGTGGCATGTGCTCAGAGTTGCTGGCCACCACAGACTATTTTGTGAAATATTGTGAGTAAGCACTATTTTGCTGTTTTGTGAAATACACATTTATTTTTAAGAGACAACTTTGAAATGAAATCACTGAAGTAAATAACCCATCAATTCAAGCAATTAAAAATGGCAGACGTAGGATTAGACTGGACTTAGCTGTGTGCAGTCTGCCTGTTTCCTGAGTTTGAAAGGAGAGTAACTTGCTTAAGTGGAAGTATAAATTTTTGTAAAAAGGGACCTATATGCTTACTTCATTTGCTGACCCACTCTAGTATTAAAGGGTATAATGCATTCTGAGGGATGTGTTATGTGAAGATTGAATTATAAACTTGGGGTGGACACGTTACAAGGGTGGAGCTGTTGCTGGGAATTGATGGGCTGTCCACATCTACCACTGCAGGAGACTTAGAAATAGCAAGGTCAGCAAATGATCTTTCCTGCACCATTCTAAGGAGAAAGAAAAGGAGCTTTTATAGAAATACCTCAGAAGTACTTCTGACATTTCACCAACCCCAGTACATTAATCCTTAGTATTTCTGTGTGGCAGATTTATATTATCGGTGGAAAAAACAAAAACATAGGAAGACTGAGGCCTGAATTCAAAAAGACTTTGGGGTAATTAGGTCCATGTTGACTGATGCACTTGAATGAGTGTTCCCACAGGACAGTTTCTGTGAGTTTAAATTGTATGTAGAACTACAACACATGACCCCATCCAGAGATTAAAGTAAGGTTTTTTTCTCTGCTTTATTAGCTGTCTTACATACTGAACTACCCATCCTTCATGTGAACAGGCACTTTATATCGGTAAGATTCAGTGACATTTTCACTGGTGCTGAAGATCACCCAGCTAATGAAGCTGTGAGACAGCAAGGGTGCATGGAAAAATTTAAATTTTCTGTGTCTGTGGTACCCATCACCATTTTGCATGTTCTAAAGGTGCAGGCTATCTCCTTCCAGTCCTTAAGTGATAATTTACAGAGAACTCAGTGGAGGAAAAATCTCTTTAAATCTGAAGAACTAAACATTTTTAAATGATTCCCTGAAGCTTAGTAGTTTCACAAATAAACAAATTAACCTCTTATAAACACCTACCGGAAAAACACCCAAGCTCCTTAATTACAAAAGATGCCTCTATGCATTCAAAATCTGTTCTTTGTTTTCTTGTCAGGCCTCATTTCCACCAAGGGATCTCTTTTCTAAGGCCAGCAGGGCTGCTGTGATACAGGAGATAAATATATATGACAATGGATGTGAAAGGGCAGAGCCCTGTCTTGACATTGACACAGATAATTGCATTATTGGGGAGTTAGTGTTCAGGTTGACTGTTTCTTGGGAGAGATGTCATATGGCATTTTTGTGGTGGGAGCAATAAGTATCCCCTAGCAACATTTGCATTTGCCATTTTAACCCTTTCAATTAATGTCTCTAATTCCTTTTGGCACCATTTTCAGCAGCTCCAGGACAGATGTTTAAGGGAAGAGATTCTACGTATGTTGCAGTGTATGTCAGCTGGTCACCTTGGTAGAGATCATTGGCAGGTGGGGTCCTTCAAGTCATTACTGTTTGTAGCAAGAAAACCAGTTCTATTAACATATGTTAATATGTTAATAATAGAGTGCCAAAATTTAACCTTCTCTCTAGACTCCCTTTGGAGTACTTAGACACTTAAACCAGTGGTTGAAATGGAAATCTGGTATTCTTATATAAGAGATTTTTTTAAAAGATTTTTTTTGGCTATGAAATGTGCATTCTTTGTATCTAATATGCACAAAAGTGCAGATATAAATGTTTGATGTTGTGAGTAGTGGCATTAGTTAAGGGATAGTGTTGTACACCAGTAATTACAGACGTTAATTATAAAGGAGAACTGGATTATGGCTTTGGGTGCCCTCATTAGGAGGGGACAGTGTTTAAGTGGTCCTGGGAGGCTTTGTTAATTGGAGAAAACTTGTTTCATAGCATCTTCCTTGCCTTTTTTATCAGGAGGTAGTAATTTACTACTGCTTATACAAATACCAAATGAAACACTGCTGCTGTAGGTCACCGTTGCTATTTGGAGAGAAGAAGTGAATGGAACTCAGCTTTGTTGGTTTCCTCCAGCCCTTCCCTACCTTTTGCTTTATTCTGCTTCACTTCTGTTTTCCTGGATTTGGTTTGGGAAGTCCATGTGGAGGTGTGGGTGTGCATCCCAGAATGCTTCATCAAAGACTCCCTTGCAGGACCTAGTGCTCACAGGGGGCTGCTTCTCAAGAATGGCAGATCTGGCAGCCATTGATCACTTTCCATGTTTCCTTGGGAACACAGATGTAGATGCAGGCACAGGCACCTCTAGTTCTGGACAGATACAGTAGGTGCAGTACCTTGCAACCAGGAGGCCTCTGCACTTCAGGAAACTTACATAACTCTTCTCTTTCTTGAAGGAAAGTTACCATGGACTCTCTGGAACTCTCTAAGTTGCCTCTGCATGCAGCTAATTATTTTAAGAGTGAAACGGCACCTTTGAAGCATGTCCATGAAATACATAATTAAGTATCTTGTGTTGGATCATACTGTTGGACAGCTAATTGAAAATCACATTGTGTCTCCATAAGGAGTCAAATAAAAAATGCATTTATGTGCTGATGGAATGACTTGTCCCTTAGTCTTTTTTTCCCCTTTAATTGCTATGATGCCAACTGGCAGAATAAGACCACGTGCTGGGCTGTCCTTGATCAGCAAATCCAGCAGACACAGACCTACTGTTGGGGTCTCTCGTGAGTTCAAATGAATGAGGCTCTGAAGGATGGGACTGCTTGCTTCCAACAATTAGTGTACAGATGTGTAAGTCAGGCAGAATATGTTGGGTTTCCTGCTGTCTAGGAAGTCAATGGTTAGCACAACACCTGCCTGGGCATAAGAAACAGGCAGAGCATATGTATTTATGGTGAAGAATGAAGTGAATGGTTGTGGGCTGAGTCTGCCCATAGGATCATACCATTCAAGACCCCCTGTGATGCCCAGTTGGCTCTGATACAACAGAGGGTCCCTGAAGAGCAGCTGCTATTTCAGGAAGGAAAAATCTAGGGCTTACCCAAGTTCATATGGCATCTCAAACTCTTGCAAGCAGTGAATTGTCCTCAGCTGGTCTCTTGGGAATCTGGTGGTTCAACAAGTATCAATGGCAAGGAGTACATCCCTCTTAGTCAGTTCTCTTGTGTGTTTTTTAATATTTCAGTATCTATCCTGCTCTCTGTGGTAGGGGAAGTGCTGTGCTATGTTTTATCACCATGCCATGAACATATTTCTTAGAAGGTAAGAACACAGGAAGAATTCCTTTGCCCTCCTCTCCACCATATGTTGCACATTTGTGAAAGACATACATACCCTGATTGGTAAAATAATTGGTTTTCTTATCTTTCTTCCTGTGGTTTATGGATATAGAGAAATACAAGATTTAGTGTATTATGCCATGCAATTATTTATGGGATCTAAGGTTGATAGAAAAGAAAATCAATTTGATAAACATAAATGTGGAGAATTCCAGGCTGGTCCTGCCCTGTGAAATGCACTGATGGCAATAGCCATAGAAAGGAGGACTCTGGGATGTCACTTCTTCTTAGAAGATTCAGAGCTGGACCACTGCTCAGCTACAGTGGTTCTTATGGTCTTATTTTTACAATGATGACTTGCATAATCTCCTTCTCGTCACAGCAAGAACAGCCTTTCAGCATACAGGTCATTCATTTGGCAGTAGAATTGGAAGAAGAACTAGTTATTTCAGATTAGCATTTACACATATGTATGTTCATGAATATGCTCTTTCTGTGAAAGAAATAATTTTTCTCAGCCTACAGTCATGTAACCAATCATAGCTTTCCTCTGTAGCTCTTGTACTTTCTGACGACATCTAAAAATGTCATGGTGCATTAGTTCTAGGGAGACAAAGACAAGTAAGGAAGTCTGCTGATGCTGCTTTTTACATTTAAAATCATGCAACATATCCGGGGGTTTAGGATGCATTTTCTCAGGAGGTTCTTATGACCTGAGTTCCCTGCTGTTTATATTTTGCAGTCACAGTCTTCTAATTACATTGCCTCAGTTCTGGGGAAGGTTATAGTCACTTTGACTAGCTTCAAACCTTGCACTGCAAAAATGTATTCTGCTGCTGCTGCTGCTAGTGCCTGACAAAGATCTGGCTTCCAAACAAAGGCAAAAGGAAAGAATGAAGCAGCAGACCCTGCAAGAGATAGAATATTGTCTGCGTGATTAAAGCTCTTTTAGGGTATGGTCTGTAATGGGAAAGAAAAAGCATGATCTCCACTGATCTGCATTTTAAACAATGCTGAGGATTAGCAGAGGGGCAGCAGATGCACCTATTGAGCTGTAAAGGCAGGGATTCAGAGCTGTGTCATGCAGATGGAGATCATTGTGCTGTACCTCCCCGCCTGTGCCAGTCGGTGCTCCTGCTGCTCTGCAGAGCGGCACTTCCAGCGCCGGCAGCCTCCTCGTCCCAGCACCCAGCCCGGGAGCGGAGCCTGCCCCGCGCCGAGGGACAGAAACCCAGCCCTGGCAGCCATTCTGCTCTGCTGGGACATCATGGTACCGGCACCGATCCGTGTAACATCCCTCCCTAGCGCAGCCAGGTTAACCCTTTCCATTTCAATGCTTGCTCTGGCAGTGCTGCCTGTCATTTTGCTACAGACCCATCCTTTTCCTACACAGAGTGAGTCAAATGCTTGCTTAGAGGAGAGAGATTTCCCTTCATGTTTGGAGGGGTTTTTTTTCTGTTCTTTCATTGCTTCCAGGACTCAGCATCCTTTCTTCTATCTAAAATAGAGTGTTGCAATTTTGTTATTGCTGTTTTCATTAAATGGATCATAAACTTGAAAGCTCTCTCACCAAATTTATATATTTACATAAGACATGGAAAGCACCCCATTTTTGCTCTCAGATTTTTTTGAGTCAGGAACAAACCTCATGGTACAAATGGAATTATTATCTTTTATACTTCTGTAGTAGGACGTAGGTATGAGGTTTATCTGGAATTTTATAAAAATGACAGTCTACTGGCCAATTTTTTATGTTCTAGCATATAGTTTGCATTTGAAAATGCATTCATGGTGGGTTTGTAGGTTTTTTGCAGCCTTCTCTCACCAGCTTAAGATGTGACTGGGGCATGTGCTTAGTTTCCAGCCTGCCACAGGGTTTCAGTGTGACCTTCAGCAAGTTATCCAGTTCCTTAATGCCTTAAGTCTTTATTTTCAAACAGAGAAGTAGCACCTAATGAGGTGTATTATGTGACTGCCTTATCTGTTTGGATCATAACCATCTTCCCCAAGAAAGGACCAAGCACTATTACATATTGTATGCATTATGTTCATTACAGTAGAGTCCTAGTCTTAAGTTGAGTCTTCCAATGTAAACAGCAATAGCAATTCCATGGGGCTCTTGTTCATGTATTTCTGTGTTATGTTGCTTATTTCCTCTTTAAAAATAATTTTGTCTGAAGTCCTGAAATATGTTCATAAGGCTTGAGAAAAAATACTGGTGAAAAATATTTTCTGCTACATCCTATCCTTACTTGTGTCATAAAGCTGGGCTTTTCCAAAAGCACCCAGGATATTACCTCATGCTTTGTCTCTTATATGTGGGCAGGAGAGAGGGAGAAAATTCTATATATGCAAATCTGATTATCTTTTTGCTTCTTGTTTAGTGTTGATTCCACCTTCTTTGTTCCAGCACTTCATACAGTTCTCTGGCTTTGTCTTAAAGCTGGAGCCCACCTCAGGTACTGATGTAATTCCTTATGTTCCCCCATCTTGAAGAGTTCCCACGCTGAACAGCAGATTAGGAAAAGTGAAACTCAAACCACAGAGCAAGGCTATAGACACCAGTTAAGTGCAGAAGTGGTGAGGACTGTGCTGAGGAGATGTGGCTCTTGTTAAGCTCTGACGTGGGGCTTAGCTCACAGCTGTGAGGAGAATTATTATCTGACAAACAGATTTGATGAATTTGTGTAATTTATATTTAAATCAAGGCAATTGAAATTGTGGATTTTTATTATGGTTTGAATCAGCAAGGGCAAAATCTTGATTTCATTAATTGATTCTATCCTTATTTGTCATTTCTACATTTTAGATATTTTCCTGAAGAAAGGTTCATTTTCATGTTGGTAACCATCCAGTTATGATGATTTGCAAAATAAATTTAACATTTCTCTTCTGTGGTTAGGAAGACATTCTTTTCCACTATCCATTCATTGAAGTCATAATGTAGTTAATGTGCATTTACTTGCATCCTTTTTTGAAATTTTTTTGCTACATTATAGATTGATGACTGGCATTTTCTAGTCACTGTAGATGGACATATATTCTTTATAGCCCATTTGCATCAACCTCTATTTGGCTTTAAAATCGAAGTGAAGTTAAATTTATTTAAAAGTGAAAAATCATTATTTATTATCCAGATGTGGTGATTCCATTTAAAAATAAACATAAATTTGTTTTGACCAGGTACCACAGCATGTGAGGTGCCCCTAGGCAGACACTATGCAGAGCTCTTTCCTCTTCCCAGGACACATCACTGCTCACCTGACAATTCCTGGGCTCTGGAAAACAGACTCTGTTGTGCTGGGATCCTCACTTGGAATTAGAATGAGACTAACCAGACCTTAAAGCCAGGAGGAGAAAATCTCAGTTTTGGTTATGTGGATTGTTGCTCTTCTTCCCTAGTGGCTCTTCCCTGCTCTGTGGGAAGAATTAGAGAGCAGTTTGTGTGGATGGGCTCCTTTAGAGAGCACAAAAACTGAAAGAACCAGCAGGGAGCTTGGGGTGGGAAGGAGAAATCTTGTTTCACACATCCAGGCAATAAAAGCATGAATTTACCATGCAGTGGCCCATCCACAACATTGCCTGTAGTCAGGGAAGCAGCATGTGAAGTTGCCCCTAAGTTATAACTTATCCAATGATGTCTCTGCTTATAGGACTCCTGAGAATGAGCTGTGGTATGGCTGAAGAAAAACAACCAGCTCATTCACATCTTTCCTCATGTTTTTCTCCATTTTGTTATACAGCTTCTGGTTTTGTTTTCTTTGGGTTATCTTGTACTAACTAAAAAATGTTAGGGGACAGTTTCTCTTTTAGGATAAAACATGCAGAAAACATGAAGAATTACTTGAAGTAATTTAGATAATATTCTTTAAAGCTGCTGCAAAGAAGCATTGTTGCTCCATTAAATATCCTTAAAACATTCGGAAAGTGTTCTTTACTCAATAATATCTAAAGAGACTCAGCAGAAGAAAACCAGGGAATGAACCAAATTCAATAGACTGTATTTTTGAGACCAAAACCAGTAGGAGTGATGGACCAGGTGGTTGTGCTGCCCTCCAGAGGTACTTAGGCTGGAGAACTGAGCAGGCAGGACTGTCAGAGAAATGCAGACTCCTGTACTTGGGAAGGAATAACCAAGGGATCAGTACACACAGGGGACCAGCCAGCTGGAAGGCAGATCTGCACAGAAGGAACTCAAGGTCCTGGCAGACTACAAGCTGACTATAAGCCATCCAGGCAGTGGTGTACCAAGGGTGGGAAACAGTATCCTGGGCTGCAGGGTCAACTGAATTGAGGGAAGTGACCCTTTTCCTCTGCTCAAGCTCACAACTGGAGAACTGCATCCAGTTCTGGGCCTCCACAGAGGAAGGACTCCAAGAAATATGGATTTACTGAATCTGAAGATTAGAGCCGATGATCTTACTGAAGATTAGAGCTAGGATTATTTGTTTTGTTGAAAAAGCTCAAGGGCTTCTCATCAATGTGTATAAATACCTGTTGTGAAGGAATAAAGAGGGAGCTGACTCTTCTCAGTAGTGGCCACTGAAAGGACAAGAGACAATGGGCACAAATTAAAATAAAATTTATCTAAACATAATGAACACTTATTTTACTGTGAGGGTGGTCAAAAAATGGAACAGGAATCCAGGGAGGTTACAGAGATACCCAAAATCCAGCTGGGCATGGTCTTGAGCAACATTCTCTAGCTGTCCCTTCTTGAGCAGGGACTTTGACTTGATCATCTCTAGAGGTTCCTCAAGCATAATTCCATGGTATGTAACTAACAGCAAATTCTAGGGGTGTTCTTTTCCTCCTCAGCAGTGAATTATGGACTGCTGGCACAAATCAGAACAGCATGCTTAGAGAAGACCTCATTTGTTTCTTTAACTCTGCTGCTAAATACCTGGACATCTGCTGCCCTGATTTTCTGTATGCTGTTTCCAGTGCATTGCCACCAAGTGCAGTCTGGATGTTCCTGCACTCATATTCACTCACCTGGTTGCCTCTGTGGTTTCAGAAGGCACCTTGTCTTCCCAGTTCAGCATTATGTACTGTTCACAGCAACACTCACATACAGCTGAAGAGGAAGATTTTCAAAGAATACATTGCAAAGAGAGACAAAGGTTTTCAAAATAACCTTTATTTAGGCTTCTTCATGTAGTTATTAGTGGGATTTAGAGTTGGTGCTCTGGGAGGAGGGATTCTCCATTGTATTTAACAACTTGTAATCACACAAAAGCCATAGATTTTCCTTAATTCCCTTTAATATGACCTGAGGGGAGCACCTCTACACTTTCTCAGAAGGGCAGTTAGCATCTCTCTCAAAGAAGTAAGCTTTTCTTTCTGTGTTTTTCTATCTCCTGAAGCTTGTAGGGGCTTGTATCCCTGTGAAATAGAAGGGAAGAGTTAAAGTCTTGTATGTGCAAGCAAAAATGGTCCCTCAGGACACTTAGACCAGGTCCTTCTGCAGCTGAAACCTGTGGGTCTGTGTCTGCTGCACCCTCTGCTGTTGGCAGAGCTCACAGTACCCTCATGCCTTCATGCAGATTTGTTTCTAATGTGTGTAGCCAGTCTGCTTGTGCAGGAAGCCTCACTGACCTGGCTGGAGCTCAGGAAGCAGATCCTGTGCATATGGCAGGGCTGTTCCTCCATTTTGTGACATTTCACAGGTCACTGCAGCTCACTGTGTTTCCCAAACTGGTTTTGTGTGTCCATCTGACCAGACCAGGCTCATTGGTTTGTGTACTGAGGTACCAGAATTAGGATGCTGTACTTTTCTGTATTCAGCCTTTGTTAGAGTTCCTGATTCTCTTCTAAAAGTCTTTTTCCATTCTGGCTGACAGGGTTTTGGTTTTTTTTTATTATCGCCCTAATAAAATTTGGACTGCAACCTCTAACTTTTGGTTTTAAGCACAGAGGGTCACACTCAGATAGTGTTGCTGTGGATACCTTTCCTACCAGGTGTATAGGCTATTCAGCTGCTGATTTTCTATGTTCAGGGAGAAACCCTTCATACTCAACTGTGTGCAGCTCAGTCATGGCCTTAATGTGCAGGTGACCTGACCCTGCAGTACGAGTAAAGAATATCATAGCAGTTTCTAGTTGCTTAGGAGTTCATAATACAAAGCCATAGAACTAAAGTGCATGTAATGTTCATAAGCACAAAAGAGTATTTTCTGTGCTCTGCACAGGCAGTATCCCTTAAGGCCAGAGGCTTTTCAGGAAGTGATACGTGATTTGTCTAATGCCATTATTGCTGGGCAGTACTGTATTATTTTAGCATGTTTATCCCCTGTGTGTGTCGGGACACTGAGCAGGCACAGCAGTCTCAATTATTTCTGAGCTGCTTCTCTTCTAAGCGTGAGCGACTCTGAGTCAACACTGAGCTCCTCTGTGGCCATTGTTTGTAGCCTGTGCTGTGTTGTGTCACCTCCTTGGAGGGGCTGGGAGGGCTGCTGTGCCTGTTCTCAGTCACACGGAGCTGGGAATAATTCCAAGGAAGCCAATGGGGTCACAGGAATGTACAAGTGGGGAAAACTGGGTCCTCGCGTGGGAGTGTGGTTTTTGAGGGATGACATTTTAACTTTTGCTCAGGTTTGTATCCTGTAGGGACAAGCTGCATATTAGTTGTTTGCTTATTTCTATGTACTTGTCCAGGCTTAAAAGTTGTCCTTCTTCTTAAGGTGAATCTTTTGGTTGAACCTCCCTTAGTTTTCTGATCCTTCTTTGTAAATGTGTGGGGCCAAGAAATAAAATCATTAATAGAATAGAAAGCAATCAGAGAAAAAGCACAGGGCATGAGTCTTGGTTGACTTTTAGAAAATTCATCTGCTCTTTTCTTTATTATGGCTCTAGCCTTGAAATAGTGTTTGTGGGGAACCTAATTTAAGCATTTAATTCTGATACTAATAAAATAACAGTCTGAGCCCTTTCCTGTATAGGGAAGTGGTGCAGTAAAAGGTGCTGAAGATTAACAGTGCCTGCAGATTTGTTCTGAGTGATAGTTAACACATACAGGGAGTTGTACACTTTGGTAACCCTTGAGAACAGCTGGTTCTGGAATAAGGTCTTCTAAAGGCAGACCTTTAGCACTTGAGTGTCATTCTCTGCAGCAACAGCTATTAGAATAAGCCAGGTCTAAGCTGCTGCTGAAGAAACTGATCTGCAATTTCCTAAAACAGATGAGTCTTTGCATTGACTTCAAAAGGCTTTAGATCAGATCCATGGAATCGTTCCAGAAGAGAAAAATTCACAGTGAGATCTTCCAGCAGCCCAGGCTGGAGATGTTGCATAGAAATCCTGGAGCAGAAGTATGACACAAAGATGTATTTTGACAGCATAGGTCTCATCCTTTTATAATCACTGGTTCCTGCCTGAGTTTGAAATTGATGTCATATTTCAGACTTAGCCTCAGCCACTGTGGTATGAATTCCATGTGATGAAACTGGGTATCAGAAGGTGGGTTGTAATGTCCCAGTTTATCCAACCACCTTCCTTTTGTGAGGAAATTAAATTCACTTTATTTTCTTTCTTTTTGTTATGGAGGCACAGCTGACCGTGCTCTGTAGGTATTGCATTGTTTCTCGGACCTAAAATTAATGAGGTGCTTGAGCCTTGTAATGTTTTGAATAGGATGCCCTGCTTTCCTTGCTTTGTAGGGAACACAGTGAACCAGCTGTAGTGTACTTTGTACTACATGAGCAGACAGCTCCTGTTCTTCTTGGTGTAGGAGTCAATAAATCCTTTCAGCTCCACGCTGTGACCTTAGCCATTATTCTCAAATTAAAGGAAACACTTTTAAAAGTTTGTTCAGTTTGGGGTTTTTTTTAATATGCCTGTTTCTGTTCATTAAAATTATAATAGTCTCATTTTTCTTACCTTTTATTCTGTTACTCTTTTGCTGTGACTTTCCTGTTTGCAAATCAGAATTCAGTTTCCAGATGGTCTTTCTTCCCATTGTTCTAAACCAGAGGCTCAGAGTTTCTCATATCCAGTACAATTAAGAAGATGTGCTGTTTCCTACACTTTTTGCAGTGACCATGTGCTTGCAGGTCTGGACTGGCCACAGCATCTGTTGTCTTTTACACAGGAGAAAGGAGAGAATAAGGTACACAGAAGGAAACTGTGCAGCTGGCAGTGAACTGCAGGACAAGTGGTTAAGGCTGTGGAGGGCATTAGTGGAGGAGGCATAAGGAACTAGAGTCAGTGGGCATAGAGGTGTGGGAAGGAGTTTCAGGGGCTATGACACTGGAGGAGAGTGGAGGTAGGGTGTCCATAGATGTGGTTGGGACTGGAGGAGGATCCAGAATTTTGTGGAGGATAATGAAATTAAATTCAGGGTCTGGATCTGCAAATGGTCAGCTTCTGTTAGTTCTACTGGATGCAGAGCAATTTCTCCTTGGAGACATACCAGTATCTGTAGAACAATGTATGCAGTGGCTATCCAATGCATTTCTCCTCTCCAGTGTATGGGCCATGCCCCACTGCTCTCAGCAATTCTTTCTGGAATTCCTGGGAGCTGCCTGTGCCTGTGGCTTGCTGTTTGGCCCCTTGTCCAAGGCATGGGTGCAAGTGTGGTTAATCCAATCACTTCTTGAGCCCTTATTGAAGGGCAGCATATCAGCACTCAGTGAAAATCCTGTTAGGAATCTGTCAGAGGGTGATTAAGAGATGTCAGAGGGCAGAGTAAGCTGCATCAGCAGTGAGCTGGGTAGATGAAGTGTTCTGTGGTGAGCCTAATCTTGTGAAGAGCATGACCTCTGTCTGCTGTATAAAGGTTTTCCGTGGTAACCTCCCTTTTTAATTAGGTTTTTAATATACATATAACCTAGCTGAAACAATCTTGGCTGATAGGAGGGTCAAAAGGGTGTGATGGAGCATGGAAAGGTGTGGTAAAGAATGGGAGATGTAAGAAATTAGCATAGAAAATGGGATTAACATCAGCTAAATGTACATGTGAAGAGCCGTTTATCTGCTGTTTCCCCTCCTCCTTCCTCACCCTCTCTTTCTCTGCTGCTCACTGTTCCCTCCTTATAAGTGCATCAGTGCTTCTCAATAGATCACTGGACCAAGTGGGGATGTTGTAGCTCATTACCCAGATGTTACCTAATTACAGCAACATGTTTTCCAAAAGATATCATAGGCAGGATAGACAGACTTCTGCTGGCTTCCTTCTATACCTGAAAATGGCTGTCTTTGGTCATCTCCTGACAGAGGATTAATGAGGTCTGAAGGGGAACATGACTCTCATCATTTCTCAAGAAGAGCTTTACAAGGAGATGTACAGCTCTTGGAAAGGGAGGGGAAAAAAGGCTTCTGACTAGGAAAGTTGTGAGTGAAAGCAGAGTTTTCCCAATATCCATCTAGAGATGTAAAAAGTGCTGGGCTTTTTTTCTTTACGCCTCAGTGGAAAGATCCATTGTATTTTAATTTGTGTCTTGAATTTGGATGAAACCACTCTTCTCTTTCCCTGTATGCAGGGGTGGGGGTGCTGCTTTGACACTTCAGATGTCCACATTGGAAGCTGAAGTCTGCACTTCTCCCCTGGCAGCAAAGCTTTGTCTCCCAAGTGTTTTTATACAGGAACAAAGACTTGATCTGAAACAGGAACTCAGCCCATAGACATCACAAGCTGCTGATAGATCCCAGAGGACTTCAAGAGTTTGTTAGAGTTTGCTGATGAAATAGTGGTATTTTGCAAAAGCAGCATCAGTGTGCCAATGAAGGTTTGTGTCCTGGCTCCCTGAGGGGGCCTCTTTAGATATGTGAGTGTGTCTGGTGAGATGGGAAAGAGAGCACATGGAAGGGCTCAACACTCACATTCTTTGCTATATTCAGGGGGCATAAAGGTTTTCTGAGGAGTATTGATTTATGAAATATTGCAAGAAAGAGACCAAGATAGAAATCAATAGAGGTGATGTTGATTCTGTGTGTTTTGATCCCGCTGAGCTTGGGGGATGATCCTTCCATAATCTCTGAGGCATCCAGTGTAAAACCTGCTCCTGCTGAGCTGCTGTGTGTGTATATATATATCTGTACGTGTTTGTGTCTCTTGTTCCTTAATATCAGGCATGTGGCTCCAGTCACATCTGAGCTGGTGCATTGTTCTCCCCTATCTCTGAGCTTAGGAGTGAATCCCTCTGGCTGGCCAAGCCAGCAGACACTCGTAGCTCAGGACAGTAATTCTGGGCTGGGGCAATTTAGTGTGCAGCTCTCCTGTGCTCTGAGTTGAGGCATGGGGATCTCAGCACTGATGAACCTCTCCTTCCATGCTCCTGCTGAGCATTTGAACTCTGGCTTTAGTCCTACCATAATTACAGTTTATACAGTTTAAAAGCAATTAATGCATGAGCCCTCAGAACAGTCTTTTAGCACTAGAATATCTCTGTAGAAGAGCCTGTGGTCTAAATATTTCATTATCAACTCGGGTAGCTCCATCCTCATCCTTTTAGATTTCTAGATTTCTCCTATACCTCCTTTTCCCATTATGCAATTATAAATTGATACCATGTAATTTGTGTGTCACTTGATATAAGTCTCTGTTTATTTTAAATGCAATAATTAGAGATAACAATTGCTATAGAAAAATAAACATCTCTTCAATGAGAAGACTGAGTAATTAAGGGCAATTATTGGTTTCTGTAAGTAGGATGCTCAGTAACAAAGTTCTTTTCAGTGCAGCTAAGAGTAGTACAAGATGTGCATCAGTGGAGACCAGAAATCTGTGCTCTAAAAGAATAGGGATGTGAAATGGAAGCTAATAATAAGAAATTATCTAGAGGTTTCTTTCCAGATTGTATTTAGAATGCAGTTTTCCTGGTTGTAATATGTAAAACTTGGATAGGATTTATATCCCTTTCCAACATTCTTTGTAAGGATTAATCAGTTAATCCTTCTACAACCCTTGCAAGGTAAGTAAGTAAGTGTTATTATCCTTATTTTACGGCTATGGAAATCATGTTGCTGTGGGCCAAATTTTAATCCATTTTCCACTGTTGCAGATCTAAAGCAACTTCACTGCAGTCAGCAGAGTTAGACACTGTAACTGAACTGATTTAACCCTAATTGAAACTGCAGTGTTTGTGAAGATAACTGTGGAGACTAAAGAGGAGGAATATTACATTTTAAGATTGTCCTCTACCCTGCTTGATATGTATTAATGCTTTTGATTGCTGTAAGGGTTGATTTTCTGGACTGGCATCCTCGAGGTTTTGCAGGTCTTGCAAATGTTACAACATGTAGTTTTCAGGAATGAGCACCATAAATTCTTTTAAGGTTTACAACAGCAACCTCCAATTTGTCGGGATAATTTTAATTATTTGTATTGAAGAGAATGTGTACAAAGTTCATGTGCAGCAATTATATATACACATCAATCTTTTTGAAGAACAGTGTACTTGAGTTTGTCAGCCTAGAACTTTTGTTCCTCTTCTAATCCAGATAGTTTGTTGCCAGTACTTGAGCCCTGAAGTAAACCACAAATGTTTGTGTTTTGCAGTGCCTAGATAACATTTGCAGAGCATTCACTGACTTGAATTAATTGGCAATTAGCTAACTCAAGTTAAAAGAGGAGTGATATTTCTCTCTAGACATTCTTGTAATTGCTCATCCAGCCAAAATAGACACTTCTGGCCAGACCAAGGCTTTTCACTCGGATTTTTTAAGGTTTTTGACAATGTGCTCTGAAGTGAAGAGCAAGGAACGTGTGTGTGCAGATGATCTTCTGAAGTCAGTTTAGTTTTCCAACTGCAGAAGTTTATTTTAGGTTGGTTTTATTTTAAAAGAAAACAAAAGCCAGTGGGAAAAATCATATGTGTTAAATATAGCAAATGTACCTTCACTTCTTATTAGTTTTTTGCCTCATGGTTAAAAATCAGGATAGTAAGTTAGTTGTGTTTAACATTTCTGAAAGACTGGGAACGTCATCAACAGTGAATATACCATAAGTGCTGTATTTAAACAACAGTGGTGTTTTATTATTTATTACTCTCTATTTCTGGCTCAAAATGATAATGTGTTTCAGATTGGTGTCTTTGGCAGACTTCAGGTTTGGATAGTACTGAAAACATTCTTTCTTGTTCCTAAAATGTTTCCTTCTCTAACACAGAGTTGTAATAACAGGATCATTAGTAAGATGCTACTATTCACACAACTGCAAAGTGCATATCAAATAGCACTAGCTCCAAACTCTTAATGCTTTATTCAGTCTCTGCTAGAGAAAACTGCTGCACAAAATGCAAGGCAAAAGCAAATGAGTCTCTTGTGAAATCTTGTCCTTGGCTCAAAAGTCCTGAAGGTGATTGCCAGTTACAATGTTGACCACTTGCTGTGGTCATGGATTCACAGTGAATATATTGTCTCAGCTGGAGGGAAACTTTTGTTTCTCCATTCCCACAAAGCATTCTTCTTGGGTAAAAGAAGAATCTTCTCTCTGTACTGCTTCAGGATGGGCTGTCCACTTTTCCAGATGATTTAATCTGTCCCTTGCTCATCACATAACTCCTGTCCTTTTCAAAAACTATCTGTATATCTGTAAGCATCCACAGAGTGGGAGTTTGCCAGCAAAAAAAATGCACAGGTATGGTTATTAGCAGGTCACTGCTGCATTGGGCTGTGTCAGGCTTGTACATTTCCCTTTGCTGTTCTTCCTTCAGTGGCATCTTCATGTCATCTGGGGTTTATCATGCTCATTGGGTTCCAAATTGTGGCTTTTAATTATGATGAAAAGACAGTGTTAACTGACACATCCCCTTGCTTTCCAGTTTGTTCATGTTTTCTTCTTTACTTCCCAAACTGCTATTATAGGTCTGGTTCTGATGCTGTTCAGTGGCTAAGATCAAAAGCAGCCCAATGTTTGCAGTTCATTGACTGCAACAACTGATTTGAAAGCCCCAGGATACAAGTGTCCAGAGTCCCCAGGAATGACCTATAGATGGAGATCTGAGGTGTGCCTGCAGCAGTGTGCATGTGACAGCTGTGTGGGTGGTTGAGGGAAACTTCAATCAGTTGATTCCCACAGCATCTTAGATTTTCTGTCAGGACAGAGCAGAGTTAACTTTAGCAGTCACAAAGGTTACTTGCCTGCATTTGAGGGGTTAATTACTCATGAAGTGGACAAGTTCAAGCTCTGTTTGTTGTCTGGCTGACTTTGTAAGCCAAGCCAGTGCAAAATATCCTTGCAGCAGCAGTAGCAGCTGGGTTTGTTTTCCTTTGCAGAAGACACACGTACCTGTGCTGGCTTGAGTGTGTAGATAAGCTTTACAAATAAGTACCTAAGTTATTGACATATTTCTATTGGAGGAGGATTTATATGGTTCTGAAGTGCTCATTAACAGTTACATATACAGAAGAGGGAAAAAATGGAAGATGCACCATCTCTTCCACAAACCTGTAAACACACCTTGGGCACTTGTTTCCAAGCAGGCATTTCTGCCACTTCCTTTATTTCAGTTACAGCTCAGCAGTTTATTCACATAGTTGCTTCTCTCTAAGGTCTGTTATTGTGTAGATAAATAATACATCTTGAATGGTTTGTGTCAGTGAAAGGGGTCCTTAAGAATCAGAAGTCCACAGGATCTCAAATCCACATTTAAGTCATCTCTCAGTAGTTACACAATTGACTGAAATTACAAGACAGAAACAGAAGTCCTGAGGACAATCCCTTCCTGCCTCAGCCCAATTAGGCTTTCTTCATTGCAGCAGGAGAGGAGGGTGTTTTCCTACAGATGGACTTTCCAAGAGGGTTTTTTAAATATTTTTTTTTTTTCTGCTTAGGCTGGCATGCAAATGTCAAAGGGAAGTGGCCAGGGGAGAAGGGAGGAAACAAGGCATAGTGACATGTTTTATTTTTATCCTAAAATTACATTCAGTGAATTTATATAGTGGAAAGTGCTGTCTTGGGCTGTTCAGAGGGTTGTCTAAAATTTCTATCTCCACAAAACAGACAGCAATGACAGTGCATTTCTTTCCTTGATTCTTAAAATACAAATCAGGAGAAGAGGAAAGATGCATTAAATCTCATGTACATTTTCTCATTCTGTCCTTTGATACCATGTTGTAAATCAAGAATGATTTCTTGATGTCAATGAAATTAATTCAATATAAAATCAGTGGTTCAGTACTAGTTGTTTTTTTGGGGGTTTTTTTGCCTAGTGTTTGGTGTCTTCTAACAGTTGGTTAACTTTTTATTGGAGTAAACAGAATGGTTTAATCTTACTTTTTGACTTTCTGTGGTAGGTTAATAGCTCCAAGGACAGAGGATACTGTGAAGATACCCAGCACAATGGTGTCCCAGAAGTTCATGGTTAGAGCCTTCTAGGGCTCAATGACAGGGTGCTTCAGGGAGGTCAGAAGAGAAATACTTCAAAAAACATCCACATTCAGTTGGGCAGATGTCTTGCTTTGGGAGCAACAAGATTTTAAATCAAATCTTGAAGTGTGAGATATCAGAAATCTGGTATATCACTAGTGAAGAACCAGTTAGAGAGCAGTTGTTTCTCACATTTATGTCAACTATGACCTCTGAAAATAATTGGTCCGTGCCACTTTACAGCACAACACGGTTGCACAGATGTTGAGAGTATAGATATAGAGGACTGAGCTAGAAGTTCTGCTTTGATTTGAAAAGTGTAACTAAGAGTAATGTAAAAAGTGCTGTCAATGTGATGCAAGAGTAAGGCTGTGGTTTGTCCTAGAAGCAGGAAGGAAGCAATCAGCACAGATTGAAACAGTGCATGCTTTCAACAGGGCGGTGCCAAGTCACCTCTATCCAAACACACAACAAAGCCAAAGGGAAGAAGCATAATGAGGCTGCAGGTGCTCTGAACAGTGAACATAGAGCCAGAAGTGCTTTGGTTAATATTACAGATTGAGTAGAAAAAATTCAGACAGAAAAGTGAGCGTGGTTGGACATCACAGCATCTTGCCAGCTCTGCTTCTTGGTCGCTTCTGGCCGAGAACACTCTATTGCTATGCACAGTTTCAAATGGATTTGTCAGTGCACTGCATTCTTAATTTTTGTGACTTGTTTATGTCGTGGCTGAAAGTGAGGATGTCAGCATTTAACCAGATGAGACTGAGAAATTATGGGACTAGAAATATCCAGAACACTTGAGCATGCCATAAAAGAGATGTGACTGGAAGTAAGTTGAGAGTTTATTTCTCCACATAATAGCCAGTGATTAATAATTCCAAATTTATGATTACCTGTGTAGCAAAAGGATGGACAAGTACCTACAGAAGATTGCTGAAGTCCCTGATGAAACTAATTCACTTAACTGGGCCCAGTTTGTAGTAAGGCAATAATCCATTTGTCCCTCAGTAAGACGCATGAAGTTTTGTGTTCAGTGTTTCAGTGGACTGAATATCCATTGTGTTCAAATTCCACATAAAGCAATGTGTTTAGCTTCATGGTTTGCATTAGAGGATGGGGTTGGCTTCTCAACTGCAACGTAGCCTAGAGCTGGGAATGAAGTTAGTTCTTTTTTCTACTGTTTGATGTTGTTGTTTATAAATGCTCTGCAAACACAGCAGTCTTAGTGACACTGGGGAGGTGCCATTTCTTTTTCAGTTCAGTTATAACTGAATTAACCTAAATGTCAATTTGGCATGTAGTGTGTGGAGTGGGATGGTATCCAGCCCATCAGGTGTTGTGCTGTATGTGCATGTTAGACAAGAATAAAACCAGAAGCAAACAAGTTCTCACTTGAATAACCTATGAAGTACAGCTTTTCCAGCTACAAATTTTCTTAATGGCAGTAGAGTTGAGAGCTCAAGGGACCATCTTGTGGGAGGTATCTCAGTGTAGCTGCATGTAAGTCACCAGACTTAGATGAAAATTTTGCAAAAGATAATGGATCCTGTGTGTTACTTACCTCTTTCTTTTAAGTCTTGGTGTTCCATATTTTGATGATAGTTTGGACATCTTAGTCCTGTCAGGGATATCAATATCCTTTTGCCAATATAATCACTTAAGAGCACTCTGTCTTCTTTGAGGATAAGAATATAGTAAATAATAACAAATAAGAACTTAGAATTGTAGCAGCATATGCTGATGTTCCTCCACACCACAGTGAAATTCATCACAATATTAACTTTATCCAGCAGGGTACATTAAAACAAGGGACACCATAATTGTGTTTTTAGTGTGATCATGCAAACTTTGGAAGGAGCAAGAGAAACATAAAAGCCATGTCTACACTGCAAACATTTTACCATCTAGTTTTGATTTCCAAGCTTTTGTTGATGTCAGGTGTCAGCAAAAGCTCTTAGTCCAGTGCCGTTCAATTGCCAGATCTTCTTACTGGTAGAACACATTTTGAGTGATGAGAGCTGGGCTGCAGTGCTTCAACAAAACCACACTTTTAATGGCAGAATCTGCAGGAGCATCAGTGATGTTGGTGGCTTCACTGCCAAATGATCACAATGTAGGTTGAAGGGTCTTCTTTACTCACAAGACCTTTTCTGGCTGGAGGAGGCACTAATGGGAATTTGTTTGCATATAAGCTGCCAACAGCTGGATGGTGTTCTAAAAGGAAAAACTTCCACAACTGACCTCAACCTCTAACCCATTCTTCCTTTCTATTTTGCTTTGTTTCTCCTGCAGGTCTTGTGAAGTTGGGGGTTCATTGTGTCACGTGTCAGAAGGTCGCGATAAAAATTGTCAACAGAGAGAAGCTCAGTGAGTCGGTGCTAATGAAGGTAATTTTCTAATGGAAGATTTAAAAAAATAAGATTAAGTTCCTGGCTCTGTGTCTTCTGTTCCATGCAAAATTAATATCTTTAATTATGTATAACAAACATCCCTGTCAGTATTAGGATTATGTGGAGCACAATAACAATAATTTAGTTATGGGGGAGGCGAGGGCAGCTGAAATGAAATGGGAGTATGCCTGTGCTTTGTGCACAAAATAAACAGTCAGCTGCAGAGCTGGTGCTTCTCTGCTGGGGCCAATATATGTTGGGCACCTGACTTTGGGCACTGACACTACATCAGTGTCATTGTGGTACATTGCAGGCTGAGGTGTACAAATGTCAGTATGAAGAGATTTAACAGGGGCTGGTGGATCTGTTACTTTAATACTCCTACTGCTTGCTCTGCTGCATGGGTTCTCTATGATCTGATGTGCAAAGGTCCATGACTGCTTAAAGCTGTTGTAATTCAGTTTACAGTCCACAGAGCTGTGCTGCTGGAAACCATCAAAGTGTCCCTATGGTCCCAGTGACTGTTAGTGTTCAGAAGAGCTTAGTTTGTTTTTTACCTAGCCTTGTGATTCTCCTCACATGAATGTCATTGATTGATCTTGGAAACCTAAAAATAAAATAAATGTATGCATAGCAGTTTATTCATGTGATTTGGTGACTAGAGAGGCTATATTCAGCTTGATGGGAAGGAACACAACTGCGCTGCAATCAACAGAATTCCGTCATGCTGTCACCTGCAAATTACGCTAACAGGTTTGCATGCAGTGTTGAGTTTATTGAGGTGACTTCCCCATATAAGCACACAGAGCTTCTCTATATAAGCTCATCTTTATACTCCTGTTTCCCATTGGACTTCTGTGTCAGCTGTTTCCCGACACAAGTAAGTATAGCAACCTTACTCAGAGCAGAAAGAAAATGGAGTATAAGCTAGCATGCAGTCATTGAATGTTACACAAAAAAATGTAAATTTATATTTTTTTCAGATAAGGATTTTGAAAGTTTATACTCAATTGTAACATGTTCAGACTTTACCTTTCTGGAATTTCATTGATGTATTCCCTCTTCTGCAGTCCTGTGGATTCAAACAGATTTCTAATATAGATCAAAAGTTAGAAAGTCAAATAGGTAAGAAAACTGTGTAAATGGTAAAATCTGAATGGACACTAAGCACTGAATATATCCTGGAGAAAAATAATAGAATTTTTAAAAAAAAAACTTAAGCATTTTGTTTGGTGAGAGAAACTGTCTGGTATTTATATAAGACACTTGATTTACCTCCCTGCTTTTCAAAGTAGGAGTAAAATCACTTAGCATAGCAAAGCAATCTCTCTGCTTTAGCTGTGTTGCATTACCTCGGTTGTAGTATGAAATCTGAGTAGTGAAACGGTGAGTTAGGCCCTTGTTTACACAGCCACATGCTGGAGCGTGCCACATTTTCTGCAAGATTGTACAGCATCTTTCTCAGGAGGAAATTACATATTGCATCATGCTTCTCATTTTCAGACCCTTCTTTGTGAGATTTTCCTCTTTCAAGGATTCTGTTCTCTGTACTCAGGAGGTTGGAATAACAGATGGGATTGAAGTGGTTTGCCCAATTCTTACATAAATTCAGTAACCAGATGTCTTTTCAGGAAAGCCCTCTGCCTGGTGGTCACAGACAGGGCCTGAGACTTCTAAGTGAATTTAGAATACTGTTAGCCAGTTTACTCCAGTCTGGCTGGAGGGGAAAAGTGCTTGCAGCTTTTGGCAATCCCAGTGTGACCATTGTGAAGCATCCAGCTGACAGCTTGCTGTGTGGAGCCAGCAGCCACAGGGAGATAGCCAACAGTGAGGCCAAGTCATCATGGTGTGGTGGCATTCCTACTTTGCAAGTCTTCCCACCAGTTTATCAGTTTCTTTGCCAGTGGGCTGTGCAGAACAAACCCTAGAGCCAAATGATTCAAAACCACAGCTACTCTTCCAAGCCAGGCCCAGATTGATGGATTTTGCTTTAATCCCTCCTTGTACAGAAAAGCTGGATCTGACAAACATGCACACCTGCCACATGAAGCTGTAACAGTGCAGTGCTATGGCCATTTATCCTAGAGCATAAGGAAAAAGTCTGCTCGTGGTCCTTTCAACATCTAAAGTGACAGGCAGAAGCATATACAGCAGGCTGCTTTCTTTGTCATCATTATTCTGTTTTGACTTGCTTCTTGTAGCCTTCATTTCTCCAGTGTTTTTGCAGTGTTTTATTCTGTATGTTCAGGGAACAGTCCCTTCTCTCTGCAGCTGCTCTTCATCTGAGCTGTGCAGAATTGAGAGGCATTTGGTAAAGTGCTTTCTAATCATAACGTTGTAGTATCGATATTTCTGGAGAGAAGAATTTGGAATTGAAGCAGCTGGTCTCAATTAGCAGAACTGCTGCTATGGAGATGGTACACAGGCAGGCACGATGCAGCACAGGCTGCAGTAAATGTATCATCCAGGCACTGGCTGCCCTGTCAAGGGATGGAGCTGCTCAGTGCACACGCAGCCTTTTGCTTTGTCATGCCCTGACTTGCTAAACACAGGTTGGGGAGCAGTGTTCCTGTTCCAGCTACAGCTTGGGCCTGCCTGGGATCCTGGCTTTGGGGCAAAGCTACATATTTCTCAGTTGAGGGAAAAGGGTTGGTTCTGTTCTCACTCCTGCTTTCCCTCAACCAGTAAAAGTTTCACTGAGTTTCTTCAGCAGAAACCCTGCTGATGTGCAGACCTGTGTCCCACAGTACTTCTAGCTTGCTCTAGCACAAATTGGCAGGAAAGATTTCAGAAAGCAGCGTCCTACAGGGAGCGTCTTAAGATTGAAACATGGTTCATTAATTTCCCTGAATTACATCTGGATCACTGACAGTGAAATTAGGCCCAGAATAGTAGAGTTGTCTATAAAGCAGTAAGGTTTCCTGAGCAGCCAGGTTCACTACTGGCGGTTGCATTTTCAGTACCAGTACGAGAATATGGAGTTTACAACTTCAGAATATAAAGGTTAAAACAAATCTTTCCTCTGATATGGCAAAAGATCATCTGGAAACATGGAGGTGTCTCATGAGATATACTCAGAAGAGTTCTTTCTTCTCTTTACTGTCTCACCAGTTCTCTTCCACTCCCGCCTTCCAAAGAATAAACAGCAATACAAAACCTCCTCTTTGGTGATCCGTCAGACAAATCATTGTTTGCACAGACAGTGGTGGTAGAAGCAATGGGAGCATAAAGGGTGAAGAATGAGAAGGGGACAGCTGGCCTTGGTCTAATTATTTGAGCACGCAGCCATCCTCAGAAAGCCACAGATGTCCCAGGCCTGATGACTGGAGCCCAGAGCTCCATATGTGTGCTTTGTTTCTGTGTGCCTTTTGTTTCTTCTGAGTCCTCCAGTGCTGGCCTTGAAGCAAGGCAGGTATTTCCAGGGCAAGGGATGGGAAGAAAAGCAGTCCCACTGCTGTGGAGCTCAGCTGTGTCACAGGTAGTGAGTTTTGGGGAGGCTGTCAGTTGGTTTGGTGTCTTGCAGGCTAATGAGCTCTGCTTCCAAAACATTCTGCACACAATTCTCTGTGTTCTTAACCACAGAAGGCCTTGCAGTGATCACTACTGGAGATTGCTTGAAATAATTGAATGGAAGGATAGGTAGGAGAATTGAGTGTTAGTTCCTCTTGGAACTGACAGGATAACTTATATAAGCATATTTGTAAATAACTACTTCTTTGCATGGTCTGTTCATCATCTCTTCTTCATAAGCTTCTACTTCAGTAAGTGTTTATCTCATCCTATTTTGGAGTATTTCCTTCCCTCTCCATTTTCTTTTAGTTGCTCTTTTGTTTCTTTTTAAGCCATTCGTTCTTCATTCCCTTCCATTTGTGACTTCTTCCTTTTTTCTGTTTTTCCTCTTTTGCTACAGAAAGTCATGTAGTAGCTGTCATTGTTTGTGGCCAAAACTGCTGAAATGCTGCATGTCTGGTTAAGATCCCTGTTTTTTGAGGAAAAAAGTTTAGAAATTGGGCACAATTTAGAAAATATCTGAGAGAGTAAGAAAATCAGAGCTCATGTTTTATAAGACTAAGGGTACTTAGTTTATTAAAGTGAAGGCTAAGACATAGCTTAATCATGGTCTGTAAGTACTGATGAGGATAGGCATGTGATAACAGAGGATATTACAGTCATGGGTATAAAAAGCTGATTGGAAACTAATAGTTGTAGGCTGTAGGTAGGTTACATGTAGAAATACTAGGCCTGTTTAACCACTGTATGAAGTTACTAATTGGAACAAGCCATCCAAAGCTCTAGTGAGTTTTCCTCCTGAAAGACAATTAAACTTCATCTTGCACTGAAGTGTGTTTTTTTTTTCTAAAAACCAAGATCCTAGTTCAACTTCAGATTGAAGTTGACTTGAAGCAGGAATTAGTTGGTTTCCTGGTCTGTGCTATGCATTAGCTCTGATTATATCAATGCAACAGCCCCTGTGGCCTGAAAATCCATGGAGCTGGGAATTTCAATCACACACTTGAAATCTGTGAGAAGTCCCATATCTCTGTCCAGGGCATAAAGAGATGCACTTGTGCAAGGTGTCTCTAGAAGCAGAAATTTAGGATCTCCCAAGTGAATTTAAAGAAGGCAATACTTGAGAACAGCAGCTTCTCCTTGGAATACCTTATTTGCAGACTTTTAAAAGAACAAGCTGTGATAATGGGTGACTTAGGAGTCCTCAGCTGCTGACTGCAGGCTGGTCTACAGAAATCATTACTAGAATATCAGAACAGCATCAGGGAGAAGCTAAATCTGAGGCAGAAGTGGACTGAAGTTGGTTCAAGTTCAGCTTTGATCACAACAAGGGCAGTTTCCCTAAAAGCCAAACTCGCCAACACCACCTCAATTCCACCAAATCAATACTTTTTCCTAATGTGTTTGGTGGTGGCCTAATTGTTTTCCAGCTGCAGTATTTAGGAGTTTTGCTATTGATTGCAGTGGAAATGGCATTAAGCTGCTGCTGAATCCCACTGAGTACCTCTACCATTGTATACAAATGAACAAAAAGACAAGGCCATGGGATATCTTCTGTGAAATACATTTAAAATACTGTAGGATATTGGCAAGATTTTGGAGGTGGTATTATTTAAAATAGCAAATGGGAGGGAAAATATTTCTATTTATTAAAAAGAAGTACCAAGAAAAAGGTTTTAAAGAATTTATCAAATTTCCAAGGACTCCCTGATTAAGGAGCACTGTGCTAACTTGCTGACACCCATCTATTATTCTTCTGATTGGCTGGCATATTGCTGTGAGAAGAAAATAACCCAGAGGACCTTGTACTTGTGGCAAAAAGAAAGATGAAAGGATAGAGGAAATTAAATCTCCCCAAAGCATGTACATGCTCATATTTTCACTTGCTATTGAACATACAGGTTTCAATGTATAAATTAGTATATTCACACTTACACACTCTCATCCTCATTGTGGTTTATCTTGTTAACCTGGAGCATTACCACATGCTTGCCAGCTTTTAGCCCTGGAAGAGAGCAGATTAGAAGTGTGTGTGTGTGTGTGACATGCATAGGCACTGAACAATGCAGGAATGATTGGCACCCAGCAAAGACCAGGGGGGCACAGACTCATGCTTAGCCCCTGCCTCTGTGACCCTTGTTCATATTCTAGTAGCAACCCAGTTGGCACAGCACAGCATCCTGTCTGCAAGTCTCTCTTCTGAGTTCAATGAGATAACAAAGCACCTTGCAATATGAAAAATACAGGCAAAATAAAAGGGGCTTTTTTTCCCCCCCGGCTCCCTCCTGCTAGAGGGAGTTTGGGATTAGGAATCTGTTACTGAATGTATAATGCAGATTGTTTTGTTTTAAACTGGAGCTGGTGGGGAGCATTGAAAGCCTGTTCACTTGTCATCTGTTTGAGCAGTTATAGAAGTTGGGTAATTGTGTTTTCCTTCAGAGAATGACTCTCTGCCTCCACTTTCCACCAAACATACAGTGAACACAGTTTGAGATATTCTTAAAGAAGGAAATCAAGTGGGAATTACAAGCACATGATATACCTATCAGAGGAACAAACCTGTCAAGTGTGCATAGTGCCTTTTGCTTTCTAAAGTTAGTAGGATCAATTGAGGCATTTGGGCAGGCTATTAAAATAATTGGCCTTTTTTATTCCACCCTACTTTTGATTTGCTTTACAGCAGTCTGGCTCAAACTTCTATTGTATCCAACGTGTTCTACCCACAGCCTTGTGTGTGCAAACACATAGACATAGACAGTCTACCACCCTTGTGTGCTGGATTGGTCACACAGCAATAAATGTCCCTCATGAGCCCAGACCAGAGCTAGCTGAACTCAAGGAGTGCTTTTTACATTCATTTCACTTGACCATAACCATACTGCCTGGATGGGAAGTGCTCCTGGAGATGAGACATCTAAATGTGCCCAGCATTCCAGTCTCTTCCACCTGTGAACTTGCTGTCATTAAATAGCCTGTAAAATCCCTTTCTGTTCAGCTGTTACTGTTTCCACTGTAATTGCACTGTCCTTGCACTTGGGGTGAGACTGACCACAGTTTAATTTGGCATTGCTTTCCCTACTGAAGCTTCTGGGAATTCTCCTCTTCCATTGCCAAAGCTTAGTTTTTTCGAAGTATGTTGGTTGGCTGAAGTGTTTTCTCTGAAATAAGAGAAAGTTCATCTCAGTGAACTCCTGATACATCAAAGTCTAGGTTTCTTTTGAACTCTCTCTGTATTTGTAGCAGGCTGTTGAGGAGTCCTCTTTGCTTTTTCCCCAGCAGAGACCCTGGAAGTCCTGCCTGTTCAGGGACTCCCACTGCCTCTGAGCCTGATGTTATCATGCCAAGAGAGACAGGCTCCGAGAGTCCACAGCTTTGGGGCAGACCCAGCATCCCCAGCTAGAAAGATGTGTCCCTACACCACATGTTGAGTGGTAGAAGGCACTAGGATCCTCAGCTGTTGTCAGCCTTGAGGCTCATTTTTTTGGGGAAGGACAAGCAGTAGGAGTTACCCTGAAAGGCAAGGGGAACCCCAGGTGAAAAGACTTCTAACTCCATTTTATGTTGGTTTGTATTTCACATTCCAGAATCCTACCTGGAAGGCTTTTAATTATTTTTTTCTTTCCTCTTGGAAAGAGAACCAGTATGTCATCAGAACAGCTCTAGCAGTAATGAGACATCAATCCTTGAGTAGATTGACTGAGACCACAGTTGGTTCAGGTATTTAACCCTGCATCTATCATGCAGAATAAACACCATAAATATCAGTAGACTGATCCATGCCAATTAAGGGATGTAGTCCATTCCTGTATGTAGCAGGTAAACCATTTGAGTAAAGACTTTGTTCAAAGGTTATCTTAATTTTTTTGCTGAAGCAATTGGTGCCTTGTACGCCAGCACTACTTTTCTGTGAGAAGCATTTCTTAGCACTGCTTAGCGTATGAGTTTCCCAGCTCAAAAAAAAAGTGTCACTTAATGCATATTTAAACTGGTACAACTGAGAGCCAAGGACTGGCATTGCACTGTCATTTAGGGGATACAGGCTCTTCCTGTTTGTTTTCCATGCTTCTATCCAACATGAGCATTTTGCTGATCATTTGTTAAGTATAAACCAGGCCTCACTCAGTCTATTCCCTGCAGTTTGTGCTATTAAGTAGTTGGCACAAATTTAGGAAAAATCTGGAAAGGCTTAATCCCAGGGCAATTAACTGTTAGTTTCAGAGCTGTCAGATGGAGCTTGGTTTGCTCTGCTGCTGTTGGAGCATGTTGATCTCCGAGTGAGAGTTTTAGGTGAGTTTTTAGGTATTTGAGCATTTCCTCTTTTACCAGGTGCTATATTTGAACTTGCTGCCTTGCCTTCTGGCATCCTGAGAGGCTGTATTCACAGCTAGCATGGATTTAACACACTGGTCTGTTCCTGAAGAGCACTGCTGTAGCAATAAACCGTTGTTTGCCTTCCCCTGCTGTGGATGCACACACCACACAGAGGAAACTCATGAGTTTTAGTTCAGAGTAGTGTTTCATGTCCAACTCCAAGAGAATTTTCCAGGTGTGCCAATACTAAGAGTGCCCAAGCCCAGCTACCACACAGTGACAAAAATTGCAGTCATAGCATGGTTGATTTTTCTCCAATGCGGGAGCAATGTTTGTCAGAACACCTGGTATTCCTGAATCCTGTGGTGTAATGGAACATGTGCTCAGCTGCATGGGGAGGCAGCAGCAAAGGCTTTGTGTTGTGTGAGGGATAATGGAGATGTTACCTTAATTCTCTACAAACCATAGGGAAGGTGAGATTGAGTTTAATCTTGAACTTGTGCATCTCTTGCAGTCTCTCAGCATGCAGCAATTGCTCAACAACATCTCTTCTATAACATCATGCATTGTCCCTGGTGGAAACAGGGACTTTTAAAAGTGGCAAGAAATTCTGGGCTGGCTTTTTCAAGAATGCTTGGTGAAAACTCAATCAGGCAACCAAAATCATTACCCTTTCTGGAAATTTGGGACTGGTGCTCCAGATTATGCTAAAATGAACACATTCAAAGTCTGGTTTTAGAACATCTTGGTAAGGCAGGGGTGAATAGCTGTCAACACTCAAGAGGAAGGATCTGGCCTACAAAACAAGACCACTTTTTCCTGTTTCTGGCATATTTACCACAGACACAAACATTCTTATATGGCAACTTTCCCAAGTACCTCCTCGTCTATACCTTGAGTAGGAAACTTGTGAGGAAATGTCACTGGTGCAAGGTGTAACACAACAGAGTGCAGCTCTGTAGGTTTTTTCCTACTTTTGGGTTTCCTGTTGATCCAGAAGACAAACATTCTTTATCATCTCTACGTTTCAAATGCAGGCATGGCTATAGGAAATAAATAATAGCATTATGTATAAACGGTGTTTCATCTCAAGCCTGCTCATAAGGAATTGGGCTGTGTATTTTAGCTTATTCCTCCATTTCCTAATAGCTTTTTGTACCCTTCTCTGCAGCTCCATATATCAACTGTAACCAAGGCTAGAAGATCTAAAATGAAGAGGAGTCACCAGAATATGCAAAAAAACAAATAATAACGAATTACAACAAATTATAACAAATGTATTAGGAGAAGGGGGTTGTGTTACTGGCTTTCTTCATTGTACCTGAAGCCGATTTTCAACAGTCATGACACAAATGTAGAATTCTTGATAGATTGCATTTTGCAATGTTCTGGAAGTCTGGTTACACTGTCAGAAATCTGTCACCATGGATCCTTGTAATAGGCTGGAATTTACTATTGATCTGTGGTCAAAAATGTTTTGTTGTCACATTTCTAGATCTGTGTGTGTGTAGATGGTCCAGCAGAAAAAACCTGCTGTCAATAGAGGGAAATTTCCTCCATCTGTAAAATACTTTAACATAAAGTTCTTTTTTTAGAGATCTTTCTTCTTATATTTCCTTCTTAATACCCTGAAATAAATCCCCTCAGTCTAATGTTCTTATCTCTTTTCTTTGATGAATTTCCTCTCTTCACTCCTGCTCTCTCAGCTGCCCCTGAATTTCCTTCCTAAATCCCTTCTGTCCTTTGCTATCCTCCTGTTGTCCCTCACCATCCACTGCAGCATTTCCAAAGGAAAGACACTCATAGGAAGAGAGTACATATTATCTTCTAGGTATTATGGGTTCATTTTATTCTGATTTCCATCTCTTAAATCAATCCCTGATTTATCAAATCCAGAAAATAAAACCATTTACTTAAGAACAAATGGGTAAAGCCACTGGACACAGGGCAGCGTGGCACACAGCTGTTCTCACAGTCATTTGGGGTTGTGTTTTCACTTCCTTTCCCTATAGGAGTGCAAGCTGTGAGTTTAGCAACCACAGAGGAACTTGGATTAGGAAGTAGCCTTGTGGAAATACCTCAGAGTACCAACCCCCTTCTGGGCAGCAGTGCAGTCAAACTGGAGATTTGGTTGCTCTGCAATACCAGAATATCCCCAGTATAACAGACAAGGTACCTGGGCTCTGCTCAGTAGACTATCAGCATAAAAAGGTATCTTTCACAGGGACTGACATGGAAATCCAGCAACTGGTAGAAACAGATCTAAATACTGCCTACAACAGTAAAAAAACCCTCAGAGATCTGTTAGCATTGAAGCCTTCATTTCTAAAGAGAAATGGTGTCCTTGCCTTCCTGCATGGCTGTGCAAGGCTGATAGTGCTGAGAACCCTTTTAGGAAAAAGCACCAGTTAGCAATGCCCAAGGACATGGTATCTGCTTGGTGCTGGGCAACAGCCACTTGCTGCTAGTGCACCGAGAGGGTGTGTATTTCATCCTGCCATCCTGCTAACTGACCTGTTTTTTTGGCAGACACCAATGATTTAGTGTTTCTCTGCCTTTGTTTGGCTGCGGACGCATCTCAATCCAGATTGAGCCAGGGTTCAGACTCTCAAATGTCAAGCCTGCAGCTGATGACATACTGCCTCAGGAAGAGAGGAGATATTAAGGATGAAGAAATGTAAGATAGACAGATTGTTAGAGTGTGCAGGAGTGATATATTGGACAAATGTGCAGAATCATAGAGGCAAGGGTTGGAAGGGACCTCTGAGGGTTTGTGTAGTCCATCCTCCCACTCAAACAAGGACTGCTGTTGCCATGGGTCAATTGTAGCTTTGTCTGTCTTGGTTTTGAAAACCTGAAGGGACTGAAATTCATCAGCTTCCCTGGACAGCCTGATTCAGAGCTGCATGGTACTCCCAGTGGTTTAATTCATCCCTGATATCTAACCTGAACCCCAGTGCAGATAGGAGGAGAGAGATTGACCAGCTATAATGGCTGTTGCTTTCAGTCATAAATAAACTTGTGTCAGTTATCAAATAAAGACTTCAAGCAATTTTTTAAAAAATCTATAGGAGCTGAAGGAAGAAATACATTGGAGATGTGGAGATAGTACTGTATGTTGCAGGCTTATGGTAGAAACAACTGATCAGTGAAGTTAGGAGTCATGCCACAAAAGTTTAGTATAAAAAGGGTCAGCAAAATCAAAATTGATGTGTAAAACTGAAAATCAACAGGCCAACATACAAAGAATGAGGGCCTCAAGAGCTGAACATAGCAAAAAGTGGGTTTAGGACTGGTTCAAAGGCTACTTTACTGAGGGGACACTGAGGATTAAGCAGCCTGAAGGAACTCATGGTAATTATCACATTTCATTTTTGGTTTGAATACCAACAGGAGAGAAACCACATTAGTAGGCAATGGAGGAACATTGTCTTAGAGACTGCCTGGAGACTTGAGAGGTGAGATCTGTGAGAGGTAACACTGGAAGTAAGATCACAAGTGCAGTGAACTGGAATAAAGGACATGACAACTGAATTTCTGTGATTTAAGTGTTAGATACAAATCAAACTGTAGATATGGACAAGTTCTGTAGGTGTGGTTTGAGGAACGACTAGCAGACGATAGATGAAATAATTAACATATTGACATACCTTCAGTGCACTTCTGAAGAGGTCTTAGCTATTTCTGACTCTTTAATTTCTCACTCTCTCAAATTGCTGGTTCTCACAGAGGCTTGACCTCCATCGTCTGTCATCCCTACAGCTGTCCCTTTCATTACAGTTTCTATTTATCTTCCACTTGTTTTCCAGGTGCAGATCATTAGAAATGCTTGGTTTCTCTCCCCTTATTTTTACACATTTTTTGAACAGCAATACCATTCATACAATTCCTTATTGCTATAACTGTCTGCTACTACTGCAAATATAATTTTCTTTTGTTTTGAATCTGAGTTCTCTGTGTACTACTACCCCACAATCATCCTTCCTTACAGCTCTAACACCCTCTGGTAGCTCTGTATCCTCAGACCTTTGTTGTGAGATACTAATACTAATATATATGCCTTAGAATCTTTAATTCTTTTTTTTTTTTCCAAAGCTTTTTAAACTTAAAGAAAGCTAGGGGTTGTGTGCATCCTTAACCTGAAATAAGATGCCACAATCCTGCCATCATTGTCTAATAATCTGATACGTGCTCTCTGACCTTCAGTAGGGCAAAATTTAACACAGCCTGATTTAAATAAAGTAAATAGCCAGTCAGAATCACCAGGTCCTTTATTTAAATAAAAAACATGGTTTTTCAAAGTTACAATGTCTCAGCATTTCAGGCAATATTTTTATGGTCAGGAGCATAAATGCCTAGACCTGCAGCACACAATGTAATGAGAGATTTGGGACAGTAAAGCAGAATTAAAGTATTCAGGGCATGGCAAAAAGGTTATGTCTTGAAAGGTTTAATACATATATATATGTTTAGATAATCTAAGCTTAAAGCCTATACTTAATCTTTAAAGAAATTACGAATGTGTTTCAGGATTTTATAAGCCAGGTATGTTCCTCAGAATGTTTCAATGAATTAATTTTCATGATGAGATTTAGGAAGCTAAAGATGTAGTACTTGAAAGATGAGGGTTGCTCCTGGGTGCATCAGAATGTATTGGTGGGAATTTTTTAGGATTTAGTAGACAGTAGATGACAGGTATTTATTGCCTGGTGAACAAGTGGCATATGACGTAATTCTGCTACTCATCATGGAAATTACTTCCATTCATTTTCAGTTGAGACTTCTGTGGCTCAAAATGCATATAAAACATGCTAGTCTAATCTCAGAGTTATCATAAGAGGATTCTGCTCCTTTTAGATTCAGCAGAACTGCAGCTAATTTCTGCAGGAGTTCTTTTTATGCTGTGTCATCCCTGAGATAAAGCTCAGAGGCTCTCTGATCCTCTTGCTGTGATAAATAATTTTTACTTACCCATGGGCATTTTCACTCCACCCATTTTATGCATTTTCCAAGCCATAACCTCCTTCTTCTCAAACAGATGATTTGATTTTAGTTCATTTTATTTTTAAGTGGTTTCCTGAGGATGGGAGAGATTTCCATGCATGCAGAACAACTGTTAAACTGAATCCTCATTATAGTAATATCAAGTGGCTGGTTTAAACTGCTGACCACCCATCTGAGTCATTATGCTAAATGTTCTTTGCTCCTGGGCACCTCCCTCTCTGTGCATGCCATAGTGATGTGAGAAGGAACACAGAGGTTCCTGTGGGATCTTGACGTCTCACCCAAAGCACCAAGGGGCATGGACTGTATGGCTTTGTAAGTGAATCTCTTCCCATAGACTTGAATTCACCCGGTGGGTCTGCTGGTACAGTGCAGTCACAAAAATACACAGATGAGACAACTGGAGTGGAACTGGAATAAGTTGTTATCAGTTGTTTGTAAATGTGTATGTACACTTTAGAAATTGCACCTTTGAAAAAGCAGTATGCATGTAGCATGGAACATAAACTGATTCCTAAAATACACTGCAGCATAAAACATGTACAGTGTATTATATCTGATGGTATCCATATGGCTTCAGTTTCCATAGAGGATGTGTGGCTGCTTCATGAAAAGCCAGCTTTGGAGGCTGCAAAGATCACAGCACAGTATCAGAGGAGCTGTTGTCCTTCAGTGATTCACAGCTTCAAAACCTAAGGTGGCACGTTTTTCCCTATTTGTGTAGTAATTTCATTCCTCTTTGCTGTTGCACATGCCCTGGTAAGTCTGGCACTTGCTTTGTGATGTGTGCTGGCCATCTGCTAGGAGGTATGTGTAAATGTGCATACAATGCTTTCAGCAGGGCTGGCTTCTTTTGGGTCTTGTTAGGTACAGAATCGGAAAGGACACTGCACAGGTACAGACCCATCAGCTCCTTAACATATTAGGCTGCAGTTTTAGTGGATTCCCAGCACTTTCAGGGAATTAGCTCCACAGAACAGGTTAGCTGGAAAGTATAGTTAGCCTAAAAGTTAAGTAGGAAACCCAAGGGAAAACAGACTTTGTGGCAGCTGTTTTTCTCCCCTCCACTGCTCTGTTTTCACTTTGTGCTGTAACTCTGTTGCCCTCAATTAACCAGTTCTTGATACCTGCCCAGCTTTGCAAAATCAGCCACTTAATCACAGACAAAGGCTGAACTTTCTTCTTCCTGGAACAGTTCAGCCTCTGAACCTTTGGTTCTGTGTGTCTTTCTCCTCACCTGCATTTGCTTTTCCCCAGCCCTGCAATCAAACTTGTTTCAAATATCTGCAAACTTAGCGCATTTCTGTTCTGTATTATTCCCTATAATGATGAATTAGTGTGAGTGAAAAATGGGGCCAGTTTTCTGTTTTAATTTTAGGAGTCCTAGGCTGCAACATTGTAAACTGTTACTGTAGAAAAACTGGAGCTGCTGGTGCAGGGAGACCAGGCAGGTTTCAGCTTTGAAGTAGGCTGAGACTACTTTTTGCCTTGATTTTGGAGAGTGACATTCTGGGCAAGTGGAAACAGCTTTGTTACAGTATTCATATATCCATAAGAAACGGAAAAATCTGCTCCCTGTCTCTCTTTGTGCTCTGGTTGTAGTTTGGTAATGTCCACAGCTCATTTCCATTATTTTCCTTTTCATTCACCTTCCACTACATGTTGAACAAATGATATACTTAACTGACAGACTGTTTCATCCTTCTCTGCTAGCCTTGCAAATAACAGATCAGACTTTCCAAGTAGTTCTTTATGTCACAACAGTGCCAGAAACACGGTGAGTGACTAATTGGACTACCAGGAGCCTTTTTTCCTGTTTGGGCCTCATGTGGCAATCCCATCTCAGCTAAGACTCCCAGTGTTGTGGAAAACTATTCTCTTGTGAGGTTTCACTACCATTCATTTTCCTGTAGTGAGTTTTCTTTAATTTGTGGCTTTCCCTCCTCATTTGCTAACCTGTGACCAGTCTCTTCTTCCATTTTGTTGCATCCCAGGACTCTGTTTCTGCAGTATTAAGCACCTTGGGAAGTCTCTGTTGTGGATGTTTTCTGTCAAAGCCAGTGGACAGCTGAGTAACTGCAGGTTGCATAACTCACAGTCTGGTCCGGTGTGTCTTTCCATAGGAAAACAAGACAAAGCAGGTGCCAGAAACAGCTCATTGTTTTATGATCTGCAGAGCTTCCTGCTGTCTACAGCCACGCTTTATGTTGCTGTAGGACAGTGCTCTATGTTTCAGAGGAGTCCTGAGCTTGAGCTGGAGAAGGAGAGGTGTGCTGGGAGATATCAGCCCTGAACTTTGGGAGATCTCAAAGCTGTTACTTCTCAGGTACCTTCTGCCTTTTTACTGGTCGTGGTTCTGAGGTGGGACTTCAGGAGTTTCAGCCAGAATTGTGTGGTTACATGGGCAGTATCCACAGTGTTTAGAACTCTTTCTCCACATGCTCTTCTGTTATTCTGATAAAGCTCTTGCAGTATGGAGCCAGCAAGAGTAGCTTGGTGGAAGCAAACTATAACCAGTGCTGCCTTTTCCTCCTTTTCTGATGTGGGATTATGACCATGCTTTCCTATCACTATCTTGTTTTGGGCTCTTGAAAGCTGGACTAAACATAGTTTGCCAAAATGAGAAGAGTAGGCTTGGTGTTGATGCATAGCAGTTCATCAAAGCAGAGCAGTGACCAGCTTTCCATTTCAACTCTACTGTTGTGTATGAATTTCAGAGACAGGGCTCAATAAAGCTCTTATTTATGTAGAATTTTCATAGTTTGCAATTTGATTTAGGGATCTCCTGGTCATCTCATCTGCAATACAAGGATCTACTTTGCAGAGTTTATCACTATAGTCAGAAGGCAGCTTCTCTCCAAAAAGAGCTTGCTTATGACCTTGAGTGTTCTTGTGGTTGTTAGATGCTTGTGCAGGTTTCCTGAGGAGCTGGAAGAGCCAATTTTGCAGTATGATTCTGCTTCTAAATGTGTCTGTAAAAACCAATGGTATTTTAGGTTTTCCTGTTTGTTTGTTGTTGGGTTTTTTTTCTCCATGCTTTGTAGCTCAAATATGTCCAAGCTAGCAAGTGAGGAAAAGGATTTCCCATTTGCTTGTTTCAGAAACTCACTTACTTTGGTAAAGGTACATGGAGGTAAAGCTTTTACACCTCAAGATTAGTTGTTTAGGAACCAAAGCTCCTTCTGTCAAGCCTGTGCTTACTCTGCAAGGATGATAGGGGTGTTTCAACCTTGTTTGTGTCATTTGGCTACACAGAATTGTCTACGAATGCTCAACAGGGAGCAAGAGGAGGTTCTTTTAAAGCTGTGCCAGCCGCACTGTGAAAATGCTTACGCAATCCCAGCTCAGCACTGCTGTTGGGAACAGAGCCTTGCTCGTTCTTCTCACCCTGCACCAGGCAAGCTGAACCAGTGAAAATTGTGTTTTCATGCTGTCACTGCATCAACGCTGGGGACTTCTGTGGCTGCGGCTTTTTTTAGTTACGTGTTGTCATGCCACTGTCTGAATATAGTCATGTTGGCAGTCCCCTGAAGTGCAGCCACTTTTCTGGCTGTATGGATGCTTTTAAGCTAACCTATTATGGAAAGGCATTACCTACCCCCTTGGAGCAGGAGACAGATCTTTCCTGATTTTCCTTAGACTACCAGAATCATTTAATTTGAGAAAAGGATAATCAAAATAAGACACTGCATGATAATCAGAAAATTTGGTCCTGCAATGCAGCATTATGAAAGCAAGAAAAAAAAAAAAGGCAAGAGAGGAAAAGAAAACAGAGCAGTTTATCTCCCTGCACCATACTGAGGAATTCAGAGCAAGAGAACTGTGTATTTGGGTCAGCTGAGTCCTAAAGGAGAATTCTCATGCAGTATTTTCAACCCATTTTCATTTAGGGTTGTTAAAGATGCCAAACCTTAAAGGGGCAAATATTAATAAGAAATCCTGTAGTTGTGAACTGCCTGTTCTGTTGCTGCTGCTATAAAGCAACAAAGCAGCTAGGGTATGTCTGCATGATGCAATACAGGGTCATGCAGAGACACCTGAGTTAGCTCTGCATGTGCCCATGTGGGGACAGAAACATGAGAGTCATATCAGGGCAGCACTCAGCTTGGGCTCATTAGACAGCTTGTTTGGAGCTAGCTGAGACATCTCTGCCCAGCATGGAAATTTCTTAGTTCTCCTCTGAATGAGCTTGGGCTTTATGTAGGGCTGCCACAGCTCACTAAAATTCTGAGGAAGTCTTGCCACTGATCTCGGTGGACTTTGGAACAGAGGTGGACATAATTTCAGAAAGGTGTTCCTCTGTTGGGTTATGCTTGTGTCTGGAGTGCTGAGCACCTCTTCAGCATGGGGTTCTGCAGGGTCAGGAGAAGAACTCACAGGGGACAGTGGCAATGGTCAATACAGAAACACATCACACTGTAGAACTCCAGGGAGAAAAGTGTTTAGCATGAAGTAATCTTCTGAGAGATTCTGTGTGACATAAGACCAAAGTCAAATGTTCATTCTTCCAAACATCTTTTTCCAACTTCTTTTACTCCTGTTTCACTGCAGTAACTTCTGCTTTGATGCTATTGCTCATCTTTGTCCCAGGCATTTTACAATTGTCCAGGATGCCCTCCACTCTACCACTGCCAGGGTCAGTTCAGCTTGGATAAATCTTTTCCAGTTCCAATTTTTACTCTAAACTAAGAGATCCAGAGAGAAGAAAGGTTTATCTACATCTGTGTTTTGTGATGACCACTTTTTATAGCAAGCCTGAACCAAAGCCCCTTGCCTCCCAGACCCTTCTTCAAGAATATGAGCATTTAAAAGAAACAAACAAATATTTTTACAAGAGAAATAAAAACTTTATTTTACCATATGAGGATATTGAAGAACAAATTGACAGCTGAATTTTGACTGAATTTTCTAAAATTTGTGTGTTGCACATAAATTAAGCAGTCTAGACTGTGTGTGTGTTTAAGGAAATGTGACTTGGTTTCTTCCTTCTTTTAAGATTCAGGGATAGGAAAGGATGTTTGAGAACATCTCTCTGATGTCTAGATCATGAGATCTTAAACCAGGCAGATTTTTTAAGAGATGTGAAAGGTCTTACAGTGTTTTAATGTGCCAACTAGAAATTGGCCCAGAAAAAATTTGTTTGCAGAAAATCCATGATAGTGGTGGTACAACAAGAATACTTGTGCTTTTCTGTTCTGAAATTGCTGTAGTCAGTTTGAGGTTTTCATATAGCCTGTAGTTCTACCTCTTCCTGAGGATGTCCCATAGTTGCTGTTGCAGATATATTTTAAAATGTCATGTCCTTTGCTGGGTGATTTATTCCCTATCTTTGTTTTCACAGTGTTTTCACTGTGCTTTGTCTGTCTTGCTAGGTATCCTAACATGAAGCAGCTGTGAACCTGTGCTGGACATTGTGACAGTGGAGTTAAGAGTAATGCGTGTGTGTGAACTGCTTGTGATTAATATCAAGTGTGTCTTTTTTTAGCAAGAAGCTGTCATCTTCAAAGTTTCCCCCCCCCCCCACTTCATCTTCCTCATTAATTTTAATTTTTTTTCCAGTCTTCCTGTTAAAAATGAATACTTAATGAGAGCTTCTGCTATTTAAAATGCCTCAAATTCCCTCCATAATGATGCCTCTCCATCAAACTGAAAACACATTCTTTGTAAACAAAAAACGAGACCTTGTGGCTTGCAATTTGCATACCTTCTGTGGCATCTTTTAATTTATAGTATTGAAATTTATTTTTAATTTCTTTCTATCTGTTTCATTCTGGCTGTGCTGAGTGAACACATGATGTTGATAGTTAGTTGTAATTTATTTTTTTACTTGGCCTCTGTTAAAAACTATTCCTATAAAAGCAGCATTTGTAGTCTCTCTGTTTCAGAAGTCTGAATAAAGTTTGACTTCTTATCAGCAAATGATTCTTCCCTAGCATCTGTGTTTTGCTATCATTTTAAGCTATGAAAAGGTATTTCAATAATTGCTTTTAGTACTTTAAAAATGTGTTCCTGCACTTGAGTAGAAGTTTTAATACCATTGACATGGGCAGGAATAAATTAATTAGCCAGTATGTTCAGGTCTGGTTGATACCAGAAAAAGTATTGCAGTACTCAGCATTTTATATGAGCACATAGAAAGGAAAATTAGTCCCTTTGTAGTAAATTTATGGTGTCTTTGGATTAGCCATGATAGCCAGGAGCATGGAAGCAGAAGGCAAAGCTTGGGATGAAAATCCAGCAGTGTATGGACACCTTTCAATGTGAGTGGACTTTACAGTGAGTGCAAAGATGCACTGTCAATTCCCTGTGTATGTGCTATGTGGCAGAGGCCCGTATGGTGGTGGCCAGCTCTGTGCAACAGTGCTGAGAGCAAAGAGAAACAAATACACTGAAGGCAGGAGCTCCTTCTACAGAGCTCTCTGCTCCCTCTCTCTTCATGCTGCCTCAGGTGGCAGGGTACCTTCCTCCTCTGAGTTCAGCCTTGGAAGCCTGACCCCTCAGCAGAAGCTGCTGAGTGTTATGTTTCAGTCACACAGCCTAAAGATTACCTTCTTCAGTGAGGTCTCACATTGGGGGTTCAATCAGAGTAGCCATTTGTAAAAATGCTCTGCTCCAACACAGAATCACAGTGTTGCCTCCTTAAATGGGTCATTTGTCCTCAAATCTTCAAGGGCAACTAATCTTGCGAGACACCAATGTATTGCATAGCAAATTACTTTTAAATAGGTGGCATTAAAAATTACCTGTCAGTTGAATGAGTGTGTTTCAAGCTTCTGACTTGCTTTCTTCACAGCCTTTGCCTCACAGCTTGAAGACTGTCCACACAAATTTTACCTGTCTTAATTTAAAGGAGCCTTAGGAACTAAAACCTGTTTATCTAAAAATCTGTGCTTTGAGCTCTTCAGCTAAACACTTTGCAGGGGAGGGAGCTAATTTTCAGATAATTTTGTTTCTTTTGTAGCCATGTCTTTTATTCAGTTTTATTATTGTTAACTGTATTTCCTTGACTTTATCACCAGCTGATTCTCGACACCAAGGGTGTAAACCAAGACCATTAGGGGAGAGAGGAGCTATCCATGTTATAAAAAGGGACATTGTTTGTACATCAACAAAACTGTGATAGAAATTGAGAAGCTTCCTAATGGAAGCCAAACAATTATTCATGCAGCAGAGTAGGATGTAATTTCCAATCTGAAGCACTTTAGGGGCCTTCATCTACCTTTTGCTGTGTGCTGGCTGGCATCTCATTTCCAGGAGTTATTCTGCCTCTATCAGCACAACTGTAATCTGCACCCACTGCTGTGCTGGCCTGTAAATCACTGCAGCCACTTACGTGCTCCAAGTTATTGTGCACAGTCTGAATGCACTGCCAGGGTCCCTTCCTGCCAGCATTCAGCTTCCAGGAAAGGCATTTCTGTTTTCACTTGCTAAGACTTTCATTTCTGGTTTCCATCTTAATTTCAGACATCTGCAGCCTGCTATAGAGAGCTCTGTACAACCCAATTTCCTCCTTGCTTGGCAATCAGTGAGAAACAAACCATATACTGCTTTTGTTATAATGAACCCTCTGTAGTATTTAGTGCAGATATATCCATGTCTTTCAGCTGTGCTGGTGATAGAAGAAATGGGAAATGCCTTTTTAGTATCTTTTGTCTTTCTTGCTGACCTAAATGGAAAGTTCCCTGGAGCATATTCCTCAGCAAATTCGGTTATTATATTAATTTCAAAGTAATTTAGGTCTGGTTTCTGCTTCCAGGTTCACAATCAGGATGCTAGCTTGTGAACTTACTGAAGCTTCCATGAATCTGTTTGTCAGCATTACGGTGAAGCATTTGGGACTAAGAAATTTTTCAGAAACATGTTATTAGCAAAGCTATTCATATTACTTGCTGGTTTATATTCACTGTTTCTAGTTTGTGTCCCTTGTTATCTTGGTTATATGAGTTACCCCCTCCTTAGCTGACTAGCTTTTTCAAGCAGGAGAGAGAAGTAAATAAAGGATGGTGTTTGCCCCTCTTTTCACATAAATAGTGGATATGCACAAAAAATAATGCAATCCTTCAGGCTCTGAGAAAATATGTTTCCTAGGGGTCTTTAGAAAGACCAGGTAGAAAGGGGCACAGACTTAGTGAACAAAGTTATCAGTAGGTTGTGCACAGGCACTGTCTTGCTTCTTTTTAGTAGTTTCTTTTCTTTTAAACTGTTAGCAGCCAACACTGAGTGAAATAATAAACAAACATGCAGAAATAGCCTTGTGGTGTGGAGGATGAAGATGGAATCAGAAGGAAGGGCTGGAAACTCCCTCACAGCTCATGGAATATGCAATTTAGAAGGAATGAAGACCTCTTGCTTTTTCGTGGCATTTGGTTTTGGCATGCTGCTTCTCAGCCCTTCACTTTTTCTCATGAATCCATAATGTGCTAAATCAGTTTTTGGTTTTTAGGGATATTCTCCCCTAGAGAGAGCAGCTGAGTGTGGGAATAAAGAAATGCTCTCCAGACTTTTTTACCAATAATCTAGTTTACTAAACAGTAATCAAAGCCTGCTCTTCATTTTCCCACCAAGTGGGACTGGGGACTCTGGTATCCTGCAGTGGTTTAGGATGTTAACATCCTCTTACTGCTCATCACTGTTCCCATCTCAGACCTGGCAGAAGAGAATGTCCATCAGGCACATTAGCTTTTAAATTAGCAGTTTAAATTGATTTGGACAGTGAATTGGAGAGGCTTAGGCACAGACACAGGGTTCACTTGTGTTGATTCTGCTGAAGGACTGAAAGAAGAAATAAAGAAGGTATGTGGATGCAAGACAGCAGACAGACATAGGGAGGTGAAAGGGAGTTGTTAGTAGCCTAACCTTATTATTGGCCTCAATAGTGGCTGGTTTGGGGACATTTGGGTGGGTTTTTGTCCTTTCTGAAGGTCAAAAAAGAAACCTGTCTAGAGTCTTGGTTCTGAGGTCAATATTTTAATCGCTGCTGTTCACAGTGGCAAGCAAGAATAGTATTTCTCTTATATTTTGTTTGAAATTTTGTGAGGTTGCCTATAGGACTTGTGTAGGTAAGGAAACTATCTGGAATAGCTGTTCAAACAGAAGCTTCTTACAGAGTCTCAGAACTAGCTCCACATGTAGAACATCTCATTCTGGACCAGAATTTTTTTTTGTCATAGAGTGTAATACTCTTTCCATTTTCTGCTGAACAGGGAAAGTTTTTAGTAGGCTTCCTGTGTGGAACAATTAGAGAATGCTTTTTTTTCTAAAATTTGCATTTTTGTGCAGAGAGGGAACTAGACACATAGATGTGAGGAGAATGTGCTTTATCCTGTAAATTCTGGAGGAGAAAGAAAACTGCTTTACAGAACTAAATCCAGCCCAAATAAGAAATCATAGGCAAATTCAAAGGTACAGAAGTGTAAACTCTACCAATTGCAAGTGAGTGGCCTTTTATGGTAAGTTTGAGAGCCTGATCTTGTCACATTCCCAGTTCATAATAAATGCAACCCTGTGATTGCAGCTACATCATGTGCCTTGGAACACAGAAGGCACACTGGGAGGTGCTGATCAGGTGAGGGTAAGTGTTAGGACTGCAGCTTCAATTGCAACCCCTAGTAAATCTGCTCCTGGTTTTGGGCCACAAGGTTATTTATCCTAAGGAGAGAATAGGTTATTTTCTATAATGTGTTATGGGGCTGGGGAATAAGGTGGGAGGGAGTGCTGCTTGGAGCAGGGTAGGTTTGGCTTTAGCTTTTGTGCCACCCTTCCTCCTATTTATTTGACAAATTTTGTTCTATGTGTTTTAAATAAGTGGGGGACTGTATTTAGCTGAACTTCTCCCAAAAGGCACAAGTTTTTCAGTACAATCTGTGAAGTGTTCTCTTTCAATATCTCTGTTGCTAATAAAACCCATAGCTGCAGCGTGATGCAGTTTCTACCTCCCTCTCTTTTCTGTGGGAGCTGCTTTTCATGTGAACTGAGGTAACCCATTTGTAGAGTCCCCAACACAGTCTAAACCTGTTTTCCCATTGAGGCTCTCTGTTTTTGGAGGGCTGTGGAAGGCACATCTTTAGCAAGCTCCATGCATCTGCCTGTCCAAGGCTCTGACGCACGCTTAAGTGTCATTGTTACTGAAGCTGATCAGTTCCAGGCTCTGTCTGTCACCAAGAGCAGCTGTTTGTTTCCTAAATGAGATTTCCCACACCTGCATCAGCCCCTCTTACAGCTTCATCTCTGCCACACTACCTCCTGCTCTTTTCCTCCCCTTCCAGCACCTCTTCCAGCTGGAAGCCAAGGACAAAGATTCCCCTGCCCTGTAGGTGTTGTGTGCCACACACACAGCTCCAAGGGAAGCCTCGTGGTCCAGCAGCTGGAGCCAATGTCCACAGGACTGGCAGCACCCGGGATGCAGGGATGGCTAAGCAGCTGACTGCCTGGCCTTGGGCGAGTCACTTGACCTCAGCATGCCTCAGTTAACCCAGCTGGAAAATTGGGTAAAAAGCAGAAACCTTAATGCTGTCTCTGAGCTGAGTTCTCCTGGGGAAAGATATAAATGGCAGAAGGTGGGTGTTTACTGCTTTAGGCTTATGAATTATGTGAAGTATTTGGATGACTGGAAGTGCCAACTGGTGTAAATAGCTAGTGCCCAGGTGCACATAGAGAATGGTGATAGAAAATGATGGTCCTGCTCCCTCAGGAAAAGGATGCTCAGATTTTGACTCAGGCCAAGAACATGCCATGTTCGTGTGGGAGGTAGTGACCAGCTGTGACTGGAGTTTACTGAATAACTGCTGAGCCCAAAATGCTTTTTCCTGGTGTATTCTTTAAAGGTCTGGTGTTCCCTATGTTGTGCATGCCAGATTTGGCTGGAATACTGGGAGACTAGGAGATGAATGAGAAATATAAGGGGCAGAATTCAGTAGAAAATCCTTTGTGATTTACCTGTTACCGTGAAGTAAAAACAGGAAGAAGGGGAAGGGATTAGATACTACAACTGTAGATGTGTAAAAGCAAATATAGGGAAGAAAAGCAAATTCAAAGGAAGTTTCAGACCTAGTGGCTGCTATTTCCTTTGAAATATTCTGGAAGATTTGGTTAGCTAGTGATTTAGCAAAAGCTAAGCACACTGTAGTATGGACATTCTAAAATTGGCTTCAAAGAGCTTTTCTTATGGTCTTGAATCAGGCTCTGGGTCAGGAATCTCTCTCTTAAGTTCAGTCTGTAGCTCCAGGCTGTCATTTACCAACCTAGCACAGTCCTTCCCACTCCTCTCATTGAAGTCCTGAATCTCCCAACAACTGCAAATTTTTCTGGTAAACTAAGATTAGGGCACTTTGCATCTTGCAAATAGCTTGGCAGATGTATCTTAACCTGTCAGGAAGAATAACAGGTAAGAAAAGATCTGTCATGTTTGAACAGTTCTTCCTCTCTCCACCCACGTTTTCCTCCACTTTCTTTGAGCCACATAACCAACTAAAATGTGCCTTTTGTTTGTACAGTAGAGAAGTGTGATACCTGGTCCCGAGAGAGAAAGTTGCACAGCATGAAATTCAGGCATAAGCAAAATTATTTAAATGGCAGTAAAAATTCATTCCCCACTTCCCAGGTTCCCCAATGCAGCCTGAGTGGCATTTTTCCCAGTTACAGTCCAGAGGGATTCATATTAAGAGCAAATGTGAATGGCTTTAAAGTAACATTAATCATTGGCCAAGGTCAGCAGGACAGAGCCTGCAGTAGTGAAATATGTTTAGTATGTGTCTTCCTTGTCATCTTTTTTTTGCCTGTCCAATTTGCTTCACCTGTACATGTTCACCAGCCTGTGCCATCCCCACTGTCCTTCCCTCCTTGTGACATTGCTGATTTCAGAGGCAGGCACTTTATCTTGGTGGCTGGCTGCCAGTTCATCTCACCCAGGGCTGACTCATTTGACTTCAGGCTGTGCTGTCACTTGCCCCTGAGCTGTGCACCTGTCTGAGGTGCTCTGCCCCTCCTATTTGGACTCACACCCCTCCTTTGCCAAGGCTTCTTGCAGGTTGTCTGCTATGGATAAAGTAAGAGCTCGCCAATGTTAGGGAGAGCATGCAGAGAGGGAAAAGAAGGAAGAAGAGCAAGGAATTGTTAAAATTACTAACAGTCACCACTGTGTGCCATCTGCAGAAATCCCCATGACAATAAAGACACTGGGGATATTACTTGTAAGCAGTGCTGTTAACACCTTCTGCAAAGGAGAAGCTTTGTGGACACCCACTGATCCCAGAGAAGGCATTCACTGGAAGCCAAGTTTGCAGCAGGCATTAATAATCCCATAGAACAATATGTGCCAGTTAGAAATAGCTGAGCTATTTATCCCCAGAGCTCTCCTTGGGCAGCTGCAGAGGGGCAGGCTTTCTGTATTTCTGACTGACATTTTACTAATCTAGTATATTTTCTGCTTCAAACACATTGACAGAATTATATGGGGTAGAAATAGTCTTGGAAATTATTATTTGTTATTTTGCACAGACTTGGCTGAAGCATGGATGGGGTATTGTATAAACAGATAAAAATAGGAAATCCTTACTCCAAAACCTAATCATCTCAATAGTCAGTGAAAGAATAGATCAAGTGAAATGATGTACCTGGCATCACATGAAAGCTAAATGACAGAGGTGCAGAAAGGCACCAGGTCTTGCCCCTGGAGTAATACCTTTCCCCTGTACCACCCTGTGTGAATGCTGGTTTTCACTGAAGAGTTTCACAGTGCTTTGCAAGAAATTGTGAATGAATCTCCACCAAAAACCCATGAAGAATTTGTGAATGAAGCTGTATCACAGTCCTGCAAATTACACATTATCATTTCCAGTTTGTTAGGGTGCCGTGAGCCCCTAACCTAAATTAAAGATCAAGCAAATCCCCAAGGCTTGCACATCAGATCTTTCTTCTTAAAATATTGTTAGGTTATGCCAGACATATCATTCCCCATTTTCATGTGAAAGAAATCAGTCAGCAATAGGCTGCCATTATTCACATTTAATGCATTCTTCCTTACATGGATAATTACCTTACCACAAGATAGTACATGGAGCCCAATGACTAGGAGACACAGGCATGGTGTGGCCAGTGTATGTCAAATACACCCTCATCCATCCACTGAAACCTTCCCTAAAATTGAGATGGATTTTTCTTTTGCTCACCTTCCCTCTTGTTTCTGCCCCAGAAACCCCAAACTCTTGTGGTTTGAAGCTTAACACAAGGGCCCAAAAGCTTTTGGGGCATTTTGACTGATGAAATGTCATCGAGCCCCGAATCTGAGTTTGTCAGGTCAGCTTGGCCTTGGTGTCTGCTGTTAGTGGATGAAGGCAAATCACCAGCTGTCACTGAAAGAACATGCAGGGATGACTCCTGCTTGGGGACAAAAGGGGTACATCCTCTCTCAAAGATCATTCCTCACAAATAAAAAAAATTGGTGGCCAGGCTTTACCAAATAATGCAGCTAGCAGGTGGAAGAGAGCAGGGTTGGTGTCTCCGTTTGCATCAGTGAATGTTTATCCAAATGGACTGACTTTCCACGGAAAATGCATGCTATATAAAACACCTGACATCTGGTGAGGTCCAGGTGCCTGCCAAATTCTGCTGTGTCCCAGGTGTGCTTATTCCCTATGAAGTTTGCTGCTGCCAGCACAGTAAACACATGTCAGAAGAGAAGATAGTGATGATCAGTCCCCCTGATAGCCGTTTTGGCTGAGTCAAATTGTGTTGCCATGCACTCAATCCCCTGCTTATCACAGGATGCAGCTGTGTGCTACTGGAACCAGCTCTAATTGTGCTTGTGACTGTCTCCTGGAGGATTTTAATAAGCTCTGCAGAGTATGGAGGAATTAGACAATGTCTCTTTAAGCAATTTGTAAACCCCTGGGAGCACTGTTGGTTTTTCCTGCAGAAGCCACCAGAACCAACCTGCATAGTGGTTCACGCAGGTAGTAAGGCTTTGCTTGTTTAGCAGAGACTGTAATTTTGAACGGAACAGTGGCCATGTGACTTCTTCATATTCCTGACATTGTATGAAGAACAAATACACCATCCCCTGGTGAGGAGGCTCGTCTGAAGAGAGGTGTCTGTACAGCAAAGGTGTACAGTTCCTTGAATACACTACTGCTGTTCAGCCAGTGATCACCCACTGAGGGCACCTCCCTCTGCAGCCCTCTGGGGGCACAGCATGGAACTGACCTTTGTCAAATGGAGCATCCCATTAAGAACTGTTCTCACTTATCTTAATTAAAGTAAAAGAGCAAATTTTCATATCATAAAGGGCAGGTTTATTCCTAAAAGCAAACACAAGCAGCAAGTAGTAAAAATAACTAGATCTTTATTACTGAGCATCTGAAGTAATAAATATTTATCAGTTTAATTCACTGGTATAAATATGAGCTCATCTGTGACTTTTCTCCTTCAGGCCACTTCCTCCATGATGACATGAGATGTACCTGTTATCCATCTGTTTAGTCCTTTGTAATCTGCCAGTGATTACAGATTCTTCTCTTTTTTTTTTTTTTTTCAATGGTTACTTTTCTAGAAAAGCATTACTGAAGAGAGCTAGCACATTATCCTTTAGAATTTTTTTACTGAAGAATAGGAAAAGATTTCTTTGTCTTTACAGAGAAAAAAAAAAGAAAAACATATACAGTCATTTATTGTGTAGTTTCACTGAATAGAACACAAAACACTGCTGCTTTTAGTGAGAGGAATTCTTGATCAGAGCTAATTCCTGGGGGGGAAAAAATTGATTGAAAGTGGTACTGGGAGGTAGCCTTCATTTCTTTTCCTAAATACTCTGAAATCTGAATCCTTGTCCTGGCTGCCATTTACCAGAAGCCTATCATGAGAACACTGGTTTTAAGAAGTGAGATAACTGCTAGAATGACTAGGAAATAATTATATTATTGTGTTGGGGGTTGGGGGGTAAAATGAATAAAAAATACATAGTGAAACTACAAAATAATGGGAAGCCTAAAGTGTGTTCAAGAGTTAGAGAGCTGTTGGGGCCAAGTGATCCTCACTGATTGCCAGAAGGTGAGAGGGGCAGACTCACTCTTAGTTGCTCTGTTTGTTAGTGTGTTTCCATAAGCAATAGCTGCCAGAATCTGTTGGGAAACCTCTGGACTAGCCAGGCCCCTGTTCTAAGCTCCATTCCTAACTGCCTTCCCAGTCTCAGTAAGGCTGGAACTGTTTGTGCTTACAGGTATCAGAAAAAAGGCATGATGTTAAGTGGGGTCTTAACATAATATGAACAATGAAATGATAATTGTTAAATGTAAAATTATTTTTTTACCAGCACAAAAAATTGAATTTTAAGACCAAACTCATTTGAATGAATAAATCCCACTTTTTGTATAACATTTGTAAATGTAGGACCAACTTCACACATACAGGGTGCACATGGCTTTTTAGGGCCATAACTTGAGTCCTGTTGTGCCTGTTTACTGGTGTCAGAGGGATGGCCTGGGATATCCCAGTGAGCCAAGTAGCTCCAGCTGTGAAAGTGGAGAAGGAACCATACATCAAGGAAGATGAGTTTCTCTGTGTTTCCCTGGCTTGGTAGAATAACATAGATCTTCACTTGGAGCAGACCAAGTATTGGGTGCACATGCTCTTCACCATTAGGAAAATGCCCTTTGGAGCATTTAAAGAGTTCTTTTGTTTCATAAAATGTGTTTTGGGTTTGGTTGAATGGAAAATGAATTAATTGCAGATTAGCTTCCATTTGTAGCTTTTTTTTTTTTTTTTAAGCTGTCAGTGTATGGGAGCTGGACTTTGTGTGTAAGCCCCTTTGTGAGAGCTCACTGGAAAAATTAAATACGTGATTTCCCATGTGTGTTGTCATTTTGAGAGTTTGGGAATTGTATCATCTTCCTCTCTTGCAGCTGCCTGGTCATTTTGGTTTTGCCTTGATTTCCCATCCCAGGATACCTATAGGGAACCACAGATTTAGTTGATGTCATCCTTCCCATCACCTCTACTATCTCCCTTTTCCCATTGCACTGTCTGAACACCTCATTATTGCTTGGAATGCTTTGACTCTGGTGATGAGGCTGAACTTCCTGTATGCCTGGACACAGACTCACACAATTAATGTTGCTTCAGGCTGGGGGTGGTAGATCACCAAAGCCCTTTCTCCTGCTTTCCATATTTTCCAGGTTTCTTCCTGTCTTTTGCTTTGGGCAAATCCCAGAACAAACAACTTGGCAATCAGTTATAGAGAGAAGTATTTTGATTCACACCCACTGGTGATGTGCAGTATTTGAAGAGCAGAGAAGGCGGCCCTGTGAAAGGAAAGGGAAAGCCCTTCAGTTCAGGGGCTCCTGGTTCCCATCTCAGTGCTCAGCTGATGGATCCCCCAGTTGTATATGCCCTCTCTGGCTCCCTCTCTGATAAATTGTTACATTATTAGCCCTGTTCAGGAGAGCAGGAGCATTTAGGACTGGGCAAAGATGCCTTTAGGATGGGTGTTTATTTGCACACAAACCAGGAGGCATACACAGACTGAAAAGTGAGGGAATGGGAATTGGGTCAGACAGAAGCTTCCAAAAAGCTCAGCTTATTTGGAGAGTAGAAGAAGCAGCCAGAATAACAAACCATAGGACAGTGAAATTGATTCCCTGTTCCCTTTTCATCATACCCTCCTCCGGGTAAACCTGTTTTGGTTGATAGTGAATATTTCATGCAGTGCTGTGCGTTTTCCAAACTGTGCTGTCCTAGTTTTTCCACCTCCAGCCCCAAAGGAATGTTTTTACATCATGGAGCTTTATTTTTGGGAAGGGGAGGAGTGTGCGGAGGCTGCAGGATTGCGATGAGATGGCAACAAAGGGTGTTTAGAGAACAGCTTGGCTCTGATGTCTCGGCTAGGAATCTGACCTCTGCTCCTTCACTCCCTCCAGAAAACTCCATGAAAAGGGTCACATCCCAGGGGACTGGAGTTCCAATCAGAGTCAGCTAACCCTAAAAATGGCACCTTGGGTCTTCTCTGGGCTGACTGCCATGGTAGCTCTGTTAGCTGATGATGACAAGCTGTTGTCACTGTCAGCACTGCAGGTCCATAGATCTACCAAAAAGAAGAGCTGTATCTGCTCTACCTCATGCAGCAGCATCCAGAGGACTGTCTCACTGCTGCTGTGCACTGACTGTCTCTTCAGGAAAGGGCAGGCACCGAGTCTCATCCCCCTCTCCACCCCTTCACCTCCCCTCCACATAGGAAGCTAAGAGTTTGCAAATGTGGCAATGCGAGTCCAAGACCCTCATAGGATCTGATCCAGTGCCCCCCAGTAGGAATCTCTTTTGAGTTAATTACAGTAGGCTTTAGGTTGGACAGTGAGTCTTTTAAAGGAAACCCTCAAATCCTGCTGTGTACTAAAGAACCAGAGTAGAGACCACTAACATTCTGTCACATGGTTTCCCTCTTTTGAAATCAGTATTTTAAAAGTTTCCACCTTTGTTTTTATGAAGCAGATGGAAGATGCCTGCTTGAAACTGTCACCTTCCACACCACAGTGCCTCCAGCTGCCTCTCAAAACACCACAGAAGAATAAACTGCCCCATTAATCTGCCAAACAGCTCAGAGTGTTGCATTAGAGACCATCCTAGAAAACTCCAGAGGAGGCTGGTATTCCAGATCCTGCTGTGCATTTGCATTTCACTAGTGCATCTTCCCTTTAGGATGGGCAGAACAGCTATGAAGCCTGGAAAAGTCCCAGAGCCTCAATATGCTTGCTCATATTAGCCTCCTAAGAGCACACTCTACCTGACCAGCTGAATTAGCATCTACTGTAACTAAGATAGCCCAGCAATTCAGAGTCTGACTCACCCCTATGACAGACTGCAAAGCCCAGCACTTGTGTTGCACGATTCCCTGGATAGCCTGGTTTCTCCTACCTAGTCACGCTTGCCCTGTATGCTCACTGCCCATTAATAAGGGGGACAGAGAGGCAGAGCTTGTTCCTCAGACCACTGAGCTGCAGCTCTGGATCCTCTGGTCCCCCAGTGTTAGTCCCCAGTGTGGAGTGTTTGCTGTGTGGCTTGTTAGTCTGCAGCAAGATGTGTTTGCACACCTTGAAGGACATGGAGCAGGAGTGAAGCATGAAACTGCTTAGTTAATGCTTTAGATTTGTGAGGTTTTAGTTGGTAGGAAAAAGGCCCTCGACCTTTCTTTCTTGGTCACTCTTGTCCCCTGACAGGAAAGGAAGGGTAGAGGGAGGAGAGAGGAGAAATGGTTCTATTGTGGTGTGGTGGAGGCAAGAGGAGAGCTGTAGAATATCCCCAAAGCATGCTCTACCTCTACTGCATTACAAAACAGCAGTTCAGCGGGGGACACAAGCACTTAGGGAAACTGCAGCTGAAACTAAGTGAACCTTTCAGTCTACTTATCACAGCATTTTCAGTCTCTGCTTCAAGGAGAAACCATAATAAATACCTAAAAAATCTTGCAAAAGGATCTAGTATCCATCTAGAGAATTGGAAGAAATAAAAAGTGACAAACAAACAAAATCACCCACTCCTGTTTCAGAAACTGTTGTTAAAAATAAACCATCATTCAGTGCTGCAGTGCTGCCAGCACTGCCTGTCTTTACATTCCCTGCGCATGTTGTATAGTTTAACAGCTCTCTGTTGTCATGACAAATATTCCCTGCTTTTCAGCATGAAGCTTGCTGTGTTATTTCTAGTCCACCTGTAATGCTGCCTGCCCTCCCTCCCGGCTTACGAGGCGTATTTTCCTCTGCTCAGAGGTGTGCAGTGCCTCTGCTTCCTCCTGCCTTACATGAGGACATCTGAATTACTTGCTGACTCCTGATGAGTGCATGGAGCCAGGGTGGTGGAGAAGAGCCCCAGCACCAACCACCATCAGGTGCTCAGCTGTGGCAGCATGCTTTGAACTTGTATATTGCTCCATATGACATATTGCAGATTTTACCCCCCACTGCTTTGTTCTCTGCAGGCTCTAGGCTGAGTTAGTGGTGACATTTGAAATGTCATTTCTTCATTTGTCAGAGGGTGTGTCTTAGCACGTGTCCTGGCATACCAGACACCATAGCAGTGTTTAAAGACAGAACAAGGGACCACCTCTGACCTGAGGCATTTATATCTGAACATTCAATACATGTAAAAAGGCAGGAAAATGTGGGTAAAAATCCAATATCTTAGTGTCTGCATTCTCTAGATACTGAACTATGACACAGATAGATTAAGTAGCCCATGCAGGGCAAAAGAAGCTATTAAGAAAATCAGAAAGTGAAGCTAGGCTCTGAATCACAAATCAGCACCTCAACCTCACAACCTCCCTTGTATATCCTGTCAGAGCAAGCCAATATTGATCATGGCATTTGCCAGAGTCTTAACAGACCTGGTGAATCCAGACTAAGTTAGGAGACCCTTAGACAGCTTAATGGCTTCCTTTGGATATCATTTCAGATGAGTGTTCCAACTTTAACCTCATCCCATGAAACCTCTGGGGTTTAGGTGGTTATGAGTTTGTTTGGAGGTATGCCAAAGGTGGGTTTGGATGCACATGTCATTCAAATTCAAGTTTGGAACTATATATATTGATGCAATAGAAAGTATTGCATTTTTTAATTCATTTTAGTGTTCTCTCTGGTTTAGATGCATATTTATGCCAAACTATAGATATGTCCTGCATTTGGAGTTATTTTCTTGAGGAATGTGTAGAAAAAATTTGCTGTAATGAGACTGCCTATTCCTACCTTTAGTGGAACCTTGCAGCAGCCTTTTATCCCCTCCAAAATTTAGGCATAGGCATAGACTTTTCAGAGTGTCTCAGCTTCCATTCTTAGACCAGATTTTCATTAGACCAGTCCATTACAATGTCTGAAAAACTTGGAAATCTAATTTTTATGTTGTCCCTCACTGGAAAGGGGATTCTTCTTAATATCTTAGCTGTGGGTAGTTTAGCAGCTGAAAATCTGTCCCCAGGGTACTTCAGTGCAGAGAGCCCAACATTACTGGACTTCTTGAGTGCTGCCTCCTGCAGGAGAGTGGCCACAGGGGAAACATCCTTCCTCAGGGGCATTCCTGATGGGGGAAGTTGTCAGCATCTGGTGAAGCTTCCACTGACAGCATGTGAATTCCAAGCAAGAAGCAAATACTAACTGTAAGAAGCATTACAGATAGCTTTTTAGTGTTTCTCAGTGGTGATTTTAAAAAAATATATAGTGGTTGCATTTTGGGGGAAAAAAAAAAAATCTCCTTCAAGAAGAGACTGGAAGCACCTTAATTCTAACGAAGGAAATCCCTGTGCTCCAGTTTGAAGAATATTTTTCATGGGAATGGAAAGGGTGTTCCCAGGTATCAGATTACCTTAGCACCGGGAGGCAGCATTACAGTGACTGACAGCAGTCCCTGGTGAGGAAGATGTGCCAGTGAGGTGTTCAGTGCTGATGCTTCCTAACACAGCCTGCTGCTCACATGTGTCCTGCAGGTCCTGGGGCTGCTGTCCATGTGATAGTGACACTGCTCTGAAGTGACGGCTTGTACCAGGGTCTCAAAGAGAATTTGCTTGGAAAGGACAAAGGAACAAAATGCAAAAAGGATGGCAATCATCCCTGAATAGACTACCTTGCACCTGGCCACTCCCATAGCTGTGGAGGGCTGGGAGGGAGCAGGCAGCGGGGAGGGGTGTCACTGAAGGGAAATAAAGGGATTCAGATGGAAGTCACCATCAAACAAACATTAAATCCTCTTTCACTGTGTTTCAGTGGAACAGTTGTACTGGCCAAGTCCTGTGTGAAGGTAGAAGTACCCCGAGAGCATCAAAGCTGTCCTGGAGGGCTGTGGAAAGCAGTTCTTTTTCTTAATTTCAGTCTGGAATCCTGCTATTTGTCCTGCAGGACAAAATAGCCACATTGTAAGTGCTTGTCTGTGACAGTGAAGGGGTTGTTGTTTGTTGTTTGTGCTCAGCTGCAGAGGGAATAGAAGCTCTGACATCGCTGCATCTGCTTTGCACCAGCACATCAGGTCCTGTGCAGCTCCCTCATTTTTCTGTTGGTAAGTTGAAAAATAGGATTGTGCTTGGCATTCCTGTTCTGGCTGGTGACCGATCTCTAGTTTGGAAAAGCTATTACTGTAAGAGGACTTTCAGTATTGCATAGTGCATTTTGCCAAGCAGTTACATTTGTCAGTAGCTTGAAGGGCAAAGGCAGCTTTCTCAAGTCTCTCTGCTGCATTAAGGGCAGTAAAGTCACCAGTCTCTAAGAGAAAGATTGAAGAGCCTCACAAATGTTCTGACTTTTGTTTTGATTACCATGATTTTACACTCCAGGGACTGAAGGGGAATTGCAGTTGTGCTTCATCCAACAGCTGGTACTTACATGTGTCCCTGACATACCTAGGTAGGAAACTGGCACAGAGTCCTTAGTCCAACTCTGCAGGAATTACAGTGGCATTTTGTGTGGGAGGTTTCTTCCAGACATAAGTTTGAATGTCCTGACTCTGCTGGAATGACAGTACAAGCAAAAGCCAGCCACAGCCAATGAGAGGAATATGTACAAGTCTTTTTGCTGTTTCTAAGGTCCTCTGTTTCCTCTGTTGCGGCACACACAATAAAAATTTTAAAAAACCCAACTTTAGGTGTCTGCAGCTGTGGCAGAGGCAGTGACATCCCAAATGATGAATGAGCAGGCAGGCTGGGTGTGAGAAGCAGAGCTCAAGGCCCGTGGCAGAGCTGGCTGTGGGGATCCCCCAGGGGGAGGTGTGCTGCCTTACAGAGCTGACTGCACAGAAAACAGCTGCTCCTCGTGGGGCTGATGTTTTAATCGTTGGTGGCTTCAACAAGCACTTATCTCACACCCCCACTCCGTTTAGGTGAACAAAGGACTCAAGAAACATAGCTTGACCCCTTGGCATTGGATGGGTTTGGGGCTGGGGAAAACAACTCTATTTAAAGAGGTGTCATAAGGGGAAGGGAAAAAGAAAGAAGGAAATTCTCCAATCTCAGTTAAAAATAAAATACAATTCCTATTTTAACCACTTGCCAGATTAGCTTTGCTGGTTCAAGATCACTTCTTTAAAATGCAGGTGGCATTCCAACCCAAATGAAGGTGTTTCTAGGAGGGCACCCTGGTTTTCTGTAGCAGAGCAGCAGTATATGCCCCCCTAAGCTGCACAAGAAACTGGCAGTGCTTGAGGCATAAAGAGATTGTTCAGCTACAGAGTTTGTGCATCTGCTGGAACCCTGGTGTGCTGTGGAAGGGTTTGGAGACAGCCAGAAGGCCAAGCAAAGCAGCACGTGGTGGGAGCAACAGAACCAAATTGCTTACAGTAAAAGTCATTCTGCCAAATAGGACTTCTGGTCAAATGCACACTCACCCATGAAGGCAATGCCCTCGGGTCATCTGAAAATCCTTTTGGTTGAATAAACAGTATGAGGGAGAAAAAATTAGGCTGGGCAGGCTGCTTCTGGCCTACATTTGAAATTCAAGCTATTCATTCATGTGAACTCTCTGTAGATTCTTTCAGTCCTGTGTCACCTCTGAGGTCATGGGTTCTCTTGTAACATCAGACCCTTCTCCCAGAAGGAAATTTGCTGCAAACTGGGTGTTCAGGTGGATCCTTACGTCTAAAGGAGACCACCATTGGAGTGATCCCATTAAAGAGCTGATTGGAGGTGCTGGCTTCCATTTGGAGTCCTGGAGAATAACCACACTTATGGAAAAGCACGAGGAAGAGCCTTTACTGTTAAGATCAAAGAGAGGACACAGCTACGTCCTACACATTTTCTTTCTCTCTCCAATGAACATTGCCTTATTTGAAAATATTCAGAACACTTTTAAGAGAGGGCTGTTTGATTTTTTCCTCTTTTGCTTATTTCAGATATAAAGAATTGCTTCATATCTCCTTAATAAGAGTGCATCAGAGCTTTCAGTATATTTTCTGTAAGTGAAGCTTTGCTCGTTTGTTTGAAGGTAGAACTGACAAACTCAGGCCTTCAGCAGGTAGAGAGCAGCCTCCTCTCCTGTGGGCTTTATGTGACTGATCATTTGCAGATCACGAGCAAGATAAGGGATCAGAGAGACACAAGAGAGCTCCAGGGATCTTGACAAGCCTGGAGAGTGTTAAATTATACCCTGTGGAGACATCTCAGGTTTCTCAAACAGGTCAGTGTTCCCATAGAAAGAAGAGAGACGACAGTAAAGGAAGACATGTCCAAAGGAATCTAATAAAAAAAGTAGCTTTGCAAAATGCATGTTTAATGGGTCAGAAGTAAAGACTATCCCCACTTCCTGGTTGGCCACCAAAAACATTCACATTGACCACCATTTCAAACTAAATGTGTTACTCTCCTATAGGTTTGATAGAACTTGCAAGGTGATTTTTTTTTTTCATTTTATTTCATCACTTCTCTGTCTTTTATTGCTTTTATTGCTGTATAGTCGTAGTGCAGACTAAGCATGCACTTCAAACACTTTCTTGAAATGGAAGTAAAACATTTTCTACAAGTTCCAAATCCCCAGCCATCCTGAAGGGAACACGGAAAATGTGTGAAAAATTGCCAGGAAAATCACTGTTGCCTTAAGGAAAAAGGTGGGTAACAATTTGGAAACGTTAGCAATAAGAATGCAAAATCAGAGGAGGAATAGTAAAAAAAAAAATGGTTCTCACAGTCTCTAGGATTTACAGAATGTGGTGTTTTTTCTGTGGCTTCTGTGGTAGCATAAGGAATGCACTCTAAAATAAAGTGCAGGCTCCCAGTATGGATGTGTAACATTGCCCTACTCTAAATACAGAAACATGTGGGCAGCAGAATATTACCAAAGGACTGGACAAAACTGTGGATAACCCTCAAGTTGTCCACTTGGGATGGAGTAAGACTGTTACCAAGGAAAGGAAAAACTCTATTTAATGGTTATGTAGATCTCTGCAGGGAAGAGGGATGGCCTCCTAAAATCACCACAATTCCTTACCAGCTGCTGATAGGCTGAGTTCTGTATGGTGCAAGGAGACATTTCTGTGCTACTTTCCTCACAAATATGTTTGCATAAGCCAGGGTTCAACACGTGAACCTCACAGCACAGGCACTGCTTCCTCATTTCTGAGGTTACTGCTGGGTTTCCTCAGCATGGCATCCGCCTCAGCAAGATTTTGGTTGCTTTTTTGTCTGTCCTGAGTTTGTGTGGGAGGCAGTACAAGCTGGGGGAAAAGGCTTTCTCCACTGGAAAGAAGGGAGCTAATTATGTCTCCTGTAAAGAGAGGTAATTGCTTTTCCTTTCTGTAGAGAGAAGATGACATGAACAACATCCTTTGCCTTTTCATTCCAAAACTCTGTTGTGACCATAACGCTGAGTACTGGAAAACTCCCTGATTAACAGGTTGTTTTTCACATATTCCAGACATCTGGGAACAAGGTTCAGCTGACTGATGAATGTGATCTCTTGAAGAAAACACTGGAAAGTTGGGGTGGGAGGGGGTTGCATCTAGCCCAGCTGTCCATTTCAAATATTGCTGGTTTCAAATTTAGCCTACCATCTTCCCAGCAAATTGTTTGTGAGCACTTTTCAGTCTGCACATATAAGTGTTTTTTTAAGTATTTGGCAAGTGCAAGGGAGTTTCAATTACATTGTAAAAGCAGGATGCCTGTATATGTGCCAAAGCATCCCAAGGTGTACAGGCCTAAGGTGTTATGATTGAAGTGAACCCCAGTTTTCAAATTCTCATATTTTTTTGGAATGCATTTCTTGCCACTTTCAGGAATAAATGGAATAAGCATGTCGATGCAAGTCCATTGTCTTCAGAGAATTAAGCTAAATTGCTAAATGTTGGAACTTTCCTGTTGCTTTACCTGTGTAATTTTTGAGTCATTAGCACTTTCTTTAGCGATGCCTTATCACCTGACACACCAAAGTGTTGCATCCTGTCTTTGCACTTCATCAAAAGCCAAATAGCTGTGAATTCTGTGTTAGATGTGATACACAGGACAGATACAAAGGAATGGGAAGAGATTCAAATAACAGCACCTAAGTTGACTGTTTTGAAGATGCACAACCACAACTCCTTCAGAGATAATAAAAATACCACCTTCTCAAATGTAAAGTGCCTTAATTTCATTGCTGTCCCTGATCTCTGTGCAATAATGCTGCGTTGGTGGGTGCATCTGCACTGCAGTACAACACTTGTCATAGCAATATAGGTTGTTTTGGAGTGACACAGGTAATTCAAGACCATACTGCAGAAGTGATTGTTACTCTGTGGAAAAGAGGACCTATTTTAGGGTAGGAAATATGTTTGGCTATGGCTTAATATGGTGAAGCTGAAGAATTCACCATTAGAACTCAGAACAGCTCTGAAATACTGCAGGATCTGAGAAGTAAATTCTGAGGTGCAGATTCATAAATAGAAAGGCAGGCCTCATATTACAAGACCTATCTCTAGAGACCTAGAACTTAAAGATGGGATTTGCCAATCATTACTGGCTGGCTCTGGTCTCACTTAGAAAGAGTGCCATGAACTTTGAGATTAGAAGATAGGCAGTGCCAAGTACTTCTGAAAGTCTGACTTGACTAAATAATGTATTGGAAAACATAATGAAGATGTGAAAAATTATTGCACTCAGTGCCAGAGCATATGCTGGATATGGCCAGAAGTGTCTTAAATCCTCATTTCCTAAGTAGGTTCAGACAATGAGGAAAAGGAATGACTTAGCTTATCCCAATCACTTGTTTTGAGATGCTCAAGAGACTATCTTTACAATGTTGTTTGTAAACCTTGCTTGCCAAGAGGCTTCTTGATCCTGATATTGATGTTGATAGTCAGCAAGATGTCATCAGCACCTCCAGCAATAAGGGACTGGTGTGTGATGAGAAGGATATGAGAAGAGTAGAGATAAAATAACTGAGAAACAAAATGTTCCATCGTTGCTGTCTTTGATCTCTTAACTCCCAGCTGTGAGAGATTCTGGTTGCTGATGGCAGCAATGGGCTAATTTTCTGCAGCTTCTGTTGCTTGTACAAAACAGAGGAAGATGTTGTCTTCACTGAGGGGAGTACAAGTCTTGCTGTAATGTCTTCTGTTGCAGGCTGAACCTGAGGAGAAGCAGGGAGTGAGCACAGGCAGCCTCAAGACTGAGGCACAATAGGCAATTTTATTTCCTCTTCTTTCTCTTTCTGCCTCTTGCTTTGTATTTCAATTCCTGCCTTATTAGTCATTCTTTTGAAGATGAAACCCCAATGGAAAACTCCCAGACAGTGCTGCTGTCTTTGCTGTATCCCTGATGGGATGGAAGAAGTGACAGGCACCATGGACAAAGCTGTTGTGTCAGGATTAGTATTGTCTTGAAAGCTTGTGCCTTTTCTCCAAAATGAGGTGCAGTAGGTGAGGGAGGGGAAGGTTTTGAGACAGCCATTTAACTGTCCACCAGTAGTTTACTCCTGACCTGGAGCTGAGGCCACTGATTTTGTTGTGTGTGTCACCAGAGCTGAGAGAATAGGCTTTGAACTCATCTGCTGTTGGCTGCATCCAAACAGGTAGCCAGGGATAAAGATATTAGGAGGTTACAGTTGATTTCCCATGCTGTTCAGCCCTGTTTTGCAAGATGTGAAAAAACGTCCTTGTGATTGAGGTGGGTCTCCATGAAAAAGTTATAATCCCACATCCAGATCAGTGGGCAGGAATGGCTGAAACTGAAGTGCTGGTTTGTGTCATTACAGAGATACACCAGATGTGGTCATGTCACTAGAGAGACACGCTGAGGGCAGAACTATGGATAAAGCAGACTGTGATTACTTATCACAGATAAGAATAAGTAGTTCTTGGAATCAGTGTCCCTAAGATGGAATGGACATGGAAGTACTAACATAAAGCAGGTGCACACAAGGTGGGAGCTGCTATTTATGCTGAAGGGTGATGGAAACCATTGGTGCCCTGCTGGGGCAGAAGAACTGGGCTGGAGGGCTGCTTGGCCTCCCTGAGTAGGCAGCCACTGGCTCCACAGTTTGCAGGAAGGCAGCTGTTGATGCCTCTGCCTGCAGCTGCCAGGCCTCCCCTCAAGGGTCTGTTTACTGCAAAGCAAAGTGCAAACATGAACTCTGCAAATACGAGTTGCCTTTGGCCTTTTCCCACTTCCTGGATGAGGTCCATGCTGCTCTTTGTCTGGGATAGTGTCCCTCTGGGAGGTGCAATTGTGCTTCAACACCATATTTTGGAAACAAAGGGGTGAGCTGTGGATTGGTTCAGGCTCTGCTTCTGCCACTGCCAGCTGTGAGGGACTACTGGGCTGGAGATTCCCTTCTAGACATCTGCTGTTAGTATCTCACTAAGTTTATTAATTCAGTTGAAACGAGATCCTAATAGACAAATGCATACAAATATCTATCTAAAGAGTTAACAGGCAACCAAAAGTGAATGACAGGAGAATATAGCAGAATAACAAAAATCATATTATCTGTTTTCCACTCTTGGAATCAATGATGTTGTTAAGCTGCTTGTGGAGAAGGGCAAGGCAGGGATGGAGTCTGGTTTCTGCCTCTCATCTCTGCAGAGCTCCAGCTGTTCTGCCCTCTCCTGGAGCATTTGTCACCTGACTTGTTTCTTCTTAGGGAACCAGAGATGGCCATTAAAAAAAGATGTAGAGAAGGGAATAGCAGCAATCCCATTGATTGCTTCTGGAAGAGTATTACAGAAAATATAAAGGACATTTGTGTAAGACAATGCCAAAGAGCTAAACAAGGCCAGTGTGACTAATGAGGAAAAAGAGGAAGAGGGAGAGAGAAGCTAGCTGAGACACATAGGAAATGGTAGAGAAGTCATCCTTTGAAGCTTTTCCAAAACTGTGCTTTTAAATTTCTCTTCCTATTGATGGTGGACTCCCTCAAGGATCCAGTCCATGGAACAGTCAGCATCACTTCACTGTCTCAGTCCCATTCCTAGATGCTCCTGGGAACCCCTCTGTCTTATCATATCCTCAACCAATGCTCTCAGAAGTTCTGCACTATATTTTTGGCAGAACATTTTGCTGTGCTGTTCTGTACTGACTCCTTTGTGCTTGCCTATATTTCTTTAGTGGGATTCAGCATCTTCTGCATTTTCCACACACTCTTTGGCACCAGCATTCCACTGTTAGGTTTGGTATTGCCCATATTAAATCTGTGATATCTCAAATAATGCAAGAAATTCTCCACCTGTATTATTTGAAGCTGAACTCTCCATACCCCTTAATTTTATAGCTTATTTCTCTATGTGGAGTGACTGGTTTTATGCAGTTTAACACAGCAGCCCACAAGGCATTAAATGTTTGTAGCTGCACCTTCTCTCTTCAGAAGAAACAACTTCTGCTGGGGGAGAATTACTTATGAATTGCACTCCTTTCCTGCCCAGGGCCATATACACCCCTGAAATAAGCCCAGCACACATTTGTATACAGGCTGCCCAGGAAAAGGGTTGCAGCACCAAGGCTGACAGAGTTCAAGAAGCATTTGGACGATACTCTGAGCGACATGGTGTGACTCTTGGAGTGTCCTGTGCAGGGCCAGGAGCTGGACTTAATGTCCCTTCCAACTCAGGTTATTCTGTGATTCTTTGATTCTGTGCATTGCTAGGGGGGACTAGACTCACAGCTGTACATTTGGGGTGAGCACTGTAGATGTGGCATGGCAAGGAGGGCTGTGCACACAGCAGGACTGAGTGTGCTGCTTTGGAGCAGTGTTCCAGTGTTCACACAGACTTGGCTGTGGCTGCTGCATGGTCGTGGTGGGCTTCTCATAAATGCCAGGCTGGGTGCACATGAGTTATAGAAAGCACTGTGTACCTTAACATTAAAAACCAGGATAAGGAGGGGAAAAGAAAGGCAAGTTAAAGATCAGGTTATTTCTCTTGTACAGTGGCTGTAGGTTTGTGTCCTGTGTCCTGCACTAGTCAGCCAGGATGTGTCACTTGCTGAAGGTGGCAGAGGCACAGGGAGGCTATTTGCCTTCCAGTGAAAGGGGCCTGTTCTGCTGACTGCTGGCAGAGACTTGTGTGTCAGTCACTCGTTAGCTGTGTACCACCGGGCAGCAGATCATCTCAAGTGCTGAATGAATAAATCCACTCCTTGTCAGCTCCCATCAGTGTCTCTTGCATGAAGCCCTGGTGCTTCTTAAAGCAGCATACGCTGCAGATAAGTCAAAGTGCCATGTTTACTTGGGAGCTGATGGCAGAGCCCTGAGGAACATGGCAGGTGTTAACTACAGAGTTAAACCATGACGTTCCTGGTAGGATTTTCCATGGCTGGATAACCTGTAGGATCTGTCCCTTCAAGACCTGGGAATCTATGTGTCAGGCCAGGCCACAAATCTGTTGTGGAGGTGCAATGGCAACAGCAGAAAGGATTTCCAAGAAAATTAACACAGTATCCATCCAGAAAATTAACACAGTATCCATCCAGTCAGCTTCATCAGACTCTATGCTAAATTTTGAAATTCAGTGGAGCTTTAAGAGTTGCAGTTTTGATGGGACTATGGAAAAAGACAAACAGAAACTGACATTTTGGTATAATACTAGTTTGTGGAAAGTAAATTTCCCACCTAAAGCTTCATGGTATAGATGTCTGCACATGCAAATTTTAAAATCAAATATGCATCTCACTTGCTTCTCACACATACCTATTTTCATTTTCATTTATGGGGAAATTGTGTTGAGAAGCACATATGCAAACAAAAATTGTGGTGGAATGAGCCCATAATACAGCCCTCAGAAAAATGAGGAATTGCTCAGCTTTCCAGTAATTTTATCTGTTTGTTGTGAGTGTTTTGTAAATCATTGTCTAGCTGTCTGATTCTATGGAGATCTAAGTCTAGTTTTCCCCCTCATATAACTACTTTTTGTAAAATCTTCTTGTAATTACTAGTACTTAACAGAAAACCTGAATTCATGTTAAAACATTTAATTAGTCAAAATTGTAATAGATTTCTTCCAGATACCACTTAATGATCATTAGAAGATCTGATTCAAATCCCACTTAAGTCAATTGATGCCTTTTGTTGACTTCAAGATATTTTGAATCTTGTTCATTATATTCAGAAATGTGAGGTTAATGGCTACGACAGCAGCAAGAAATACTCCCCACAGGTACACAACTTCCATGGTTCTCCATTTGCATTCATAATAGACTACTGAATAGGTTTTGGATAAAGGTAATGAAAGGTCATTTTAAGCAAAAATTCAGCCAAATTCAGAGCTGCAGAGGAAGATACTTTAATGTTTAATCATTTAAACCCTGGTATTTTTTCCACTTCAACTCTATTTATGCTCCCATAGAAATTGTGAATACAACTGATACAATGCATTAGATGTTTTGGTATTGCTTAGATCTGGTAATGGCTTAATCTGTTTGGAGGAATGATGTCCCATCACAGCAGTGATGACCCTACAGGGTGTAATGGACCTGCAGTTACTTGTTGTATAAAGCCGTTTCTGCTTTAGTGCTGTTCTCTTCTGATTTCAGGAGTAGCCTATTTTTGTCATTATGGGCAAGAGTGAACAGGTGACCTAAACAGTTTTCACCAAAGCCAGGCATTTTTCACCATTTTTAACTTTCAGTCCCACATAACATGAAAGCATAAGTACCAAATTAATAAAACCTCAGGTGTTTTGCTGTGATATTTCTGCTATGGCAGGAATATGGGCTTTTCAGAGAACCTAATATTAGTTCCTTCCTATGAGATGCCTTTGGTTTTGCCACTTCAACTCAGTGAAATGCCAGAGTGATTTACTCTGCTTTCTGTGCCCTCATCATGGAAATGGAAATTACTGCACAGCAGGCCACACACTGGAGAAAGTAGGTGCTCTGGTGTAAGGTTTCCAACCTGAGTTCTAGCCTGAGGAGTTGGATAAGCAGCCAAATCTCTGCATCCTTTGAAGTTCATTCTGAGTGTAGAAAATTCTGAATTCAGAAAAGGTCACGTCCTGGATGAGTTTCTTGTAACTGAGGGACAGCCATGAGTTCTGAAAATTATTTCATTAGTTACCTCTAAGCAGGGTTAGCATTAGAAAGAGCTTGACTTTCACCTTCCTTTCCTGCACCATTTTGTTCTGTGCGTAGAGAAAACAGCATCACATGTTTGCATCCTGCAAGGCTTTGCTGCCCTTCACCATTTCTGCAGCCCTGGAATTCTTTCTCAAGCCAGCATTTTGAGCCATATGGGAACTGATGCTAATGGAGAAAGAGAGGGCTTCTGGTGTGCTGCTGGTGAGCTTCAGAGTTTCCAAGGAGAAATGTCATCTGCTGTCCACCAGCTTTTTGCATGTAGATGTACTTTGAGAAACTGCTAGCCAAGGTTGTTGCACAGTGCTTGCAGAGGTTTGGCAGATAAAATACAGCCTGGTAATAAGAGACAGCTTTGAGCCTCAGTTTTTCAAGGGGCAGAGTGGGTCATGAGTGACCCAGTAGTTACTGAGCTAATAAATGCAAGAGAAAAGGAAACTTACTTCTTCACTGAGACAAACTGTCAGGCTCCCTTATCCTGCCCTCCTTGTCTTCTAAGTAAATTAACACCCTGTGTGCCTGACTCAAAAGGCAAGAGAGCAGAGCACTTGTTGCCAGTGCAAATTTGCTGAGAAGATGGACTTAAACCAGAGAGATGTGATTTTCTTCTAGGGGAGAATGACAGAGAAGTAGAGATGGAGGAGAGGGCTGCAAAGTATTGCATGATTCCTCTAAGGGTCGTGTTGCCCCCCGTGTTGCACTTGATCATTAGCTGAATCACTGGAGTATCCTGTCAAATTTATAGAACCTCTGTTACCAATGTGTCTCCTTTTGCCCTGCACAGCCTTTCACAGCTGTTTTTCCCAGTTTCAAGACACAATCTAGCCCACCAAGGCATGAGGCACCCTGCTTTAGATGGGATCCTGTGATGTGACCCAGTGTTCATGCAACAGAAAAGCTTTGCTTTATTCCTTTCTCTTTTAACCATTAGGCAAATGTTTCTCCATGTTTCCTGTTTATCACAGGCTCTGACCCTCCCTAGACAGGCTATTCTGAGCTTGCCCTGCTTTCTGATAATTGCATGTGCATTAAAGCAAACACCCCTGCAGGGTTTCTCCTCTCTCCTGTCCTTGCCAGCTCAGAGCTGGACAGCATTCCATGGCTTGCAAACACAGAGCTGCGCAAAAAAAAAGGATGCCAGGGGCTGGCAAAGCTCTGGGGAAGAAGGCAAAGCTATGCTATTTCAGACCTCTCTTATTTAGCCAGTGAGTTCAGATACCTCTCCTTTCCTAGTGACATGATGGCTGCTAGGTCCTCCTGAGCTGTGCATCAGGGACATGGCTGTTCAGATCTACAGTCTGTGTCCAACCAGGATCAATTACTGGCTTCTTTTAGGGATTTGAAAAATTAATAGGATCCAGGGGAGTCACCCATCAGTACTGACTGCAGTAGTAATTCTGAGAAGGTGGTTTGTTGCATATTTCTCTGAACTCTTGCTTTGAAAGGAAAAAGAAACAGGATAGATTTTTGTAAGATTTTTTGAGGGTGAGCTTTATCAGACTGCTGTTTAGAGAGCTGGGAATCTCTAGATCCCGAAGTAATACAACCATTAATGTCTTGTGCCTCTACATGGGGCAAAGTCCTGACTACAAGAAGTACAGTAATGGCATTTTTCCTTCATAAATGCCCTTTAACTGAAGGGCATTACTTGAAAGTCTTACTTGAGATGAGTAGATGAGTTTGTCCTTGGTTTAGAGGTAGAAGAGGTAGCAGACTGTGGAAAGCTGAGTGGCACAGACAGCACACCACTGAACTGAACACACTGCAGTCAAATGCTGCCAGGCACATCAAGACAGATGCTCTCTACATACCTGGCTTGAAATTGAGACCTCCAAAACTATATTTCCTCGTAGGATTTAGTTCCCAGGAATTTAAAAATATGCCTAGAATCTTCTACACTCACACAATTATGATGAAAGAAAAGCAACTTGGGTTAATTCTTTTCAGTTGGTTCCTAGAGTAAATCTGTAGGTCATAAGTAGATGTTGCCTTTCTATTCTGATTGTCTGTTAGCAAACATGGGCCACACGTTGCTGTAGCTGAATTCCCTCCTCCAGGTGGTAGTCTCTGCCTCTACTCATGCTTTAGGACAGTAACCAAGCAGGACCCTGACTGGATGCTGCCATCCATCACTCACTGATCTGAACTTATATTGCCACTGAGAGGTTTCTCTAAAGTGAATCACCAATGCAGTTACACAGCCCATCTGTAGGGAGTTTTATTTTTCATGGGCATGGTATCTCCAGGATGAAGATTGGGGTGTGATTATCCTTGTCATAGCTGGTGGACTGGTCACATTCTCCATGAAATACCTGTTCTTCCCCATCCAAAAGTAATTTTGTTGGAGTTGCAGTTTCTGAGCAGCTGCAGTACATGTTACTGATAAATCTCTACTGTTGGGAGAGTGTTGAGAGAATGGGTGATTCTTCTGTTTTGTTTTTCCTTATTTTTGAAGCAAATCCAACTTTTATCAGTTATAGGGCTGAACGAGCCCTCTGCAAGTATCAGTGCATATCTTGTAAGAGAAAAGAGTAACAGGTCTTTTTGAAGAGGAGGCAAAAATGGAATAAACTAGCTACCCCCTGGGTCTATGGTGAAATAGCTGAACAGTTGAAATCTACCCAGCTTTTCTTCCTGTTTGTGTAAGTAACTTTCATCAGAGTGCTGGTCATGAGTAAGTTAACACCCACAGAGTTGTCACCATCAAGCACTGTGTATCACTGAATTCCTAGCAGTTCTGGCAGTGCTGAACTGTGTACATACATGTTTAAATGCATTCCCCACTTCTCTGAAGGAGCTATTTTCAGAGATCCCAAGTGTAGAAGTGGAATCTCTCAGATGACTTTTGACTCTCTGGGAAGGAATAAGTGTCTTTGAAAGACTGAGATTGGCACCATATGTACAAAAATACTTTCTTCCATCCTGGTATATATGGAAGACTAAGGATGATGTAGCGCAGAAGTTGCTTTTGTTGTTTTTATGTGGTGCTGTAAAGGAAGAGAGGGTTGATAGCCAGGGGTGGTAGCCAACAGGCTGGGAAATCCTCCTCTGCCCAGTGCTGCAAACTACCACTTTCTGATTTCCTGCAGAGTGTCTTACTGGCATGCAGGTAAAGTTGTCTGTGTTCAGGCTTAGCAGAAGATGTTCTCTCAGGAAGTTAAAGGACATCAAGAACTACGATGTACTGGAGCAAGTTCCTAATTATTCATCTGATCCCTGCAGGGGAGACATTAAGGGACGGTTTTGTAGTTTGTTCATGGTTTGTTTGTCAGTATAGCAGCTCCAGGACAATCAGTTATTTAAAGGATTGGAAGAAATCCTACCTGGTTGTCCTTGTTTGCTTCTTTAGGTCTTTTTCCTGCCTTTGTGGATTCCTTGAAATTTGGCATGCCTGACTGTGCAATGCTTAGACTGCATCTTCTTGCAGAGTTTATTTCACATGTCCAAAGTCTCCACAGTGCTGCATTAGCTCCCTTGGACTTAGCCTAGGTCAAGTCAGAGCAGTTACAGTGTGGTTTTGAGCAGCAGAGCAATTTTGCTAACAGCTGAGGAATTGCACTGGCTCCATCTCTAATGAATACCCTTAGTGGTCACGTTAGGAATTTTGGGTGAGAACAGGGCTTGCACTGATTACAGGGACTTAGTCACAACTTGTTAACTCAGCACTGAAAACATGCTCTTGGAAGTAGCCACACTTGGGCAGACTGGGAATTGAGGGAAAGCACAGGCTTGTGCTTAAGGCTCTGAACACTGCATCTCCAGTAATCTAGTTTAATTCCTTGTTGTGCCTTCTACTTCTTATGTCACTTCTTGTATATCTTTCCCTTTCTGTGCCTCAGTTCTGGAGCTGTAAAATCACACTGTTGTGTATCTTCTTCCCCACATGCATGGCAAGTTCTTCAGGACAGGGATTTTCTAACATTAATTGAGTATACAGTTCATAGAGCAGCCACACCTGTGGCTGTGGGAGGTCAGGAGAGCCCTTCATGGCATCTTAGAGTTTCTGTACTTTGAGAACATGTCATTGGTTTTGGATTGTGAGGCAGGAACAGCCTTGAATGGTCATGTAACTAATTTTCTTTGGCATATTTGAGACTTTTCTTTCAACCTTGAAATTTTGCTGGTTTTTGGTTCTGCAGGGCAGGAAGTACTGAGGCTGAATAAATTGAATTTTTCTTAAATTATGTAAGTGCTAAATAAGATACATGGTTACAATTTTCTGTATCCTCTGCATATGAAGAGAAGTGGAAAATAGATAAATAGGGAAAAAAAGTAACAATACCTAATGTATTTTAAAACCAAGCTTCTAATCTTCTCTGTTTCTTTTTGTTTCTTCCAGGTGGAGCGGGAAATAGCCATCCTGAAGTTGATAGAACATCCCCACGTTTTAAAGCTGCATGACGTTTACGAAAACAAAAAATATTTGTAGGTATTACTGGCTTTTGCCAGAGGAAAGGGAAGGGAAGGGAAGGGAAGAAGGAAGAAAAGGAGGGAGGGAGGAAGGGAGAGAGGGAGGGAGATTTCTGAAGGAATGGAACAAGTGTGTTTTTACCCTCTGCTGGTATCTGTGTGATATTTGGTATTTGGATGAGGAATGAACACTCATTATTTCCCTGGGTTTTCTCATGTTCTTTTCTGTACTTTCACAGAATCACAGAATCATTAAGGTTGGAAAATTTACCATTAACCTACTGCCACCATATTCACCACTAAATCATGTCCCCAAGTGTCTCATCCACAGGTTTTTTGAACACTTCCAGGAATGATGATTCCATCACTTCCCTGGACAGCCTATTTCAATGCCTGACCACTCTTTCAGTGAAGAAATTGTTCCTAATATCCAATCCAAACCTTCCCTGGTGCAATTTAAGGCCTTTTCCTCTCTTCCTGTCACTTTTTAACTGGTACAGAAGACTGACCCCCACCTGGCTACAGCCTCCTTTCAGCAAGTTGTGAAGAGTGGTATGATCCCTCCAAGCCTGTTTTTCTCCAGGCCAAACATACCAACTCCTTCAGCCACTTCTCAAAGGACTTGTGCCCTAGACCCTTCATTGTCCTTCCCTGGACATTCTCCAGCACCTCAATATCTTTCTTGGAGTGAGCCTTTACTTACAAGAAACTTATATGCTATTTTGTTTCTTACTTAAAATAGAAGAAAGAGGACAAACCAATATTTTCTCTAAAATAGCAAGAGAGAATGAAGGTTTGTACCTGTAAGATCTGGAACAATTTTGAATCAAAGCTGCAGCAGACTTAGAGTGGATAATTTGAATAACCTCCTTTGTCTAACAGTTGTTATTGAAACCTTCAACTCTCATTAAAAGTGTTAAAATTTTGTCCCATCAGCAACAAATTTTGGTTTTAAGGGCCACTGTAATTCCCTGAGGTGACAGTTATGTAGCAAAGCTTTTTTTTTAAGATTTTTTTTTTTCCCCCAGATCATCACCAGTGCCAGACAGGGATGTTGTCCACTGACAGTCACTTTAGCTTGATTTCGGGCACTTAATACATTGCATCTGTTGTCAAACAAACAGGTCACATTAATCTTGGCACAATAGGAAAAAAATCAATGTTCTCCAAATAGAAAAGGGCGACCCAGTAGGGAACTCTGCTATTTCCAGTTTTTTAACAGTTTACTACAGGTAGAAGAGAGTGGTTGAAAAAGATTAAACCGTTTTTTAAAGCCACCATCCACTGACCTCTTTTTAGTGTCTCAACACAAGAAGGGAATGACTGTTTATCCAAGGAAAGTGTGTTGAATGGAGGTAACAGTCCCTCATGGACTATTCATCCAGCCTTGTTACTGGAGCAATGAATTCCTGTTCGGAGAAGCGAGGCCTCTCTGCCTAAGGGTTAGCTTAGTAGAGCAGGCAGTAATTTCCTTTGGATTCCCCCTCCTCCTTTGGGGCAGAGCCTGCTATCCTGGTGGAATGCAGTTGCCAGAAAGAGCTGGGTGGAGGCTGGCTCAGATGTTTTCAGAGCTGCATGCTGAATGCTCTGACCTCAGTGGCATAAATGGTCATGGCTCCATGAAGCCCTGTTTGCTGCAGATGAGGACAGACCCCAGATCCAACACAGCCTGCTTTGTGTGCAGACAGGCAGCAAAGGGAAATCAGGCTTTACATGTTCTCCTTTAATCCTGAAAAGAGAGACAGAGGATATTTTCTCTATATTCAGGTTAAAGGGGGGATGAGACCACTTTTTTGATTAAAAGAGACGGAATGTTCTAGTTTGTGATTTTAGTTTCTGCGTTGTGTAACCCGAGATAGACACACACAAGTGCACACTCACATGAACAGAGCAAATAGCTGATAGTGGCAGTGGTGGCAATGTATGAATACATGCAGAAGAAGGGCTACAAGAGGATGGGCTGTAGAGGTGCTGAAGCTTTCTTCTTGAATGCCTGTGAAGCCAGAAGCTGAGCTTTCCTTCTTTACCCCATACGACCTGGGGGCTATTTTGTTCCCTGTCAAAAATATCTAGTGGTTAGAGAAGTTAGGAAATTGTGTTACACTATTATTTCCAAAAAAATATTGCATTTATTGGCAGAAAAATGTCTTCATGTTGGAAATCACCTTGAAAAGGAAAACATCCTATATCTTTAAGCTATATCTGAATATCCTGGCTTCTAAAAAACGTTGGGCTCCACAGCATACTTTGCCAATGACCATTTAGCCTTTAACAATCACTAAGTCTGCTTTGTGCTGGAGCTCCTCTGCCTGTAAGATTAAGCTGTCTGCATCCCCCTGCAAAGGCATCAAATCCCTCTGCTGAAAGAGACTGACTCTGAAAGAACCAATAGCTGTTAATTAAGTTTCATTTTTTATTAGTCGCTATTTTAAAGAAAGGGCACAATGCAGAGCTTCTGCCAAGCCTCCGTGTTCAAAATTAGAAACAGCTGTGGCCTTTGATAAATCTGAGAGGTGGAAGAGAGTGCCTGTGGAGGGGTGAGGTGTTACAAGTGCGTGGGGGCTGAGAAGCATCTATGGATGTACCTTCCCAAGTAATAAGACACAATGACCTCTGGTTCTCACCAGCATCAGGAAAGGGATTGCTCCCTGGCTGTGGCTGCACCTTTCCATCAGGCATGCCATCCCAGCACTAGCAGTGGTGGCATGGTTTCAGAGAAGCTCATGAATTATGGGTGATATTTCAGAAGCCAGAGACTAATCACAATGCAGCACTGGGGAACATTTCCTCGATAACTGTTAATTTCACAAATCATGTTTGACTTTTAGTTTATGATTTAATTTGTGACAAGGGGCTTTGGTTGAGTAGATTCCTAATGCAACCATGAATCAAATCTTTTTTCCACAGTTTATTTAACACTGAGAATGAGTTTTAAAAAATAATAATAAAAATCTGTTAGCATATGTGTGTTAGCCAAGCAGTCTTTTTCTGTTTATTTTGGTAGGATTCCTTTTGCCAAGATAGTTGGAGAGGTGGAAATAGCTATGAAATCTATTATTCTGTCTCTTTATCCATCATTTTGAGTGGTCTTATTTAGTAAGACAGTGGACTACACATCTAGGTGTGGGGGGAAAAATGCAGCAGCACTGTGGCTCTCTGTAAGTGACATACAGCCTCAGATATATATTGTGTTGGCTAAACAAGCAATATTACTGACAGTTGAATTATTTCATATTTGTTGTATGATCACACTGATGGCCTTCAAGCAAAACTGGGAGTCCACAATAATAGATAATTTAGAAACAGCTATAGACAATCAATGCCTCTCTCCCATCATATAATGTCAATAGACAAAACAGCCAGGGTGGGGGTTCATCCTCCCTTTTTTAAAGATCAAAATGAATCAAAGTGGCCTGGTATGGGGGATGATCAGTGGGCTACCAAAGCTTATATGTGCACCAGTCAGTTTGGCTAAGGAAGTGCAGACAGACAGGAATTTTAGGAAAATAAGAATCACAGAATCATCACAGAATGCATTGGGTTGGAAGGGACCTTAAACATCATCCAGTTCCACCCCTTCCCTGCCATGGGCAGGGAACCCTTTGATTAGACCAGGTTGCTCCTGGTCAAGCTGACCTTGAACACTTCCAGGATGGGACATGTACTACAAGAAGGAGCAAGACAGTAACAAATAATAACAAAATTTTAGTGTGTTCTGTAATACAACTGGAGGGACACATTCCTTCAGTAATTTCTGCATTGCAGATGAGCTGTGTGAACCTGGGGAATGATCCCCATTTCTCTGTGCTGTGTATAGAAAAGGTCTTTCCTGAGCTGACTCTACACAGTTTTAATTACTGTATTTTATGCAGTACATTCAGCTTTTCTTTGGATCACAGAAAAGCAGCTGTCCCCTGCTGGAGGAGCAGTTAGCATGGCAAGCTAAGGGTCATCAGACAGTCCACAGGAGATGGAACTTCCCTCTCCAGAGGGAAGATACAGTTCTGTTGCAGAACTCCCAACAGGGTTGGCATTATATGTTTTGCTCTCATTTGATTAACTATTTAGTTTCAGCTGTCAGGGGCTTGGTGCGAAGTAAAATAGAAAAAAAAATCATACTAGGATCACTCTGTGCCCTTTTATTTCACATGGTAATACTGATATTCCTTGATTCTCTTTCCATTGATATCTGTGTATATATTTCTGTAAATTTCTATTTCAAGATGCATACAGATATTTGTGTATATATATGTAGATTTATGTTAAATGATTTTTAAATCTTCACATTTAAGATTTCAAATTTCAAATTTTGTGGCAGCATTTATTTGACATCTCTGTGTCATCCAGTTTGATCAGCATTTTAAGCAGGAATCTGTTTTGAGAGGAGGAGTGGACACCAGACAGTTGTTCTCTGAAGTGTGCCATGCATTCCTCAGCACCTTTTTCAAATATAAGTGCCTTTCTCATCTTTCATCAGTACAATGCTATCACTGGGCAAGTGCCCAAATCTCATTGCAATGTACACAACACACCACCACCTGATTTCAGAGGTGAAGGTACATCACAATGAGCCAGATAAGAAAATTAAAATGTCCTCCTAGCTGTGCACAACTCACGTTTCTGGCTCATACAAAATCAGGTGGCAGCAGGAGTCAAGGACTCACAGCTCTGGTGGTATCTGCAGAGGCCTTTGTGCTGCCTGTCCTCTCCTGCAGAGTTTTCCTGTAATTCTGTTTATTTTTGTTGAAAACTAATTGGGAGATGCCAGAGGATGGAGAAAAGAGAAATAAAGGTTCTATGTGTTCTTGTTAGTGGTAGGCAAAGACTTTGGCATTCAATCCATCTTCAGGGAAACCTGTCTAAAGGCAGAGGGAGAGTTCAGAAAGTCAGAGTGGCTCCAAAGGCTCAGCACTGAAAATTAATTTTGTGGTAGGTGTGCACCTTGGGAGTGAGGCTGTGGGATGTCAGGTGCTGTGAATACAGGGAAAGAAAATAAAACAGGATTGGAAGGCAGAATAGCATTCTACCTGAGCCTTGATTAGAACTAAGGAAAATATTTGTAACCAGCTACTTTGACCCCCTTTCCCTTCTGCTGTTGACTTGTTTTAGGACTGTCTGGAATTACAAGCATGTGTAGCCAGAAGCAAGCCAGTCAGTGGTGGGAGTGGAGCCAGTGCATGTGAGGTTTGGAGTTCAGGGGGCTGTGGATGAGGAGCTGGCCAGGGAAGAGGTGCAGGTGTCACCGCTCACAAGAGGGACACCAGCCTGGCACAAAGCAGGGCCTGCAGAGCTGCTGGTGGAATTAATGCTACACCCTGTGCAACACACTCTTAGCAAGCTCTGCCCAAAAGCCTGACTGTATCCTCTGCTTGTTGCCTGACATGTGTGCTTGGATGCCATCCAGGCCATGATGCTGGGCTTGGGGAAAAGCAGGCCCACAGTGGAGCAATTCTGTGAGATGTTGCTTCAGAGCCACAATATATTCTCATGCCTGACTTCTCTTTTAGACTTTGGTAGGCAGTGCTGTGTGTGTCTGGGCCATGGTTGTTACAGCAAAGGCCACTTAGCTCTGAAGAAGCAAACCCTGAAGTCTTCAGTCACTAACAGAATTGCAGCAGTGACCTGATGGGCATTGTCTCAGCTCTGCCCATCCTGTGCTGTGGATCCCTCTGGCTAAATCCATTCCATATCATGTGCCCATAGAATGGCTGCTGCAGTGCCTTGGCATGCATGGCTACACACCATGAGGGCACTGTTCAAAACACCTTTCAGGTAAATTAAAGGTACAGAGCACAACAGCACAATCTCTTACTACCTTTTTTCCCCAAAAGCCCCAACCTCTTCATGCCCAAATGTAACCAGCAATCAAATACAGTATCCATTCAAACATACAAACTCGAGTTAAAATTGTCTTTTAGAAAACAGAAATCTAACACATGCACATTATCTTGAAGGAAAAGGGAGTAGGGGGGGGGGAAGTACAGAGCTCCTGGCCCAGTGCCAAATAAGGGTTTAAAAATTCATGCCCGCCATAAGAATTTATATAACTTCTGAATAATTTATAGGATGTGCCAATAACAAGGAGCTTCATATCTGATAGAGATTATTTAATCAATAAAAAACAGTGCAGAGAAAAAGCTGTCAAAGAACTACAGAGCATGTCAACCTGGGCAATTTTTAACCTCTTCCCCACCACATATATGTTCAACCATTTACATATATGGAAGGATATTTTGCAAGTAAGGTGGTAGCTGGAAGGAGAATCACCAGGTCTTTGTTCTCCTAGAGGCTTTTCTTTGTCAGTCTGTTGTTCCTTAAGACAGACCCCTTTGAAATTGAAGTGAGCTTTCTAGCTCTCAGATTAATTGGTCAAAAGAAGTAGCCAGTTTCTTGTGAGATGACCCATGGTACTTCAAGGTTGTGGCAGTGCCAACCCTACCATTTGTGGTGCAGCCATTTCAGTTTGTGTTTCATTCTGTGGCAAAACTTCAGATTGAGTTTTACAGCTGTTGGCACAGTAAACATCAGGTCAGAAGAGAACTAAAGACTTGCCTGTCTTTAAGATGGAGATTCCCACCTGATATTTCATGTCTTTGTGTGTATCTCTTTCTATATGACTGCATCTGGGTTTTGAATCTTGCTGGAGTGCATGGCTGAAACTGTGCATCTTAAAATCTAACAAGTGCCACGTGGATATCTAGTCAAATTCTGGCATAGTTGAAAGCTCTAGGACATTGCCCAGTGATGTGTGATGGTACCCAGTGGTACATTCAGGCTTACATACATAGACCAACTTGAAAACCTACTTGTTTAGGTTAAGCAAAGTTGTGCTTTATATATGTAAATGTCATGTCATTTGATTAAAATAAATTATTAACTGCTTCCCTAGCAGACACCTAATTGCAAGCACTGATGGACAAACCTTCTATTGCCTGTCTAAAACAAGATGTGTGAATTGACTTCCATTCCTAGGGCATTGGAGAGTAATGTTTATTTGTAATCTGAATTTTTTGCGTTTATAATAGTTACCTGAAATACTTTGTGTTTCAGCATGGGCTTTCATCTAGAGATCTCTCCATTTAACACTTTTATAATAATAATTACATAATTGGTGTAGCTGTTAGTGTCTTGTAAATTGTCCTGAGAAAACAAGAGCTGCATACCTACTAATGGGCTGCTGCAGGCCATCCCATCTGGCAAGAATTTGAGCATTTCACACCATTTTTGCTACTGGCTAAAAGACAGCTTCTCTTTCTTTAGAGATCATAACTGGCGTGTTTGTTTGCATCTTGGGTATTTGTGTTGTTATTTTGCCAGAAGTATCTGGTAGTGCATGGTCCTGGTGTTGTCTGTGCCAGTTAGTCTTTCTTTAACAGCCTTTTTCCTGGCATTGCTCAGAGCCAGCCTGTTTCTTTAGTTACAGTCTTGATTTGGAGGTAGCCTGTAGCTGCCTTGCCTCAGTGAGAGCTCTCTGAGTTATTCCTCCAAGCTCCCCAGGGCATGGGCAAAGGCACCTTTTAAGCAGTTGTGGCATAGTCCACCAGATGGAAAGGAGAAATAATCAAGAAAAGTGTCTTTTTTTTCTGTTTTAAGTGATAGGAGCGTAATGCAACAGTAATGTATCTAATCATGGAGAAGTCCTTGCTGTGCTGGAAGTGGACAAGAAGGGGACAAAACAGTTTATAATCCCACACACAAATCAGCTGTTGGGAATGGGAAGTCCAAGCTGTTCAAGCATCACAGCAAAAACCTGCCTTCTAAAAGGAGCTGAAGAAAACTGATGATGTACTATTTTGGTTCCTGAAAGAATAAATAAAATGAACCAAAAAGAAAGAAAGAAAAAAGCCCAGGATTATTCTAAGCTTGCATCTCTGATGATATGTAGTGGGTCATTTGAGGTTAGGAACTCAGAATCTTTTATTGAGAAGGTGGTGATGATGGGATGCAGATGGAAAAATGGCAGTGGGAATAGATAGAATGCTGCTGGATGCAATCTCTCTGCTCCTCTCCAATCAACACAATTATTCTTGTATTTAGTATTCAGCGTCATTGCTTCTAAAGAGCAATGTCTTATCTCCTCAAGCACTGACACTCAACTAGAGATTTTTAGTTTCATTTAGTTTAGTTTGTAACAGGGACATGAGAAAATAGTACAAGATGTGGACCTTGGTATGTATGAAAGTGAACTGTGGCCTATGAGAATATTTGCAACCTCCTAGAGAATATATCCAGAGAGGAAAAAGTAATTGAGACTTTGTTTTTAACATATACTTGCCTTCATATTGAGTTGCAGAACCCTGCTGTTTTATGGCTTTTTCAGTGTCCTAGCAGGCAAAGGGGAAATTGGTGGTGGGGACAGCATGGAGTAGAAGGCACATGGTACCACAAGTGCTAATAATTCCAGCTCTAAATTCTGGGTGACTGTAACCCTGGACAAGTCACTTGGTTTCACAGTTCCCTATCAGTAAAGAACAGGTGGTTAATGCTTGTTAAAAGTTGTTTCATGTGAAATGCAATGATTGAAAGAGTTGGGGTGTGTCCAGAGCATCCAATATGAGAGCTGGGTGCTCTTATAAAGTCTTTTTGTCTTAACATAGACCCTGTCTATCATCACAGCATGTAGTGTGCACATGACAGCCAGACTGGGTCTTTCCTTTCCCTGAACCTCTTTGCAATGGCTGTTACAGAACAGGTTTTCTTACATTTTTACAATGGGAAGAAAGACTGATGCTGTCCATCTTACATAGACAGGATTAAAAAAAACCCCAAAACTTCAGTCACCAATAAGTTGCTTTTCATTTCTGAATGTAATAGGAGAGAAGTTCTGATTACTGTACTGGGATTTTCAGAACTTGCTTGCTTGTTTAGAATAAATTGGAGAAATAGTACTATAATGAAGTGAAAACCTGTCATATCTGGGAAAGATAAAAGGGAAGGAGACTCATGAAAATGCTTCTTAGTGTTTTTCTCCCCTACAGGCTATGTGTTATTTACCTTCTCCTAGATCCTCCAAGAGCTGGCATTAGCATACTTCCAATTCTATTGCACTTTGCCAAAGTAAAGAATTTTAGATGCTGATGTGAACACAGAAGAGTTGGATTCTTTTCTGTGCCGTGGATTCAGGAAAGATGTAGTGTCTGTATGCCTTATTTTCCAGCCCAGGAAGTAATGCTCTTTCTTTCCTTTGCTTTTCTGTTTGACTTTTCAGAGTGTTTATTCTCTTCTTCTGTGGAGTCAGGCACACTCACACACCCACAGATGGGTAGATACAGATATGCAGCACTTAGTGGGATTTGTGTAGCTGTCCAGTGGTGCTTACAACCAATGCAACGCTTGGAAATGTTTAAACCCTTCTTGTTGGCCTGTTTGGAAAAAACAAGTGTGCTACTACTGTGCCATGTCATGTGCCAGCAGAATGTTGGCTTGCACAGAGATGGGGCAGATGCTGAATTATGCCCTTGTTTAACAGAAAATCTCATAGTTGGAGGACTCTCCTAAAAAAACCCACAAGAGTTTTTTTTAGGAAGTTACTGGAAGGAATGGGGCTGGCAGATAACAACCTGAGCTCACAAATCTTAGCTGCAGCTTCAGCATGTAGTGCTTGTGGAATGATCCCCACAGCATTTCTTTCTTGCAGTCAACCACTGAGGAATGTGTCTGTGGTCCTTCTCACTCATGTCACGTTGGGGGCTTTGTCAGATCAGAATACATCGTCTCTTGTGCTTCTCTGTGTCCCTTGACTTGTCATAGGCACAAATCTTTTTCAAATGCTCTCCCCTGTTCATTTCCATTATTATATCTAGTGCTTCTAGGTGGCAAGCAAAAAATGAATAACCTTGTAAATGTTCCTTGTCTTTCAATTTGTTTTATTTTTCATGCAACGTGTCAGTGCATTTTTGTTGAGTGTTTTTAATAAGATGAAGCTGATGAAAATAAATTGCTTTGCAGTTCCTGCTGTGGGTGACAGAAATGCTGGGTCTGTATTTTTCAAAAACAGTTTGTTTGAAGCCAGTGTGGAGTGTGTTCTGTATGTCTGTAACTGCAATCATCTTTGTAAGATAACTCCCAGGAATGAAAAAGCAGCTACCAATTCAAATTTTGGGGGCAAGATGCACTGCTGTATCCAGCTTCACTGGGCACAGTGAGACAGTAAGCTGTCAAGAATTTTAGGATTGATTCCATGCCAGAATTGGGTCTGCCATATTGGATAGTTAGCCAGATCTGTCTCTAATATGGAAGGGAGAATGAATTCTACATTAAACCTTCTTACCAGACTGTCTGTTAGCCAAGGCTTAGGAACCAAGGATTGGGACTTGACAATGTGGACACCCCAGTGCCCGTGGCTGCTGCATGTCAGCTTTCTTCTGTGTTTCAATGACTTGTTAAAAAAACATCATGTCCATAAGCAGTGATCTCCAAATTACCAGGATGTACCCAGCAGACAGTTGGGCAACTACTCATCTGTTTGGAAAGAAGATAACCCACATATTCTAAATGGGATTTTCAAGATAAGATTTTTCTCTTTTTTAACATATTTTAATTTTTTTTAATGGTATTATTATTTTTCTTGTAACTGTTTCAACTTTGATCAAAAAATGCAGAAGTACAATTTTAATTCCCCCAAGTTTATAATTTAAGGGTTTGACCATTTTTTGTGTCCTTTTATTTAGCTGGCAAGACAATACTCATGTCTGTCTTTCTGTAAGGCAGGGAAGTGCTTTCTCCTTCTGGTAGCTGGGAACTGACACACAGAAGGTACACAGGAGATGATGATGGACCAGGAGCTCAGATTCCACTTGTGCAACTTCAAGGCTTTTATATAGGCTACACAAGCATAGTTTTTGTTTGTTTATTTTTAAATAATGTACATTGCTCACCTAAATTCATTCTGGTTTGTTGACATCTGTCTGGTTCTGTGTGACTGCAGTTTTGACACAGCTGTTTTACAAAAGAATTGCCAACTTGGTTAAAGGACCTGAGGCTTCTTGGTGCAGAGCCTTAACTCCACTGTAACTTTGAGACCTGCTGTGGAAGCTTATACCTGATTATTCTCTGCTTCCCCCCTGGTCTTTGGAGTAATTTTCAGCTTCCTAATTATGCCTTGCTATACCATTAAACTCTAAATCCTACAATGGCAGGTCTGAAGTTTGCAGAACCCCTGTTAAACATATTAATCACTCCTGATTTCAAAATTCCAATTCTATTCCACAGTTATTTCTGGAAGTGTTCCCCTTGACTACGTATAAAGAAAAGTGTTTGTATATAACTGTGAGTGTGAGGGGGTTGGTGTGATCACATAGTTACTAAATTCTGGCTTTGTTTTTTTCTAGGTATTTGGTGCTAGAACATGTGTCAGGTGGGGAGCTCTTCGACTATCTCGTAAAAAAGGGAAGATTGACACCAAAAGAAGCCAGGAAGTTCTTCCGACAAATCATCTCTGCTTTAGACTTCTGCCATAGTCACTCAATATGGTGAGTACAGCCTTTCCAATGGGAGTTCCCTGCTGCATAATAAAGGGATCTAACCTCAACACCTTTAAGTAACTGATGTTGTGAAGCTCTAAAAGCATTGGGTAAAGTGCTGATGTATTTTTTAATTCTTGTCCATGTGTGAGACAGTGTACCAGTCACAGACAGACTTCTCGTGGAAAAGACTGTCATTTCTCACTGGAGAAGAATTAATTTGCAGGGAATGTTTTAAGCAGGAAAACCAAAACCACCAAGGAAAAAGAGTTTCATTTCCATAATTTTTTGTGGCACTTACTAATAACTAAGAACTACACACACTGTATCAAAACGAATCCCTGAAGAAACCTGGGACAATTGCAAATGCAACAAAGTCATTTTATGGTTCCCTTCAGTTTTTGGAAACCTGCTGGCTTTTGGCAACCTTTACTGAATCCCCTCTGGGCATTTGAGTCACTGTTGCCTTTAATTTCCTTTTCAGTAGGGAAGAATTTTCTTCCTGACTCCGTCATATTATTTAACCATGAAGTGTGGTTTAACCTGTGCTTTTAGGTGCCATTTTATAGTGGACCAGTTTCTCTTTCATCTTCTGCAAGTTGAGATAATTTAAATTATACTGAAATCAGGTTGTTGCAATCAGTCTGAGCACAAGAGTTTCTGTACAGCTACTGACCCATATCTGCCTGCTCCTTTCTCACAAATGCAGCTCCTTGCATTTGGATTGGGTGGGGGAGAGCATTTACATTATGTCTGCGTGGCTGCTTCTCCAAAGCCACAGCCAGCCATAGATCCCCCCACTCCAGGAGGCCAAGGGCCACTCAGAGATACTGCACTAGCTGGATTTGCATAATCACTGTCTGGTTACTTCTCAGTAGCAATACAGGGATTTTCTGGGCCTCCAGTTCTGTGCTGAAAACTCACAAACCAGATGGCCACAGCAAAAATGGATGTTTAGATATTTAACGTGCTCTTCTAGCCCCCTCCCCCTATATCTCTGAGTCATTTCAGCAGGAAATAGTAATCTGTAAGAAAACATATTTCTAATAAGTGGAAAGGGAAAGAAGAGCCTTTCTTGAGGATGAATTAAGAAGAGTATACTGTATAAGAAGAGTGTAACAGCATACTCTTAGGAGAAGAGGCAGTTCAAAGATGATGGATCTGGGTGAGAAGGTCTTGAGAATAATGCCTACCTAACACAGGCAGGGTTACAATAGTAAGAGAAATTCCCAGCGAAGCCAAGAGCAGGTTACATGCCCTAACTAGAGGATCTAACTTTTCTCTGTTGGCATTGACCTCTGACCAGTTCTGTTCTGTGAATTCCACAGTTTTTCCTCCCTGCTATTCAACTGCACTGAGTGATCATGACCTCCTTAGAACCAGCATGATCCTTGGCAGGTTGTAGACCTGTTATTTTTTACATACACTGGGCAGTGTAACCACTGGTGGATTGCATGCATACATGTTTCTCTTTCCTACTTGGCATAATACTTAAGGGATCCAATCCAACAACATTCAAAAATATTTAAGTACAGCTGAAGAGAAATTATTTACACTTCCAAATGAATATTCCAGAGAAATCAGAATCTCCACTGGGATAGAAGTTTCTACTAAAACATGCATGTATGCACATACATGCTAGTTCTTTGGACTTGTTATGGATACATCTGGATCTGGGAGACTAATAACCTGAGTGAGGATCATGGTGGAGGCTGTCAGACAGACAAGCACCTCTGCAGGTTTAACACTATGTGAAATTTTCTAGGCAGATGCATGTCTCTCTTGAGGAATCAATTTTCCTCTGTTAAACGTATTGGATTGTGGGCAGGAGTCTGGTTTGAAAGTAAACCCCATCTCCTTGCTAACTCCCACTTGACAAGCATCTAGTGCTGGCTAAGTTAGCACTAAATCATAAGCTCTGCCTCCAGGTCACTCTGAGACTCATGTGGTGTTATATTCTGTGCTGTATTCTGGACAGTTATCAGAAAATCAGAGCAAGCATAAATATATATGTGAGTGTAAAACTTAATGTGCTTTCCTAAGCAATGAAGCCTGACCTTGTCCTGTCGTGGGGCAGTGAAATGACAAATCATCTCATCAGCCAGGTTATCCAGTTATGACCACATTGAAAAATGAAGGCTTCTGCTTTGGTTAATGACTAAATGTGGGTGCCTCCAGCCTACTGGCAGGATAGATTGATAGCCTGGTGTCCCCAGACCCACATAATAGTTCCATCTTCTTCCTGTACATCCCAAAACACTAACAACAGCATGTAACCACATTCAGATTCACTGCTCAAAATGTGTAGATACATCAACATTCCTGGACCAAAGATTCAGAAAGGATTCCCCAATCCCCCTCCCATCAGTAAAAAGCTTCTGCTGCTACTGTGTGGAGAGATTGCCTCTGAAAGGTGTTTTCAACCAAGTAGCTAAGAAAAGGAAGCAGAATAGGTGTGGAGCTTGAGTCTGTGCTGTTTTAAAAACGTATGTGCTTCCTGCTCTGATTTACTGGAAACAATGGGGGAGTATTTGATGTACTTCACTCTGTGGTGCAGTCACTTACAGGTTCTGTTGTGCAGGTTAGATGGGGGAACGCTTAGGAAAAGGCACTGTAGGGTCCTCTGAGGACTTTTGTGTGGACACGGCACGGGCACGAGTGGCACCGCGCAGGGACACCACGCGGGATGGATCTGTGCTGCCTCGCTGCCTTCCCTGTGCTGGCGAGCGCTGGGCTCGGCGATGCAGCATTGCCGCTCTGCGCAGCCCTCGCTGTGCTCCAGGGCTCCGCACCGCGCTGCAGAGCCTGGAGCGGCCGCAGGGAATGCACGGGGCCCTCCGCTTCCCCCCATCCGTGTAAGCCATCCCGGCCTGGCCAGTCTCCTTTGGGCATAACCCAAAGCCTGCGCTGCCATTCACACGTACTGGGCGTCTGCTCTCCTAAATTCAGGGCCTTTAATGTACCTCCGCTGGGTGCCCTGACCCAACAGCCCGTTTTGAATGCGCTGCCCCCGCAGTGGGGTGCAGCTCTCAGCCGCTGAGTGCCTGGCTGTATTTTCTGCAGGGATCCGTGTGTGAGCGCAGCTGGGGCAGCTGCCAGGCGCACGGTTTGCGGGGCAGAGCCGGTTCGGTGCCGGTGCGTGTGGGGAATGCTGCAGCGCCGTCCGGGGCAGCTGCCAGGCGCTCGGTTTGCGGGGCAGAGCCCGCTCGGTGCCGGTGCGTGTGGGGAATGCTGCAGTGCCGTCCGGGGCAGCTGCCAGGCGCACGGTTTGCGGGGCAGAGCCCGCTCGGAGCCGGTGCGTGTGGGGAATGCTGCAGTGCCGGCCGGGGCAGCTGCCAGGCGCTCGGTTTGCGGGGCAGAGCCCGCTCGGTGCCGGTGCGTGTGGGGAATGCTGCAGCGCCGGCCGGGGCAGCTGCCAGGCGCTCGGTTTGCGGGGCAGAGCCCGCTCGGTGCCGGTGCGTGTGGGGAATGCTGCAGCGCCGGGCGGGGCGCGCTGCGGCCGCCCCATTGGCTGGCCGTGACATCACCGCCGCCAGCCGCCATTGGCGCCGCGCGGCCCCTGCCCCGCCGCGCGCCCGCGGCCTGGCCCGGCTCCGCCGCGCGGGCTGCGGCTCGCCAGCTGACAAATAAAAATATGATTACAGAAAATGCCCCGTGGCAAACCTTATTATGGCTTCAGAGATAACAGATAATGCCAATTACTGCGCAGGGCAGTGGTGACATTGAGAGGAAATCCCCCGCGGTAATGAGCGGGGAGATGATTCTTTCATTTTATTTTTATTTTGGTTGCGTTTCATTTCGTGTTTCTATTTTCTTCTTTTCCCGAGCGTGCAGAGGAGGGGTTAAGGCAGGTCCTAATGAATATTGATGAGTGGCAATCAGGAGGGCGCTGTCGGCCGGGGCGGCGCTGTCGGAGGCTCCTGAGCGTGTGGCGCTGAGGGACCGGCCCCGACCGGCGCCCGTGGCTCGGCTCCCGCTCCTCCCTCCGCCCGGGAACGGCGCTCCGGCATTGCCACGGCCTCTGTGCCTTCGGGAGCAGTCAGTTAGGGAGAAATCAGAAACAGAATGCCAGGGCCATGTTCTGCCCCCAAAGCTCCTGCTCTGCCCTGCTCCATTTACAGGGAGCGTGCTGGGGTATTCTGTCGAACGCGGATGGACACTTTGAAATCATGGCTCAAGGCCTCCAGATGTGAAACTGGTCTAGAAATGGTGAAATTTAATAAGATTGATTGCCGTTTTGGTTGGATTTTTTAATCTGAGCGGTCAAGTTTTCTTTCATACCATCAGAAAGGTGTATTCTTCCCCCGTTGAAAGCTGATACCATTCATTACCTGAATCCTGGACTTTCGGTTCTGTGCTCAAGACTCACTGTAAAACGGTGAGGAATTTTTAGATATCCCTTGTACAGGGAACCGGAGAAAACCCATCAAATGCAGCAGCTGCAATGCCAAAGGCAAAGTTACCAGCTCAGCTAAAGTCAGGGAACATGTATTTTTGTAAGTTTCCTTCTTTATGTAAGCCACTGGAAACTCAGAAATGACATAGTCTTACTGTAAGCATAACCAGGTAACATTTTCTGGGAAGTGCAGCAGTGGTGATCAGACCTGACAGGCTGTTCTGCCTTTGAAATACATGAGTATATGCTTTGAAGAGAGGTTGGCAGGGAGAAACAATGTATTTTAATGGATCAATGGAAATAATTGTTTAAAAGCAAGCAGCATTTTATGCATACAAACCCTTCCCCTGGACTCCTGGTACGGTTATAGATGCTGTCCTTTTTCCTAACTATAATTATATTTACTTGTTCTGTAGAATTCTGTGAAAACCTACTAAATTTGAGCATAGCAACCATGGCTATAAACCGAGAATCTTCTATAGGTAGATACAACTTATATGTTTGGATCTGATTTGCAGAAACAAGAGAAAATAAGATTAAAGGCTTTTTTTGCTCATGAAGTTTAAAATAATGCTTCTCATGCTGTTAATTGTTACTGATAAGTTATTTGCATCACATCAGGCACTTCAAGAGGCATACTGCAGAACAATTATTCTGTGGTCTGGCCCCTCTGGGAGTTTGGGGTCAGTAAGAAACACATTTGCAAAGTAGCCAACAATTTGATTAGTACAAATGACCTGCAACTACTCCAATTAAGAGGTTTCTTGGGTTAGAAATCTGTGACCTACAATGAGTTGTCATAGAAACTGATACGAATGTTTCAGCTCAAACATCACTTTAAAATAATGGCTTCGTTTGTCATCTCATGCCAGGTGACAGCTCCTTTGAATCCAAGATCTCGAGCCTGTCCCTACACCAGAATTTTTCTGGCAGCCCTGGGTGACAGGCAGAGCGTGTTTCTTCTGCAGTTGCTGCAGTACAGGTACAGGGATAATCTCAGAGTAGGAGGACAGACTGGGAAAGCACTGGAGGAAACTAAAGGAGCTGTCTGAGCAGCAGCTCTAGCTGTGACTAGAAAGCAAGTGTGGCCAGTAGGTAAGTGGGAAGGAGGAACATGTTAATGCATATTTGTGCCTTTCATTTTCCATGCACCATCCCCAAGAATGGTGCCCATTTCCATAGGAAATTTTTTTCAGAGCTCTCTCTGCATCCATCTTATGCTTCAAGGAGATTGTAAAGCCTTTGTTGTAATTTGTGAAAGAGGGATATTGCACAGAGTCTGACAGCATCTGCTTCTTCTGCCATGGCTTGTTCTGTGGCTGTCTTTCACTCACATGCTCTCCCTCCAAAAGCCCACTGGATGCTGGCTCTGGAGGCTGACTTCTGCTGTTGTCTTGGTTGAGGAGCCCTGGGAGTCCATGGCCACTATGGATTGGGGTTACACTGATTGCTTCTGCAGTCCTACATTTCTCTTCATGCCTTCTCAGCTTATGCAGGGCTCTGTTGGAGGGTTTGCTGTGTTTGTCAGAAAAGAAACTGCTTTCTTCTCTTCTGGTTTTCCAGCCATGTGATAAAGCCCCTACAGCTTTAGAGCCTTTAGAACAAGGAGAGGGTAACGAGTCCTCTGTTCACCTGCAGAGAGAGGAGTTGATGCGGTCGTGTAAGACATGGAGAGCCAGAGAGATCAGCTGGAATGGAACCAAATTAAATGCATTTACTCTGCACTGTTCCATTAATGCCAAGTAATTACCACATACAGTGGGATTTTTCTTTTGTTTTGTTTTGTTTCATTTTGGCACAAGAGAATTCTTTTCAAATGTGAGTGCATTAGGCAGTCCTGTCTTCTGGGCTCTTAGGTAAATTATAACAAGCCTTTCCTATTCCCATATGTTCTTCTTCCTTCCCCCTGGCATTTGAAAGGCTGGCAATACAAAGATGGGAAATGCAAATGCAGAGAGGAAGTCTCTTTCCCAGTGGCAGGAGTGCTGGTTCTGCCACTCTGGTGCAAACTCCTGGCCTGACTCCTATCCCCAGGATGCTGCCTTGGCAAATTGAAAGTGGCCCAAAGATGGCTATGAGAGAAATGCTCCAGCTAGAGGAAAATTTTCACTGGGCATATCATTCTCTTGTGGTTGAATGTGCAAGTACTGCTTGATCCCACTGGTACTCAAATCTCTGAAAGAAGTGCTGCCAAAATATAAAATCTGTGCTCAGGCTGCCATGAAATTCCTAGGGTAACCATCCATACTTGGGCCTAGAGACTGTCTTGAAAAAGGGATGGAGAAGGGTCAGAGAGACACAAAACTTCTGTATCAAAACTGTTCTTGTATTTTGGGGACCAGGCAGCCATAAATGTAATAATTCTCCTCTCTGCTCAGTGAAGTGATGATTTCTGTAGTGAAGAGCTGATTAGTTTTCTTGCTTTTATTTTGATGAGTATCTGGAGGAAAAGAAAAGAAACATATTAAGGTCTGTTGCTACTGCAGTTTTACATTCACACATACTGTCCCAGTCCCACAAAATCCCCAGATCCCAACTTAGGCTTTCAAAGTGCTCACTGGGAGCTGTGTCAGCACCTCTGCCTAAAGACCTCCATCAGACTGATCATTTGTGGAAAAACATTGTGCAGCATAGTGAGGTGAAGCTTACTCATGTTTGGAATGTGGATGGTGGTACCCACTTTTTCCTCTCTTTCTTGCCTTGACTCTGAAAAAACCCCATAATGTATGTGCCAGCTTACAGGAACCTCATTTCCCCACTTGATTCTCCCTAAAAACCCAGGCCTAAAGCTGTATTGTGGATCCCAGCTTATGGGAAGACAGGGTGACATGGGGAGAAGACTCCATGATTGAATGCTGTCCCGATTTTCAAATGTGTTGTCCCTTCCCTTTCACTTCCTCTTAGTGGTCTGGAAGTGGGTCTAGTTCAAGATTCTCATAGAATGTGCTCCAGCTGGGGCCTGTGGCAGATCTGCCAAGGCTAGAAGCTTTCAGCCATGGAAAGGGAATATTTTGTATTTGCTTTAGCTGCACCATGTTCCTGAAATAAGATATTTTGTTTTGAATGTACATCCAGGCTTATGGACATCCTGTGCTTAGGTTGTGCTCCACCTTGGTCATTCCTGCTCTCTAAATGAGCCACACAATTAGAGGGTAAGCAAAGGATTCAATTTTTAGGCACAAAAGTCACATGTCAGCAGTATGCCTGCTATAGATGTATATATGAATCATACCATATCATGCAGTGCACAAGCAGTGGAACAGGCACAGGCAGCAGCACCCTCACCTTCAGTATCATGTATCTGTGCTGCAGTCAGCCTGGAGCAATTGTCAAGACTGAAAGACAGTTATAGCTGCTGGAAAACTCTGCACAGCAGAAGGACACACACTCAGCTTGAGCTGTGGGAAAGTTTCTTGTTTCATAGCATCAAACAAGCAGCACTCACTTTACAGAGGCTGTTTGTTACCTGTCCCTGAGCACTGGTCATCAGACAGGGGAGCTGCAGCACGCCTCCCCAGCTGGATTAGGTCTTCTCATTAATGAAAGCAGTTGTAAGATGAGAACTGTCCAGGATGTCTGCTGGAGGAAGGATGAAATCACACACTACTGTCTCATTAGCATCCAGCTTTCCTCACTTGCCTTACAACCGTGGGCTCTTCACTTTATTTCACTGCTGGAACTGAAGTATGTTAAACTTTGGCAGGTGTTGATGATCTTGCCTTTGTCTGGGACTGCTGTCCTTGATTATGACATTCAGGGGTTCTTTTCCTAGCCATTAACTAGTCATTCACTGACTTTGGAACCTTTCCTTGTCACTCATCTCCTGCACTTTTTTGTCAATTAGTTATGACTATCTTTATCTATCTATTATAGAGCTAATAAGTCTTCTGTCTCTGTTATCTCAAACTTTGAATGAGATTTCTCATTTCTATGAGAAATACAGATTGGATAAAGCATCTTTTGCATTTTCAGATGAAAATGTGCACAAATCTGAATCATGATTATTATCCACAAGCTTGTTGTCTCATTGATAACAAGACCATTTTAACACGTAGGGTTCATCATACTTATGGAAGATTTGAGGCTGAATTTTAAAAACAAGAAAGAACAAATCATAGGTCTCAGTGAGGTGAATGACCAGTAGCTGCTTTGAATGTGTGCTGTTTTGATGGGAGTCTCCTTTGGAAATAGGTACAGTCCCCAGGTATCTTATTACCGTGTGCTCTGATTTTACATAGAATTTGCCTGCATTATTTACAAGCTGTCTCTAAACAATCATTCCTCATCTCTTCAAATCAGAGGATCTAATTTCCAAGACCTTGTCATGCTGCTGATGTTGCTCTGAGAGGGAAGAGACTGCCCACCTTTACGTTTTTGTAGGGGTAGAATTACACTTGCATGCATGAGGAGTGTTAGAGGAATGCTTTAAAAAGTGAAGAGGAAATGGCACAAAGATATGCCTGGCTTCTATGATTGGTGACACTTGACTGTTCTGACACCTGATTCTTTTGTTGAGTTCACTTTCTGGTCAGAGTAACTGCTTTTAGTTGTAAGTTTTTGCAAGTGAATGTTGTTTGCCTGACACTCAGTGTTGTTGGATGTCCATTTCTCACAGGTTTGTGTTCTGCCTGTCCATGGAAGCTGGCAGTCCTGCCTGTTTGGGTGCTGCTATTTAGACCTTTTATTATCAGAGTAATTTTGCCTACTCATAAGCAAGACCAAGAAAAGGGTCTTTTCTTTCGTCTGCCTAAAGTGCTTCTCTCATCTCTCTGACTTTCCAAGAGCTGCAAATAAAAAGGGGGAAAAAAGCACATTAATCTCAAATTTTATACAAGATTTTTGGCTTTGGATATAAAATCAAATTAATGTTATAGTTGTACAGAATCACCTGAGTACTTAGAAGCAGGTATGGGTGCACAGTGGTTTTGGCTGTGAGCAGTGGAAATTAATAAATTTGTCAATATTTTATTTGGAGCAGGAGTTGGCATCATGGAGGCCATAGCTGCCTGGCTCTTAGCATGTTGACAAATAATAAGAGAATCAAGCTTTGATGGCAAGGAGGGAATCCTCTATCTCCTTCCCACTGCTGACATCCTCAGTTAAAAGCACTGCTGAGTTGAAGGGATTTCTCCATCAGAGCTAATTACCCAAAATTATTTCAAAGTCTTATGCCTGTGTAAACAACTCCTAATAGGAGCTTTTTGCAGTAGCATTTACGTCAAGAAGGTTTTTTCTCTGGATATCACTTCTTTTATTTCCTGTTGCTGACAGAATATATTGATGGTGTTGCCTCCTACCTTAAGAAGCTGTCATATAATAGAGAATACCAGCCCTAAATCCAAGCTGAAATTCTCCTCCTGCCATTTCCCTCAGTTTCTCCCTCATGTTTTGTTGGTATCACTGGAAGTTGAAGATGTTCCTTTCCTGTCAGGAGACTGCAGACCTTGCATTCATCAGGAGTGGGCATCTAGGATGTGGTCTAGAATACTGCAAGGATTGCATCTTGGATATGTGTGTTCTCCTGCCTGGGACTGGAAAACAAATTAAAATAATTAAAGTAAAACAGGTTGGATGCTATTCTGGATAAAGAACAAGTTTTGTAGTGGGAAAGCTGTTATGGATAACTTAATTTACATTTTGACTCTTTCTTTACAGCCACAGGGACTTAAAACCAGAAAACCTACTGCTGGATGAAAAGAACAACATCCGGATAGCAGATTTCGGGATGGCATCGCTGCAGGTTGGGGACAGCTTGTTAGAAACCAGTTGTGGGTGAGTGTCTCAAAGCATATTACAAAAATGAGTGACAGATTCCAGACAGTTGTCTATAGTAAGGGTTTCAGTAAAGACCTGCAGACCTACACACTGCACTGGTGTTTCCCAGCAAGACAATCAATTTATGACACACTAAGTGTATAAGAAAGCAAAAAAAAAGGGGGTTAAGTGCTTTACAGTGAAAAGCAGGCCACTGCAGGTGTCACATACAGATAGCAAAATCAAGGCTTTCAGGTTTGGATTCATCTGCATATGCTGGTGTGTTTGCATTCACTGCCCATATAATTTTTGGGAACTGAAAGCAGTGGTTGACTGTTTTAAGAAGAGGCTTTGAAAAAACATTAAGGAGTGGAAAAATGTTCTTAAATGGAATTTGCATGTCCTGTGTGGGTTGTCTGCTTGTGTGTGCAGCTGTTCATGTTCATGCTCAACACTGCTTCTGTCAGCTCCCATGCAGGAGAGACAGGGAGGAAGCAGAGTTCATTGTAATGACAGGCAGGGCGTGAATGCAGGTACAAAGGAGCCTGCCTGGAGAAATATTGCAGGGCCAGTCTAAAGACATTTCCATGGGAATTCAGTTATCTTTGGGCACCTCTGACCATGCTTCCTGCCATGGTGACTGTGCAGGGGCTGTGGCACTGAGCTGTAGCAAGGGCAGCAGCTGCATCAAGCTGCTGCAGCCTGGCACCACTACACCAGCTTTTAGCTCTGTGTTAATTTGTTTTAACAGCAAGCACAGAAACCAGACAGTTCCAGCACATTTCCACTTCATCCCATGCAGACCAACTTTTCGTGGCCATTGGTAGTGTGATTCTGATAACTTCAGCCCAGGCCCATCCTCAGTTGGTTACAGTTCATGTTTTTTTCAGTGTCTTCTCTGGGCCAGAGCAGTTCAGGGTAGACATGGAGCCATCATGGTTCTCTTTAAAGACCAGCCACTGCCTCTCAGTCCCAGATTCTGCTTTCCAAGTCATGAATAATGGATAGCAAAAGTATTTGAAGTTCATGATATGATAGAATGCTGGTTGGTGAGTAAACTGGGACCCACTGATTCTCTCCTGTCTGTGTCAAGACTGAGGTCTTAGCAGCACAGATGAAAAGCAAGGAGCTGTGATGCCAAAGTGAACTACAACACCCTGCACTTGGGTAGGGAGACATTCAGTATCATCAATACAGGCTGAGGGATGAAAGGATTCAGAGAAGGCTGTTGAGAAAGGCTTGGGGGATACTGGTGGATGAAAGGCTGGATGTGACCCATCAATGTGCACTTGCAGCCCAGAAAGCCAAATGTGTCCTGGGCTGCATCCAAAGCAGAGTGGCCAGCAGGGAGAGGGAGGAGATGCTGCCCCTCTGCTCTGCTCTGGTGAGACCTGCACTGCATCCAGCTTTGGAGGATCATAGCATAAGAAGGATATGAACCTGTTGGAGTGGGCCCAGAGGAGGCCATGAAGGTGGTTGGAGGACTGTAGCATCTTCCCTATGAGGACAGACTGATAGAGTTGGGGTTATTCAGTCTGGAGAGAGAACACTCCAGGAGACTTTACTGCAAACTTTCAGTACTGAAAGGAGGGACTATAAAAAAGATGAGGACAGACGTGTTAGCAGATCCTGCTGTGGTGGGACATGGGATAATTGTTTTAAACTAAAAAGGGGTCAATATGGATTAGATACAGAGAAGAAGTTTTTTACATTGAGGATGGTAAAACACTGAACAGGTTTCCCAGAGAGATAGTAGATTTCCCATTCCTGGAAACGTTCAAGGTCTGGTTGGATGGCACTCCGAGAAACAATCTAGTTGAATATATCTCTGCTCATTGCAGGGGCACTGGACTAGTTCAGTTTTAAAGATTTCTTCCAGTCCAAACCATTCTGTGATTCTGCCCATCTGTTGCTGGCAGCTTCTTTCAAACTTACCCTCTAGATCAGGAAATGCAGTTCTCCCCACAGTTGCCACAAAGCCTCTATACTGTCTAGGGAAAATTGTTTCCCTTCCTTCCTTGAGGAAGAATAAAAACCAACCCAGCATCAATTGCCTTGTAGGATATTTCGAACTCCTCGGGAACCTCTCAGTAGGGTTCCTGTTCTTGTTAGCACTGAGCTCTGTTATCCAGATCTGGAGTCTCAAAGGGAGGCTTCTTTCCCATAAGCTGTGCTGGAATTCAAACCTCCATACTTCAAGCAGATCCAGCCCCCACATTGTGGCCTTAAAATGCACTAATAAAGAAATCAATGGAACGGAAGAGATGTGTCTGTAATAAACAGAACACAGCAGCAACGCTATGATCTCCTGCCTTGCAGATGCATTTTAAGTGTGTTGCCAATCACTAGGCCTCCATGTGAGCTATTACACCACTTCATTAATTCTCCTGGCATGCAGCCCAGCATGGCTGATACTGGTGTCTTGTGATCTCTCTGGTTTGGGGGGTGAAGGAAGGAAGGAAGGAATATATAACAATATGCCACACTGTTCACAGAGGAAGGTAATCCAGTTATGACTCCCTTTCCCTTGGAGCACACACAGTAACCAAGCTCAGAGCTTTTCAAGGCAACAGTTTTACCTACCCATGTAGTTGGCACTTTGAGCCAGCATGAAAAGGAACAAAGCAGAGTGAATCATGGCTGAGATATTGAGCTATAATGAGATGCTCCTCTGTGCACCCATAAGTTAATTTTGAGAATGGCTTTATCCGTACTGTGAACACTGATAATGAGATGAAACTGTAACATTTCCATTGACAGTCATGCAGGGAGTCTCCAGGTATTTCTGTCAGTCAGAGTGGGAGGCTCAGATGGGGTTGAGCTGTGTGATACAGCTAACTTTGTCAGTTCAGCAAAGCGGGGAGACTGCAGTCAAAAATTCTTTGCTATCACAAGTGAACTGCTAAGTTTAGTCCAAAGTTTGGGTAGTCTTTAGGACACTGCAGAGTCTTGGCTGGCCTCATGAAGGATTGCCTCATGTAGCCTGAGGTATGATGTAATTGCATATCTCAGTCACTGTTTTCTGGGAGATACTCCTTAGGCCTGCATGGTGTTCTGTAGCACTGATAGCACTGACAGACTACCTGGAGGACACAATAAAAGTTCAATCCAGATGTGTTTGTGTAGGAGGAGGCAAGGTTCACTTGCAGTTTCACTGACATAATTCATCATTGACAGGCTGCACATTCAGCCTTGACTGTAATGAATACCCATTGCAGAAATGTGTATCGTGCGAGTCCTGCGTATGCGCAGTGCAGAGGAGTAAGCTGGAGTTTTGATAGTGGTTTTAGACCCTTAAGGGGAAGAGGAGCTGTGTGTAGGCTCTGCAGGACTAATTCTCCTTATGGCAGAAATTGCACAGCAAGGAAGTCTTGGAGAGATGGTCCTTGAAATGCCAAAATAACACAGTGAGTCTCTTTGCTCCTTCAGAAGCAGGGAGGGTCTGTCAGCTAACAGCAGACAAGGAAGAGAAAGCTGTGATAGGCTGCTGCTCTATTATCTGACATCTCTTCAGCTCTTCTTCTCTTTAGCCATCCAGGCAGTGGCATGCATGCAGAGACACTGCCCATCTCTTTCACAGTGATTCTTCCTGGCATGCTGCCTTGCAGTGTTTCAGAATGGGAGAGGTTGTCCAATCCATCCTGAATTGTCACTAGGCAAGAAGAGTGAGCCTTTTGGTTAAACCTCAGGTCTGAGACCCAGGTTATCTGAGCTTGATTTCTGTCTCTGCTGCAGGCATTCACGGTGGTCTAGGAGAAGATGCATTGCCCTTCTCTCTTTCAGTTCTCCATCTTAGCAAGTTATTGGTGTATCAGCAGATCTGTGGTGAGCAGATAATTCAGAGGGCAGATACACCTCAGTGTCCAAGCACCCTTTCTGATTTTAATTACATGACATGATGCTGCACATATTGTTTCCTCCTTATAATAAATGTGTACATATATCTAAAACATATGCAAGTATCCTTATGCACCACATCCAGTCATTGTTAGGGCTGCAAATTTAAACTCTTGAAGTTGGAAATGCCAGAATTAGTACTTTTTACCCCATCTCATCAAGAGCTTCCATTTCCAGCACTCCATTCCTGTCTCCCTCGTGATTTGTACCACAGTCTAGCTGACTTCTCCCACTTCTGCTCCATATTTGGCCCCAAATCCCAGATTGTTTTCTCTTTTTTACTAGGTTCCAGCTCTAGTTTCTGTTACCTGATTGTGTGAGTCAGTTGCTGTCAATCCTAGATCTACTTCATTAGTTTTGCCCTCACTTTGTTTTGAAGTTCAGTACCATGTGGTAGCCCCACTCACAGCAGCTCAGAGTTTCAGATAAAAAAACTTAACTCTCTAAAGTGTTACCAATGCAGGTAGGATTTTGATCCTAATGCTCTAGAGAGTTTCTGCCAGGAAATGGAAACTGCAGTTTTCTAGTGAAATGCAATATTCCTTTGATATTTTTAGAGAATGGAAATAAATACTCAGGTTTTCCCTTTGCAGTGGAGGGTACTAGAAATTTTTCTTTCTCTTTTTGTGATATGAAGAAGCATTTACTTAAAATTAGATTTAGATAGTGGAAATGCTTCAGCCCACACACAGCATGCACGCATGCAAATACATGAAACCAGTCTGAGACAGACAAAAAGCAAGGAAAATTGTTGTCAAATTGATAGTAAGTTACAAGGAACTTAAAATGAGGCTTATAAAGGGGAATACCAGACAACCTTATTAATGACCAGCTCACCTATAATACATCACAAAGTATGTTAAAAGAGCTTGGATTCTGCAAAATAAGTCCCTGAGAATTTAAGACGTGCTTTTCTTCAGATTGGCAGTGTAACATTTACTCAGCCTGTGCACATTAGGATATGCCCATTAAGTACGAGCTTGTACAGTTTTTTTTCCAACAAATCTTTGCCTCATTTGATGATTGGATGGTGTGTTTTTGTGAGTAAACAGCTATGCAATGTTTGGGTTTTCCTCATCACTCATTTTATGGATCCATTTATAACCTGCTCACTGCATTCAAGCTTTGCTATGAATGCTAGGTAGCATTTTATCACTGTGTCTTAGGTTTGTAAATATTAATTATACTGTTTTCATGTTATGTTTGCCACATTGATCTAGTTATCTCCATTTTTATGAGGACACAGGAATCTGCAAAATGAAACTCACAATTGTCAACCAGTTTTGAGTGTACAGTTGGATGCCCTTGGGGCCTCAGGATACTTGGTGCTTGCTAACAGTCCTTTACTGGGAGAACACAGTCCTACCAGCTGCAACTGCTGCTCCACATGCTTGCAAATGCTGGAAATCAAACTTGGATGTGAAGTACTGTGATTCTGAAAACTGGGGAACATGCAGCTCATAATTACCTGTGAACATCTCAGTTTAAGACACCTGTTCATTTTCTTTCACAGAAGGATTTTCTGGTAGGGACAGGGAGTTTGATTCTCCCATGTGTCAGTCAGCTGCATGCTTGCAATCTTGCCCTTATTGACACTGAAGTTCCCCCACATTGCTACAGATTTCCCAACTTCAGTCACAAGTAGAAAAGAGGCATTGGGCACAGCAACACATCCACCTAATTTACCTGCAGAGTACAGTGTAACATCTTCAACCTTATTTTTTACCAGTTCTTAACTTTTGGATACCTAATTTGGAAATCTTTGTGCCCTTTTAATACATGAGTCTGGTTTAATTTTTAAAATTGAAACCTCTTAAAGGTTTCATGATTTAAACATTTGAACTGATAATTAATGAACTGATTTGCAAATTCCCCAAAAATGTAATTGCACCCAAGGAGTAAATAGCTGTAAGATGTCTGAGGGCTAGATGCTGAGTATCCAAAGGTAAATGACTGAGCTGAAGCTTTAATGGCAATATAGCACTCAGCCTTAACTACACCTACTATCTTAATTACAGCCTTACCTGCAGCTCCTGCCTTCACTGCAGCCTTAACTACCCACTGCTGCTGGAACCTTTCATTAGTGTCCCCTTGCCTTTCTTTTCTCTGTGATCTGTGGCTGTCGCTTTCTCTACTTGGAATGCCAGTGTCTCCTGAACTCCCTTTATCTATTTTGCTACTCCTCTGGTCTTCCCCTTCATCTCAGCCCTTTGCTGCCCAGCATGGGGGCAAAGCAGAGGCAGCCTTTTGCTCTAGTGGGTAACTCCTGCCTCTGAAAGCCAGCTTGGAGACAATGATTAAGAGAGGGGAGAGGACTCTAGAATTGAGCAACAGCGAAAACAGCCAGATGTGTGAGGATTTCTCAACATCCTATATCAAGGTAACCTCATGCATAATAAAAACACAGGAAAAAAGACTTCTTGTTCCTCCCTCTCTGCAGAAATTCTGCCTCTGTCTATGAGGCCTAAAGGATGGCCCTCAAAGAACCTTTTCTTCTTCCCCAAATAGTACCATCTTAAGGCATGGGACCAAAGGACTGGGCATGGACACTTATCTTTACTGGGGCTTGGGACCCCATCAGGCAGTGTAGCACATGATTTGTCACACTGTAGAGTAGGATCAAAGAGCTTTTCCTTCCTGATCAACCAACCACTTCTCTGGCAAAGAATTGCTGAGTGCTCCCAGATAAGCCATATGTGCCAAATGGATTTGTGTATGTGCAGTGCAGGTCTCTCTTACCTATGTAAAAAAAAACCCTGTAAGTCACAGGCACATCACATCTGATCTGAAGATATGGCCCTGGTTATCTCAGATCTACTGCAGCTAACAATATCTTGATGTGCACAGGTCAAGAAGTACTTTGCTAGTTTCTCCGATGAAATTCAGAAAAGGTACATCAAGGATATATACATTTCTTTCTGAATTCCTGACTTAACTGTCCAGAGCTGTCCTGGATTTCACCATTGCTCTCTTGTCTTATTTCCTCTGGTTTAAATCCCATAGAAATGCTCTAAGGTTCCCTAAGATCCTTAAGAGCATTGTGTCCTGGAGTCACAGCTGTGAATGACCATTCAGAGAGCCCTTCCTGCCCCAGGCAGACTAGCCTTGGAAAATCCACATCACCCTGGAAATAAACACTGCCAACATTGCTGTTTTTTGCAGAGTTACCCGCAGGCAGCAACTGTTTCTTGATCTTGCTGAGCGATATATTTATTTGTTATCAAGGGCAGACTGGGGCTTTTGCTGCACAGAGATGTAGCAGAATGATGAGGAGGTGGCCTAGGGGAAGAGACAGGGAATGTTGCTCTTGACACATCTATGTTGAATAATTAGTGATAAGGACCAAAAAATATTCATGACTCTGTAGAAAGATAAATAGATTTTTGATTAAATTTGAGTTTTGTCTTTACAGCAGTTGAAGTTGCTCTGTGATTGGTAGCATGGAAATGAGTTTTTTATGGATTCTGGCTGGCTGGAGGATCCCTTTTAAAGCTGTTAGCCAAGATAATGCTGCAGATATCTAGCTAGTGTATGCTGGCAAGAATTCAGAATGGCAATGCCAGAAACTTGTGCTCTCTGGGCAGTTGCAATGCAGCTGTTGAATGGTCCAATCAATCCAAAGGATTTATTATAACATTTCTCCACCCAGTCTCTTAGACTTTTGCAAAATTTCAGTGGTGCCTTTTAAGATCTATGGCACATTCCACTGCAGTTCAGCTGACCTCAGGAAGGAAGACACTTTAAGGGCATTTGCTAGCGGGACACATAAATACTTATGTACCTATCCTGAGTTCTTCACAACATTTGAATTCTTCTTTTCAATGATGTTAGCACTGTAAGCTTTCAAGGTGGTTGCAGTGCTCAGCAACCATAGTTAGGAGTTCTGAAATCCTTGTCAGAATCATAATATACAAATAAAAATTCAGGAACACTCTGCAAATTGAGATACTATCTCTTGCAGTGCACCCCAGTGCTATTGCCATCCAAAAAGGCTTGCACTGAAAAAAATTGCTGAAGTGTATAGGGTATCGTGGGATTTGAGAGGTCTGGCTAAAATTTCTAGGTCAGCCACAGGCACCACGTATAGTACACATTTAATGTACTGTGTGTGTTCATGACTCACACAGAGAGACCTTGCAGAACCTAAAATACATGTGAAAGTGAGAAACTCAAACATGCTAAGTGATGGGGAGCTCAACAGGTACTAGAATATATCTGCACTCCTTTTACCCCCCATATATGTTCCAATAAACCTAACGTGACTCAGTTTTTCAGAACATGTTAAAACTGGCCTTTCTTCTGAGATGACTAAACTAAGCAAATACCCTTGATCTATGTAAGTCCTGTACTCTGCCATGTGGGGTTTTTTTCCAAAGTCCAGTTGCATTAGCATGTTCCCTACAGTTCCCACACTGTCCTCCTTCAGTGTTCTGTGTAAGAACAGCACTAGTGAGAGTTGTACTTGTCAGGCCTGGGCTGCAGTCCCACTTGTGGTACTGCTCCTTATTTTGCTTTGTGTGTGCCTTAGGGATGTCCTGTACACTCTACACCACTGTTAGATACAAGAAAAAGATGACATCACTAGTCAAGCATTCTCTCAAAAATAATTTGTCTCCTAAAAGCTTGAAAATTACTGAGTTAGTCTAGTATTGTGACTTTTTGTGGTTTAGACTTGCGTTTTGGAAAGAATGAGTGTGATGCAGCTCTTGGTATGCTACAAAGAGGAAAAATCTCAGGAAACAATGTATTTTGGAAGTTTGGGAATGAGTACATAGCATTAAGCAATTCAGTGTCTCACTCTGGCCGCACTTTCTCTCTTGTGGTGTGAAATCTGCAGTGGCATTGATCTTGCTTTGGTCAGAAGAGTAGACTCATAGTGAGGTTCTGGTCACCTTTTTCAAGCAGGTTAGCTGCATCTTTTAAAAATGTTAAATAATCTTGTCCATGTTTCCATGGCTGTCAGTGAGAGCTACACAGAGAGCCTGGGTAGTCTGTCCTACCCAATAGACACGAGACCATTCTTTCTGGTCTTCCAATGAGCAACTCTAGCAGCTCTCTGGGGGAGGCCCTGGCTTTCATTATGTGTTTTGACTCTTGAACCAAGGTTTTTAAAATGTGCTCTAAGCCACTGCTGAGCAGACAGACTGGTTAGAGTACCTGTGAATAGATTAAGCTGATGGATTCCATTTTTCCTGAAATTTGTGAGGGATCAGCTGCATTTCTCTCTCCTCACAGAAGCTGTGCTGTCAAGGTAGCTGCACTCCCAAGTGTACCCCGAGTTTATTGTCATGCTCTGCCAAAAGCTGTGATACCAAATCAGGGCATTCTGTGCCCATGGGATGATATTTTGCCATAAGATAAGTGTAGTGTGTATGGAAATTGAATTAATGGCCTGTCTCACTGGGCATTAATATAGCATCCTAGCACAAAGCTAACCTCACTGTTCTTCTGGTTTGCTCATTATTTTGTGAGACAGGTATTGCCCAACCATGATTGCATTTGTCACAAGAAACACATGCACAAATGAAGACAGGCTCAGGGACTGCTGGGAGGTGTCAGTATAAACAATAGCATGATTTGCACACGGGTTTCAGACAGTTTGCATCCCTTTTACTTGTCAAGTTACTTTAATGAAGGCTATAAAATAAATAGCCATGGCTATAATCTTCAGGAATTAAAATTATTACCTGGCAAGTTGAAGTAATTAACTCTTCTCAGCCAGGAATCAAACAAGAGATATATGGGTAGAAGGATGTGAAAAGAATATATTAACTCACCAGGTAATGGTGCTACTGTCCATCCTTTTTTTGTTTTTTTAAAGCAAAAAAAAAAGGCATACTGCAATCATGTATTGGCAGCCTTTGTGACCACTGGTGTAAATGAGAGTCATCTTAGCAGAAGAGATACCAGACATGGTTTAAGGATACATCTGTCTTTTTTCCTATAAAAGGCTTTGCAGTGTGGGTTTCTTTTTAATTAGATACAAGGCCAAGTTAAAGAGTGGGATTAGAGAGCTGGAATTCTATACTCACAGAATATGCCTCATCTTCCCTTCATTCCTTGCTTTGAAGAAATTCATAGCAGGGCCATAGAGTTCTAAATTATGCTGATTCTTGACCAGTTTCTCAGCTTGTTAGAAATGTGTTCTTATTGAGGTAAGGAAAAATGTGCTGGTTTCCACACTTGTATTCTGTATAAGCAAGTCTATCATCATTCTGCTAAACAAAATGGAAATGCACATAACCATAAATACCAGGCTGTTACATGCTCATTTGACTATATTTTGTCTTTCAGATCACCACATTATGCTTGTCCTGAAGTCATCCGGGTAAGTTGGTTAATATTAGTGTACATAAATACCTTTTTTGAAGTGTCCCTCATTGCAAGTACACAGGCAGATCCTCTGTACAAGAAATCTACTCAATGCAGAGGGAAAGAAAAGGACACTAGGAACCTAAAGAGAGTTTTGTGTTTGGCTCAGCCCTGAATCAAACCACATTGGGAAATAATTGTGTGTTATTCTCACAGTACCCTTTGCACCATGTGATCAGACACAATTACAGGAGCCTGGCTTAATTTGATCTTTTGACCCAAGGGATGTTGTCCCCTCAGCTTTCCTGTCTCGCATGTAGCTGTCATCTCAGTAGAAGAGCTGGGGTTGACAGTCAGTGATGTCGATTTCCACCAAACAATATTCTTCCCCTCTGCTTTCCCTTTGTCCTCTGAAAATAAGTATCCAAGATTTCAGTGCCCAAGATTGCCCTCTTCCAAAGCATGTCTCTACTGTAAAGTCAAGCAGGAAGCCCTCAGGAGAGACTGTCCAGACAACACTATCAGTTTGCAAATAACATGGCTGGTGACAAGCTCCCTCAAGAACCAGGGAAGAGAAACACACCTTCTTGATGTCCTTAATGCACCTGTTACTCTGTTTAAATGCCAGATCTGATAATTTGTGAGTTGTCAGCCCTGCTCTCACTTCTGAGCCTTTCCTCACAGATCCCAGATAAGGCTGCAAGCTGATATTTACAAAAATTCAATTAACCAGCTGTGTAGTTGCTTCCTCCTAGTTGGGAATGCCACCTTGGGAAGCAGGTAGCTGGATTGAAACGTGGGGTTTCCCATTCTCCCCTCTCTCCTTCTTCAAGCATAATTAATTCGTTTACTAGTGATCGGTCTTTTGAACCTCTGTGTCATTGCTGCGCAGGGAGAAAAATACGATGGGAGGAAAGCAGACGTCTGGAGCTGTGGAGTCATTTTGTTTGCGTTGCTAGTGGTGAGTCATCTTCCTTGCACTAGCCTTTAAAAAGAAAAGAAAAATCTGAAAGTGCTGCTGAATTTAATGGCAATTCTATTGACATCATGTACGGATGGGTTTTTTTAGCCCTCTATTTTTGTATCTCTCAGCGGCATCCTTTCCTCTTATTTCTACATCAGCCCCAAAGGAAAAGCATGAGGAATATTTCATTGCTTCTTTGAAACTCTGCTGCCCTGCACAGGAGAGCAGAGACAGGCATCAAAAACTTGCCTCCATAAATGTTCTTTGCTGTGTTGTGATATTGCACCACGTTTTTTGATGGATAAGGATGCGTAGGGTTACAGCTCCAGGATACAGAGAGTGTCAAACAAGTTGTCCTTCATGGGATCAAAATATGGCTGGGTTTGGGATGTGTTCACTTTTTTCTGCTTATATATATATGTGCTTCAGCAGGTATATGCATACATTAACTGCAGTCTTTTTTCCAGAGAAGATTTGAGAACCTCGTCTTTGTTTCATGCAAGCAGTGAGCTACATTTTAATTTGGTGCACATGGGAATATAAAACTGAGCCAGTAGTACAAAGTTTAAATTAGTTTCCATCTGGCTCAGTAATACTTTAAGTGTTCAAAATGTGGTATCTTCTAACTTATCCTTCTTTTGATCAGAGTTTCAATTCTCCGTGGAATTTATCCTGAAATTAAGTTCTATTATAACCCTCCTAAACATCCAGCAACTGAGTGTCCAGCTGAAGGCAGATAGGCTTGGCATTTTTTATCAGTTTCCATAGTATAATGTAGGAAAATAAAGCTTATATTAATACAAGCATATACCACATGAAGGTAAAATACTCTACATGAATATAGGTTTTTGTGTGCATGTTAAGTGGTTTTTAGCTGTAATAGTTCAGCTGGTCATCTATAATTATAAAAACAACAAACCTGAAGTAAAATTTTGATATAATGTACATTTATCAGTAAACCTTATTTCTTCACTTAAATGTTTTATTTTGAAAAAAGTATTTGTGCAGTTTTAAATGAGATAAATTCTGCATGTTCTTTTTGTTTAAAATACTTAAAAATTTTAGAGGATTTTTGTATCAAAAGATATGCTGATTCCTTTCTAATAGCTCAAATCAAAATACCTTGAAGTAATCTCAGTATGATGCTTTAATTTCTTTTAACCAAACTTACTTATTTTTTCTTTTTAGTCATTACAACTCACTGACATTTTTGACATTTTTGAAGTTTTGATTTTTTATCTTGATGTTGCATTGGAAGAATTTTAACTGTCACACTAGATGGCACCTGGTCATCTCTCACTGAGCAGTTTCTTTCATAGTTGATAAAATAGAAGTGCATAATGAGCTCTTAATATAACTTCTTGAATTTGTAAGAACAGAAGAGAGAATCTGTCAAGATGGTTAGGATTTCTAGGAGCAGGCTTTTCATTTTCAGGGGGATTCTCTGTCAAGCTTTGGTGTCTGTTGCTTCATCTTCATCTGTTCCTACACACACATGAGCCTGAAAAATGATTGAAACAAGTCTATTATTGATGGAGAGTGCAGAGCTCGCCAGTTAATTATGTCAGGATGAACCCTGCAAAAGCTATCAAGATATGATAGCAGATGGTAGTAATGAAAGAGATGTAGTTGTTACCTTCAGGAAATGCCGTCCAACATCCTTTTGGACTTCATCAGGGCTTAAACTGTGTTAGCCAAAGTACTGAGCTATCAGAATTAATTTTCCTTTAAGTCTGGAATGGGTAGGAAAAGCACAGGTAACTCAGGAGGTTGGTTACAGAAGGCAGGGAGAGGCTCTGCCTTCAAGGCCACTAGAATGAGCCAACTCCAGTCAGCAGTGCCCAGTTGTGGCTGCCATCAGGTGGCTTCCTGAGGCTGCTGGAAATGGAGCTGTTGTTCTTCCTGAACCATTGACGCAGGATTGCTTATACAGATGCACCACTCACTGTAGTAAGAGCAGTGCCAGAGCTGACAACTTAAAGCTTCATTATCACAGCAGCTGACAGCTTGCAGCTTCCCACAGATCATCCTGGAAATCAAGGAAGCTCGGCACCTACTAGAATTAGGCAGTGAAAGAAGGAAGTGAGAATATCCAGGAAGGTGCAGACTTGCTATAAAAGGGTATCAGCTTCAGTCGGTAGAGTTATCCTAAAGATTTCAACTTCTCTTTTTCCTTTTTGTCCTTGCAGCAAGGATAGGTCTTTTACTGCTTTTTGTGGCAGGCTGATGATCTATTCAAAATGTAGTTTCAGCTGAAAAAACTTCAAGCCATTCATGTAAGTGAGCTACAGTAGGGAAGCAATAGGAACTGATGACCTGACCACAGCATGGGAACTGGATGGAGTATATTAAACAGGTTGAATGTCTGCTGCTTCCAAAGGCTGATGTTGGTTGGGGTTTCTTTCAGCTGTGTCATTTCAGTGCTCTATCAGAAAGAGCATGTTCTTTACTGCAAGTCTCTCAAAAGCTGTTCACCTCCTTTTCAGTGTCTGCAATAAATGTGTCTCAGGAAGATTAAAAATAAGGAGACGGTAAACATTGCTTCTGTGAAAGTATGCCCAGGAGGAATATCAGCAGATCAAAAGCTTGAGCTGAATCTAAGTGAATTCGTGCATCTTTGGTGAATTTGCCTGGAAAGACAATTTCATATTTTGTATTTTACTTTATACTGGTAGTAATTTTCTAATTAAAGGTCTAACAAGAAATAAACAATGTCCTCAGTTTTGTTTTCTATCTTAGAGGAAATGCAGCAGCACTAAGAAATTATTACTTTTCAACGGATAAAAAGTTTTTTTCACTCATTATAGTAATTCATTATAATCTGACTTCTTCTTTTCGATTCTCTTACTGTGTTTATCCTGCCTTTTCTCCTTTGGCCCTCTCCAGTTCTCTCCCATTGACTGCTCTGTCCCACCCCTGCAGGGTGCCCTGCCTTTCGATGACGACAACTTGCGGCAACTGCTGGAGAAGGTGAAGCGTGGGGTGTTCCACATGCCCCATTTTATCCCTCCCGACTGTCAGAACCTTTTGCGGGGGATGATTGAAGTGGATGCCTCGAAACGTCTCACGGTAAGGAGGCATCGTGAGCAAGGCTTCATTTCTTACCTTGTTGCAGGAGTGGTCGAGCAGCTAAGGTCACTTAGTGATGTAGTGGCGTTCCTGTGTGTTTCCTCCTCAGAAGAGAAGGAGTAGAGTTGGTTGGAGTCGTTGGGAAAGAATTAGTTACCATGTCTTTTGAGTACTGAGGACAGATTGCCTTTGTGGTTTTTGTGTAGCCTCATGATTCCCTTTCATGTGTAACACTGGGAATTTAGGAGAAATCCCTCACAGCTATTCACACGACTACTGGCCCATTCACTCGTTCTGGAGTCCACCTGAGTTGTCTGATACAGCAGTTTGCTGGAAGCATGATGCAAGTGTTTGAAGGTCACAGGTGTTAGCACTGGTATTTGAAGCTTTACCATTATACAGTGTGATTTTCTTACATTTCTGACAGAAGTGTTGGCTTCTCACTTCACATAAACTGCATTGTAGTCTATCCTGCATTTGCTCTGGATTGTCCTCTAGCAACCTTCAGAGCAAGTGTCTGCCTGTCTGCTGTTTCATCCTGTGCCCTGTGGTCCTGAGCACTCTTAGTCCCAGTGTTGAGCTCCCATCACTACAACAGAGACCCTGCAAGGGTGAGGACTGTGTAGTGATTGTATCCTATTCTAACACCTTGTTAATGTTTTAGTGAACTAAAAAACATCGGCAATTAAAATAATTTTGGAAAGTAAGATTGCTTGCTTGTCAGTGGAGGCGTGTGCCTTTATGGGTACATTGCCCTTGTAAATCCTATTGTCAGGCCATGGTGATGATTTTATACAGATTTACTAAGCTCACAGATTCTGAGTGGGAGTATGTATAAAGAAATGTAAATTTAAAACTCCTCCTGGTTCTTCAGTCTGCTAAATATTTATAAATAAACTCTCAGATCACTGGTTGGCCTCTGCTGAGATTGGTAACAACAGCATCAATCTGTGCCAGCTGTGACAGTGCTTTTGAGACGCAGGCATCTCTCTGCTAAGAAGTTAACTGAAACTCCCTTCACAACTCTTTACAATATTACCTGACAGATGGGTTTTTCTTTCATTCATTGCCAATCCAGGTCATGCTCTATTTGGTGGCATAGGGGAAAATCTCTTCATGTTATTTCTAGTATCCCTGCTTTTGCAAACCAGTACCCATCATATTTTGCAGTAAATAAATAGCACTGATGGAGAAGAAAAATATTAGGCACTTTAAAAGACCTTTTTAAAACTGATTTTTTAAAGTAAGAGATAACATTTTCACAGGTATGTTCATGGAAAAAACACTGTCCAGGTTAGGGCAATAACCTGAGACCTGAGACAGCTGCTCTTCACGGCCAAGAAAGTCACCAAGTCCCTCTCAAGTTTAGCTTCCTTTCCATTATGTAAACGTACCAGCTTCTCTGTTGTTTTGTTGGGATTATTTTTTCTCAAATATAATAGTGCCAATGGTCTAAGTATGTTAGGGAGCAGATCATCAAGTGTTAGATCCTTCTTCAAATTTTTCTGGGTTTTTCCACAGGGCAGAGACTGGCCCTAAATGTTTAGAGTTGTGCAATACAACATAGTTGTGCAGTACATGCATAGGAGAGAAAGCAGTTGAGGTAATTCAAGGTCTCAGTGTGACACCTATCCCTCTCCCTTTCTTGATCAAAATTAACCTTTTACTTCCTTAGGGAGGGAAAAACAAAAAAAAACAGATAAGGTAGTTATTGGCAAGCACTAACCATTGAATTATGAATAAGGATTTGAAATAATACATATTAAAGAGTTGGGGGAGAAAAGGGATGGCTCTTGGTTATTAGCTGCAGTCTTACTTTCATTATTTGAGGGTCTCTGGGTTTGCTGTCCCTGCTGCTGTCACACTCCTGTGCTGTTAGTGAGCTGTTTGCTTTGATTGCCAGGCAGAAGGGAGCTCTTTGTTTACTGCACAGGATCTGGGAATATAGAGTTCATTCTGAGGAGAGAGCTGAATTCTATTTTAGCTGTGTCCTGTGAAAAAGGATATAAATATGGGTTTATTTGGAAGTCTCTATTCCTAGAAAATATCTCACTTGAATCAATTTGATATTTATACAAAGATGTGAGCAAAATTGCAGCTTGGGTACAATAAGTACAGATGTAGCTGTTACCATTACTGATCATTTGCTCAATACCTCACTAGTGAATTCAGCAGAAAAATATAGTGAAATGTAAGGTCACTAGAATTTTTTTCTTTCATTTTTCACTTCCCCTCTCTGCTTTGTTCCTCTTTTTTTGATTTGTATCTCTTTTCATCCAACTGCATTTCCCTCCCTGCAGTAATTGCCATTTCACAGCACACCCACACCTTCCCCAGTCCATCTGTTAAAATGATCAACAAAAACAGAACCAGCACTCACGTTTAACTGTCATCATTCCCTTCAGTGGTGGAGCTTGAGAAGATTAATGGTGGGGAGGGTACTCAGAATTATTGTTGCTGGCCCTTTCCAGCCTTAAGAACCAGGAATTACCTTTCTTTGTATGATTCATATGTGGGAACAAGACTTTATTATGTCTTTGTGGAATATTGTTCACACTCGCTGTGTGTTGCATAGCCTCAAATGCAGTTTGACATCCTTGACCACTCTCATTTACTGGGCCTGTTTTACTAAACGTGCTGTAAAATAAAAGAATTTTTGCTTTTCTTTCATTAAACATAAACATAAACTTTTCATTAAAAGTTGATGCTAGCTCCTGGTGGTGGCTTTTCTGACCACCTATATTTATGAAAGGTGAAATCAAACAAAGAATGAGTCCTGAGATGTTCAGCATCTGAAAGATTCTGTCTGAATAGTATGGCCTAAAAGAGCTTCAGTTAATGTACACAGATGATGTCTAAGAAAGGTTGTACTGGTCATCTGCATATTCTTTAGAGGTAGTTATAATTACTAGGGAGGAGGATTATTTAAGCTAAAGGAAGTAACAGGCACAAAAACAAATGTATGTCAAATGGCCTTACAGGAAAGTAGGCTAGAAACTAGAAGAATTGTAGGTATATCAGTGGGATTCTGGGACAGCCTTCTAGTAGGAATAGTGTCAGGAGGGAGAAGTGAAATAGTAATAAAGTTTGAGAAGGCTTATGGGAGGTGTGCTCTGGGTGCCTAAAGTACTGCAGGATGAGGTTTATTTTAGTTATGTGCTCTTCAAACGATTCAGCATTGCTACATCAGAGATTTACAGCTCCTGTGATAGAAAGCAGTTGCTTTCTCAGCCAATATTTTCTTCTCCAGAAAGACAAAGGCAAAGGGCAGAAGTACTTTTCTTTTAAAGATGGATGAGCACTATTGAAACTTTGTTTCTAGAGCAAGGGGGATCAGAGCAGATACTGCAGAATAAGCTATTCCAATAAATCTGTTACTGTTCTAGTGTTAACATTTTATACTAGAGTAGCATGACTTGTCTTCCATGTTGGGTGTCCACATAGGTGGAAATACCTATCACTGAATATTACCTAAAAATTCCTTGAATTACACATATTTTCAGAATCTCATCTCTGCTTTCTGATTTTGTTTTTTCTTGGATGTGATGAATGCTAATGTTGACCTGCAGAATCTAAAGAATGTTGCAAAAATGAAGGAGGGAAATCTCACCTGATTAATTTCTGTAAAAGGTCTTATGGTAAGGTGTCTATTCCATCATTTAAATTTTCTGAATTTATGACCTGTAGAATTGAGGTAATTGTCCAGTTGATGTGCTTAGGCTGCCAAGGGCCTTTTCATGCCCTGTGCACGTAGGACAGTGATACTTGGCCTTGTCAAGGTCCCTGGAGGCTGCTTTAGTACAGCTGTACTGCTGAAATGGGTCATGGTTTTTCCAGTGCTGTTTGCACTGCCAGCCTAAGCCCTGTGGCCAGGAAAAGCCTGTGTCTTAATGTGACACAGTAGGTTTAAAGCTCAGACTAGGGAATCTCCTGGATGAGGAAGATTCATTTCAGGTGTGGGTGCACAGATGGGTTTGAGGCTGTTTGTTTTCTGGACAGGGAAGTTTGAAATTTGACACGAGTTCAAGCCCAGAAGCCCTCATCTAGATCCACAGACTTTGAGAAAGTTTTTCTTCAGGTCAGAACTTTTGAGCTTGGCAACCACTCTGCTGAGATCAGTGCCGAGGATGTAGACAGAGCTGTCTTGTTTTCCATCTGCCTGTCTATCTCCATCTGTTGTTCCCTGCCTTAGAATTCAGACGTAAGCTCTTTGTGGGAGGAGACCTCTTTTTCTGATGGGCTTGTGCAGCTCTTTATCACAGTGAGTCTCTCATCTGTGAGAGAGGCTCCTCCAATGCTCCTTCAGTGTACAAGTTTAATATTTGGAAGTATTTTTATGTAAAACCATGATAAAGGAATTAATCCTCTGTCTCCTTCCATTACAGCATCTTAGCCTGCAGAAATCTCTCTGACTGTGCATGTGCACTGGGTCTGAGCATGTTTTGTTGTTTCAGAGATGATGTCATGAGACAGTTGCCTGCAGTGACTAGGAGACATTAGGAAGCAGCATTTTTACAATTCCATAAAATGGTATTAAACTTGGCAAACTCATGTGCAAACAGCAAGAAAAACCCTCTGGGAAGGGTTGTTAAATTCCTTCATCACTTAAATGCATTTAAACATTGTGTTTAAATGAAGGCAGGAGTGAGATTAGCTCCCACTGTGTATCTCCCTCCCCTGCACTGCACAGTAGAAAGCATACAGACTTCTCCTTGTCAAAACCAATCGCCCTCCCATAACCCTCCTGTCACTTTAATGCAGACAAAAAGCAACAAAGCATTAATTAATTACCTTTATAACAGTAGTGAAGATGTTGGCAGCAGCAAGCACACTTCTAATAACATTTCAATGCAATTGCATTTGAATCAGCATAGGATTTGTAGAATACTTTTCATATCTGGAATATCCCAGCATATTTCACAGCAATGGTTTTGGTGTGGATTGATTGTGTATGTAAACAGTAGCCATGAGAGCTGTCATACATCTTCAAATGTGTATCTAGGTGCAATGGGGCTTCTCTTTCAGAAAAATGCTGTGTGTTCATTAGTTTGAAGGAGGTTGATCAGCAGAGATGGGCAGAAGGCATATGACATCTTCTCTGAAGGAGCCCAGAGGTTCTGTGACTAAGACATGAACTGGTGACCTTCTTTTCTTTCCCCTCTCTAACTCAGAAAGTGAAGTGCTGTTGTCTGCTTTGCCATGGCATTTTTGCATATCACAGTCACACAAGAGCACAGTGTCCCATGGAGACAGGAAATGCAGCAGGAGAAGCACGCATGAAAGAGGCTTGGACATTGCATAGCTGTATCATCTGCATCTTGTCTGAAACCATTAATCTCTCTAACCCTCCATGTGGTGTATGGGAAATAATGAGTAGATGTAGTTTTACCAGCACAGGGGGCACAGTCCACCCCTTATCAGATCCTCACAGAACTCTACATCTATTAAGGAACAATTCTAAAATCCTGCCCCATGGAAGCCTCTCCTTATGTTCTGTGGTTGTACCTCAGCTTGCACAGAGCCAGAAGAGGGCTGTGTCTCCAGGCTGTTGGGGGACCTCCCAAATCATATTTTTATCTCAGTGGGAGATGGCATTGTGTCAGGAATACTCCAGCTTACTCTTAATAGTGCAGGGGTTAGAGGACTTCCTAATGCAGGGGAATTGTGATGAAGGGGAATTACTGTGGAGGGCTGAGGCCACAGGTAGAAGCTTTGCAAGTCTGCCTGGGCCAGTGGGTGTATGTGCTGGGGGCCTTGGTGCTGGTTAGAAGACAGATAATGTGAGTGCCAACTGCACCTGTAATTGCAGTGTGGATATAGTCTAGGGTTTAAAGGAGGTTGTTTGTTTCCCACACTGTTCCCTCCAGTCTCCTGTCCTGCTTTCCAAAGCTGTATTCCATTGTTCCTTTGTTTTCAGGGAAAGTCCTGACTCACTTGAAAAAATGATCTCATATAGAGCCAAACTCACATCTTACTGGTTTCCCAGACATGGAGCTGTTGTTCCATAGCACAGAGGTCTCTGATTCCTTGCTCTCTGTGGCAAACACTTTATATCTCTGAGATTTTGTTGTTTGCCTGTTCCTTATTTTTTCTTTTCTTTTTGTTTCTTTTTCTCCCTGATTCTTATTATTGTGGAAGTGGAATGTAATAAGGGCAGGACAGCTGTTGCCATTCTTCCTGACCATTGTAAAGGGTCTGTGATTTCCTCTCATATGAGATTTCTTCCAGTCTCTCCTGTCTTTCCCCTGAATATGGCACAAATGTGAGCCCATGTGCAGTGAGTATGCATTTGTTTCTGCACCTACAAAGGTGCTGCATAGTGATGAATATAAGAAACATTGCCCACATAACAAATTATCCCTGGGCATCTAAGAAAACTTATTTTCTGTTGTGATGATTAAAACAAAACATATTTGGAAGGTTCTGCTGTAAGTATGTCATATGAACCTTCTGTTCTCTCTGCTGTTAAGGATTTCTCTTGGAAAAATCATGTTGTCTTCCTGTGCTTGTGGATCATTGTAATGTTTGTGGAATCTGCCTTCCATAGGTAGACATGGCTACTTTGAGCTGTAATCAGTTCTTCATTGCATAGTGAGATTCTCATGTGTGAAACAGGAAAGAGGGAAGAAAAATAAATTTGTGGTCTGGTGTTTGGGTGCAGAATTAGTAAATTACATAGAATCTTACTCTGCTTGGTCCATGGATTTTGATGATAAATGTGAAGACAATCTAGAATGAGTCCTGTATCCGGGAAGGTTATGCCATAGATGCACAGATTATTTTGTCTATTATGTGTTTCAACCTATTTTCTTCTTTCTTCCTCTCTATTATTCTGTGAAACAAAACTAGAAATACAATTTAAGTGTAAAGGATCAACTATTATGCACATACAGAAAGGAGCAGTTAGATTACAGAGGGAAGGACTTGGGAAGGGAAAAGTTTGAATTTCCAAAAGAATTACCTTGGAAGCCTAGCATCTGCCTGGGATTTGCTCCTGATTGATGCATTATGTCTGGAATTAAACTGTCATTTCCAGTGGGATGGGTTAGGATGAGCAACTCTTCATGCAGCAAAGTTCCTGTTGTATGCATATGTCCATCTCTGAAATTTTATATTTACTTGAATAAGCCTTGAATAAGGATGACTTGTGGAGTTACCTTTTCTATTTTACAGCACTAATTCCTTGTTTTCTTTCTTCTTTACAGCTAGAACATATTCAGAAACACATATGGTATATGTAAGTAACTTTTAAAATTTTTTTTGCATACATTCACTGTTGATTCTAGTATTCTAATGGTCTGTGAAGAGACCACTAGAAGAGTGAGACTGGAGTTTGAAAGCAGGTTTCACACATGTTAGAAAAAGGGGCAGAGAACAGAAAGACATCTAATTTATTTTTACCCTTTGCTACTCATATAATTGCATTTGTATGTACCAACCCAGGAAATTTTTTTGTACAATGGCTAACAACTGTTTGAAATAAGACATTCAGTCCAGCATCTTGCTGTGTTAAAGAGATACCTGCAGGTGATCAGCAAAAAAATACCCAGCTAGCAACCATATTTAGTTTGCTATCCAAGTGCTACAGACAATCCCTTGTAATACCTTCTTGACAAGAAAGCTTTCATTTGTTCCTTCTTGGCATCTTGGCTTTTCTCTGAAGTAGAAACAAAAATGATTATATTGATAAGTAAGCACCTGTGAGCAAGAGCTTCTCTGTCTCATAATCCCCACTCCTTCTTCATAGCAAGCTAAGAGGCTTCTGACCTTGTAACCTGTTGATGTGAGAGTACTTCTGTGACTTGATTAAAAACAGCACTCCTGACAGTGAAGCAGGAGGTCTGTGAGAAAAGTACATGCTTGTCTGGTGGTTTGGGTGTAAGGAAGATTGATGACTTTTAAAAGTGACCTTGCTCTTTGTGTAGCCTTAGGAGCATTTCAAAAAGCCTAAAAGTAAATAAACTTTTTATACTATGATATCCTCAACAAACTAAGGAGATGATAAACATAATAAACAAGGAAATTATGCTTGGATACATTTCTCAGGGTCAGCATTTCCCCAGGTGGGTGATAAAGAAAGTCCTACATTTATAACCCCATCATTACTCTTGAGAAGTACTCAAGGATGATATGAACTGATATATAAGCCTGAAAAAACACTTTTTCTTTATCTGTTTGTTTTCTTGTGGGCCATGTTCATCTCAAAATGTGTATGACTTCAGTAGGACCTGAGAGGGGGTTCAACAGTTTGTTGAATAGCTAAGAAAAAAATGGAACTAAGAAAAACTTAGTTCACCTGAAGTAATATCAGCACTGCCCATGGCTATTCCATGCTCTGTTCATGTTCTACCAAACATGGCACCTTTTTAAACCAAAGAAGTACACGAGGTTTCCTGCACATACTTTTTTTTTTTTTTTAACTCTCATGGGTAAATGCAGAACAAACAGAGTGGGGAAATCTCTAATTCTAATCCCTGAAATCACTACTATAAGGTCTTGCTAGCAATTGCAGAAGTAAATGCTGTTTACATCAGACTGGACAGGTAATTCTCCTCTGTTTCTTCATGGAGTGAAATCAGCTGACACTCTGTGCTTTTATCAGACTGGAATAGGTAATAAAATTAAAAGTCATTGATCATTTATTTTGTTATTTTTCCCTTCCTCAAGACTTTTGCCTGGAACTTTTCACTTGTTGAAGGACTGCTGTCCAAGGCTCACATATGCAATTGTGCAGGTGTAATTTCATTACTTCAGTCTATATTTAGGATTTTAAGACTTTTTTCTTTGGAGACATAAACATCTGAACATTTTCTTATACTACTCAGTGAAGGTCAAACTCACTGATGACTGGCACAGTAAGCTGCATCTAAGGCTGTTTTCAGAAGTAGAAACAGTTTTGCAAAAGCAAGTTTCCTCTAGACTCCCAGGGTAGTCAGTGCAGAAAGGCTCTTCCAGATGTCTCTTCAGATTGCCTAAAAAGAAGTTTCTACTCAAAATAGCTTTTTTAATGAGTTTCTTTCTCATTTTCTCTGTACTGGCCATGGATTGACCTCAGGAGGTTAACATCCTGTGGCTAATTTTAGTCAGTGAATAACCTTGCCGCCTCCAAAACTCAACTGCTTTCATCTGGAAATGTTTCACAACCTCTTTGCATTCATTTTGCCTGGAAATACTTACACTGAAAGAGAGGAAGGGGTTGTAGTGTTTTATCCTATGGCTCTTTTGCTCACCTCTTAATTTTTTTCTTTATTTTATCTACTATTCTATGTAAAATCTTCATCCTTTGTCATATATAGGTTACTGACCTGAAAGTTGTACTCAGAACATCACTTAATTCTTCAAATAAATATCGAGGCTACTGTAAAACTGAAGAAAAGATTTAATTGCAGATTTAGGCAGGGAGAGAAAGAGGTCTTGAAAGTTGAAATCATGATTCACACGCCTAAAAAAGGAAGACAGAAACCTCAATGAAACCTTTCGTCAGCAACCTCCAGTTCTTGCTCTCCCACCCAAATTAATTCAGTGAGGTTTCTCAAGCCTTTTTAATTGAAATAATTTATTTTAACCTCAAATGCAGGTTATCATAAACCAGAAAATAAACAGCAGTTATTTTCATATTTTTTAATAAAGTAAGGGGGCAAATAAAATTACCTATTATGGTAAATACGCACTCCTATAACACTGAGTTATTGCCTTAATTGTGAAGGTACCACACTTACTAAAACAGGAAAAAGAGTAAGTGTGCTGGTTCTGCTTTGCTGTGCACTGATGCAAATGGGCATCTCGGTGAGATTCATGAGAGAATTGCATGGAGAGACTGAAAAAGTTCACCCTGATCAGGAATCACAGCTATTGTATCCACAGATCCTCACATAAGAGGGTGGGTTTTAAAACAGCAATTGCATTCATGTGGGCCTTTAAAAATATATACGTGATTTGCAGTAGTCACTATGTGACATTGTTTGATGTCTGTGTGGGCTGCAATGCAACAAATTTGTCACTCTGCTAGACTGAGAATGGAACAGGCACTGCAGTCATGCCAATCACAACCCAGACCCGGTGATTTTCGTTTCCTGAAGCTCTGAATTGCGCTGCCAAATGACGAGACGCCTCTTTGCAGATTTTACTTGTACCTGATGAGGAGGTGTGAAAATTCCTGACTGTGTCTGAGGCTAACCAGGTGCAGGGCAGAAGGAAATGTCACTCTGGAGTGCACGGAAGATGACAAGCTGTGCTCTCTAGAAATGGCTCCTGTGCTGTTTGATACAAAAGAGACTTGTAGATTCTATTCAGACAAGGGCAACTAGTGGGAAACCCAGGTTTCCTGGAAATTTTCAAAGACAATTATTCTTTTTAATCTCTTTAAATTACCTTAAGGACATCTGCTTGTAACACGAATGATTAATTAAGTCAATACTTTTCAGAAGTGAACTGTAGATCATTAAAAAGCAAAAACACTCAGCTGCTGTTGAAAGGTCGATCCTGCAAGAATTTATCTTAATGACAAGGTCATCACTGGATTTAATAGTGCAAGGTTATGAACTAATCATTGCTTATTACCTTCTGAGAACTAGATCTTGATCCTAAGAGGTAGCAGTAGTGGCCTCTTAGAAGGAATAAGATGATTCTTTAGTTGAACAGGGATTTTTGAGTTTAGCCCTTAGATTCAGGACCCTGGTGGTATTGCAGAAGATACAGATGCTTCTGTGAGACTCACAGGGGGCATAAGATGCTGTGTTTCAGTGGTTTAACACACAAGAACAAATCCTAAGGAGCAGATTCTACATCCTCTGTGTTTACTCCTAGTCCTCTAAATTGAATAAAACTGATCAGGGATGTATGTGAGTGCTCCTTGTAAGAGAAATGGGATCTGACCCATGGAATGAACACCAGTCTGACTGCATGTCATGTATCCAAGTAGGGCTGAGCACATTTTCATTGTTTCAAAAGAAGATGAAATTAACATCTCTTAGGAGTCTTTTTGCAAGTGGTATCTCACAAACAGAGCAGATGCCTCACAACTGCATTTCAACTTGCATAAAAATGAATTGCAAGCAGCATTCAGCAATCTCCTGTGATTGTTGCAGCATGTGACTGTCCTATCCTGGATACCTTGACTTAGTATTGCCTTCTTACCTCAGAGGAGATAATCTGCACTGGCTCTTTTTTAAGGTGCATTGGCTCTCTTTTTGGTACACTGGCTGAGAGCTTAGGGTGATGTATATGAACCAGAGATGATTTCTAACTTACACAAGAAAAACTAAGGACATTAGGACTGGAACTCCTTTTTCTGTGTAGATGCTTGGCTAGCTTACATTGAGTCAGGAACATTTTAAATTGTGCAAGTAACTTCACAAGTTGTGGCCATCTTATTTCTTCCAGCATCAAAAGGAAGGATCTCTAGTCCAAACACAGCCCCATAAACAACAAATGGTGTCATCAGATGCAATTTAACTATTCCTGATTCCTGTTGTCCATGCTGGAAGCCTGGACCCAACAGTCACACATTTGCACCTCATAAAGGAAAGGGAGGACCCCACTCGTGGAGCAGGGAAAGTTGCACAAAGCAGCTATTGAGAGATAGCAGAGGTTCAGAATAGACAGTTTCTCCAAACAAAACACCACCATCACCACCACCAAACCCACCTCTTTGGGTGGATGGAGTTTACATGAATTGCTCACTGCCTACCGAAATAAAATCAAAGGATATTCAAGATGTCTGCAATATATAGTCAGTTAGAAATACCCTGACACCTTGACCTGTTTCTTACAGTCAGGGCCTTTAATTACAATGAATAATCAATATTTCCTGGGCCTAGTGAATGGGATGACATAATTGTGCAGAAAGCCTGTGTTAACTACATTTGAAATAGTAATATGTTTTACTGTTAATGGTGTGTTCTGAGGTCTGCCACTGGCTTTGGGCATCGCACTTGAGCCAAAATTTTCAAGTTTGCATGTCTTAAGAGAAACAGAGATTGTCATGTTTGGGTGTGTAATTAAGCAGCGTGGTTTTCACCCAAAACCCTGTCAAGTGGGAGCCTGACCACTGAGGTCTCTTAATCACATTGGAAGTGTTAATGAAAGAAACTGCTGCAGTGCCAGTTGTAATCAGATTTGGTGAAAAATAGTGATGGTTTGTTCAGAGCTCCTTCTTCGAAAGGGAATCATTCAGCTTGTACTTTTCAGCCTGAGGTCTGGCCAGCTGATGAGGCAACAGCTCTAAAAACATGTAGTGTTTTATAAATGTTTGGCATTAGGATGCTGAACAGCTGCTTCTATTACAAGGGCACTGGTAAGTGAAGTTCCTATTGCCTTGCTGACTGAAGACAGACATTTCTCATTAAAGACCCAAATCCACAACCTGCTGGTCAGTCTTAGCCTTCATGGCACTTTCTTATGAGAATATCTGTCTGGTTGGAAGCTCTGGTCTCTCAGTGGGAATTTAGCAAGCTGTTTCCATCTGTTGCTGCAGGCTGTGTTTCAGAGTATGGGTTCATTTGTGACTCATGTTTCTTTTCTCTCCTTTCCCTCCCCCTTTCTCTCTCTCATCTTCTTTCCTCTGCAGAGGGGGTAAGAATGAGCCAGAACCAGAGCAACCAATCCCTCGAAAGGTGCAGATTCGTTCTCTCCCTTCCTTGGAGGATATTGATCCAGACGTGTTAGATAGCATGCACTCGTTAGGCTGCTTCCGTGACCGAAATAAACTCTTACAGGACTTGTTGTCGGAAGAGTAAGCACTTGCTCAGTCTTCATATCAGCTGGGTGTCCAGGGGCTGGGATGCTTATGAACCTGGGGAGAGGTAGAGAGCACTTTAACTGATTTCTCTCTCTCTGAGTGACTGGTAAGAATTTCTCACCTTTGGCTGCTCATTTGCTGGTGAGGTGTTGGGAGCAAGAACTGAGCCTTTCTCACTCCATGGGTCAGAAGCTCACAGCCTGACCAGCAATGGAGGCCAGGCCAGGTCACTTCATTAAAATGTGAGCTGCACAGTCCACATTGGGAGGTATCATTGCTAATATTTGTGTTGGATATGCCTTTGTTGGCAAATTTTTATTTCTATCAAGCCTATGCCTAAGAGCTGGTGTATCTCCAGAGGTGTTAAGAGGGATATGTAGTAGAAAGAGCACTTAGAGGCTCAGGAGACCTGTCTGGCTGCCACTCTTAGTTTGGACTTCCTGGGAACACATAACCTCGACTGTCCTGTGCCTCTGTTCTGTGTGTGTAACATGGGAATCTTATTTCCTTTCCTCACTAGCTGCTTTTTGGAGACAGCAAGGGTCTCAAAAGCTCTGTGGGCTCTGTATCTAGCTGTCATGTACATGACCACTTCCAACTCATTTAGAATAATTAGAACTGTTTATTAGATGAGAAAGTTTTATGTCCATGTTGACCTTTCTTTTCTTTTAAAATGTAATTTTTTTTTTTTTTTTTCAGAGAAAACCAAGAAAAAATGATTTATTTTCTTCTGCTTGACCGGAAGGAGAGGTATCCTAGTCATGAAGATGAGGATCTTCCCCCTAGAAATGAAATAGGTACTTCAGATATAACCTCAGTCATCATGAACCCATCTGAACTAGTTCCTTTTCACTATTTTTTTTTAAATTCTAATTTTATTTTAATTTAAACCCAAACCCTACTACCATCACTGTTACCTTCCCACTGAAACAGTGTACACAGCACTGGTGAGAATCCTCAGCCTGGATCAGGCAAGTCTGTTCCTTGGTTAAACTAGAAGGCTTCATCTTTCAAGGCATGTCTGTCTCACAGTGCAGAAACATCCAAATGGGTTTTGAATGGGATCTTAAAATATGTGCTGTGAACCCACAGACTGGCTTTATGCAGGCAGATGAGGTTCAGTAGCAGTATAATCCAGTAGGAGAATTTTCTGGTTACAAATCTTGCAGTGTTGCAGAAATGCTCTCATGAACTTCAGTAAGAAGCTGTGTAGCTTCACCTCTCTGCAGTTGTATAGGTGCACATTCTCTTCTCTGTCAGTGAGTACATGCACTGCTGAAAGTATGAATCATAAAACTTAGCTGTTTTATAGTACATAAATCAAACCCCCATGTTTCTAGATTTAGAAACATTTTAAAAGCTTAATGCACAATAAGATTATATATCTTATAAAGCTCTTGTGATACCACTTTATTCCTATATTTATTCATTGTTTTTTTAGAGTGCTGCTGATCACTAATCCAGACAACAGGAAAACTGCTCCCCAAGGAGCTAACTACATAAGTGACTTTTGATTTGCAGACAAGTTTAATAAAGGATTAGTCATTTCTAGCAATGATTTGAAACAGAGTTTAAAAGTGTGGCTGTTTTCAGGTATTGTACTTCAGCACTTTGAAGACAAGAAGCAAAGTGCCCTTTATTTTCACTGGAAAGCCTGAAATCTCAAAAGCTTTCAGGGCAGTGCTATGTTGCACTGCATTTATTAATGCTTCATTGAATTATAAACCTATCCAAGTTCCAGGCTCCAGGCCCTATAATTTTGTAGGGAAATCTCTTCTATGGGGGAAGAGATGAAAGTTCTTAGCTAACACTGCAATTTTTAAACTCCTACCTGGATGGAGCTACAGAGAGCATGTTAGCAGGGATCCTGATGAAGATGGGTAGCTGTGCCAGCTGCAGGTCCTGTGGTCAAAAGCCCCTTGCTCAGTGCAGTTTGTCATCTAGCAGTCTGCTAATCAGCTTTTGACTCAAACAGATTATCCTGCCATGTAAGGGCAGCATCATCTTGTTTTAGAAATGCTTTTGTTATAAGAAAAGAAACAAGGTGACTCTAAAATCTTCAAACCCAGCATCTAAGTGAATGTCTAGCTATGCCTTGAATGCATTGTATATCTCTTCCACATGCCAAAGCATTTTCATGGTTTGAACTGAAATATTATGGTCCACTCTTGTATATTTTTGTGCAAGGAGTGAAAACATTTTCTGACAGGGAAATACTGACTGTATCTATGTGTCTCACCTGCACATTTGAGCATTATTCTTTGAGCATTTGTGTGTTGTATTTCCTCTTCCACAGGGGGTTTCCACGTCCTCTGTTCCCAGCGGTATCTCTGAGAACATGGGGCAAGGTTTAATTAGGAGCAGTCATGTGTCTGATGAATATCTCATCATTAGCCATTAGCAATGGCCTTGCACAAACAAAGAAAAGAAGAGAACAAGTAACAGTTTAATAACAGCAGCTTGGCTAAATCATGTTCATGAGAGTTGTGCCTTGTCTGAGCTCTTGCCAGAAAAAAAAAGCATCTGAGAGTATTTTTGCTTTTTTCTCTTTGTTGACATATTAAGTCTCAGAAAGGATGGATACAGGTAAAAATATTGCCAGCTGCAGCTTGCCCTTTCTTCTGGTGTCCCTTTGTCTGTATCAGCTGTATGAAGTTTCTTCCAAGGGCCAAGAAGTGCTACTTCCAACATTTTTAGCGTGCAGCTCCATTTTCTTTGCTTGAAAACAGAGAAATGAGAAACTTCTCAGTAAAAGGAATGAATGCCAACTAATGTCTCCTTGAGAAAAAGGATTTTGTGAGGTAAATTTTCTTAATTAGGCAGAGAACAAAAGGTTGGACCAGAACAGATATAGAGGATAGAGATACCTCATCCAAACTCAGAAGGTGAACCTTTATTTCCCACCTTCCATGAGAAGGTGGATTTATAATTGGATCATTACCTATATGATTCAATCTTTGTATGTAAAAATCCTTAGGAATGGCTTTGCCTTTCTGATGTGAAATAAAGCAAAAATGCATCCTTAATACTGTCACTGGACACTTGATTTTTTTGTACCATGTTCAGAGAGTCAAAGAAGAGAAAGGCAAATCCTGGATATTTTCCTATTTTTAATTCCTGGGCTTCTGCAAAATCTTCTACAGCTTTTGTATGGTACCACTTTAGTCATTATGACAGGACTTGTGTATATTTAACTAATTCTATAGTATCTTTAGACTTGACAGTGATGGTACCCTGTCATTTCTTAATCAGACCCTTCTAAAAAATATGTACAATACTTGCTAGTCTCGTCCATGTGTAGGGTAGGATTGTAGCCAGTTTTAAATAGGCATCAAATACCTTTATTAGAAGCTCAACCACATAAATGCAATGTATTATTGCATTATTTGCAATACAATATTTGGTTGTATTTTCCATCCAACTTTTGTGAATTGCTGTTGTGTTTCACCACCTGCTTGTTTTGCTTATTCTCTGTCTTTGATAGCTTAAAATATAGATTAGAAATCAGTATCTTCCAGCATCTTAAGCAGCAAGGACTGATATAAAAGAATCATTTATCTTGTTAGCAATATCCTTCTCCTGCTCAATTGTTCCATTGATTCCGTCATGGCCCCTCTGGCTAATGTCCTTCTCTCAGGTTTTCTCTTTCTGATGGCTGGACAAAAGACTGTCATTCAAGTTTTTAGCTAATTCTTCTTCAGATCTCTTATTTGCTGTCTTTTAAAGTCCAGTTTTTTTAAAAAATGACCTATCACTTTTGTAAATGTCACTTGGCTGATTTTCTATTTCTGTTTTGGACATGCATGTTCATATTTTTCTTGTCTTTTTCTTGTTTAGCCTCTATTGTTTGAGCTTATTCATCACCATTCTTTTGACATTTGATGCTTTTTTCATCTTCCTTTCTTTTAAACTGCATTATTTTACCTTCCTTTTTTTTTTGTCTGATATCCTGCTACAAAACTTGTGTCCATTTTCTATTATATATACACTGTGAATATCATTGTTATTGTGTTACTGTGCTGTAGATACACTCCTGAGCCACTAGTTGTTCTGCAGCATGAATTCTTTCTTATATTTTGAACTTGCTTGAAGAAGGAGTTTGAAATATCTAAACCTTATCCTAGTTTTCTTTTGACCACTTACATGTGTGCAGCTGAAGTCACACAGCATAAACACTTTATTTGGTTTATCTCCCTTTGTTTTTCTGTCAGCTTTATGCACTCTTTTTTTCTTATCTGGAGGTCATTGCCTATAACATTTTCTGCTATCTTTTTGTTACTGGATAGCAGTGAGATACAACTGCACTTTTTTTCTAATTAACTTTTAAGAGGAACATTATTGCTGTTAACTCAAAGAATACTTGGGTATTACTGTAATGGGGTCAGTTGTTATCACTAATCCATTTGCATTGAACCATCTTTGCTTATGCTCCTTGTTTCAAGGATAAGCTCTGCCTCAAAGAGATCTTGTTCTAAAAAACATGATGTTAGATAGAAAAACAAGCACATGGTGGGTGTGAGAAGGGCAGGATAATAAGAAGCAGGCAGTAGAGGTAGAATTGTCAAGTGTGGTATTTCTGGTTTTGCACAGCAATACTGGCAGAAAAAGAAGCATTAAGGACTGGGCACTGTGAGCTTCTTTCTTAACAGCAGGAGTGAAGGATGCCTTCTTTTGCAAGTGGTCACTCTCCACTAAAATTAAAAATGTATCTATAAATAGAGGCAGGGAACTGAAGTAGCCCAACCAGAGGAAAGAAAATTCTTCTGTATTTTTTATGCACTTCTCCTTTATACTGTTTTGATGCCATGAGAGGTGTTAGCAGGAAAACATCTCAGCAGGTCTGTATTTGGTTCCCTGCTTCACTATGAAGGTGTGGATGATTTTGCAAGTCATCTTCTGCAATGCATTTTGGTATCTAAAGACTCCTTCCAGTACAATTCAAGTGTTCATCAGAACCTCAGTAAATATTTGTAAACATCTTTAGGAATTAATTACCTTTAAATATCTCAGTCTTATATCTCAGTTTTCACTCTGCAAAGCTAAAGTAGCACTTTGATACCTCATAGAATTGTTACACAATAAAAAATGTAAAGCACTTCATTTACTATAGTAATAAAAGCTGGTGTGGATCTCATTGAAGATTCATCTCGGGTAGACAAGCATGTTTAATTTGTAATGCTTCTGAAGGAGAAAAAATATAAATCATTGGGAAAAAACCTGAAATCTATCTTGAAGATGCAAAAAAAAGGGGTCTGTTTCCAGAGCAGAATGCAATTCTGAATTTTGAGTGTACTCATGTCCCCGTGTCACATTTAATCTGGCTGGCAGGGATGTGGAAGGCAAGCTCTAGCAGCCTGAGTACATACACAGGATCCCTAGAAGGCTCATGCTCTGCCTAACAGCTTGTGCTATAGCCCATGCTGTCACCTTGTATCATCCTGTTATTACTGTTATCAGCTTTGTAAGCTAATTTCTGCAAGCTATGGTACAGTTGTACCTCTATTTTACAGTGCTCATAATACCTTCAGGGCAGTGGCAGGGCACCTTCTCTCTGCAGGTGGGTTGCAAGTTATGTCTTAATGCTTGCAAATTTGGAAGAAGGGAGAGACTGCAAATATTCACCTCCATCCTGAAGAGATCTGTCTTTGTAAGGGAAGTGTGAGAGTGAAATTGTTGAGAGAGGATTTAGGCAGCCTGGGTGAGGTAAGTCACAGCTGAATTCAGCTGACAGCGTTTTCTTTCCGTGCAGATCCCCCCAGGAAGCGCGTGGACTCCCCAATGCTGAACAGGCACGGGAAGCGGCGGCCGGAGAGGAAGTCCATGGAGGTTCTCAGTGTGACAGATGGTGGATCCCCAGTTCCTGCTCGCAGAGCAATTGAAATGGCACAACATGGACAGAGGTGGGTCTCTGCTTCACCCAGGAGCTCTGGGTCTGCACCCCCTGCAGTGTTATGCATACCAAGGAGCTCTGGGGCTTTTCTGTTCACAGCACTCATTACAACTTCCAGTCACATTTGCAACATGATCTGGCAGCCAGCAGTGCTTGTGTACACAGGACCAGAAGTCCTGCCAGGGACTTCAGGGTTCTCTTTGCTTGCAGCAATTTCTCAGGAAGCCACCATGTCCTCTGGGCAAGACTCATCTCACCTGTTTTTAATTGATGAGGACATGGTCATGCAATCTAAGCTTGTGATACAGGCTGACTGGGCAATGGGGACACATAAGGGCTTTGGGAGGTCTCAGAATCATGTGTCCTGTCAAACAGGAGAAATTACCTTCTGCTTGTTCTTCTCTGTCTCCAGAACCTACAACACAAATCGAGGTAACTATCTTGGATTAGGTTCCTAGCTTTTGGGCATCTGAAGTTAAATGAACATCATGCTCCATGTGATCAAAACAACTTGAATCTGAAAAGCCTTGTCCAGGCATCTGTAGATGCCTCCAAAATGTGGTGTGAGAGCCAGAATGCATCTGAAATTGCACATAAATCACCACATGCGTGGAAAGTGATGAGATATGTGTAATTTGCTTCTTTTCTATCAAAGAAAGTATCAGTCTTGTGGAGAAGCACCAGAGCAAAATGGTGTCTCCTCAAGGGAAGTTCTGGGAGTGTAAGTGAACTGTGGAAATTCACTTATGTGAACCATGGAAGTTTATTCCTCAGTCCCTATGACTGGCCTAAGGGAAGCCACATGCATTTGGTTTGCGTTAATCAATCAATATAAAAGAGCACTTCCCATATATGAATGATGATGATGATGCTGTAACTTCTGTTTCAGTTTTGACATAATTTTTTATTTGTTCAGCTCTTAAGGTCTGTTAAAAAAAAAATAAAAAAAAAAAAAGCCTGCTGTGCCCAGAAGCTCCCCTCCCTTTGCTGACTGAGAACTGGGAGAAGAACATGAAATAATTCCATAAATATTCCAGAGGCCCCTAGAATTGCTGGGACCTTTCCTGGCAATTGTTACAGTTCTATCTACAGTGAAGAAAGAGTGGTGATTTCCAGAATCTGCTAGGACTTATTTCAAACTGGGTATTTGGCCTTGAGGCTGCCATAAAGACTTATTTACATATTGTAGGTTGGAAACCTGTCTCATGTGATTTGGTGTGAGGTGTGGGTGAAGGAAGTGTTCAGGACAGGGTGTGCTCAGTGCTCCTAACAGGTCTCAAAGGAGTACAGATGAGCACAACACTGACTCCTTGTTCCACCTGCAATGTTTGCTGCTGGAGATACATGGAGCCTCAGGCAGAGGCAAATCACCTTCCCCCACCCCAAGACTCCTTCACAGGGAGCGTCCCACTGGATGGAACAAACAGGAGATGTTAAATTGATCACAGCATTTTCTGAGAGCTGAAACCTTTTCTTCCAGCTCTGACTTTCACTTTGGATTCAGAAGTCCAAAGAGGCAAAGCTGTGTCTTGCTATCCAAAGTATTTCTTTTGCTTTTAAATGTCTCACTCGATTCTGCACCCAAGGTAATAGTTGAAGTCAAAAGGTCTGGGGTAAGTTCAGAGCAGAGATATATCCAGGCTACATATCAGAAACAAAGGGGTTTGGCTTAAGGAGGAAGCAAAACCTGCAGGGACAAAAGAGATATGGAGCAATGCATGCCACAAGTCAGGGACAGACATGAAAGTGTGATTAAGGGTGGAGGAAGGGATGTAATAACACCATGATTGATGATGATGGGCATGTAGTGCTTGTTTTCGAAGGGGTTAAAGGGAAGATGTTATTTTACTCCACGTGTGAGCTTCCATAATTCATCCCATCCGCATCCAGAGATGACAGTGGCACATTTTGTGTTGCTGGCAGCACAGTCGTTTATAACACGAACTGGCTTCATTAACGAACCCCAGTGCAGGGGGAGTGTCTGGGGACGATGCATTGCTGATGGGACACCATCTGTCAGAACAGCCAGTAACAAAGTGACAAGTGCCTTCCACCAAGAATGGGGATTTTTAATGGCTAGTTGCATATTATATTCCATGAAATGACCCACTGACAGTGGATTTTACAGCAGTAGGGTTTAGACCCCCAAGGAGGATGCTTTTTTAAGAATTACTTTTTTTTTTTTTTTTATCCCAAGAGATGGCTATTCATTGCTTTTGTCCTACAGTAGAATAGGAAGATTGACCTGGAATCAGGTTCTGCTTAGGTCCTGTTCAGACACAGATGACTTGTGCAAACATCTGGAGACAGTGCCATTGCTTCATCCTTGAGCTGGCAAAGATACACTTCTAACCAGTAGGCAAAACACACCCAAATGTCTTGTGATTTATTCCTGCTGTCCTCTTTCCCAGTAGTAAACAGATGTTTGCTTGCATAAAGAGGATTTATGTTACAACCTCAAGTTTACATGTCTGTATCATGATCTGTGCTTTTGGTAACCATATGGGGGCCCTACAAGTGTCTGGTCTTGGCTTGTTTAGGGCATATCTTTCCACTGAAATTTAAAACTTGGCAGCCTCCAGCCCTACAGGCTGAGAGAGTATTAAATGAAAAACATAATTATTCAATGACTTGGTTTAGAATAATGGACAAGGGAAACTCACACAAAAGCTGCTTGAAAGGAGCTTACAGGCTCCTTGAAATGCTTGTGCCCACCCCTCCAGGTGTTCTCCAGATCTTCATAAATGGCAAAGTTGGTATGTACAAACTCTTGCCCCTCTAAAACTGGTGACTAAGTTCTCTGCTAGTTGTCAACTAAACGGGTTCATAATTATATCTTAATTACTTCTGCTGTTCTGGTATCCCCACCTCTCAGACTATCTGGTATTTCATTGAAATGTCAGAAGAAAAGAAGTAGGTTCTGAGCTTAGTTTAACATCAGCTAATTTGTCCCTTGTGCTAAAGTCACACGGATTAGGAAAAATTCCATGGGAGCTGGAATCCAGTGGGGATATGCCAGAATTTTTCAGCAGCTTTGCTGTGAGAGACCAAAAACCATTCTAAAATGGGCTTCATTAACTATTCATTTTCTTCTGGTTTTTGAAGTGGAGAGCTTGCATGAGAGATCAGCTAACATTAGGAAGCAGTGTTCTGTGAAACAGTGAAGCATATTACCAGTGAAATATATTACAGGGAGCTGCCCTTTTAGCAAAACAAAGGGAATTTCACTTCTAAGCTGCAGGGATTCAGACCCAAGATGAGAAAGAAGGGCATTTCTCTATACTCTGAGTATAGGGAAGAGAGTTGGGAGTAAAGTGGTAATGGACCCTACAAATTAGAATACAAAATGGATTACTGTTCCTCTAAGAGGCTCCATGGTCTGATTTTAACCTTTTCTGAGAGCATGCTTAGTGTTGAGGTCTTCTGGAAAAGTCGTGAGTAATGAATGCTTTGCAATTAATGCCTTCAGGCATGTTCTGTTTTCCCTGGATACTGTGACAAAGTAGATGGTACCTGGGTTTTAAATTGGATAAGGGAGAGCAGGGTTTAGAAGTATGCATGGGGGAAGTCATCTTAGACCTCAGATGTCGGGGGAAGATAATGAACTTGAGCACTGTGCAGGCATGAGCCATGACTGTAAAGTAAAAGAAAGGTTTTTCAGAGCATTGCTTAAAAAGGGGAGGATGGGTTGGGGGCTGGGTGTCCAGCATTGCTACAGGTGACTCTCTTTTATAAAAATGTCCACACTAGTAACTGTGTTTTCTCGCTTTGTTCCTGCCATAGTAAAACAATGTTCAGTAAAAGCCTGGATATCTCTGAAGCCAATCCCAAATTCAACAAAGAAGAAAGGTATAAAAACTGACAATATGTTCCTCTCCTTTACCTCACTGCTGAGACCTTAAAGATGCAGTACTTACCTTCTCTGTGTGGGGACAGAGCTGTTCTCTCTTTTCTCCTTAGAGAGAAGCAAAGAGGTGGGGTATTTACAGCTCCACACTATGTTTTTGTACAGTACCATTCATTTGAGGCTATCCCCAATGCAGCCTTGGACTGTACCAATGATTTCCCCACTAAAATTTCATCCTACTGCTATTTCTGGTTCAGTTCTGCCATGAGTAGAAGTTCTGCCCAGGGTAGAAGATGTATTTGCTTAAGATTTCTTTGTGAAGGATTGGAATATAAAACACTAGGAAAGCCCAAAATGTTCCACTCCCAGCATTAGAAACAGCAGCACAACTGAGTGAGTGACAGCAGTGGTTGGAAACTTCGGAAATTCAATCTGATAGACAAACTATTAAGGACCTCTGGTAAGAGAAAAACTCTTTAAGACTACCCGGAGGACACAAGAGGAAAACGTGATTGAAAAAGGGGTTTTGGAGGATGATCCTAATCTAGGGGTTCAAGTAACAGATGCTGAAGAACAACAGAAAGGGTAACTCCCAGATGTCAACAGAGGCACAGTGGAAGACAGGTAGGCCACTGCATTTATGGACTTTAAGTGGACTTAAGTGGGTCCATGACACATAAAAAAAGTTCCTACTTTTGTGAAGGTTTTTAGTGTACTTGTTGTTTCTAAAATTTTGGTATCAGAGGAAGAGAATTTTTCTCTGCGTTGAAAACTGGCATCCCAAAGGATAACCCTTCATCAAAATATAATCCTTAAACATTTTGGACAAACACTTAGTTTGCCCAAAGGTTATGAGTGTGGCATATGATTCAAAAAGGGAGAAGCAATGGCTTCCTTAAAGGAACCAATGGACTTGGCAAACCATGCTTATTTCCATTTCCCCTTTTCATAGAAATCTTTCTGTATAGAGATAAAGGTGGCCTTTAAGCCTCAGGAGATTTGCAGGATGTGTGAGGGACTGTTTTAGCCTTTTGCAGTCTGAGACAGTCTTTTGTGGTCAGTGTTTCAAGTCCTGAGCCTGCCACAGTGAGGAACCTCATGCTTCTGCAGGAGAGATTGTGCCTCAATGCCAAAATACCAACAAGCATTGAATTGGACATGAATTGTTAGCAACCTTGTAGTTTCACAGCCATGAAGAAGTAGTGGTTATGCAGCCTTCAGCTTTCCTGGGCTGTTAGCATAGACATGGAAATTCCTGTTCCTTTCTCTGATTCTCCCTATATGTAAGTTCTGTTCTTGAACATGTGGCACTTCTTGCATTAAAAGTTAGTCTAAAGTTACTCCAAAGATGAGCGTTTTCCTAGTAATTAGGAATCAGGTGCAGTAAAAGAGATGCAGAACTTTTATCTCTAGCAGGAGTCTTTAAGTCCATGTTGTGAGCAACATTTCTTGGCCTTCTGTCCTTCTCTGGCAGCTGCTACAACTGTGTTAGGAGCAGAAGAAATGGCACTTCCATATCTTCTGTGGGAATTTCTTTAATCCACATAGGCATTTTGTGTTCCCTCTCAATAGACAGCAGGAGGAGAAGGTTAGAGCACAACATGAGGATCACCCACAGTCCTGCTCATTCAAGGACCAGGCTCAATTTTTGAGGACAACATTCAGTGTAATCTTACCTGCCTCCCACTTCTAAGAGTTCAAACGAAGGACCTCAGTGGTGGAAATGTAGAGAACCTGGATTCTAGATCTGTGCACAACCACATGAAAGGAAGAGATAGGCAGCAAAGAGGACCCTGCAAAATGGGGTCACATAATCAGGGTGGTCATCAAATTTTTGTTCAGTGTTTGATTGTCCAATTTTATTATACCTTTTTTAAAGGAATACTGCATCTTTAAGGGTCCCTTCCCTCTAGATGCACATGGTTGTCTTAGTAGCTGAGGCCACTGTCCCTTTCTTTTTCTTTTTCTTTCTGACTTTCTTTCACCCCCTCTTTCAGTGCTTCTCTTCTTCTGTATCTGGGTTGCTGCAGCTCCGTAGTTCACTTGCTTCAGTATTATAGGGAATGCACATGTCTGCGCTTCTGGGTCTATTGTGTCCTGGGATTGTTCATTTTTTTTTAAACCTCATTTCCCTTTTCTTTACCCTATTGTCAATTTGCTTTCCATTCTCTTTGTTAACCTCTTCAGTGCCTTCCCGTTGGGAAAATGACTTGAAAGAAACATTATTGAACCTTTTTGCACCCATTCTATTTACATTTGACTATTCTGCATGTGTGAATATGGGTGTATTTTCCATATAAATATACACACAGGTTCCAATATATACAATGGGTGTCAATTTGCTCTTCTCAGTTACATCACTGTAGATAGATTGGTGCAGGTACAATTGAGGACAGCATTTGTTCCTAAATATATACATATATTTGTATATATATGAATTAGATCTTACCCAAATTTGCACTCCGCTGGCTGAAATATAAATGGAGTGTCACTCAAACACATGCAAAAGAACTGACTGTAATGCTTCTTTCCACTTCTGTATCAATGCATAGCACAACAGCTTTTTTGTCCTAGTCTGACTACATTTTCATTTGAACTGTTCTCAAAACTGCCTTGGTGGCTCAGCCCAGTACTTGCAATGTTGATGTAACTGGAGGCATGGCTAGTTGCACTGAGCAGTAAACTGTGAAATCTACTGGGCATATATTAAATTTGGCATTTCTGTCTTGTGGCGAATGGATTTTCCTCACCCAGCCAGAGGTATCTCTGGCAGCTTGGGAGCCTCTTATTGAAAATGGAGAGAATGAGAGAGAGAAGGTGACAGAGAGGAAAAAAAGCGTTGCATCCAACTTGAAAATAATTTGGCTTAATAACACCAAACTGTTTTTTTATTTCTTATCTAATCTTTGTTAATGTGAAAAGGTGGTGACACCTTCCTGAGTTTGCTTACCTGCACTCCTGAAAACTTAATAACCTGACTATTCTATTTCCATTTTGAATGCTTTGGTTAGTAGATAAGAATTAAGAATAGTGACATTTTCAATTGTCACTAGCCTTCAATGTCAATGTGCCAGAGATTCAGTCTGCTTTTAGAACTGCTTTTTCAGACTCCTTTCAGCACAGCATTGATTTATTCTCCATTCACATTTGAAAGATTTCCTTTGCAACCTACAAGACCCAGAGACTGAATTTATTTTAAATGAAAAATGAGATCTTGGAGCACAAGATGGCATCCACAGAGATAAGTGCTGGGTTGCTGAGCTGGTACGTTCTAGCTGATCTAAATTCCTGACTATAAGACCATCATGACTAATAAGGCAGTAGCAAAGCAGATTCACAGCTTGAGCTACAATCTTGTACCCTGGGCTCCCAAGCTGGCTCAGAAATGCATGCTTTAATAACCAATACATTTCACAGTTCATTCGTGGCAAAAAAAAAAAAGTACTTCTTACCAGGCCAGCTTGGGGGACAGAGGGACACTGCACTGAACAAACTGGGGACAAAAAGAACAATTTCCTGGATAACAGTGTGATACAGCTGTGCCTTATGTAAGAGGCAGAGAAGAAATGCTGCATGAAGTATGAACCCCCATTGCTCTGCTGACTGCTTTAATTTGAATTTGGCTGGGATTTTTTTTTTTTTTTTTTTTTTTGCAGCCTTAGTATGTGCCTCTCCATATTCCCCAGTGCCAAAGTTGGATGTGTCTGCAATATGTGAGTGGGACAAAAGTTGTTTTCTGGTCAATTAAACTGTCCCCCTAGTGTTCCTGGTCTCTGGAAAGACTTAGGCACCAGTGGCAATGATTATGACCGTTCAGTTCTCCGAACAGTATTTCACTCTGCTTTTCCTACTCTTCTCTCCACCTGCCTCCACACCCCTCTCTCTTTCTTTCTCTCTCTCCCTCTCTCTTTATTTCCCTTTCCGAGGATGGCGAGTGCTGATCCATTGGGGTAAGCTCTAGTTTTGGATTATTCCGGTTGCGGGACCTGTTGTAACTTTGTAGAGAAACTTTTCCTTTGCAATTTCCAAATACAATAGAGGCTGATATGCTTCAGTGACTGAGGCTTTACAGCAGGGAGAGAGAGAGAGAGATGTGGGAAGAAGCATTTTCAGTGCTTTTGTGTGTGTTTGTGTGCTTTTATGTTGGAGTCACACTCCATATAATTTACTTTTGGGTTCTTTTTTTGTTCTCTTATTTGTCCCTCTATTTCAATGTCTGGGCACAGAAAACTATCCTCAGACACTGTGTGGTTACCAGACACCTTCTGAGAATGAAACCCATTCTCTGTTTAGCACTTTTGTATCTGTTTGGTATTTTCCAGTTAATTTGGATCCTAATTTATCCGCTTTTCTTCTTTTTCTTTTTTTTTCTTTTAAATGAAAGTTAATCCCATCCATGTTAATTAAAAAATGCTGGGTATTCCCTCTCTTTTTAGAATATATTTTCTTAAGAGGTGAACAGATGGCCCTAGAGACAGCTATATCTTCAAAGCTCTGTATTTTCATTAAAGGCAGTATAGGTACAACTAAGAATGCAATCACGCTTCAAATTAAAGTTCCATTTATAAATACTTAAGAGAAAGAGAATATTATATTAATAAATGATTTAATAAAACCATTGTAATAGATCATTACGGACTACAGTAAAAACTTCTTGAGAGGGTACATATTGAGAAGGCTAATTAGCACCAGTAACATTTACTTCTCATGTTTGCAGCATGCTTCAATATCTGTTAATTCTTTCTAAACCATTTATAAATGGAACTTTAGTATAATTGCCAATTAAGGAGGATGGTGCTGTTCAACATCACCATCTGTATGGGCTGAAAGGAAGAAGAGGTGTGTTACCAACACCTGCACTCCTTTCTCTGCACTCTCTGTAAGGCTTCATCTTAGAAGTGGTTATTATCATGAGCAGATCTTCTGACTCAAGCATGAGTATTCCCAGTAAGAGCTGTCACAGTGTGATTTGCATGGTTGGGAATGTCAGACATTGGAACATCCAAGGTATTCTATACATATTCCCTGAATCAGGGTGTGAGGAAGCACAGTTTGTACCTTTCAGACACCCAGAAGTAAGAGTGATGAAATTTAACATAGCCTGACTGCTCACCTATTGCATGGTAATTCAGGTCATTGGCAGGGGTGTCACACCCTGAAGTTTTAGTTTAGATTTTTCTGGCTTCGAGTGAGCAAGGAAAGAGAAGTATCAAATTCCACCCAATTCCTGCTTGAAGCAAATAAGAGGTTGGCTGGATACTTTCTGGAATGACTTTCAAAACCGCACATGGAATCATACCAACTCAAAATTTCTAAGGCATTTCACCCAGGGACACAAGTCCAATGCATCACTGCACGCTGCATGCATGCTGCAGGTTCCCCTTCTTGGAAGCATGGCTCCAGCTTGACCAGCTAAGAGGCTGTATTCAGCATCCTGGTAAAACTGTGCTATGAAAGCAAGTTCTGCTGGGACTGCAACAAGGTACCAAACTCACCTTGGATTGCAAGAAAAAGTTCTAGGAGATGGTTATTCAAAGAAGAAACACATGTCAAATCTGACCTAAATGTTAAATTCATGCTGTGAAGTCTTTATGTTCTACTGGTGTGTCCTGGCAGGGGCACTGTTTAAAGCATTTGGGAACTGATCTGAGAGAAGGGCAATGGAGAGATGCTCTGTCCATGTGCTACATGTGTGGTGCAGTTACCAGGCCAGCTGTGCTCTGCTGTCTCCTGTTTCTAATTCTGCATTCTCTGAAACCAGCTGGAAACTGGATTAAAGCCCCTCAGTTTCACCAGTAAGGGAGCACGGGTGCAGCATGAACTGACCCTCATGTGGCTTCCTCTTGAGAGCACCTGGCTAAAATGAGTAAAAAATTACTTTAAAATGAAGGACCTTTTAACTTTGATACTTTGAATTATCAAATAGATTGAATAAGGTATAAAATCATAACAGCTGCAAACTACAGCCCACACATGCACACATTGTTTCAGTCCTTTGCCTCTCTCTTTCATAGCTCAGCTGTCTCCAGGTTATTGTCGGTCTATGGAATGGAAGGAGTAGCCTGCAATGATCTCAGTGTCCACTTTATGTTTAGAGTACCCCCTGCATCTTCCTCCTCCTAAACCTTGGATCTCCCTCCCTTATGTTTTGGGGTTTTTGAATTCCTCCCTCCAGGCTTGTCAAATCAACTGAGTCACTTTGTGAGGAACTAAAGAATTTCTTCTTGGGTGTCTAAATCTGGCAGTTGTGTTTGAAGGAATGCTCTTTATCTGAGCAACTGCACTGATTTTCCTGATTTTATTTCCGACAGCCTTTTGATGACTTCATTGAGTTAATGCACAAACGTACAGGAATGCAAAACACAGAGCAAAATGAGTCATGCACAATGTTCACACTTCCCTGGATTGATGCATTTAGTATTAAATTATTGGTATAATTATAGATTTAATACTTCCAGTAACATTTAATGCCTGTACAGACTCTTAGGAGGTTAGCACTAATAAATACTTCCCACTAAAGAAATGCAGTTCATAGGCATGGAGATAATGTCGTACCTCTTTCCACACACAAGACATCAGAGTCTGCCATACCAGTGTGCTGCCTGCAGGGCCTCAGACTTTCATTTTCTGGAGGGCTAAAAATTTAAAATCCTGTTCTATCATTGCAGTATTTCAGCATAAGCAAATGTTTTCATTCCTTTCTTTTGGCCCTGTCCCAATTCTGTCCACCTGACTCTGAGATACAGGAGCAGTGCATGTGTTTTTTTTAACAAACTGAATTATAGCATTGCTCAGCTGAGATGATCTTGATGAGAGGACAAATCTGTCATTTTTGCTTGTTAGCACTTTTTGTATTGGAGTACAGAAGCACATAGTAGGCCAGAGGACTGAGTTTTTATTACAAGCTTGAGAATCATATCCCGTTTGTAAAGGTAAATTATGGGAGATTTGTTAAAATAGGAAGATGCAAGGAAAATCTCCTCAGTCTTGGTGTCATATCCTATTACCACCACTTTCTGGTAAAGGAGGTAGAGTTTTTAAAGTGTACAGCTCTCTCTCACTCTGACACTTAAATTAAACACAGACTTCTTTAAACTCTTTCCACTGCTCCTATATACAATTTCCAGTGTGGACAAACTGAAGCTTGCTATAGGGCCTACTTTATTTCTTACGTATTTTGCATGTAAATCAGCAGCAGAAAAGATCTTGTTCAGTAGCAATCATGTGGATACTGAATGCATTTCCAGGAGGATTTCATACTAACTCTCTCTTATGTCCCCTACCTCAGGCTCCTAGGCTGGATGAAAGCACAGTACACAACAACTATTTTTCAAATGTTGCTTCCAATAAAGAATTGGGATTTGGGAGGTGGGGACTGCCATAATCTGCCCCTACATGTGTGTGATCATTTTTGTAAAAAAATAAGAGGTAGTAGGGTTGGGAAGGGAGAATTCAGGACTGTTGGAAACACCTGATTGCAAAAAGTAAATAGCAGAGTGGAACTTTTAATCAAGTGTCCTGGAATTCAGGTGAGTGTCAGAGAGAACGTTCCCACCACAACTAAGAGTTGATAGGAACATCATCTTTAATTTGGTCTTTAACTGCATCTCTGGGCACCTGAATGCCTTCCACATTTGTCCAAAATCATCTATAGACTCCTCTTGTAATCCATGATTTGGAAAAAGCTTTTCCTGATGATTCATACAGGGAACATTTGAACTAAATGGACTTCCCATCTGCATGACACATCTGTGGTGCAGTCAGCCACTTCACTTATAGGAAAGGCACATACAGTAGTCTTTCAAAAGAGCAGACAGTTCTCCCCTTAAAATTACTTTGCATAAACCTTTATGAGTGCCCCAGATCTCAATGGTACAAATTTAGGCTTAATCTAGTGTGAAAGAATGCCAAGTGTGAGTCTCTAGTTTTTTACTGCTGCACTATGATGGGCAGATTGCAGCAGGGTACAAGAAAAACCTAAGTGGGAGTTTTCTGCATAGAATGAGTGCCCCAGATTTTCATGGTGCCAGTTGAGATTTAATCTGGCCAAAAAAGCATGCTGTGGATGGGCTTCTGGTTTTCACCTAATTAGTGTGATGGACAAACTGCAATGGGATACAAAGAAAACCATTAGGGGAGAGCATACAGGTAGAGAAAACACAACCTACCATTGTGTTCAGTTGTAGCTTATTCTTGGAAATATTTTCTCTTTTGCAGTTCACTTTTTTTCAAAGAATTACTCAAATTTATTTAATAATATATGTCTGGGAGACCATTTTGGAGACCATTTTTCTGTTTTATCCTACAACAGCTGAAGAGAGTAAAATGATACAGCTTATGGTTTGAAGTTGGTTTATATTTTTATGTATAAGCTGACATCAAGTATCTGACCTATATAAATTTTTAATATTTATGTGTGTAAACACAGACAGACACATAGTGAAACAATACACCCATGCACTCAGTTTTCTACAGGAATTTCACCTTTTCATATTTTACCTGAAGGCAAGTAATTGCTTTCATGGCTCTTGTGGTAGCTAGGCTATTATAGGTAGGAAACATTGGTAGGTTTGCTATATATTGACATATTGCTGCATGGTGGTTGTTGAACAAATAAGTTCTTAACCAAGTTCTCTCCTGTAAGATGTTTCAGTCTTCAATACAACTTTCCTTCCTTTGAAAAAGGATAGAAATCAACTGCCTCTGGGGCTCACTCATGTGTAGTCACACGTAAGGTGTGGGGTTTTTTTCTGTGGGGCAGTCCTCCTCCTAGAAACTTCCTTTGCTGAAATGTTTGTGTAGTCTGCCCTGTCTGCTCTTCCATCACATTTAGCATAGCACATTTGTACATTTTATTGTCAGCAGCTGGCAATTTTCATAGGTGGCCTTTGCTGGAGAGCATGAGACCATTAACTCTATAGGTGACTTTGTCAGCAGATAGGACAGTTCACTCTCCCTTGACTGGCCTCTTTCTGAGGGCACCTGAGCTGTAATTTTGATATTAGTAAAGTCATCAACAAAAGCTCATTATTCACACAGAAGACCTGGCTTGCTTAATGCAGCAGCAAGAAATCTCACTGGAGAGCAAAGATGTGAATCAGTGAGAATCTAGAAAGGGCCAAGCCAATGCAATCTTTGATTTCAGTGGGAAGTCATCACATAAGAAATGATTGTGTGCTTGAGTCAAGGGGACTTGGGGTTTTAATTATTATCTGGAATAACTCCCTAGCTTTTTGCCTTGTACACATGGTGCTTTTCCATGTTGCTTGTGACAGAAAGTCTCATTTTGTAACTAGCAGCACCGTGCAAGGAGAATTCTTAGCACAAGTATGAATGTCTTTGCCATCCTTTTGAATTGAGCTGTTCAACTTGCACAGAGCAGAGCTAGTAGCTTCCATGTGTTTGATGACCAAAATGAAACTAGCAACTGCCTTAATCAACAGGGATTATAGTATTCTCCCTGAGCAACAGCATTTCTTTGATTTGAGAGGGGAACAACTGAAAAAAAAAGTGACAATAGTGAAAGGCAAGAAAAGGATAGAGTTCTGTCCTTTTCCAGTGACAGCCTCCCTCCTCCTCCTCACTTCATGCCTGCGCCTGTGGTGGCTGGTGTTGAGGGTTACTACTTGTCCAGCTTTTCTGAGGCATGTTTTCCTTGTTGTGTCCATTCAGGTCTCGGTCAATCAGTGGAGCATCGTCTGGGCTCTCCACCAGTCCTCTCAGCAGTCCAAGGGTAAGTGGTGCTGCTTCAAGATCTGTTGGTCCAATCCACTCACACATGCTTGATGCTTTTTGACATATGTTGCTCCAGAGCTGCGGCTCTTAGCTGGGATGTTTTGCTTTTCCTTGGCAGCTTGTAAATTTTCATGGTTGGTGAAGGAAATGTTACTCAAAAATGCAAGAGGAGAATTTCTCATACATGTTCCCTGCACTGTTAGTAGAGATCTCACTGTGCCCCTGCCCTTTTTCAGTCTCATTAGCACACAGAATAACATTGCTATGACTAAACACTCCATGTCCAGCTGAGGTCTGCACACAGCCTGGTTTCAGACCAAATGATCAGGAGCCATTTCACAACTGCCTTCAATTAGCTCACAGTAAAGCATCAAAGCATGCTGGTTGTCTTCTGTTTGCCTTGGAATAGCTTGGATTAGAAAGTCAGAGAAAATAAATTTTACACAAATTTGAGGGCTAGCAAATTTAAAAGGAGAATAAGTTGACTGACTAGAATGAATAGAGAGCAGTCAAATCCCTATAAATAAGGTACTTTCACATGCCCTTTTTAAGCATGTAATCAACTAAATACTGATGCTCAACTAACACTGATACTCAGCTGGTACAACACATGCTTGATAATACATTTGCTGTGACGCTGTAAGAGTTTCTAAATGCAATGACAGAGGCCTCCCTCTTCTTGTTAACTTCTTTAGGGATAAAAGTGAGTGTTCTTAGTGCTTGAAAAGGTCACCTAAGTCACTTTAAGACTGCAGTGCCTAACAAAAGTCTTTGACCTGATAAAAAAGTCTATTGGGCTGTGACAGTGCATGTTACCTAAGTGTCTGCCCCAGAGTCTCTGGAGGATTTCTACATACTTCCCATGACTTCATGAGAAGATGCTATCCCCCATTAGAAATTTATATAGTTCACATCTTAGGGTATGAACACAAGAAGGATCTACTCATAGTTATATAAAGATAACATCGGTATTCTAAGTATTTGAAATTGCAGTTCCACTCTAAAATTCTGTAATTCTTGTAAATAAAGACACACTGTCAGCTATAAGTTTATAGCCTGGTAAAGCTTCCAGCACTTTACTTGATTGAATTATTTTCTGAAATCTATTTTGGGCTCCTGCCAATTGTTATCCTGTTTTGAAACAGGCATAAGTGTTCTTGTAGTCTCATCTGTGTCCTTGAAGTCTGAGGGACCAGTGAAGCTCCATTTCCTTCTTTCTGCACTGGGACTCCTGGTTGCCAGTGGAATGGAGCAGAGGCCTGAGTACTCTTATGCCACTGCAAAATGTACTGGAAAAGAGCATGGAAACAGTTTTGTGCACAAAATAAGCATCCAGTGAAGCAAACCTTAATCTTGATTTCAGTAATTGATCTCTTGGGATCAATTTCTGACATCTCAGTAGGACAGCATCAAAGAGTAAGTTTGATGAGATCTGTCACTGTGTCTTACCATTATTATTTAATAGGCAGTTGATTAAATAGTCTTCAAAGGGATTTAGCAATCAGGTAGCATTTTCAGCAGATCATAACGATATTAAGGCAGGTCACATTTGGGACTTAAAAGGACATGTTGGAATAAAAATAATATTTTTTAAAACGTCCTTACCTATGCTTCTCATAGCAGCTTAGATTATTGAAAGAGAACATACTTTAAAAAGCAAATACACCTTTCACTTTTTGCACTGCTTGGGTTCAGTTCTTTGAAGAATTTAATTCAGCAGCAAATAAAAGTTCTCAAATTTCACAAGATCTTGCTAATGGTGTTTCACATTGCACCAGCTGAAATCAAGACCTAATCTTCCTCCTCATTTCATTATTAAATATGTGGTAATTAAAGGTGCCTCTTCAGATTCTTAATGGCTTAAGAAGGAGTTGAATCTGAATTTATTTCTTTCAAATCTGCTTCTCAAACCATCATACCTGTATGATAGGAAAATTGCAAGGTAACACTTGAAATTAACAGTCCTTGAGTTTTATCCATCAGTGTCATTTGCAAATAGTTAATAGTCAGATGCCAATAGTGACTTCCACAAGTTAACCACTTTCATCTTTTCCCTTTCCTTGCTCATTGACAATCAGAATTTAGCAACATTGCAGACTTTAGTTTAACTTCACAATCCTAATAATAATACAAATATTTTGATGTACTGATTTAACTTTAATTTTGGTAGCCTAACCCTAATTTGTTTGAAATTATTACCAAACTTGGATGCAAACAGTTTAGAGACATAAGTCTTAAATACATTTCTACAGTTTTTTAAATATGACAACATTGTGCTGATCCCTCACACACAGGAAGGAAACTCCCTAGTGAGTGTGTTTACCTGGAACTGAGATTTAAGTTACATGTACATGGTATGTCTGCTTAGTTCTTAATTACAGCTTTTAGGCATCAAGAATTAATAATAATAATAATGGTGATAATTAACTTTTCATAGGGAAAAACTTTGTATAAATCAGAATCTAAGAGTAGACCAAGGTTGCATATCTTCAGTAGTGATTTCTATTTTCACAATTATTCTAATACTTGTAATCTAAGGTGTTAATAGCAATGTTTTGTAAGGACTTTTTTTTTTTGTTTACCCTTCCAAGTCTGTCTACTGCCGTTTGCTGTCAAAGTATGAATGGTTTCCCAAAATACTTCTTAACACATGTAAATGTTCCTGTTTGGGAAAAAAATCATAATCCCATTTTGATACCTCTGAGATGGATTATGAATTTTGCTTGTCTTTTTTCTTTTTAAACTTGTGTCTTACAAAACAATGGCTCCCCCCACCCTCTTCTTAGACTTGGGACTTAATGGTAAATATTGCTGAGACTTTATGACAGAAATTCCAATTATCAAGCTATCCTTCAATGCAATGAGGGATGTTGGAGGAGAAGCATAAAGTTGCCAGACCTCACTGAAGTTTTTGCTGTAGCAGTTTAAAAATCGAACACCAATCTGAGTTCATATATATCTCATGGTGTTGCTGAAGCTTCCAAATGAAGGCTGAGCAATTTAACCTTCCAGATCAGGGGAGGAGAGTGGGTGCCCAGGTGGCATCACTCTCCCTTTTCCCCCTCTTTCTGCAATGGGTGGCTGCAACTGGTGCATTACCCAGCCAGGGGTAAAGAGGAAGGAAAGAGGTTCTGACTGGTGTGTGCAGTAACTGTGTGTATCCCCTGCCACTCTGTATGTATCACACACCTGTTCTGAGTCTCATCTCTCTACTGGGTTTGCATATGGGCACATGGAGCTGAAAGAGGTGGTCCCATTCTTGGCACATCTCAATTTGTCTGTGGCTTGAGTGGTTCTTCTTCCCCTTCCTCACCTCCCTACAGCATCGTGCTTCTCTCACTGCAGGGCAATCAGAACAATCCCAGAGAGATGGCATTTCTCTCTTCTTTTTTTCTTGGTTACTTTCTTTTTTTTTCCTTTCTTTCTTTTTTTCTTTTTTTTTTCTTTGTTCCTTTTATTGTATTTTTTTTCTGTTGTTTTCCTTTGCTGACACGTGGTTGGTTAATATGATGAAGCCTGTTATGACACTGTTGTTCTTGCTGCTGCCGCTGCTGCTGTTGTTGAATATGCTGTGTTCCCAGCTAACTGCATGTCTTTTTTTTGTTTTTTGTTTGTTTGTTTGTTTTCGTTTCTTTGCAAAATCCCTCCCCCCCACTACCCCTTCACCTCCATCTCCTGTGTCTCCTTGTGACATGGTGCATCTTTGTGACTCGGATGGATTTTGTTCTGCCTTTCCTTTCTCTGCTCGCCCGCTCTTTGCGTATTCACTGTTTTTGGTGTGCATGGACACTCTGCGTCTGTCTCGTAGCCTATCAGAAAGTTCTTCATCCCCCCTCAGACCTCCGACCTCCCTTTCTCTCCCCGACCCCAAGTCTCCTTGGACCCTGATGCTTGTAGGAACGCCTCCAGGCCTGGACATGTACTCCAACCAAAGCCAGCACTTCAGCCCAACCCAAAGACGCAGACTTTGCCATCCAAGAGCAAATTGGCTGAAAAACCACTCCAGTCTACTAAATCCAACCCACTCCCTGCCAGCAATGCCAGCGCCCCCTCCTCCCAGAACAACCCTGTGCAGAACGCTCAGGGCCGCTCGCCTGCTGCCGGCTTTAACCCACAGCTGGCTGTTCCTAAAGTGCAGACCAACCCTATGTCTCCTGTTAGATTGCTCCCTTCTAGTACTGACCCAAGCACCAAATCTATCCCCATCATACAGGTCACCCCTCACCCCTCTCCAAGGGGAAGTCCCCTCCCTACCCCCAAGGGGACACCTGTTCATACGCCAAAGGAGAGCCCAGCAGGCACACCCAACCCAACACCACCATCCAGCCCCAGCATTGGAGGAATGCCTTGGAGGACACGGCTCAACTCCATCAAGAATAGTTTCCTGGGGTCTCCTCGCTTCCATCGTCGGAAATTACAAGGTGAGTACCCACCCAAGCAGACAGGGTGATTCTGATTTGGGCAGACATTCAGCAGGAATTTCATACCTGTCTGTGGCTCTGCAAATTCTCTACACAAAGGGCTCAATATTGGTGTGGAAAATGAGAGTGATAGAATCAGCCAAGCCCTAACCCTAATGTGAGCAGGCTCTGTTGTGCCACCGCCCCTGCTCCAACAGCATCTACTGAGCCCACTTCACACTCCAGCCATGCAGCTCTTACTCTTCCTGTTGTGGCTCCTAGACTGCAAGAAAAGTCTGTCTTCAGTTTCTCCACTTGCTTTGCAAGTGCTCAGGGCTAGGGCTCAGCCATTTCCCCTGTGGCTGTGCTCCACTGCCTCTCCACAGCCACAGGCTGAGCCCTATGCTGAAAAAGAAGACAGCCAGAGGCAATAGGCAAAAACTGTCCTTCTGAAGCACAGCTTTTTGATCTTTGCTAATGCTTTTTTTTTTCCTTCTTTGGTAATTTGTGCAAAAATCTCCTTAATACAATCAGTGCTTTCATATCTGCTGGCCTACTTCAGTTTTTTAAGTCTCTAGAGTGTTGAGATGTACAAAATTTTCTTCCTGGGGCTCCAGGTGGCTTTTTTGCATGCCAGCAAAGGGCACCCAAAGTCACATGCCTTATCCTTGGACGTCAGCAGCAGCTGTCCCAACACCCTGTGGTTTTACAGGGTACTGAGACATGATCCCATGGGAAAGGAAGATTACAGCCATGGAAGAGTTAGATTTTGAGCTGTGATGGTCGGTGCCATTGTCTCTGAGGTGGTCAGAGAACTGTAGAGAATTGCAGCAGTGACTGAGCTGCATCCAGTGGGGCTTTGAAGCAATTGCAAAGCAGTTGCATTGGCACAGTGTGTTTGTATCTGAACCAGAAGCTACTGAAGTCAATGCAAGGTTACCTAATGACCTAAGGAAAGGTGGAGTGAGCCTTGAAATGCAGCACTTGATTAGATGCAGAGATCGAGAGACATATGACCAGCATTCAAATGTCAGAATTAGCCTGCAGAGGCAATGGGCAGTGCAAGCAAGTGCAGAATTGTTTCTTTGGTGTACAAGCAGAAAATGGAACGTGTACTGAATCATCAAATTTCTTTTCTCCCTCCCTCTCTTTGGCTATCTGTGCACGAGCAGTTCCTACACCAGAAGAGATGTCTAATTTAACCCCAGAATCATCCCCAGAGTAAGTATTTTGCCTCTTTTTCCACCAAATATCAGTGTCATTTCCTGGTCTGAATGTCATAAACTGACATATTTCTGTTCTGGATCAGTATCTGTTTGTAACCTGTTACCCTGTGGGTGGGATAGAGATGTGAAATTATTCTTTTGATGAGGACCCAGCATAAAATCTGTACCTCAGTAATGTCAGTGGGGTCAACAGGTGATGAAAGAGTCTCCCAGTAACCACCTCATTTTCATGGCTTGCTGAATTTGCTGGGTTTGTAACATGTTTCTTCTCTCTTCATTCATTTGGTTGTCAAGTAGATCAGTCCTTGGGACTGGAGAGGCAAATCAGTGGCTTGTCCTGGCACTAACTGCACCAAAAAGTTTTCCTTCTAGTACAGGAGTTTGCATCCTCAGGGTAGCATGCAGGAAGCTCTGCTAAGATAATTCAGAGGGATCCTTGGCTGAGAGAGTAAGCTCAGTGTTGATTCCAGGCAGCAGTACTGGGACATGGAGAAGCTGTTTCATATTCTCCAGGCTCATTCCTAAAAGTCAGTGTACATTTCAACCATTTCACTGCACAAATGTGCATCACTGCATGGCAGGTTTGGAAGTCCCTGCCAGAGTGCTGCTCCAAACACTTCCTAATATGCAACAGATGCCAAATCATTCCTTTTTATTTTCACAGCTTGTGTTTGTGCACCCAATGCCCATAGACTTAGCCTGCCAACCAAGGCAATTTCGCCTCTTGTTAAGAGACTTGTATGAAATATTCATGAGTCTTGGATGGGAATTTTGAGCCTAAAGTTTTGAAATTGGTGACAATGGTATCTTCACAACTTGCCCCAGACTTGGCTTTTATCTGGTGTGAGATGGGCACTCTATGTGTAGTACTGCAGAATGGAGAGGAATAAAGACTTCAAAGAGGGAGAAGTAGGGATTAGTAAAGGTATCCAGGAAGAAAAATGGAATATACTGAAAAATTGAATATATATATATATATATATACTGTCTTTTCAACACTTTCAAGCATTTACTAATAGAGTCATGAGAGATTTTCATTAAATTGGCACATTATCACAGAAATATTCAATACTCTCATCTCACATGTTTTTAAAGCCATTAAAACAGAAAAACCTTTGGAATTAAATTTCTTCTCTTCATTGCATGCATGCTGGTGGAAGTTTTTGCTGTTAATTTATTGCCTTCCCTGCTTCCCACTCACTCTTTAAAAGCTGGTGGAGAGAAGTAGTGCCTGTCATTTGAGGTAGTTTGGATGCAAGTCAAACCCTAAGGCCCTCTTTTCTTTTTCTGTATAATTGCCAAATTAATGAGTTCAATTGGGCTGCACCCTGCAGTAAACATAATAAAAGTCATAAAAAATAATGAACTAGATTATATTTTAATGATAGATGTCTGTTGCTCAGTGCCCACTTCCACAAGTCTTATTTTTTCCCATATTTTCTTCTTTTCTGTAAGAAATAAGATATCCTTATGGACAGCTGTATTGACCTCATGGGTTGAGTGATAAATACATGTCCTAGCTCTGTCTGGTGCACCAATGCCTGCCATTCATTTAACAAACCTGATGATTAGGTAATACACTTTGACATGTCTGGGTAATGCTGTTCTCTCTCATGTGAAAAAACTCTAGAAAATCTGTTAGGGATGACATTTAAAGAGACTTAGCTCCAGCTGTTTAAACCTGCAAAGCTCCATTTGCTTGAGTAGAAATGCTGCTATTTATGCCAGGCAGGTAAACCTCTGGAGGTTACTGATCTGTGTGCTCAGAGACAGAGAGGGAACACAGAAGGCTGCATGGTCAGACACTCCAAAAGTAGGAAAAGGAACAACATTACAGGAGTGAGAAATTTTGATGTGAAGTAATAAAGCACCAGCCTCTATTTTCATGCTAATTTCTTTGCTTTTTCACCAACTGGACATCTTATTGGATTCCTTAGTGAAATCTACAATAATCAACCTCCCCCACATATCTCCTATCTCACTCCCCCTTTAAGAGGTTTGCCTTGGTAGGAGAAAATTTGTAATTTTAAGTACATTTTGTACTGCTTACAGCCTGATCTTGAGAGATGCTGGAGCATGTCATTAGGGCTGCTGAGGGTTCATATACATTTTAACCCAAGTTAATAGCACTTAATGCCCTCTAAGAGGAGAAAAGCCTTTATTGTGTAATTTTACTCCAAAGCTGTCCCCTCTTCTCAGTGGGCCTGTTCCCTAGGTGTACAGCTATTCCCTAGTACAGCTAGTTCTGCCAGTTTTGGGGAGAAAAGCCAGTGTATGTGTGCTGTGTCTTGATTCTGCTCATTACAGAAACAGGAGAGGCCACTGGCATCTATTCTGTCTTATGTGACACCAGCAAAATTATTTTAGTGAATTCAAATGATTTACAAGCTGGAGTGTAGCCCAGGCTAGCAGTGAATCTTCCAGACTCACTATTACTGGTGATAACCTCATAGAGGAAAAGAGCCCAGATGGATTCTGGAGACTCCAGACCATGTTGAACAGGGAAAAAACTCCCTATGTTCTGGGCCCTTGTTACCTGTGCTTGTTAAGAGACCTATAAATGAAGGGCTAGCAAAACCATTAATGAAAATACAAAAATGAAAAGCCATATTTTGAGATGGCAGACCTGCAATTAAATAAGCACTATTTTCCAGGCCCATGCTTCCCCTTGGCCCCAGGAGTGCATCCAGCCAACCCTAGTTCAGATGATGATGCATCCAAGCCTAAGACAAGCAGCCGTTTTAGATGGATAACCAGGTGCTAATTTACTAATGATCACAGACCCCTTACATGCAGGGAGCTATTGCCCCAGCTCTCCAGGGGCTTGCAGAGTTGTTGTGGTGTGTGAGAGACACATGAGCTAATTAGTATGTAATTTTCTTTCTCACTCTAACCCTGGCTCCTTAACGACCATTTAAATGAGAGGCCCTTTCTCTTTACTGCTCCCTGTGCTACTCTCTAGCTCATTGACTTAGTTACAGCTGCCTATGAATATTTTAGGGAGTGACAGTTATCCAGCCCACTTTAATTGAGTGGGGGGCACTGCTTTACCAAGCTGCAAGTGAATCTTTCTGCACTCTTATTTTTGGTTGCCTGCAGTAAATGAAACAAATCATTATTTGCCCAGCTGAGCCGTCTTCCAGTTGTGGTCTTTCTGCTGTGTGCATTAAATGGCAGTGGGCCCACGGCTGCACAATTCATGGAGCACTCTTGGATGGTGAATGAGTGCAAATTGCTGGACACTGCTGAGGTCAAGCTTTGTCCTTTATCCTGAAGGCCTAGACTTCAAATTCGTTTCTTACTTTGCTCTTCTCTTAGCCTCTGTCCTTCCTCTGCCTCTGCCTCACTTTGCCACAGAAAGCGAGGCTGTTAGCAGCTTGCTCCAGCTGTTTATTGCTTTGATGGAAAACTGGTGTGTAGTAATTCCTTTTGCAGATGGCTCTCCTTGTCTGTAGAGATTGTCTTCTTTTACTGAGTGGTGAATGTCCACTCTTTTGCTTTCTGTACTGCTAACTGGATTTGATGTTTTAAAATATGAGGTAAAAGGGAAAAAATGGCAGTGTCTTGGTGGCAGGTATTTAATTTCTGGCATTTTCATGCTGAATTCTTCCCTACTAGAATATGGCTGATTTAAGTGTGATTTTCCCTGGGTTTAGTTTGGTCCAGCAAGTCTTTGGCTGTCTCAGGGCTGACAGCTTCTTTTCTCCTCTCAAAACCACACCTGTGAGAGAGGCTACTTTCAGATTCTGGATAGTGTCTCTCAATAATATTCATGTCCCTGCATTCTTCCTTTAGCCTGTTTAACTTAAAAGTCAATATCAATTAAGTGCACTGAAATGGTTAAATAATTAGCAAAATAGAACATTTTCTGATACAATCACTGTGAAAAAACAGCAATTTCATTTTATGCTGAAACCACCATCTGATGCTGGAATGAACTGAGGAGCTGGACTGCTGTCAGTGGAAAGCCTGAACTGTGTCTTGCATGGTGTTGTTTTCTCCTTTCTTAATACAGAAAATTCATTCCTTTGTAGGCTGGCCAGAGTTCACACACTACATAGACACCCTGAATAGGGTTAATGAATGGGACAGTCCTTGTCCTGGCCTTGCATAATTGTGGATTTCACTCACTGGTAGATTGCAGCTCCAGTGAAATCTACAGCTTGCTTTAAAAAGCAAGGTCTTGTAAGTGTACAGGACACCTTCATAAAAGCATCTTTCCAAGTCCTGTAACACCAAAGGAGTTGAAATTGTGTGGGAAGGAACTTAAATCTTTATGTTGCCAGGAGCTGCATGTTGTCACAAGAAATTGAGAGATCCCTGGAGACAAACCTGAATTGTGTCCCCTGATTTATATGTATATTATATGTACAGAATTCATTGGTATATTGGCTCAGTCAGAAGAGTTACCATTGCTCCTGGGTTTTCATTGTTGGTGACAGATGCTGCCAGACTAGGGCTGTGTCATTTCATAAGTTTTCACCAAGTGAACTGTTTTGGATGTTCTCTGATACTATTTCCCACTTTGTAGTAGTAATACCATCACATCTGGAGTGTCATCAAAACTTTTTTGTGTTTTTTTAGTATTTTTTTCTAGCTAAGGACATGTAGGACATAAGAAATAATTCTAAACATCTCTTTCTTTTCATCACATCAGGCTTGCCAAAAAATCCTGGTTCGGTAACTTCATCAACTTGGAGAAAGAAGAACAGATTTTTGTGGTCATTAAGGACAAACCACTAAGCTCCATTAAGGCTGATATAGTCCACGCTTTCCTCTCGGTGAGTCACCCCAGCTGCCTCTTGGAGACATCCCTCACTGGTCATTCCAGGACTCCATGTGCCAAATGTCACTTTACAGGAGCTCTGCTCCTTCAAAAGCATCCTCTGTGGGTTTAATTTGCATGGCCTGCACTAATTAGGTCTCCCTTTGATAGGTATGCCTTCCACTACTGCAGCCAGACAAAAGGCCTGATTTGTTACTTTAAATCCCCACTTTGGTACTATATGGCAGAAAAAAGGGTGATTTCTTCTGGTGTCCAGAGTTTCAGTTGTTGCAGATGTGGTTTGTATACAGCCTAAGAAAGCAGAGGGAAATTGTCTTTTTTTCCTATGGAAAATCCTGGTTCTCATTATCTAGAGGTGCCAGCGATGAAAAAGTCTGCACAGCAAAGGTAATTTAAGAGGTTTTTTGATTCAAGGTAGTCAACAACATAATTAGACTTTTTCCAATAGAATTAAGAGAAGGAAACTTAATTTCTTATATATTTTTTGTCCTATTGATTTTTTTTCCCACAAAATACTGAACTCCATTTTAGTCTTTGTGATTCTGCAATGAACTTCTTCCCCAAAATCAGCTATAACCCTTGTTGCTGTACAAGCACACAAGGAGTAAGTGCAGTACATTAGTGAGCATCAGACACTGGTGTCCATCCTAGGCTGGTTACAAGCAGCCATATTACTGTCTCAATTCCATGCATTTAGCTGTGCTTTTGGGTTTATATTGTGGTGTAGTGTGTTCTACCATCTATACTGGTGATCCTGTGCATACCCCACGTGTGGTTTAGGTGTGATGTAGGGATTTGTGTGCAAAACCAGTGAATCATCTCTTACAGCAACATCCAAACTTAAAAGCATTGTCATAGCCTGCTAATTAACCCCTTAAAGTCAGCTTCTCAAAGAAATAATCTTCATTTTTCCTCCTAGAGATTAGAGACCAGATTTCCAAGTAATTTGTTTGGGTTTTTTTTAATCTGGCCCATTATGAAGCAATAAATAAAATATGAACATGTTGTTAAATTTTGGAGGAAAATGTGAAAGGTAACTGCTTGAAAATTGGGAAGTTCTGAAATTCCACTGTGGTTCTGAATATACAGATGTTGGATGATGTCACAAAGACTTCTCAGAGTTCTTTTACATATTGATAGAAGTTTGGGTGAGTTATTTGCAGACATGTGGATATCCCAGGCACTTCAAGTGTCCTGATGTCTATCTGACATCATAGAATCACCAAGCAACTGAAGTTGGAAAGGTCTTCAGGAGGTCTCCTGCTCAGAACAGGATCAGCTGTGAGATCAGACCAGGCTACTTAGGTGGTTTGTATATTCAGTTTTATATCCCACTGACTTTTCTGCCCACTCCCTTAATACCACATTTTGCTCAGCAAAAGCTATTTCTCAAAACTGGTGGATGAGGAGAAAAAGACTGAGTGTATGAAGCTGAGTAATTTATGTGTAAATTTGTAAGTGTATTGAGTATTCCACCAATAGTCAACCCTTAGATTTAGGTCAGTCCTATGAGCAGCAGTGCATTCTTCTGTGGTGCCCAGAAAACTGTGCTCTTGGTGATTTCACAAGAACACTGTACATTACAAATTCAACATCAGAAGCAAATCTAGCAAATGTTATTTATTCTGGAAATGTGTGTTGTTATAAACAGAATTTTGCAGATTTTTTCCCCTTTAGCACTGGTTCTACTATCTACTTCTACCAACCTCTTTCAGATCCCAAGTCTCAGTCACAGTGTCATCTCACAGACAAGTTTCCGTGCAGAATATAAGTCCACAGGAGGTCCTGCTGTGTTCCAGAAGCCAGTGAAGTTCCAGGTGGACATAACCTACACAGAAGGGGGAGAGGCACAAAAGGAGAACGGGATCTATTCTGTCACTTTCACACTCTTATCAGGTAACCATGGCAAAGCTCTAAAATGGGTGCAAGCTGGCTTGGTCCTTGCTGATAATAGAGGCCTGCAAATTGCTCTGTCAGAATAAAAAATATAACTGGTTTAACCTTAGGAAAATTCAGTCAGGGGCAAGGAGAACATCAGGTAGTGATGGAAATATGAGGGAAATGCAGATTCCCAGAGAGATGAAGTTGGCACTGCCATGATTAGTTCTAAAATGGCAGTTCTGCATACCAGTGTTAGTGTAGCTCATGATACTGGCTCCCTGTTTCATTCAAAAGTCACAGAGTCTCAGCTGGGCACTATGAGGTCATAGTTCCTTCCTTCTGACAGAAACATGCAGTCACCCTTTTCTTCTGGGTGGCCACATGCCCCCCACAGGGGCTGTAACAAACAAACACACCCCCTCACCTTTTCTGTCTTTACCAGAGGAGCCCCAAAGCCATTCCTCTTCTGTTGAGTCCAGCTCACCATAGTCCCTTTGGCTGAAGGACAGACACACAGTCAGGACACTTCTGGGGACAAGACTGAAGGGAAGATGTCTGTGATCCTTCCCCTGCAGCCTTGTGTGTGTGCTTGGCTCCCATTGCTCTCACAGCCTCTTGTGCCTCTTCTCTCCTCGCAGGTCCAAGCCGTCGCTTTAAGAGGGTAGTAGAAACCATTCAGGCACAGTTGTTAAGCACACATGACCAGCCTTCAGTGCAGCAGTTATCAGGTAAGTGGCTTCTACTGTCCAGCATCTCCAGCAGGGACAGGAAGGTGAAATGCCTCCCATAGCAGGAGGCTGAGGGAGGCCATCCCTCTGATTACAGCAAAAAACGAGCTCCATTCAGACAGAGCAGTAACTCCCTGCTCCCACCCTACTCCTCCGTTTCTCATTGCCTCTCCAGTGCTCCCAGCGCATTCCCCAGTTGAACAGCTTCTGCCCTCTGCCCGCCCAAAGAGCCATTTGCCCACTTCTCCATCAAAAGCTGCATCATCAACAGATCTTCCAGATTTTCTCCAGCTCCAGAATCTCCCAGAGTAGGGACATGCTCTTGAGGATATTTGATTTTCAAACCCTTCAGGCATACTTTAGAAACCTCCAACTCCAGTGGGTCCCTGAACAAATTTGAGATGTACTTTTAACTTAGCCATTAACATATGGTCAGAAGGTGGCTAATAGTTTCCAGCAGTGTGATCCAATTCTCAATACTGTGACAGCACAAATTCTATACTAAGGTTCTGCAGAAGCTATATTTTATCTATTTGAAAAGTAAATTTCAATTCCTTGTGGTGGTAGAGAAAGCCTTATATGTGTGACCCTGTGCAATGACATCAATCTGGATGTGCAGGCAGTCTGAATTGATAATACAGAAACTGGCCTCATCCCATCACTATGGAGCAGGTGTTCACTCTGACCACTGTAGTGGTTGTACACACACACACAGACAAAATCTCAGTGGTAACTCTTCTATCCTCTAAAAGGACAGAACAAAGAAGAAGGTGATAGTTGAAAACTTGAAGCAGATTAAGCTATTGGGAATGTGTCAAGGAAGGAAAACTAGGGAAAAGCAGAAAGAATGTGCAGATACTGGGAATAAATAGCAGCAAAGAAGAGCAGAGGCTGCAGCAGAAGACAGTGAGGCAGAAGGAGTGGGAGATGAAAAGGAAGTAAATAATATTATGCTTTAGAGCCAAATTATGTTCTTGACCCTTGTGTGAACAAGCCAAGACAAAAGTGGGGGAGTTAAGTTGGCATTGCATCCTACAATTAAGTCACAGATGTCCTTGGCTCCTTCTGGTCTAATAGTGTGGCTTTAGCATCCAAAGATAAAATAACTGCATCTAGAAGAGTGTATGCCTAGTACCTGAAAGAGAAATGTGCTCAGTCCAGTGTCCACTTTGCTTTTGGCCTCCAGCACTGCCTGACCCTTCTGCATGCTGGAATTCAGTGGTGCCCAGCACATGAGGTATTCTGTTCAGAAGCAGGGAAAATGAGGATACTATAACTATGGTTGATTCAGGATTTTGCTGTGGACTTTTGAAATTAAATCAAACTCAAGGAAGCAGCTATAATTTTCTGCCAGCCCTTCCTCTTGGGAAATGCTGAGGCTAAGTGGGAGTGAGGGGATTGAGATAGAAAAACATCCTTTAAACGTATTTCATATTACTCCTGATGCTATTTGAGCATTCCTTGTTTCTTCTGGAATGAAGTGTACCCTTACTTCCCTGTGAAGAAAACATGGTTTATAAAGTAAATAACTTGGTGATCTCTCTTAACTTCTTCACCCTAATATGTGCTAGCTACTGAGGCTCTGTAGAAAAATTTGAACCCTCATGCACAATTGCATGTGAAGCAGCATATCTCCCTAAGAGAGCCATATTATAGCAGGAATAAAAACCATTCATCTGACTCAGACTCAGGGAAGTGTTATCAGCATACTTTGCTATGAGAAATGTATCTGACTACAGTTTTGCTCTGGTTCTGGAATGGAAAAATGATATTATTTCTGCTGCCTCTAGCTACATGAGTGCATATTGTTCTAGCAGGGAAAACTCAGCCTGACCTGTAGTGCCAGAGTGGAACAGATAACTCCACATGGAGCAAAACCAAAATTAATGGTGTCTTGAAATTTAAAAATGAAAATTCCCTGGGCTGGGGACTTACCCAGGTAAGACAGCTCACAAGACAGGGTGCCAAACTGTTCTGTATCACACCACCTGACCTGATGAGGAATATGCAAGTCTCTTGAAAATGAGACATGCCAACCTGAAAATTTTCAGTTGGAGCAGCATACAGGAAAGAGAAAAAAGGAAGAGAAGGGAAATAAAGGGATTGTTACCAACAAAGAGACAACCTTAGCATCAAAGTAGGATGGCCCAGTAGTTCACATCCCCAGCCAGTGAGAGTAAGGGGAAGTAAAGGGATAAAAGACTGAAGAGTTCACATTCAGCACCTTGCTTAGCTGGGTGTCTGGTTGGAAACATGTCCAAAATCTTCCTAGAAATTATTATGGAATTAATCAGCATTACCCACTGAAAACAGAGCAAAGTCATCTCCGTTTCCCTTCTCCCATATTGCCAGCCCTGAACACTGCATAGGGATTGTGGTGGTTGAGCCCTGTTCAGGTTCATGGTTTGAGGACACTCTGTAGGCAATCTGCTGCTGCAACAGACTGAGCTCACCTTCACTTAGACTCTGTGTCCCCATGGCTCTGAGCATGTCCCCTGACCTGCAGCTCTGATTCAGCACAGGAGCTTTTCCTAGCTCCTTGTGCACAGACACATCCTGTGTGTCTTGTCTCTCCTGCCTTACAGTTCTGATGCTGTTACAGGTGGGATGATGGAAACAATCTGTGAAAGGTGTGTAAAGGGAGACCTGCAGAATGGGAAGATTTAAAGAATTCAGTATAAAGCAGAACAGCAAGGCCTGATGGACATATGGCAGGGAGAGTCATTCTCCCTGCTGCCCCTCTGATCTGCTCTGCAGCATCCCAGTCCCCTGAGCCGGCCTGCCTGGGTTTCAGAATGCATTTTCCTCTTTTTCATTCCTCCAGCTGAAAACAGTGTTTGTAGATGTCATGTTGCCCATGCATCTGTGTGTGTGAGACTGTTATGTACCTAATTTAGGCAGATGTGTTTCTGTGTCACACTTGAGCACCTTATAATATCCTTTCCTCCATATATCCCTTCATTCACTTTCATTTTTCCTTTCTAAGACTGCCTGTGTGTATTTCTTCTGGCATACTCTGAAGCAGGAAAATTGATTCCCTCCCTGATAGAAAGTGTAAATAAATTAAATCCATTCCAAAAGTTAATATAATGCTTCTAAAATCCACTGTCTCAATGGACAAATTTAGTTCAACATACCAGCTTTTTATCCTAATGTTTCAGGATCTCTGTGCCATAACTGCTGAGAGAATACCAGCTCTGTGACATGCATAGAACAAGTAGAGAGGGATTTATTGTTCATTTTTCCTTCTTAATGAAAGAAACTAGAGGCCAGCTTAAGATAGTGGGGGCCAAGTATCAAAAAAGCAATTGGAAAACATTTCTTCATGTAATCTAGAACTGGTGGAACTTCTTGCTGAAACAGGTTCTGAATGTGAGGAGCTTACAGATGTTCATCTTCCCCTGAGTACTTCTTACTCACAGGGAGGTTGGATAACTCCCTGCAGAGAAATCTCTATGGGATTGCTAAACTGCAGCAGGTTCAGGAAATCTCCAACCTGACCCTAGTGAGTGAGGCAGTGTTAGGAGAAATGTTCTGTATGCTAGGCTTGCTCTTTCACTCCTAGATGTCTGTGGGGCTGCTGAGGGAGGCAGGGCACCAGATCACAGATCACTGAATATTCTGAGCTGAAAGGAACCAGCAAGGATCATCAAGTCTGACTCTCAGATGGTTTTGGCCTTTGGTCTGAACCAGAAATAGTTGTCCATGTGTGCTTATTACTGGTATCACAAAAGCCATTACACTCAGTGAGACCATGAAAGGACCCCTTTGGGATCAAGAGGGAGTCTCACTGTCTGTGAGAGCAGTCAGCCTTGTCCATGAATGGCTCCATCCAGGGCCCTTATACTCAGAATCTCTACTTAGGTAATCCCTGGGCAGACTGCCCTTTGCTGGGATGAAAAGATCTCTCTCCACAGAGGACGATATCTCAGATTTGTTCCTTTGTTTCAGCCCAGCACTCTTTTCATTAAATCATGATCTGTTTTTCTCTGATGTCTTTGCATGAAAGAGTAATAGTAGCAGCTGGTGAATAGGGACACACAAAAGCCATCTGTGATCATTCACAGGGTAGCAATTTTTATTTCCCTAATATTTTCTTGCTTCTCTGAGCTTTGGCTTTAAGTGTGGGATGCTACATATTCTGATTTTTCCCATTTTCTCATGTTCTGGTCAATTAGCAGTACTGAAATAACCTTTATAACTTCTTTGTAAAAGGTTTTCCCTTTCCTTATTGTATTTATTGGGTTCATTTGGATTTTAAGTACTGACATCTCCAAGTTCAGAGCATCTCACTGTTACTGCTGGAAGTGCCTTTCATCAGCATAAATAAGTGTTTAGAGAACCATATCCAGCTTCAGAAGACCACAGTGCAAATTCTTGCTAGAGCACTGATCTGTGAATTCCGGGTATTTTATGGCTCACAAGAGCTGTGGGCTGGCAAATTGCTACCCAAAAAAAAAAAAAACCAAAAGTAAGAAACCTACAGAAACCTACATTTTCAAATGTTTGAAGGATTTTATCAAGATGGAAAAGGGAGTAAGGAGCAAATGAAGTGCTTTGCAGGATAAACTTCCAGCTGCAGACTCAAAAAAAAGGGATTCTTCAAATGCCGGTTTGGAATTGGATTGCAGGTCAGTTTTTCTGGGGCTCATTCAGCTCCCAAGTTTCTTTGTTTCCTTCAATCTTCTGTGACCCTTTGTGTCTCACATTCTTGTAGTGTCTAGGGTAATTACTTCATCTTGCTAATATAGTTCCACCTACAAAAAGTGCCTGGTTGGATTGGCAGAGCACTGTGTTTTTGCTAAACAGCTTTAATATTATTACTGAACAGCCTTCATTAAAATTAACTGAAGTAGTTACTGGTAGTCCAGAAATAAAGCATGTAGGAAAAAGAGTCCAAGCTCTCCAGAGTTTTGATAGGAAAACAGAGAATTTCAAATAAGCACAAAAACACTGGGGAATTTCAATCTGCATGATAACTGCCTTGGACCAGAGGAGCTGGTGGCTCCCTTGGCATCATCTCCCTTAGTGGAAGTGTTAACTGGGGACTGTGAGCATCTGGCAGGAGCTGCTCAGTGCTTTCTGGGATCCAGCCCTGCATTTGGAGATCTCAGAGGAGCAGCTGTTTGGGTGAGATTTCCTGGGTCTCAGAGATATCAGGAGCATCACAAACTAGGCAGCTTCCTTGTGAAATTTATGTAGGATAGAAATTAAAGAATAGAGACAATTATGAAAGAAAAAATCAACAGAGCTCTAGTAATAGATTCAGAGCTTGTTTCTCCTTTTGAAGAGAGGTCTTATTTTAACCAAAGCATATGCCATCTGTTAATGAACTGAACTGGGCATCATTTATGAAAGAACCTTGGTCAAATCCAAAGTGTGAGTGACTTCCAGCAGTTCCTATAAAATAAGGAATTGCCTTATCATCAGAAGGGTTGAGAGCTGATTCTGCCATAGTGTTTTAATTAAAAAAATAATCAGGACACATTAAAAATGCAGCTACATGACCCATCAGTGCTTCTCAGACACTTAAAAGTTTTTGGACCCTGGCTTTATTCACTTCTCATAACACCTGGATCCCACAGTCACTGGATTATGGATTACTATCCATGAGCAGAAGCTGACTGGCAAGAATCTTAAGACTTCCAATTAGAATAAAAAATCTGCTTTAAAATGATGGAATACTTTATCACATAGAGTATTTACTAAAGGAGATGTTACAATAGAAATTATAGAAATGAAAGAAGTATTAAAGTAATTATTCTAAAAGAGAAACTGAAGACACATTAACACTGTGTCTTTCAAGTGATGCAGTATGAGCTCTGGCTCTGCCTTGGGAATCGGGGAAAAAACAATGTGATCAGGTGTTGGAAAGACAATGCAAATAAAAATGAATTCCTGTGCAGTTCCTGGGAGTAGCCCTGACAATACAGAGAATTCAAAGCTTAGTTGTACATAAAAGTTTAAAGGAAGGCGAATTAGAAGTTTTATTAGTGTTCATTTGATTTTTTTTTTCCATAGTCTCATATTTCAGAAAATTTTACTTATTCATCAAAACTAATTTTATCATGTAAATCATTCTAACATGCAAATTTACTTTTTTGGGAACCAAATGGGGTCCAGAGCCTAAGATATTCTGCTGTCAAAAAGGCTCTGTTTACAATCCTTTTTTTGTGCTTCAGTCTTTTGACTTGTATTTTAATGACACAGCTAATGTATGTAGACCTGGCACAGCTGGCTTTAAGTGCTAAAGAGAGCTGGGCTGACTGCAAATGATGTAGGAAAAAAGGCAGTATTAACTTCAGGAGACGTGATTACTTTTTAATTTGTTAAAGTGAAGAAGGAAACAGAAATACCAATTTCAGGAGGATCTTAGTAACCAGCCACAATGTTTACCTGCTCTGACATTTTCCAAATACTACTTTTTGGTTTCCAGATTTCTGGTTACTGTGTGGCCAGTCAGTCTAGATACACTTGAGGGGAAAATTTCAGGTTTTGGAGGTAGGAGTCAGAAACTGTCTTCTGGTCATGTATGAGATTTTCTTTGCTCTTATGTGTTCTTTCAAAGCTAAGTTCTGCTAATGGTTGCATGAATGCTCTGGGGTCTACCACTATAGATCTTCATCACTCTGCATTAGAGCAAAGGGTAGGTGACTCTGAGGGGGCTAAACAGGAACCCCTAAAAGGCACAAGACAACAAAGTTGTCCAAGTTAGTAAAGAAAAAAAATTACACAGACCCATGAGTAAGACTTCTAGTCATTGACTTGATGAGGAGCTGTAGGCTCTTCTCAAATCTGCTAGGCATCTTCAGGGAGAAATGTATTGAAATTGTATTGTATATTAAATTCTTTGCCTGCTAGAGCAAGCAGAGAATTTCAAAGGCAGGTAAACTCCTGGCCTCTCTGACACCTCTATTATGTTGTTCTAGGTCTTGAATGTTCTCTTCTACTTCACCTCTGTCCTTCTTCCTCTTTCTCTCAATCTTGTGCCTTTCTGAGAGAACTTCCATGGGTATTATCTCCCACTGACCTCTGCCAGCCTACTTTTAGCCTCAGGGATGGGGAGCATGTAAGCACTTCTTAGGTGCTGTGACCTGTGTCACTGGACCCAGCAGCTGCCCTCTCTACTCCATGCTTTCCGAAGTGCCCTGTGCAGCACAAGCCTGGCTGCATCAGAAGAGATGCCTATCCATGCTCTTCTAGCATGAGTTCAGCTCACCCAAGCATATCCAGCACCCCTTCCTCCTCTTATGAAAGTACTTTTCTCAATATTTGAGGGGAGGAATGCTGAGAAATTATCTTCCCCTCTGTCCTGCAGACTTTGTAGCAGATAGGGAGTAGTTAGAGCTTCCTGGCAATTAGGGATTTTCAGCATATGTGTGCATGTTCCAGAAAGCCTATTTCTTGAATACCCAAGTGTTCATCAATAGCCCAGGCAAGAGGAGATCTGAGACTGATCTGAGTGCTTTAACTGGTATCCACCTGCTCAGCAGTAAGCACTCCACATTGCCCAGGAACACAGTGATTTAGATCCCAAATGCAAGGGAATCCTGGCTGACAGCAGCAGATCTGGCTTGCCAGCAGGTTCCACATGGAAGTGTCCAGCTGGGCTGGGCCTTTCTGTTTTAAAGCTAACATGTGGAGCTCCTTCTGCTTGTTGCACCTGAGTAAGAAGCACCCAGTGTCTGTGGCAATGGGAGCTATACACAAAGTGGACAATAATGTCTTAGAGCCAGATTCTGCCACCCTTTCCCAAAGTGCTTCTATTGCCTGTGAATACTAACCTTGAAAGCAAGAGGAGTAAGAAATTGCACTGAGTTAGACTGAAACTTTGAAATTATCCTAAATTATCCTATGGGGTTTAAAAGATGGTTTGAGCTGTACAAGTAGCCTCACTCCATGTCCAATAGCACGGGGCTAGATTTCTTCCCTCTCTCCGGGTTTTTGATGTAGATAAATGAACTGGCTGAAAATTTCCTGGCTGTTGCAGACTAATTTGCAAAACTAGCCAGGTGAAACACTGTATTCAAGACTTATATTTTGCTAATGTGGTGGCAGAGTACATCCCACATCTCATAAATACCTCTAGTTACAACAAAGGGGTGAGTGGAGGCACCAGTACTGAAGCAGCTCCACTCTCAGTCACAGGCCAGGTTTGCACTGGCATAGAGTGGGTGGCAGAACTTGGTCTGGGTTGTGTAAACACCACCAAGATGTGTATATGTTTCCTGCTTCAGGTAATAATGTGCTAAGTTACTACTTTATGCACAGAGGTATGGAAACCTTTTTTTATGTTTTTCCCTCCCTTCCTCCTCTTTCCGTTCTATGATCCAGACACCACTAACTGTATGGAGTTGATGACTGGCAGACTTTCCAAATGTGGTAAGAACTTCCTTCCCTTCTGCCTTTTCACCTTCCCCAGCCCCTGCTGAGCAACATAATATTGCGCCGTCCTGTCCTGTTGCACCCCCTCCCTTCCCTATCCCTGCTCCCCACGCTCTTTTCGAGGCTCCCCACCCTGTAACAACCCACTATGTCTTTCACTCACCTGGAGGACACAAGCACATATCCCTTTTTCTGTTCCTCCCCATCCATGCACAGATGCACAGGCTCCACCACAGCTTTCCCTTTCATAGCACAAATGTGTGGTGTTACACTTGAGATATCCTCTCTCACTGTAACCCAGGCCAGTGATTTTCTTTTTCTTTCCTGATTTTTTGTTTCCTCCTTTCTTTACTTGCTGCTGTTGATCCATGATTCTTCAGTCCCTTTTCTGCAGTGAAGCTGAATGCTGCCCTGCTAGCTGCTGTCTCCCTTGGTTTCCTGCTATTTGTTGAGACAGGAATGCTGTGTTAATTAACTCCATTTTGCATCCACCCCCTTCTTCCCCAGATGTCCTTGGGGTATGACTCTTTTAAATTCTCCATAAGACACACTGCATATTATGTCAGACACTTGGCTAGTGGAAACTGTCATAGTTCCACTCTGGACTTGGGGAAGGATGCTGTGTCTCTAGCAGGAGAAGTGAACCTACTGAAGATTTGGAACTTTGCAAGGAATAAGAAAAAGTTTCCTGCAAAACTTTCAGCTCAGCTTACTTGGGCTTACATGAATTGTGGTTAACTTGTTCCTAGCCTTCCCTCACCTCTCTGCACACATGGACTGCATTCTTTCTTTCATTACTTGAGCCTCTTCTCACTGCTCCAAATACAACAGTGGAAAAACCCAAATATTAAGAGAGGCTGTTTTTGTCCTATTATTCATGTCTTGAACAGAAAGATTTTGTATGAGAGAGCTCTGTTCTCTTTAGATTTCCATCCTGGTATCTAGGTTGAGTTCAGATATCTCTGTGAAAGGGAAGACAAGATGTCAGGAAAGTGTTCACTGAACTGGTTCTGCTCTCCAGCTGGACCTGCAGCTGCCACACTATCTCTTCATTAACTGAAGAAAGTTGTTCTGGAATTGTTCTGGAGTCTGTAACCATTAAGGGAAGTTGTCATAGTGGAGGTAGTATTAGGTTTATGCATGTGTGATGGAGGCAGAATTTTGCCTGTTTCTTGTGTTTCAGGCAATCTCTTTCCCTTTAGTTGCAGCTTTGCTGGTGGGAGTTTTTCCTTTGCTCTTAAAGTTCATTTAATTTCTTGGGTGACTTTTCTGATCTCATTAAGACTCATTTCAGACCTTCAGCTTCTTAAAGGCATCAGGCAGCAAATCTCTCTTCTTCCTCAAGACTTTGTTTCTTGCCTGGAATCTGGCATTCACATCATGCAAAAATACAAAATGCTGATTCTGCTGACTGCTTGCAAGTTAATTGAGCTATAGAGATAACCAGCCAGTGCCCTGCATTCTCTAGGAAGAGAGCATCACTGCTCACTCACAGTTCATACAGGCCCTCCAGCTGTCACCATGTCAGCAGCAATCCAACAAGGGACAAAGAGGACAAGGTGAAGGCCAGCAAGGAGACTGTTTGTGGCAGCTGCAGCACAGACAGAAGGCAGAGGGAGAGAGGAGACAGGATGGCCTGTAGGGGTTTAATGGAGCTGTTTCCTTTAAATCACATTCCTGTTGGTGAGCTCACAGTGTAAGATGTGGTGACTGCACCATGCTGAATTCCACCCTCGTGTAGAGTGAAGAGCTGTTTCTTCTGCTGGAGTTCACCCATGGTTTAGGCAGGGGAGTGAAAGGGAACCATGTGAGCATATTGCCTATTTTTGGGAAACCATTGTGTGTGGTTCTGAAGGTGAGAAACCACCTAGTCATCTAGTAACAATAAATAGTGTATGAAAAACTGTATCCTCTGGGGATTTAGACCTCTGTGTTATTCCCTATTCTGTCAGTGAGCACAGGAGGTCATTCTTGTAAAAAGAGTTAATGCTGTAGCAGGAAGATCTAATCAGGTTCCTTAGGCCTGGCTCAGCCATTTCAAAGCTCTGGTGGGAATGAGGAGCATGTTTTCACCCACTGTAAACCACTGAAAGCTGTAATTAATAGCAAGGCAAATTTATTTAGTCATTTAAATTTTTATTATTTAAATTTTTATCTCATCTTCTGCTAGCACTGGTCATCAGTCTGAGAAGTGATTTTGCATACAGCCAGTGGCATTGAGAACAAGTTAATGTTGGACAGCCAAGGTTTGTCATAGGAGCTGCCAATATCCAAATGACACAACTGCTGCTGTATCAACCCTACCTGTGCAAATGAGAAAACTGCTGCCAACTTGTAGTATTTCACAATAGAAGAAAAGAATCTGGCTCATAATAAATTAAAATGCATGCTGGAGTAAAATATTTTCTGGTTCCACCCATCTCAGCAGTGGAATGGGCATTGCTGTTGTCAGAAAGACTAAACTGGTTTCCATGAAGTCTGTTCAGAAGATTAAATTTACCTTGTAAAAATTAAAGTATTTACATATAAAATACAGCTGTAACCTGAAAACCATCTACAGGAGTGTTACTTTAGCTGATCTATTCCCGTGTGTATTCTCAGCCAAATCAGTTTAGTGACAAATAAGCTTTACCATTTTATGTGTTGCTGTTAAGCCTTACAAAATGAGCACAGCTGTAAAAGGACAAGCTGGATTCTGTTTCTTTTGAAGCAGGATTGAGAAAACTGTTTATTACCATCTAATCTGGTATTTATGTCTATCTCACTGAAGAATAGATTGTATAATTAAGGTTCTACTAGGTTCTGCAGAGCCTTTACATTAAAAACAAAAATCAAGATAATACATAAACTGAAAAGCCCTCCAGCTTCAACCACAAAGCTGGGAATTAAAAAGCAAGTATCATTCATTGTATATTGAATACACTGGATCTGAATCAGTGATACACACCACACAGAAGCCTATGGTGCCATTTCAGTAGTCCTTGGTCAGGAAAGAGCCTTCACAAACTTTAGTTCACGAACTTCAAGTCTGTCATGTAGTGAGCTGAGAATTTCTTTGGATGATTGGTTTCATGGTAGGGCCTTTGGTATGTAGCCTTTGATACAGCTCCTCTTCCCAGCCATTCCCAGTTTTTTGGAGTCATTGGCAAGTATGTTTTGCCAAGGTGCTGGCTGCTGAAAGGAGCCTCTGAAAAACCTGCCTTATCCTCCACTTTACCTTTGAGATTAACCCAGGCAGACTGTAAACTTCCCAGTCTGCCACTATTTGAGGACGAATTTTACTTCTAGGTAAGGCCATCTTTGCTTGTTATTCTTCCTCTCTGATGATTCTCAATAAATTCTTCAGTTATATCAGTGGCCCAGTGGCATGGAAAGAGAGTGATGACAAGAGGAGGAGAAGGTTATTAGTATGGATAACTAGTGCAGCTCCAGTCAGATGATACTGTCATGTTAGGCACTGCACAACCATACACTCCTGCAAAATCTTGGACAATGACCCTATGCAGGCTGGAAAGAAGGCCTTGTGTTTACTTTTAAATATGTATCTTGTATTGCTGCTTACTATTGAAAACCTGGATTCCTGGCACCAGAGTTAAACAAAAAGCTTTTTGGGTCCTTTTGAGCACCAGTGGCTGTCACTAAAATCATCTGATCGAACCAGAAGCACAGCAAATCCACTTGACTTTCTTATCTCACCAGTGTATCTCTCTCAGATCTTTTGCTTCCAGTGTTTGGGACTTGACATTTTTTCTGTTCAGAGCCATCTGATCTTGCTGGCCATGGCCAGTCATCCTCTGCACACAGAGAACCACGCTGCAGTAAAGGCTTCTCTTTGTAGCTCCCAGCAATCACAGTTTGATTTATACAGACACAAGCCCATGCCCATAGTATTCCAATCTACTAGAGAGGTTAGGAATCATTTTGTAGTTTCCAACTGGTTGCATCACATTTGGGTTGCAATTGCAGCCTGTAGCTTTGTAAGTGTTTATTTAGAGTCAGTTTTTGGTTTTAGTAACAGCAGCAAATACCTAGACTTGGTTCTCGGAAGTGATCTTGACCCACATTGGCATTAATTAGAGTAATCCCACTTCTGAAAGTAGTTGTTTATTGGAACAGGAGGTTTGTGATTTGCAGTCAAAAGGTTGCAACTGTTGGCAGAAATATTGGTGTCAAAACCTGCCAAAGAAAACACAGGCTGCCCACCCAGCTGAAAAGGCTCTTGTGAGCACTGCCACTCCATGAGGTGGTCAGAGCAATGGGGTTTTAGGAACATTCCTGAAAAATGTGCTGGGTCCTGGTTTTTCTGAGCATGGCTACCTCTCCAGTTCAAACTGTGATCCAGGTGAGACACAAAGGAGGAAGACCCACCTGAGAGATCAAACATTCATTCAAATTGGGTGGATGACAACAAGTAAACCAGTGGTTCTAAAGAGTTCAAGCCAGGTTTCTCAGTTATCCCTGCCCATTCTGTCAGTATCCTTTGCTGTCCAAAGGAATGGCTGACTCCCTACATACTGTAGTTCCACATCTAGTGTTGTGTTGGGAAGACATTTCCAATTCATGCCTCATGTTTGGCACTGTAGAAGAAGGTAGCCACAAAAAGGTGGCTTGGCACTAGAAGTTATTCCAGATGTATGGAACTTTATGATTCATGTTAGATCCTATTCTGACAGCTATGGTTATATTTTTACTATGCAGTACAAGATCTCCTCCTCTTTCTCTGTAATAATGTCTAATACAGAAAAACACAGATATCTCACTCTTAATTAAGATCACAGTGCTTTATATATGATAGCCCGTGTTCCAGGAAGCTACATGGAAATACTTGCTTGCTGTACTAAGCTAAATTTGAGATGGCTTCTCAGAAGATGAAATCATGTTTTGAAGTGGTTTATTCAGTGGAAATGAGGAAGTAACATTTCACCAGCATGCACAGGTCATCTGTCTCCTTAGGAACAGGTTGAAGAACTTGAAACCCACAACATAATATGTGATCATCCATCTGGCAGGAAAGATCAAAATTGTATTATTAAGTGCCAGTGCATTTCTGGTATTTTTATAGGAAAAAAGATAGGAATAAAGCTGCAGAAATCTCTGAGAGAATGGATAGCAACCATAATGTCATTTGCTATGGTTTCACAGCTGTGGATCATCACTTCCCCCTCTCAGCACACACTTGTGCAGGCAGATCTGTATAAAGCAACAGGCAGATACAAAAAATTCATGGGCTTAAACCTTTACCAGCCAATTTGCCAGAAGAGCATGACTCCATAACAGAATCTGGCATTTCTTCATCCCACCACTATCCTTGCCTGCTCTTTCAGTGCCACCAGCTGTCCAGATGAATGTATGATTCTGTCCTCTCCATCATCATGTCTCCTTTTTTGAATGTTAGATGGTGGTGCTGGATTGGCCAGAGCTTTTCATCAGTAACAGACACCTTTGGTTCCTGATCCCTTACTCATGCCTTAGCTCTGCTGGAAGCAGCAGCAAGGAGATGGGCCTCATCCCTTCAGGGCTTTGCTGCCTGTGTTCACCATTCCCTAACTCATTATTCCAGAGCTACCTGTCTCAGTAATACTGTGAGGAGAGGCTGAACTGGATCCCAGCTTCACTGTGGATTTATGAGAGGGAGCAAAAAAATGTGCAAGACAGAGAATGGCTATCTGAATTCTAGACACAAATATTGTCCATCCTCCTGCAGAGGAGATGGGATGTTGTAGGGGAGTGAGAGCAAGAATGGGTTATAGAGCATTTAAATGTCAGATTGCTTGTTCAGGTTTGCCCAGATAAGTAGCAATTGGAAGTTCCCACCTGCCAGTGGCATGGATACCTGTGCCAATGCTGTGTCATAACTTGAGTAGTTCCTCAGTTCTGCAGTAGTTGTACAATAGTTCTGCAGTTTGTTCCTGCAGACACTGTTTTCAGTTGGCATTTTTACTGGCAGAGTCTAAGGGCTCTGGAAAGTAAGTCACCTTTCCCAGCTGCAGTTCAGGTTTCCTCCCAATAAACTGGAGTTGTTCCCTGGACTTTCTGTTAGTAGTTAGTGGGCTGGGTGAGGCATCTGTCTGATTTGGATTTGTACAGTGCTTAGGCTGGGGCCTTTTCAGTCTGGAGGGAGACTTCTACACAGTACTACAATTAAACAAAGAGGAATGGCCCACTTTATCTTTCTGTTATCCCTTTCACTGCATATACTCTTGGAGTTCTGTGTTTTAAGTAATTTGTTTCTGAAAGGAAAAGGGACTCTGCCAGCAGAAAGCAAGGAAAAAGATCAGAAAAATGCTGCGTCTTAACGAAGAGGGCTAGAACTCTATGAAAGGAGCAAAATAGATTTGAAAGAAAATGGATTATCACCCATTAATAAGTGCTTTAATGCTTTACCTGAAAGAAGTTGAATTTTTGTTGCATGGTTCACTGCAACCATAGCTGCTATCAAAAACAGAGCAACCTAGAGAAGAGAAAGACAAGGGCTAAAGAGAAAGGAATGAGTAAAGGAGAAAAACCTTAGTAGCAGAGGCAGACAAAAGACAATCGGGAAAGATGTGAAAGCAACAGGGGAGGAAGTAAGATAGGCTGAGAAAATACGTCTCTTCTCACTGCAGACCTATGTTTTCTGAACCACTTTCTCCCAAAGCCCAAAGTATCTCAGGATATACAGAAAGAAAAGGTAGAGGATAATCCCACAGATAGCATATTTGTTTTGTGCAACTTTTGTGTTCAGCACCACAAGGATTAGTGCATTAACAGTACATAGACTTCAGAGAGATGGTTTCACAGGAGAAGGAAGTGCCTCAGGGTTTGCTTCTGTGAAGGCAATGAGAATGTTGCTATTTGCTTCAATGAAAAGAGGGCCAAGTCCTTATCTGACTGTCTTAAAAATGTTACTAAACAGCAGACTTTAATCAGTAACTGAAGCCTCCAGGCTTGTCCTGAAGCTGCTTGTTTACCACCTGCTGTTATGTTCTGTGGAAGGCTATGAGGGTCTTTACAAAGTCAGAGCAGGGTCTTTGCCAGGTGCATCCTTTCCTGGTGTCACTTGTGGTGCTTGGAATGGTTCCCCTTATTTTCTCCTTCTTGTCTTACCTGAGTGCTCCACTTTTGCTTGGCTTCTCAAAGTGATGACACCACTGGGGCTAAGTCAGAGTCAGACAGGCTTCCTAAGAGCAGCAGATGATATACTGAGGACTGTGAGGGTTGATACAAACTGCCTGCCCAGCTTCCTTCTATGTTTTTGTGTCTTATCTGAAGCCCTGTTTCTTCTTTTTAGTGCTTGTTATATTCAACTCCATTGACAGTTTTAACTTCTTTCATGATATTTGGCTGTGACAGTGTTGCACACTGGTGCCCCAAATCAGTTCCTTCTCCATAAATATATTTCTCTCAGCACCCCTTCAATACATGACCCTTTCATAAGCTTCAGTGCTTGTTTTCAAACCCATTCCCTTTCCCTGTCTTGCAGCAAACAGCTCCTTGGTCTAACTCAGAACTGCACATATCCATCTCCTCCTAACAGACATAAACCTAATGCTCTGAGCCTCCCCTCCTGCCTGTGATCCTTCTCTCAGTTTCTCACCCTTTCTACCCTTTACACTTTCTTTGCTCTGTGCTGATGAACATTTGCTCTCAAGGGGAAAGAAGACCTTAGTCTGTGCATGAAACACCAGGGATGTTCTGAAGAATCACTGAGCCAAAGCTTCATCCCTGTCCAGAGGAAATGGGATGTCATCTCACTTTCTGAAATAAGAAAGGCAGCTTTTTTGAGGCCCCTGGTGGACTTACAGGTGTAAGAGCCTGACACATCTTGCACTGAATGCTAGGCATGGAAGATTGCTGAAAAACCTATTCCAATCCATCATCGCCTGCATTTTCAAGTCTTGTTTTACTGGATTTAGAACCTCAAAGGGAACTGAGAACTAACAGGAGCAACACCCTGCACCATTTTCATGCTTCCAGCATAGCTGACCCATTCTTGTGTATCTCCAGAGTTAAAGCATGAGGAACTCCTTGTCTATCCAAAGAGCAGTGTGAACGCCAGCCCAGCATCAGTTTTTCCTTGACTTCCAGGACAGGAGGGCATTATTACCTACTATTTAATTACAAGTACAAAAGGCCAAGGAAGGAAAGGGTTAGTGAAATGGCCTATTTTAGTTTTCAGTAGCTTTCTAAACGTCCCTAAGGATTTTCATACCTCACATTAAAATTTTAACTGAAAAATGCTGATTGTAAGGAATCCAGTAGTGATACAGGCAGTGAAAAGCAGACTGTTAAATACTTTTGCTGCAATAAATCTCCAGGCACTTGAAAGCCAGTAGGGCATGGGGAGGAGAAAGGGTGGATGAAATATGGGCTGCGTATTTTAGTAGGATGATTAAAAGTCCTGTATCAGGACCCAGCAAATACAAGATATATGATTTCTTAAGTGTTTTATTGCTCCATTCTTGCAAGTTGTACTTTTGTCACTGTTCCTGTCTATATGAAAACAAAAAACTTTACCAATTCCTGCAGAGCATTGCTTACTCTGCCCTTTCTTTCCCTCTAAGCTTGTTAAATAAACTGCTCAGCTGAATAACTAGAGATATTCCTACTCTTTTCTCCCAACCCAGCAGTCTTTTCCTCTCCAGCATTTTTTTCAGTGCTCTTTTCCATTCTCTCTGCTGACTCCATTTGCTTATGAAGATGAGGGGTCCAAAGCCACCTGAGAACCAGATCTGCCCACATTCCTGCATTCAAGGCTGAGTGTTTGCTTTCTTTTTTCTCTTTTCATTGAAAAATGGTATCCACCTAAAGAAGTAGAAATGAGTCTGAGTAGATAAAAGTGAGTCTGTGCAAAGTCTGTGCCCACAAACCTAAAACAGTTTTAGGGAGGCTTCTTTCAGGAAATCTCTGACATAGAAGTCCTAGATGTGGAACAGATATCCCCTTTGCCAAGCGTTTGCAGGCATGTGAAAGGGAGCAGGTGGAGCTCAGGGAGGCCTGAGTCCAAAGTGACTGAGTTTAGTGAAAGCCTTTCTCCTCTTAGTTGGGAATCAAGGTACATGCTTTGCCTGGTTGGTTATTTGTGCCCATCAGTAAGGCTTCAGTCAGTTGGGTGAATGATGCCCTTCCAGAAACTCATAACCTGTTGCTTTTGGCTTTAGTGTAACTGAGTGACAGAACCAGGGCAAGCAGAACATTAACCACAAAGCAGCAGGGCACAGAAAGTCGAAGAATGAATTAGATTAATAAGATTCTTCACTGTATTTGCCAGGCATTTGATTTTTCTCAATACCCGTTAACAAGCAGGGGAAAGCAGTCACTACCTGGTTAGCATAGGGCAGGAAAAAAAAAGAGTAACACATTCAGCTTTGCAGAGCACAAATACTATGTATTTCCTTTGTCTCTGTGTAAGATGATGGTATCTGTCTAGCATTTTCCATTAGAGAATAAGAAAGTACTCAACAAGCTCTTCAGTTGAATTGCTGTGCACAGAAAGTACTTGCCTGCTGTAGTTACTGGGTTATGTTTGGAATTAAAGTGAAGGGAAATACATTATGATCAAGCCTCCAGTGTCCCAGTCTCTGCTATGAGGAAGCCCTTTGCTCCTGACAGAATGTTCTCATCTTGGGGATGAAAACTTCCACTCTTCACAGCATTCTGCCACATTGGAAGGCAGGTACAAGGTACCCATTTCCTTTCAGGAGCTGGAGATAAAAATTATTTGAATTTGATAGAACAGTAGAGCAAACAGTCTCAATATTGAGAAAACCATCATGGAGTTTTAATGATCATGAATAGGCATCACCTCCGTGGTGTACATCAGATAAAAAACACCCTCAATATCCATGTTCAAAGAGTTTAGTGTGACCCTTCTTATGTTTGATAAAGTTTAATATCCAAATCCAAGAAAATCAAAAAGGACTGGAAATTCCCAAAAAAAAAGGGAAGTAATTGGTCTCTTTCCCTCAATAGCATCCCAGAGCCTTTCCTCAGGTACGACCTTCCACACAGCCTCTAACACAGAAGTAGATTAAGAGCAGATAACTGTGCTGCCTGGAGGCCCACATGGCACAGAGGCTGTATTCATGTGCCCAGTGCCCAGTCCTTGTTAACACTGCAGCCTGATCTAGGGGCTGGCTTAAGGAGATGCCTGTTCCAGTAGCACACAGCTCTACCTCCCTCTCTGGCTCCTAACTGCACTGGAATGCATGTGAGAGCCATGGAGGCTGTGTTGGAGAGAGAGCATAAATTCAGGGCAGTGAGGTAGTAGGTCTTAACCCTGCCAGGTCCCACAAACAGGCAGATGTATACCAGCCTGCTTCCACATTCAGCATCTTCATTTACCTGTTAAGGGAGGATCTGAAGGTGCTTAGAAGACTGCAAAGGTCTGTGCAAACCACAGACCACACATGCAGATGGCAACAATCATCTCAGCCATAGCTTATTTTCCAAGTGATGATTCCCTGGGACCACTCAGGTGCTTCAGGCTTAATCATGACAAGGTGGCAAGGAGAAACTCAGAACGAAATAAAATACCAGCAAGGAAAACCTAATGCCTCGTGTAGACAGAGAGCTTAGCAAGGCTGCAAAGTAATCATCAGTGAGCAGCCACATGGAAATACCCTGTGTTTGTAACAGCAGGAGTAGGATGGGATTTGCCTGTGTCCAGCATTACAGTCACTGACATTTCCATATGGAGTGGTCAGGTAATGGACTGACCTATTTCAGTCACATGGTACCCACTCAGGAAAAACCTAGGACCTTCCCCCTAGGTGCTTTATGCTCCCAGGTTCTTTATTTCTGTAGGTGTCCCATCCTAAACACTCTTCCTCTTCCTGCTCATTGTCTTCATCCCCCACACACCCCCACGCACGTGGCTCTGGATCTCCTCATCGTGTTCTTCTCGTTAAAAACCCCATTGTTCATTTGTTTGTTTGTTCTCTCTCTTTCTCTCCTCTTTTTCTCTCTCTTTCCCTCTCGTTTTTTTTTTTTTTCCTTTCTTTCTTTCTTTCTTTTTTTGTCTCCTCTGTTTTGTGTACCCAGGCAGCCCATTGAGTAACTTCTTTGACGTAATTAAACAACTTTTTTCAGACGAGAAGAACGGGCAGGTGAGCCATCCCCCCGGCACGCCAACCAAGCATAGCGCAAACAGCAAGCGGAGCGATTCCGGTTCTAATGACTATGGGTCTAGAGGAGACAATAAGTACCCTGCTGGCAAAGACAAGGCAAAGATGGTCTCATCAGTCGGCCTACAAGACCAACCTTAAATAAACACATAAAAAAAAAAAAAACTAAGAGAGAGAAAAAAAAAAAAAAAAAACAAAACAAAACAAAAAAACAAAAAACAAAACAAAACAAAAAGAAAAAAAAGCAAGAAAGAATGAAAGAATATTCCTTAGCAAGCTAGCCTCTAAACTAGAAGGATGTATATACCTTGCCACAACAGTACAAAACTGTCTATAGACAAATTTTGTATGAAGGAATGACTGTATATATATACATATATATATTTATATATGATATATAATATATATCTCAGAAACAAACACAAAAACAAACGAATGAAAGAATGAAAAGAAAAGAAAGAAAAGAAAAGGTAGCACAGATGACAAACCCAGTTCACCAGATCTTGGGTTGTGGTTTTTTTCGATTGATTTTTTTCCTCCCTTTTTTTGAATGTTTTGCTTTTTTCCTCCTTCCTGATTTTTTTGGGTTTTTTTTGGTTTTTTTTTTGGCTTTTTTTTTTTTTTTTTGGTTTTTTTTTTTTTTTTGGTTTTTTTGTTTTCTTTTGTTTTGTTTCTTGTTCTGTTCATGCTCTCTCTGTGTTTCTGACGACACCACTTGTTTCCGCTCTGCTACCAGGAATTATCCCGAAAAGTTAACATGTCAGCCACGGCTTCACCTTCTGTGCTCTGCGGACACTTGTTGACGGAAGGCAACCGATGTAGACTGTCCAAGGACCAGTCCTGTTTGAGGTTCCCAGCCTCCCCTCTCCCTTCAGGAAGTGGGCTTCTCCCCCACTTCTCCCCAAACACCTCCCCAGTGCACGCCTGGTGGTTTTTTTTTCCTCCCCTCTCTTTTTCTTTTTTGGTGCTCCACAAGAGAGATCTGCTCAGTTATGGGATTGCAGAGTCTGGGCTCAAAGGAGGTTGCAAATTGTTGGAGTGAATTATTTACCCTTGGCAACTTCTGTCCGCGCAGGTGAACGCAGCCCGGAGAGGGAGGGTGTGGGGAAGGAGACGGGTGTAGCGGGAGCGCAGTGTTCCAGGAATCCAGAGCGCGTTCTCATCAGAAACCAGCCAGGAGCAACTCAAAACTAAGCGTTGAACCAAGACAATATTGGGGAGCTTCATCACGGGATTTTCTTATCTTTTTTCTTTTTCTCCCCACCACCTTTTCCTTTTCTTTTGCCCTCTTTTTTTATATATACATGTATATGTGTGTGTATATTTATGTATAAATATACATACATACATACATATATATAGACACACAAACTAATTGGTTTTTTTATACTGTATCATTTTGCTTTTTAACCTGCTGGAAGGGGAAAGGAGTAAACATAGGAGGGAGAGGGGGTTCAATGAATAAACACATACAAACAAAACATTAAAACTTAGGGAAAAGGCAACTTCTGGTAGCAAAGAAGAGGGACAAGACTCTGCCAAGGACTGTCTCTCCCATCACCAGGCACAGTTGCCGCTGCTGCTACTGCTGCTCCTCCTTCAACACCTTCCTCCCCACCTGTCAACTCCCTGCCACTGTGCCACCGTGCTGGGACCTTCTTCAACCAGCTGGATCCTCCACCACACCCTGCATTTAGAGGCAATTGTTGTGTTGCTAGTGCTGCATTGATATCAGTATTATTTCTTTAAGTTACCAGTTTCATTTGTTGGCTTGGGTGATTTTTTTCTTAAAAAAAAGGAAAAAAGAAAAAAAAAAGAAAAAAAAAAAAAGAAGATGAAGAGGAGGAAGAAAAGAGACTTATATTGGGTTTTATTTCCTCTGTGTGTATGTGTGTGTGTGTGCAAAATCACTGGCACTTAGTTCATCAGAGCAAGACAAGGTGGAGTCAGGGCAATGGGAGACTTAATCACGAAGCTACTGTAAACTTTAAAATTTACTGCAAGATATTTTTATAAAGTTTTTGTTTTTGTTTTGGTTTTGTTTGTTTTTGTTTTGTTTTTTTTTTAAGGGGAGGAGGGTGGGATTGGGTGGATGGGGACCTTTTTTTTGTGTTTCAGTTATTAGGTCTTGGTTATTTATATATACATATATATATATTTAAAAAAATAAGCTGTTAGATATATCTTCTGTTTAATAACTGTGTAGAGGCAACATTGATTCTTATTTATTTTGCGGAGGAGGAGGAAAAAGGACACAGAAACCTTGTAAGTGTTCATTTTGTGACTTTGAGAAAGAAGAATTGCCGCCTTTTTTCCTCCTCCTCAAGAGTTATGTGACCAAGTGTAACTTATTCTGGCCCAAGTTCAAAGGTTAAACAAACAAAAAAAAACCGTGGTTTTACGCGTGGAAGACAAAACACAGTGAGAAGTATTTCTTGACTGAGATTTTAAGAATGTAGGCTTAGCATTAGTGTTCAGCTCTTTTATGACCTTCGATTGCTGCTCGTTGGGTTCCTATGGGTGTATGTTGTATCGCAAGATTTTTTTTTAATGATAATGTTGGATGAGTTCTTTTTGTTGTTGTTGTCGTTGTTGGTTTTTTTTAATCATTTTACCCCTTCTTGGACCAGTTTTACTTGTACATAGGTTTGAAGATTAAAAAGAATTTTTAAAGACACAACTGGGGCAAAGACCTTTGACTTCTGCCCTGTTTCCCCATTCCCCCAAATGGGAGGGATTTATTTTAATTTTTTTCTTTTTTTTTGCTTTATTTATTTATTTATTTATTTTCCCTATTCTTAAACTTTCTCTCTCGTATTGCTGTGTGCATGTCAGACACCAGGGGGTGATGGCTGGGGAGGGGGGGAGGCAAGGGTGCAGGAGAGGGGGGCAGTTTTAATTGCATGACATTGCTGTAAATTAGTCTCTTTTGCTTTCGTTGTCTTTCCTGCCTCTGCCCTCTCTCTACTTCTCCTCCGAGCTCCCCTCCCATCACCCCCGTCCTTCTTTTCCCTCTTTTCTCTTCCCTTGTGTATAGATTTTGATGCTTCTGTTACATTGTACCTCTACAAAAGGCTGGGATTTCAATACAAGATAATAATAATAATTTAAAAATACCTATATCAGCAAAACCCATGTGGTACAAGCAGGAAGGGGATTACTTACACAAGATATAAGAATAAATGAAAGCAATACCTCTTGTTATCCTTCCTATTTTGTACTTCGAAGACACACACGCGCGCACACACACATATACAGACACAAACTGACATTATTTAATGGTTTGAAATGGACAAAAAAATCTGATGTATCCCTTGTTAAATAACTGTGAGCAACTTTAGTTCAAAAACCAATAAATTCATTCAGTAAAGATACCAGCTGTCGAGTGTCCTGTTTATGTCCACGCAAACAAACTTCTGGCCGGTGCAGAGCGGGTAAGTACCGTGGCACAGTGTCCTGCACCCGAGGAGCTGAGGATGGCAGCTGAGGAAGGCAGTTCCTCCTGGCCGTGGAACTGACACCAGGTCTGAGGAGCAGGGACAGCTCCACAGGCCTGGCTTTCTGCAGTAAAGAAACTCCAAAAACTTAATCCAAATTCCAGAGCAATCGCACCTCACCGAGTTCTGGTGTGGATGGAAGCCACTGTGCCAAAAACCACGACTGCTTGTGATTGTTCTCCTCTCTAACCGCAGCTTCTCGCGTTGCTTCCAGATTTAGCTGTAGGAAGGAATTCCACACCCTCCCTGCCTGAAACGCTCAGTCCCACACATTTGAAAAGGCTGCTCAGGTACGTCCCTGGCACGTGTGGGTCTGGGGTTTGTTGCTGGTTGTTTGGACAGTCCGTGTGGCTGCTGGCTTGTCACAGCTCGCTCTCCCTTCTGTCCTCTGGCTGTGTCACTGCCCCAGCAGGTCCCTCTGGGCTCTGAGCTCCGCAGGGCTGGGAGCGTGGCAGGCCCGGGCTCACACAGGGCCCTGAGCACGCCCAGCCTGGCGCTCCCCACAGCCCGGCCAGCCCCACACGTGTCCCCTGCTGCCCCCTGCCCTGTGGCCTCCCCAGAGCTGCCCCCAGGCCAGGCCAGGCAGCGTTTCCACCAGCAGAGGCCATGAGGTGCCTGCCCCTCACGGCAGGGAAGGCGGAGGAGAGCTTCTGGAAGGTTCCGAGCCGCCACCTCGGCCTCAGGGATCCTGTGGAGAGGTGAGGGTGGCTGCAGAGCCTCTGCCCTGCCTCTTATCTACACTCTACACACTTTCATCCAGAAAAAAGCAGAGTGTTTATAGGGTCTTTGGTGGATTCACTGGTCTGCTCAAACTGGAGGGGAGTGGAGGAGCTGAGGGAGATGAAAAGGTGAGGAGAATTGAAAGCACTGCAGGATTTGGTGTCTGTAACAGTGGAAACGCGGAACTGAGAAGTAGCTGTGTATCATTTGCATCTCTGTAAGTGAAAGGATGTGCTGGACTGCAGGGTAAGGGGAAATGGGATTTAAGGGCACTGTGGCAGCAGGGGTATGCTGCTGCTTTTTCTGTTTTGCTCTCTTTCTCCAGCAGTCCAGCAATGTTCATGACTTTCTGTGATCTGTTCATGTCTCCAGTACTATGCACAATTAGCATCCCCGGTACTGCTAATTATGGTCTTCAAAAGCTGTAAGAAGAAAATAAGGATTTTGCAAAGTGGAGGACCTCGTGCTTAGGGCCTGCCCACATTTATTCTGCCTTTTAGTTTAGCCATGTTATAATACAGTCTTATATTACCATCTGTAGTGCATAGGAGGGGCTGTGCTTCTGACCAAATTGAGTTTATATTTAAACTGCTGTCCACAAAACACCCTTCTTATTTTATAGCTTAAATCTGAAAGCAAGTAGTGATTGTAGCTGGGGGTTTTGGTCTGCCTCTGTGGCTGAGCTAGCTGGATTGTCTCTGCTGCTGTCCTCATCCAAACCCCATCCCAGGTGATGGCTGATGAGATGCTGTGAGCTGTGCTACCTGCACTTTTTTAGCTGCAGTTCTGAGCTCTGTAGCTCTTTGGTTCCCTCGGAGACTTTAGCTCTTTGGACTTAGTAGCTAAAAATTCTTTCTGATTTCCTCTGGGTGAAGCAATGCAGCATAGGACCTACCAGGAGTGTAAATTGAAGACAAGACAAGTGTGTAATACTCCATTTGGCATTTTCTGTTTGTCTGACACGTGTCCGTGAAAATTATGTGTGTGTTTAAGGGGAGCAGTTGTTAATTGAGCTAGTACCTGACACGTGCTATATAAAGCAATAGATGGTGTATATGCATCGAATGAGCAGCTGAGCCCATAGTCAGGAGGGTAAATCCCATTGCCACATGTCAGTCTGGGGGCTGAGAAAGAGGTTGGTTGTGTTGGAGAGCGCTAATGCAAATTGTCCAAGCTTTGCAAACGATGCGTGACCATTTCCTCAGTAGTCAGGCTGACTTTAATGGAAGTGATCGGATGCAAATGACCGAGCGTTAATGGCTCTCACTGGGCATAGGCAAAAACAGCGTTTGTAAAGACAGTGAAACTGTGTGAGGCCTCCAGGTAGTGCTCATTCTGTTACAAGGTGTGCCTTCGTTCCTGGTGATTCACAGTGCGTTTAACCCATCCGGCTCGGACATTTTCTTAAATACCGCAGCAGAATGCTCGAGGGATTGTGTTCTGTAGGGAAATCGGCAGGACTGGTCCCTCTACCTTTGCTTCATTTCGGCTGTACACAAACGATTGTATGTGAGCTCCTCTTAGAAGGGCAGAGTGTTTTGGTGAGGAAGAGATTTAGCTGCGAGTTTCTTATTATAGAAAACAACGGGGAGGGAATAGAGACACTTGTCTAAAAACTGGAAAGTATCTTAGTTCTTTGTTGTACCCTTTAATCTTCTTATTTTATTTAAAACCACTTCAACAGCTGCAGCTCCTGCTTGATTTGGAGAACAAAACCGTAGTAGTTCAACTGTCTGGGGATACTTGAGGCCACAAGTGGAAGGGAAACCCACATTGAGGGCAAGTCCTTTCTTCTTCTAAATGCACGATTTATTGTGGGGGTTATTTTTAGTGCTGTAATCTCACTGAGTGCTGCTGAGAGAAACTGTGCCAGGCAGGCTTTGAAGGGCTTGAGAAATGGGATTTCCTGTTCCACCGGCTCAGCGCTGACTCTTGCCATTGTCAGGAGCTATTATCGCCTTCTCGCAGCCAAAGGAGATAACACAGCTTCAAGGTCAGGGAAGACACAAGCTTTCATCACCGGCACTAGCAGAAGGAAGAGTTTGCTTGCAGGGTGGGTGTGTGGTTCTGGTGTCACAAAACCCGTGATCCCTTTGCGAGCCCCTGGATCACAAATGCACACAGCAACCGAGGCTGGCAGGGACGTGCTTAGAGCAGGCGGCTCATTGCTGTGTCCCTCTGGGCTCTCACTGCCTCCAAGGTGGGCGTTCACCACATCTCTGGCCACGTGTTCCAGAAACAGCTGCCTGGGAGAGAAATTTATTTCTCTGCTCCACAACTTCTGGCTGACCTGCTCTTTGTTGCACCTTCTGTGCCTCTGCAAATGTTCTCTCTTATGTGGAGATTCCTGGGTCTGCAAGGCGGTACTGGCCCAGCCCTGGGAATGGGACACGTTTTTCTCTGTGCTGTCCAGAAGAGAAGGAAAACAGGTTGGTCTAGGAAGTAGCAAGTCTTGGTATAGGATGCATTTCTAGGTTCTAGAAGAACTGTCAGAAAAAGCAGCTGTGTTTGCTGTAAGGTGTCACAGGCTCTTGAAAAGTATTCATGTCGAGGCAGTGGCTTCAAATGGCAATGTCTGTTCTGGCCAGTTCCTCTGTGGGACATCCTTGTTCTCAAAGGAGTATCAGATTTCAGAATGGATGAAACTAAGCTGAAACAAGGCAGTCCTGAGTCACACTGGAGTTACCTGAAATTAGATTCCAGGGGTATGCTGTTTGTGACAATTGCCTTGGTCAAGTCTTGCTAATTTTGAGATGCACAGTTGGGGTTGTGATTTCTCTCCTGTCTGAGGCAAATTACTTCAATAGTCCAGGTCTGGTTTATTGACTAGTGCTGCTCCAAATTAGGATGAGGATGTACCAGGGAATGTACTGGAGCTACATACATTAGGAATGCTTTGAGGATGTGTGAAAAGCCATTTGTAGGACTAGGTAAGAGCTGGAATCCTGGCTGAGAGCTTCCTTCACTTTATGGGAATGCTCATGAACTCCAGTTCACATAGGGTTCCTGATCTAAAGCCTTGTGCATAAGTGCAGTGTAGGAAGTTGTTTCTCTCTGCCCAAGTGTCTTCAGTTGTAGCACCAAGTTGCACAGTAAGAACAGAAATGGGTATGGAGTAGGTAGAGCTTTGTGTTTACATAAGAGCTTGAAAAAAAAAAAAAAAAACAAACCTTGGGACTAAACTCTGGTCATGCCTATGTGTAGTTTTAAATAAGTTTGATGCACTAGCTCTAGCTTCTATCCAGTTTCTAGCCTGTGGGGTTTGTTTTTGGTTAGTGACTGACCCAAACAAGGGCCAGCTGCAGCCATTTACTTAAAAAAAAAAGTTCTAAAAGCTGTTCTGCCAGATATGTTTGGAAGTGTGTGGACTGTGGATTCATACAGAGGTGTGAAATCAGATATAACCTGATGTTCAGAGTCAGTGGAGTTGCACTGCAAATTTGCTTTAGCAAAAGGGTTAGAAGAGGAGGAGAGCCTGACAGAATGTTAGCCAGAATGAGAACTTCTGCCAAAGGATCTCATTTGGGAAAGGGGAACAAAGAGCTTTTGTCACCTTAACTGTACTGCCCTGTAATGGGAAAGACTCATACTTGTTGAGCCATGTGTGTAGCTGAGTTTGGTCTCTGGTTCATTGTCCCCAGGCTGTGTTAATGTGCAGTTCCTGCTTGCATTTCTGCTCCATCCCTGGGGGAGAGGGACAGAGTCAGCCAGAGCAGCACTGAGTGGTCAACATGAAAGCTTTACCACAGCCCCGAGGTGTGAGTGGCAAGGGTAGAACCAAGTGCAGTCACTTGGAAATACAGACTGTGTGTTTTGCATGGATTTTCCAGTAACATGAACTTCCCAGTCTGCCTGTTGCTTCCACAGCTGCAGCAGCTCTGTTTTTCACAACAGAGAGGTGGAGAAACGTTTTGTAGTATGCAAAAATCCTGTGGAGAGACAGAATATGGTGTCACCCACTGCATGATGTGTGAGGTGACGAGGCAGTTGTGCTTCAGAGCTTTTGTGCTGGGCCTTGTACAATGCCCTGCTGATTATCTGGCATGGAGAACAATGTCTAGAACACAGGCCCTTCCTCAGAGAGGACAGGGCAGCAAAGACACTGTCTTTTCCCTTTGCTTCCCAAAGACTTTTACAAGCTGTGTCATGTGCCAGGCGTCAGTGGTGCTGTGCAGAGGCAGGAGAGGATGAGAGAGAGGGGTGGATGTGCCTCCCTCCAGCCTGTGCAGCTTCCATGTAGCTTTGCAGAGACATGACAGCATTCACTAGGTGTGACAGGGTCACAGCTAAACCTCTGAGGCTGCAGGAGGGGAAGGACCAGACACAGCCCAGTCCTGCTCAAAGGGAAAGGTCAAGTGGAGCCCACTGCCACGGGAGCTTGGACAGAAATATTGTGGCACATTATTGAGGTGTGTTCCAAGAGTCTGTTCTGGTGCCTGCAGCAGGGAACAAGCTTTCCCCATGTAGGTATGACAGACAAGGAGAAGGAAAAGAGGTATCTGTTGTCCATTTCATACAGATTCAGAAACTGAGATGAAGAGCATTTCAGTGATTCTTTCAGAGGAACTCAGTGGCTTGGGCTCAAATTTGAATCCAGATCTTAACTTGGCAATAGCACATTCCAGTGACCAGGTCTGCAAACCTCCTCAGAGGCCTGTCCCCAAAGACAGGATCTTTCATTTCTCATCACATCACTTCAGCTCTTTTCAGATACAAAGCCTACATTTCTGTCTTTGTTCATGAAAGGAAAGTAGTTTTGGCATTTCTTGTCTTTCTTGTGGGGTAGTACCAAGATCCAGTGTGGTATCTGCCAAGTGAGAGACTGCAGAGGAACTCTGGATCATGCAGTCCCAGCTTTCCAAGCAGTGAAAAGAATTCCTACCTTTTGGAAACTAGAGTCACATAATTTGTGATTTGTGGGTGATTCTGAGCTCTCTGTCCCTTTGTCTATGGGGACTTTTATGTCTCTTCTTATGAGGGTCCTTTGACATCAAGTAACATGGGAGCACAGACTGCAGGAAAAGGGATGCTTAGGGATTCATTTTCAGGCTCTTTTCCCCCTTCCAACAGTTTCTTGTTTCTGCAAAACTTATGAAAACTTTCAAATTGAATTACAATTCCTACCTGTCTTCCAGGCTGGTTGAAATCAGGCAGCAGTTTTGGGTGGGCAAGAAAAAGGGGCAGGCAGATGGAGTCTTGCTTAAGCTTAATTTGTTTTTTTGACTCCTGACTTTAAAAAGAGCTCATGTTTTCAGTTCTTGGGCTAGAAGAATTTCACTGCAAAATAATGCAGTGCTGCTCTGAAGCACCTGAGCTCTTTATCTGAGAAGCACCTGGATCAGAAGTGAATGTTAATCCAATAATAACACATAATTAAACTGTTCTAATGGGGGCTTTAATCTCTCTTCTCCAGATGTAGTTTTGCTTTTGGCCTTCATCAGAGAGATTATGATGGAGCACAGAGGGCTTCTAATCCAATCAAAATTCCTTGATGGATTGGAGTATTTGTTGTGCTTTCACATTTCAGCAGTGGTATGCCACAAAACTAACTTCATTCACAGGGTTGGTATCTTGTTACTAAATTCAATGTACTGGTCTGGTGCAGGCAGAATAAAGGAGGGAGGGCAGCATACAAATGTGTAAAAATCTCTGTGCTGCACAGAATTGCTTGGGACCAGGCTTTGGGATTCAGGTGACACCTTGCAGTCTTCTGGTGCCTCAGTGCTGACTTTGTGTGAGATTGAACTGATCTGCCTTAAGCCCTCAGCTCCAGTAGTGGCTTTGTAGTTGAGAGTCTCCTGTGGAAGGAGCTTTACCTGTCCAGCTGGGAACTGTGTGTCTGCTTTCTTTTGCCTTACAGATTGTGTAGAGATTCTTCCCAAGTGTCTTGGCTTCAAACTGAAATTTCTGTTTGGCAGCAGGATGCTGACAAATGCTGGCTTGCAGTGCCTGACTACCTTCCTGCTATCTACTTCCTAATGTCATCCTCTGGAGTGAAATGAGGCACTCCACACACAAACCTTTTTTGGTTAATAGGTGCAAATTCAAGGGAAGGAAAAAAAACCCAACAATTTTTTTGCTTTTCTGCAGTCCATGTCAATGGTATAATAATGAATCACCAATAATGTTATTGAGGTCTTGATGCACATCTTGTTTCCATATTTGCACAGAACTACCCATTCTCACATGCTGGGTCTGTGGTGTTCTGATCACATCACAGCATCTGTTCTGTAGGTTTTGCTTAAGCCAGTTTAAATCAGTTTTAAGCCAGTAAGATTATTCAAATATGTATATTATTATTTGTGCTCTCCCAGAAATGTTCTTAAAGCTGAAGTTTTCACAGTTCTGCTGTAGTGGGTACAGCTTGTCTTCAGCTGCAATCTTCTGCTTCTTGTATTTACTCCTGCTAAGGCAGGTTTTATAGACACAAAGATTCAAATTAACCTTCCTAAATTGTTGAGTGTCAGTAAACCTGACTGAAAAGGACAGAATTCTTTCTGTTATGTTTTACATAGATTTCAGGTAAATATATTGGGTTATCCAATGTCACTTCCCTGTTCTGGATTATCTTATTAAATAGAGCCAAGTACAGAGTTTTCCTTATGAGTAAAAGCAAATTGTTTAGTGGGATTAATTTCTCTATTAAGAGCTATTTAATTGTCTACTAGATTTGACATGAGAGAGGTAGCTCTTCTACCTCAGTTTCAATGCTTAGGAACAGAAAGAATATTCTTTGAGATTATTTTTAATTTAGGAAATTTCATCTACTTAGAATTAGGGTAGTCAAGTAAAAGCCATTCCTAAAGGAATTCAGCAGACACAGGAAGGATCAGAACAGGACTCAGTAACTTCTGTGTGTCCTTGCAGGCTTGGATGAGTCTGTGGTGCTGGAGAGCTGTGCAGCCTTTCTTCTCTCTCCCAGACTGGGGATTCACCTCCAACTCCTGCACTGGCATTAAAGCTCTTCAGAGGGAACCCTGGAGTACTCCACCGGCTCAGAGTGGGAGTTAAATTAGTGGCTGATGCCCAGGACCAGTTTGTTTTCCCTGCTTAGGTTTCCTTGCCAGGGCAGTACTTGCTTCAGGGCAGGTGTCTTCTAAGCCTTACTGATGTCAGGTTGAGGCAGTGGTTAAAATCCTCTGTGAGGTGGCATTTGCCCTTTCTGTATCTGAGCTGATGTTGCAGAGGGCTGCTCTGCACTGAGCACAAAGCCTGTCTGGCCCAGGCTCTTTCTACTGTTTCTTTTGAATTATCCCAGAGACCATTAAAAGGAGGAGGAGGTGGTTTATGTGCAGGACCCTGCACCACTTTGTAAGAGAATGTGAGCTACCTGCACTGGTGGTGTGTGGGAAAGTGCCAGAGCATTTTAATGTGCCTCCTTTTTAGAAATAACGAAAATAATTAGCAGATGACAACATAAAAACAAGTTTAGCCTAGTGCTGCCTTTTTTTTTTTTTTTTTTGGCTAGACAAAGCTCACTGAGTGTTTTCTCATCTGTTTTCTCCGAATCACATGCTAACCTAGTTTTGAAAAGTCTTATTGTTCATGTCAGCTGTCACACCCAGAACAGTTCTGTCCATGAAAATAACAGAGACCCCATTTGAACACTGAGGGTTTTCTGCCAGCTGTTTGTTGTTTTTCTCATGTTATATCATCAGTTCATTTGGAAAGATTTCACTGTTCTGTGCTCAGCTTATCATGTAAAGATAACAGATCTGTCCTGAAATCCTTCAGGTACTGGGTTTATATTCAGGCACTGGAACTGGAACACAACTACATTTGAGCTGCCTGGTGTTGCCATTTGTGCTACAGGCACAAACATTGCTTTCATTGGTTTAGTAGGTTTGAATGAACAAAACAACAACCTACTCCTCTGTCTGCAGTTTAGATAATGTAAGAGTATTTCTGGATTTGACTTCTGTTAACAGCTGAAATGGTGAGCTAAGGATTGGCTGGGACAAGTTCCATGATGGATGTGAGCAAAGGCTTTTTGGGTGAAGCGTGGCTTTGATGAGATCAGCATGCTTAGCAGGCTTCATAAAGCTGGCTTGTTCTTTTATGGGATGGCTTGTTTCTGTGGCAGCCCTTCAGTCTCCTGATGATGTGCAGGAGCTCATTGTTACCTGGCAGCATCCATCTTTAGTCCTGATCACTTCCAGGAGCATCCTGGCATGCTCATGTTCCGCCAGAACTGGTGGTACCTCAGTACCATCTCTCTGCTTCTCAGCAACAAAGTGTTCTTTTCTGCTTGAGCTTCTTAACCCTCTTGGTTGTTACTCACATGTAAAATGAGTCTGCTTTGTGGGATCTGAAACTTGTAACTGTCTGCAATTGCCAGGCAAGGAGGAAAGGCATAGCTCTGATTCTGCTGGGTTGAAGTAGAAGATGCCTGGCTCAACTTCCAGCTTGCTGCTTCAGGACCTTTCTTAGGGATGGGGTGAAGCTGCCCCTCTGAGTTCTACACAGCTTCACTCCCTTGAGGTTAAGGTGTGTAGACATCACTTTTGCATGTGGGCTGTTTGTGCCAAAGATGTGGTGGCACTGTTCCTGTGTCCCTTCCCTGAATGGCCAGAGGTAGCACTTGGGACAGACACAAGCTGCTGACTTCGGTGCTTGCTTACCTGCTGCTGGTGTTTACTCCAGATGGCATGGATAGAGAAATTTATTTCCTTCAGAGGCTGTCGCCTCAAAGACTCAGATACAATGACAAAATAGGGGAAAGTTTCAGCTTGATACAACAATTCATCCTTTAAATTAATATATATAATAAACTTATGCAACCTTAGCTCTTCAGCACATCACTCATGTTTGCAGAACACCACATGTCAAGAACAGGATGCCCCAAAACACACACAGGACAATTGCCAGGTTTAAGTGAAAGTCTTCAGCTCTGTTACAGCTTTTATGCTGTGCTGTGGTTTTAGCCCTGAAAGTTGGTCAAGGATTCTGCACTGGCAGATGTAAAGCCAATTTTGACAAGGTAAGGCCTACCAAAGGCATGTATGGCAGGGTAAGGGGGTGTGTGCCTAGATGGTTCAAGGTGTTTTTCTAGTAGTGTTTGGTTGTTTTTCTGTGGTATTTTAATTATTGAGCAGCACTCAAACCATGGTATGATCTGTCATGATCTTTGGGGGGAGGGGGGCATTGAATGCAGGGTAATTAAATTGTCTCTGTTGTTCTGACAGCACCTTAAACAATTCACCAAGGACAAAGTAGCATGTTAAAGCAACAATATGATAATTTCATCAGTGTTATAAGACCTAAGCCTGTTAGTCCCAGGTGAATTCAGGCTTGTGCTCACAGTGGTGACCTGTTGTAAGCATGGGAGGGTCACTGACAAGCACTGAAGGCTCAGTGGCACTTCTGTATCTGAAGTTTCTACAGCGTAGTTCAGTAACCACTGCAACACCCTCAGATGCCTTCAGGCTGAGCTTTACAGTAACATTTATTCCTGACAAGAAGAATATTGGTGTTGGCACAGTTTCAGTGTTTTCCTATTTCCCACTGCTAAACCCAACAAGCTAGGCCACAGTAAAATAGGATTCATTATTTGTGTTCTTGTTAACTGCTTGTAAAACCTAAAGCGATTACCCCGGCAGATGAAGCGCCCGAGCTTTCAGGAGTATCAAATGCCTGCAGAGGGGAGCTGGGACAGCTGCCATCAACAACAGCAGGCTCTTCCTGAGGTTCTGTGGGACTGCACTGCTCTCCTGGCAGCTGAATTGTTTGCTGCTTGGAGCCAACACGTGTGTTCCCAGACTTGCTACAAGGTTCTGCCAGTTCTCCATTGGGAAGCTAAGGCACAGTCACCCTTGTGTTCTACACAGACATCACCATGTTGTGATTGGAAACCTCAAGAGCTGGAGCCAGGTCAGTCTTTCCAGGGTTGAACTGCCTCTTGTTCAAGTCAAACCTTCCTCAAATGCTTGAGTTCTGAATGGTCTTACAGAGAACACAACTGCATGTAAAAACAGGAAGATCTTAAGTTACCAAAAGTCACTTGGTTTGAGTGGCTGTTTCTTGCTCTCAGTTTCTTACCTTGACCTTTACTGTGTTCTCAGGACAAGCAGCACAGGGGCCTTACCAATGGCACTGTTCAACTGCTTCTGCTGATCTCTGCTTTCCCCTCCAGACTTCAGTGCAGGGAATTGTCATGGAAATGCTCACACCAGGATGGGGACTGAATGGGAATATCAGTCTGGGTATGGAGGCTGTAGCAGGACCACATGATGCTCTTGAACACTGATTTAACAGCAACTCACCTGAGCAGGGCAGTGAGACTGTGGTATCCACAATCCAGAAACAAACAATACAGGCATCAAAAGTTTTGAGGTTGTTTTCAATCCCCCCACTTAGCCCTCACTTCTCCCCTTCTCCTGTGGCTCATGCCTTTTTGCTCTTCTTTTTGCCACTTTTATGATTTATTCTTTTTCTCACTTGCACACTTGTCATGAGCAACTGCTGCTATTGCTTTTTTTTTTTTTTTTTTTTTTTTTTTTTTAATGTCCTTTCTTGCTCATGTTTTGTTTCTTGGTTTTTATTTTAATTTCAGCCCTTGGTTGTGCTTTTCCTTTGCTTTTTTCTTTGCACTTGTTGCACCTTCCTCTTCTCTACTGCCTTTTACTAAGGTACAGACTTCATTCTGGAAAACCTTCTCAGATTTATGCCAGGTCAGTTATTAATCATACATAGGCCTCAGGTAATGATCAAAAACAGTAGCAACAATTGCCACAGCTGTGACAGAAGAACGAGTACAAGCAAGATCTGGCATTTCACCAACTGGAAACAATTACTTCAATGGAAACTTGAAGGAAAGAAAGGAATATCACCATCCAGATACATACTGATACAATACTGTATCCAGAGATGCTGTGGTACAGTATTTGCTTCAACTTATCCAGGAACCCACTGCATTTGCAGAATAGATGTGTGTGCCAACAGGAAACCTGCTCCTCTCCAAGTGGTGCTTATCTTTGCATTCCCTGGGGAAGCTGTTCCTAGGCTACTGGGAAAAGCAAGGAATGCATTATAAATGTAAGATCACAGGGTGAAAACAACCCTTTATTTATAAAGCTGACTGCCAGCAGGGCCAGCAGCATCCAGTGGTGGAAGGGAGGCTCCAGGGGTGGGGTCTGGTGACTTGAGACGCTGCACACATGAAAACAAAGCATGTGGCTGATAGATTTGTTTTTATTATTATAGAACAGATGAACTAAAATAAGCCAACAATATAATTTTATGCCAACAGCCATCTTTCTAGCACAGGCGGTGACTGACTCGGTATACCCTTCTCCCCCCCTCCCTGGGCCTCTGCTCAAGGGACAGCAAACGATGGTGACTCTTGCACATGGTTTTGGACTGCAGTGATCCTACTCCTGTTACCTGTGCAGGTGTGCCTGGGAAAAGAAGAGGCAGGGGAGCAGAGAAAAGAGTATATATGTTGTAGGAGCAATAAGCAGAAAGGTTTGTGGATCCTCTTGCACGTTCACACCTTGTGACCGACTAGATGGGACAACTGGAGAATCTTGCCCACTTTCAACATGTAGAAAGCCCTTAGTTGCTACTCTAGTTAAGCCAGGAGTTTCTTTCCATTCCAAGCTAACAAAAGGGCAAGATGCACTCAGTGAGGGAGCTTTGGCAGGGTAAGGGGCAGTCTATGTAAAACCAAACCAAAAAACCACCCCCACCCCCCCAAAAAAAACCCCAAACAAACCTGCATTTTAAGCCACTTCAAAGTAAAAGTTACTTCTTATAATATAATAGATACTTTTTAAATGGCAGGACCACCATCCTAGAAAAACCAAAGGGCTTGCACTCAAGACCAAAGAAAGAAAAACAGAAAACCAACCAACCAAACAAAAGGGAAAAAAAAAAATAACCAACCAAAAAAAATTAAAACCAACCAAAACAACCAAGAGAGGCCCCACTCTCAAGCTTGGCTCTTCTCTAAAAACAGCACTCGTCATCCATCTGAATAGGTAAAAGGAGGAGTGGACAGCAAATAAAATAAAACTGGTGCAACTTCTCGGCGGCTGGCGCATGAACCCAAGCTCCGTGCAGCCCGAACGGCCGCGCGCCCTGCGTGGCAGCATCTCTGTCAGCGTTCATCCTGCATATGCCCGTATGTATATCTGACCATATACATACACATACACACAATAGATTATACTGTTCATAAGGTTAGTTTGGGTCCAGGAGGAGGGCTCATCTCTCTTTCACGTGGTTCTGTGCTCCTGCGCTGTTGCTGCTCCCGTTGCCGCTGCCGTTACTGCTGCTCCCGCTGCTGCTGCAGAGGACCTCCGTGAGGTCATCCATGATGGTGGTCTCTTTAGGGTCCACGAGGTTGAACTCCCTGATGAATAGGATAAAGTGTGTGTAGAGTGTGTTTAAATGTCCGTGCAGCTCCAGTGCCAAAGTCTCCTTAAAGTGTGAGGAGTAGATATGGGCCAGCACATGGAACAGGTACTTGCAGATCTTCTTCACTAGGGACTCAAAGGAGTTTGGGAATTCCTTGCCTGAAAGGAAGATGGAGAAACACCATGATAGCACCAGCTGCTCACTGTCAGCCCCACAGCACCATTTGGGTGAGAGCAACCAGCCCAACTTACATAGCAAATGAAGGCCCTGTGTCATTATTACCCTCTTTTGACAGGAATTTGGGGGACAGAGCTAAGGAGGTATTAAGCATTTTCATTTGAAGTTAAATTTTAAACCTTAAGGGTTCAAAAATCAGGCAGCAAGTGCAGTTGTTCTCTAAAACCACTACCTTTTTTATTAGTGGCTGTAAAAAGGAGAGGTTCTTCTGTGCCCTTATCTAGTTTGTCCAGGAGTGAGTTTTCCCCCAGAACACCAATTCAGAGATCCTAAAATGGAAGGCAAGGTACATGGGCCTTGGTGGTGTGTGGCAGTTTGTACCTAACTTTATATAATGCATTCCCTCATTTCATTGTTGAAATTCTATCGAAGGGGAAAGAAACTGCCTCATTCCAGATCAAGCTGCTTGTAAGCAAAGGCTGCTAGCCTGATGTTTTCCATACTGTAATGTCCTATATTGTAATGTCCTAGTTTCCCAATTACCTGTTGAAGTGGCTCATGAAGCCAGCTGCTTTTAGTCCTGATTAATCCCACCTACAATGGCTTCAAGTTTTTATTTTCTTCCCCTTAACCAAAGGCATTGCATGTAGCAATCTTGTTAGGATACAAATTTGAGTTAAAATTACTTTGCTGTGGCTTTTCAGCTCTTAAAAATCACATTCTTATTTAATCTTTGTATGGGAAAGGAGAAAGTGCAAACACTCTGAGAGACGATGCAGAGCCTTGGGCAAAGAAAGAACCCAAATTGCTGCAATCCAATTTATTACCCACATTTCTTAATGCATTGAGGCTCTAATGGAAATAGTAAAGCCACACAAAGGTTGAAGTTTGCTATCAGCAGAACTGTATTGAACACACAAATTCTGACTGTTTTCAGAATTTTATCCTCTATAAACCCAGGCTAGAGCATCTCAAAATGCCTGAAGAAGAAGGGGTACTGACCATGACATACAGGCCAAGGGATCAGGTTTGTGAGACTTTCACCCCAGTTCATACACCAAGAGGGTAAGTCTTTTTTTTACTGCAAGAGTCAACCAAACTTATCATCTTCCTTAAAAAAAACCCAAACAACCAAAACTGCAAAAAAAAACATGCAAAGAAAGAAAACTATATGTAAAAAAACCCAAACCAAACTAAAACCCTTCAAACAAAAGTGAGAAAGCTGTGTGGTATTCACACCCATGAATGCCAACTTTGCCATGAGTGATGGCAGGAGCCCCAGGCAGCAGCCATACCGTATTTTGTGGGAAAGACATCCTCATCTGTCACTAGTTTCTGCACCGAGCTCATGACGAAGTCAACGTACTGAGGAGCAGTGCACTTGATCTTCTTTCCCCGCTCATCATACCAGTAGTACTGTCTGTGGAGAGAAGGGACAGTGTCACCACAACACACTCTGCCCTCCTCAGCTACTCCTCCCAGAGGCTGTGTCCAAGTCATATAAAACAGCTGCTACAGGAGAGATTCACTTTTTTCTACATCAAAGAACCTGAACTTGTGTTGGCCGGTTTTGTGTCTCCCTATCATCCAGGCCAGAGTGCAGGTGGCAGTACCAAGCACAGAAAGCCTTGCTGACAAGATTCCAATGGGAGGGGTTCTGCTGGGGGAGTGGTAATTCCCTGTAGAACTGTACAGGGAAGCATTTACAGAACTGTATTTAAAGGGCAACAACATTGCACAGTGATGAACTGATGAACTCCTGATGCCCAAGATCAGAGAGCATAAATCAGCTGTGTAGTGCAATACTGTGGATCAGTCAGATGGTGGCTCCAGAACACTACCTTTTCCACACTGGGGCTCTCCAGCATTGGCAGTGATTTCAGGTGCTCCAAATCCTGCTCCAAAATGCAACCCAGGAGAAGTGTTCAGGCTCATTCTGCACATCCATACCAGTGTGTGCTTGAACTCTGCTCCTTATGTTACAGACACCCCCAAATACCTGGATTTACATGTGATTCTGCCACTAGTGAATAACACTGCTGGATCTTAACAGGACATACTAGCCTTTCAAAAGCAACCATAATTCAATCAGTTAGCCATAATAATTTTGACTAACTGCAGCCATCCCTCAGCTGACAGACAATCTGAAGGCTACAAAACAACTAAATGCTTGTTCCTTTTAAAAAAAAAAGTCATGGCTAATTAAAGCATCTCTAACTGCTACCAGGAACAGCTACCCACTGGATTAGGCATACAGTGAGAATGCTTCACAAATAAAGAATTCAGGAAAACACTTTAAAAGCTTTTTTCCTATGTCACATTAGACAAGCCTTGAGTTCCAGCTTATGAACTTTCTTCAAAAAGTCTAAGCTCAAGGCCCAGTCCAATATCATTATAGGGCTGGTAAGAAATCCAGTGTATTGGTCTTCCCCACTGACACTGTTCATGTCACAGGCCATATAAAAACAAGAGGAAGCTGCAGAAATAAGTAGAGTAGTTCTAGTTAGGAGAGGAAAGGCAACTACAAAGTAGTTCTGCAAACAGTAAGGTTTTAGAATTTTTCTTCCAGCCCCTTTTCACTATGTAGTACTTGGTCACTGTTGTTTACTAGAGAGACAAGGATTGACTGCAAAGTTGCATGAAAAGGTGAGAGGGTGAAAACAGCAGGAGTCAAAAGTTCTTTTTAGAGCTCTGTCAGGCATCAAATCCAGCACTTGGACCCTTAGGCACAGACTGTGCTCTTCACCACTGCTCACTTCCTTTGTATAATCCACCTCTAAGGAGTTACACAATGCAGTGCACCAATACAACCTCGTTTGTCTGCTCCTGCAGTGAGAGACAGTCCCAGGCAATTCAGCCTTATTTTGGGTCTTAAGATAATGCTAGTCACCAAGGGCAGAGGCAGGCTGCACTGTTCTACCCCAGCAGTTCTCTTGTGTTGCAGGAATCCTCAACTGCAAGAAGAAAGGACAGTTTAGAGTTGCCCTTAGGTGCAAAACTGAGTGTTGATAATTGGATTTTAATCAAAAGAAACTATTTGGCTATGGTACAAGTTCAGTTATATTCTCATGTAAGTGAATAAATCTGCTCTGACATCCCACTGCCTATCCTTTCCACTTTTCCTTGAAAATTAAGAAATGAATAATGCAAAACTGGAATTAAACAGAAGAATCATTAACAGTAAGGGGATAACTACAAGGACTGTCCTGTTGATCAGAGTAATGTGTTTTCCTCATGTTTCAGGTGCTGTTGAATAGATTTCACAGCTCTCAGGGAAGAGAGGAGCCCCTGACGTGCCATGAACATCTCGCACCTGGTACGTGGTTCCACCCACGCTGGAGTTATCTCCATGAACAGGATAGGAGCAGTCTGGGGCCATGGAAGGGCTCACTTGGGCACAGAAGCCTAATTGCATTCCACCACTGGCACTGTGACAGCACAGTCCCATATTAGGGAATGGATGGGAAGCAGAAAGGACAAGAGGATGAGACTTAAGGGCACTTTTTGAAAAGCTGCAGATTTAAATCCCCCCAGTATGGAAAGCACAAGGAATCTGCAGCTCCGTTCTAAATCCCAGGGAAAAATGACTATGGGTTTGCCAGAGAAGAGCCTACAATACAAATAATGAAGCATAAGATGTGAAATCACAAATGAAATCACAATACTGCATCTTAATATATGTATGTACTTTATCCCTTTTCCTCTAAAACATTCTGGGCTGGTGTTGATGACACAGAAGCCAAGGCAGAACAGAAGTCACACCAATATAAAAGAAAAGCTTCTGGAAGGAGGGAAAAACATATCCCATGGAAATTATTTTGCCTGGGAAGGAAGGAGAGACAGTCTTGGTAGAAATACCAAAAAACAGGCAACATGAAGAAAGCAGGATAGAAAGCCAGAGGCAGGAGTATGAGCAGCTGGAACAGCTTTGATGGCTTCACAGGGGTTAAGCAATGTTTGGATGGCAAAGAGAAAGGAGGCATCATGTAAAACCACAGAGCTGTGGGAACTTAAATGTATGAAAATGTAAATCTTACAAGTTTGAATTAAGCACTCTAGGAGGAAATCCCCTCCCTATGCAGAGACACTAAGGGCAAGGCAAACATGAGAAAGGAGATTAAGATTAGAAAAAAAAAGAGTGATAAGCGTTATCAATTAAGGGATTTCACTAGACTAAAACATTTTGAAAGGTGGGTTTCCTGGAAGTCTACATCCATCCTTGATTTCTGCCTCAGGAGTTTATTGTAGACTCATCCTTTTATGTACAGCACTTACACAGGCTCTAATTTAGTACACTCACTGCAGCACTTTGAGGAGTTTTACCCAAATGTCAGCTAGAAAACCAGTTTATAGCTCAGAGTGCTTTAAAGCTGGTTTGTGTAATAATAAGCTATAAAGCATACTAAATTTTAATAGTAAATACTGTGTTAAAATATAGTGCCTGCTTTACAGCAAGCGATAAACATATTAATGAGCAAAATTAAGTAATTCCCAAAGTTATATTCATTCACCCTCATTAAAGTTTGAGGATAACTAGCCATTATGGTATATCTTTTGGCATTATCCCACCTTGCCAGCAAATGCTTCCATCTGTTCTACACTGAGACTAAGTTTTGGTCAGATGTCTCCTAGTGACCGTCAGCAGAAATTCTCCTCCTCGCTGTGTGCAGATGGCTCTGCTATCTCATGTATCTGACAGAGGGATGAAAGCTGCATCTGTCTGCAGTTTGTCAGTTGGCTGCAGCTTTTCTCAGATGTTAAAACCTTACCTCAAATATTTAACTGCAACCAGTGCTTATTGTGCCAGCAAATACTTTAAATTTAGGATTGGGTACTTGCAGTACAATTTGAATGTCAAGTAACTTGCCAAGCAACCAGTTCTCAATTGTTACTTGAACATCCCAACCATAAATTAAAAAAACCCCTTTCTTAGGTATGATCAGAATGGTGTGATCCAAAATGTATCATAAAGAACTCAGCAGGGAAAATATAAAAGTGGAACAGAATGCAGACTCTCATATGGAACTACCCAAGAAATCAGCATGGGGAAAAAATTCCAAACTGCACCTTAATTCCACGGTACTGTAATTCTATGGCAATCTTATATAGACAGATGCTTTTATTCCAAAGGACAGCAACAAACAGATCATGGCCACAGAAGGCTAAGCCTGGAGTGTCCATCAGGTTAATCAACAGCTAACATCAGAATACAGAACTGAATGCAGAAAGATCATGATTTGGAGAATGCAATTATGAAGGGGCCCCACAAAGCTGAACTGTGCTGAGGTGTGTAGGCAGCTGATCTCACCTTGGTGGCTTTTCCACAGACCCACACACTTGCTAGAAGCAAGCAGCCTCCAGTTTGCAAATGTGAATCAGCCACCTTCCAAGTACAGGAAGGTAATCAGGTTGTTATGATTTAGCTACACACAAACCGTTTCAAGTGCTTCACCCAAGTGCAGACATGCTTCCTGTTATTCCCAAATAGCACAATTTTTCACTTTTCCAAAACAAAGGATAGGAACATTCTGCTATCAGTCCCTACCACTAAAAATACAGGCTACAGCTGCAGCTGCCTACAGGCATTTCCTCTCTTTATTCTGCAGCACAAGGTGCTTACAGGGAGCTCTTGTTTAAGGCTCACTAGAGCAGAATGGAGCAACACTAATGCAAGTTCCCCATCACCACGTCCTTTTATCCACCATTTCCCACCAGCCAAGTGGGTAAACAGTTAAACTCAGTGCTTGTGATGGCCAGTGCTGCATCAGGAATTTAAACATGAGCCTGGGAACAAGAATCAACAAAATATTCATCTTACTGCTCACCATTTCTTATTTAGAGACATGCTGTCTCCTTTTGATAAAATCTGGGTCCAGCAGAGATTTGCTCCTTTCTCTTCTAGCTTGGTTTCAAAGTCTCTAGCATGGCCTTGAAATGACAGCTATCATTGCAACTTTTACATGCAAAAATACCCTCCATGCACTTTGCATGCTTCTGAGTGCTCTCAAAGAAAGCCCCTGATATTAATTTTGAGTGTACAAGATAGCCTAGTACATTAAGCAAGGCTTTCCTTCTAAGAATGTGTAATGACTGTCAGAGATAGAACACAGAGTTATGGTTCTATTGCATATTCCCTGGGATGTTGTTTGATGTACTATGACATTAACTGCCCAGCCGTTTCTTTTAAAATTCAGCTCAAGTAAATTAATCCCAGGAAATGCAAGAGAAGGGAAGAAAAGGACTATCAACAAATGTTGGAGGGAAAAAAACCCAAAACACAACAGGCTTATTCATACTTGACCGGATCTCATATTCCACCGTGTTGGACTGTGCTCATCAGGAGCAGAAGTTTATTGTAACTTTTTCTTATATTTTGTACAGTAACACTACAAAGCTTTCTTTTAGGAGTAACTGCTAGTCAACCTTATAAGGTAAGCTCTAGAAAAACACCACACCAAAAAGTTTTCCTTACTCTTGCAAAGCTTCCACTTGTGTCCTCTGTGCCCAGGGGCTCAGGCAGAGAGCCTGTGGCTCATGTCAGGCTAGAGGTTATCCACCAGCAGCCTGGAGCTGTGTCAGCATTCCAGCTCTCAGAAGCACCCTCTGAGGTTTTCACAACTCACTTCTCCTGCCCTGCCTTCTCTGGAAGTGCAGCACTGTAACCAGCAGGGACAGTCCTGCCCTGCCCTTGCTGAGGAGCACACTCCATGCAGGTACTTCCATGAGCAGTGGCACTGCAGGCTCAGGGCTCAGCTCTGCGTGGCAGGGGCACAACAAAGGACATGGGGACCTGTGGCCCAGCCAGGTGAGCTATGATTTAGCTTTTAAACCAGCTCAGAGCACTCAGAGATTCTCATCCTTGTAGTTCTCCACCAAAACAGATTTCCACCACACTTCCCTGCTGAAGGGAGAGAAGAGGATGCACAGCTGACACGTTCTCAACAAGTAGAGACCTGCTGTAAAACACTTGTCCAATGCCATCCAACACCAATATCCTCCCCCAGGCACTCTGAAGCCATGGAAACCTTGCACATGTAATAAATGAAAATACTGACTTACGTATTGCACACTGCCATGGTCTGACATGACTCTCCTGTACAGAATTCTGAGATTGTACTATACTGTAAGTTGATGTGATGAAAGAAAGTTGTTGCTGAAAAATAAACAAAGGAAAGAAATTCAGAAGCAAAATACTTTCAAACACTGGTTATCCTCCAGACAATTATTTAAATACAGCAAGTGAAGCAACCTCAGTCTTGAGCTTGCATACAAATTTAAACATGATTTAGCTAAATGAGCCCAATGATGAACTGCAAAACAAAGAGGTACACAGAATGAAAGCTCTTGTTTTGATTTAAGATGAAAGCACTATGATGCATTAGCTCTTATTACTCACAAAGCAGCAAGACTGGAAAGTGTCTCCATCATCAGCCTCATCTTTACAGTAGAATACTCTGCTATAAGCTGAGGGCAAACAATTTGCTACATTCTTTTGAAGTCAGACTTAAAATCTACAGAGGCTAGAAAACAGCACTATTAGTTTTCATACCACTTCTCCTTGTAAAAACAAAAATCAGCATGAAACCTAGTACATTGCTAGTTTTTCAAAATCTCCTGAGATAATTTAACTTCTTAATACTTCTCACAGGGCACCTCAATTTTTCTTAATGAGTCTCTATAAACTTCCCTAGTGTGCAGTTTAAAGTAGTTTCTTGCTACTATCACACACTGTTGAAAAGATAAACAAGAGTGGTCATAGATGCAGCTGAGGACTGGCAGGAGAAGCCCAGAAAAGTACAGGAAATCAGGGCTGAAGTGCACAGGTACAGCATTCAGTCACAGCAGTTGGTCACATCTCTGAATTTCAGCCTGTCTACTGTTTAAATCCACCAAAATTTGGAAGGAGTGAGGAGGAAAAAATCTGACAAAAAGATTTCACAAATTCTAGCTTTAGGCATAAATTGCTTTACATACAAGTCTTTAGAAACTACATTTTTACAATGCTTCTGGAAAGTCAGTAGCTGGAGTCAAGAAACATGCAGAACCAGCCAGTTTAGCAAGAAGTCAATGGGAATCTTGATGGTTCTCCCAACATCCAAAACTGCAGTGCCCCCAGTGCCACAGGGAGAGAGAGAGCTGGAAGGAGGAAATGCATCAAGGCTTTCATGCTGCTGAGCACAGCTGGGCTGTGCATGAGACAGCTTAATTACCACTCAAGGTATAATGACATGCATTACACAGTAAGCATAAATAGTCACTGAGTGCTTCTCTAAGCTGAAAACAGCAAAAAGAGTGAATGAATGGCCCCTCAAGGATGGACAGCAAGCTCAGAGCAGGATGAGCACAATACTCACTGTTGCTGGCAAGCCACTCGTTGAGGTCTATTTCCCGTGGTAACATCACTAGTTCCTTGAATTCAAAGTCAGTAATTCTGGATTTTGTGTATTCTGGCTCTAGGTAAAGTTTCTTCTCTTCTGGTGCTGGCTTTTTACCATTTGGCTTTCCCTTGGACTTCCTGTAAAGGTTTTAAAAAAGAGAGAAGTGTGGTTAGTTTTACTATTGAACAGCTACAGAAGCCTGAAAGCAGCTGGTTCATCCAAACTCCTGTATTTGCCTTTACACTGCTCCTCCTGCATCCCTTTCTCCATAGCTTCATTTTGCTGCTCCACCTCCCCTGCCCTTTGGCCAGATGAGACTGCAAACTCCTGGGAGAGCAGAGCACTGGTCTCTCCTCAGGCCTGTGAGCAGTGGTGGCAGCAGGACAGCTCTGTGCCTGAAGGAGCCCATGTGAGCACCAAAACCTGCTGCATCACACAGTTCCTGGTCACCTGCTGAATGGGAATCTGACAAACAGCAAATCTGGCTGCTGCAAGAACATAGCTGGAAAAGCTGGTGCTGCTTGTTCAAACCCTACAGCATTCCTTGCTCTCCAGCCCTGTCAGAATCCTCCTTAAGTGAACATCCGTGACTCCAGCTAAAAGCAGTGGTAACTACAAAAACACCTGTTTTCTCAATTCCAGGGATACCTGGGACAGTAAGATCTGAGCTCATGTTTTTCTGAAAACCCTTAGAAATCCAGTGCATTATGAAATAACCTTCCATTTGGACTTATAAAAGCATAGAAACCACATTCCATACAAGATGTTTATCTCCATGGCATATTGTGACTTTTCTCCCCCCACCTGTAAAGTGTTTGCTGTAATCACTAGAGTTTTCCTCTCACTTGTTTTTAAACAGACTCTCAATCCAACCCTGGACCAGGGATTCAGTAGGACTTCAAAGGAAGGACAATGGGTCAAGCACTTTGGTCTTTTAGGCCATGTGGTCAAACATTCATGTGTTCTTACAGTTTAAAAAATCCACCTAAGCAGATATGGAAGATTTATTTAATGTTGAGACACAATCACAGGGCAATACTTGCTGTCCATTATAATATAAAGACAAGGAAGTGATGTCAGTTCTTTTTTAATGTCTGGCTGTCTTCATTAAAGTGATTTCTAAGGATCTGATAAGCCAAGACAAGCCCACCTTTGGAGATGACTGCATTAAGTTTGCTGTCAAAACTCATTGAGATCTCATCCAAAGGAAACAGACCTCACATTTTGGCTCTTAACACACTTAAATAATCTTCCAACTGTGTTCCTGTCTGAGATACAGGCAGGCTTAATTTCTGCTGTGAGGATGTGATACACATCTTTCCTGGAATGGTGTTTGAAGTCTCAGTGCTCTTCAGAAAGGCCACCATGAAGGAAAATCAAGGAAAACTTGGTGACAGCAGCACCATATACACTTATAGCCTGATGATGCATTTACACAGATGTGCAGAAAGCACTGCAGGTGCCTGGCAGGGAGCAGGTGGTCACACCTTCTTTGCTATGTTAATGAGAAAGGTGGGCTTCATGGTTGTAAGAGGGGATGCCTGTGACGTATTTTTAAATAACACAACATAGAATATCTTTCTAAGGAATACAAACACAGAGTGAAAATACACTAAAGGCAGTATTTGTGAGAATGAACTCAGCACGAGATGTACTCCTGCACATTTCCTGCCTGTCTTTTTTCCACAATCCAAATGGAGCCTACAGGATTTGTCCCTTATGTCTATTTAATGAAGTGAACTGGACTAATTCTCATAGCTGCTCCACAAAGGGATGTTTCAGGAGATGAGAATTCAGTTGTTCCTCAGTGCAAGGCCCTTAATACAGAGGGGTTAGATAACAGTTCTTCCTTGTCAGACTATTTCTGTCTTCAAACCCTTGCATTTGCTACTTTTAGTGGTTTCTGGGTTTGGTTTGGCCTGGCGGGGAGGGGGCCAGGATTCTGGCATTCAAGGATAAGATGATTTTTAAAGGAAAATTATAGTTCTAGTAACAGTCATGCAGAAAATACTTTCAGCTTCAGACACTGGTTGACAAACCACATTAACCACTCTTAGGGAAAAAAGTTATCAGTGAGAAAGAGTTTGGATAGAGTTTCTGTCTTTGCTGTAGCTCAGGATAATTAAACCAAGGGCCCCAGGTTAGGGCTGTGCCAGATCAGCTAAGAGCAGTCTTCTGTAAGGAGGAGGAGGGAGAGACAAAGAGGTCAAAGACAGTCTGTCAGTCAGGCTGTGGAGGGAAACCACAGAAGGAAGCAGGACACATGAGACTGAGGCAAGCCTTCCATCACATGGGAATGGGTGGGGTCCTCATCCTCATCCTCATCCTCACTTCAGCATCTCTTCCCCGTTTCAAGAGAATAAACAAAATTTCAACACTGAATATATTTCCTGAATTTGCTACTGCAAATTGCAATTACATTGTCCTTTTGTAAAATCCAAAGCCTCTCATTTTCACACAAATGTCAATTCTCTGTTAGATTAGTACATGCAGCCACTTTGAGTCTTTTAAATAGATTGTGTAAGTTTTTCCATAACTGCCTTGTGCTGGAACTGGAGCATTTCAAACAAAAGCTTCTTGAAGAATCCCATGCTCTACCCTTTTCCAAAGCTTTGGTTTGGTTTAAAAAGAATCTCTTGGGTATCATCACAAATCCTGCAAAACACCCAGAATCCCTGCTACCAAAGGATTTATTCACGCCACTGAAACCTGAATGTCAAATTGCCATGTGCAGCACAAACATCTTGCTAACCTTTGCAGCTCCTGAGACCACAGCAAGACTACAAAAATTGTTTGCACCAGCACATTGGGAGTTATCAATACCAGCCCACAGTGTAAAGCATTGTCTTTTTAAACATACAAAGCTGGAGCATACAGCAGTATGAAAAAACCCTTATTTTAGAACCACAGCTACATATGATCAAGAATCAACCAAGAATACTTCTGTATTCCAGATAAACCAAAGCTCACTCATTCACAATCACCAGGATTACCAAATAGTACTAAGTTTAGGAATGAGCTTCCTTCCCTCTGCTCAACCTTACACCCAAGCTCACTGCTGTTTCAAAAACCTGTTAAGAAAACACCAGCTGGACTCAATTCCAAAGGCACAAGGTAAAACATCCATTACTTCCTTTTTGTGAGCTCTTCTCATTCAAGATGCCTTCCTTCATTTTTCATTTTATGTTTAAAGTACACAAATCCAAAAAAAAAAGTCGAGAACAGTAGAGTTTTACTGTTCTATTCAGGAAACACCAAAATTCATCACCTGTAAATGACTGTTTATTGGAAAACAAAACTGAGTGTCATCTAAGACCACAAAGAGAGCAGAATTTTCAAAACAAAAAGAGCAGACTTTTCAAAACAGAGCTACAGCACCTCAAGTCCTGATTCAAGTTTACATAAGTCTTTCTTTAAAAATTAGAGAACTCTACTAAATTTATCTTAACATTCCATGCCATATCAATTGTATTAGCCAAGCAGCTGCAGAAGTAGCTGTTATACAGCAGTTTGGTGGTCTGTCCACAGCTTAGACAAGTCCTGTCTATCAGTACTTAAATACTAATTAAGGAAATAAACGTATTTAGGGAACCTAAGAAGTCTGCACTCCACAGTTTTGACTGAGAGTACAAACTATTTCCTCAGACAATTCCCAGGCTAGGTCTGCCTCTGGTTTTAGGCACCCAACTGAACGAGATGCCACAGGCCAAAGCACACCAAAATTAAATTTCAGAGAGGGAAAAGTGGTGGGAAATGGCTGAAGAGAGATCGCTCGCCTGAAGTCTTGGAAGAAGGTGCAGCAAACACAAATGCTTCTAGCAGGGCTGCCATACTGAGCCTTGTGTCCATCTAAAAAACACACCAGCTGCAAGTTTACCTGGCTTTCACTGGAGAAAGAGAGGTGTAAGACACTCCACCAAGTGACAGCCCACTGATGATCTTTTTCCTTAGTCTAACTGCTTTGTTAAGATTGAATAAAATTGCCAATTTCTCAGCTTGCTTTCTTATCCCATGTCAGTTAACAGAGATCCTCCTCTAATCTTTCTCTCTCATTTCCTTCTTGATCAGATGCTCAGTAGTTCCTTGGTTTAAAAAACTGCACATCAGAGCATCTTCCAAGCACCATCAAGGTTTAGTTTTAACTCCATTTTGAGGAAGTGTCATTCCCATTTCAGAGCAGAAACTGGCTGTAAGGTTTGAAGTTGATTCATGGTACAAACGCTAAAGATGTGCTTCAGTGTAAACCAACATGGTTTGTTAGGAAAGAAGCACACATGAAGCAATCTGATTTAGCTGAAGAAGGACCAGAGACTCATTCATGGATATCCTTCATAGCCTGATGTAGTTCACATCACTTTGGAATTGTACCAGGCATCCATGGTTCTGGTCATGCACCATTTATTCCCAGGCTGATCACACAGAGGGAAGATGAATGATTTATTAAATGCCAAACTTCCCTAAACTGACCATGCTATTTTAGATGATCTCTACCAGTTCAGGATTTCTTGTTTTTCAGAGGAAACCAGCACAGCTATAATAATTTCTTGCTGTCTCCAGCAGCCTCTGCAATTTCTTACACTGCATCTGAAACTGAAATCTCTTCCAGGACAACTGATGATACTTGGATCCCCCTCTCCCATCCTCCACACCAAAACAGCTGTCCTTGGGATAAATGGCTGTTTACTTCTTCTTTTGGAAGTGTGTTTTCTTATTTTAGTCTGACATATTAAAATGGAAATAAGAGTAACTTTAGAAAGTTAAGAATGTTCTTTTAAAAGCCTGTAGTGGTGATGACCAGAACTGCAGGCAAAACTCCCAACTCTGTGCCCTCTGGATCATGGACCAGTTTCAGGTTCCAACCAAGTCTCAAACACCCCAATTTCCACTGGACAATTCACAGAACAGATCTGACAGGCCTCACATGGCAAATCTGTCTCTGTCTGCAAACTTCAAAACTCACAAGATATCTCGAGTCTGAGGATGAAAACCACCATGGATCATGAAGCTTACAGGACAAAGATGCTTATTTTGTGATTAATGTGGTGGGGTTTTGTGGACTTTTTTTAGCAACTGACCCTATTCCTTACACAAGGTTAACTGCTATAATCCCAGCAATCCCCACAAATTCAGAAGAGAGCAAGTTTCAGCTGTTGCCAAATACAGCTGTGACATATTCCATTAGTGTTAGTGACAGCACAGCCTCACAGTCTACAGCAATGCATGTAAAAAATTACACAAAAAGAAAAAAAATTGTTTTAAGGAACATCAAAACCAAACATACCCACAAAAATATTACCAAATTATATTAAAAACAGCACTCAGGGGTTTGGGGGTTATTTTCAAGTAATCTGACTTGCACTTTACAATTTGCACAGTTCCTAATCTGGAAACATTTGGGCTTTAAATGGTGCACTCCCAACTAGAATTTTTACAGAGATTACTGTCTGCAACAGCAACACCATATTCCAAGTACACCTCTACACCCTGAACTAGCTGATATCCCAAACTATTTGGGCCTTCAATTTATTATCCTGTATTTTTTTTTTCTTTTTGAAGTGTTGTGTTTTAAAACATATGCCACTACATAAAGTGTTAGAAAGTGAAATACTCCCACCAAAACCTACTTTTTTGGCAGTCTAAGGATGGGGGGGTTAGCTTTTTAAAAGAGAAAATTAGAGAAGCAATAAGGCAACATTGCAACAGTGACCTTCAGGTCAAACTTTATAAACACTGTTTTTATTCTTTCAGTGAATAAGAGTTTAGAATTCAAAATTAAAGGTGTACTAGAAGTTTGTATTTTAGCTTCTCTCATCTTCCCTTCTTTGGCTAGGGAGTTAAAGGGGATGTGAGTGGGACAGAAAAGGGAGTAAAACACATTAAAGGCAAAAAAATCCAGTATTCAAGGTCTCTCCCTCTAATGTACTCTCTTTGGAGAAAGGAAAATCACAGTGATTCCAGCCATGAACAGAATGCTCCAGCTTTGTAACCAGGTCAGCTGCTCACAGACACACTTTTTACCTTTACAGGCTTTTTATGTGGCCCTTTACTGGAAAGAAATTATCAGGTAATTTCTGGTTGCAAACATTCTGCGTAAGCATGAGAGTCCTGAACCCATTCATAGCAGGAAGGAAACAGTTTTATGAGCTAAAATTTACAAGTCCAAGTGACAGGAACAATGAAGAAGCAGGTTATGCCAGTTCTTAAGGGTCAGGAACAAACTTCTGAAGGCTTTCCAGTTTCCTACCCACTGCCTTTTCTCCTCAGTTAAGAGCAAGAACTGGAAACTTAGAAGGGCTACAGAGCTTAAATCCCTTCTTGGTAATTCAGTGTCTTTGTTTACTTGCACAGCATGCACAAAAAGGGGAATAACAGCTTCCTTCAAACATCAGCTGAGCTGCCCTTCCTTTGAGAACAACACTAGGGAAGATGTTTGTATTTCCCCTCTTTCTTGAAAACAGCACAAGATTAGCACCTCTGGAGGTTTTTCTGCACTCTCATGTCCTGTTTTAACCCAGATCACTGCTAAGTCTTCAGCTGGAAATGCCACATGACAGCACACCCAGAACACAAATCCTGGATGTACCCATGCACATTCAGGACTGGGAAAGAAAAGAACATCAGCATGGGAAAGGAAGCTGTGCAAGGTATTGGAAAGCAAGTCCAAATCCCAGAGCAGCATTCAGTCCAATTGTTCACAGACTGCTGTGGACATTGCTTTTCTCCAGGGCTGGGGAAGAGGAGACTAAGCTTTTTAAGGCAGTCTCCATCCTGATCTCTTGCCACAGGTCTCTGGCAGACCCTCTGACCTCAGCTTCATTCCTGCCCTCTCCTGCCCTGGGTTAGCTCCAGGGCTTGGTTGCTTTGCAGGTCTAAGGGGGCTGCGCAGCATAAAGCGTCTTTGGCAGCATTTCTGGCCCTGCTTCTTCATTTTTGTTCTGTTTTTAAAAGTTACTAATAGTTTATTTAAGAGGAGGAGGATAGAAGAATGTACCCTACATGCCAGGGAAACTTTTTCTTTGGGATTCTCATAGTGGCTCTTTGCCTTAAAAGGGAATCTTTGCTTGGCCTCCGGATGCTCTGCTATAAACAGTCGGTGCCAAGGCATGGCAGGCATGTTAAGGATGACAAGTGCCATAACATTATTTCATAATGCTGCTTCTCAACAGAGAGCCCAAAACATTCTGTAGGGCCAAACTGAGCTCCAGCTGGTGCTGCTGGCAAAGCAAGGAGAACATGGGGCACCTGCACCATGCCATGTCTGGTACACCAGGCCTTTCTGTGCCCTTTTGTAAGATTCCCCACCCACCTACTGGTCAAAGGGCTGGAGCACATTCTTACAGGGAACAGCTGACTGAGCTGGGGTTGTGTGGCCAAGAGAAAAGGAATCTCAGGCTACCTTAGCACTCCCTACAACTACCTGAAAGGAGGTTGCAGCAAGGAAAGGTCTTTTCCCAGGTAAAGATGGATAAGACAAAGGGAAATGGCCTCAAGGTATAGACTGTGTATTAGGAAAAATTTCTTCATCAAAAGTGTTTTCAGGCCCTGAACAGGCTGCCCAGGGAACGGATGGAGTCACCATCCCTGGAAGTATTTATGATGTGTGGATATGGCTTAATGGCAGACTCCATGACCTCAAGGATCTTTTCCAACCAAAGAGCAATGATTCTTCTTACCTCCCTGGTCCATCACCTCCCAGCACAAGCTGGTGTTTGCCTACAGTGGTGTGTCAGAGGGACATGAACTCCCCTACTGGAACTCCCAGGGGTTTCTGCTGGTGGCCAGGGTCCCCCATCTTGTCTCCAGTGCAGCTCTGGGAAGAAGGGCTGCAGAGGCAAGGCCAGGCATGTCACAGCTCAGCTAATGCTGCAAAAATGTGCAGAGTGCATTCTTGTGGTAAAGCACACTGCACTGCAGCTCCCTTTTTTCCCTGGGCCTACCTGCCAGGACTCCTCCCCCAGAATGAACCGAGGGATCCAGCTTCTGACTGCATAGTCCTTGCCCTCTCCAGGTTCCCCTCCAGATAGCACAGCTGGGACACCAGGGAAGCCATGTCCAATGGGAAACAAACAGATTACTTATTTCTAGGAGCCAATCATGTAATTTAGAAGAAATAATTCACAAGAAGAAAAAAAAAATACCCAAGCAATATGCAGTTGTTCTTCATTTTGAAATGTTCTTTTACCTTGGTGGCAAAAAGCCCACACATATCCCAATCAGGAGGTGCCAGCATGTAGGCTCAGCAAGATTCTTTACTTAAGCAACTTACTACAGTCCAGATTTCTGGTAATTTGTGGAATAGGAAATAAAAAGGACCAATATTTCCTATTTTCAACATCTCTACATGGAGCCAAATAAGGTCTGTGGTAACAGAGATTCAGTAGGTCATAGACTAAGTGTTGTAACAATTAATTTACTCAATGCTTAGGAACAAACCACACAGCAGAGCACTGAGTCAGAAGTGCCCAAGTCCTGAGCCTGGGACCGATATGGGATGGTGGCTATTGTTTTGTTTTTGTTGATTTTTAAGTTGGCAAACTGTCTGAAAGGAAGCCAAAACTGAGCAGAAAGAGGGCAACACCCAAATGCCTGCTTGAGAAGGTGTCTCACAGAATATTCTCCTGTGCTTGCAATTCCTCCTCCCCTGGAATGGCACTCAGAGCAGCCCCTGGTGTGGGGACAGGAGAGCCCATCCCATGCTGACTCTTGAGTACATCTCTGCCCAGACATTCATCAGCCCTAAATGCAGGCTGGAGCTCTGATCTGGGCTTTGTCTTGTTAACACACAGCTCATTTCAGTCCCCAGGCAAACACTCCAAACCCATCAGGCCCATACACAATACCAAGATAAGGATGCTCCTGTATCCTTGCCTCCCCTTAGAGGAAAAATGCCATTAGTATTCAAGCAACACAAATGCTTCTTCATCATCCTCCACTGCTAAATATACTCCCATACTGCAGCTACAGGCAGGGCCAGGATTCTTTTCACCACAGATATCTGCACATGTAAATGTTTACATCTCAGCTAGTTCTCCAAGGACCTTTGGAAACCAGCAGAGATAAATAGCTCTTTCTCTAAAACAAAAAACATTGCAGGGATCTACAGCATACCTTACATTTCTCTAATTAAAACACACAGAGAAAGGAGAGAATTGTCTCTCAATTGAGAGCAGACAATGGCAGTGCCAGTGAGCCTGGCTCTTACAGGTGCTGCAAAGGAAAGGCTGCCCAAGAGCCTTGAGAACAAGTGATCTGCACCAAGATTTGAAAGCAAGTTTTGGAGTGGCTTTTAACACCTTTTTTCACTCTGGGGAAGACAAATACAGATCTGTCAGGTTTCTTATTATATTCTAAGCAGTATTTTTTCAGCAGACAATTTGAAACAGGCCAGAACTACTGCCTGCAGAGAACAAGTAAAATAATGTAATTGATCAAAAAAAAGTTCTCTTTTAAGGTTTTTAAACTCTGCAAATTGAAAGAAAAATTTAATGTACTGTAGTAAAACCACAAAAAATTCTCAATTAACAAATCTGTTCCCTGTGTCTTTTCTGACATGTCTATTAATTTAATCAGTGATTTATTATCCTCTAATCTCCTATTGGAACACAGAGCTATTTTGACTTTTACGTCATTATTAAATTCAGGTTTTGGCAACTGCTCCTCCTGGCTACTCTGATACAGCCCTGTTATCTCTAGATGAGCACATCCAGTACCCTGTGGTGCACCTTTGTGGAGAGGGAGGTCACCACCAGAGCACATACATCACTGAAGGCACTGTTATGTCCCAGCCCTGATGAAGTTTGTAGAGCTGGAAGAGTGCAAAGCTACTTTTTATTCCTAAACCAAGCACATTTGATTTGGAAACCTCATGGCCTGGTAAATGAGGGATTTCACAACATAGCTTGCACAGAGTTGCTTTTCAGGATGGAACTGTGCTTTAATTGCTGGGAATTATTTCACCATGGCAACCTGGCTTCAGCAATCAGACTTCTTGCTATATAGCCCAAGATATACAAATGCAGACAGCTTGTTCTGTTCAGAGAGTACCAGGGTGCAGACAAATTTGTCTTTGTAAAAAATGGTTTAGTTTCCTCACTATCTTCTTGCCCTGCAAGCTCTCTTTGTATGACAACAACCAAAAATTACCTGACAATACAGACCAGTTTTATGCACCATTTTAGCTTAAAGAAAATCTGCAACAACAAAACCACATTAGATAAGCAGGTCACACTTACCTACACACTGTGTTTTGAAAGACAGGTGCATATAGTGTCTCATGTACTTGCAATGTGAAATTACAACTATTTAGGCACAAAAACTGTCTTGCATCAGAAGCACAAGTTGGTTATTTCTGTTGTGAAGAGACTGAAAGTTCAGCATCTGCCTTCCTGCTACAGTTCTACCTTGGAAAATAACACTTATATCACACAGTAGGCAGGAGTTCAACAGCTGAAACCTTCACATAAACTTTGTCTGCTTTCCATCTAAAAAAATGTGGTTCAATGAGACAGAAATGTGCTAGGGCACACCACAACTGAGAGTGCACACAGAAACACAGGTAACAACACAGCTACTGCAAACATCTCAGCTTTCTTTGCAGGAGCTTTGGTACACAGTATAAACTCAGACACACAGCATGGGGGAAAACAATCCAAATAGTTTTCACTGTCCATAAGCAATTTTGCATGCCTGCACCTGTCACCTCACTTTTAAAGCATGTGTGCTAGCACACACATGTGCATCTTGCTGCATTGAGACACACAGCTGGGGGGAATTCAGTCACCTACCAGTCATTAGTTATTGAGCAGGCTGAGCAAAGAAATACCAATGTGCAGAAGCAGCCCCACCTAAAATTTTCATCCTCTGTATCAAGCTCCACAAACTCATCTCTTACACCTCAAATTAACCACTGCATTGTAATTAGGAAAGGTTCACTAGAAAATATTATGGGTCAAGGTCACTTCTCAATGGCAGAGATCAAAAATTATTTTTTTCCCCCTTTTGCTAATATTTTGGCTTTAATTTTAACCAAAGTCAGTTCAGGTAAGTCCCATCTCTCCAGGCATGCCTTAGACCAGATCCTGTGAGGAGAAGCAGGGCCTTTCAGTTTTAGTGTGAGCTCTCTTGTTAAACTTAAAAACTGAAGCCCATAGAAGGCATAAATTGTGTGTCTCCTCATAAGGTCAGAAAGAAAAGGAATCAAAGCATTATCTTAACTAGGTATCTTTCATTAACAAATGATACATACAAACTTACACAAGTGTAACCATGCAGTTAATTTTTAAGGATTTTTGACAGAATGATGCAATGCTCTGTTCAGTTTTGTCAACAATAGCATACAGCTGCTTCAGAATTTCTTAGAAAACAACATGCTGAAGCTTTTCTGCACAACAGAGGAAGGAAAAAATCTATTTGAAGTACAAACTATGTATTCATAGGCCAAAGTAAAGAATATTTGAATGACTGAAAAAAATAGTAGGGTGGGTAATAGTTTAATTACTGTACAGTTAGATCACTGTTAATTAGCTAGTGAGACAGCAGTGATTCCCAACACTAATTTATTACATTTCCAAATACACCACAGGAGACTGAAAAGCAAGTAGAAACCTTTACAGACATACTGATCCATGAGCAACCAGGAATAAACCCATAGATATACTTGTAGTGTGTAACCTCCAAGAGCCTGCTAAAATACAAATCTGGTCTTTTCATTAAATGCTGAAAGCACAACCAAGAAATTGGTTAAAGAAAACTGGTCATTTCCAAAAACAAATACTAAAATTAGATGCACAGTTGTGTACTGAAGTTGTTTCATTTCCTTGGCTGCAAATGACAAAAAGGATCTTTAATTGTTCATGTGGGATTTGCAACTGATCAGTTCACAGAAACTGAGACCAACACCTGAGACATTCCTCAAAACACAATGTGAAGCTGCACTTCTGCCCCAGCTTTAACCCCAGTATAACCCAGTATCACCCCTCAAAGCAAGGGATGGTCATGTGTGGATTTAAAAATGTACTGATTTGAATGATATACCTAGACATGAAAAAAAACCTTCCTTTGATACAAAGCAACAGAAAAATAACTATTTCAGTTGAGAGAGAGAATACAGCTTCCCCTCTGTCCCACACAGAATGTGGCCTCAGGACCTAAGCTTTATCTTTTTCCTGCATAGCTCTCGAGAAATTTATCAGTCACATCAAAACTGGGACTCTGTAAAAGGAAGGAATCAGCAAAGCCTTTTTATCAGAATTTTCCCCTTCCCTGTTGTGCTAAATGCATCCTGCTGACAGCCAGCACCTTCCCTGTAAGGCTTTGGTGTTCTGAGCCTGGGATGTGTGGACACATTGGACTGAAGAGCAGATCAGGGTGTCTGGGTGTGAGTGCAGCCACCAAGGTGCACCTCATGTCATCCCACCTCTGTGTGGAGTTACATAAACCACCAATGAGAGACCCAAGGCTTCTTTCTTCAGTAACTATGTGCTTGCATGGTGTGCCAGGACTACTTTTTCCAGAGAGTAAGCTAAGAGTTTTAATATTTTGTCACTTCCTGCCCTTCTGAGGGCAGCTGCACTCACTGCTGATTGTTCCTTTTTTAAAAATAAAAGGAATCTCACAGACATCCACAATGTTCCTTTCACCTGGGGAGCAGCTGCTACCACAGGTTCCTGCTGTCTGAGCAAAAGCACTTCTAAACTTATTTCCCTATCAGACAGAAAAGAACTTAAAAGAGCAGAATTTTCTGACAAGCTCAAGCCTGGCTTCAATGCTAATGGGCTCCACTCACTCAAAGAAGCAGGGTTTTTTTCAGAAAGCTGGAAGAAAGGGTTAATCCATACATCCAATCCCCTTTCCTATCCGGAGATTAGAGCTGGCAGCTCTTAAAAGAAATGCAGCATCTCTTCTCTGACAGCAATTTGCTGAAGTTTTAGTTAAGATTCTATTGAAACCCACAGTACCAGGGATTAAGAAAAGAAATTTAAAATTCCCCTCAACAAAATAACACTTCAACAAACTCAATTTTGGTGTAGTGACAGAGAGATGTATGATACAGGAACAGATAGATTTTGTCTCAGCCATCTTAGAGATAGGACAGCTGATAGGAGATCACATTCCTAACACCACACCTCTTCCAAAAAAAAAAAAAAAAAAAACAACTAAAAACAAAAATAGCAAGAGAAAAGCTCTTCTACAGAGGACTTACTTTTTCTCCTAAAAATCTACCTGGTAAAGGTCTTGGAGGTCACAGACATTTGAGATGCCAGAGAACAGCAGACAGAAATTGTGTGAAATAGATTACTTTCCCATAAAGAGTAGCACCAGAAACGTGGGCTATTGCAACATAGTAAACAAAGAGCCAAATCAGGAACTGTAATCAACTCCCAGAAGGATGAATGTTGCACTCTCATACTTTGCTCATATATATATGAAATAATCTTACAGACTGAAACAAGCAGCTGAAATCTGCAACAAATCCTATATGCATACCAAGAAAACAAGATAAAAGAGGGTGAATAATTTCATAAGTCTGAGAATATATAGTTATATTCTTTGTAAAGTGTCCAGAAGGCATCTTCAGTAAAAAAAGCAGCATACTTTTGCCTCTAAACAAGAGGAAAATGCAATTAAAGCCTGGCCAGGAGCCCTTTCCACACGAGCTCTGGAGACACCTTAGAGGGTTGTTTCAACACCAGGAATTTTAGCAGTGCTCTCCCTCTGGCTATCGCTTCACAGGATGTGAAACACGTAACCAAAACACAACTCCATGCTGTAAATACTTCTGAAGAAAGGCACCAAGTTCTTCATTAAGTTAATACACAGTACATGGTTCAGTGATGTTCACAAATGCCCCAGGGTCAGGGCACTCCTGCAGTGAACAGGAGCGAGCTGACAAAGGACTAATGCAAAGAAACAGAGGAATATCTGGTGTGCTGAGCTGCCTGTGAGACACAGCACCTTTCCAGAGCCCAGCTCCAGGTCCTGAGCTCCAGCAAGAGCCACCAGAGTCCCTCCTGCCTGGTCAGCCCTTGCCAAAGCTCAAGATGTTACTGCCCCATAGTGTCACCAGCTCTTTCTGAGCAGCTGAGAGTCCAAAAGGCCATCACTGAATGAGGAATCAGCTCCTGCCACAGAAATATTCAGCAGGACACAGCATGACAACTAGTCATGTCAGTTGCCCTGAACCATAAACATTTTGAACTATTTCGGTACAATGGAAAGTTGTGGGAGGGAGAAAGAAAAAGAACAGGATAAAAATAGCCAACGTGGCTCTGAAGAGCATTTTGCCTATAAGCCCCTTTCCCTGCATACTGTCCTCCCTCCCTTCTCTTCTGCCTGTCCCAAGCTTTTGCATTAATCAGATTAGCCAGTGTGTTAAACAAGGCTCTTCTAATTACTTTCTAATACTGTGAACTGGACGAAATTACTGAAAAATGTTTCTGCCTAAATTAGAATAAAACAGGATTGATTTTTTCAATATTTGCTTTAGTCCTGCTGATACATGAACGCATCACAGACAACAGCTGTCTTCAGCCAAGGGAGCCCAGGCAGCAGAGGAGAAGCTCCTCTGCTCCTACCCATCCATGTCCCTCCTGGTTCATGAACATAACAAGACAACTTTGCATGACCACCTAAAAACCAGAATACAATGTCAGAATCAACCTGGTTTCTTCCTTACCTTGCCATGAATGGAGAAATACAGAAGGAATTTAATTTTTCAAAAACTGTTCAGTTTTTGGCTACAAAAATACATGGCAGCATCCAGAATGCCAACTCAAATGTGCTAATTTATCCAAATGAAACAATCATTATCACCCTATCACTGAAGACAAATAACTACACTCTAGAAAAGCACTTACCAAAAAAGTATAGGGTTGGTTGTTTTATTTTTAGTTGGTATCCAAATCAATGCCTGTACAATGCTGTATAAAGGGAGGCTCTTATGAGGAAGGGGAGGTTTAATTTATCTATTTCCACACTCACCCAGGATGGTGTGTACATATAAACCATACTGTAATTTATCAAAAGATGTTACACAGCAACATCACAACTCTGTAGCCTGCATCATTTCTCTTTCCTGCCACTGTATCCCTGATTAACTGTCAGCTATCCCAGAGGGACTCAGTTTCACTGGAGACTTAAAAGGAAACACACAGACTAGGGATCGGCACAGGGAACAGCCTTTGAAAATCTGCAGCACAGGACCCAAAGTGTCACAGCATTGCAAACACACTCGAGCATCTGCATCAGGACTCAGGCACTGGCACTGAACATTTTGTCCTGAAAACAACAGCATGTGGCTCTGAAAAATGCTTATGGCTGGCTCTGTTATCCACTGGGACCAAAGAGGGGAGAGATCCCAGGAATCTGAGTCTTCCTTCCATTTGTTCTGCTTGAGGCCAGTAAAATGCAGACCTCTGCAAGGAAGCTGACAGGAATCCATAGTGTCACAAAAACTCAGACAATTAATAAAAAACGCGAAAAAACAGAACAATATTCCAAGTTTTGACATGATAGTCTTTGCCCTTTCCCTGTCCACATCTCTGAAGAACCGCCAACTCACAGAAATCAAAATAACAAAAACCAGAAAAACTGCATCCATTTTAGGTTTTTCTTCCTCTCTAATTATGGGCTAAATAACAGAACATTTCATTACTGAAAAGGGAAAAAATGCCATTAACATATTTCAAAAACATATGAAGTGAAATGAAATTAAAGAGCCCTAATTAAACACCATGTTAAGAAACTTCTCAGCTATGCTGTGACTAATTTAAAGGGGAGATGACACTTTTCTACTGGTGTCTCAATGTTTTTTAATCATTACAAGTGCGCAGCCCTGGTCCCATCCCTGAAGTGTTAAACACAGTTTACTAACCAATATGATGAAAGATACAAGCATCTCCAGAGTTCTTCATAGCTGAATCACTAATAATTTAAAAGAGCAATAAACCTAACCGTGGCTTTCATAAAACATTAATTAGAAAGACTGAGAACACATCTGTTGCTTTTGTTACATTTTTTTCCCTCTTTCTGGTTCAGCTGTCTTTCCCCCACGCTCTCTTAAACTCTTCTCAGGTTCTCAGGACTGCTCTTCTCATGAAGTCTCTGCTTCCTCACACCTCCCTCCTCGTTTCCTCCGTGTATTGATTCCTCCTCTGGCAGCTGCTACTCCTGGCATGTGGCACACACAGTACCCAGCAGGCAGGAGGAGCTGGACCTAACTAATGAGAACAACTCGCACATTAAAAGCTTCCAGTGTGTTAGTTGTAACTACTCACACTCAAAACAAATAACACAACAAATCTGCTATGCAGGAAGTCAAACTGATTAAGTATTGTATCAGAACAACTGAGCTTTATAATTCACAAGCAGGAGAGAGACGAGAGTGGAGGCAGTTTAGAGTGACACAGGCTTTCTATCCCTTGTCCATTGTGAATTTGTGCAATTCCTTGGCAGGCTGTGGAAGGCTGGGAGGAAATTATTGCTGAGAAAAGGGCCTAAAATGCAGGTGGGGGCTGCTCATAACACCAGGCTGTGCAAAAGCAAGACACCCTCTGATCTCAGCACCAAGCCACTGGCGATGCCCTGATCAACCCAACAAGAGTTACTCCATACAGAGTTTAGCATTGCACAGACTGCAGAAAACTCTAGCAGCAGTTTCAGGTGGCCAAGCTTATAAATGGTATTTGATACCTTTGAAAGGCATTACAGTAATTTGGGATACATCTCATTTAACTTTTTATGACTATGATTTAAGTATTACCACGAGAGGTGGTCACTATCACTGTGGCACTGCACCTCTGCAATCCAACACAGGACATTCAACGTCCCTGTTCTTTTCTACCAACAATGAGATGGATGAAGCTCTGTGGGTACCTCTGTTCAGAAAAATCCCATCCCAGCTATCACCTACAAGCCACCATTTTTGTTCTAAACGAGGTCCCATGTGTTTCCCTCTTCTACCATCAGTGACTGGGCTCACACTTTCTGAAGCACTAATATCCCATTTCTGCAGTATGGAAACTTGGACTGGATGTACTATTTACCTGCCTCCTCACCGGTGCTCATGCTTCCACACTTTACAGAATAGGATGAGTTTATGTTTTACAGAACAAAGCAAGATGACATAACACACATAAGGTGAGATAAGGCATCTGAAGTAGACTCAAGAGAAATAAGAGAACCAGCCTGGCATCTAAAGAAAGGTTTTGTAATTTCACATTTCCCTCTAACCACGAGCAAAAGGAGATAACCCAAAACAAAGACACACAAAAATAACACTCAGCTACAAAACAGTAATCACTCCCATCTAGTAAGAGCTCAACAAAATAAAGTTATGCTATTAATTCATGAATCCAAAACATTTCATGTGTGACAACAATGTTTTGCTGCTTTCACAATAGTTTTATAGTATACATTGAAAATAAATCTCAGAAGAAAAGCACAATTTCTGCACTTACTCCAGCAGTAGGAGAAAGGCTGAGGTAATGTTCCATTTTTTAAAAAGTGTGCACTGAGCAAATTAAAAATATATATTTCACTGGTAAATCACAGGAACTTACCTATACTTTAAAATAAACTGCCATAGATGCTTAACAAAAGGTTTGGCAAATCTTCCCCACAGAGGCACCCATCTATTTACATCTGGGAGTGCTGCCAACAGAACAGCTACCAAAAACTTCAAAAGCTTCACATCATGAATAGCAAGTTGCTGGCCAAAGGATTTTATGATATGGCCAGCTGTGTAACACCATACTGAATTATAGACACGTTGCCCCCCAAAAATGCAAAGAAGGGGAATTAAACTTGTTAAAAAGCTGAAAGAGAAACGTCAATTCTTTAAATTAATGTTTTCTACGGGAAAGAATTTTTAACAGGGAAAAAATAAAAAACAAACAAAAAACCAACTGCACTACGGGATATTTTAAAGAGCAAATCTAAGCAGCTGTTGCCACCAAGGCTGCTTCAAGCTCAGCGAACTCCTCTAGCTGAAGCCCCAGCCAGAGCTCAGCCGCTTTGTGATCAGAACATTCTGCTTTAATAAATGGCTCCCTTAAAGTCGCTTGGGGAGAGACATGAGTCAACAGAGGAAGAGAGGGATAATGTTTCTGTTGACAAACATTTAACAATTGGCAGAAAACGGGGACGAACGAAAGCTTGCCAAATAAAGTTATGCTGGAGGAACAAGGCTCCTTTTTGGAGCAGCACTGTAACTCTCCACAGATCCCAGAAAAATCTCTGAACACAAGCAAAGTAAAAAAGCTGCAGTTGTTGAAGAACGAGGCTCCTAAGCCTAATATTTGTGGTGACGTTTCTCCCTGCCAACCAGAACGGGTCAGAACTCCTCCGAATCAAATTACTGCACATCCTTTGCCAAAGAGTCTGGTTTTGGTCTCAGTAGTCATCCACGTCTCAGTGTTCACACAAGCCTTTCTGAGCTGCATGAGCAATTTTTCCCCCTCATCTTACAACATTTCTGTGGAAAACTTGCCAAAACATATGTAGCATCTTGGTCAGACTCCTTATTCAGGCAAGCCAGGACCTTCGCTGTCTGATTACGTCCTGGAAACTCAGTTCTCACTCTAGCGCACACAAAACCCGACTGCTGTACTAAGAGTGAACAAACGTTCCTCTCCCAGCGTTTACTGCTGCTCCAACTTCATCCTCCCCGATGGCTCCACAAGCCCCAGAGGGAGCCAAAAGCAGCCTCCCTCCCTCCTTCCTGCAGAGAGGAGCGGGGCACCGGAGCGCCCGCGGCCCCGGCCGGAGTCTCCAGCCGAGCCCCAGCCCGGTGCTCGCCCGGGATGCGCCGCGGGCAGCAGCCCAGGCACCGCCGGACCCGTCCTTACCGCAGCACTTTGCCCACCGCCTGCAGGACCATCTTGCAGCTTAATCCGGGCTTGGCACTCTGGGCGAGCACGGGCCGTTCCGCGGGGAGGCTGCAGTGATCGCCCACCATGGTACGCGGTGCGGAGCGGAGCGGCGATCGCGGCTCGCTCGGCCCGGGCTCCCCGCCGCTGTCCCGGCCGCCCGCCCCCGCCGGCCCGGCCCCGCCAATGGCGCTGGGCGCGGGCGGTGCCGCGGCTCCTCCGCCCGCCCCGCCCGGCTCCGAACCGGCCCGAGCGGGGCCCGGCGCCGCCCCCGCGCCCCGGAGCGCTGCGGCCGCACGGGCGGCGCGGCCCGGCCGCGTTACACAACGCGGACAGCGCGGCTGCCCAGCGCCAGCACCCGCTGCACAAGCCTCTGCCCCGTTTTCTGGCTGCCGGACAATAAGCAAGGCAAAGTAGGACGGTGCCTGACGGAGCGGGACACGGGGCAAACGTCGTGCTTTGCTGTCTGCACTACGGGCTCGTCCGTAATGGGGCCAGGCTGGACTCCCGGCGAGAGACGGGAATAATGATGCCTTTTGTGAGCCCTGCTCTCAGTACTGCTCTGTGTGACACGCAAGGACATGGGCGACCAGAGCTACAGACAGCCTTACACAGTGCATACCAGACCAGCAATGACAACAAGACCTTTATCAGAGACACTTAAACAGAGGAAGGGTGAAGAAGGCTACAAACAGCAAGACGTGACTTGCCATTGTGACCAGAGTTAAGAGCCAGCACTTGGGCAATGGTCCTCAGTGTCCCCAAATACCCGGTCCATTGTGACCCACCTTCAGTTTTGCCTGGATAAACCACTTGGCCCTGTGTTTTCCTAACAGGCCTTAAAAAGGCACTGTATGTCCCACTCCTTAGCCATGCCTCGTAAACACCAGTCCACACCCCTTCTGGACAGGCAGCTGAACCCACAGGTTGCAGATGTAGCATTTAGAGCCAGTTCACAACAAAAAATATGACAGGTGTGGCATAATGTGACCTAGACCAGAAAGTCTTGAGGACATGACTTATTCTGACACACTGAAGCGTGGCCCATGACATTTCAGAGAAAACAGTGTGTTTGCCCTTTTTGTACACATGCAAGGCTGGCTGCAACTGGAAGCGGCAATTCCCCATTCAGAGTATAGCCAAGTGTTCCAGTTTGTGTATTGAACAGGCATTTCCCCTGTAAACAGAAGGCAAACAGGCTTGTTGAATTCAGCTTAGCAGAGTGACACTGCTGCTGCCACCAGCCTGGCATCACCAGGTCAGAGCAGGCGGGAATGCGGCTGCTGTTTGCACAAACCCAAGGAACCACAGCCCCGTGATGCAACCCGAAGGAAAAATGTGCTGCTGCTCAGTCCCAAAGCATCTACCCAGGCTGGGGTGTTTGTCAGCTATGCACTTTTAGCTGCATCTCCAAGTTAGGCCTCCCCACCCTTGTGAAGCAGGAGGTATTTTGATTCCCACTGTACAAGCAATCTACTTAAGATGGAGTTTTAATGACTTCACTGATAGCACACAGGAAGCCTGCAGCTGAACAGAGTTCAGTGAATGCTGGCACTTCATGCAGGAGATAATCCAACTCCTGAAAAATCTGATGCTCTCTCAACCTTTTACCCAAGTAAGAGCAACTTGTGGCAATAACATTACAAATCAAGAGTCGTGGTAAATGGAGGAAGGGCACCTGCCAAAGGGCAGCTGCCCTCGCCTTGTCCACCAGTGAAATCTGCACAAGACAGAGTTTTGTTAAAGAACCACCTTAAAAACAACAAGCCTGTGATATAAAGCAGCTTAAGTTTTAATAAAAGTCTGTCCCTCCAAAGTAAATTAAAGAAAAAATCCAGTGGTACAACCAAAATAAATACAGCTCTGTGGTATTACAGTTGTATTAGGAAAGTTAGCCTCTCCGTGACTCCGACTGCAGAACAGTCGCTCTTCAGAGACCGAGGGTCAGTGATCTCACACAGGTTAGGGACTGATCCTCTCCAGTAAAACCAAAATATTGATTGAAACACAACTTTCAGACCTGGTCACTTTTTACTTTGATGCAAATAAATGGCCTATTTCTCTCTTCTGCTAGCTTCCACATCAACCCAGCATTTTTCTTTCCCTTTCCTCAACCTCAACTTTCCTCAATATATCTCTATGGCATCCTTTCCAGTCTTTTCCCCACCTATCAGTTTTCTTCTGTTCAGGCAGTATCCTATTCAGATCAACTACATGCTACATTTACCTGTAATACAGATTTTATGTAAGTTGTGGGAAAACCCAGCATCTAAGTCAATTTTAAATGCTTCAAAATAATAAAAATCACGTTATCATAGGAAGCACAACTTAGGCACGCACACTTTATTTATATGGCATCAATATAAATAATTTAAGCCACATGTGCAGTACAGATTCTTACAACTTTGACAAGATTTAGAACACACGCGCAGACAGAAATGGGTTTATTTGAGAGCTGTTTCATCCAGAAAGAAGAGTACTCCATCTGCAAGGAGTGTTTATTTGGACACAGCTGCTGGTCTGATCTCCACCTATGCATATTCTGAAGGATGCATATCTACACTTCCTTCAGGGTGTGTCTACAGCCCTGTGAAATCCTGCCTATTTACATTCATCAGAAGCCTCTTTTTTACTTGCTTCCTCAACATTCTCTGCATGTAACAAGTGTTGCATCCGACCTTAGCCCAAGTGTGCTTCAGCACCAGTGAACTGTTTCTAGCAAGTCCTTACCCACCAGACAGGCAGCGTTGTGTATTGAAATCATCACTAAACGTTAACAGAAATACCTGTGAATGGACCTACAAACAGCTTCGCTTGTACTGGATCTACAGACACATCAGCAAAACAGGGACTTCACCAGAAGCACAGAGGAAGGGCACAGCAGGGCACTGGGAAGAGGGGAGCCCCATTTCTCCTCACTACACATGACCACACTCATGGAAAGCTTTCTACACTGATCCCAACTACCAAGCCAAGGAACGATATTTATAAATTTTAGAAAGAATGCTTTGTATTCATAAAGTTGTTATAAGCAGCAGTTAACTATTATATACTTATTTGCCCCTTTTACTGTTCCATAAAAAGTACATGTAAAGCAGTCACCATAGGGATGTATATCGGTAGTTGGAGGCTGGCAAATAAAGTGAGTTGTATTCAACCCAGACAAACAAACAATGTCAAGGGAGAAAAAAAAGAAAGGTACAATTCAGCATTTATGTGCATAGAAATGAAGCCTTGTAACATCAGGCTGTAAAAACCTGTTTTAAATTAAGCTTAAGTTTATTGTGTGTCCCTGCCTGACATATTTCAATTTTGCAAGCTTGTTAGCCCTTTTGTTTGACTTTAGGGTGCCCTGATACTACCTAGCCAAGTACCCTTTCCAGTTACCTCACAGGGGACTCCAAGGTGTCTAGAACCACTGAAAATCAGCAGTGAGAACATTTTATCCTTTAGCTTGCCTCTAAGCTGTATTTATACCGAGATTACATTTGCTCTCCATTTTGTCATCCTCACACAGCAACAGATGGCACGAGCAGCTCTGCTCAGTATCAGCACTACATGGCATGGATTTGGGACAGAAGACAGCCTGAAGACAAGTTGTCTCAGTCTCAAAAAGCAGTTTGGAGTGGTCAGAGTGAAGAGGGAAATAGATTTTAAAGTTATGCATTCAGCTCCACTCTTGAGATAGTAGCAGGAGCAATAGGTTTCCTGGCCGCACAGAGTGTTGTGACACAAGCCTTATCAAAGTGGCCACACACAGTGCAGAAAGTTTGTGCATAAAAGACTGAGCTTAAAAGCAGCACATTTGTAAGCAAAAAGGTGCCTACATTTGCTGCTTTACTGCAAACTCTGGAAATAATGACAAGTCAGTGTCTATCCTGTAATCATCTTTGGCTTCATCAATACTATGGGGTGTTTCTTCTACAATAGGCAGAGAGCAAAATAAAATGATACACAGTATTCTCACCTCCTCCATAACACAAAAGAAGCAAAATCACTTGCAGAAAGAAAGGCAAATTAGCTGAAAGTATCAGTAAAGCTCCATTGGGAACTCAAAAAAATTATATTAAGGCTTTTTGGAAAGATTGAGAAGAACCAAGGGTACATCAAATACCACTTTACTTAGTAAAAAAATAGCAAAGGAAAATGAAAGAGTGCAGCTGTATGTACCGAACAGAGAAATCGTGATCTCAAAGGTATTGCATTTCTGACAAGTGTGTAGGTGCATCTATTGTTCTAAAATCTCAGATGTCAAGTTAAACCAGGTTCAGCAAGTGTGCATGGATGAGATGAAGAACATGAATGTGTTGAAGGAAGCAGCAATAAAAGCAGCTCAACAAGAGATATTCCACTCTCCCAGCATTGAACTAATACCTGAACACTATTAATAAGGGATGGGATGATCACACTCAGACTCCAAATGAAGAGATAATCTGAAATAGTGAACAGAGTTCATTTTTATCAACCTGCATTTCAGCCAGTCCTCCTGAGTCAGCCCACTTGAAATGACACAAGCCCTCTGAAAACACACACTGAAAGGACACTTTTTTCCTGTGCAGCTGTTCTGGTAGATTCTCAGTCAAAGAATTGCCATAGAGTTGGAGCAAAACATCAGATTCATTTAGCTTGTAGAAACCCTGAAAACATTCTCTATATATAAAAACAATTTCTCTTATTAAAAGTTATTCTCAGGCAAGTTCTAATGGTTACTTCATTCTGCTTAAAGCTTCCCCTGCTTTCAACTGCAAAGGTTCTTTGCTCTTTGTACTAAGAAGTACACCATCATTTGGTACCCTATTTCAGTGAGGATAAAGCAGACCCTGCACAGTACCTTTCCTACAGAGTTCATTCCAGTAAACACCACCATTGTACAGCCTCAGGAGACAGAGAGTTCCCTCTTTCCAATTTGCAAAACAATATACTTGGCACTACTATGTACAGAAACAATAAATTGGAAAATATTTGCAAATAAAGAGCTCAAATTCCTCATCCTCATAAGCTGTCTTCCACAGAGACAAAGTGTGCTTAGCAAAAACCGAGTAATAGCTCCAGGTGACACTGGGGCTGGAGTGACATGCAACATCTGTCTCAGCAAGGGTGAAATCCCTTTATTTCGTTTGGTGAGGAAAAGAGTGGGAAGAAAACACAAATAACTGAAGGTGTGCCAGTGTAGCTAATGCATTTATCATTTTGAGTGCCCAAAAATGTCTTTCAACACATGCATCTCACCAAGTAGGTCAAAGGAAGAAGCCTTGTTAAGCAGAGTAATTGCTGATGGGCTGCACGGTGCTTACAGCACACTCTAAGGATTGAGATGCTGAATTTCTATCATTGCAGCTGCTGTTAGTCCCTTCCCAGAAATAATACAAGTGACAATTTCATCTCATATTTTACCATTCCGTTTTGTTTTTTCTTGCCCTAATTTTAAAGTTTAGCTAGGCAGTACTCCAGGGAAGCTTTAATGCAATATGCATTTGATATAGAAAAGCTAAAATGAAAGACTCCTTTTCTTTTCCTCCCCCAAATACATTGGACCTCAAGCTTCATATAAAGAGGTAAAACTTCTAAAACTTGGCTAAGGAGTTCTCCCCAGGGATTGTTTAACATATTCAGAACCACTTTCTACATATATACAGAACTCTCCCTGTAAGTTTTACAACACAACTACTGTTTCTACAGACTTGGGTAAATATGGCATGGAAAATAAAATGCTAATTGCAAATTGGCACAAAACTCTAGGCTAAGGAGTCAGAGGTGTAATCAGCACAGGAAAGGAGGGTATCTGTGGCAGCACTGTTATTGGTCAGGACTATCTATGCTTGGGTGGGAAAGACACAGTAGGAAAAAGGGGAGATGCTGGGAGTGAACATGCAGAGTTTTCCCAGACAGATGGAAAGACACTAAGGAAATAAGTTTCCCTCCTTTTTGGTGCTAAGAATGGCTTCATTTCAATACAGTAAATTATTTTATCTGCTACTGCCACATTTAGATGACAGCACAAGGAAAAACCAATTCATTAAATAAGCATGAAATTTATTCTATGAGATTTTTCCTCAGGCAAGCATTACAAAATATAACACACAGAGCTTACATTATGTAATGAGAAACTATTTGTTGCAATTCTTGGCATTTACAGAATAACTCCTTAGCTACTACTTCTGAAGAGCAGGACCACAAAATCCAGGCGTCACAAAATTAACTTGGTTCACACCCAGACCAGTGCACATTTGCATTCCACACTCAACACAGAGATGCTTCATCCAAGCTAATTTGATTTCTTAATACTGCTCAGGCCCAGCACAGATGAGAGCAACAGGAGGCCAGCACAGATTTAGCCATGTAAACAATGTCATAAAGTTCCTAACCTCCAACCTGAAACAGTTCAGATTTATTATCCTGGTGAAGAACTTTGCAGCAGGAATTCAGTAAATGCATAAGGAGGAGCAGGGTTTGCACTGGGGCAGCTCAGCCCAGAGGAGGGGCCACTTCCAGGGCAGTAAAACCTGTTTGGTCAGGATGCATGCAAAGGTGTGTGCTGGAGATGGACACTGGGATTCACACACACACACACACACACCAAGGCTTTGGCACAGCTCGAGTTACACTGCAACACTTCCAAACAGTTGTGGAAGTAAAAGCGTGAAGATCTTGCCTTTGAGGAATCCTCAAACCTCACATACTGCTAAGTATTTCAAGCCATTTGAAAAAAAAACATTAACAATTCTTATTCAGCACATCAAATGAGAGATTTGCAAATTTACTGAAGTTTTATTCCTGACACTTGGCTATAGTAAAAATCTTGTACACAAGAACCTGTAACACCCTCACAGCAGAACCTTGGCCATGCCTGCAAGAGAGCTCTGCTGCACATGGGACATAAATACTTATGTAGCAATGGCCACACAAGACTGCAGAGCATGAGTAGCCTGCTGGGTGTTTTCCCAAAACTTCTTACACAAATTCAGCCAATTTTCATGCTCTGATTTTTTGAAGAAGAAAATGGCTTCAGAGCTGTTCACCTGCCCATTTGATTTGAGTACTTTGATGGTATAGAACTTCCAGCATTTTACAAAATCCAACATGATCATATGGTCTTGAGATCAGCCCTCTCCTACAAATTCTGGACAGATTCAGACAAAGAGTGACAGAATAATATAATATAAGGTTAAGGCTACCATACATGCTTTTCAGGCTCTGCATTAATATATTCTGGAAGTGCACTGACCTAGTTTAATGAGGACCTGGTAGAATAAAAAAAAGCTTGTGTACACAGGATTGTTGGGTTGTATCATGTTCATTGTTTCTAACATTTCTTCAAAAACAAGCTAAGCCACTGAGGGAAATCATGGCAGTAGCAAAAAGAACAAAAAAAAAATACCCAAAAGAGGAAAATTTACGGAAAAAAATCACTTTATACAAAGATAATACAAAACATAAGTACTTGAATTATCTCAAATCACCACAAGTTTTCATTTTAGGCTCAGAATATTTGAGAGTTGGTTTGTTTTTTTGTAAAAAAACCCCAACTCCTGGAAGCAGAGGTCATGAAAGAGTCTACTTAAAACAGAATTTCCTTCCAAACTTCAGCTAGATTATCACTCTACATGACAGAAGTATTCTTATGACTATGCTGAAACACCATAAAATAAAGGAAATTAACCCAACTCTCATCTGATCCAGGAAGAAGTTAAGAGTGTACAATGGAGTTAAAGCCAATCATGGAGAAAGACACAGGTTTAAAAACAACACCATTAAACACACATCTGTCATTGAGCAACACTGCTGTAGAGGAGGCTTTTCAGATGCTGTCTTGCTTAAAATCTCTATTTTGCCTAGAATCTGTTCTATGGCTACATTTACACCTTTTCCCCCATAGTCCATTACAACACTTGAATGGATGTTTATTTACTAGGAAACAAAAGCACTGGCTGACAGAAGAGCTTTGCTGTTCTGGTTAGACAAGATTGCCATTTGTCATGTTTTAGTAATGCAGTAAGAAAATTAGCCTTGCCTGCTCTCAGACAAAAGAAAAGTCACACTTAAAGTACTGGACAGAAACTGAGGAAAGGATACTAGTGTGTCTGCCAAGACTATTCTGTATGAACTTTGCCATATAAATCTCTTCCCCAGTTGCACAGCCAAAACCAAAGAAATTACTATAATCTACATTTTGCATTTCTTGCTTTGCATACTTTCCCTAAACTACTTGCTTTCAGGACTTTGTCAATATCAATATGTACTGAGATTACAGGATCAATGGGTAATTATGTCAAACTACCTTAATCCTTACTTACCTACTGAGAAATACCATTACTATGAACATGGAAAAAACATCTTTTGCAACTGCTTGAAGAAATTGCTTCATGACTGGGAAGAGCCTGCAGTGTTACTGCAAGGATGTACAGGCAGGTAAGGTATATATATATTTATATATCTATCTTTATTTATATATCAAAATTTTACCTAAATTCAGTGATAACACAGTACATAAAGTATTTCCACATTTTTCTAGGCTTCTCACTGGAAAATGAACACTAGAAGATGTATTCATCCTGCATCTTGAGCTACTTCTACACTTTGAAGGAACATTATGTGCATCAAGGAAATGTGGCCCAACACACAGTAAGTGAACCTTTCCCTTTCAACGTTCTGCTCTAAAAACAGAAAAAAACTGAGGAAAATACACTGTGTTCTACCATGCAAATAGCAACTTCCCTGTATAATTATAGTGCATTTTGCTGAGAATTGCATCATGACTAGAATACTACCAAGAGGGCAAACATTTAACCACTATTCTTAGTTTGTTAGAAAATTTTTCCCACATTACATAAACATGTACACACCCAGCAGCATCATCAATCTTTTTATTGTTTTTACTTTAGTAAAGGAACAGTTATTTTTCATTTCAGTAACTTTATTTTTATTAATGTTATGAAACAGGTATTAAATTTTCTCCTTCAGCTTTTTCCACTGTTACTCTTCCCTTGTCTTTACCACAGTTGCCTAAACTTTCTCTCCTGATTTAAAAAAAAATCCTTAAAACTTCCATAAAAGAATTCACTTCTAAATGTATTGAACAGAAGAAGAGTGTCAAGGACATTCTCCTGATATTTTGTTAAAATGAATGTATGCACAGCTGACAAAAGCATAAATAGGATGTATTAACAGGACTGCACACAGTAACCAGAAACAGCAAAACTAAAACATTGAAAATATCATCAAAACTTTGCAAGCTCTTCCATATGTTGGCCAGAAGTAAGAACTATGCAAAATTCCTCTGAACAGATGCAGCCTTATATAATTTTAATTCTAGACATATCTCTGACAAGGAGTCAGCCAGTTCAGGGCAACCACACCTGAGCAAGTCACGTTAAAAGAAGAGACACAGCAGCTAAGAATTAAGCAGCTCAAAAGCTAACATTGCTATAGAGTCCATATTTAAGCATCTGACTGATTATATGTCAGTATTCAGTTTTTCATTTCTTGGCCTGAAGGGTGCTAAAATACAGATTATATTCTGCTCCCAAATGCTCCCCTACAGGCTTAGTGTTAAAACAAAAAGGGCATGGTATTCTAACTCTACGAGGTAAAATAAATTCCTTATTTTCTTCCCAATATATGTTCCATTTGTATACAAAGAACAAATGGTCAATCAAATGAAAATTTTGAAAATAATTATTTTATCATAAAACAATATACTTGCTACTTTTAATGACACAACACTCAAAATATTGCTACTGCCGTTTCTGAATGCAGTAAAATATTTTATTCTACAAATTAGGCTTTGCTTATTTGCATATACAAGGTGTTCATGCATATTTGGAACCTCACCAGAGCTATACAGCTTGTATGGTGATTCCTGTATGAGGGATCTTGTTTCTTGTCTTTCCCCAATAACAAATTCATAAAGAAAGTTACAAAATGCTAGCTGAAGTCAGTATTCATATCCATCACAATGTGGGTGCATATCAAAGCACACAACAGACAGAAGTAATACCCCTGGGGAGTGACATCCTGCTGCCAATCCCGGCAGGGACAGACACCCACTGCCCTGTAACCCCAGCCCTGTCCACAGCCCACCAGATCCTTTTGTGTGCTGATGGAAGAGAGAAGGTCTAGTGTTAAAGAAAGATGTTTGCTTCCCACACCAAGGAAAGGGGACAAGTAACTCTGCTTCACTGTCCAAGGATTCAGAGAATGCCTTTGGAAAACTAGCCTCCTCAGATAAAACTTTATCTTTTAAACAGCTAGTTGGAGAAGAAATGATGTAGCATGGATTCAGCTGTTAGCAGCAAGCAGGTAATGTACAACTCCTCTGATCCTTCACCTCAAATGGCTGTTGTTTTGTCTTCACCAATAATAGCTGGTGGACAGTAGTTTTAAAAACAAGACCAAATGTGCAAGACTTAGCTTAAAATTCATATAGATACAAGATCTGTCAGGTATAATCAGCATTGCATGCCCCTTCCTGGGGTTGAGTTGATCTGTTTTAACCTCACAGATAAAATCAAAAGTTGTGTTCCCACTAGGGTTGTTACAGCTTACATATTCTAATTATTTCCCAATGAAAGCACACACTTTTTTGATCGAAGAAGGTATTTTGCCTACATCAATACAGCGAGTTAGCAAAGAGCACTGGTGAGGAAACCTGTGCTCTGCACACGCATTTTAGAATCACCTCTCACCCATGCCTCTTAGCAGTCCAAGTAAAACAAGCTATACTGGTAAAATAAACACATTTGGCCAATAAGTACACTTGACTTTGTTCCAGTGCAGGTGTACTCTGAAAAACCTTCTTCATACCCCAACCAACAACGCCAGAAGACATTTGGAGCGGTGACAAGACTTACAGGGGTAACGCCCAACTTTTCCACCCAGTGATTCAGGCGTTTCCTCCAGCGGCGTGCCAGGCTGGCACACCACAGCGCCTGGCCAGTGCTGCCCTGAAATCCTCATTTACTGGCATTGCACAAAGCAGAGGCACTGCACGTGCAGGGCATGCTGCAGCACCTGCCTGATGCTCAGGAGCCACAGAAGGCATGGCCAAGGCAGGGTGGCTGCCCCCTGTCCAGAGGATCTGCATTCCCCAAAAAATTAAATAATCGGTTGCAAGTTTTAAAAGGTTTAATTTTTAACGTTTAGAAGTTCAGACATTTGCATTGCAAGTCAACAGAAAGAATGCTACTTCTCATTATTTAATCAAGGAAAGAAAAAGTTATTAAATCATCAATTTATTTGCATTATCCAGAGAGAAGAGCTATAAATATAACTCTTGTTTTATAAATATTTAATCAGCTTAGTAACAATTAGAATCATTTCATCCCACATGGATTATTCTACCTTTGATTAAAAACCTCAAGGAGAAAATAAAAAGGTTGTTTTTCTTGTAATCCTTTTTTTCCCCCCTTTCTCACCCACAACCATAGGGATGAAAGTCACGGCATGGTCATTCAAAATTAGGTTGTAAGAAACAAATAAAGAACACATGGCAAAAATGTCATATCCTCTTTCCACATAAAATTATCATTGTGATGTTTCCACTGTAATACTTGAATACCCTTAAGCAAAGAGCAGTTATTGATTTGAGCCAATTATCTGACCCAAGGGACCTGCAGCAGGAGTGGAGAACATGATACAGCCTGAAACTTGAATGAGTTGTGTCTTATCATCTGCTAATGTGACCATTAGTGTGGAAAGCCACTCAGTTCCACTTTACTGCTCACTCTCTCCACTGCCTTCCTTGCTCTTTCTTCCTTATACTCAGAAAGGGAAAATGCCTTCTCCCATCCCTTACAAGGAACCTAATTATTGAACATATTCAGAGAGCAGCAGTGAGAGAACCCAAAGTCACACCCCTGATTCCTTCAATACTGTGCTTTGTCTCACTTTAAAAATGCTACTTTAATGTATAGAACTGAGGAAAGATAACCAACCATACCTGAACTTGCTGAAAAACATGACCCACCCTCACCCTCCCCATAAACACAGTCCATATACTCAAGATCATTGAGGTACTTGATGGATGAGAAACACAAGGCTTAAGCACGTCAGAACTTGCAGACATTTCCCAACTTCTACATGTTACACCTCTACTGAAGTGAAAGCTGCAGTCTGCCCTCTCTGGGGCTTCATTTACTGCCTCATTTCTAATTCCAGACAGTCAGTTTCCAGCAAAACTTGAAAGCCCATGCTCTCTCACCATGCAACAAAGGAAGCCACATTTTCCTCCTGTACTGTACACATGTGCTTTTGTACAACAACTTCTATTAGCACATTGTTGCTTAAGAGAAACAGACTGGCAGTGAGAAACAGCTCAGCAGCTTGACATTTGTTCTACTTGTGTAACTTCACAAACAGCCTTGCATTTCCATGAAGGCAACAAACATCTGCACTGTATACATACAAATATTAAATAATCCAGAAGCTACAGTGCCGTTCAAAAATTGGCTGAATGGACACAGAGAAACAAAACCTGATTCACATTCTCATGCTTCAGGACCTAGGGGTGAAATTGAGTGAAATTCTTGCAAAGAACAGCACCCAGCTGGGCACCTTCATCAGTTCCCCTAAATGAGTGACAAGACCAAAATCACACATAGCTACTTGTCCCTTTGTCCCAAGCTGCCAGGACATGGTGTGAAGTACTGCTGTTGGAGGAAGTCAGAAGTGCTTCAGAACACAGGGAAACACTTGGAGAAACAGAAAGCTGGGACTCGAGAATGGAGAGGTGCAATCCAAGCAGAGCTGTTCAGTGCACACTCATGAATCAGAGAACTGTGAGAAAACACAGTGGTTGAAGATTACCAAAACCCAATAATCTCACAGTCTTCCAGTTTTCTGACCACCCTTGGAAGGAGCACTTTAAGTAAAAACAAAGAAAATGAAGCCTGAGCATTGTCTGAAACTTGAAATGTATAGGAAGCTTGAGGTATGTATTTGGGACAACTAGGGGATTACAGTCTTTCATATGAGAATGAGCATGGTCTGAAACAACTTGCAAGTATTTTTTTAATCCTCAGAGAGGTGACTATTTTGAAATTGCATTGCCATATTCCAGTATATACTTACAGGGGAGCAGACAAATTACAATTAATTTTCAAGAACATGACAATAAAAATATTTAACTTGTATTGCAACATAGTTTGTAACACAAACTGTCTCATCATTATCTTACTTATTCATGCTATAGAGCAGATTTACTATTTCTATTTATTAGATTTACTATTTACTACTGATAAACTATTATGCACATACAGAAGTGGAAATTCACTTTTTATTTCCTATTGAGAGTGCCGTGGTAACAAAGTTGGAAACTTATTATTCTATCCACATTTTTAATACATGTAGAATATGAAAAGCTCAATTTATTTATTCAGTCCACTAAATTTCTCCAAAACACTAAGAGACATTCTCCCTCCCACCAAATATTCTTCAGAACTCCTATAGTCAGTGCATGTGCTGATGGCCAGAGCAAATATAACTCCTTTCCAGAGCAAAACAGAGAAATGGGAACTGATAATTCCAAAATCATGTTCTGAAAAACCCAAACCCTTACTGTTCTTGAACCATTTTTAGAAGAGCTTATTCATAGGACTTCTCTAATACACAATGACACACTGCTACTTGCCCTGTATCTGACCACTGTGACTCCATCAACTGATCACATATTGCATTATTGACTGCACAGTTCTCCACCAGAGAGACAAATTATGGGGTTTTTTACTTAAAAGGAGAGCATCAAGAAGAGATGTGAACCCTAACTTGGTTGAAATCACCTCCATGAAAGTAAAATTTATTTCTATAAACCATAGCAGTGGGTTTTACTTTACTATTTTAAATTGGAATGCTGAAATAGGAATAATGTTCAAAATTTAAGGTGGGAAAAGGCTGAAGCTGCTCTTGTTCATAGAATATGAGATAGAATTGATATAGCTGTTAAAATCTAAACTAATTAACTTGGTTTTGGAGAAACATGACTGCCACACCTACAGATATCCCTCCAAGTCAAAAAAGAATCATTCTGTTGCTATCCTGTACATTTTTACTGTCCTTACAAATTTATTAGGTTTGCAATTTCTTGTGGGTTAAACACATGTTCCTGCTCTGCCACTGTTCCTTGTAAAACCCACTCTTCAAAACTTAACAGCCTGTGACAAAAACTAATCCATAAAACTGAAAACAAGGGATTTGGGAAGAGAGCCTGGAAGAAAAACAGAAAAAGAACGACAATTTTTCTACATTTCAAAGACTGGGTCAAAGTGGCCTAATAAAAACCCCACACATCCAGGTCTTTGTGTGACCTCTTGGCTGGTTCTGTGTGATCCAAATGTGCAAGTCAATCCTGATGAGATGGGCAGTGGAGAAGGGGCTGTTTCACCAGGGCTGAGCCAAGGGCTCAGCTGGCAGCTGCCATGGGCACCCAGGCACTGCCTGCCTTTTGTTTGCACAACAGGGAGAAAACACACTTTCCCCTCCCTTGTCTGGGAAACAGGAAACAGATTCTTATAAAGACTCTCCCACGTACATTCTGGGCAGGAAAAAGGTGGAGTTTGGTAACATTAGGATTTGTTCTTCAAATGCAGGCCAGTAATTATTGTAAGGTAAGCGACAGGATGGCTGGGCTTACTAATGCTTACTCACCCTGGAGCTGCTGTTTTCAAAATGTATTTATATTTCATGCAGACTTACCCATAAATGTAAAAATTAGTTATTTTTACCCGACTTTTCGGGTGGTGAGACCCCTGTACAGTCTTTATTTACCTTTACATAAATGCAATGAATGTGAATAAATGTCTTTTTCAATAACTGCACAAGTTAATTTGTTCTTATGAGCCTTATAAAGTGGCTAGACATTTTTATCCATGTTTTATAAACTATGCTGTTTCAAGTGGAGAATACAGCTCCCCAGAGCACAGGAAAATTCTACACATCCACTTCAGAAACCATAAACCAGTAGTAATATTGTCTTTAGCTCAGGGAGAAAAATAAAAAAAATCATTAGGACAGAAATGTGTGTGGGTTTCCTAGGAAAGTCACTCACCTGTTAATTAATCAGTGTGTTTGAAAAGACAGATCTCAGTGATCAAATGTGCACCAGGAACACATATTAAAAATTAGTAACAGAAAAAGAATTTGTATGAGCAGAAAGAGAGTTCTCCACTGGGAAAAAAACACTAACATGTTGGTTTGACACTATTTGTTTTGAGCTACCCAAGAATAAAGTCCTAAAATAACTGGATTGCATCACATTCTAAGTTTGAGATGTTATTCACCTTCTCAGGAAACACCTAACATGCAGACTGCTCAGTGTTAAGAGTGCTAATCTGGATGGGAATCCACCTCTCTTTCTTCAAAAGTCATATTTCAACCATTGAGAAATTAATTTTTTTTAGTGAAAAAATTAAATCAACTTGTAAAAAACAAATTACTTTCAGTTCCAAAACTTGTTCTTGTCAAGGTCAGACTCAACAGCCTTTTAGAGTTTACATAAAAAAGGATTTTTTTTTCAGTAATCCTAAATTCAGTGTCTTGAGCATATTACAAAACACAGCACTTAACCCCATGAAATATTTAAATATGTAGTCAGTGTAATACCTCTTCAGTGTTCTGTGAGCCATCACTCATTACAAAAAATCCTCTCACAAGCTCCATGAAATCAAATTATAATGAAAAAATGATTAAATGCCCCACAGAAAATGCCTTGTTACTATATCTTGAATACATCCATAATTAAAACTGACTGGGAAGGCAAACACTTGTCTTGAAAAATAATGTGTTCAACACCTTTGAGTAATGTAGCTACATGACTGCTGTGAAATAAAGCACCCAAACCAATGAACCCAGCAGGCACAGAGTCAGCAGCAGTGGTGCTGCAGCTCCCTCCCATTCAGCAGGAGCCTCCTGCCAATGCAAGAGGTTCCTAATCCTTAGCACCCCTTGGCATCACTGTTGTTCTCTCCCACACAGAATAAATTAAAGAATTCCCATTTTCTTTTAGCTAAGCAAAGTGATGCATTGTTGGCAGGACACAGCTCTGGGAATTGGAGACTTTAAAAAAATCATTAACAAGTTTTGGTTTTGCTTTTTCTTTCTTAGCTTAAAAGAGGACCATATTCAAGAGTCCCATAAAGACAGCTACAAGGAAAGAATCTTCAGTTTACATCATCATTATTATAGGTATGGTATGACAGTGGGCATGGGAAGAAAGCATGGTCCCATTCTCTTTTAATGGAAAGCCTGAATTCTCTGAAAAATGCTTTTCTAATGGCTACATTTAATACAGTTATTCAGTATTCTTTCACAGCAACAACCCATTAAAAACCTTTAGTCCTCAGAGCATCTTAGGAGGAAGAAGCAGAAATAAAGTGTCCATTGCATATCAAGCTTCTGAATCTGCAATTCCCAGTAACTGGTATAAAAGCTGACAGTTAATTTACTGCCCCTAGTTGTTACTAATGAGCTAAATTTGGCTGTTAATAGTTCTGGTGTAAAACAGATAAATTATAAGGCTAGTTTTAGTGGGCACTTCTCACCCTGCACATGCACAACTTCCATTATAAGCCCTAACCACAATACATACTCCAGAGAGCAGTTTACCTGTAGGGAAAGAGAGGTGGCAGAAAAAGTGCCCCCAAAAAAAGCCAAAATAAAAATTGGGCATCTGAAGTGTTTTGTTGTTCCCTGTTCTGGCCCCAGATTGTTAATGGAACATCTTTTGTAATACTCAAATCCTGAGATGAGCCCTTCCTACCACTTTGAGATTCTGTTTAAGAGCAAGGATGACAGTTCTGTTGAATTGTTCACCACATTGTTTTATATAAAGAGGTGAGATATTCCCATTAAGTATATACACTATGGGAGGATTAAAAAAAATAAAGAAAAATAGATGGAGAGAAGAATAATACACACACAAGAATACACACAAGACCTGCAAAATCACATTCTGGAGCTCTAAATTAATTCTAATTAATTCTGGTAGAGGCTAATAAAATATCCATGTTGGGAGATAAACTGATCAGTCCAGTTTTAAGAGTATGTATCAAAATGAGCATACTTCTGTGCCACAGCCTGAGTCTTAATCACTTTTTATTAAAAAAATAAAAAAACCCCCAACAATCTTTTCTAATATGATACCAAAGTATCAACTGGCATAGAGTACTGCATTTCAGAATTACATTATGACATTATTTTACACTATATGCCCCAGTGATCTGTATAACTGGCTGACAAAGAGGTTCCCATCCCCTCAGTTTTATATTTAATGTAAATACTTATTTTCTGTAAGTCATCTGCACCATTCACTATGAAGAAGGCCCAGTTCCAAATCCATATTTGGGAATAACACTATTAATATAACAACAATGACTCACAGTGCAAGTTCTAATGAAATCTTTTATTTAGAAGCATTACATTTATAATTCTTTCCCCATAAAAGGTTTGCAGTTTAAGCCTTAACACATACATTGATAGTGAAAATAAAAATGCTTAAGCTACTTTTGAATGCTTACACATGCAAAAAAAAAAATCCAAAGAAAACACATGTGAGATCATAACTCTTGTGTTGTAGGACAAATCCTACGTGCACAGCTAGGCTGAGTATAAAGGGCAATAGATTCACAGAATTTTGGATGGAAGGGACCTTAAGGGTCATTCAGTTCCAGCCCCACTGCAATGGGCAGGGAACCTTCCACCAGACCAGGCTGCTGAGAACCCCATCCAGACTGGCATTGAACACTTGCAGGGATAGGGCAGCCACAACCCCCCCATCATCTGTCCCAGTGCCTCAGCATCCTCACAGCACAGAATTTCCCCTCTTTCAGTTTAAACCCCTTATTCCTTGTCCTGTCACTACAGTTCTTGATAAAGAATCCCTCTCCTGCTTCCCTGTAGGCTCCCTTCCCTTACTGGGAAGCTGCTGTGAGTTCTCCACCCAACCTTCTCCAGGCTGAACAACCTCCAACTTTCTCCAAACTACTTTCTACAGTTTTCTCAGCCTGAATAGCTTAAATAGTTTAAAGGGGAAAAAAATACTCCCTAGCCTCTATAAAACAAACATCATTCCTGAAGGTGAAGGTTTACTCAAAGATCCAGCATTACACTTCTATAACTGGTTTGGTATTTTGCACTGTATTTTGAACTTAGCAAACTCAAAGTAAGGTGGACAGTAGCAGGAGCACTCAGGATGCATAAACCATACTAAAATGTCATGGAATTGATGCAAATGGTAAGCTATTGTCACCACAGGTGACAGTCCTGTCAGTCCTGCTGTTTGCTTTCAGGACTTCTGTGTTCATCATCACCCTCTTTCTCCAGCTTTTGATGGCTCTATAACATCTCCATACTGTTCCTGCAGCAGAGCCAAGAGTAAAACAAATGGGACTTCCCTCAGGGAGAGCACAGGAGTCAGAACCTGCAGGAATGAACCTTCATAGTGGTCAGGAACAGTCAGAGACACTTTCTGTGTGTGGGAAATGGTGTGAGACTGGAATCCTGTCTCCATCATTTGGCTGTGTCACTGTGCAGTAATGGAATGGTAAACATGGGATGCAGGGGGGTGGAGTGGGAGACTTGAGCAAAGTATTTTATAAAGGAAAGTTCTGCTGTTTATAGCATGAGAGTATTTGCCATATTTTGCTTGTCCTCAGGGGCTGTTCTCCCTCTTACACACCCAGCAGTCAGAGCTGCCTTAGACATCTACGTGCAAACACTACTGAAACACCATCCCTGCACACACTGCAGCAACCCTTCTCCAAAAAGGAGCAAAATAAGGGCATTTTAATGACAGATGAGAAGTCATCTCACTTTGTAACTGAGGCAGGTCAATAAAGATGACTGTCAGCTTCAGAAAGTGTAGGAGTAAACCTGGAACTAAGTTACAAATGAGGAGAGGGCTGACCAAGAAAGTGCTAAGATACCTCCAGCCAGGCAGAGCTCAGCCAGGAGTGCTGGCATTTTGTACCTTGGCTTGCATTTTCTGACACCAGAAAGTATTCTAAAGACTACTCTCCAAAAATGGATTCCCAATCAATAAAACCCCTGGAGTAGATAATCTACTTTTTGGCCCTAATCTGATAAATCTGTGCTGTGCTTTCCAAGGATAACAGTCTGTACTGCTACCCTTAGATTCCCCTTTTTTTATGACAGAAAATGTGGATATTTGGGAGGACCGTTCAAACAGCTGCTTCTCCTCAGATAAGATATTTGGGTGTTCAAACTACCTCAGACTGCCAGATGAACTATTTCAACAGGCTTTCATGAGCTGTTTGTCACATCCTTCAAAGATATTTTCCTGCAGTTGCAATGAGACTTAATAAAAAGGCCTCCTGAAGCAGGCTTACTATGTTCTTTACGATTTCTACTTTTTTGGGCAAAACAAACATGATAGTACTTTCTCTCCTTGGCTTGCTTTACGTCAGTACAAGACAGAAGCACATAAGAAAAACAAATTCTTTTTCAATTTCACTGCTTGGCTCAAAATCAAAAATCATTAGTTTAAAGCAGTGGCTTGGAGAAGAGGAAACATCTTGGGGCCAACAATATTTTTTTATCAGTCAGTGAGCATCCATTAATCATTAAGATATTCCAAAGTATTTTGTCCCCATCCAGCTTGAATTTGTTTCAAGGCAGTGGTTAGTTCTGACTGTGACAATATATAATCACCTTCACACACACAGGGCAAAGATGAATGCAGGAAAAAAAAAATTTAAAAACCAAACTCAACAAAAAATCCCTTCCATGCAGAGTGGAACTCAAAGAACATTTTTCACAAGGGCCCAGGGCAGCACTGAGCAAAGGGGAGATGTCAGATTATTTGAATTCTCAGGTGAAACACCAATGCAACAATATCACAAGTTAAACACAAACTTTTTGAGAAAATTGAACTAAGTGCTCCTCAGAGCACATGCACTGAGGTGCTAAACTGCAAATCCTGCATTTTCAAAGCTTTTACCCCCACTAGATTTCTGAATGCATGATCTAGCTGTGTCCTTTTGGCACTTAATATCCCAGGAAAACATGCCACACAGCAGTTATTCAGCAGTGCAGTCACTTAGGGCAATGATGAGAAGATAAAAATTATTTAATTAACATCTAAATGTTTTAAATTGTGCTACACATCTGTTTCAGCAAATAATCTCTTGCACATGCTGTTCAGTTCCATCACCACAGGTTTGGAATGGCACTGTGCAGGAGTTGCAGAGATTATTGCTCAGTGTTAACAGCCACCTTCACACAGCTGACAAGCTCCTGAACCTGAACTTTCAGACCAAATGGGGTCAGAATTGACAAGCAGAAGAGAATCATCATATGGCTCTCTGGCCAGGGACATCAGAAAGCCCAGTGTGGGTACAATTTTTACCTTATAGGCTGTTGGTCAGTATTCCCTATGCTATTGGGAACAAGTCAGCAAGTTGCCAGCTGTCCAGAGGTGTTCACTTTACAACTGAAAAATCAACTCACCTCTGCAGCAAAGCCTTCCTGCAGAGGGCATGGCCATTGTGCAGGGACACCAGAAGGGCACAGATCTGTCTGCACCATTTTGAAGGTTATAGGATTGCACAGGCCTCTACAGTATGATTTAAAAGGCACAGGAAGTTCAGATCCCATGACCAAAGTTCAAGCTGTGTTGAGGTCATATCTTGTGAAATGCATACTTGGATTCACACCCTTCTTTAAACTCAAGTCATTTGGAGAAAAAGAGGAAATAGATGTGTAATAAACAATATTTGTTATTTGCACTCTAACAGCCTGCAAAGACTTATACTGAGTATCACTAATTCCAAATGCTAAAGGGACAAGAGAAGACAAAAGAAGAAATTGCAATTGCAAAGAGAAAAAAAATGATGCTGCAACGATTACAGTGCCAGTGCATTTTTCAGTGTCACTGTGTGACACAACCAAGCAAATAAAGGAATATCTCCTAAGCTAAGATGACCTTCAAAAGAGATTGTTTATACAAAGAAACTTTGCAATGCAAAGAAATACAATCAGCATAGGGCAGGATAGCACACAGCAAAGCTGACTTAACAACATGGTCAAAGAGATGCTGGCAGGTAAGATTTCCACCTCAGTCTCAGCAAGATAAAATGGGTCTTCTAACTCACTGTCCTCTGATGAATGTCAGCACCAGATCCCTCTGTCTCCAACAAGCAAGAGCAAGCCTGCCCATGTCCAGTGAGACCTGTTCAAAGAATACCTATAAATCACTGCTTCTAAGTGAAACTCTGCATTTTAGTTGTGTTTCCTGTTTATGTTTGTCTAATTCTTACACTAGTGTCACATGAGGTGATGGAACAGCAGACAAGCAGGAGAGGCTTTTTGCTGCTATTAGGTTGGAAAATATCTTTAAGTATCTTAGCTTCCCTTGCAATCTCTCTCCCACTTTATGAGTTTACATCTGCAATCAGAGCCTGACCAAATCATACCAATGAAAACAAACTCATCATGATGACTTTTGCTACACATTCTTCTTCACACCCCCCTTTTTTCTTGTTTGGTTTTGGGAGGGGGGGAAAAATGTTTTTGTTTGTTTGCTTTTTGCTTCATTTTCTTTTTTTGTTTTTTTTAGGTTTTTTCTTTCTAATAATTTTTTCCTTTTTTTTTTAAATGTTAGCTTGTTTTTACTAATAAAGTTTTCATGCACTGCACTGTAAAAAGCACTCCCACAGTAACTATCTGCCCTCCAACACTCCACCCCAATGAGCTCCCCTCTCCTCAAGTGACCTGCACAACAGGGTGCCTTCTCCACCTGACAAGTGGAACTCGCTGTCCCAAACAAAAACCCTTGAAGATCAAAACAAGCTTTTCTGCTGACATGGAAAAGTTTAGGCTAAACAGGAAAACATACTTGAAGCTCTTTTTCCATTACCTTGCATTATTAAACCATCTAGGCAAGAGATAAACATAAAAGGAATTTCTTTAATTAGATAAATCAACTCCTCAGCATCTGTTGCTTAATAAAGTAAAGCAGATCAGCATGTTAGAATCAGATAATATTGAAGTCTCCCACAAACTCACAGCTGAAGTTTTTTTTTTTCATGCAAGCATTTGGGTGCCACTGGTTTTACTCACTGTAATACAACATTTCCAGTTAAATGCTCACTGTAAAATGCCAGGCCAGGTACACAATGGGCCAGAATGAGAAATTCCTTAAAATGATTATGCATCATCTCACAAGTTAGAACAAGGCAGAACAGATGCATAGGGTGATTTTGCACAGTATATTTCCCTGAAGTTCTATACCTTGCACTCATTTTTTAAAAAATTCAAATCAATTAAATATTGTGCTTCTTGTAACTTAAGTCTAAAAAAAATCCTTTAACATAAGCAAAACCCATTACCTTTTGCTTTTTAGCATCCTTTCTTAATTGACTCTCTAAGATAATCTCTGAAAGGTCTCAAACCTCTGCAAAAAGCCAAGTTAATGAGAATATATTCTTAGCTTCTCTCTACTACAAACCCAATACACTGAGGGACAAATTCATCTTACAGCTTAAAACCAAACACTTGAAGATAGTAACTTTCAATTAGGTTTGATCTTGTGTGCAGTCAGATAATGGCATTTTTATTACAGTCATTAAAAAACGTTAAGGACGTGCCAGGAAGATGTTAACACCCATCTACTTTGACATTAAGGAAACCTACTCCAAATCAAATTTTGGAATTTTTTAAAATCAAATGCAAACATATTTTTGCAAAGCAGAAGATCCTTCTAAGTGGCATTGGGCAAATCAGTGCAGGCAAAAACCAGTGCAATCCAGCTGAATGACACTGCCAAAGCATTCCCAATCCACCTGGGCTGGGATGTGCCTCTCCTGTGCAGAGGTTGCCACTCAGCTGCAGGATGGACTGTGAGTTTAAAGCAAGGAGGCACCATGGGATTAGTCTGCACACCTGGACTCTAAAGCACATCCAGAACACATCTGGGCTTTTCAGGAGCCCAGCACTAAGGCAGCTGCACCATGCAGCACTTACCACAGCACTTACTCTTCACAGAGGGTTCAAGGCAGCTGAGTAAAGTGACACTCCAAGACTAACAACTTTCTTCATTTGTCAAGGCACCTGCCAGCTGCAAGTATCATCTTTCCAGTTATGGTATATTCTCTGTTACTGAGAAGATGTAGCAGCCATCAGAGAGAAATAAAATCAGTATTTTAAAAACCACAAAGCTAGTGAAGTAACTCAGAGTAGTAGTTTCAAGCAGTAAAAAACTTAAACTAATTTTTCAAACTGGCAAAATTTAAAGTAATTTTTTATCATGTCAGGGAGCATCACATTTAATTTTGTACCAAAAGCTGGAAAATGGTTAGATTAATTACCACACACACTTCTTTGGGAATCACAGAGTTCCTAATATTTCATGGTTTTACTGAGCAGATCCACTTCATTTTAACACATGGACATGTCTAATCTACCCCCACCAAATGCACGCACTATAAAAGCAAACCTAACCAGATGCAGAAGAAAACAAGTGAAATAAGCTGCACATTTCCTACGCAGTGACCCTCTGTTCTTTTTGAGACAAAAGACACGGCCATTATTTCATGTACCCCGTCACTAGAAAGGAAAAGAAAGGCTTCTGTTTTCACGTGGTTTTAATGATGAAGTTTCAAAAGAGGATGCAGGCTCTTTCTTACCCGTTCAGCGTGTATGACCCATTCCTCCTGAGTCTCATACTTGCAGATAAGAATCTTAGGAAAAAGTCCAGAATGAGGTGGTTTGTCCTCTGCAGCACCAGAATACAGGCACCTGTTTGGTGGTTGCGCTTTTTGTTCACCAGGGGATCTCTTTCCTGTTTCTCTGACTCATCAGTGGGGAACAATGTGAAACCACCACCAGAGCCACTGAGCAGGAAGCCCAGAGGAAACTGCCTGCAGCCAAACAGGAGTCTGGAGGTGTAAAATCTCCCCAACGCACCTCTCACAAAACCTTGGAGCCCACTAAAGAAAAGCAGCAAAAAACTCACAGAGAAGGAGTTGTTTATAAAGTACCTAAAGCTCTCCCAGCACGCACAAGAATAATTTTTGTAGAAAGCTGCAGTTTATCAGTGAGCTGTTCTTGTTTTGAATAGCCTGAAAGCAGCTTCAGATCTATTCCCTCCTGCTCCCCAGCCCTGCTGCAACTATTACTCAAGCACTACCTTCAGAGCACAAGGCAACTTAACAAGAGTCCTTAGATAACCAAGACTCAGCCCTTTTTTGTATTTTTGGGGGGTTTTTTTCTCTCCCCAGTATCAAGTTAGAAATTACACACGTGGAAAGGGACATATGATTAGTGGTTAAAAAGCTTATTTTCCTTGTAGTAGGTTAAAAACAGGCAGATCTAAATTCACACTTGAATGCTGCAGGGAAAAGTATCCTCTAGCAGTCCAGTGCTGGGCAAACTACCCTGCATAAATCACAGGATTGCACTGTCTCTGATGAGGCTGTTTTCCTCCCCTTTCTGTTCACTCTACCATTCCCTGATAGCTGTGAAGCAGACAGACACACAGCATTGTATGTCTACCACACAATACAAAAAAAAACTCCAGGTAGTTGTTGATCATTTACTGTCTGTGAGCAGATCAACACTGACTTAAGTAATAAATCACACGAAAAATATTTTTATCAATGGATGTTGAAATGACCATCACTTGTAGCCCAGGTGAAACTGCTTTAGGATAATGGGAAAACTGCACACTAGACAAATATAAAGTTTAAATATTCACTACCTAAAAAAACAGAAGTGATAAATCCCATGGAACTCTAGCCCAAGTAAAACCTTATTCTTATTTGAATAGCTTAAATGTCTAAAGACAGTATGCTTGTCAAACTGCATTTTTATTTTAAGTAGTTTAACAGTTATAGAAAACCAGCCAAAAAAAGAGAGAATTACTTAATTTCTTTGTTATTTCTTTGAGGCACGTGCCTCATTATATAGTTAGGTGTAATCAAGAATACCTATATAGGGACTATAGATCACAAATGTGGAGAGAAAGAGCTACACTGAACTGCAGACTGAGGAAACCAACATAGTCCTGTTGCTAAAAGGCAGTGAGACTGAGCTGTACAAACATGCTGCATCTGCAAGACTGAAATTCTCAGCATCTATCTGGCCTCATCTGGAGCACTGTGCTCAACCCATAGTTGAAGGCAGATGTAGAATTAGCTGGAGCCCAGGGAGCATCAAGAGAATTATCTGTCTTACAGATGCGAAAACCGAGGGAGAAAAACAAGACAACACCTTCCAAGAATGTAAAGAGAAAGAAAACAAAATGTTCTTCCTGCTCTGTCCATCACAAAGGCATTTGAATTAAGCAAGAAACACACCAGGTTAGGATTATTTTGCTTACTATGTGTGTGTAATTGGGTTTTAAGTACAGGAATAGATTACAGAGTCTGCATGATTGCAGGTCTTTGAGAGGATCTTGCTCCAGAGCTGGAGACTGACTAGATGACTTCTGCAGGTGTCTCTCATCCTTACTTTTCCATGATTTGCTCTCTGTTCTAGCTGGTAGAAAAAAAAATGACAATTGTGCTGTGTAAACATGACACAATCTATCTCAAGTCAAATGAGACTAGAGGATGCTTTAGAATTCCTCCTCAAAATAAGACAGAGTGGCTGGGATTCCAAACAGGTCCAATACATTACAAGCACAGTATTGCAGCATTCTGTTTCTATCATATACATTCTGGGAATGATACCTCATGTTCTTCTCAGCTTTACAGAGATCCTCCCTGTGTACTGGCTGGCACTAGGGCATAATTATTGCAGTTGCTATGCTCAGGCCCCAGTGTCCCTCAGGAGCTGGCCAAGATTCCCTATGGCCATGGAATAGCTCAGAGTCAGGTCCCTGCAGGCAGCTACCTACCCACCAGTAAAACACTGACACATCCTTGGAAGTTTATCAAAGTAATCTAGGATGATTTATTTGGCTAATAATTTAGAGAATAAAAAAAAAATAAAGCTAATAAATCAAAAATGCTACGTAAAGGTAATTTCTAAATGCTCTGCAAAGCCATCTCAAATGACAACTTGTACTCAGTTTTCTTCTTGGAATATCAGATTTTAGAGAGGTCACCTTAAATCCAGGCACAGAGTAAAATGCAGGCTCTGGAATATTTGCAGCTTGACTGGAAATAAAAGACATCTTTTAAGATGTATAAAAGATCCAGTATAACTGAATAATACATGGCACTGAGCTTTCTTTGGGTATCTACTAATTTGCATTGGAGGTGCACCAAGCAATATGGAACATGGGAGCTGTCATCAGGTGGTATCTGATAATTATTACTTAACAGCAATTGTCTTCTGTTCTAAACTAGAGAATCATATTTTTGTGGTAATTTAAAAAAAAAAAAAAAAAAAAGCAGACTGTCCCACAGCTTTTTCTGGATACAAAATTTAAGTGATTTAGCCATGAATTTTCTGAGCATTTTTCTTTCACTGGCTACCTAATTTTTAAACAATTAATTTCAGAGTTCTGCTGCTGAAAGCAGCTGCTGGTTTTTTTGAAACTCTACTTTTGCAGAAAGACATCAATTCCTTTTTTTCTTTTTCACTCCCCCATGCTCTTTCAGGATTACAGCAGCACAAGGGTATGTGTTCTTTAACATCTCCATCTGAAAACTATTATAGGAAGCCAGCAACTAAATATAAACTGTCCAATCGGAGCCAGAGTCAGCCACATCGATGCTGGGATCCCAAAATGCTATCATGGACAAAAGAACTCACCACAGAAACACAGCTAAGCCTTGCCTTGCCAACACCACCACTTCACAAACAATGAACTCCTGCTTCAGAGAATCTTCTGGAAAAATGTGTTTTGTTAACAGAGATTAAAAGGCTCCTTATTTTCAGTCAACATCAAGATGATAAACTCACTGAATAGGCAACTCCATGGTGAGGCAATGTGCTACAGACATTATCTCCTACAGTATTTTCAATTAGCTGCACCTAAAGAAATCCTATTCTCTCTCCCTACACGTACACATTCCAGAGAACATACACAGGCTGAATCATCCTCACTGTGGTGAAGGCACATGGGAGAAGGGAAAACATCTTTATGTCTCCTGAAGTTCCCTTCTGACAAATAAAGTGTTCCTACAGCCCACTTCTCTTTTATTCCCTTTCCCAAGCAGAATCCTTAAACTTTAGCATAGATTTTTTGTTCCCAGGCTAAACATTCATCCGATTACTGCTCCACTTCCAAGGGGAATTTCAACAGTACCTTTTGGCCTAGTTATTCTGGACATTAGCTCAAAGAGCAGTTCTTTAGACAACATAAATTAGCATGGATGATTTACCATTTTCAACCATGTCCCAGCTATTTGAGCTTTGAAAACATCATTAAAAGATCTATTTCAATTCCTGTTAAATAAGTTCCCATTTAATAAGGAAATGTACATGCTAAGTAAAAGGCTGAGTACAGCAGAGAATAGCCAGTCCTCCACTACTTGGACAGATTTATAGTAGACTCAGAGCTTAATTATTCATCCAGGGGGAGCTTTGCATATGAATGAAACATCTTTCTACATCTAAGAAGAAATACTCACTAACAACCTCAGTTCTCCACATCTGGTCAGGAAAGAGAGGAGACAGAGTGCCCATATGTACCCTATTTGCCAGAGCCACGTTTTCACAAGTGTTAAGAAGTTATTTCTTCAGTATATTTATTGTTATTTTATAGGCATATTGTTTGTCCCCTTTTGAAAAATCTATTTGAATTAATCTATTTGACTACTGAAAAAAACAATTCACTCTCTCTTAATTCACTTAATGCTTAGCCATGTTTTCTACTGTCTTGCATCATAACTTACATTTAGGGACTGTCCAAGTTAATTCCCAAGATAATCAATGAAATACTGAACTGTTACAACAAACAAATTTGAGGCTGCTTTTCTGGGCTGATTATACACTTACAGCACTCTACCAAACAGTGGGTCAGCCAGGTCACTTTACTTCTACCTAACCACTTTCATAATTCAGACTTAATTTAAACATTGATATTAGAGGAACAAAGATCTTACATATCACTATCAATTGTTGCTGCATAGGGAATGAAAAAAGAGGAGAATAGGAAAACTGCCTCAAAGACATAGCTAGATGTAAATGCTATCCTCAAATTCTTCTGATTCATTTGGTATGTGAAGATAGTGCTGCCTCAGCTTCAGGGCTGAAGAGATTTCTTTGCCAAACCTATAAAGAAATCCCATTACACTGGAGATTGTAGAAAAGAAAGAAAAGAAAGAAAAAACTGTCCCCTGTGTGGGGACACTAAAGTGGTCAATATACAAAGGAAAGCTGTAATGTATTTCCTATAGCAAAAGAGAAAGTCCTAACAGAGGAGAAGTCTTTAATCTGATTTTTAGGAAAAGATTTTTCTTTTGGTTTTTTTAATGAAGACAACAGGTAGTCCTGACTTAAAGCAAAAATGACAGCAGCACTGAAAGGGTTATTGCAAGCTGTTTATAATAAGCAAAGCAGGACAGCGTTGGAGAAAGTTACAGAACTGTAATAACAGAACAGCAATCCGCCTGGAAACGGAAAAGGGTGGGTGAGCAGTTTCTACCGGACCAGGGCAAAAGCCAGGCTTTATAAATTTAGAAAAAAATACACACCCACACAAAATGTCTCAAGTAAGAGGATAGGGGACGAGAGGAAAAAAAAAGAAAGGAAAAAAAGAAAACCACACACCATTTTACAAGACCTTTATATAAATTTTGCCTAATCATTCTTAATGGACATCTGCCCATGGCGTAATACAGGAAAGACCAAGCTTTCAGTGTGTGCCAAACTGTCTGAAACACAAACCTCTGGCACACTGCCTGCTTTGATCCCCCTCTTGGGGCAGTTTCCTGGAGATAGGCTTGGAGCAAGTGAACACAGACATATCATTCTTTGGAAGGGCCAGCCAAAAGAGTTAATGTAATGTAAAGCTCGGTATTGGACTTCACAGTACTCAAGTGTGTTCTTTTCAGTTTACTTTAAATGATTTTTAGGTTTTAAAAACAGAAGCAGCTGGGCAGAATTCAGTAATTAGTTTTGGTGTTAGAGAGAGGTCCTTACACAGGGTTAACACAACTATTTAGGCAGAAGAAATGCTTCAGTGGGAGGTGAAGGCTGCCCCGATTCACGCAGATGGGCACAGGGACAACAGGTATTTATATAACTCTGGCAAAGGGCTGTAGAGCATGAAGACCCTCATTCAGATCAGTCCCCAAAACTCTGTCCATCTCAAAGGAAGGCTCATAAAAGGGCATAAAAAATAGTAAGAGAAGACTGATGTTCTTGGCAAGAGCAGCGAGCAGGTAATTTAGAGCAGGCACTGCCCCTTCAGCCCAAGAACAGGAAAGAACTGTATGAGTTACCAACATGCTCCACCCAGTAAGTCCCAGTCGGTATAAAAGTCTCTGCTGCAAAATTTAGCTAATGATATAATCCAGGAGAAGTCTGGAAGTACCACAGAGGGAGAACAGGAGAGATATTTCTGAGAAAGAGCCTTTAGCTAAAATTAAACACGATCAGGCACATACAAATCCCTGAAGCATACAAAACAAGCAGAAAGAAAAATAGTCAAGTTTTCTATGGCACAACTGGCTTCTTTCCTTTTTTCCTTTTTTTTTTTTTTTTTTTTTTTTTTTTTTTTTTATTTAGCCAAGTGTTCTTACACTAAGGTGCTAAAAGCTACAAACAATTTTTAAACTAAAATTTTAAAGCTAGAATGGTTTTGTTAATAATGAAACCTTAACAGATTCCAATATAAAAAACCTCATATCCAACAAGTAAACTGCTTCTCTAGAGAACTCTTAAGAAAATAAAGGAAGGCAAACTCTTTAAACACTAAAAAAAAGGCTGCAATTTTGTTCAAATACAGAACAAATAATTTAAAAACAAGAGGTATCAGGAAATACAACTGGATAACACAAGTATAAATTTTATAAAACAGATCATGTGCCATATATAGGTGAGTACAACAGCTAAACAATATGTGCTCAGTCACTACAATATTTTTAATTTGAAACAAATAAAAAGTGCCAGGTCCTCACTCTGAATCTCCTTTTAAACTTGATTATGAACTTGGTCTTGCACATCCTCCCCAGTATCCTCAAAGATTCATTCAGCTCTTCTATTACCACCCTTGCTTCTGCACAGACACACTGCAGGGACTCTGGGATGCCCCTCTCACACAAGGGTAAAGGAAATATACTTCATCTCAAATTCAGACTGCTGATACAGATGCTTACTGCCAAGGATTATAAATTAAATTATTTATTCAAGGAATCTAACATTTACAGCTGTAAACGAGGACAAATCTGACAGCCAGTAAGTTGTTCTTTTGCAGTTCCCAATTCAGAAGGGTCTGTGCAAAAGTAAGCAAAAATGCTTTCTTGGTGAGGGACACACTGATGAACTCTCTGCACTTCAGTATGCAGTACAAATCTCAAAGGAACACTTCTGCACCCGTGGAATTTGGCTGGCTTTGACCTAAAGGATTATGTGTGGCAACTGCAGGTGGGACACCAAGTGTAAAACCAACACATATACAGGAAAACAACTGCAATCAGAAGCTTTAAGCTAATCTGTCAGTTGCTGACTGGTATGAAAAGAGGACAAAAATGGAAACTTGAGTATATCAGGAATAAATTCTGATCATAAAAACGATCATCGTGCCACTTATCAGACATCCTTTATGCTTTATCTTCAGAGGGAAGCAAACTGACTGTCTAAAAAGAAATAAATACAATCTTTTTTTTTTTTTTTTTTCATTTTATGTACTTCAAATTATTGGACACAATGAAACAGCTTCTCTGAAGTGCTAAGTAAAAAATACTTTGTGTGTCCCTGGCAAAGGCAGTAACATAAATCATTTGAACATTGGCTTTTTTTAGGTGATCCTAACAAAGCCCTTGCCAAATTTGACTCTGGGTGCTGTTATTCACATTTTCACTAGATCCTAAATGTTCAACAAAAAGTCTTTGTAGACAAATCCCAGGCATAAGCCCAGTCATCCATCCTTCAAAGAAAGGCAAGAATAGTTCACCCCAGTCAGAATCTGGACCTCATATTTGAGAGCATCAGAACATTAACTAACATTTACATGGCACTTTTGGAAATTTTATCAGCACTCTGGAAAAAAGCCCTCAATACCTGCAACCTATGTCAGTGATTGTTAGAGTTACTACAGTGGAAAAACCCAGGAGGAAATGGCTATAAAGTGAAGCAGATAAAAGGAAACTACTTAGAAACAGAATGAGAAAATCAGTGCTGTTTCTGCCTTTCCCCATTACTGAGGATAAGACAGCACAGGGTACCATCCACACGCTGCCTTTTCATTGTGTTTGCTCAGGCACAGCAGTGAATGTAAAACTCTTCTGGACTTTCAAGATCAGAGAGCTGCTAGCTATAAAATACTCCCTGATACTTAAACAATTTAAGGCCAGGAAAGAAAAATTTGCTACATCTACCAGCTGGCATCTTCCACTTTGGTATCTCTCTTCTTGAAGAGTAAAGCAGCAATAACAACACTTTGGGAAACACTTGGGCAGTCGAAATACAGAGTCAAGGATTTAGTGGGATGAAGAGACTAATGTAAAGCCAAACATGAAATGAAAGAATAACGTAATTCACAAATCTTTAGCTCTCAATTCAAACCTCAGTGCCTAGGCCTCCTGCCTTTCAAAATACTCTTACGTGAGAGAAGCTGCATTTGAGTTCCCAGTGACTGCCCTTCATTCTCTCATCTGTGAGCACACACAGACCTCCTCTAAACATTTTTTCCTGAACATGGAACTCAGCTCTCAAGGCAAAGCCTCAAAGATTCTTACTTTTGATGCTACCACTCTTAAGTGGGAAAAAAAAAAAATACAATAAAAAAAGTTGTACACCCACCACTAAATTTCATCCAAACTTTGCACAACTGCTGCCTGGCCACACTTCTGCTTTTAGAGACTTCCAGTGACAAGCAGTCCCTCAAGCTTACAGTGGGAAAACCTACAATGCAAGGCAATCCCAAATTCCTCACTTACATAATGTATCCCATCCCCATGTGCAGTCTTATATCATAAAAGCATTTAGCCAAGAAAGCTAGTCTTCAGAGACATGGCAATATATTTTTTCAGTAGCAACAGATGATTGGAAAGAACAAAGCAAACAGTCCTATCTTGGGAATGAAACATCTTCCTCCTGGCAAAAGATGGAGTAATTAGAAGTTATTAGTAATTAGAAGCAGAATTTCCAAGCTGCCAGTGGAATTCTTACCCTTTTACTGTGCCATTACCTAGATGAAGGACAGCTTAAGGGAGGTTAAGCAAGAAATCTTGGAGAGGTTAGATGAGAACCAGTTTTGGCTGAAAACCAAGGAGTTTAAATTTTAAAAACTATCTCCCAAACTAATGAAGCAAAAAAACTTCACATGACAGGTTAGAGTTGCCTAAAAGCCACCATGTTTTTCAGTTTTTAACATCCTTCCATATGAAAGTTTCCTGGAAGATTTTAACCATCATCAGTTTATGTTCACATGCAAATCTAATGATCAAATACTTTATTTTCCTTTAAGAATGACTAAGGATACACATCTCATAGCCCACTCTTTCCCCACAAAAAATATCTTCCACCTACATATCTTAATTAAGATAACACTTCTGTTATGCTTCCCTTCTTCACTAATTCCATTTTTACTTCTTCCAAGATTTAAAAGCAATACTAGGAGTAGAGTCATCTGTTTTAACATTTCTAGTTGTATCTACCCATCTATTTCCATCAGAACACAGCTTAATTAACTGCACTGGGTGAAACAGAAACATGACAGTCACAGAAGTTGGGACCTTATTTTCAAGAGGAGGTTGGGTACTGCTTGAGCCATTCTCTCTATACACATAAATTACATAAATACACATAAAGAATTTCAACTTATACACCAGGGATTTTAGATAAACCTTGAGTGTTTAAAGCTTGCTGTTTGGGGTCACAATCACAACGTTGCTAGTTTGCATTCAGGATCCAGAAGAATGAATGTCAAAGTCGACCATTAAACCCACTTGAATTTTTTATTCCCATCAGATGGGCAAAAGAGAGCAGATTGAGAAGGGTGATTCACCTTACATGCTATTCTGTAATATATAGTATTTATCTAATGTTTTATTATTGTTGCTGTTGTTACTTCCTTATTTTGCTTGGATTTTTAATGCAAGTTCATGTAATTTTGCTTAAAGTCACTAAGCTACTGTAATCAAAGCAGCCTTGCCTGCAGTGCTGTGTACAGGACAACCAAGGGACAACCACGCTAATTAGCATGCAATTTTCAAAGGTCAATTACCACATCATTAGCCAGGCCATTTACATATCTGCAATGTGGAGCATTCTCCAGCTTTAGACAGCGGAATGGGACAAAAACGGATTAAATTGCTTAGGGTCAAATAGTACAGTGGGTTGATGAGTAAGAGTTTAAGCTTCAGTAGCTTGAGTAGCTCATAATGGGCCATTTTCACACTGTGCCCTCGTCCTGCTGACAATATCCTCTGTCTGATGCTTAAAGAGACAGAACAAGCCTATCTACCAGGAAATGTTGACATCCGCTTACACTGAGTAAATCTCGTTTCTTTACTTTAACAAAACAAAAAAAACAAAGGACCAATTAGCAAAAAATGTTTGGCAGTATGTCCACAGTCACATAATTTAATGAAAGTAAAAACAGAACAATCAGCACCTATAACCATCACGTATAGAAGCAAAATTAAAAACAAACAAACCAACCAAACAAAAAACACCCTAAGACACAGTACAGGTTGTCCTGAACTTGCTTCTAGACCAATAACCAAAACTTTAGAAAGTATATAGCCAGAGCAACATTTAAGGGATGTAACTGTGAGGGTTTTTGTCCTCTGGATTTTAGATATGTATTGCACGGTCCATACCCAAAAATATGTACATGAACGTGATTTTAGGCATCCAGTGCCAACCAAGCCAAATTTCAAAAGGCAGCAGTCCAAGGCTGCAGGCCTGCTGCACACAGATTGTTCAGGCACAGTTTCAGTGCAGGACACACAGGCATCTGCAATGGCATTTGCTCTGCTAGCCCAGACAAGCAAGCCAGGCAAAGACTGCAGGGTTCAGCTCCAGGTGAGAAGAGAAGGAAACCTCTAATCACTGGAATTCTTTCTGCCTCCAGCAGAGCTGGCATTTCTTCCCCTACCTATCCAGCTTTTTCCTTATCTATAATTTGCAGCCATACTCATCCCATTATTGTATTTAACCTTTATATTAAACTGTCTTTCACATCAAACACCACACAGGCTCCTTCCGTTTTTCGCGTGCCCATGGGACAATTGAAAGGGCCTATAAAGAAACGGTACAAAGCAAATTTAATGTTGGATGGCTTCTCCACTTTGACCTGTCTTTCACTGCAACCTGCAACCCTGATCTCTTTTCTCCACTTACTCCAAATATTAACAAAAAATGTTGTTGTGCTTTAACTCCATGCATCATCATTACAAGTCAACTTGCACACAACCCCCCTTTCTTATTTAAAAACTTGGGATAGATCATAATTCACAAAAACACTCCTATTTTTTCCTTCTGACAGCTAATTCAATGAGAAATTATAGTCCATTGATGTATATCGCCAGACACTCCACATTCTAGAACAATAATGGATTATCTGCTTGTTTAAGAAACAAAAAACCCCTCACTACACATTGATAAAAAATAAGATAAAGCTCTGCTTAGAACAGTGAAAGTAAGAAATGGATATGATAATACTTCTGCTGTAAACCTTTAAAAATGCACCCATTTGAAGTTTGAGTGAAGAAAAGCTTTATTCTTTCTAAGTGGTAAAAAACCTGAGGCTCTTCAGTATTCTATGAAGCATTACCAGTTTTGGTCTTATACCAGACATAACAGATCTTATAAAGCTTTGTTGCAGGTTGTCAGCATTTTATTTCATTTTGGTTTTTTTTAATTAACAGCATTTTGTTTTCTTCAGACAGTGCAGTTCTGTAAGAATATATACATCGAATAATTAGGATCATCACGAGAGATGCCTTATCTCTACCTCTGAAGAATGGAAGTGCCAAATAATTTATTATGAAGGTACCTGTGAAACACTAAATCCAGAATCCTTGTCTCACCCCTTTATTGTTTCTGCCCCTTCCAGTTTCCCCATCTCCTAACGAGCAGTTGATATTTTGGACTCGTGACCTGGCTTAGGAAACAGCACTGCAGTACTTGATTATTTGCTAATACGGGTCACCATTTTTATTAACTTACTGACCAAAATAATTTCAAGTCCACTTGGTTTGCTGCAAGGTTTCCTGAGTTACACACATTAGAATCAGGCTTGCTGTCAATGCCATTTCTTCATTCTTTTTCACTCCCAGTTCACACATTTTGGTGCAATCACAGAAACACCACTTAGTCCCTTCTGTGGGACCAGTAACTGTGCTGTTGCAGAGACTGCATGACAACATGGAGATAATTCTTATCACAGGTCAGGCAGAAGGTAATAATGTGCTATGCAGAAAGCCTGTGGATTGTGTGTTTGCACTAATGTTTTTATATAAAATTCCAACTTTTACCTGCAGGAATTTTCGTAGAATTCCATCATTGGGCACATAACAATTACGTATTAGTCTTTATGCTGTGTTTTGTCCTTCTTTATAGGCAGTATCAGTTCAAAAGGTCTTTATTTTTCCTTGTGAAACAAATGTGAAAAAAAAATGCCATGACCTCAAACAGTTTCTTGAGAAGACAGGATTTTTACTTGATTTTTTTTTTCTTTTTGTCACAAAATTACACTAAATCACTTGTGCGCTCTTTCCTCATATCCAAAGAAAGATCTGCCCTATCCAGGTTGTTGTACTGCACTATACTACAATTACACATATACCACAATCCAAGAAAGGTTATAACATGTCTAAATTTGCTCCAGAAGTGTCCAGCAGCAACAAAATAACAGGATTTACAAGATGAGATAGACATAACAGAAAATAGTTTCTTTCAGCAAAGAATCAGCAATGACTCGTTTAAACATGGACAATCTACTGAAATTCCTTTCCTGGCAAGCTGCTGCTCTAAGGAAGGACTAAATGACATTTTGGGAAAGTTTGCAAATAAACATGCCACACAGCTCTTAAACTCAGCAAAGAATCCCATTTACCCCTATTCAATACTTCTACATTTAAGATTTTTTTTTTCTCCAAACAATCATATGAAAAGTAAAGAGCTGGCACAGAGATCATGCTATCCACTATTCATTTTTTTAAATCAAGAACAAGATGCATTTAAACCTATAAATGGGTATTTCACTTTGCAACACTATGCAGCTCTACTCTGCTATGGAGTTGGAAATGCATCCTGCAGCTGGAGAACAACATAACCTAAGCACAGAAAGCCTGCACTCACCCTAATTACAGATTCAAATGGTGCCTGCGTGTGGAGCCTCTGGAATAATTACAGTCCTTACTGGTATACTCTAAGGGATGATATATTGAGTAATTTAGAGGGAAACAAGAATAGGATAAACCTTCTAGCAGTAAAGATACTGCTGTGGAAGGATCTACTTTTTCCATTACAAGTTTATAATATTAATCTTGTTTTCAAATGCAGAACTATTAATCAACATTTAAATTAGAATTTCTAGAATAAGATTTGTCTAACAGACTTTTATTTGCTGAACAAGTAGTGTGAGGAGCCTGAAAATTACTGTTACTGCACTGACGTGATCCTCATTCCAAACCTGCATCTTCTGCTCTTAGGTCTCATGTTGTAATTGCCCCATTAATTTTCAATCAAATCATAAACTACCTGCAGTGATCTCACCAAGAAGGCTGCCAGCACATGTAGCTGATTAAACAGTTGCTCAGGAAACTTCTTCTCTTACCAAAAGACTTGCAGTTACAGCTCAGTTGCAGCAGACCAGTGAGTGCTGACACTTGATGCACACTTCACTGCCAAAGTCAGTAATAAGAAATGTACCACCACCACCTTCACATGGGATATACAGTAAATATTTGAGGACACGCTCATTTTGCAGTTTCATTTTTCAGAGGTATTAAGTGAAGGAAAATTGCTCAGTTAAGCACAGAGTGTAACTTTCTCTAGCATCAGTGCCTGGGCCTCTTAAGAGCATCCTCTAGAGGATAATGGCACTGAAATCTCATGAAGAGATGTTTTTTGTGTGTATTGGAAAGCTCAGTTATAGGAAGGAGCTGCTTCCACAACCATATTCTTTGAAACATCTTGAGAAATGAAAGCTTACATCATTTCCACTTAATACTCAGAGGCCAGCACACAAAACAAAAAACATTCACAGTTACCTGGCTGGCTACGCTTAAAAACTGCAAAGCAGGTGATGCAGAGAATTATCAGTGTAAGCTTTCTCTGGAGGTTTAAGCAACTCTTATAAGAAGAAAAGATGGATGATATAATTAGCTGACATTTCCATTCTGAGAAGAAAACAAAGGCTGTGCCACTCTTGCAACTCAGGAAGGAGTAACATTATTCTCCAATATTATAACACTTATTAAAGCACACTAAAGGAATAAAATATCAAAGCTCACTGACTTTCTTACATGAGAAAAATAAGTGGGGGAACATCATTCACTCATAACGTCATCGAACCTGACTGCAACAGAGCCCACCAAAAACCACACTGAAGCAACACAGAGCTTCATGACAACATCAAGATCAAATTTCAGAGTGGCTGGCACCACTTTATCTTTTTATAAACCTGTCCAATTTCAAAGTCTCTAATATGCTGAGGGCTACAAATTTAAGTGAAGTGACCCTTTGTACAAAGGAAAGAGATCCAAATCACTCAGATAAACCCCTGCAACAAACAGGTAAGATGCCCTCAGGTATATAAAGCAGTAAAAGGAGGGATATTCAGAGGTTGAAGGAAAGGCTGTGCACCTTCTAATGCAGCACAGCTCCTTATCTGCCCCTCACCCTTTCCAGCACCATGACCCCCAGAGCAGCTCCCCTCCTCCAGCCCTGCTAGTCTCAGACACTTCCTGTCTCCAGCAGCATTTATTTTCAGCCCTCAAGATTCCTTTCTATACGTTCCAGGAACCCTCTAGCCATCCTCTGTCCAGATGGCAGACTACAGATGAAGGGAGCAGGGTCTTGGAGAGCCTTTTCTTGGCCTGCTTCTCGGCAGCCTGCTGGAACTCGGAGGCAGGCTGAGTCTTGCACAGACAAGGCTCTGTTGCACTGCAAAAGCCCTTCAATCCCTCTCCACAGTTTTCCTCAATGCCCTCTTTGTCTTCAAACAAATTTGTCTTAAACCTTTTAACGGCCTCTGCTTTCCAGGGGCATACTTTACACAATCTACTCCCTACAAAGCTGCAGAAAGCCAGTAAAAGGGCAAAGGAAAGGAGTCTGAACAGACAACCAGAGCCTCAGTTTTTACTACAAAGCAGATGCTACTTTGACAAGCAGATGCAGAAAAAGGTAGATGATAGGTCTGAGTCCTGTTGATCCCTGCCATCTGCAGGAGATTTTCTGAAATGTGACAGATACACAAGTTTATTACTCACTTTCGTTAAGGAGCATCACCCTATAATGAACTATTTTCAAACTCTGAGACAACAAAACCAGATCATTCTGTAATCAACAGACCAACAGAGGATCTCTCTCACCAACATTATACATTCATGTACAAGCTTCAGAGAAAGACTGACATGCCTTGAGAAACTAAAAATTTTACCAAAATATGTTTTTTAAAAAATGTTTCATCTTTTTTTTTCCTCTTTTCAACTGAAGCTTCCCTGAACAACAGTTTCATAATTTTTACTAAGATCTATTAATGACTGCTTTGACTCTATTCATATCAAAGACTATGACATTACTTGATTTATTATATATATAATGAAACACTATTTCCAAGAGCCAAGAGGGTTTAAATCTGAAAAAAAGCTGGATGCTTTGGAGTAGAATATATTTAGGCATAAACTATTCTAAAATCAAATGCAGTAAGCAAAGCCAGTTCCTCATTTAAAGACTGGAGATGTCAGGAAGGCTCTAATGCAGGTCTTGGCTAGAAAGATTACTTTAGGAAATGAACTGCAAGAGAAAGAACAAATTGTAGAACTTCAGTAAAACCCAACAGGGGTAGGAAAGGAGAAGTTACAGGCAAACTGCCACAGAACAAAAAAATTCCCAGTTTCAGATAGGACCTTAAAAATCCAGCACCTAAAAGGAAAAGAACAAAACAATGAAGTGGTGGAAAAATATGTCTATCTTTTGAAGATCAAGACAAAAATGTATCTTCCTTGGGGGGAAAAGCACTAGAAGCTAGAAGCACTGCAGTGCCACTATCACATTGGCAATGACGTTTTTTAGTCTAATTTTTCCTCTTTAGCTTTACCACTGATTTTGGAAGCTAGTTGACTATGTCCTTCCATTGCTTTCATCACTTGGATGTCATAATACTGCCTATGAGATGTTTCCTCAGTCTCATTTTGAGAGAAAATAAAAAACCATACAAAAACTATCTTGAAGAAAATCCACCACTCCTTTATGGGACACTTTGAAAACAAAATCCTATAAACAAGCTGTATGAGTTACCCTGGCTAGATTTTTATGGCATATACTATGTTTTTATTTTTCTTAGCATTTGTACATTATTAGAAAACAATCTTTTTCAGAGACATGCATACAAAATTTTTAAGTAATCTCAAAATAATTCAAATCCTTTTCAGATAACTCCTTTTTTTTTTAAGGGGTGTGATCTATTTGCCTGCTAGGATAATACACTAACTACATGATAATATCCACAGCTCCTCCCACAAACATTAAGGATTGTCTCATTGAGATTTATCTGCTCTTATGAAATATCCACTGTGTGATTTACAGTCATTTACTGTGTAATAGGTGTAGCTGATGAACTGGTTTTAAGTTCCTGTTTTATCTCTTCCCTTCTTAAGTTCCTGAGCAGATTAAAAAAGGTGCAGCTTAATCAGAAATTATTTGATTCAATATATACATCCACAATCAAAGGTTGGCTACCACCTAATTACATATCACCTAATTACATCAATTTAAAATCTGACCTAGAAATTATGATTTTTAAAACTGAAATCAGTTACCAACTACCCTCAAACCTTACCTAATAAGAGTGACATAGCACAGGTGGAATGGACCTAAAGTACTAAAATCATAGAAAATCAAGTCCATCAGCTGTACAATCAATGCAGAGGACACAGCAAACCACTCCCATCATGACCCAAGGCTCCCATCCCCTCACCACTGGGAAGATGGGTTTTCTTTAAGTCAGTGGTTTATTAACCAGAAAGCTGGACTTGTGAGGGTAGTTCAGAGAGTGGAACAAAATCCAGCAAGTGCAGTGTCACATTTGGCCTCTGATCTGAAGCCATGTCATCTGATGACACCCTTGGCATGAGTTTTCAAACCATCCTTTCCCTAGCTGACTCTCTAGCCAGCATGTGTCTAGAAAACTTTATAGGAGAATAAGAGTGTGAATTAAAAAAAAAATAAATGCTTTGAAAACTCATACAATTAGTCATGCTTTAAAGAAAACTTAGAAAAAACAAGCAGAATTTCAGAGAAGGCCAAGAGAGCTAAGGACTGAGGGAAAGTAGAGAAGTCAGGGCCTGCCCAGACACCTGGACAGTCAAGTCATTCACCAGGATACACCCACTGAGCAAAGAAACAAATACCAGTGAACATGTTGTGATTAATGGAGATGACAACTGCTTTAGCTGTTAAATTCTACATGATGTGGCTTTTAAAATAGGTTAAGAAGTGCACATGCCTGGTCCAGCTACAGCTAAGCTAACAGCCCTAGGGGCAAGTAAATAGACAAATAATATTGCACTGACTATTTCTGGCAAGATATTAGGAAATAAGAGGTTGCTGTCTTGGAAGTTAAGAATTATTTCCACATCCCTGTTTTCAATTCTGTTTTTAAAGTTAAGATCAGTCTAGCATTTAATGTGCAACAACCATTCTCCTTGCATTTCAGCATCATGGAACTCAGCACAAAAAAACTCCAACAGACTGCAGGAAGAGCAGGAACAAAAGGCTAAAGTTCATATTGCTGATCTCTCAGCTTTATGAGCATCTAGGTCTACCTGTGTCATGAAAATAATGCAAGATAATCATACAGAAGATGAGACCTGAACCCTATGGACTAGTAAACTTGAAAAAAGGAGATGCTGAAGCCACAGGCAGTTTTATTATAGCATCTATCTTCTCAGTAATGACATTTTCCACTATCACCCTTCTCTATTTGTAAGCTGCAGAGGGATTTCTCACACTGATTATAAGCTAAATAAATGGCTACACAGCATTTCTTTCACATTCTATACTGAAAATAGGACTTACACTGAAAATGGAACATAAGGGAATCCAGCTAAATAGTCCTCAAGTGCCTCTGCCATTCTCCAGGGGTTAGGCTACACTTAGACTCTTTTCCATGTGTATTCTCTGCCTTAGGTTGCTATTTCAATAGCTTCATAGCAAAGTGGTTTTTTTTAAATAAAGCAACTATAATATTTTGGCTAATAAGTGCTAAGAAAATCTTTGCTCTGAGACAACTGTAACCTGTTACCAACACTGGAATGCCTCTGAACTGTTGGCTTGGGGTGGTTTTGTCAATAGAGCATTGGCCTGTGTAATATATAAAAAAATTAAGTATTTACCCCTAGTAAATATAGCCTCAATATCTTTGGCTTTATTAACTCAATTCACCTTGGCACTCCCTGTCAAAATCACCATTTCTTTGAATAGGAAATGAGTAATCCTTTATCCAACTCTACAGACAGCCATTGGCATTTAGAACTGACTGCTATGGAATCACTCACAGTTAGAAAACTACAGATTATGCAAAAGCTTGCATCTAAAGTATCTTTAAGTGATTGATACTGCTATGGTTTTCAGAAAAGAAAGATATTTTTCTGCTATTGCTGATAAAGAGAATGGGTGGAGTACTTAGAATCCTTGGAAACCAGACAAACTACACTGGCAGAAGCAGCAGGGGAGAACAGCAAGAATTCCTGCCCATACAACATGTCAAGTAACATCTGGGGGGGAAAAAAATCTCCATGATTTCAAGCTCACTCTACCACCCTACTCATATTACTTCATTTTTTTGCAAGTCAAATGTCTGTTCAGAGGTTGTGGCTCAGAAATCTAACCTAACCTTGTATTACAGAGAAGGGCTCTTCAAATTGCTGAAGCAGTCCCCACATCTTCCCTACCAACAGCTATATCTATGCAGCTAGTGTCAAACCAGTACTTGACTGTAATAAATGAAAAGGACACCTGGGGAAAAGAAAAGTGGAACCCGGAGAAAAATAAATTTTAGACAGTTTTTAGTGTGCCAAGACTGTGATAGCATCTGAGGAAAACTGAAGCTTAAAACTTTGGCTCTGCTACAGATCCAGCAAGATGCAGAAGCATTATAGAGTGGCTCAGCCACCAGTCTACATGAAGTCTAGAAATCAGGTGCACTCAGTCTGTCCAGAGAGGCTCTTAACTCATTGTAATTTGGCATAAAGCACACCTGGCTTTTAGTGCGTTTGCCATATGCTATTTCCTGTGCCTAAAACTGGAGAGGACCATCAGATGGAGCTGTAGTAACATTAGAAAGAGAGAAAGTGGATTCCTGATATGCTCTCTCTGTACCAAGTTCTTACCAGTCCTCTTTCCTAACCCAGGGAGACTCCTGAAACACAGATTAAAAAATCATAGCAAATTTCTCATCTCTTGCAGACACCACCTGCAAAGCATGAAAGAAACCACATGATTTAAATTGAAAAAAATGTTTCACAATTTCATCCACCACTCAAGCACAGAGTGACAAGATTGATTCTGCAGAAAATACTAGGTGAGTCTCTTGATTTAAACACATTGAAGGCCAACATAGAAGTTTACTGAAGAAAGTAAGTGGGAAACAGCACTAGTAATGAGAGTTCAGTAAACTTCTCCTATTCTCAGGTTTTGTTTCATGCAAAGAGATGGGGCAAAAATAGATTACTAACATTTGTTATCATCAGGAGAGGCAGCTTGAAAGAGAAAAAGCTTGACAAGAAAGACATTTGGGATTTTGGTTTACCCCCTCCATCCAGTCCTCCCTTCTCTTCTTCAGCTAAAACTCCTTCCCAGCTTCTGTCTGCACAGTACCAGCTCATGTCCACACATGTCTGTGCTAGTTAATGTATAAAATTGCCTTACCAGCAGCAGTGCAGCGAGCAGATGATGAATTCCATTCCAACAAAATCAACGGCAGGGGATTTCCGACAAGATGGCAATAGAGTAAAACACAGTTCAGATACTCAAAGAGACATGGGAAGCCCAAGATAACTGATTACTGAAACACAGCCTGAAATGCCAGTAGCACTTTTCCAGAATTCAGCAAGATGCAACTTCTGACAGGCAGAGTAAAAAACAGAAAAAGGTGCTTTGCTAGAGAATAGGCATGCATGGCTCGTTCTTGAAAAGACAGTTGCACAAAAAGAAAGAAATAGGCTTTCTGCCTTTCTTTAATCTATCAGAATAACTGTTATCTATAGTTTCCTCCTCTTCTTTTAGGGTAGGACTGTTTAAAAAAAAAAAAAAAAAAAGCCTCCTCCCAAAAAATGAAGGGTTAGCAACTATTTTGATAATGCTTTTCTCTATCTAGTTCTGCCTACCTTTCAAGTCAGTTTGGAAGGAAAGAAACAGTAATACCAAAACAATAAATAAGTAATGAGAACTATTTTTTCCAATCCTTCCTTTTCTCTTTCATACCATTAATTCCAGTGACTCAGACATTTTACAGTCCAAAATATCTGTTAAGTCTGTTGCTTTTTCTAAAACTTAACTCTCTTCCTTGAAAAGTATTGAAACAATTGGTATACACCTATTTTGTAAGATTTCATAAACCCCATTCATCTTTCTGCTTATTAGACAAGAGAGAAAAATTCCCAGCTGCAGAGCCTTAAAGCTCCACCTTGTGGAAGATGCCTAGAATATTCCAGTAGGCTTCATGGGGAAAAGGACTTCAAACCAAGCTTACAATTAATGTAAAGTGCTTGAAATTGACATTTTTCATCAGTCACACAGTAAGATAACCTCTTACATGGATTCTGCACCAGCAGAAAAACAAGCAGTGGGGGACTACCAATAAAATGAAAATAAATGACTGTAACTTGAGTCCTGTGTCCAGTTCTGGGGCCCACACTGTGAGGAAAGTCATTGAGGTTCTGGAGCACTTCCAGAGAAGGCAACAGAGCTGGGGAAGGTTCTGAAGCACAAGTGTGATGAAGAGCAGCACAGGGAGCTGGGGTGCTTCAGCCTGCAGAAAAAGAGGCTCAGGGGTGACCTTACTGCTCCCTACAAGGACCTGAGAGAAAGTTGTAGTGAGGTGGGGGTTGGTCTCTTTTCCCAGGAAACAAGTGATAGGACAAGTGGAAACAGCCTCAAGCTGTGCCAGGAGAGGCTCAGTTGCACATCAGGAAGAAATTCTTCACTGAAAGGGTGGATAAGCATTGGAATGAGTTGCCAAGGCAAGTGGTGGAATCACCACATCCCTGGGGCTGTTCAAGAAATGACTGGACATACTTAGTGCTATGGTTTAACTGGTATGGTGGTGTTTGGTCTAACGTTGGACTCCATGATCTTGGACTCTTTTCCAACCTGAATGATTCTGTGAACAGCTGGTGTTATTTTGTGGCAATGCAAAAGTCATCCTGCACTGAGCCAGCTGATAGCACCAGCAACAGTCCAGAACACATCTTGCTATCACCTTGTTTCCCATGCATTGGACTTACTCTTTGCAAGCAGCACAACAGGGAATCACAGAGAGGCTCACCTGGACAAGAAGCTGACAACCAAAGAATACACAGCCCTGCCAGCTGGAATGGGTAAGAGCTTACAGAATTTACCTTGCAATAATACTGCATTGACCGTAACTTTACACAGGTGTTCCAAAATCTATTCACAGTCACCTCCAGCCACCTATTACAAACTCACTCAGCTGAAAGCTTGTGCTGAGAACAGCCTGGCACATCCACATCCTGCTGCATCCCTGGGACATTAAAGCACACTGAGCTGGTACTGCCCTCTGCTGAAAGAGCCTGCACAGGAAAACTCCAGCAACTTCTAGTCCATTTTTCCTGAGTCATATATGTACCTTGTTTTTTCTTCTTCCTGAAAGCCTTTACAGTATCCAGGGTTCTGTTTTATCATGGTTTTTTCCCTGCTGCTGCTTCCCCAGGTGAGCTACAAAGATGTTCAAGAGGTTTCCAAGTTTACATACTTTACTATCAGCACACACAGGCTCCAGAAATCAGAGCTGCTGCACTAAAGCACTGCAGACACAGCTCATGTTTTTAGCAATGTAAGTGCAAATAGATAAAACCATTTAAAAGAGAATGTGAGGCATTCAAAAATAGCCCTATAAAAACTTTTTTTTTTTCTTTATCATCTGCAGTACAGCAATCATACAATAGTGTCATGAGATGTTCTTTTGTGTAGTAAACCTAAGATACTTGAAGAACATATATCCACATTCATTTCATACTTGGAATTTGTAAAATTCTCATAATTAGTAACTAATTATTAACAGTACTTTCTCTGATACAAACTTTGCAATGTTTCTATTTTTGATCACTTTGAGATTTAGGTATGCAGAATATTCAGAAAATCTGAATACCTTAAGGACAAATTCCATACCAAATCTGAAAGTGCAGTGCTTTTAGCAACAAAATAACATCCTGCTGAACTATACCTTTGCTTGGAACGGTAAGGAGCACCAAGTTTGAACTGCCTGACTGTGGGGTCGCTGAACATACAGCGGGGATGTAAAGGTGCCACTGCAAAGAGGGCAGAGCATCCCTGAAGCCCATCAGAGAGCAGGAGCTGCTCCCGGAGCTGCAGAGGGAGCCCGCAGCCCGCAGTCCCCAGCGGGAAAGGCGGGACCGTGCTGTCACTGCGCGCAACCACAGCCTGCGCCACTCGCATTTCTCAGCACTGATCGGATCGCAGGGAAATAACCTGCGGTTCCTCGGCAGCCCAGGAGGAGAGAGCCTGACGTGCTGCTGCACGGTACCCTTTGAATCGGTGTCTTAAAAGAGGCGCTTGTTTTAAATTACACTCAATATTATATTCTTCCTGTTCTCCGAGCTGTACAAACTCCAACTCTGAGTGACCTTTCACTTCACACAGGGTTCTGAACATCCTTAGTTGTTCTGTTAACATCCTGGTTGCTCCCTGTACTTAAAAAAAAACAAACCAACAAACAAACAACTAACCCCCTCCCCCCCAAAAAAAAAACCCAAACAAAAACACCCCTCAGTCTTTTACTGTGAAAAAGTATTTGCAGCCTCCATTAAATCATTATAATTTTCACTGTTGATGACTATTATCAAAAAAGAGCCCAGATACAGCAGAACAAAACATTACATTTATTAACAGATTTTAAAGCCAACACAAGTGATTAAACCTACCCCACCATATAACCAGAAACAATATACTTCACCTTTGCACACTGTAGTCTTTTAGAATGAAACTATCAGGTCTTAAGAAAGAAAAAAACCCTCACTTATACAGTTTTCCTTCCATCCAAAATTCAGAAGTGTATTTAAATTTTGTACAGTTCATGGAACAGGACCAAAATCACTGATAATAAAATCACTATGTATATGTGAGGCCAAAAGCCCACTTGCGTATTAACAATGACAGAATTTCAAAAAATGACATTCCACAGCAAACGTACCAATAGTACCTGTCATCACTGGCATGTGAAGTCCCTTGTTTAAATTTAGCTTTGATTATTACTCTTCATGAAATTAGAGCTAAAAAGGTCTTAAAATGACACTTGATACATAGAAGTTTCAAAGCCACTGTCCTCACTCTGAACCCCATATGAGCCTGTTGAAAAGGAAATTCATGTTGAACTATCATTTTTTTTCCCAATAATCCCCTTTTGCCCCCGGACCTTGCTTAAACTGTGCTTGTGTGCACATACTGGTTGCAGTGGTTTGGATTAGTTTACTCAGAGCACTAATCACTGCATTCAAGAGGAGACAGGCCCAGTTTAACTTATGTAACCTCATTACCAGATGACTGCAGGAACACAGTGAAACTGAGAAAATAAGTGCCTTTTGTAAATTCGTAACAGGTTTGGGTTTTTGGAAGAAAGATGATATATGTAACTTTAAAAAGAGATGCAACCAAATTGTTCCTGTAACAACAGAAGCAATAACACCTCTAGCCTAGTCCCAGTCAGTCTTGTTGTGATAAAACTGTATCATGTTTCTAGCAATTTCTTCCTTAGAAATCAAGAGCATTACAGCTAGATTATCTCTTGGAAAGCCCCAAGTGCTGCCACATGCTTTGTCACTACAGCACTCTCTATCTTCTGGTTGGCAGCCTCACCATGCATTATCAGTCTCTTACTCAGCTGCCATACACTCAGTTGTTTGGTGGGGAGTTACTGTGCCTGCCGAACCACTTAGGCTGCAAACATAAAAAGAGCATCCAGAGCATCAAAGGGCCTGCAGGAACTGATTTTTATTTTTTTTAATACACAGCTTCAATTAGATTAATCAGCCTACAGAATGAAAATTCATTAAATTCCAAAGGTCCCTTCAATAAACCACAGGAGAGACCTGTCTGTCCACAGAAACACACCTTCTCCATCATTAATAATTAAAGCAGCAAAACTTCATAAATGTAAGGCTGGACTCAGGCTGCCCAGCTATACTGAGAACTACATGCAAAAGGTATAATTACAGGAAGAGTGTTCCAGGCAGAGTACAAGAACTGGCTGGAAAGATCAGAACCATGAGAAATTCATGCCTGCTTCATCTTACAATAATAAAATGAGACACGTTTATTCATCTCCACCTTTCACAGAAATTACAACCCACAGAGACTGAGGACACGGAACAAAATGCATCAATTTGCCATAATAATGCACTCTGACAGCAATACACAGAGCGTGACCTTTAATCCATGTAGCCCCTTCTGCACATTTAAAAGGGAAGTTAGAAGCATGGAGTGCAATGACAGATTACATGAACGTCATTGACAAGTCTTTCCATGTGTTGTGTTATTTTAATGTATTTAATAAGCAAAGATATCAAGTAATTCTGTTGCCACTATCCTCACTGAGATTTCATGCTAAGTGCAGTTATGCTTTTGGTATCCACAGCTCTCAACTATAATAAAGAACAAAATTCCAACACAGGAGGTTATTAAGCAGTTAAAAACTACAAATTATTATTTGTAGTACTGTGACAAAACTTGACCACTGCAATTTAAAATAACCAATCAGAGTAAACTTCCTAAATAAAAGGATCTGGACATAACACTAATTTCATTGAAAACTAATGTCCATGCAATACACAGAAAGTATAATAAAAGTAATGGAAAGTATTTCTGAATATACTGGTACATGAATGTACAGAAAGAAAACATTTTTCTCCTCAATTAGCATGTTCCCTGTACCTGACCTTTGAGATCTTTTTTATGAAGCCTGAGAAGACAGACTTTCTGGAATGTTGTCCTTGCCCAATGCTAGAGGAGATTTATAACACAGGCAGTGAACAGGCTGTTGGCCATGGTTTGTCCTTTCACATCTACATAGGTGAAATAACTGAAGGCAGCTGAAGAACTGACAGCACACTCCGTTTCCTCTTAAAGAACAGGAAATCCATGTTTAGGTTCCCTGAGTAAAACTGTTCAGAAAGACATCAATACACACACAGAAAAACGTAAACATATCTGGACTGCAGTGATATAAAAAACTTAACATTCAGCCTTTTTATGCACTTAGACAATTTAGGTACTCTTCTGACTGTACATTTGTATTTATTTATTTCCTGCATTATCTACAGCAGTGCATGTAGGGAAGCAGCTGGGCTCTGGAAATTGAGCTTCTCCCTGCTGCTTTTCATCCTAATGTTACATAATGCACCAGCTTTTATAGTGTGACTGCCACCCTTATTTTCAGTGTCTGCTTTACAGAGGTCTGTTTTTTCTACAGTAACCTACACCACAAGATCAGTATCTCTTCATAAAATCTTGTGTGTCTAGCTAACTGGCAATGTCAGCATTATATCCTTAACAGAAATTACCTAATCCATCTTATTCTGCATGGAAAGTAGAGGACTCCTCAGTTATCTTCAAATATGTGACTTTAAACATACTGCAGTTATCAAAGGCAAACACACACCCTTTGGGTTGCTGGGAAACAGGACTTTTCTAGTTTGCCTGCTTTAATACAGGATATACACACCTGCAGTACAGCACAATGACAGGAAAATCAAGTTGATTTTCCCAAAGTATTATTTTCTCTGATTAAAAATTCCCAGATGCAACACACTGTTTTCATCTATGGCTCCCTCTACCCCCCATGACTACAGTATATTTGTTTCTGTAAGTTATTTGAGTGGTCATTATGACCACTCAAAAAAAACCCCCAAAAACCACTATCAGCCACCAAGGTTGAGGTAATTAAATCTGGCATTTGTTACTCTTTCTGAAAGAGCTGAAAAGCTCTCTCACTAACCAGATAACCAGCACAGTAATACTTCTCATCCAGAGACATGGAAAAAGCACCTTCCAAAACATGCACTTTCCAAAGCATTTCTGCTATGTAGAGGGTACAAAACCATATCCTCACAAAGGCAGAAGAGAAATATGCCTCACTTCTCCTTACACCTTAAATAAATGTCTCACACACTGGCCTCAAAATCACCCTTCAACCCTACAGTAAAGTTCATCAAGGTCCCAGACATTTAAAAAAGAAACCACACAAGAAAACTTACACATTGAAAAAGAAACTAACATTGTACATTGAATAAATAGATAAAGCCCTCACTAAAACCACTGTAAAGATCTTACAAAACAAAATATTGAACAATTAAGCAAGATTAACATTGTAACAGTCATCATCAGAAAGACAATAAATAAAATATATTCAGTAACTTTTCATCAATTTGCTTTAGAAATCCATAGTGCAAGAGTCAAGTGTAGAAATTAGGTAAAAGTAGTTTGGGTGTTTCAGAAAGGAATTTAAGAAACTGTCTTCCCTTCAGCACACCATATATATTTAGAGCATTTTCTAAATAAAATTAATCACTTCCCCATTTAGAATTTCTCCCTTTCTTGCTTAGAGACCTGTAAGAGGGATATCACAATATTAAAGGTCTGTCACTACACTTTTTTTTCTACTTTTCTTTCTCCCAGTTTACAGAGACTCTTCCCTTACAAGCTAAGTAATTAGTTTACTGTGGAAATTTTTCCCAAAGGGGTGAATTGTATTTTAAGGACATACTCTAGCACTAACATATTTCATGGGAAAGCAATTGACTTGGAGTAAAATACAGAGACAAACAGCATACTCAGTGATTATTACTGCTGTTCTGACTTGCAGCTTAATAAGAATTTACCACTCTGCATTCAGCACGAAGAGAAGGTGTATTAGTTCACATCTCAGGAGACTTAGCCCAGCCTAACGTAACTTTTATCAGTTGTGCAACACAGCTGCAATTCAGCCAGCCCCTTCACACAGCCACAAAAACTAATGCAGGAAGTCCTCCACTTCCTCTCATTATCATTACACTTCCAGAATTACACTTGCAATAGAAGCAGCAGCATCCTTTGTATGAGCACGTATCTTCTCAACTTGCTTGAGGCTGCACATGTTCCTTTGGAAATGTTACCAAGAGACCCAAAGCACAACACCCTCCATCTTCTCTGTGTGTGCCTGGGACACACAATATTCACCTCCCAAGGTCGTTATGAGGAATACCATTTATAACTTGCTAAGCTTAAGAAGCTGCACAGTTCTGCATAGCTGTCAGTTTAGGGTAGCTGCTTAAAGCCAGGGCAGCAGCGAGGGCAGAGTTTCCCCTTCATAAAGGTCTTGGTTCTCTCATAGAAATCTCACACCCTAATGAGAAACACCTCATAGATCAGGTGGCATTCTTACTTGACAGCAGAAACATGGCTTTAAATTAAAAAACTGAAGGGCAATTTATCTATTGTTCAGGAAGAGATGAATATGTATTTCAGATCCTTAATATTAGTGGTGGCCTTCTCTTAAACTCCTTAGCTGGAAATCACTTCTTTAGATAATGGAATCTTTCAAGTTATTTCCTTCTCAGAGACTGCAAACACTGTTTGTAAAGATGCAGTAGTCCACAGCAGAGGGAAATCACCCTTGAAAACGTTCAGTCATGAATAATACATTTAAAACATGTATTACCTAACAGGCAAATGCATTACAGATTTAAAAGCCAGTAAGTGAAATGGGAAGGTTTTTTTTGAAATGAAAATCAGAGCACTGTGTTTTTCTGTTGATGACTAAATACAAGTTGCAAACCAGTTTTAGATATGAATTTTGCTGTTATAGACCTCTTCACAGGCATGCATGTCCCAGACTTCTACAGAAAAATTATTAATGAAAAATGTATTCATAGTTATCATGTTACCCCAGTAAAGAAACAATAAGAAACTCAAAGCCTGAGCAACAACGTAGATGGAAATCTAAGCTGAAGCCACAGGACCCAGGAGTGTCACATTTCCTTCCCTTTGACTCAGGCCTGGATATTCTAGGCAAAATAAACCCATCCAGGATGGTAAAGTATGCCTCTGTGACAAAGCTGCTGCATCACTGCTGTTTTTAGAGGCTTCCTCGAAAATGTGGTGTGAGCAAGAGATCTCTCTACCCTAAAAAGAAAAGTACTCAAAACACTGCTGAGAGCTTTCTATTGTAAATGCTGCCAGAACTTATTCAACTTATTGTAATGCCAGATGTATCTTAAATTCCTGGTAGTGTTTCACAGATAACTTAGAAACAATATACAACAGTAGCTCTATTGCCAACTCCTGCTTACTTTTTTAAAATGTATAAACAAGCCAATTTGAATTGAAGTAATTGTATTTCAAAACATTATCCTGACTACCACTATCAGTTATTTCATGGGCTACCACAATAATTATTTCTTATTATCCAGTCAGTCAAAATAAGCATTTTTGACAGTGTGGCTTAGTAAAAAATACTTTTTTTTTTTTTTTTTTTTTCTTATTTCAAGGAAAATACTCCATTTACAAAGTATAATTTTTCAGAAACCCACATAAAAACATCTGAATGGTAGAGAAATTTTAAGCTTATTTCTTCAAATGGTTTGCTGTTAATTTTTCCTTTTAGCTGGAACCAAGAGTGCTTGAATTCTTCACTATTATGCACAATACCCTTTCTGCAGATTAGGCTAAAATTTCTCTGTTATACTGGAGAGTATGAAATGTACACGGAATATCCATTTTTTATGTGATTTTAAAGATTCTTTCTAGCAGCTGAAAACTTTAAGTTATTTTTCATACTCCTGCCTGCTGCAGCAGTCAATGTAGGTTGTCAGCCATCCCTGAGGTCTCTGCTAGCAATCACTGCAGAACCTACACCCACAAAATTTCTCCAAATTCAACAAGTGAGAGCAAAGCTCAGAGATAACTGAATCCATACTGACCAATGGAAAACCACCTGCAACCTATGTACTCTGGTCTTCCACTAGGGAGGGAAGACACTGAAATTCAATCACAACCTGGAGTTACTGGTGGCACCCCCATTCCCTAATATTCAAGGTGTGCTGCCTTTTTGGTACCATGGTCTGTGTAGATAAAGTCATCCTTAGGAAAGGATTAGACAAAAAAAAGTTAATATTTCCCTTAGCTTATCTCAATATTTATTATGTTTACCAACAGCATAGCAAGATGCAGACAAATTATCTCAAGGATATCACCATGAGTCTGTAAAATACCAGCAGTTCTCAGTAACTTTCCAAAAGTTACCATTTTAGAAATGGGAAGTGAAAGACAAAAGTGAGCTGGAGAGATGTGTCTCAAGTCACCTAGCATGCTAATTGCCAGATTCAAAATAAAAATCCAGCTGTGTTGGAGTCCTAAACAAGCTCTCTGTACAGACAGGAAGAAAACCTGAAATCCAGCTAGTCACATCAAGAGCAGCTCCACTTGTTAAGCAAATAATTTTATTCCTTGTTCACCAGCATTTCTTAGTAAATTCTCCTAAATAACAATATAGACACAACAGAATTATCTCCCTTGCCCCCTCAGGAAAGGAGACTCAATTACAAAGAGCAAGTTCAGAGGTATTTTATCATCCTCACCAGAAATGGTTCTTCAAGGACTCAGAGAGGGTGGAGAACGAGACTTTTCATGTTTGTGTCTCTGTGATAGGCCTACAGCACATGTTCATCACATCCAAATGCAGACTTTGGAAAGCTTTGGTGAGTAGGTGCACAGATGTTCCTCCAAGCAAGACAGGCAAGAAATAGATTGATTCATCAGCAACAAGAAACTCTAAATAGAACCTAAAATTCACTAGTTAACATAACTCACAGCACTATCATTACAAACCCTGCTGAAGGACACTGCTAATGAAAAAACAGCAATTCTCAACACAATACATAGTGTACTTTCAGGTTTCTCTCTTGAGCTTGACCAAAAAGCCAAGGGATGCTGAGAACAGTGGGAAAAGCTACATGGCTTGTTAAAACAGGGATTGTTGTCCTTTTTAACTGGCTAATGTAATCCTTTCCCTCCAATTTTAGTTAGCAAGAAGGTGATATTTAAATAAGCAGCTCCAGGCAGTGCATTTCTCTTAGAATTATCATCCAGCATTGATTTGTTTTTGGTAATTGCCTTTGGACATTCTAGAACAACAGACATCATAAAACATACACTGATGAAAAAAATGAAAGAGTTTTTCAGACAGCCACTACACACTTATCTGGCACTGCAAGTAATTTGTCCTCTTGTTTGTATCTGAAAGCAACGTTAAGCTGAGGGAAAAACATTTCAGAGTAAATGGGAAGCTTAGCATAATCATAGCCAACATTAGCTTGAAACCTGCACCATTAAACCATGTTTATGGGGAAGTGAAGAAACTGTCCAGCAGTCTTGTGAAGGTTTGTGAAACATTATCAGTAGGAATTTAAGAGCCAGAGGTTTGAATTACAAACATTGGAAAACCAATGCACCAAATCTTACAACGTACTGTGATTTTGGAGCTGTTTTACTTTCAGTGTGAAAATAATACAGAAGTAACTACCATGCACTCACCTGCACAGAGAAATGCTCTGGTGCAACACAAAGCTTTTCAAAAAGTTCATGGTGTGAATCTGAAACTTGGCTCAAACTCTGGTAGGGCAACAAGACACTCATCCAACAGCTGCTGGCTGTTTTCATCACAAGGAAATACCTTCAGTTTGCAGTTGTGTTCTTTCACAGCTGCACAATCCCCATGAATCCATACAACAGGCCACAGCACAAACCTGCAAGGCCACAAATATTGGAGCTTCACCTCTCCCTCGGCCCTCCTGCACCAGGAGCATGCAGCTGGTAGGTGCCTGCACATTGGGTGCTTCCCTGCTTCACAAAGCTTGGGATGGCTGTTGAGATAACACTGGCCTTAAACACCCATTGGCCTCAAGTAGAGGCAATCTGGTTTGTGCTTTGTTATTCTAATATATGGATTTGGATTGAATTCTTGAAATATTTTGCTGGAAATGGACTACTTGGCCTTAGCTTTCTAAAAAGCACTGTCCTCCCAGTCATTAAACACTTGGTGGAAATCTTACTCCAGGTTTTATACTTCCACCACTTGTGAGGAACAATTTCTTATCAACCATCAGGAAGCACTGAATTACGGGCCTGCATTCCAGTGTAAAACTGCATTGTAGAATTAGGTGAAGTAGTTTTCCATGTTTTTCCTAAAATTATTTCATCCCACAAATACGAACTATTCAAAAACAACATGTGACACTAATCACAGATTTTGCCTACTAGAAGGCTACAAAGCATCATTATCACATCCTTCAATTAAGGACAGGGTGTTCTACTTCCCTAACAGCATCAGATTTTGCCCGATAAATAACTACAAAGCATCATTACTGCATCCTTTACTTAGGGTTACAGGGGTTTGCTTCCTTAATGGTGGCTAACCAAACAGTACCTACAGGAAAAGAGCACCATTCCTCTCTCCTGCTACCTGCAGATTTGATTAATGGTAAGAAGCTGCTATTGTAATCAGTGCTACAGACAGCAAACTGCAAGACAAGCTCAGGTGAGTGCTTGGTCTTGCAAGAATCGGCATATTTCTTCTGCAGTCTGTCTTAATACACAAAATACTCAGATCCTAGTTAGGAATTTGAGAGTGCAAGTTTCTGCAAGAGTACTACAAGACTTATTTACTTTAATTTTATCAGGAAGCAATACTGACCATCATAACTATATGTATATACATAAACCACTCCAGAAGTAGAGCCAGCAGTCCCAAATGCTCCTGAGAAATAGCACTGGTATTTGCAACACCATTGTAGCATTATGTCACCATCCTTGAAAGTAGAAAGTCAATATTTTGCTGAGAATATTTTGCTGAGAACCAGAAGATGTGACTACAGAAAAGTTACTCTTGTCAGGTGGTTCCTGTGCTCTGTTCAGATGGGATACTGAGCTTTTCAGAGTGGCAAGGTACCCGAAAAAGAAAAGGTATCATCCTTAAGATGAAGATACCACTGTAGTTCGTCTGATGGAAGAATTCAACTTCTCCTTTGCAAAACGGTTGTGTAATTTTTGGAAGTGCATGAGAACAGTTCTAATTGATGATGCACCGCTTTTTAAGGTTAGCTTCAGCTCCAATTAAATCACAAGTGGCATGGCTGAGAGCACAGTATTTTCTGCTCTGCTGGGGTGGCCGGGGTCCAGGCCATCTGCGTGGAATGCAAGGCAGGACATTCCACCCTTCCGCCAGCATGTCCAGCGGTGCCAGCCGCTCCTGCAACCCGCCAAGGGGACAGGGAGGGATCTTCTTTTGTTTTCCTTATTTGTTTATTTGCTTTACTCTGGCAGCAGGCAAAGGGCGCTTCTCTTGCCAAGTTCATTACTATTGTAAAATGTTCCCAATTACACTGAGTAAAGCACTGCAGTGAAGAGGGGAAAAAACAACTTTAAGTTTACAATTGAACTACAGAACTTTTTAAGTCCAGCTCCCACCTGTTTCCTTGATTTTAGGAAACAGGTGGGAGCTGGATTTAGCATATCTCTCCCAAGTGCTCAAATCCAAACACTTCACTCATTCAAAATATTTCTTTCAAATTTTTCAATCAAGTTTTTTGTTAAAGAAGCATGCAAGTTCTATCAGCAAGGTCTATCATTTACTGACTTTCTACAACCCCCTTCCAAACAACTTCCAAAACTTCGAAGTTTTATGTTTAGATCTGGGACTACTCAACCGCAGGTGATACAATAACTACGGTTTTCCAAAATGACAATCTCTTTCTTATCAACATGAAAAGGCATGTCTGTATCTTTTTGGCCCCAAGTAACTTTCTCCCTCATCTCACAAAGTTCTTATCCCCCACTCACTGAGTACAGACACAAATTGTTGGTGGAGCATCTCAGAATCTCCTAAAGATGACAGACTAATCAAGCAGCAATATTCCACTAGTAGCATAACAGAGTCAGGAAAAGTGCTACTTCAAAGACAAGATTACGACCTCCAGTTTTATCACTCAGGACATCAAGCTGACCTTCACAGCCATACATAGTATATGCACAGAACAAGTTCTTTCTCATGTACAACTCAGTTGTTCTGTGTCTAGTCTGCAATTTAAATGTTACATGTTTGCCTTTGAAGAGATTATCTCTCTATCATTCTCCCCGTTCTCAGATCAGTCAGTGCTATTTCAGCCAGGTCTGAGCTGCAAAATACAGGGGGATGTTCCTCTCCAAGAAAGAGGAATCCATTCCTGTGTAGTAACTAGTTCTCCAAGCACAGCACAGAAGTACACAGTACTGCACAGAACTGCACTCTGACATGCAGGAGCAACACTGTCCCTTCCAAGACAAAGATAATCAAACAAAATACAGCACTCGTTTGAAAGTCATTATTCACAAGTCCCTTCTGAACAGCTGGAGAACAAAGCATTTGCTTCATATATCAAAAATAGGTAGAAGACATGAGTGTAGCAATAACTATTATATACTACAAGAGTGCTGAACATCCCATAAAACCCCTCTGTTTCTCCATATACACTAAGTTCCAGCAGCCAAGAATTAAGTCCAGAAGTCTTCCATTGTTCTTTCACTATGAAAAGAATTCACAGTTACGTATTAGTACAAAAGGAAGCAGTGAGATCAGCAAATCCTTACTGTCAACGCTTAATCGATACCCACTTAGGAAATAGGATGAGAGAAGCAAAAGAATAGGAATAGCAGTAAAAGCAAACATGTCCACCACTTCCTGAAATTAAACAAAAGGTACCAAAACCATCCAGGCTGCTGCAGGCCCTCCTGTGCCCAGCTCATACCTGCCATGCAGCTCCTGCCCACAAAACATGCCAGACGTGAGCATTCAAAGACTGAACGTTACCCTTTCGTGAGATGTCCCCACATTTCTTAGCAGGAAAGGAACAAGAAAATGGACTGCTGTCTAAATCTGTTTACCTAAAATAAGCCATCCTTGCTTCAACACTCCCTCCCTGCCCCGAGGGATTTAAGAAGCATGCACTGCCATGATCTGACAAGATCCAATAAACCGGCCAGCCTCCCTCTGGCCTGCACAAGGACACAGCTGCTCTGGTGCCTCAGCTAGGCCTTGTGTGTCCAAATGTCGCCTGTACCAGCTCAGCCAGAGCTTTATTTCAGCAGCAAGTGTTACACATTCCTCTAATCAAGGCTGCAGTTAGACCCACAGGCAGATAACCAAATCCTGAAGGCTTCTTCTCGCACAAGAAAGATGAGTAGAGCTTGTGCACTGCCGCTTTCCAGCTCCTCTCTCTCTCTCACAGTAGCTCTGCTAAAACTTGATACACTTCCCAAGCAAAACTGTCACCAGCTAATCTCTAAAGGCCACCAGCACACCCCCCTCCCCCCCAAGTGGATCTATCCACAGAACAAAACCAGCTGCTCCTGATAAACATACATGGCTGCATTTCACAATACACTGGAGACCTCTAAAGCACTGTGCCTGAGCACAGCATGCTTGGTCCTGTAACAAGTGTATTAAGACACTGCCTCTTGCATCCTGGAAGCACAAATATTATTGGGAAAATGTGCACAAAATCAGAATTTTTAAGCATGAACTGAGTCATAAGGAATGTACTCTGAATGGCAGCTAGGTAAATTCAGGGTGAACAGAATTAGTCATCTTCAGTGAGTCATAAAAAACAGTACAATTTGCAAAGAAAGCAAATTAAGAACATTCTGTTATAATTTATTTTAGTCAAGAACTTCACATCACTTCATAGTAAGTGGATATTTTTTGTAAGTTACATGCTAGATTTGTACATATGAAAACATCTGTCTGAGCATGTGAAATAGACAGTATGTGATGCACATCCTACTTGCTAACCTTCCCCTGGTGCCCTGGCCAGAGTTTGTCCGGCACAAGTTTGTCATCTGTGGCACTAAGGGAGCACATTTATCATTATTCTTCTATAATCACATATTCAATGAACAGGATTTCAGACCTAACAGCTGTACCCAGCAATGGGCAATGTGTTAAATCTAAGTCAGTGCTTTACCAAAAGATTACATGCAACTGTCCACAAAGGGAATCCACCTCTGTTCCCAGGATACACAGCATCCCAGAGAACTGAGTGGTATGTCAGTAGAAAAAAAAAAGAAAGAAAAAGACAGGCATAACTTGGAGTTGAGTTGTTTTCTGGCTGTTACAACAGAGGGTGACAGAACACAAAAGAAATTACACAGAATGATTCCAATTTGAATTCACTTTGCTGTGGCAAAATATACTTGTGTATAAAAGAGCCAGTCTAATTTTAGCAGAAAATACACTGATGAACAAACTATTCTTCAAATAATGATAACCAAGTTAGAAAGGCTAAGTCTCAGTCAAAAACTACATCTATGGAAAGCATGCCAAAGCATCTGTTGAATTATATTAACCAAATTAGCATTCCCCACCACCCCATAAAAGCACACACGTACATACAAACCATCGCCACAAACCCTCATGAAATCTGCAGCAGTAAAACAGCATAACCAGCAAGCTGACATGCAGCTTGTTTCTGCAACTGCCCTGGCCCCTCTGATCTTCTGCTTCCCAACTTTGCCATTCTGACTGATTACACTTTGATACCAGATTTAAAGTTACTTTTCTCCCACCAAACAGAAGCATGTTCTGTCAGTGACATTTCTGGCTCCACAGTTGTAGCAAATGTGAAGAACAACTTCATTGACATTGGAACAATTATTTCTCAGAAGATATATTACTTAACTGAAAATGGATTATTTTAGCCTGTTTTATAGAAAAAAAGGTTTCATCTTGTCTAGCACATAACAAGTTTCCATAGCACCTAATGACACAGTTCCACTAATACATCAAGCCAGCAAACTGTCACTACCACCATTACAATTGATCACACTCCCCCTTCTATCACTCCAATCTTCCCTCTGTGCCTCTCCCATGCAGAGGTACTTGTGCAGCTGTACAGTGAATTGGATCAGGAATTGATCCCAACTGAAATAAAATGCTGTTTTCTTTCCATTAGTTTTAAGCTGCATCACTAGTAGCAAAATCCAATTCCCAAGCACTCAAGCACTTGAGCTGGCACAGAGAGAGGAATAAACAGCTCCAACAGTGAGAGGAAGGCACTTCTCTCTGCAGTCCCAAAGTGCTCAGGGAACTATGGCATAAACTGCAGTGTCTTTGTGTGATAGCAAGAATTTTGTTATAGGATACTGTGGTGTTTTTTGTAAAGACCTGCCTCTCCTTGTAAAACTACACCTAAAGTTCAGTTCCACAGAAAATCTTCAAGGTTGCCATTACAGATTCTTCACTTGTTTCTTCAGCTTCAGTTGTTTCAGTTCCTTTCTCTCTTCTGGAGAGAAAGTAAAGCATATGTATTAGAAAATGATGTAATGTGTAGTGAGCAGAAGATACCAAATTAGATACTTATGCCAAATCTGAAAAATTTAGGAAGTTTTACAGCTCTTTTTACCTCTCCTCCCACCTTTTCTAGAAGAGAAGGTTTTAAAAACAGAGGGAGGATCACATTAGAAGTGACTGGGCACAGCTCCTGGTGTAGCCAGAGTGACTGTGGGCTATTGCAGGCATGGTGGTACCAACATTTATGCTGGATGGCCCATTACTGCAAATGGCAAAACAAATATATGCTTGCTTTGTCTGTTGAGGAAAATTCTCCTCCTCCTCAAAGTGATCCACCCCATTTCCCACTTCTCAATATTATAAGCAATTTAATATTTTTATATTTTCAACTCCATATTGAGAATTTCACGTTCACCTCAACCAGTCTAAGAGCAGCAACACATTTGTTAGATGGCTCTTTTTCTGCCCAGCTGCTTGGATACTAAGAGAGGGAAAAGCCATGTACACAAGACAGATTTTTATTGATGTTGATTTTATGCTATAATTTTATACTTTTCATACTTCAGTGTGCTAATGTTTTGTTCAAAATAAATCTCAATGATACAAAATGATGAGCTAAACCTAGCATTTAATTTTCCAAACAGTACTTGCACATTCTGCATTTTTATACATATGCTAATACCTACTAATTAGAATCATAACAAAGACTTTAAAGATAGGAATTAGGGAGAGGAACTTTCCAAACCAAAATTGATTCGTTATATGACAAAACAAACATTAGAACCATTTCTTCTATATAATATGCAAAATATTATCCCAATAGGAGAACTGAAAGTGAATTCTAACAGCAAAAAAAAATCAAAAACCCACATGCTATAAATTTGGCTTTTCATTATGTTCAGCCTCAAGCACTGCTAAAATAAAAAATTAACATCTATATTTTATCATAGCTCAAAAATACAAAAGATGGAACCAGTTTTTGTATGGTACAATGCAAAGTCTAGGTATAGTATTAGAAATGGGTGACAAACACCATGCAAGAACTTACTGATAAAACTAATACTGCAGTATTATGGCTAAATTCCCTGTAGCAAAAATTAGTCTTATTGTTCTAGAGCATTTAAAGGACCAGGGAAGCTTCTACACTCATGTGCTTTTTTACTAGTATGAAGAAGGCATATTTTACTTTTTATCAGCACTGTAACTCCATTAGCTTAAGAGGTTGTTTTACAAAAGATGAAGTAATATGATTTCATTGAATGGGAAGATCCTAATCAGTACCTTGTATTAGCAATTTAATACCAAAGACCACTGAGACAGGCCTGGAGGTTAAAATTCATCATCGTTCTAGTAAAACTCCTCTGATACATTCTGAAAGCTCCTGCCTTTGTAATAAAAATAAAATTCCATCAATCACTCTGCTTTTAGATTAAACCCATAAGCAAAATTATGCTCACTAGAAATATATTCATATATGTTGAAATCCTGAGAAGTGTTTCAGCATGGCAGGCAAGCAGTGTCACACTATTAGAACTACAAATTATGTCACCTTTTAGCAAGTGACCAGCAGCAGGCCACTCAGAAGTGCTTGGCCATGGAAGAAGGCTTGTTTTCACAGTAGTTAATGCTTACTTTATGGCTAATCCATCTCAACTCTGCAGGCTTGCTTACCTCAGCAATCTGCACCTTTGAAATAAGTAAAGGGAGAAGTTTATATTCCTGTTCCTGACTGTTCTTTTCAGTGTTTGTGTGAGTTCGTCTGCGGGTACCCTGCTCCACAAGGACAGCATGAGTATTCCAAGGACTGCATGAGTATTCCAGTATACCAGACTGACCACCTTTTCCTTACTATGAACCCTGAGAAAAACACACAAAAACCCCCAACAATCAACCCCCCCCCCCCCCCCACCAACAAATAAACCCAAGTCCTGAACTGCAATTCAGGCTACTTAGTTATCTGTAGTATACAAAATGCTACTCAGAAAATGACAAAGCCCATCCCTTAGTGAAAACCACCTTGCACATCTCTTACACTATGTGTTGAGCACATTCCTCCTTAGCAGTCACCACCTTGGTCACACACAGAAGATATCCTTGGAGCCATATTCTCAGTAGGAGTGTCACACTGTAGGAAATAACACTATTGGAAAACAGGATGTACAAAAGATTTTTTTTTTTTTTTTTTTTGGTATGCACATTCCCAACTTACATCTTTTCAAGGAATATTTGTGCAAGGGGAGAACAAATTCAAGCCAAGAGCTTTACATAACCAGCAAACAAATAAACAGCAAAAAGAGGATGGAACATCAAGATTATGCCCTGAATACTCTTGTCTAACTGGAAGGGAAAGCCAAGAAGCCCTGCAGGAAACACAAGCTAGAAGCAAACTGTCTTATTTGCTCTTGCTTCTGTGTTTAAAAACATCCCCAGTATGCATAAATCAAGATGTCACTGGCAGTGAAAACAGAAGCCCAGCTTAACTCCATAGCTACAAGGCTCTGTTAATCCCTCTCTAACATTCTCACTAGGGTCCCCAGCTTTCTTTTGTTCTCCTATCAAGCTGTGACAAAAAAAAAAAACAAAAAACAAAAAAACCCAATGACATATATGACACATATGGAAGAAATTTGTATTCAGATATCAGCTAAAGGTATCTCCCTCATAGTCACAGTAGTGAAAATTAAAGCAAGCAGAGGCTACTGGAGCATACGGACAATCATTCCAATTTTTTGTACACAAATTTATTTACAACAGCACCTGAAACACTGAGAACAGTCACAAATGTAGTCTAACATGGATCAACCTAAAAAAGCACCATTATTACATGGAGAATTTTTAAAGATAATCAGTTTTTAGAAACATTTCTAGTTTGTGATTATGTCAGTTCTGTTTATTATTACTGCAAGGTGTAGTAAGAGAAATGCTGTCCTCAGTAAAGCTATTGGAAGGAGAAACTGGAGCAATAGAAAGAAACAGTTCTCCTCTATAGAAAGAGAACCTCCTGCTTTGGCACAGCCATGCTGAAAGTCCAGACAGCTTTTCTTTGGACAAGGTGTAACCCACTGAAGTCTGTCAGGGAGGTTACAAATGCTGCTGCCACAGTGCAGCTGAGGAAGCAAGCATTGCATGCTCAACTTTTTTTTGTTTTCCTTCCACTCTCAGATGTGAAATACTTTCACAATTAGCCAATGAATGTATCAGCAACTTCTTCACTGGTTTGTTTCTATAAAAGCTATACCTTCTAAAGAAAAGGGGAGAAAAGAGACACTTCTATCTGTACATCTTTTCATAGTAAAGGCTCATAAGAGCTGCTAAAACCTTGTCTGCTCCATTGGCATAGGACAAGGTCATTCTTTAGATGATACAGGACTTCATCTTCTCCAATATATTCTGGAGAATGTAATGCCTAAAGGAGTCAAGGTCTACTGTATTTAAAGGAAATGGAATCTCACCAGAAAGTGCAGAGGAATGAGACTCAGATGTTGGACACTGCAATACATACTTTAGTTATCTTTTTAACAGTTAGCTAAACCAATATGAATTCTTGAGAAGTCTACATGCACAATAACCTATACAGAATATTTTCAGTATTTCAACAATTTGACTTAAAGCTTACTAAAGAAGGAAGCCAGGGAAGAGCAGTAGGTTTTCATAAGCCTAAAGTGCAAAAAGTTCCAAAGAATGCAAAAAGGTTGTTTCCAGTCACTACACAAACCTGATTTATTCTCAGCATGGTACCAACAAATCACAGGTAGTATTTAACTGATCAGCTGCTTGAACTGGCTTGGTTATATATTAGTCCTTGCAATACCCACCAGAATCACATCTTATTTTTCTACATACTTAGTGTTTATATGTCTCCTGATCAAGACTTTTCTCCTCTATTTATATTACATAAATAAAGGCAGGTTTATTAAGCCAGTGCCATAGAACTGAGAAATACAAAGTGTATTTAGAACACATACTGAGCTCTCTCTTGTGCACACATAACACCAACAAAACCCCACCAACAGGGAAAGCACTCATCTAATGAGAAAAAACCTCCAATCATTATTCTTTTTATCACAGATCCTCACCCTAAGCATTCTGTCTGAAGAAATTTCAATTTGGTATTTACATAATTTTAAATGGCAATTACATTTAGGGAAAGCACCTTCAACCTATGATCTTTTTATTTCCTATTTCTAGATGCTAAAGTAATTCCTGCTGAAGGATTATAATTAGCAAACTGACTTAAACTTTAATACTGTAATGCATTATTTTATTTTAATCACAAAAAATTACCAGACTGAAAACAATTCTTCAAATTGTGACAGAAGTTTATATAAATTTTAAAAGCTTAAGCTCGGAATAACCAAGAGGAATAAGCAAGTTTCAAGTTTTTAAATTGTTCAGGAAGCACTGCAGATTCAAGACCACCAAGGCAAATGTACCATCTGGCTCTTCTGAAAACACAAGCAGATATTTGTCTTTGAAAAAGACCTATCATAAGAAAAACAAACAAGTGCAAGTTAGAGAAAACAACAGGAGATCAATAATACAACTCATATACCAACCAAGTGCTCTCATTTCCAAATCTGCATTCTGTTCCTGATGATGTTAACACAGATTCTACTGTAATTCTTACTCCCTTCTGGGGAAGAAGGAGAAAAGGTGGCATATTTTCACCTCTAGAAAACTAGAAAGAAAAGCAAGAGCGCCACCACGATTCAGTATTAATATCCTGGAATATTTTAAAGTCCATAGAATTTCAAATCTTCTCCCCTAATAACCATTTCCATCTTCTCTCATTATCATTGCATTATCAAGATCATTAAAAGTTACTAGAAAGATTAACATTTGGCAAATGACAGTCACAGTCCCAAAGGTGACATTTCAACAATGAACAGCAAATACCAGAAGAGTGACTTATGTCATCCTTCAGAATCACATACCATAAATCAGGGCCCCTAAACAAATGCAAGAATGAAATATGCTAACAAGACAGCTGACTTCATGAATAATAAATCTGAAAAAATTGACCGTAGTCAAAAAGGCATTAACTTAAAACAATGAAAAAGAAATATCAATCTTTCTGTCAGACATCTTTGGAGGTGAAAATGTACAACAAGTATATGACTTAAAAATCATGAGGAAAGGCATTCCATGAGTACTTGAAGTTTTTCAAACACAAACACCAGCTTTTTTTTCTCCAAATTCAAACACCAGGACATTTAGTACTTTTGTAAGGAGGAACAGATATTGAAAATGAGTGTACAAGAGGCATTTTAGAAGGGACTTATGGAGTTACATTCTTGTCCATCTGTAGTAATCAGATTTTTGTGAAGCATTTCAACTTCCTGTACATGAAAAGGGGAGGCATTTGCAAACAGTAGATTAGGTTTTACTGTGCTCTTAAGCAAATATGTTCTGAATATCTACCTCTGCATCTCAGAACTATCATAATCCAAAACAACAGCCTACCAAGTACTGCTTTCTGATAGTACCCAACACCATAATGATTCAGAAGACTCCATCAATCTCTGGAAATGCAGCTAACTGCCCAACATCATATCCCAAGAGAAATTTCTTGACAACTCACTGCTCAGCTTTGATGCACAGACTGAAAACCAGCATTATCCTTGCTAGCACTCTTGCTAATGTTGTTAATCTTTACAGAACTGCATTATTTACCTTAGTGGATCATAAAATTTAAATCCTCAGCTCAACTGTGGGCTGTATACAAAAATTCTTCCTATTTATTATTATTTCAACCTTCAAATGTGATGCAATACATCAAAACTGTTCTTTATTGTCAAAGTATGCTGGCAGGTCAATTTTCTGTCTTTAAACCCACTTTTGCCTTATTCTCCCCCTCGTTTTTGAACTTGCTGTTGCTTTGTCACATGATGAAGCAGAAAAAGTATTTACTGAAACCCAGCTAACCTGAAGCTCTTCTGGGTTTGATTTTGTAGCAAGAGCATATTGGAGAACTCATTCTTTCTTTGAAAGTCTGAGCACCTACCATGAAACTCACACTGTCATTTTACTACTAAACTACAAAAATCTGAAACAAAAAAAAAAAAAAAAGGCAAATACAAAATGAGATTAAAAAGTAACAGTTTCATGTCAGTAGCTGGCTGTCACTCTAGAATAATATTTGTTTTAGGAACCACGAGTTAATGAGTAGCCCATGGCTATATGATAACTATTGTCTCCCATGGAGACTCGGCTCCTTTTTAGACAGGTTTATCACACAGTATTTTTACTTCATGTCCTGTGCACTCCACCCACACCACTGGTCTCCAGGGATCTTAGAGAAACAAGTCATGGGGAGAGTTCCTGTAAGCAGGAACATTATAACTTTCAGTGGGAGCATGGGTCCAATTTGCATTAGTTATTCCCACAGCTCTTGAGTACTACCTTTTTTTTTTTTTTAACATATAACAAGTCCATATACTTTGGCATATACCAGCAAAAGGATAAAATGGACAGTGGATTTTACTTAGACGCCGAGAAACTTAATATTTGCATCACCTTTTGGTAACAATGCACTACTTTTCATCAAAAAGATGCCAAATCTAGAATGTTATCCCTCTTATTTTAAGGAACTAATCTACTCCATTGTTTGGTCACCAGTACCAAACAGTTTTAATCAACTTTCTCTCTGTAGAGCTACTAGAACTTTATGCCATTTTAAAAAAGCTTAAGATAAAAGTCAGTGAATTGTGTAATTAAGATGAATAGGGAAAAAAAAAAAACAAGAACATCTTCCTATTTCACTTTGCTAGGAACAAAAAGATCTGTGTGGATTTGGTTTGCACTTGCAGTCTGGCTCCCCCATCACAACAGCCTTTAACCTTCTCCACTGTTCCACAGCTTGACTATGTCCAGCTTGGCTTCCACGTAAATTGATGGACACAGGAAGAGCAGAAAACATGGAACAGTTACTGAACTCTAGTTTCAAAGGGAACAGGAGAGGACAAAATTTTGCACAAAGTTGCACATTTCAGCCTAATCACCTGGTAGCCTGCTGCAGGTCTCTACTTGCTAAACTGGAACATGTGACAAACCAAGCCAGAGACATTTATCTGGATGAACAATAAAACACTCTTTAGGTCAGGCATGTACTGGAATTCCCCAGATCCAAGTTCTTCAGACATTTGTTTTGACAGCTACGTTTCAATTACCAACAGTGATTGTACATAAGATAGAATTGTGCAGTATTTAAAAAAAAAAAAAAAAAAAAAAATCAAGCTCTTAGTAATAATGGAAAATAATTATCATTCCTTTATTAAACCCAGACAGGAAATGATGTCTGCTAGCAAAGTTTTATTACATGCATAAGCACCATCCTTATTCCCATATTTGCTTCCTCTTTGCTCAAAATCTGCTTCCTCAGACAGCAGGGCTGTTTCTAGCACTGGAGACTATTAGTCTGGTGAGACCTCTCATGCATTCTCAGGTTTGTTTTCCAAATTTTTGATTTCTTTTTCTACTCCTTGTCATTGGAAGAGTGCTTTGGCATTCAAGAAGTCAAAGGATTCAAATTTGAACTGCATCTTTTAAAACACATTAAGACCTTCATGGAAGTTGTCCTCCAGAAATTAAGCAACCTCCATGACAGCCTAAATCATTATGCCTACTGAAATATTTAACACCTTTTATTTTACATTTCCAGCTTGGTTCAGAAATACTGTGGATAGATGACACACCTAAACAAGTAGAACCAATGTGTTTAAATGTGTATATTTTATTAAAGTTACTTCCTTCTCAAGAAATTATTGCCAATTTTTTTATTTTATAATAACACCCCCCAATGTTTCAGAACAAAATGTTTAAACATGGGAATTCATAAATCTCCTAGGTGAGACTATTTCTTCTTTAATTATAGAATGGACTACAACTAAAAAAAAAAAACCACAAACAAATCAACCAACAAAACAAAAAAAAAAAAAACAACCCAGGAAGTGATTTTGTCCTGCAAGATAGTAGATTACATTGCATGTGTTTCATGAACTGCAGAAAATAGTTCTTCATTAACAAGATGCCTCCTTGCCAGTATTCCTAAAGAGTCAAACAGTTAGAACAGGTAAGTCTTCACCTACTTAAAACCAAGAGGAACTTGATTTAAACAGAAACACTGATTCCATTAGCAGTAATGAGAAAATACAAGTCTGTGCCCACTTAAAAAGTTACACCACATATAGCAACAACTGCCTACATTTTAGTGGATGACTGTGCACATCCTGTCTGAAACAGCCTGGAAAAATACTTATAAACTAAAAAAAAAACAAAAAAAACCAAAACAAAACAACTCACCAAAACAAAAAAAAAAATTCCAAAACAAAAACTACCACCTTATGACAGTACTGTGAGAAAACAGAAAGGTCCCCTTTAAAAGGCAAACCAACAAACCAACCACATTACCTACAAAGTTGCAGTTAAATACCTAAATGTTGTGCATTACAAGCATGAGCCCACAATCTCCCCTTTCTCAGATGAGTTTTCATAGCACTTTACTCCACTTGCTCAAGCCTCAACAAGCTCAAGTGACTCAGACCAGTACCTTCATATTCATCAGGGTGGGGCAAGGGAGGAAAACCTCAGTACAGACACTCTGGGGTTATAAGAATGCAAATCACCCAATTCAGCATTTTGAATAGCACCCATAACTCAGAGCTAAAACCTGTGCTACACCAGACCACACGCTAAGAGTTTATCATATGCCTAATAAGAAACATTCATAAATACATCCAAAAAAACCCTGAAATTTCAGGTTAGTCTTCAAAAATTCCTCATCACCAATGGCACCACAATAATCAAGTGAAGAAGAGACACAGTAAGAACAATTGCTGTTAGATGCCCACCTAGGAACACTGTGGGGAAAAAAAGTACTATCTGTCTACAACAAAAAGGAGACACAAACAAGACTATAAGAACATCAGAACTGCAAGTTAGCCCAGGCACCCCAAAGAGAAATTACAAGAGAACCAAGAAAAGCTGGCTCACAGAACAAAATAAGACAACACTAGAAAAAATTTGGGCCATCTGAAGATTTGTATACCTTAGACCAGCACATGCAAATGCTTCCATTTCTAACCTTCTTCCCTTCCTAGAAGACATCCAGATAACCTTAAATAGCAAGACCAGTACCCAAATATGGTTTTTTTGAATGCAGGCTGGCCAGCTCCTTAAAAAGGTACCAGTCCACAGCTAAACCAGCAGGTGAGATTTCCTCAGCTGACATGGAGCTGTACTAACATGGTATTGTACTATATTAACTATATTACAGTACTATTGTACTGTATTAACATGGCTTTGTTCAAAACAGTCTATTAACATAAACATGAGATACAAGCTTGCCCAGAAGCTTTTTATTTCTTTCCCAAGTACATTTGTTCATCTAATAAAAGTTATTAGCCCTCACTACAAACTTGGTTCCTTTTATATCTGATGGAGAACAGCCACACACTAACACTATTGTAGACATGATAATTATGAAGGTTTTGCAGACTGGAGTTCCAGCAACACAGATAGAAGACTGACAGGGAAAAAAAAAAAATAAGAAAGAAAGAAAAAAAAGCTATTTATCATTTACCTGACACAAACCTGAAACCACAGAGTTAATCCTGTAACCTGAGCCCATGTGCAAAGTAGACACCTCCTCATAAAAAAACATCTCCATCCAGTTTTGCATAACTTATTAAGAAGGAACAAAGCCTCTCCTGAGCAACTCCATGCTAGTTTATGAAGAACCATGTAAAACAAAAGTTCTTTAAATGAGGAAATTCTAGACTGAAGTTTATGAACAGAAGCAGTGAGGAAAAAAAATATGAGAGTCAAGATCACCTCTATGAAACCTGTTTCACACAATTTCTGCTCATTATGTGTAAATATTAGAAGAATTCTCAGGTAAAGGACCCAAGAATTTAGACATTTCAGTGTAGAGGAGAACAACAGTGATCCAGTCACTGAACACTGATGATAAAAATATTCAGGGATCACCTTTATAACCCAAGCAGTGCAGAAAGGAAACGGAAAAGAAATTAAAAAGCATGCAGATATATTCTGAAGAGCTCCAGTTACCAGACCTAGATCATTTAAAGATAGAGTTTTCTGCAGTCTTACATTCTAGCTTAATGGCTTTACTCCTTCAGTTTTCAGAGTAAGAAGGAATGTGATCTATGACAGTCATCCCTGTCTTGATTCCAGTTTAATTTGTGCCATTCTTCAGAAAATTGTACCTAAATCCTGGTTTGGGGGTTATTTTTTGTGTGCGTGTGTGTTCAATACTCTTTCTCCACAATCAGGGAAAGAGGTTTGCGGATTGTGTGAAAAATTTGCACCATGACCAGTTTCTCTTGGCTGACAGAATAAAAGGGAACTAACTTTTGAGAAAACTGCCATATTTTCCCCTCCAAGTGGTAAAATTATCACACTACTCTTTAGATATTTAGTTACATCCATCATTCCAGCTGCAAGATTAAATTATTTTAAATTACTGCACATAGTCTCAGGAACAGGGGAGCTCCTAGACTGCAACTGTCTGAAGTGCCAGAAAGAGGCCATGAAGCAACAGCTCTTCCTCAAGTAGTCTCACTTGATGTAACACTTTCCAGTACTACTCTAAAAAACATGATTGCAAAAGTAAATTTAAATAATCAGATTTTTTCATTCCATATACAGTTAAGGACACAGCTATTTTTTTTTTTTAATTGCAGAGTGAGATGAGTGGAAAAACTGCTAATGACTTTGAAAAAAAGAACCTAGCAAGTAAGCTTCACAACTTTATCACCAGCCATAAAGGGTAAAAAACAATGGACAAGATCACTTCAGTAGTATTCCAGTAGCAGAAACACACATTAAAGTTGTCTGAGAGGTCATCAGCAATGGCACAACATGCAGATCTGACAATACTGAGTTCAAACTTGTATACACAGCTATCTAAAAATTGCAGTCTCTTATTAATTTTACTCTTTCAAGTATGCTTTTTCTGGGCCCACATCCAGCAGATGTAACAGATGGAAACTGCCAGTGAAATATGGCAAAGTCATGTAGGCCATCATGCATGAACCAAGCTTCTGAACACTCTCTTGAATCAGACTGCTGGATTCAGCCAGGCACCCAGAACACCACCTACCTTCAGTCACACCACCACACAGCCAGCACTTCTCTCAGGTAGATGAAACATGACTTACAGCCAATTGTAAAGTCTGAGTTATTCATAACAATGAGTATATTTATAGCTTAGCCATACACTGAATGTAACACTGTGGGACAGCAGCTGTGACAGTGCTGTGATGCCACTGCCTGCTCCAGGATACCAGCCTAGTCATGGCATCTCCTATTTTCAGACTCTCTGCAGTTCTTCCCAACATTCAAGCAGAAGGATACATCACCAGAAGACAGATCACTAATTATTTGCAGAGTAATTACCACTAATAATCACATTACTACATGATTCCATTCAGTTGATTTAAGTCCTTGCTGCCAAAATAAGTGTTCCCTAAGATTTCTGTTCTCACAAACACCATCATACTATCAACATTATTCATGTAGCCACACAAACAGGCTGTAGGAACTCATTTAGCTGAAAACTAACCCAAGGAGAGGAAACAAGACAAAAGAAAAAAAAGAAAGATTTGTTTTCATTCAGATGAGGATCTTAACCTACTAGTCGTCTGCATTCTGATGCTGCTGCAAAGGAGAAGAGGGTAACATGCAGAGACATGCAAGGATGGAGTATTGCTACACTTGAAGAATATTCAACTCTTTTTCTAAGTAAAATAATAGTTCTTTTTTTCTTTAGGGACCTTGAAAATTACCTACTTTTCTTGTCCCTCAGCATATTGGAAAAAGAGCACTCTAATAAAATAAAACCAGTATTCATGTGCACTGTACTCACCAAAGCAACTTAGTGATAAATTCTGTGGTTTGTTAAAGTAAAAAAGGTTTAAGAATGCAGGATTTATTTGGCATTTTCTCCAAGAAATCAATAATTAACTATACCAGGACACTTCAGGGAACAAGGCTCTGCAATTATTTGCAACCTGTTCTGCACTACAAAAGAAGGACCTTGGCAGTGAACATCTCAGTAATATAACTGAGTGCTTTCAGAACCAGGGAAACATAAGGGAACAACACCTGGAAAATCTAAATTGCTCTCTTACAGTCATGACTCCTTTTCTACAACTCTAATAGCCCTTGAAACTCACATTTCAAAGTAACAGCACATTTCTACTACTATACTAATGAATATTACAAGTTAATATTTAATGGAGATCTAATTTTACCTGCAGACAGCATTATGTAGTTGTTTCACAGTTAAGTTCTGGTTTAGCAGAGGCACTGCTCATTCTGCTAAAGTTTTGAAGTAATTTCCAAGTCTCATCAGTAAGCAGTGACTGGAGTGCCAGTGGTTCACATAGATTTATGTGGGGACAGCAACCTGGGACCCCACAGGTAATGTTACATCTATAAATAGAAGCAAATAAGGAGCACGTGAATATTTCCTGCCCAATGGGACCCTACATGTCTGGTTTACCCGTTCTGAGTTATTTTCAGCTCCCTTAAAGTAGGGAAAATAGCATGTGAAGCCAGGAATCTGCAGGGAATGGAATATAAGGGAAACACCTGTTCTGAGGTCAGTTAAAAAATGGAACAAAGATACACACCATGCAAGCTGTGAAAGGTGAGAGGTTGCAGCAGTTTCTAGAGGGAAGACTGCCTTATAAAGGCAGGAGACTTTCTTCACTGGAGATGACTAAAGGGAATAAAGGGGAAAGCAGTCCCTACAGCTACAGCCAGCTGAAAAGTGTCCAATGTTATTCCTTTCTTCCTTTAAATAGAAATATTTTCTATAATTACTAAGTTTTGAACAGTACCCAGAATAAAAATCGTTACCTACTTTTTATATAAATGTCTGCTAAATAAGGGCAGGTTCAACTGTGTGATGCACCAGCCAATCTGACAGCTAAGCTTGCTGGATGATTTCTCACTGCTCCCACTACAAGATGCACTCCTTACAATGAATGGACTTGATCCTTATGGCTCCCTTCCAACTCGAGATATCCTAGTGCACCCCATTCAAAAGCAACAAAGGTTTGGTCTAACAGGTGACAAACAGCACATTGGGTTTTTACTGACTCCTAGAACACTGGTGTGCTTTGTTCACATGCCGTCCTCAGCTGTTCTGGCTCAAGGTTAGGACTTCTCTGCATGACAATATTATTCCTATTTCACCATAGCTCATCTTGAACTGGACAGTGTCTTAAGGCCTTATAAGAGCATTTCTTAAAGACCCTTCCACAAGTGCAGAATGGAAGACAACAAAACAGCAACACGTGTTGCTTTTCTTCTAGCCTTTAAAATTACCACAGGGGTAGTGTGGCAAAATCCTATATGCAAAACAAATGAAAGAACTGCCAGCTTAAATTTAAGTCCCTGACAGTTACAGCTGAATAAAATAAATGCATGACGTACACATCTCCTCTACCAAACACATCTAGCACTGTGCTGACCTTGAGAAGTTCTCTTACACTGTTTTCAAAAAAATCACCACTATAGCATATATTCAAAAAGACCGAATTTGCATAATTACTGTATTATTTCACAACAACATACTTTCCAATGACCTGTCCTGATGAGATGAAGACTATGCAAGGCAGCACATATCTGGTTGTTTATAATGGATTAACTGACATTACAAAGTAAAATCTGCAAGTGTGAGGGTTATTAGTTTCTATTAGACATTATTCAGTTTACAGCTGTAGCCACTTGCTCTGCCTTGCAGACCACAGATCACCTGAGCAGACAGAAACAGTCTGTGCTGTCTCCAGGCACAAGTGTCCTGACCAGAAGTTTGCTTCTTCTGCCACCTGTATTTTCCTTACCTTTCCAGGACATTGGTTGCCTCTAACTGTCCTTGAAGCTGAGGATGTGGAATATGAGAAAAGGATAGCCTTCGATCATTTTAGGCCCCTCTGTTCAAGTCACTAAATCAACATATGAAAGGACAAATAACTGAGCATGGATGGTATGACTGTATGGATAACAAGACCTAAAACTTAAATGGAGAAGAAATCCCTTTTGCAAACAGAATCTCTCTTTATTACACTTATACTCTAATAAAAAAAATGCTGGGAGAAGGAGCTGTGAATCTTTGTCAAATCAGTGTAAGCATCTCTCTCAGCTTCAATCAGCATAGTCTATTAACCTACTAAACTATAAAGTTTATAGTACAGATGAAGCTCAAATTTTGATTGTTTTTAACAGGCAATTGTTTGTAAAATACTTGGTTTCTCTCTTCCTTTATTACATAACAGCTCACCAAAACCACAAAAGTACTCAATACTCCTCCCCTATGAAAAAATGCAAGAGCATCAGACAGCACTACTGAAGATGAAACTGTGTCAGGTTTATTAGCACCATTAATATGTTTTACTCCTATCCAATTATGTTATTAAAACAAGTTTAAAAAGCAAGCTTCATAAGTGAAGGAACAATGGCTGCTTTTGTTGCTAATTTGAACTTCAAGAGCAGATCAATGCTATTTGTAACAGAAAAGTTTGGAATCTTTTCCAAAGCGGGTAATATGGATCTCTGGCAAGTGTTGTTGAGCAAAGCAATTAAGCAACACTGATCTCCAGTCAAAATTGCACATAAAATATATCCTGTGTAAAACAAATAAGCTCAAAATGGTCATTTTTATTAATGAAGAGAATGCACAGAAGAAACCATAGAGTTTCACCAACATCAGTATTACTGCTGCATTCAGTGGAAGGGTCAAATATACTAATCAACCACAGAAAAGACTCTGGCTTTACTTTGGTGCTAAACCAGGCATCGTACTATGCCAGCAGCTCACTCTTTTCAGCTTTCTTCCTTAGGACTTGACTGGATTTTGAAGCACTTGACTGAACAGAAGGCAGCACCCAGAAAAGTTTTGCTGTGTGACCACTTAAGCCTGTAGCTGCTTGTTAATCCTTAATAAATTCACTATTGTTTGTAAGCCTCAGCTTCCGGGGCTTTTTTTTTTTTTTTTTGTATATTAAGTACTCTGAGGTGATCAGAGACACTTGGGCTGCTGCTCTTTGTGGTATGATTAGAACTTACCCTTCCCCCCACATTCCAAGGGACCACAAGAGAAGGGGAGAACCAGGAAGGAATAAAGCAGATCTCACTCTAAACATCTATCAGATAAATGCGACACCAGCTCCAAGGGTCGAGATCTAGAACAGGAACAACTCCTACTGTTGCCTAATTTAACACACTTGCACTCGAAGGATCATTTTCCAGTAACACAGAGTCAAAACAGAGGGTGTTTCTCACACCAAAAAGTCAAGAAAGCACAGCCAGTAAGGAGACACACAAGACCTTCTGCAGGGGTAGGGAAAGCACATGGAAAGCTGAAATCGCAAAACACCACCATCCCAAAGCAGTAAGGAATAGGAAAGATCACAATGGTTTTATTAGTGAAGACACTTGGGAAAGAGACACCACTAAGAAGCAGACCAATACATTCTGCTTGCCAGAGGCATCGACACCAAGAATGTGTTACTGGGAGAGACCTATTTTCCTATTACTATGCAGGTTTTTCATCAGCCCTGTCCTCCTCGCCTCAAAAACCCAAACACCTGAAGCTCCCACTAAAGAAAGGCTGAGCAAGTGGCATTACCCCAACTTCTGCACGGGCAGGGAAATGTCCTCAGTTTCTTTGTCAAGCAGCAGGACGGATGTTTCCATTTACAAACACAGATGCTAACAGCAGGCATAACTTGGCCAGAAATAAGAATGGGTCCCCCAGGACTTTTAACCTTTCCCACTTCAAAATATCAATGCTCCCCCTTCCTGCCATAATCACACACAACCATTCCCCCGATATGTGCACAAATAGAACTAACAGCGCTTTAAGGGAGAAAACATTAAGAGCATCAGTGGGACAATACTGGGTTTGGTCAGGAGAGAAACATATCAGGAAATAGCTGAGAACAAGCGAGTAACACACAAATGACTCAGGATCCATTCCCATTACAATGGGGAAAACAGGCAAGTCTTTTCCACACATGGACGGATCCACCCACCCTGGGTAAAAAAGTACAGAACAATCGCCAATTTTTTTGTAGTGACTTCAAGAAGCCCAAAATGTTTTTCATAAGAAAAGCATCATTCTAATATACTGAGAGTTTGGCTAAAATAAACCTTGATTCTTTTCTGCTTTACAATATAATTCGCACAGGATAAGTACAGCTGATGTTAGTCGGGCATGTAGTATTTTGAGTCATACAAATAACTTGCATAAGTCCTGGGTTTGACTTTTTTTTTTTTTTTTATTACAGTAACATTCTTTGACACTGCAGCTTTTACTTTTACAAAGTCAATGTAACAGACCACCTGTGCTTTGCGGTTGTTACAAAACACATCAAAACAAGCTTGTCATTTCTATTTTCATTGACACCATGTAACAGAGTGCAGCCCTGTAACTTACAAGACACAAGGCTTGCAGTACACGGCACCCAGCCTCCTTGACATGCTACAAATACTGTCCTGCTGCTCAGCCTGCTGGAGGAAAAGCCAGCCATCAGTGTGTACCCCACAGATAGTCAGCATCTCCTCCATCCGAGCGAGTGAGGGGACAGACTCGCAGTGACACTTTGTATTGACAGCTGGTTCGAGAGTTGGATGTGACCCGCGCGAAGGCAAGTAACAAGTGCACTCTCACCACCAGCAGACAAAAGGCAACACACACGCCAATGACCCTTCTAAACACACCACATCCATCAGCTGCGACAAAAAGAGTTTACCTTCTGTTCTAGACACATCAGTGTTAGAAAAGGAGGCAACCTAGGTGGCAAAGACCACATTCAGGAACTGCTGTGAAGAACAGAGTAAGTGCAGCAGGTTATCACCGCAGCACTAGTTTTGCTGGAGCATAAACCCAGTGCTCATGCGATTTTGAAGCACAATTATTCACAGTTCACCTGAGTGCAGGTCGCCAGCACAATTCACGCAAGAAGTAACCGAGAATATCTCGTTTGGGATACTGGTAGCGTTATCAGGTCACTCCCATCAACTGCATCTCCCTCTCCTGCACTGAGGTTTCCAGCCCTACAACCTGCAGCAAACAGCTCTCTACCTTCTGTCTCTGTGTAATTAGCACTATTAATCCCAGGCTATCCAAGCCCCCTGGCGTGGCTCTGATTTGGCGTTAATCTCTGCCGAGGTCTCTTCTTCCTCCCCACAGAAAGCCATTTAAACCTTGGCACGCCTTTCGGTTTAGAGCGATGTTCTGTCGCGGGGGGATTAGCCCCACACCGCACGGGCGGGAAGCGCAGAGAGCTGCCACACCTGGCCCGCCTATACCGCAAGAAGGGAAGGAAAAGTTACTTTTCCAGAGAGCCGGCGCTCGGGACAGGACGAGGGCAGCTGCGCACCCGCCGTGCCCGCGGGCGGCTCGCCCGGGGCTGAGCTGCAGCCGCCCTCCGCCGCCGCGGCAGAACTGATTAGTCATTAGCGCCGCACGCGGGGCTCGGGCTGCCGGCGGCGGGGCCGCGCCGGGAGAGCTCCGGAGGGAGGGACGCTGCGGGGGCCCCACTCACCCCATGAGCCAGTCCATGGCTGGGTCCCGCCGCGCCGGGAAGCTCCCGCGGCCGCCGACTCGCCGCTCACCGCCCGCTCATGGGGGCCAGGGCCGCTGCGCGCTCGGGGCTCCTCCCTCGGCCGCCGCGTCCGTCGGTCCGTGCCCCGGTCTGTCGGTCGGTCTGTCGGTCCCTCCCCGGCCGCGGGCGGGGCGGCCGCCGGGTGCCCCCCCCGGGCTGACACTCGCGCACTGGCGCGGCCGGAAGTAAACACAGCGCCAGGGCCAACCCGGAAGCGGCTCCGCGCCGCCCCGCCGCCCCGCCGCGCGGGGCACGCCGGGAGATGTAGTCCGGCCAGGGACCCCGGCATCACCCGGACCCCTCTGAGGGAGCTCCGCTGCCCGGGCCTCAGCGCTCTAATTCTCGCTAAGGCACGCCGAATCGGGGCCTCTGGGGCAGCGCTGGCACGGCAAATTAATGTGTTAATTAGAGACGGAGATGGAATTCCCACGGGGTCACCAGGGACTGAACCAAGACTGTCCTGCAAACATGACCAAACAGCGGCTGAAGGGATGGTGCCTATCCCCAGACAGCCCAACACTGCACTCTTTGAGGTTTACGCAGCCCTAACTCCGAAATGTAAATCCTCTCCCCGCGTTCATTGATGCCCAGCATTTCCAGGGGCTCCGTGAGAGTGATGTGCTCTTGACGGATCTCCCCGATCAGCCCCTGCTCAGATGGGGATGTTTACAGAGGCACCTGCTGCAGGTGATGCCATGCTTTGGACACGAGTATTAAATAAAACCTGTGTTCTGGGACAGTGATGTTGTGTCATTTGACTCCCTGCACTCACCAGTTTTCTGAGGGAAGAACCTTTCTTGCGAGGCTGTGACTTAATAAGATTGTTTCTCTATATGGCTGTTTTGTATCTCTCTTGTTTTGTGTCTCTCTGTCATAAGGAAAGGTGGTAGAGTTATTTTGTATTAAAAAGCATATTGTGCTGTAGTTTTGGGAAGGGACCTTACCTTTGAAATCTGCTGTGGGTCTCTTTGCACAACACATAACAGCTTTATTTTGCCATTCTCCTATAACAGAACTTCAGCCTGAGAATTATCTGGGTATATGGCAGTGTAACATAAGAAATGGAAGGCCAGAACTTGAAAACGCATGTTAGTTATGTTCAAATTAAGTATTTCTCTTCAATACCTTTTATCTTTTAATTGTTTTTAGTTTTACTTATCCTTCAATTTAGGAAATGTAGCGGAGGATAGGAAAAAGGTCTTACAGCAAAAGCCCCATACTATATCCTGAGGTTTGGGCAAGGATTTTTTAGAGTGTTTGAAATACCAGATCAAACCATCTGCAGAAAATAATTATCCTTTATGCAGACACTCGATCCAGTCATTATCTGCAAACATTTGAGAACAGATGTCCCTCATTTGAATTATGTTTTCTTGTTGCCCTTTGTTATGGGTATTTTTAGCAGGGCATTTGAGGATGAGCTCCATCCAAATTTACTGTGGGATGCATTGTACCAGGATTAGGGTGTTTAGTCATATGACACATGTTTTAAAGCAGAGATGACTTCTGATACAATGAGTTTGTCATGTCAGATTAGCTGTTTTCCTCCTGATTGTATCAGGGAAAATACACAGCAACTGGCACTAGAAGAATTATTGGTGCAAGAAAAAATCAGACAAGGAACATCTATTTCATTTATCTTTTGTATCATACCTTGCAAGGGCACAAGGCCTTTATCTATATCTCACCTAAGGTGATTATTTTATGATTTTTTTTTTTTTTCTATTGACATTACCATTTTGTTTTGGATTTTTTTTCTTCTTCCTTCATCCACTGGAAACAGCAGAAGTCCCTCTGTCAAACCAAGCATTTCACGTTCATCCCAGTTCAGCCAGGCCCCTCTGTGAGCAGCTCTGAAGAGCAAAGGACACGCCAATCCCAGAGCAGTGCCCAGTGGCTGTCCTTCAGCTCCCCTTACAAGCCCTCTACAAAATGCATCACAGTGATTATTTATTTGGCAGCAGCCTGGAAGGCTGTGGGGCTCCTTTGTGCTAAGCCCTGTGCATATGGACAAGGAAAGGGCTCTCCCTGTTTGGGGCTTGCAGCCCTGCAGGACATGAATAGAAGGTGCTTAACAAGCGCTGCTCCCTGGCATACAGATGTGGTAGGAAGTGCAGAGGATCCCGGAGGTTTATAATGCTTGACGTTGCAGGGTTTTGCATCAACTCTTCCCTGGATTACTGCTCCACAGCTTACTCATGTCTAACAGGATTAAAAATGTGAGATTATTGACAGGCAGTCTGGGCAGAACGTGTGCCCCGTGGGCTTGTGGGACCTGGACTGCAGGACTTTTGGCCTGTGGCACACAGCAAGAAATGCTGCATTCACTTGCTCCTCTCCTCCTTGTTTGGCTACCCATATCCTCTGGCCTGGCTGGCATAACAGGAATGAAAAAAAAAAAGTGCATTCTCTGCTCCTTCTGGCCTCCAGGCATAGCGTGGCTTTGTTTCCAGATGTTCCTCAGCAGCACCAGAGCTTTTTGGAAACTGATGGGAAGCTGGAGGGGATCCCATGCAGGCCAGAGCACGGGAATTGGGGCAGTCAAACATCTCACATGAGGATTTGGCGGTTGTGTAAAGCTCTGCAGGGCTCAGTATAAAAGACAGAGTACAAGACAGCATGGACCTGAGAGCAGTCCCTGTCTGTTAGAAGGCTCTGTTATGTCCCACAACCTCTGAAGAAGGACCCAAAAGTGACTCAGCACTGGCTGAGAACTGCCTTGAAATAACAAGTGTGAACATTTACTTCCTCTTTTTTTGTCCCACGGTTCTCATGACTAGATCTGTGCAAAACAGGACGTTTGATAGCCATCCAGACAGCAGCTGTCATATCTACCTGATTTTCATGTTGTCTTTTTGGCAGCTTGCTCTGATAATAAAGTGGTACCACAGAGGGTGAGCGGCTATGAGGAAGTAATCCAGGCACCGGTCTCTTTGCAACTGTCCCTTTACTGCCTGTGATTTAATGGCCATTGCCTCCTGCAGTGGGAAAAGTGCAACATGCAGGCGGGCAAACACTGCCTTGCACAGCCAGCACTAAGGAGTGGGAGTGAACTTTGCTCCTTTATTGGCTTATTGCATCAGAAACACCTGTCCTTCCTTCACCACCCCACACTGGTGTGGGGCCGAGCAGCCTCAGACCTGATCCCCCAACGTCAGCCTTGCATGTTCCCTCTTCTCTCCTTGCTCTAGGAATGGAGCATTGCTTAGGGCAATGATCCATTCCCTCCTTGATCTGAAGCGGTGTCATTCCCATGGAGCTCATCTTGCCCTGGACAGCTGGGAGGCCTCAACAGGCAGAGATGTGAACCTGTTTGCCAAGCTGAGGCATTTCCAGTGGGTGGCAGAGAAGCAGAGCAGGTGATGGCTGCCCTGACACAGAGGAGGTGTGACATTTTTCAGCAAGCTGCAAATCTGCAGCTCTGATCTGGGTCTTCAGCAAGAGCAGGAGGATCCCTGTGCAGGGTATCTGCAGGAGATGTGGCAGGCTGGTGGGCTTGGGTTCAAAATGGTTGTATTTGTGAAGTTCTGAATGCAGCGCTGGCTCTTTAAGTCAAAAACATCCACACACTCCTTCCCTGAGACAAAACCTCTTTGTCCCTGTGCATGAAACATATTATGGTTCAAATTCCTGCAGAGCCATTAGAAAAAGAAAAGTGCATGAGTCTGACAGCGTGGGCCTGCCTGCAACTCTGAATATGATTATTAATCATGCTAGATATTAATAAAAGCATCTCTTCTTCGTTGGAACATTTGATTTTTTTATAAATAAACACTGTGAGTGGTTATAAATATTGATCACTGCCAGTAATAGTAAGACCTTTTACATATAGTCTTGCACGAAGACAATCAATCCTGCTGGAGACCAGATTGGAAACAATAAATGGCATTTTGGGTCCTGAACTGTCTGGGAAACATGGCTTTTATTCTGATGTCTGAGAGAGGGGTGAAGCTTTAGGGAAGAGGGCTGCAAAATCTGTCCATGAGGGGGTCTGCATTTCTAGGGATGTTGACCAGGGTTCAGTTTCTCTCCCAAGTCACAGAAGACCAGAGTTATTAGGTATTTCCTCTTTCAGACAACTTATGAGTGGTTGTCAAAACATGAGACTGGTGGTGACTGGCTTTTAATTTTCCCCCCACTGATTAGGTATTACTGTGCAGAGTCTGCCTTTTGCCTCAGCTTCCATATCTGGAAAATGAAAAAAAATCCCACTTCCCTCTGCATCAAGTCTTGTGAGAGATGATGTGTAAATGCTCAGAAGCCTCCAGTGCTTAGGAACACTAATTTTCATTAGGTGGATTTCTCTGTTCCTCCAAGTGTGGAATACAAGAATTACACTAAAATAAATTGAATTCACTTTAAAGAAGAGAGAGCTTTAGTTCAGCTGGGAAGCTTGGCAAATGCCACCCATGGGGTCAGGATGCCTGGGTGGATCTGCATGTGTCAGAGAGCTCTGTAAGGGGATGAGTGTGGGTTTCCTTTTGTCTCAGCACTGGCAATTCCACGTCACTGTGGACAGGCTGTAACCAAACTGACACTCTCACTACGCCTCACCAGTACCAGCCCATTTGAAGGGCCCCTTGGAAAGGGGAAGCAGAAGACACAGGCCAGCTCTGTCTGTGGTACTCTTTCTCCTTGCTGATAAGCTCTTCCCTGAGCGTGTCTTAACCTACTGCCTGTGTCAGGGTGGAGAAAAGGGCACAGGGTGAGAAGTGGGACAGGTATTTTTAAGTTTGGAGAGGGATGTTCACTGTGAGGTTGGGCTGTAGGCTACCCATGAGCAAAAAATGTTGCATGTAACTAGAAGCCAAGGCTTGTCCATCCCCACTGATTTTGCAGGAAGATGGAGACAGTGCCGGAAATTGTTTGCATTATTTTCCTAATGCTGCATTTCTCTCACAGATGGCAAAACTCCCTCTAGGCCTCCTCCTTGAAAAAACCCAGCAGGCTGCAAAAAGCCTGCAAGGCTGGTTTTTTGTTTGGTTTTTTTTTAGAGTTCTGGGTGCTTTTAACAGCTCCTTGACATCATTTACAAAGGCAAGGAACAGCTATCTGGCACACTCATATAAAGTTCACCAAATACATTTTGGAGCACCTCAGAGCCTGTGCAGCATCTCCTGCACACCAAGGAGATGTGCAGCTCACCGGTGCTCTTCTCATACAGGGCAGCATGTGCCTCCCACAAATGCCCCAAAGGGAGCAGCTGGATTTGCAAGCCACGGGAGGATGGTGAGGCTCAGGATCACACCCAGGGGTTTGCTCTGTGGCTCCTGCGTGCCCGGCAGCGCTCAGCCTGCTGGAATGGGGTGGGTGAGGAGCAGCAGCGCTGGGTGCAGCCAGCTGCCCTCTGCCCCCGCCCCAGGGCTCAGAATCCCGCAGGCACCGGCCAGTCCGCCGCGGGGTTGGTGCCCTGCAGTGCAAATGAGGCCTCCAAACGATGGCTGCATTAAAGTGCTCCCAGCCCCCACCGATTACAAAGGGTGCCTGGCAGAACAGGAGTCTGTTTGTCTGCTGCGCTCTGCACAAACAGTCGCTTCTGTAAATACATCTCACATGAGCAATTAGCCCCGACAAAAAAGAGGTTCCATCTCTGCCGAGCCATTCGGGGAAGCTGCTCTTCACCGGGCACCAGGGAGGATAGCAATCCCTTCCCTGGGACACCACAGCTCTGGGTCTGCAGAGCATCCTCTCCGTTCTGCTCCAGCCCCCTTGGCTGGCTCTCACTGCCTTGGCACAGGTGATGCTCTCAAAGCAGCCCCTGGGTGATAACTGAGCACCCGGAGGGGTCACACATTGCTCTTCAGCTCCTGTGCCACCCTGGGGGCAGGGAGAAGTTATTTTAAGGGTGCAGGAAATATTATGCTGTGAAATTGAAGCTGGCTCCCGCTGTGCTTGGAAAGCACCCAGCCTAGCTCAGCAGCCATTCTTATCACTGACTAAATGCACTTGTAATTATTTCTTCTTTCCCTCCTTCCTCACGTTACTAGCATTTTTCTCCTCTTTCATCTTGCACAATTAAATCTGAAAACCAACCCAGGAAAAGCACTAATCAGTTGTTATTCATGCATATTTGCAATGCCAGGTAGAGGCCTCAACTGGACAGCAGGGCTCTCCGTGCCAGTCTCTGGTCATTGCAAAATCCACAGAGAATTATCAGTACCAAAGCCCTGGAAGTCCTGGCCCCACATAAAGAGGAGAGATGTCAAATGTGATGAGCATATTGTAGGCAACGTGCCTTGATGCCTCTTCTTTTTACAGAGCTAAACAGAGTTCTACTCTGTCCTAAAAAAAAAAAAAAATTAAAAAGCAATGGGGAAGAGGCAGGGACAGGTAGAAATGAGACAGTCACTCACCTGCTGCCTAATGTCTAACTTTCCAAGGAGGGCAAGTCCTGTGTTCCATATATTGCTTTTGTGGAGGGGAAGGAGCTTTTGCTAATGCTGCTCTCTCTTTAATTTCCAGCCCTGCTGCCTGAAAGCAGTTTGTCCTCTCTAAATCTTTTCAGAAGTGAACACGTGTCTTTCTTTTTCTTGGAGCAGAAATTGAAGTGCTCCTCTACTGCTATGCTTGTTCCTACACTGAGATCACTGGAGTCCAGCTCCAAGAAGATAGCAGTCGTGCAATACTTGTGCAAAAAAACCCAAAACAACAGAAAACTCCACAAAAAAACCTCAGAAAAAAAGGGTGATATAGATCCTTGTTAATTTATTTGAGAACACCAAAATATTAGTGTATCAGTACCTGTAACTGAGGAATGAAGTGCTCTTCCCTGCCTTTGAGGTGGAGCAAGAAGCCAGTGTGATCCCTGGTGGCAGCCTGCTGTCCTCGGGGCTCCACATCCTAAGGAGACTCAATGGCACCATCTGATGGTTGAGAGGAAATATTCATAGTCGTGAATACTCATCCATTCAAAGCTATTCCCAGTCAGTAACAAGGTTTCTAGCTAGGTGCCGGTGGGTTAGTGGTCTTTCAAGGAGGCTTTGAAAGGGATCCAGGAGTGTTGAGAGGGGGGAGAATTTGGCCTGCATGGGGGGAGTGCTACCCTCTACTCACTTGTCTCCTTCAGTGTTGGCCCAGGGGAAGCAGCAGCACCTCCTGAGTAGGTATGTGAAAAATATAGGATGTTGCTGAGGCTTCCCAAAATGCTACAAAGCAGAGTGTACTATGCCAGAATGGGTGTTCTAGTAGAAACAAAGAGAAAACACTGCCACAGCAGCCTGGACAAGGGAAAGCTGAGCTGGAGCTGCTTTGGTGTGCATAGATAGCCATGTAAGGTTCTGTTGATGTAGGTGGCTCAGACCAACAGGGATTTGTTTGGTAAGTGCCCTCCATTGATTTTTCTATGTATAGGAAGTTTTGATTTCTCCAGCAAAGGCTGTAAAGGAAGGTCAGGTTTATTCTGTGTCTACTTTGCAGTGTTAGCAATAGAAGGTGACCTGTTCTCTTTCTCCTCTCACTCTGATGCCTGCAAGGGCAGTAAGTGCAAGGAGTCAGCTAAATTTTGCCCTCTGCTCACAGTAATCTGCTACTACATGAAATCCAGGGAGACAGGGTGACAGGTAAGAAAGCTTTGCCCAGAGCAGCTTCCTCGGGTTTGTTGGGATACAATGCTGCCATGAGTGAATCACCACCTAAAACAGATACCACCATTTGCTTCCTCAGTACCATGATTAGTGTAGGTGGAACCAGCTGAAACAATTCCCTGGAGTTTATCTTTGTGGGAGTATGGAAGGACATCCATTGGTCTTTTCATGGGATCAGGCCTGTGTATCTCATGTGAAAATTGGGGCTGAATGAGCAGCTTTCAAAGGAAGAGATGAAAACCCCCGTGTTGGGCTTGCCAGGGAGATCCCTGTGCTGACTGTGGAGGTTTCCTCAGGGCATCCACAAAACTCCAAGGCTCTGCTGTCCACAAACTCACCCAAAAATTAATAACTTCTCTCTGCTAGTCCTAATCCACCTGCAAGAAAAACATGGGCACTACCAAATCCCTCGCAGATCTGTGATAGGGGCTGTAGAAAGATGTGAGTTTTTCTCCATCTGCAAATGGTCACTCCTTCCCACACACTGCCAGCCTCCACCCTCCTGGTCAGGGCATGGGGCAGTTGTTGTCTGCCTGTTGCTTAATCTGGCTGTTGTCAAAGGGAAGTCTGCTTCCTGGGTGGAGCTGATGGATGCAAGGGAAGCTTGATCTCAATCTGCTTCTGGCAGCCAGCACCAGTGCTAATGCTTTCAATGGCTCATTAGTCATTTATGGAGTGCACCCAGGCACCTGAAAGTCTTCCTGGGGATGTGGGGAGAGTGAGGCAACACATCCTATAAGGGGCTGGGCAACAAATTGTTTGTGTCATACCTAGGAAATCAGCCCAGAGCAGATATGTGGTTTCTGGTTGTAACTCTACCAGGTTTTTTTGATGCCCCAGCTGCCCAGCATGGTTCCTCACCCTCCCACCTGGTTTCTTGGGCAAGGTGAACCTGAAGGGATGGGAGAAGCAGCCCGTGGGGTGTAGGACGTCCTTCAGGAATAGCAGGATGCCACTGAGCTGATCATTACTCTAAGTAAATGTTCTCCTCCAGACTAACAGACCTGTCTGCTTGTGCCATCAGTGTGAGTCTGCACAGAGATGCAGTCACCTGTTAACCAGCTGGTGCAAGTCATGCTGACAGCTCTGAAACACAGGGAGAGTGGAGGGGACACTTCCATGGACACAGCCCCTTCAGGAAGTCCATGTCATGGATGAGCAGAGACCATAGGTTGCATTCCCATGAAAGGCACCAAGCTTTCCCTTCCTTGACCTGCAACCCTAACCTAGGGGAAAATGTCCTCCCCTTCCTCCATGGAGGAAGATGGAGATGATTAGTAAAGCAGCAGTCAGCCAAAGCAAACAGGCAGTTCTGGCCAGGCTAAATGCCTGACCCTCTCACTGCAGTCCCTGTCACTTTTCCCTTAACTCCCAGCTTCAAGGTCCCTCAGAAAAGCATTCCTGGAGGTTGTGGAAAAGAAACAAGGAGAGGACAGGCAAAGAGGCTTCCTGAAACCCAAGGCCTGAGGGGGACATGTGAGAGGCATGGATCAATAGCTGCACTTCCGAGAGCCTCCAGGCTCCCTGGATCAGCGATAATAGCGGGCTGAGCTCATTGCTAATAGCTTTGGAGGGTGAGAGAGCCAAGGGCAGCCTGTCTGCTTTGGAGAAAGCCTTGATGCTGTCTCTGTGCCTCTGTCAGCAGCACTGCCTGGTGCAGGAGGAAGCAGGAGGATCCTTTTTCATTACTTCACTGTGCATGGACCGTGTTTTTTGGTGAGAAGGGGTATCAAGGCTTGGTCTTTGAGTGGGTGCTATCAAATGAAGAGTAGAACTGGCAAAACGACAGAGATTGTCTGAACTAGATGACTCCTTGCTGTGATCTGAGTTATCTTGCTGATTGTATTTCCTTTAATCCACCCTGATATATAAATACCCCAAGGAAGGATGATTGCCTTGCACAGGGAAGTTATACCTCTTACTAAGAGATCTCCATACTCCCACTGCTGCTCTGCCAGATTGCCTGGCTTTGAAGGAGCACAAGGTGCACTCTTGTGGAACTGGGTTGAAACCAATTACTATCAGGAGTGCATGCCCAGGGTCAGGTGCAGAAGACACTTAAGTTCATTGTTCCTGTTTACTGTCTGCTCCTGCTTTGCCTGGCAGGGTTTACCCCCCCTGTGCCAGCCTTGCACCCAGTGCTGCAGCATGGACAACCAGGGTAATGTGGTTGATAGGATTTTCAGAGGAATACTGAATTTTCCTTTTTGTTTTTCTTTCCTTAGGTTTCCACAGCTAAACAAACTCCTCAGGGATGAAAGCACTTTAGAGCCCCTGAGTGACCCAGAGGACTAATTATGGGGCAAGGGGGAAGAGGTGAGGGCAGGAAGTCCAGTCATCTGAATGCCAGCCCACTGTGCTGTCTCAGTGACATTATGGCCTCAGCTACAGCCCTCACAGGCACCACTTAGCCAACCAGTGCTCTCACCCTGATGGAAATTGCACTTCTTCCATCTCCAGCTTCTCCATACCCTCTGTGCCCTGCTCTCAGCAGGCTAATCAGGGTGGAACCCACAGCTGTCTGCAGCAGGGGTAAGCACTATAAATCCCTGAGCATCTCAGGGGCTGCACAACAAAAATATCCTGGTCATCTGTGCCAGTCTGTCCCAGAGGTTTGCAGCAAGTGAGAGGCAAGCATGCCAGGTGCCTGTGGGGAGCATCTTCTGCACATCCTGGCTGTTGCTCCCTAATGGATGGTCTGGTCAGCAATTAACAGGGAAAGCAGAGCAGGGAGAGGCAGCCCTGGCAGCAAAGTACAGCATGATGTACTTTTGCTTGGCACCAGCAAGGTCTGAGGAATGTCTTTGGTGGGGGAAGGTTAATGCTGCCTGGCTGGAGACAAGGCAGTCTGGTCCCTGCTCGGGCACCACCGAGTCTGCAGGGCAGTGGCTCTGTGGGGTTCCCAAATGCAGACGCTTCGTCACAGCCCTGCACTCAGGAGATGCCAGGGCAAAGCAAAGCCAAGCCTTGGGGACAGGCTGGAGGCAGCAGCATTCCTGCCCATCCCAGAATGGTATGCTGAGCCACAGAGGATTGCTGCTGAGCGTTTCCCAGCTCCTGAGGTTGGAGGGGAATGCCCACATGTGTCATAGATGGCACATGGAATCTGCAGGGCAGTGGTCGCTTGTCACTGGCCTCTCTAATGAAGAAAACAGGCTGGGATGTCAGCAAAGAGAGAAGTTTTGGAGTGCAGAGCAGGGTCTCCTAGATGTGGACTGTAGCATCTTTTACAGCCATTTGTCCACAGCCCAACAGCTGGTGTCTTGAGTTATTATAAATGCTGCAACCCAAATCTGGTCCTCAATGGGTTCAGAGATGTAAAAGATTTCAACCACATGGTTCAAGTGAATGGAGCAGGACAGACGTGGCTCTTAGGAGCACATGGAGCTCTTCCCTTCTCCAGTACCATAAGTAGACTGGAGATGAGATGGGAGCTGGATACTGCAAACATTAGAGTGGACACGTTCTTCCCAGCCATGCTGATGAAGGACAGGTTGCTTGCAGAGGCACTGAACCTCCATAGCCTTGCTCTTTATGCTGTTAGTTTGCACCTGTAGGGTGCAAGGGATTTCAAAGCTGAACTACAGAGAGCTAAACCTAGCATTTAATTTTCCAAATAGTACCTGCCCTTCCTCAAGTCACACAGCCTGGTGAGGACAAAGCCAGGCTAGGTGCTCCTTGTCTTGCAGACATCTTCACTCTCCAGCCTTGTGTCCTGCATCAGTCCAACAGGATGTGTGAGCAGCTGCTTGCCTTCATCCCTCTTTCCTCTCCTCCTCTTTGCACCAGCACCAGCAGCAGTGCTTCAGCAGACTTGCAGAATGGGCTTTGTCCTGCACCGAGTGTCACCCCGAGCTCTCCTGAAGGATGTGAAAGGAGGATAAATGTCTTTCCCTGGTGTTGCACAGACAGAACTACCGTGGTGTGAAGGCTCCCAGTAGGGGCCAGCAGAGGCTGCTCGCTCCCCATCTGCAGGGCCAGTGCACAGCCCTCTCGATGGCACAGCTCAGGGACTCCTCTCCTCTCCTGAGCACGGCTCGGGTGCCAGGGAAAGGTGGCCCACAAAGCTGCTTTGTGCTTGCCCCCATTGCCTCCTCTCACTTTGCTGTGGCCTCAGCTGCTGGGGCTGGGAGAGCCATTGACAGCCCTTGGGGTTGGCAGTGCAGGAGCAGAAGCTCAGCACGTGTTATGTGGAGACCCAGGGCACGGTGGTGAGAAGTGCCACAGCCACAGCCCAAATCCACACCAACTGCCTGCTTCCATGTGGGGTGGATCTATGTACAACCAACATGCATCTCTGCAAGACTCAAACCAGACCTGGCTTGGGATACTCAGGTGTGCCTTGCATGGAGGTTGTGCCTGCTCTCAGGAAGCCCTCTAGGTGCTGTTGAAGCTTCATGAAGCACCTTGGAGCAGAGTGCTGGGCTCCCTAATGACAGCAGGGTTGAAGGGGGATGCCATGAAGCAGCAGGATTGGAAAAACTGGAAGAAAAACCTGAAGAATGGCAAAAGAGGGAAACTATGGGGCTGAAGCAGCAGAAAGAACCAAATGCCATTCCTAGAAACCTCCTCCAATTCTTCTGCCAATGCCATGCTTTCCATATCCCAAGCAAGCATCCCTGCCATGGCAGGGTGGGTGGAGGAGCTGTGTCCTCCCCCAGCAGTGCCTTGCAGACACAGATGTGCACTGGTCAGGATGCAGCTCTGTTCCCAGCATGACTGGCTGTGACTCAGACAATGCCTCAGGGGAGCAAACCAGATGAGGAAGATGCTGCCTTTTTGTTGTTTGGAAACAAAGCCACTTTTTAAAAAATTGAGGCCCTTTTTAATTTGCCGACGTGCTTTGCCCACTGGGCAGTGACACACTCTGTGGAGAGGAAGGAGGATTGCAATTACTGTGGGCTGTGAGCAAGATGGGAGCAGCTGGGTCATGCCATGGGCATCTAGGGGCCAGCTGGATTTGGGCACAGTCAGATCCACACTGGTATTCAACACAGATGGTTTCTGCAGGAGAGAATTTTTGTTTTCATTGTTACCCTGGTGCCATGAAATGCAATTTTGGGAGACATTATCATTTGCCCTGTTCCTGCCAGCATAGCTCCCTCCTGGCAAGGCAGTGAGAAGGAGCAATGCTGAGGGGCTGCCAGTGTGATCTATAGGGGTTGCAGCATTTTGGGTCAGGGCACACATATTTACAGGAAAATCTACAGCAGGAAAGATACCTCTCCTTGTGCATGGCAGCTTTATTAAACAGAAATAAATAAAGGATCTTTAAAGGAGAGGCAAATGAGAGACACAAACGCCATCCTTGGGGCAATGCAGACAGATGAGTAATGGGGCCCTTTGAGTAAGTGCCTGCCTGGCCAGCTCTGAGTCACTGAGCAAACAGCACCAGCCTGGAGCCAGAGGCTGGGCTATTCTTAGCCACTCACTTGTCAGGAGATGCTGCAGAGGGAGAGGAGGCAGGTTAAGGGGTGTCAGTGGGGGAAAACACTTGATTTCCAATGAGAAAGACCCCAGAAGCCAACCTGAGGCTCAGTTACAGTAACCCAGACTGGAGGTGACAAGTGTGAGGATAAGGAGGGTGACCACTGCTGTGCCAGGGAGCTCAGAACAAATTTCTCAGGGAGTTGAAGGGAGATAAATGGACACCTGAAGAGAGAAGTGCTCCTCTGCTGTGTGCATTGTCCAGAGGGAACTGGAGACTCCTCTGCCTGGGGAACATCTGGTAACACAGACTAAGCATCACCCTCACCTGCCTCCTAACAGCATCTCCCTTTCCCACCTGCCTGGCAGGGTCCCATTTTGAGGTTCCAAAAAGCACCTCTTCTGAGGCACCCTGATGTCCCTGCTGCAGATGGGATTGCATCAGCAGAGAAGGGAGGTGGCAGAGGGGTGCTGCAAAGGCCTGGACTCAGTTGCACTTGGGCTCTTTCTAAATAAAGAATCTCCAGTCATACTGGCTCGAGCTGCTGGCTCAGCCCAGAAGCCTGGAAAACTAAATGACATCATCTGGGTACTGCCGACAGACAATATTTCCACTCAGACACTGAGTGCCTGGGTTTCAGCTGAGGAGTGTGGCCAGGGAGCATGGATGGCTTTATGGAACCCCTTAATGCGTTTTGTCTCTGCAAAAGACCCAGGCAAGGAGTTCACCTTCATTTTGGTCTCCACTTCCACCTAGGGCATCTTAATCCAGACCCTCTGTGCCGCAGGAGGGACCCCAGCAGCATCTCAGCCCTCCAAGCCAGCCTTGCTCCAATGCCACAGGGCTGGGACAAGCCCATGGACCATCCCATCAGCTCCTTTCCCCTCTGGCCACAGCTGTGGAGGCCACTCACCCAGTGGCTGAGAGCTGGTGGGATCTACCACCCTTGGCAGTGGGTCTGGGGCTGTAATTCCAGAAGGAGGGGTTGCATGTGGGAATTTTGTGCCTTGCTGCAGTAGTGCTGCAATATGCTCATGGGCCTTGTCAGCACCTACTACCATGGAGAGCAGAATATCCCTCTAACCACCTTGTGAAGTGATATTGTGGACAGGAAGGTACCAGCAGTACAAAGCATCTGCATCCCGTGGGTATCCTACAGGTGAGGACCTGCAAGGGAACCAGAATTACCCTGTCAGTTGTGGAATTATAGTCTGGTGTGTAGGAGAAGGACTGGGGGCAAGGATTTCCCCCCCTCCCTCCCCTTCTCTCAACAGAGGCTCCAACACTGCCTTCCTGGGTGGCCTTTGGCAAATAACCTGTCATCTTGGCTCCAGGCTTCCTATTTGTACAAGCTGGAATGAGTGGGATTCTCCTCTGATTTCCAGAGCACTCTGGACTATGCAGAGACCCTCTGCAGGGATACATGGAAAAGGAAAAATTAAGCCAAATAACAATAATTACTTTTCTCCTTCCCATGGGTGTTGTAAGGATTAGCTCATGTTTAGCAAAACCCTCTGTAAGTGCTAAACATTATTAATGTTCTTGGACTGCTCCAGGAGTGAATGTGGCTTTCCAGGGAGTGACGGGGTTTTTCCCTTGGCTGGCACGGAGCTGCAGTGAATTCCTCACAGCCCAAGGAAAGCAGCATCCTATTCCTGTTAGGCTCAGGGTGTAAAAGAGTGTTTGCAGCACAAAGCAGTACTCACCTTGTTTTCCATCAGTCTTTGGAAGTTGAAGCCCAAGATCCCTTCTTGCATCAATGCACAGCCAAGAGTACACTGGGGGAACACACATCACATGGAGCTTCTCTGAGTGTGGTGCCCTAGGAAGGGCTCATCTCACCAGTGGGACAAATGGCATCTCCCAGGCTGCTCCCAGACACACAGTGAATCAGGACAGACCTGATTCAGGATAGACCTGGGAGGGGACTGGCTACAGCACTGCCTGAAGACCACCCAGCAGCTGAGCAGACAGAGACCAGGTCAGAGCCACAGCACAGCTTATGATTGTCCTGGCTCAAGTAAGGGTGCAAAGGTGGGGGACAATTCATGCCCCTGGCTGTCATAAGTGTCCTAACACACAGCAGCTCTGTGCACCAGGAGTATTTATGCTCCTGCTGAGTGTGAAAAAGCAATGCACACCACCTAATGCTGGAAACCCTGAAGAAAATGATAGATTCTCTTTTCCAGGCTCTGGTGCTGGAAAAAGACACCAAGTCCTCACAGGAGAGGAAACTGGCTTGTGACTGGTTCAGCCCCTGCCCGATCACTCCAGCAAATGTCCCTCCTGGGGACCCCCAGCTCTCTGGGCAGGGATACAGGGTTCCAAAGCTCCTCCAGCTGCCAGATCCTGTCACCTTGGCTTTCCAGCCCTGGAGAGCTGGGGCCAACTTTTTGTGACCCCTTCTCCCTGTGCTGACTCAGCCATGCCCACGTGGTGGGTGGCCACAGCCCCGGGTGGGACAGCATGAAGGTAAAGGCAGTATGGACTGGCAAGCTTTCAAAGAGGCCACAAGCTAAATAAATAGCCAGCAGCCTATTTCAGTGGCTGCTATATTTAGCTCAAGGAACATTTATTTATAGGCTTGGCAGCCATTCTGAGTCAATAAAAGCCAGAGAGCTGGAAAAAGGACGTTCCTGGGTTTCTCGTTGCAGTAATGGTTTCTGCCGTGCAAACCACGAGGAACAAGAGGAGAGGCAGCCTCAGCACCAGAGCAGGGGGAGGAAGTTGTACTAGCTGCACACCCATGGGTGCCTCTGCCAGGGGACACAGCCTCCACATACTTGTAGCCCTAGCCCCACCTAAGAGCAGCTTCACCTGGGTTCCCTCCCACCTGGGTGCTGCTGCAGGCCCCTGGCCCATAGGGAATGTCTTTCTGAAACATGAAGGGACTTAATTGTGCCTGTGGAACTAGCCACACAAGGTGTCAACTCTGGGGACACTGCTGCAGCATTCTCCCATGAGCAGTGAGTTTGGAAAAACTGAGTCGGGGCAGGTAAACTGGGAGAGAGATGGGAGCAGCATTCATGTTTCTCTGTTAAATAATTGTCCCTTCTTATGTCACACATGGCAACAAGTGATTGAGAGAGGAGGACATGCAGACAGCCTCTCTGGAGCTGCTAGTGCTGTCATATGCACAGGGGGCCAAAGCTTCACACTGAGTTTCTACCCCAACAGCAGGTGATGGCAGTAGTTTTGAGAAGCTTTACAAAATACCCAGCAATTGTAGCTGGATAAGGGGAATAAATTTGGAAAAGAGATGAGGGCTTGTCCCAGCCAGTGGAAAGCAGCTGTGAGGATGGATGTCCCCTCTGCATATACGTCAGTAAGTGCTGAGGCTTTCTGGAGCCAGAACTGCAGGGAGCCTGCTCACGCCTTCCCTCCCTCCAAAGAAAACCTGTTGCAGGGGGAGCAGGGAAATGCCTCCACCAGCTTCCACTTGAGCACAGTCCAGCCCAAATGGGGCTGCTGCTTGTCACCTGCCAGCTGCCCCCTGAGCACAGCATGGCTTAGTTGGCCATGGCTGAGCAGGGAATGTTTATAAGGTTTAACTGCAGTGCACAGCAAGCGTGTAGCCACATGCTGCTGTTACGTCAGGAGCAAGGTGGGAGCAGAGCACAACTGGGAAGCAAAATAATAATAATGATGATGATAATAATAGTAATAATAATAATAAAAAATATATTTCAATGCAAACACTGCATGTCTTTGTGCTCTTTTGCTTGGTGATCTCTACCATTCCCTACATGTGTGTGTGTCCCCATCTGGAGCAGGACTGGGACAGTTCTTTGCATTAGAAAGAGGATGCTTAGGCACCTGACTACAGCTTCAGAGCACCTAGAGTGGTGGTTTGCAATCTGAGTGCCCATGAACGCCCCAATTAATTTTATGCTACTACTCTCTCAGCCATGAGCCTTACTTCTGCTTTGAATTAATCCAGCTGCAGCTTTCAGCTGCTGGGCCCTATACATAGACACAGGTCTGGCTGTGCATCCAGGTCTGTCTGTGTCCAGGTCTGGCTCTATGTCCAGCTCTCCACCAGCTCCAGGGCCCCATCATTGCAAACAAAGGTCCACTGCCCTCCCCAGACTCCCAAAGAGCCCCATCCTGAGGTCTGACCCTCAAAAACCAAGGCTGACACCAGCTGTTAAAACACCTATTCGGGTATTTATTACAACACGTTGTTCCAAAATACAAAAGAAAGGAAAAGAAAGAAGAGGGTAGAAAAGCACTGCTGTTTACAGCCTCTGGTAATAAATAAATAAAGACGAGGCAGGGGCAGGGTGTCTCCCCGGGTCCGATGCCGGCGCTGGCCAAAAGGACAGCGAGGAAGGGAGTGTGGTGGGGCTGGTGGCCAGACTCTCTCTTCCATGCTTGGGAGTCCCCAGGTACACTAGGGTGGGTACAGACCCCCTCTCTGTGTTGTGCTTGCTGAGGAAGGGTCTGATCCTACAGGATGAGGAAGGGAGAAGAGGCTCAGTCCCGGCACGGTTGGAACCTGCCTGCTCTCTCCCTGTCCACAGCCGCTCCAAAGGCAGGTGAGGTAGGAAGGGTGATGCTGACTGGGACCCCAACAGAGATCTACTAGGGTCCCCCAAGAGAGGGGTGAGACCTGAGCTCTCTCCTCTCCAGTGTGGTCTCAGAGCAGCCTCGGAAATGTGTTCAGCACAGCATGATGAGAAGGACCCCAACCCATGACAAAGCAAAGTCATGACAGAGACAAGAAACTGTGCCTGGGCCACTTGGAGAAGGGCAGCGTTAAACCCCGCAAATTAAAACAACTCTTCATGGGGCTGGCACAGTACAGGGAGTGTTTTGTACCACGGTGCAGATGGGGTCCTCTTCCCTTCCCCTGATATCTCCTCCTACACCTTACAGTCATCTGGAAACCTCCAGGTTGTACAAGGAGCACAGGCAGTGGGTACAAAAGGCCAGCACCAGCCTCTGTCTGCTCATGATACCACAATTTTGATAAGTGTTTGATAACGACCATATCAAGTCCCATGTTGGGAGCTACTCCCAGCTGGTCTAAATCCCTCCAGGTACTGGAGACTCACGTCTCCCTGTGGCTCTGCCAATGGGCTTCCTCTAGCAAGTGTGTCTTCCCCAGGCTGTGCTGCTCCTGGGCAGGGAAACTGCCAGCACAAGGAGGACACTCAAGCCCAGGAAGCCCAGGGCATGTGGCTAAAGCAGCAGCCAAGGTCCTGGGTTCAGCTGAGCAGGGCAGTTTTGCAAAGCAGCTGCAATGCCAGAGCAAGAAGCCCCTGTGCGTGAAGGTGCAGCCTGCAGCTGCAGCCAGCTGAAGAAGGTGAGAGGACCACGACCTGGAAGGAGCTGATTCCATGAACTGGATGCTGGCCAATGCTTCTCAAAGCTTTAAGCTTTTGCCATGTAATCCTCCGTTGTTGGTGCCAGTGGGTTCCTGCCTCTTGCAAAAACGGGCAGGAGCCTGTATGGGGGAGAGGAGCTGCAGGAAGGGAAGGGAAGAGTTAAGAGAATGGATCTGCCCCGGGTTTGGGTGCCTTTATATCCTTAGGAAGCACCTCCCTCCAGCTCCTCTGACAAGGGTTTGCCTCCTGAGGCTTGGGGCAGCCAGGAGCTGTGCCGAGTCAGCCACAGCCGGGCTGCGGGGAGCAGAGAGAAGGTGAGATGGGGCCTTGCTTTTATTCACAACAGAGAAACAAAGAGCAACATACAAAGAGTAAGAAGCAAAAAAGTACAGAATCATAACCATAATAATCATAATAATAATCATAAATACTCAAATCTATCATTCATAGATTGCAATGACAACACTGATAGCTTATTATCATTAGTATTAAGAATGGGAGGGGAAAGGGGACAGCAGGAGGGGTTTCTGAGGGGCATTGTCTCCTAAGGGGCTGATGTAACAGGGATGGACATCCAAAGAAACAAGCAGACAAAGAGAAGGGCTGGGAAAGCAGCAGGGGCTGGGGATGCTGCTGCTGAGGCCAGGGACGAGCCTGCTCTGACCCAAGCCTCTGGCTCAGTGTTGCCAACCTGATCACTGCCCTCCTGCCAGCTTTGCTCACCTGGGGAGGAGGTGGAGGGAGGCTCAGCCCTGAGGACAGGCAGAGGCTGGAGGGAAACGAGCAAAATGTCCTTCCTAGTCTGAAGGAGAGCTGTGATTTGCTCAGTCCTTCATGTGGTGGAAAATGCAGGCACTTTCCACTGCCGTTGGACACTCAGCAGCTTTGTTGGTTCCTCCCTTGAAAGAAGAGACCTTTCCTCTCCTCTGCTCACACTTCCACCTCTGTAGGTCCCTACAAATGAATGCACCCTCATCAGATTTGCATGGAAAGGTCATTTTTTGGTTCCAGTGAGGCTTCAGGATGGGTCAGCTGGCTGTGAGAGCCCATAAAAAGACTTGGCTGAGAGATGATGTGGAGGATTATCACCTGGCACATCCATCCTCATGACAACTCACAGCTCTCTGACTCATGGACAAAGTGGCTCATTAGACAGAGTTGTATTTAAAAAAATATTAAGATAATTGCAAGCCACTTGGTGACCCTGATGGCTTTGAGTCAGGATGAGCAGGAGACACTTGGGCAGGGCTGCTCCATCAAGGCTTATTTTCTGAATATAGACTTAAAATATTGTATATATGAGGGTTTCTGATGCACATGCCCAATGTAAAGGAGAGGGATGAATGCAAAGTATATCAACATAAAGCTGCAGAGGTGGGTCATGAATGCCTATAATCTACTGATCTTAAAATATACTTATCCTTGTTTTGGTTTCAGGAGAGAGAGGAGTCCACAGTGCGTAAAACCTCAAACATGTCTCAGAAGTATCCAGGTGATGGCAGAGTGTAGATGACAAAAAGCAAACTGTGTCTCTGTCTCTTTGCAGACATTCAGGATCTCATTTACAACATGCACCTTCTCCTTCCTGACTTGCTCCATCTGCTTCTTTTCTGTTTGCAACACAGTGTCACTTAACAGGAGGAATTAGATGGGAGCTTGCTAGTGCTTCATCTCATCTCCCCACCTGGTTGTGCCCACCTGTTGTCCTTTCTGTTACATCCCTTGGGAAGTCATTTAAGCCCTCTCCATTGCTCAAAGCTACACCTAACCAGCTCCTGCCAGCAACTTGCCTGACCTGAGCTCAGTAAGTCTGTGCTGGCACCAATCCTGGACTATGGGATGGGCAGGGACAGAGTGCTACGAGGCAGAGATCAGCAGACAATCATCACTGGCATGCTGCAAGTGGAGCTCCTGAAATAGCTGCCTGGCTCACAGGATGGACCTAAATGCCTTCTGGAGTCTAGAAAGTGAGCTTAGAAAATAGTGTAATCACTGCTTCATGGTGAGAAGAGAGCAATGTTCAGGTTGGCAACACTGAGCAGGTTTGAGGTGGTTGCTGGAGGCAATGATGGGTGGTGGTGGGCTTTTGAGGATTGACTATGAGATCTCTCACTCTCATCAAAAGTGATGTGGGGAGAGGAACAGGTGGTCCCTGGCTCTCCAACCACCCCCATCCCTCCCTGCCACACCACGGGGAAGCAGTCAGGAGCATGCTGGGGGTCCCCAGCATCTCACCAAATAGCTCCATGGAAAACCAGAAAAACTAAAGCCTGAAGAGAGCAAGGAGTCTCCAGGGAGACTTGCCTCAACTGTGAACACAGAGGTGGTTGAGGAAGACACGAGCTGAAGAGAGCAGCCCCTCCTTGTGTGATTGCAGCTCCTCACGCCTCTGCTTTATGTTCGGTTTTAAACCTGAGATCATTTGGTTTTGTCACGGGTAGTTTGATTTAAAGATAGAAACGAATGACAAGAGGAGGAACAAGGGAAAGGGAGAGAAACCATGTGGACCCAGAAAAGAAAAGAAAACAACACTCCAAGGATGACACAGGACACAGACATGCACGAACACAGACCCCTGAGGTATCAGCTTTGCAAACTAGTGCGAGACAAGGGAGAAAGCAAAGACAGCTGCAGGGAGAGATGTGCTTTGCAGTGGAGGCAGCTCAGTGCCCCCAGCTTCAGAAAGCAGCTTCTCAGCAATCCTGACATTGGGGTTTGGGGACAAGAGCTTCCCACCAGATGGGAGGAAGCAGCCAACCATCTCTGAAAATAAGTCACTTGTGCCCCTCCATGTGCTTGCAGAGCTTCATGTCTGGACAGCTTTTCATCCGCTGGATGGAGGGGAGCTGGCCTGGAGGGCAACAGGACTGGGGGAGTCCTGGCACCAGCAAACACGCTCCCCCTGAGTTTCTCAGATGGGAAACATAGGATGTGGGAAGCCAGAAGAACCACCGCCCCAAAGGGAAAGTGGTACCCATACCTCCCATGGAAAAGGAAAGGTAGCTGAGGTGAGGGGGAGCTGAAGGGCTGGGGCAGGCAGGCAACACACCTCCCAGCAAGAAATCCCAACTACCACCATCCCTCCCTCTGCTGTGGCAGCTTCTGATGCCTTCCCCATGCAGCTGGAGGCGACATCCTGCAGCACTCCATCCACTTCAGGTGACTCCCACCTTTCCACCTCCAGCAAGGATGGGCAGCTAAAATGAGGGGAGGGGAGGGGAGGGAGTATGGCTGGGATTGGGTGACTGCTGGGATAGGGACAATGCCTAGGATGGGATGGTGGTAATGGCTGGGATGGAGATAAGGAGAAACAAACAGAGACCAAGGTGGGAAGAAGAGGCAGCAGCTTCCAGAAGAGTTTTCTGGCTCAGTTTGTGTCATAAGAAGGTTTTATGGTTTGCTCATTTACTTGTTCACTTCTAGAAAAAGTGCCCAGAAGAGTCTCCTGTCCCCTTTGTTGGTATGCCCAGAGAGAAGTGGGGAAATCAATGTTGTGGACATTAACTATAGAAGGAGCCACAGGCCTCAGATATTGCTTAGAAACTCGTATTTCAGATTTAAATACCATACACAGTAAAAATAGAGCTGAAAGTACCGCCCCACATTGTCTGCAAATCATTGCCAGAATGAACAGCTTCAATAAATTAAAAACAAAACAAAAAAATTGAAATATTATTTACGTCTCAATAAAAATTGCAGTAAAACCATTTACCTTTTCTTTTGTGTGTGTGTTTTCGGGTTTTTTTTTTCTTTATATTATATATAATATATATTTATATATGTATAGGGCTGCTCCAGTGCAGCATTTTTAGGATACTTAGCCAGAGAAACACAGGGGAGCATGCTTAGTGCACCAGGGTGCAGGGAAGGGGCAGCTGTGGTCCCCCCCTCCAGGTGCTGTGCCCCATCACCACAGCCAAAATTGCAACCCCTGCCTCTTCCCACTTGTTTTATGCCCCAATTTTGAGTGCAGGTCTCTGAGGGCTGGGGCGCCCTGGGGATGGGTGGGAAAGGTCGAGGGTGAGTGCAGGAGGGACACTAAGCATCCGCCGCTCTGTTTCCCGACTCTGGAAAGACTCGTCCACCTTCGCTTCGGTTTCAGCGCTTGCGCCCCCGAAAATGTACGCGCAAGTATAAATACACCCCCCGCCCCTCCGCCCCCTTCCCGCCCCCAGCTTAAATATCCCCCCGCCCCAGCCCCGTCCCAGCTCTCCAGGCGCCCCGGGCGAGTGTCAGGACACCTCGATGATCTCCATGCTGCCCGAAAAGCTGGACTGTTTGCTGATTTTGCCCAGCTCTTCCCGAGCCCTGCCCTCGGACATGGTCTCCTCGAACTCCATCTGGCAGCTCCTCCGCTTGAACTGCTTCTCGGCGCCGGCCTCCTCATGCCAGCTGTGCCGCCCGTCCCGAGGCTCGGCCCGCGCCTTGTCCCTCAGTCTGATCTCGCAGCCGGCCGCCACCGTGCCGCAGCCGAAGGGCGCTGGGTACGGCCCGGCGCCGCCAAACAGGCCCGCGCCGCCGCCGCCGGCGCCGCCGGAGTCCTTGCCGAAGTACCAGCCGGCCTCGGCCGGGGCGGCGCTGGGGGACTCCAGGTGCACCCCGCTCCAGGTGCCGGTGCCGGTGCCGGTGCCGGTGGCGGGCTGGCCGAGCCGCGGCGGCAGCCCGTCCTCGCCGGGGCTCTTGCGCGCGGCGCAGGTCCCGCCGACGTTGAGGCTGAGCCCGTGTGCCGGCGAGCCCGCCGCGTGCCGGTGCTTCCGCCGCTGCCTCGCCTTGGCCTCCAGCAGCAGCTCGGGCCCCGCCGGCCGCTCGGGGCTCTCCGCCCCCGGGGAGAAGGGGCTGAGGCTGCCCGAGCCCGAGGGGCTGTCCAGCTTGCAGAGTTTGGGGGCTTCCCCGGGGCCCGCGGGCCCGGGGGGGGTCCTGCCGCAGGCCGGGCGAGTAGGCGGACTTGATGTCCAGGGAGAAGGAGCGTTTCAGGCGGTTGGTGTCCTGGATGCGCTCGGAGGAGAGGTGCAGGCCGTTGAGCCCCTGCTGCAGGCTGGTGGGGGACAGGACCTTGGGGGTCCCGCCCTGCCGCTCGGGGTCACCCGTGGGGGACGCCGAGCCCGTGCTCCTCGGCACATCCTCGGCCTTCTCTGAGGTAGGTGTTAGGGGATGCCGGCTGCTCTCGGCCACCTCTGCTGCGTCCTGCTGGGCGTCCCCCTCGCCCCAGTCGCCCTTGGACTTCAGGGCCTTGAGGAGCTTCAGGCTCCTCTCGTACTCCAGGAGCTGGCCCAGGAAGTTGAAGTTGGGCGAGATGGATGGGCGACGGTCCTTAACGAACCTGCCGAGAGGCACAGACAGCCCCGTTGGTGCTTGGTCCTTCGGCGGGCCACCCCTACTCTCTCAGCCTCTTTAGGGAGAAGAGGCGTCATCGAGAGCCATCTGACCAGACCATCCAAAGAAAAGGATCTTGGGGAACCATAGGGCCTTGGAATACTCCAAGCTTAGACGTGGGACTACTTCCCCACTCCCTTTTACCACTCCCAACCATTCCTTGTTGCATGCATTTTATGAGGTTTGGTTTGCTTTTACTGGGACCCAGCCAATGCAAGACAGAGCTTCAAGGAGCCCTGACCCTCTCCTTCTGGGCTCAGCCTACTTTCCTTCCCTGGAATAAAGCATAACCCCCCCAATACCCTCAGGGGAAAACTCACCTGTAAGCATCATCTGATGACATACCCATGGTCTTCATGATGTAGGCGATGGCAATGGTGGCTGACCGGGAGATCCCAGCCAAGCAGTGCACAATCACCTGGCAGCTGGACACCTTAGCTTTGTCTGGAGCATGGCAGAGGAAACAGAGAGAACAATGATGGTGAGCAAAATGGTTCCAGCCTCCCTCCTCAACCCTCAGCCCCTTTGTTTGAGAGGACAACAGCTGCTGGGAGCAAGACCAGGGAGGACAGAAGAGTTCAGGTTGTGAAGGCTGAGAACTGGGAGGTCTGCAACCATAAAAGCTCACCAATGAATTCAATGGACTTGTCCAGCCAGGGAAGCAGCTTCTCACAGTAGTTGTCATTGACAGGAATGCGCATGAAGTGACTATCACAGATGAAGTCTGGCTTGGGACAGGAGTTGCTGGCATTTAGGACATAGCTTATCCCGTTCTGTGTCATCAGGTCCTGGTGGGAAAGAAGCCATCAAAGGATCAGCTGAGTTCAGCTTGCACCACATACTGAAGGTCTGTCTTGCTATGCACACTCCCTGCCTTTTCCCATCCCAGCATTTTCTCCTGTGGATCTCCTAGTGCTGCCTAATTGATGATAATACAGCAGAGACCAGCTGAAAAGTTTATGTCAATTTAGGTGACACAGGTTTGAACCTCAGCAAATCTTTATTTTGGTCCAAGTAAAGTGAGCAAGGCCAAGGACACCTGGAAAGGGGTTCCAGAGGGGAAAACCCCACAACCCCAGTATGAGTGGAACAGGATAATACAACAAAGAAAATCAGCAAAAACTGTGTCTGAAAGCTGTGAAAGTATCAGCTGAGGGAGAATGGAGACATCTCATCAAAGAGTGGAGCGAGTCACTGGTAGCATGTGGTACTGGTAACCAATGTGGCCAGAAGATGCCCTATCCATAGGCAACAGAATGAGGTTAAGGGTGGAGGCCTTCTCCAGCACATGACCACATTGTGGGGATGGCAGAAAACACAATTCCAAAACATGAACAAAACCCTCCAAGGAGGTGGGGAGGTAAGGAAATCATGAATTTCCCCACCTGGCATGGCTCCTCAGGATTTTGACCCCAGGATTTTGGCCCTGGCTCTCCAGTGGCTGGTTCCTGCTCTTCCAGCAGGCTTGATGGAGCCAGTCCAGCTCCCAGGCTCACATTCTTGTCATTTTTTTCTTTAATTTCCTTCTACTCCCTGTACATAATTTCTCTCTCCCTCCTTCCTGTCTCCAGCTCCAGTCTGGTGTCATGGTCCCTCTCCCTCCTTGCGTCTCCTCCATGGACAAGAACGCCTGGCTGGCTCCCTCATGGCTGCAGTAGGAAGATGCTTGGCAGCACTTTAACTGCAATTCCTCTTTCTTTCTTCTCATCATTACTTTTCCTTTAAACAAAATTCCTTCCCTGTGTGATATCACAGCACAGCCTTTCTGGCACCTTTTAAAGGGCACTGTGTGGGAAGGAGAGGAATCCTTAATACCTTCACCTCTTTGCATGACTGTGGTCCCCAGTGGGACAGGGAAGATGTGTCCCCTCAGCAGGGCTGTACCTTGTTCAGGACATCCTTCTGGGAGCCCAGGTAGAGATGTGGCAGGATGCGGGTGGGGCCAACATTGGCCACAGGCAAGCACGGCTGGGAGATGCTCATCGGCAGGATGGCAGCTGGCTTCCCCTCACAGAGCCCTGGGAAGCAGGATGAGAAGGTGGCAAAGCCTCCTGTGGAGAAAATGGGGACATTGAGCTTGGAGAAGCAAGGCCAAGATCATCAGTACCTGTCACCCAGAGGTCTGGGCTGGGGACAAAGTGGTGATAATCCTGCAGCTCTGAGAGCAGAGCCACCAGGAGCAACAAGCCAACAGCCACCACTAACCAGTGCACATACAGTGTGATGGCCATGACACACACACAGAGAAAGGAACAGAGAATCAGTGATTTTTCCCTGTCACAGCTGGATGTTAATGCACATGTGAGGCATCCCACACCCTCCCCAATGAAGCTGGCTCTTCTCAACTTTATTCTAACTGTAGGAAGAGACAGTCCTTTTCTTGGCTCCCTACTATTCTGAGGTCACCTTTTGATAGCAAAATCCATCAGGGCAGGATGATGACAAGAAACCCAGTGAGATGCAAAGCTCCTGGAGTCTGGGAAGTCAGCCCAGACCTTGCTGCACTGGCTACACTTACGCATAGTGATTTCTGATAGACACCCCCTCTGCCCAGCCCTGCCAAGCTGGTGATTTCTGCCACACCATAGTGGCATAATGGTACCTGCAGGCCACTGCTGTTTTTCATGCTATGACCTTGCTGAATGTGACAGCAAGCAGTGTCCAGTTTACTGCACCAAGCTGCTGGGCAGTCACACTCAGCTTGAGCATCTTGAAGCCCAGTGCTGGAAAAAAAAACCCAGCTGAGGTTGCAGTAGCTGGCATGGGACGGGCAGAGCTATTGGCATGGTCAAAAGCCTGAAAGCCTGTCCTGAAAGCCTGAGCAGGGCTGCAAGCTTTGCCCTGATTGCTCAGCAGCCCCTGGTGCTGTTGCATGTCCTGCACAGTTGCAAAAGACCACTGGTGATCCTGATTTGCTCTCACTCACTGATCCCATACTCCAGAGTAGAGCCAGGTCTGGTTAGCAGTGGCCTAATTTCACTCCCCTCCAGCTGAGGACATCTGGGTGGCAGCTTCATGTAATGGAGAAGAGCTCAAGTCATATCTGCCTCAAGTCTCCCTTGAGGTTTTCCCAGTCATATGAATGAGCAGATGCAGCTTGACATCACCCAAAGGGCAGAGAGGACTTGGGGGTTTGACTGCCCTAGACTGTCAAAGGGACCAGGATGCTCCCACGAGATCCTTTTGAAAGCCCAAGTCCCTGGACTGAGCACCATGAGCATTCCTGGCCCATCTCCACAGCTAAACAAGACCTTATAATGAGCCACTCCCTCTACCCTTCAGAAGCAAGGCAGCCTTGGCATATTCTCAATTTACCTTCTCCAGCATTTTGGCAACATTTCTGTTGATCCTCCTGGAACATCCTTCTGGTTGCTGGTGTGGCACCCATGCTCTAGAGAGGCATGACTGGTGCTGCAGACAACCCATCTGATGTGTTTGTGAGATGAAGGTGATGGAGAAGCCAAAGCAGTGCACAAAATCTTGCTCACACCACTTGGGAACATACAAATGTTTCGAGCTCCATCACACTCTATCTCAGCACCTTCCACTGTCAGGTCCCACTGGCCTAAGGGGACATTGTCCTTCAACAAACCTCTTTCCTCCCCTCCCTTGTGTTTTCCTGTCTGGCAGCTAACACATATCCCAGCTTCAAAACCCAGTCAAGACAGGAGGGGTAGAGTTAAAGCACCTTATCTTTTCCAGCACCTCTCTGGGTCCCTCCAAAATTATATTGCCTCTCAACTGGGACATTAAATCATAGCAAAAGCAGGTGCAGCATAGTTCTGGTTACTGCTCATCCCTGCACTGTGTCCCCATTGCCAAGGACTGTCCATCATTAGCCAGAGCTCTGCACAGACACATGCAACTTCCCTGCTTTGCCCCAGGCTGATACCTGGGGGATGCTGGGACAGAAACCTGTGGGAAGTTTCCTCCAGTTGCCCCTAGAGAAGCCTGCAGCACTTGAGTTTGAATGGGGCTCAGATCTGACCCTGGGCTTGTGTGAAACAACATGGGAATTTTTCTGAAGGAACAAGGCACAATTTTGGGGAGCAGGTCACACACAAATGCACCCCAGGGATCAGAGCCTGCTCTGGTCCATAGGTGCCCAGCCTCTTGCACTCACTCACATCCATCAGTAGCTGCCCAGGGCAGTGGATGGGTTTGTATGACTCTTTAGGTGATCTCATAGTTCAAGCAGGTCAGGGCATGCTGCTCTCTCCCCTTTGCCTGCCCCCACCACTCTCAGTCAGCAGCAGATCCTCTGTCAGCCCTGCCTGGGGAAGTCCAGGCAGGAGCTGAGGGGGCTGTGAAACAGGCAGGGATGTTTGTTGAGTGGCAGCAGAACCCTCAGCTGCAGTGCCTACTGGGGCAGGCTGCCACAGCTGGAGGATGCTGGCACCTGAAATCATGTCCATAGCTCACCTCACTTGTCCTAAGCAAAGCCTCAACTCTGTGTCCAGGAGTCCAGGCATGCTCCCAGCCCACCTGTCCTCATCTCCCCCAGACTTGCAGCTGCTGAGGGCAGCTTGGGCTTGGAGGAAACCCTAGAGATGAGGCTGGGTACTTGACACCATCCCAACATGGAAGCAGCACTCACCCCACCCTGCAGCGGCTGCTTCAGCATGCCTTTCATTTTTAGAAAGCAAAGCAGCTCTTCAAACAATTCCAAAGGCAGTGAGTGTCCCTGGCTGGGCTCCAACTGATACCTGGGCTTTTGTCCCCTCTATGCCCCAGGCCATGAATCCCAGATTTTGCTGGGAAAGAGCAGCAGAGCCCAATGAGGTGAGGAGCCAGTTCTAGCCTTTCCTCTTTTATTCAAAGTGCTGGTGCCAGGAGCACCATTTCTCTTGGCATGTGTGGAATTAAGCTCAGGAAGGATTTGTATTTGTCATAGAGTGGGTGTTTGGGGATCTCTGGTTTCTTCTGGATGCTCTCCTACCCTGGTGAGGGCTTGCTGGGGAGGAGCTGGTCCTTGTGTGGCAGGGCCCAGTGAGCTGCTCATGGCTCCAACATGAAGGCTCTCAAAACCATTCTCTGGAAAAAACAGTGTCTGCCTACTGCAATTACCTGAGGCAGAGATGGTGCCCAGGAAGAGAAGTGAGAACTGCAAGGGAAGGGGATCAGAACAAAAAGTGGGGATGCTGCTGCTGAAAATGGAGGAAAGAGGAGCCAAGAACCAGCATCAGGCAGGTTCTAGGAGGCCTAGGAAGTGAAAATCACCCTCCTGGAAGTGAAAATCACCCTGAGGCAAGGCTGTTGCAGCAACTTAGTGCCAGAAGAGTGCAACAATGGCGACCCTGTATCTCCCCCACTCGAGGCTTCACTCGCAGGGTGCTGACCACCCTTCCACCTCCTGCTGTGCCCTGCAGACACCCCTCTGGGCCAGCCCCCAGGCCTGCTCTGCATGGCCCTTCTGCCAAACAGAGGAGAGAGGAAAACACCACAACTCTTCCCTATCCCCATCTTTGCCAGGCCCTCCCCTCTGCACATTTTCCAGCTGAACATCTATGATAACCTCCCAGTGAAACTGGATTTATTTTGAGAACAGATGCAGCAGAAGGAAAGCAAACAGCCTGGGAATCCTCCCCGAGCCTGTCCATCAGGCCAGGGGGAAGATGCCAGCAGCATCTTTGAACAGGCTGCTGTGGTACCTGCACTGCTGCAACTGTTTGGAGCCGTGTGACTCCTCCCCTCCAGCAGCAAACTGCACAGTGAGGTTGCAGTCCCTGCACCAGTGTCTGCCTACAGCCCTGAGATGGCTGTAACCAAAATGAACAAAAACATAGACACGGAAGATTACAAGATACAAGGACGGAGATGTTGCACTGCTGAGCTGGACCCTGACACAGTTGGAGAACCCTCCACTGCCCTGGCTGTCACCTTCAGGTGGTCTCTGGGGACATCCTAGTTATAGCTGTTATAACACCCCAGGCAATATCTGTCACTTGTGAGTTGCACTGTGCCCTTCTCTGCCAAGGTTGGGCAGCAGTGGTGGTGCAGAGAAGGTGACATCAAAGCTGACAAAGTCCTGGCTAAGGACAGGGATCTGGTGTGGCATTATTTTCCTTTTGGTGGTAAGCCTCATCTTTGGGGATTTACAATCCATTAAACTGTATGTGATGTTGACAGAGACACTGCTGAGGATAAAGGGAAGGTGTGGGACACACCAAGCATGGATATCCCAGCTCCCAGTTGTTCCCTGTGTCCCTCCCTGCACTGAGACCTTCTTTCTAGGCTGGAGGTGTAAAGTGGAGCTGGGGCTTGAAAAGGTTATGACACCTTGCTCTGATGGCTGCACTCTGTGCTTTCAACTCCAACCCATGGACTCACCTCCTCCTTCAGAGGCTTCTGAATCAACCCAACAGCTCTGGCCTTGATGCTGTGCCCTGCTGACTGCATGAAGCTGTGAAAGGGCTGCCCAGGTCACCTGCCTCACCCCGAAATTGCTTTTCAAGATAGTCTCATGCCTCTTGAACACTCCCAGCCCCATGAGTCTCATAGAAGTTCCCCACAAGACACACAGAACAGCATGTCCTGTTCAGCAGCCTCCCCTGTGCATTGCAGACTCAAAGCTCCTCACCAAGAAACAGGGAAGAGGTGACATGTCACTCTGCTGTGCCATCAATTTGTGGCGGCAAGGAGGAGGAGATCCAGAGCTAGAAATCCTCGCTGGCTGCCACACCCCACTCTTCACCCCAGCTCCCACACCGGAAGCTAGAAGGAGACCTACAGGGGTATTAAAGGTGTGTTTTAAAGCCCACCCTCACCGCTGCAGCAATGAGAGTTAGAGAGCAGCAGCCGGAGCTGTTCAGATTCCGCCTCCCCAAGCAGCTGCCGGAGGTTTTGCGGCAGCCCGCAGCCCCAGCAATGAGTTTTGAGCCTGTGCTTGTGCTGGAGACCCTCTGGCCCGCTGGAGCTGCTGGCAGCTGGGGGGGCTGAGAGGCCAGGCTCTGCCCGCTCTCATTAAAATGCCTGCGGTGGCTGGAGCTGCTGCCAGGGCGGCACGTGGCAAGGAGCAGCGGGGCATGCAAGCGAACACGCGCCTCGGCTTGCTGCTGGAGCAGCCGCCACGCCGGCATGGCTCCCTGGCTGCTGCCTTCTCTTGGTGGCCAGGATGCTGCCTGGAGACCCCCTCTGCAGCAGCCCAGCCCCCTGGGGGACAGCACTCTGACCCATCCATCCCCCAGTGTTAAAGCACCTTGCTGAACTCAGGTACAGCAGGAGATGACAAGAGCTGGAGGGACCTGCAAAACCCCAGCCCTCACCTGCACCATGCTCAGCTTTCTTATGACAATGAGCCTGAGCTCTCGGTCGAGCATCTCTGCGGCAGGTTGAAGTGAAGGACAGAAAATGGAGGGGTCTGGCACGCTGCGCATCAACCCCCAGAGCCGCTGGGAAAATCCCTCTTTGCAAACGCCATCTCCCTGACGCTCGTGCTGGGTGGGAGCCTGCTGGTGCCGGCAGCTAAGGGCGGCATGATGAAACGCTGCTTACTGCCACCCTTACTCACTGTGCTCCAGGGAGCTCCGCGGCTTTGTCAGCATTTCCTGCTGCCTGGGACGTGCCTGAATTTTCCCCCTGCCTCCCATCCTCACTGTTTCCCTGGTACTGTAGTCCCCTTTGATTTTGCCCAACCCTCCCAGCAACGCCTGATGTAGACACAATCCATTTGCTTGCGCATCCCTCCCACGAGCCTGGTGAAATCTGGTGCTGCAGCCTGCCCAGCTTGCCCTCTCCTGGCTGATGCTCTTTTATGTCCCCCCATCTCAGTGCATTGGAGAAAGATGTCCAGTTTTCAACCAGTCTCTTTTTCCACTCTCCCACTCCCCTGCCCAGGTTTCACCATCCCCTCATTTGGCACAAAATATCATCACCCCACCGTAGGCTCGTTTTGGATTTTTTTTTCCCCAGGCAGTGGGGATGAGAAAGCCGATGAATCAGCCTTATTATGGATTCATGTGCATTCCCTGTTTCCCCAACGGTTACCCCGAACAGCCACTGTCCATCTGCTGCTATAGTGCCCTGCTGCCTCCCAAGCTGTGCCAGCCCCCCATGCCCTGCAGGCTACTCCCATTCTCCCAAAGAAACGGAAAACACCTTTAAAAAAAGAAAAAGCAGCAGAAAGGAAGCCCTCCACCTACACAACCATGGACACACTCTTCGAGCTGCTGAGCTTGATTTTCCTCTGGTGACTGTGCCTGCTTTGGACCAGCCTTACTCGTTCTATGTAAAGAAAAATGTGTCATTTCCACGAGTGACTTATTACTAATGACACCATCACTGGGTTATGTGCTTCATGCCACAAAAACCTGTCAAGCACTTTTAGCAGCCTCCCATTTTAAATGGTGATGGAAGGGAAGTTGCTTGATTCAACCCTTCGGTAATCTAGGTCATCCCAGGCTCCGCAGATTTTTAAACTGCTCCAGTTTATGTCCCCTTCCTCCGCGCGCCCTTTGCCCTGACACCGGGAGGTGGAAACACTGCAAACCCCTTTCTGAAAGAAACCACCCAAGATGGGCAGGCAGGGCAGCTCTGGTGAAGCGAAATGGCTCCGGCGGGCAGCTGCTTGGGTGCGGGCAGCAGCGCAGCGCTCGGAGCCCATGCATGGCCCCTTGTTCTCCCGTGCTCGCCCGTCCTTGCCCCGCGCACTCTCCTCTGCCCAGTGCCCCCCCCGCAACCCGGCGCCCGAAGGCGCAGAGATGCTGGCGGCAGATCCTCCTGGCTCCCGCAGGTTTCCTCCTTCCCTTCTCCGCTCCGTCCGCGCCCTCGCCAAGCTTGCCTGGACGGCGAAGGGTTCGGCGGAGTCCGGAGCGTTCTCCGCGGCCAGCCAGTCTCCGCAGCGGGTGGGAGGGCTGCGCAGCGCCGGGGCCGCTGCAGATGCCTCTGCCCGCCGCAGGCAGCCGCTCACCTGCCTGAAGGAGCTGCCCTGTCCGTGCAGCTCCCGTCCCAGCCCGGCCGCCTCCGCCAGCGCCGCGCACATCGCCCCTAGCCGGGCACCGGCCATCGCTCCGCCGCGCTCCCCTCCGCACGCTCCCCGCTCGCTTCCAGCTCCCCGCTCGCCAGCTGCCTGCGCTCTTTGTATCGCCAGCACCGCGCTCCGCTCCCCGCCGGCCACTCGGCAAAGGCGATCTCCGGCCCCCGGGCAAAACAGGGCTCCGGCGGCGCAGCCCCCTCTTCCCGCTCCGTCCCCATCGGAAGGAAAGGCGCCGGGCCGGCTGACAAACCTCTCTTGTCCCTGCTCTCCTTCATCCTTCGCACCCTTATTTTCAGCTTCATCTGCCCCTCGCGCATGTCTGTCCAGAACTGGTCCTCGGAGGGAGCAATCATTACATCCACGGGCATCCAGGCAGCTGGGCTGCGGCTCGCGGGGGCACCTCTCACCGTCGCCAAACAACAGCTGGCGGGCAAACAAAATACTAAAAAACCCCCCAAAAGGCGTCCCTGCGACAGAGCAACGCCAGCCTCCCCCCGGCTCCAGCCTTCAGGCTGAAAAAATAAAAGCCATTAAAAAGAAGCCGAGCGGGGTACGGGGGCTCGGCGTAGCCCCGTTTCCCCGGCCGCCCCCCTCCTGGCCGCCCGCTGCAGCCCGAGTGAGCTCAGCCCGGGAGCAGCCGCCCCATCCGCCGCGCTCGCTGCGCGCCCGTACCGCGCTCATAGCTAACGGGTCAGGCATGCGGCCGCATTCCTTACTCAGCACACAGACACGCAGCACAACGCCGGCCTGACATATGCTCCGCTCCCCGCTTAAAGGCGCAACCGCGATTTTCTCGCCTGCCCGAAGCCCCCCGCAGCGAGCGGCCGCGCGGGGAGATGGATCGCTGCACCGCGCCGGCTCTGGCCCCGCGCAGTTATTGTGGGCACGGGAAAGCGGTGGGAGGAAGCTCATGCCCACACCTCGTTTTAGCACCTGCCAGGGCGGTGTGCGATCAAACCCCCACAACGAAGGGGGGATGCGGCACCACCCTCCACCCCGGCTCCCTGCTGCTCCCCGTACCGTGAAGGCACCCCACGGCTGCACCCCCTCTCCACCGTGGCTCCAACGTGCACTCCCTGGGCAATGTTTAACTCTGAACTCTGCACCAGGAAGGGCAATGCCATGATCTCAGTTTCCCAAGAGGGAAACTGAGCCACAAAAGATTAAATAGCTTCTCCCGGGCTCTCTGCTGCAGGGCAGACCTGGGGACGAGGCAGCAGGTCCCTAAACACCAGCTCATCTTGCTCCTTAATATCTCTACTGAGAGCGCCACCCAGGAGGATGCTCATCCTGGAGGGTCCCAAAGAGCTGGAGATGAATGGGTCCCAACAGCAGGCAGGAAAAGGGGCTGCTAGGGGCTCATATCTGTGTGTGAGGACCATGGTCTGAAGAAGATGTACCCTCTGCCAAAGCCTTCTCACGTGCAAAACTCCAGAAAGAGGGGACATGTAGGAATGGCCTTTTGGCCTTTCCTGGTCTCCTTGGGGGTCTATCCGTCTCGAGTGGCTTCCGAAGCAGGTGGGGAATGATGTATTTTCTTCTTTGCATTTGTCTGGGGGAGAAAATTACTTGTCCCCCGCTTCCCACCCGCAGGACTCCTTAATACATCCCCACACAGCTCCTTACGAGTTTATTGGTCTGAGCCCAGGCCTCCAGAAAATCATTCAGGATTATAGTAAGCGGGGGAGAGAAGGGGGGGCATGTATTGTGCCTTTGAAAATCTGAAGCTTTATGGGCTGAAAAACCCCAGGCTGAGCCATATGTGAGTGACTTCAGTGTTTTTCCTTTGAATGACATCACATGAGATGAGGTCATTGGCATTAACTAAGTGCTGTCTCCTCCCCCCCACCCCGAGCGGAGCCAGCCTCCTAACGAGCCTTGTTGTTGTAACAAATATGGTTTGATTATTATCAGATGTGGGTCAGAGGTTGGATAAAATTCAAAGCATGCTCCAACTAGGCTGGAAGAGAGAAGCAGCCTTCCCCCACAAGCCATGCTTGGGGAGTGACTACCACAGCAGGTCCTCAGGATGATCTGTGGTCCCCCACATTTGCCACCATTGTCACTATGAGGGAGGGTGCATGATGCTGGTGGCCAGTGCCAACGCCTGCCAGGGATGGGGATCCCTCTGTGTCCCACTGTCACTGCACCAGCAGTGCTCCCCCTGTGCTGGTGGGTGATCCAGCTGTGACCTGCTCTGGTGGCCATGGCTGGGGGTCTGCTGGAGGGACCTAGTCACTCTACTGGGGTCACTGGGTCATGCAGGGGCAGTGGGCAGGGGGGATGCTGCAGGAAACGTGGTGAATTAGGGGGTGCAATACTCAACCTGACCCAGAGATGCACAAACAAAATTTGCCTTTCCTCACTGCCCTCAGGTTGTCCATCTTCCTCAAATTTCCAAGAGCCCTGGGCACAAGTTATTTTGGTAATGCCAGGGTCCTCAGGATGTGTTTGGACTGAGATTTCAGTTCAGGGCTCCTGGGAGCACCAGGTGGGAAGCTGGGCATAACACCACCAAGTAGACTTTAACAGAGGAGGCTTACCAGTGTCCCACACCCTTCTGATCCTCAGCAAAAGACAAGCAAGCACAAAAAGCCAGTAGCCCCCTTCCTCCACCAGTGCAACGTCCAGCCACATGGAGATGCCACCTGCAGCCACCATTCCCCAGGCACCATCCTCCTCTCTGCTCTCTCCCCATTGTCTTTACCCTTTTGCCAAAACCGGTACAGGGGTTGGCAGCTGGGGCAGGGGGCAGGCAGAGAGATAAAAGGCAACATTCACAGTACAGAAGAAATACATTCCATGTATCAGCTGCTGCCCCTTGTTGTTGTTTCTCAGGTACTCTTCCTGGCCAGGATGTCACCCATCCTGCCTCCAGCCCCTATTTAGCAGACAAGAGATGCATCATCCAGAGGGAGATGCTCAGCCTCATCAGCCTCACTTCACTCTCATTGCCACAACACACACTGGGAAAACATCTGCTGCAATGGGTTGGAGAGACTCATGTAATCCTCCTGCAAGAGCAGGGAGCAGGATGAGTCCCTGTCCAGCACCTACATAGCCTGTCAGGACAGTGCCTATGGCCTGGCACAAGCCCAGCTGGGCAGGGCCAGCAGTTCCTTGCTCCACCCAGCACTGGGACCTGGTAATAATTGCCAGTGACGACCTTTTGCAAGCATGCAGCACAGGCCCAGGGAAAAGGGGGAGGAGGATGAGGTGAGGCAGATTTCTCACAAGGAAGGAAACTGTAACTGGGCAGTGGCTCCTGCCCATCAGGATCTCTTACTGAGGAAGTTGCCTTCCCCCCATTGACCTTCCAGAAATGAGAAATGAAATTACACAGCAGTTTTCTAAGGCATAGCAACCAGAGGGCTGCTCTTCCCTAAGCCCCTTCTCCTCTGTTCCACTCTGCCTTTGGCCCTTTTGCTTGCCTTTTCTGGGTCCAATGGTTAAAAACACGGCCTGAGGGGGAGGGGAAGCTCCTCAGGGTAATTATAGAATCGGGAAAACAAGTTGTCTGACGACAGCGTTGCTAAACAGGGAAGTTTAGAGCATAGGTCTGGAATACAATCAGCCCTGCACATACATGACCTGGCTTAACCCCTCCCAGGGATGCAGTCACTGCTCCTGCCGGGGCTGAAAGCCTCCCAGGCATCTCCTGCTTGTGCTTCAGGGTGAGAAGGGGGCACCTTACTCTGTGCCTTGGACAGAAAGGACTGGGAGCACTCCCTAGGGCACCCGCCAGGCTGGGTGTCTGAAGTTGGATGCCAGCACCCACTGAAGAGGGGCTAGAGGGCAAGAAAACACAGTCCTGCCCTGGCTAAAGTGGTCCCAGATGGCTTTGCTGTAGGAAAGGAAGCAACACCTCCAGGGATGTCCTGCATGAGAGGAAGGGAGGTTCAGAGAGTTACCTAAACGTCCAGGATTGCAAAAATCACAAACCCTGGTACTCCCATTTGATTTTTTAGAAAGTGCTTTTCCATCTAGGCCAGTATCAGCATACTGTCTCCAGTCCTCTGGACAGTCAGAAGAAAAATACCACCACAGGTAATCCCCATACACCTCACCACCTACAGCCTGAAAAAAAGCTGGATGTTAACCCCTGCACAGCCCTTCTTACAGTCCTGACCATCATATGGGCCATTCTAGATGAAGAACAACCAGAATCCCCATTCACATTATATACAAAGCTGGTTCTTCAAAACTCCCAAATCTGGGAAAAGCAAGAAATTGAGAGTCCTATGTGAGCTCTTTTTTCTGTCTCATTCCACTCCCATGCCCTCCTTATTCATACTCACACTTCTGCCAGCCAAGCATCTGCTTTTTGGGTTCATCACAGTATGTTTTGGGATGGAGATGGCCACAGGTGGACAGAGGTGCTTGCAGGAAGTTCAGGGACAGTAATCAGACTTAAAGAAAAATCTTGTAGATACATCTAATGGATTCATGCCAGTAAATCTCCAAGTGCTCTTAGACATTACAGCCTGAGGGTACCTGAAATAGCCCAAATGCCTGAGGAACGTGACTATCAAATCTCCAGCCGAACCCAGGTCCTGCCTCCCCACTCCCATCAGACAGCTTGTGACTGCTGAAGCCTGAGATTCACTCACATGGTTAGAGCATTGTGCTAAGGCTGTGGGTTTGAGGGTTTGATTCCTGTAAGGGTCATTCACTTTAGAGTTGGACTTGATCCTTGTGGGCTCCTTCCAACTCAGAATATTCTGTGACCAAAGTGTGAGTATTTGGGGTGTTTTCTTTCTTAGGTTTTAGTTCATTTTTCTTACACTGAGTAAAGACACCTCAATCCTGGTTCTAGATCCTGCTAAGCCTTTATCTTCAGCATATGCCATGACAAGCTTTGGATTCATATGCTATCACTCCAGCCTCTGAGATTGGGACTGAAGGCAAGCCCCCTCTGCTCTGCCCTGCTTTCACACCTGCCTAGCTTGGCTTTCTTCATTCATCTTCTCTTTTCCTCCAGAATAGCTCCAGCCCAATATGTTTTAAGAGGAGCAGGAAGCAAGGGAGGTGCATGGCTGGCATCTGGCTTCTCACCAACACAACACAAGAAAGCATTATGGACTTTTCAGCCAAGGATGAGCAAAGTCGTGTTCAGTTGTCCTGATGTTTAACCTCTTTTTAGGACTGTGCCTATACAGAAAATAAAATAAAATAAAATAAAATAAAGTGGTTTTTCTTTCATTCTTTTTTCTTTTTTTTTTTTTTAATTAAAATAATCTATCTCTGAGTCCTCATGTCTAAAATAATTCCAGCCAGCACCTCAGTGCTAAACCCACTCATGCCTGGGCAGCCCAAGTCAGCTCCTGCAATGGAAATCCCCTTTCCTTTTTTCGCTACTTCTTTTTGCCTGCGGCACAGTCACCTGTCTTTGGTAGATTCCCCCGAAATCCCCGAAATCTCAGCCCCCACCCAGATCCCTGCAGCCCTGCAATGACAGTCTCCAGGGCAGTGCTGGGTGGCTGCAGAGGAGCTGGGTCATGGCCAGCCTGCTCACTGAGGAGGATGGCGAGCGATGAGCGAGGATCTGTCGCTGATGATATTGTTACATTCTTTCCGAATCCTGGGAGTAAACAGACGCTCCAAATTTAGAAAGAACAGGACTGGAAAATTTAAACATTCCTTGTAGAATTGGTACAAAAGCGGGGGGAGGGGGGCTGAAGATGATCTCACAGGCGCTCCCGAGCCAGATGAAAAGCTCATGACTCGAGCTGAGAACGCGATTGAGGGGCCTGTTTCAGGTCCAAGCACGACAGGGCAGCGGTGAGACTCCCCCAGAACATGGAGCTGCAGCCAAAAGAGCCTCTGTCCTGCAAGGGGGGGTCCCGAGCCCTGCTGGCCACCCTGGTTTTATCTCCAGCTGGACAGAAGGAGGAGCCCGGTGCTCAGCCTAAGGAGCAGACTGGGACAGGATGGGTGACTGAGAATCACCTGGACAAACATCCCAAACCCCCAGCTGTCGCTTTTAGCCACTGGATGGGAACAGGAGAAAATCTCCACCCTGCCTGCTGCAGCTGGACAAATGGAGAGGAGCTGGTGAAGCTCAGCACCCACCAGCTCAGCACCACACACGGCTCTGGACAGGCTCCAGTGCCAGAGCTGGCACACAGGAGCTGTCAGGGAGCAGTGGAGCCAGGCTGCTGTTGCTTCATAAGCAGATAATGCCTCTTAATAAAAACCAAGAGGGGAAGAATAATGGGGGAAAATATAGCAAAGTTTAAAAAAAAAAAAAAGAAAAAAAAAGCAGAAAAAAAAGCAAAAAATCAAGGGTTTGTGCTGAAGTAAACAAAGGTTAAAGAACAGTCAGGCTCCTGCAGGAATAGCAGAGCTGGGCTGGGAGGGAGGGGGCATTACGTAATGCAGGAAAAATGTTGGCTCCATTCAGTTTTCCACCACTTCATGTGATGTCAGGAAAACCATATAAATCAACAGTCTTTCTGCTCCCACGGATGGAGGGCAGCAAGCAGCACTATTTATACATACACAATTAAAAAAAAAAAAAAAAAGAAAGAAGAAGAGAAGCTGATGATTTCCAAGACTGGGAATAATTGACTCAGATTCTTCCCTGCCAGCCACTGGAATCGGTGCTGCTAGGCTGTTAACCCTTGAGGAGTCCCTGGCACCAGTCCTGCCACTCCCAGCTCCCCTGTCCTCACCCAGCAGCCTCCATCAGCTGCTTCAAGGGTCAGGAGGTCGCTGTGCTGGAGGTGAGCAAGGACAGCCAAGCCTGGTGTTTGCAGGAGATGGGGACACAGAGGCACAGACCATGGCATCTGTGGGGCTGAGAGAGCTGGGCAGCACAGAGGGGCTGTGTAGGGCTGTCACACTGAACTGGGGACCCTCAGGACAGCTTCCCTGGGGTAATGACATCCACTGAGGGACAGGCTGAGATTTCAGCAGCCCTTGCCAACCCTCTGGGGCCACAAGGCATCACAAGGAGGGCTCAGGTACCTCTTCTGAGACACCAAATGGGTTGGGGCAGGACAAGGTGCTTGAGGCCAGAGTGGACAGGCTGCAGGGTTAAATCCCACAAGGGCAAGGGTTCAGAATCATGCCCACTCACACATCCTGCCCCAGAGCCCCAAGCACTCAGAGCTGTCTCTACACCAGCCCATTTCTGCCCACACTGCAGGCAGGAGGGAGCTGTGCCTGTCAGCAAGCGTGCCCAGCCTGCCCTGGATGCCCTGCACAGCCATTCCAGTCATGATTTCCATGTGAAACACCACCACCATGACCCAGTGTTCTACATTTCAGCTCCAGTTTTTTCCACCTGCTGGTGGCCCGTGTTTCACATCAGGCTGAGGCCCTGCTGCTCTTTTCATTTGGGAGGCTTGAGCTTTGCCTGATGCTTAGCACACCCACATTCCTGCTAGGGCTCTGGGCTCCTGCAGCCCAGGAGGGTGGAGGAGGTGTGTGCCCAAGTGGGGGACAGCAGGTTTGCTGGCAGGGGTTTGGTGGTGGCACGCTGCTGGTGCATGCTGTGCATGCAGCTGGGGGGCACTGGGATTGCCAGGCTCCCCCTGGCCTCCACTTGCCCTAAGGCAGGAAAAGGCTCCAGGGTTTTCAGGGCTGCCTCACATAGCCCTGTCCAGCTCCAGGAGGACTCGGTGTGGGAGGCAGGGGTCTGCAGCCAGCACACAGCACTGCTCCTCACCCAGCCCTGGGAAAGCAGCACGGGGCTAGAGGGTGCCTGGGTCACACCACCAAGGCTATTTCCTGACCCATCCCCATGATTAAGCAGGTTCCTTCCCAGATGCAACCGAGTCCACCTCTTCCTTCTCCTGCACCACACGCCAAGCTGTGCCCCAGTTTATGCCCAGTGACCTTGGAACCACAGGCACAGCTACTGAGGCAGGCCAGGGGCTGCCATAGCCAGCTCAGGGAGGCATCCTCCAGCACTGGCCTCAGCAGAGCTCCTGCAACCCAGGTCACAATAATTAGCTTTAATGTGATTTCATGTAGTCCCTGCTTGTTTTTGTTGCTAGAACCTGAGTCCAGGGGATTTAATGCTGCTGTTCTCTGCTCTGTTCTCCCCATCACAATGCAGCTGCTCTAATTCAACAGCACTCCCCCCTGCCTTGCATGGGCAGGGCTCCCTGAATGCCACGTGCCCATGCTACCTTCTCCCCACAATTCCCTTTTCCCAGGCTCTGTCACTCTGCAGGTGCAGCAGAGTCACTTAGCAGAGTCATGGATGTGTCCCTCCATCCCTGTGGTGTCCCAGGGCACAGAGGCTGGTATCCCCTGCCTCAGCCCCAAAGCAGTATCCAATTGCCACAGGATGAGGACAGGCTTGGGGGACAAAGGTGATTCCCATCTCTGTGCTCCTGGCACTGTTTAGGAGCATGGATGAGCTCAGTGGGACAGAGGGGCTGCATGGGGCAGTGCCTCCCACACATCCATGGGCACAAAGCTCAGAGGTAGCAGCCATAAAGGCAGATGCATGGCAGCCCCAGCCAGGGTGAATCAAAGGCATCTTCAGCTCTCCCTCAGGCAGTTCCCTGCTTCTCTCTTCTCTCTGCTGGGTTGGAGCTTTTCATTCATCAGTCACTTGCCTTACTGCAGAAGGGCTGTAACTAGGGCAGCACGTGCCTCCTCCTGCCTGCACATTTGTGCCTGGAGAGCATCATCTCCAGCAGACCCTGACTCACTCAGTGATGACCCTCTGCCCCTGCCATCTTTTTCCTTCCCAGTGCATCCATGGATTTCTTTTCCTGCCCTCCCTTTAACAGCAGCAAGAGGCAGCAGAGTGCCTGAATCAGGTCTGGTCCTTGGCACATTCACCAGGGATGAAGCAACACAAGGATGGGAGAACAAAGGGCAGCTTTTGGACGGCTGGATCACCACCACAGCTCCTCTGTGCCCTCCTCTTTCATTCACCCTGGCTGCTGGGTGCAGCAGCAGGGAGATGGACAGTGCAAGGAGTGAAGGCACAGGTAGGACCCAGTGGTGCCAGCGTGGCTGAGCCTCCTCAGGCTGCATGCAGGGCTGCCTTCCTCCCCACAGCCACTGGTGACAGGGAAGAGCGTGCACATGGACACAGACAGCCACAGCTCTGTCACTCCAGGCTAAGGGCATGAGTGCCCCTTATCCTGGAGCATGAGACAAAGTAACCCAGGGCTCCTACCTGTGAGGATGGAGACACTGTGGAAACAGCTGTCCAGCTTGCCCAGGAGGATGGAGAGGAAGCTGTCAGCAGCCAAGCCGGTCACATCCCGTGTGCTCTGGTCATAAACCACCACGTCCTGGTGGTCCTCTGCCTCCACCTGCAGGGGAGCAACAAAAAATGGGCATCAGAGAAATGGGCTGAGCACTGAGGAAGCTGCTGTCCACACCACCATGGGAAGCAAAGCTGAATTTAGTGGCCATACAAGCAGGAAATTCCAGCTCCACAGCATTTCCACAAGCTGGTTTTGGCCACCAAATGGAGTGTCCAGCCAGGCTGGCACTCTACTCCACAGAGTGTGTCAGTAGAGGTGCCCACTGGTGCACTCTCATCACCTACAAGTGCTTTTGAGCATTCTACACAAAAGAGGGTCACTCCTCCCCATCGCCCACCCTCAGCTTGCTGTTACTTAACTGCACCCCAGAAATCACCTCAACTTCTTCCACCACTTCCTCCCCAGCCAACTTCTGCCCTCAGATACTCCTCCTCAGCCTGGCTGCTGTCACAGGGATGAGAACACAGGGATTTGGGAGGTTCTGCAGGCAGAGGCTGGGACTGGAGTCAGTGGGGCCGATCAACAGCTCTTCAGGAGCTATCCATGCTTATCACAGTAACACCTAAACATGCACTACTCCTCACCCCAAAAACCTGCAGATCAGCCTAAGGGCTGAAGGAGAAGGAAGATCTCTTCTTTCCCTTAGCAGATGTTCAGGGTGATGCTCTTTCTTCCATTTGTCATGTGTGCTGGGGCCTGCACACTGCAGGGATTAAGTGGGAAGAGGGGAAGAAGCTCCTGGGCTACTCTCATGTGATTTTATAGACCACAGACTGCACCCAGCTGCCTGCCACTGCAGGGATGAACTGGGGCAGGTGGGATGGTGGGATAATCTGCAGGCAGGCAGGAGTCCCCCCATGCCCAGTGATGACTGGATTGCAATGAGAGCACTCAAGGCACAGCCAGAGACTCCCACACCTCCCTGAAGGTCCATGCACTAAAAGAAGACAAAATCTTCACAGAGGCATAGCTCAGCTCCTCTGCTGGAGAGCTGGGTGTATGGCACATGCCTGCCCTTCCAGCCAGCAGGGTAAGGCACATCCATCACATCATGGGAGGAGGGGGAGGCAGCAGCAAGCAGGGAAGGAGGGAGTGTGTGCAAGCTGCTCTCTTCTCAGCTAGTGCTGGAGCTGCCCATTGGTCACCCCGTGCCAAGCCCTCTCCAAAATGTCTTTAGGAGACCACTTGAACAAGGAACTCCTCATTTTGCTGTCTCGCTACCAAGCCCTATCTCACCACCAGGGCAGATTGGCTCAGGGCTGCCATCATTATTAATGCTGCTTTCACACCCTGCTGCAGGTGCTTCCCTGCTCAGCGACGTGAGCACCATCCAAATAAAACTGCAGGGTTTTAGCAGGGCTTTAGCTGAGCTCATCACATCTCTGCGCCGCAGTGCAAGGACAGCCCTGCTCCAGCAGAGATCCCCAGGGCTCCACACACAGCTGTGCACAGCAAGGGGGGCACAAAGGACACACCTGGCACCAGCCAGGGAGGCCAAACTGGCCCCGTGGCTCAGCAGGATGACAGGAGGCATGAAAGGGCAGGATAAGAGGGAAGAGAAAAGGACGTGGGAATTCTAAAATCAGACACTGAAAAATGACTGAAGCCACCTGAGATAAGCCAGATGAGGATCTACCCCAGCATCCAATCCTGACAGGACTTTTGTGGGAGGTCATCCAAGCACAGCTGGAGGGAAACACAGTGGCTGACAAGCCTGTTCAGAACTGGGAACCTACCAATCCTCAGCCTAGCCTTTCAAGGCTCCCTAGCACATCCCAAAGACCCAGTTCTCACCCTGAAACCCCATGCCAGCAAAAACATCTTCCCCCAAAAGCACAGTGAGGCAGGAACCACTGTGCAGTGGGGCAGGGGCTCATCCCAGCTGCACAGTCCAGGTTGAGGAGGCTGCAGGAGAGACACCAGCTCTGGCTGAGCAGCATTATCCCACAATAGGATTTAGTGTTCCCTCCACACGGAAGGGCTTTGTTTGGGCCATTACTGCAGGGTTGCCGAGCGACGGCAGAGATGTGCGACACGGTTTACATCTTATTAAAGTTATAAGGTTTCACTCAATGTAAATGCCAAACAAGTGCTGGCCTTGCATGGCCTGGCTGCAGAAAATAAATACCTGGGGTGAGGATACCTGCAGGAAGGTCCTGAGGAGCCCTCATGGAGCATACAAGGAGCCTGCTTGGGCATCCTGGCTCCTCACCACAAAGAGAAATAAGGCAGAGATTTTAATCAGGCACATGGGTCTTGCATCAGTCTCATGCCCTCCTCAAATGCCCCATCTCTGGCCTTAAACAAAGGGAGGCTAAAAGCTAACTGGGGCAGAGGAGAAGGGTAAAGTTAAGAGATGCTCCATACTAGATTCCTGCTTCTCTCAGGTGCTGGCATAGGACAGGGACACAGCTGACAACAGAGGTATCCTTCCGAGAAACAACACTTCCATGGGAGCTGCTGTCACCCCAAGACTGCTGAAGTGACCCCAGGCATCACCCTCCCCACAGGGTCCCCACATCCATCCAGCAAGGCACAGTAGGGCCAAGATGCAGCAAATCTTTTCACTCCAGGTAAATGTTGAGTGGGGCTTGCAAATCTTTGAAAAGCTGATGGCCCACGCAATGCTGGGGGTGCCCCAGAGCAACTCCCCAAGAACAAACCTCCTCCCTGCTAAAATCCTGGCTGGAGGGCTATAACCAGCCTGGAGCCAGGACCACCTGGCCAGCAGCTCCAACCAAACCCCAGCTAGACCATGGATTCATTGTTTTTGTGCCAAGCCCTGTGCTCCCCATCATTCTCTCCAGCTCTGGCTGAAGGTAACTCCCTTCATCAGTCCCCAGCACTGCATGGTTCAGCACACCTTGGGTCTCAGCTCTGTCTTTCCCCAGCTATTATCCCTATTTCCATGCAGGGATAATGATGCTCTACAGGTGATCCAGGCTAAGATAAGAGTGAGCTATTATTATTATCCCAATTACTACTGACAACTCAGTCACGTATTGTTTCAAAACACAGTGAATCACCCACTGAAATAACAGGGCTTCCATCAACATAAAGAGCAGCCAGGCACACGGCTCAAAAATAAGCCCCGGCTTTCCCTCAAGCCAAACAGCTGCTTGCAGAGCCAAGCTCCTAATGCAAATAAATAAATATTCCCATCACCTGAAGAGACCCTTGTCTTGCTTCAAAGCACGGCTGTGGTTGCTCTGGAGATTGCTCCATTTCAGGAAGTGAGAAGTGGTTGAGGGGTGGTCTTTACAGGGGAATCTTGAAGAAGTAAAATTTTCAGCATTTCCCCAAAGAAATGCTAGTGAAAAACCCGAGAAGGATTTTCCCACAACCTCTGCTCTCCAAACTGCACTGAGGAGCTGAATTATTCCAGTTGTTATCGGAATTTATTATTGTGAGGGTTTATTATTGTCAGCACGGGGAGAAGGGTTCAAAACCAACCAGGAGCAGTTACATCGGTACCATTTTTGTGTGGAGGGAAATGACTGTGAGAGGAATTGCTGCTGCAGCTTTTCCCAGATTGGGCACCATGGGAAGATGTCCACACCAGGGCTTGGGGAACAGTGGCCATGGCATCTGCCATAATCATAGGATCATAGGCATAATTCATTGAAAAAAATAAAGGGATTTAAAAAGTCTCCATTTCTTCTTTCTTCCCAATGGTCCTTTCCTTTCCTTGCTCCAAAAAAAAACCCAGGAGCTGTTCTCCCACAGCATCACTCCAAACTGCAGCCCACAGAAGCATTGCTAATGGCACCCTTCCTTCACAGCACCATGGAAAAGAGGAGAGTAAGCACTGGGAAAAGCAAATTAGAAAAATTCCCCCATCCCCCCTGGCAGCACGCAGGCAGGAGGAGCAGACTGGGCGGCCAGGTGGGGTTTGCCCAAATGCTTTGCCCTGTCCCTTCCCCAAAAGGCAGACAGCACCCTGAGAACCGCTGGGATGGGATGAGCAGCTCCAGCTCTCCTTGCCGGAGGCGAGGAGCAGGGGACGAGGCGAGGGCTCGGGGCTGCCCTGGGCTGCCCGGGCAGCCCCCGGCGCTGCCATCCGCCTTTGTCCCGGCAGCCCCGGCCGGCCGGGAGCAGGAAACAGGAGGAGGGCGGGAGGCCCGTCAGGAGGAATAATGGGGCCGGACAATCGCGCTACTGATGTCACCCTTCCTGCCATCTGCTCCCCACGCCAGCCGTGCCCCCCGCCCCCAGCCCCGGAGCGGGGAGCCGGGGGCACAGCACGGCTGGGGGATGCTGACCAGCGGAGGCAGGGAAATGACACGATATCAGAGGTCTAAATCAGCTTCCAGCATCCCCTTCTGAGGATCTGTGCACCTCGAAGCAGCAGATCATAGTGATTTCTGCGGGTCCCAAAATGCAGCCTGACTGAAATGGGAGGTGGGGAGTAGAGAAAGGACGAGAAGAGGGCTCATCACCCCAAAATGCAAACACACAAGTGCATGCACAAAAAGGCTTGGCCATCCCAAGCCACAGCCACCACCCTTGCTTTTTGCCAGATGAGAATACTGCAATGATCCCCTCCCAGTCCCCCGCCTCCAGTTCCCAGGACAAGTGGCTTAACCTCTCAAGGGTGTCCACAAGCTTAATTAATTCCTGGGCTGCATGTGTTGGGAGAGCCAGCAAGCGGTGGGCATGGCAGGGGCTGTGCAGAGCAGCGGGGACATGCAGCCTCCCGCCCATCGATGTGCAGCCGTATCCAAGAGAAAAGCAAAAAGGAATTAAAGACGATGGCAACGCCTCTCTCCTCTTCCCTTAGCATCCCTGGTTACAATCACACCCCCGGCCAGTACGTGGACCATTACGCAATGATCCAGGAGCCGGGAGAAAACGATCCTTCTAAGCTCCTTCTATGGGGACAGAGCAGGGAATGCCAGGAAGGACCAGCCGGCTCCTTTGGGAGCCCACTGCTCCACTGCAGCTGGCGAGCCGCAGGTTTGCGGGCGGATGGCATCAGCTGATGTTAACTCTTCCACGCTTCCCCTTTCCCTATCATCCTCCTCTTCCTCCTCCCCCTGCGCATCGCCGGTCCTGCCGCTGCGGCCGCTCCATGTGACAGCGGCCACTGCAGAGGTGACCCTCGCCGGGAGGAGGGCGAGCTCCACTCTGCCCGCAGCTCGCGAAAAACTGATTATTCTGCTTTATTCTCCGGGGGATTTGAGAGCAGCTAAAGCCGTTCAGGAATCAGTCTCCGCAATCCCCTCCAAATCGGCCAGAGCAGAGCATCACCGAAGCAGATTGGCGAGAGGCCGCCCCCCCGCGCTGCCAGTCCCCTTGATCCCGCGGGGTGATGTCACCGGCAGCCAATGCGGACAGCGGTGGCTTCTCGGGGTGGCGGGGGGAGAGGGGGGGACACGACGCAGATGGCTCCAGCTGGGCCCAGCATTTGATTAATCGCCTGAATTACCCTCGCTTTGCCATAAAATTACAAGGCGGGAGTGGGGGAACGGTGGGAGCGAACTGGCAGGAGGGCGGGCTGTGATGGCAAAGCACCCTTCGGATGGGGGAGCATCCTCGGGCTCGTCCTGCGGCCACTGCGGGACCCACCGGCACAGCCCTGGGGCACATTTCCGTCATCCCTCATCCCGGCACCCACCGGCACAGCCCTGGGGCACATTTCCGCCATCCCTCATCCCGGCACCCACCGGCACAGCCCTGGGGCACATTTCCGTCATCCCTCATCCCGGCACCCACCGGCACAGCCCTGGGGCACATTTCCGCCATCCCTCATCCCGGCACCCACCGGCACAGCCCTGGGGCACAGCCTCAGCAGAGGGCACCCAGCCTCAGCTCTGCGGGGACACCCGGCACTGCTCCGGCCGGGGCTCCAGCCCAGCTCCGTGGCTCAGAGCCATCTCTATTATTTAACCAGGAGCGATAGAGAGGAGCCTGGGAGAGATAATATGCCATGACACCGGATAAGAGCTTCTGGCGTCACAGGGGAGGAGGATTACATGTCCCTGAATGGAGTTAGAGATGACAGAGGGGAGGAGAAGAGTTTTTAGCAGGGGATTAAGCTTACAGCTCCAGGAAGGCTTTGGGGGGTTGTTTGCTGTCGTAAGACAAGTCCTAAGACTGATATACCTGTTAGACTTGCTTGGGGAGGGCTCCTGAAGCAGGGAGCCACGTCAGTGGGGTGGGGGCAATGAACAGGACCCCGAGGACGGCCCTGAGGCCAAATGAGCTCACGCTTTGGTTGTCCAAAGGGTATCAAAGAGATGCTGGCAGATACAAGGGTCAAGGAATGGAGGGGAAGGATGCATGTATTCCCATCCCTTAGATCAGTCTGCATTCCACAAAACAAGAGGGTGTGAGCACCCATCAGGAAAGGTGAGGGTCAGATCCCTTACCTTCATCTTGGAGGCGGGCTGGATGAGCTCCGTGATGGAGACCTTGTCCTGCTGCAGCCTTCTCTTGACGAGCTTGGAGCAGCAGATGTTGACGGAGCTGAGGACGTGCCAGGAGTTGTACTCCACGAAGGAGCGGCTGTCAATGACCAGGGTGCCCTCTGCCCCGTTCCTCAGGAGGCTGGCCAGCTTCTTGGGGTCCATCACCTTGCGTGGGAGCCTGTCCCCAGCCATAACGGGCCGGGCCCCTCTATGGCCAGTGGGGAGCAAGGGGTGGAGGGCAGGGCAGGGACGCCAGCACCCGTCTCCCCACGGGGAATGAGCGAGGGTGAGGGGTGAGCAGGCAGCACTGTCCTATTCTCCTCACGCTGCTAATGCCCAGAATGCCAACTCATTGTGCTGAACCTGCAGAGAGAAGAAAGGAGATGACAACCCATCAGTTGGGCAGGATGACATCTGGATGTCTGCAGAAGAACCTAAAGTGCAACAAGCCACACTTTTGAGGTGTGTTCTCCCAGCCTGCTGGCATGTGCAGCTCCAAAGCTGCCCAAGCCAGAGGTTTTCTCTTTGTATTTAATAGCTCTCAGAGGAATTTTCTTCCATGAATTTGTCTAACTGCTTTTTGAAGCCATGTCAGCTTTTAATTTAACAGGCACAGTGGCCAGTGGCTTGCCAGTTGCATTGAAGTCCTCCCCTAGTTTGCTCCAAATCTGATGGCTTCTCCAGGTGACCCTTACTACTTGTACCAGAGAAGACCACATGCCTGTTCCCTAATCTTCTCCACAGTTCTTACCACGTTTAGGCCTAATTTAAGGAGCTATTCAGGTCAAAGCATCTACAGAGCAGCCAGTTACACAGACAGACACCTTTTGCCACGCTGGCCAGCCCTGATGTGCCATGTTTGAGAGCCAGGCACATCAGGGACCTGCACAGGGCAAGATGTGACCTCCTTTCCCTGTTCCCAGCCCAAGAGCTCCTCACACTCAATTTGCTTTTTCTGACCTCTGCCAAGCCCAGAGCTAATGGCTTCACAGAAGCAGCTTAGCTCAGCTCTAAGGTTCTGCTGCTGCATGGTAAAAACTAGTTCAGGGCCCATCATACACACCACCAAATCAGGTTTGCTCACTCATGTTCATCACTGCACACTGGATTTCACCTGCCTGTTTGCTAGAGCCTGCTCACAGGTATCTTTGCCAGCCTGCCTCCTGGCAAGTCAAGAGAAGACAAGAAATCAAGCTGACCTTTACTCCTGTCTTCAAGAAACAGGCCAGGCATCAAGGCAGAGTTGCTGGCAAGTGGCACTTGAACTGAGATGGCCCTGGAGAGCCTTCTGCTTTTCAGCACCTAACTTGCACAGAATTAGAAAGGGGCTTCATCTACAGGAGTACCCAATATACAAACACCCTGTGTTTCCATCTTAGGAGCTGAGGGGAGTCAAGCCTGGTTCTCTCTGAGGTGAAGAACAAGATTCCTCCATGTCCAGCCCATGAGGTCTGCAAGAGCAGTAGGCAGCCTAAGGAGCACTCAGCTCAGGGTGTCCTCTTAAGTTTTAATGGAACACGTCACTGCAAGTATGTTTTAATGGCATTAGGTTTTAATGCCACTGCAGTCATTCAGAAAATAAGCCTGGGCTACTACCAGGCTCCTCTTGCTCCTGCCAGAGGGTGTTTTAGAGAGAACCCACAAGCTGCTTCATGGAAGCTTTAATGCATCTGAATTAGAAGGACTATGAATAACATGCCTGAAAAGGCCAGCGTAAAGATTTTCATTGACCTCTGCAGGATCAGGATTTGGCCCACGGGCCAGAGGAGGCTTACAACTCACACTGATCCGAGTAAGCCAGCAATTCCCATAAGCTCCTACACCTGCAGGCACCTACTGCAATGGTAGCTCAAGACATAAAAACATGCTTGAGTCAGACATGCTACTGGGTGACATGAAGGGACCTCAGTCACCAGCCACCAATCCTGGAGGACACTGCCAGCTTGTAAGAAAATAATGTGAGGATGGGGGTTCCAGCATTTGCTCTGGCTCATGACTCCAGCACTAACAGCCCCAACTTCCCTGGGCTACCAGACCTGCCTCCCAAAGCAGGAGTAGATATCTCAGGCTCCAGCCTTAGGATCCAAGCTCCCAACAGGATGTGCAGTACTTTTCTGCCCTTGTATCACACCCCTGCTGCCTCTGCCAACATGTTAATACAAATTACAGGAGGGAAAAGGATCCCCTAAAAGCTGTGCCAGTGCCAGCCCCTGCTGGCACGGAGTGTTTTGGCAGCCCTGTGGCACTCTGGCCCCACGGAGCATTCAGCAGCTCCTCGTCCCAAACCCAATTAGAGCAGCCCCTCGGCGGGCGAGCCCCCCACTGCAGGGACCCAGCTCTCCTCAGGGGGGCTTAAAAATTGAAACAGTTCTAATTAGGGGGTCTGAGGGGGAGCGAGGCTGGCTCCTGCTGGGATATGACACACCTCATTACGTTGCTACCGCCTTGCCAGAAGCCCCCCTGCTGTCCCTTGGCTATAGAGCCAGGGCACTCAGAAAGGATGCAAATTAGCCAGCTTTTCCCCTTAGTCTTCCTTTCACACCCCACTCCCCAAATCACTTTCTGCCTCCCTCACCCATCAGGACACCAGGCTGTGAATGTTTTTTGGCTCTTCCAATTACATCGAAGAAAGAAAAAGGGAGTAGAAAGAGCTGACAGACAAAAAACCCCCCTAGAATAATACTTTGGCAGAGGGATGAGTGAAGTGGAGGAAGGAGTGATCCAACACTGCATAGCTACTCTGGATATAACATGGTATCCAATCTCCATACAGTGAGCAAGGGATGAACTTTCTGGGTGTCAAACACAGAGGGATCTAGGAAAGATAACAGATCCTGATGACCTTGTCACTCTAAGAGAAACCAAGGCACAAGAGGCCTTCACAAAGTTCAGCAGATGAGCAGAAGCTTGGGTGAAAGAGATTGGAGATGACAGATGAGGTTTCCCAAGCCTAATAAGTAATAACCCCCCTCCTGCAGAACAACCAGATGAACCTCTGCAGACACATGTGACACATCAAACAGGTTCCACTGCCAGCTCCACCCAAAAGATGTGTGGGAAGGCAGGGCAAGGTTAGTTCCTTCTGCCCCTTTCCTTTACAGGGGATGGAGCTGGCCAGCTCAGTGTGGTCACAGGGAGCTGTAACCTTGGCATTAGAACCAAAACATGGGGACTTCTCTGAGTAGGTTCAGGACAAAGGCAGACAAGCAGCTTCTCTGATAGCACCTCCACAGCACCTTGCAGGCTGTGTATGAGATGGTCTCTGAGAAGAACAAGCTGTAAATGTCCCCGTACCTGGGAGGACCAGAGAAGGAGGAGAATGTCTTTCTGCTTCTGCTCAGATGGGTCAGAAGGAAACTTGAGGGAAGAGGCTTAGCCAAGGAGCAGTGTTAAAGTAAGAGATCTTCTTACTCTGGTGAGAGGAGACCAGGGGAAAAGGTTAACCTGGAACCTAAATTAGGGTTTCAGAAACATAGCTGTGTTCCCTCTCTTATCAGTTTATTAAAGCCATCTTAATCTTCTTGAGTGTTCCTGAAGAACATTATCATAATCCTTTAATCCCACCTCTCCCTGGAGTGCCTGTAATGAGGAGATGGGCACATGGCTTAGTTGAATGGGGACAGCCAGCAGGAGAGGCCACACTGCAGCCAAGGGACAGAAAGATGGGCAGAGATTAGCACAGGGCTGGCCCAGCTCAACAGGACTCTGTCCCTGGTGTCACCTCCACAAATGTGTGTGCAGGTGAGGGGAGCTGGCCACACGAGTCACAAGCATGGCAGAGATGCAGACAGCATGCCAGGCTAAGGGCAAGTGTTCAGCCTGGCTGTCACCTTCTTCTGGGCAGGCCAGGCAAGAGAGCAAGAAAACCCAGAATACACCTCAGCCTGAGTCTATCTGTGGCATGAGAGGCCACAGGAACCCATCCCTGTGCTGGCCCAACACAGATCACCCACATGGAGCCACTTCCCTCAACTGCTCACCTTGCACAAGGCCCTCAGCTGAGACATTTGATATGGGAAGGGCACAGGTCTGGTTTCTCACTTACTGGAGACATCAGCTGGAAGGGCAGCAGGTTTCTACAGCAACCCCAGGCTCACTGGCCAGCATGTCCACGCCTTGCACCAAGCCAGTGTTGGTCCTGGAGAGCAGCCCCGTGGAGGAGATGCTCCCTCCACTGCCCCAGGCAAGCCAGCCTTGCTGCAGGAACACGTTTCCATCATGCCTGAGACTGCAGCTACAGCACACTCTGTGTGATGCTCATCCCAGGAGCACAGTCTTCTGGTGGCATCTCCACCTCAAGTTTACCAAGGGAGAAGAGCACCACAGGCAAACATTTGTTTATTTGCCCCCAGAAACCTGAAAGCAGCCACTCCTGAAGAGCTGCCATCTCCACCAGGGAATCAGTGGCACGGTTCTGAGTGATTTGGCTCTTCCCTCTGCAGCCCTGGGGGCTGGGGGAAATATCTGAGCCTTGGGAGCACTGCAGTGAGATGCTGCCTGGGCAGGGCTCCTCCATCCATCGAGGCTCACTGCTGGGACACTGGCAGGACCCCACCAGACCCCAGTTCTCCAGACCCTTCCTAAGATGCAAACCACAGCAATTTTTCCAAGCCCCACACCCTTTTTCCTCTCTCATCCCCTCATTTCTTTCAAGCGCTTCAGCACTTAGCAAACGCCCCTCGGCTGGCTCATGCTGTTCGAGGGATCCCTAAATCACGGGACCATTACTAATTATTATTATTATTTTGCAGCAGCAATCAGGGGCGCGGGGCTCATTAACAAGTTAGCACCTCTGGTTTCCCTGGAAACCCGCAGCTGCCAGGCAACGGCAGCGCTGGCCCGAGGCGATGCTGCGGTGCTGCCGCAGCGCCCTCCGCTCATTCCCGCAACGATGCTCGGCTCCCCATGAACCCAGCCCCGCCAATGCCACCAGGCTAGGGAACTCCGGGATGTGTCCCCTGCTCTACCCCATCTGCTGGGAACCTCAGCCCTTCTTCCCGATGCTGTTCTGCCGCTCAGAGCATCACGAACTGCGCAGCGGCTCCTCCCTCCCAGCGAGCCGTGCAGGCTTTCTCCAAGGGCGAGGAATTTGGAGCATAATGATTCCCCAGAGTAACAGTGGGACAAAGCTGTCAGGTGCCTGCAGCAGCCGTTTTGGAGGTGATGTAACTGATGACGATTTCTCAGCAGTTACTCAAGGTCCCTTTAAGAGGCAGCACAAAGGACTTCTTTGCTTGACGATGGAAAAATGGAGTGGTTTTTTTTCCTTTGCTCCTTAAAAGGAGGCTGGGAAACACCACTAACCACATCCACTAACTCAGACACAAAATCTGCTTGTCCACCTTTCCCTAGTGAATCTCAAGGATGGGGAGGAAGGACATGCCCACACCCCAGCAACATGAAGATGTAGGGGAGATAGCAGTGACTTTCCTGGTGCCAGTCAATCCAAAAGGAGATCCACTGCTCTTTCCTAACCCCTGCCACCCACATGGCAGACAGAGGAGTCCCCCACAGCCTCATCCACATGGATCTTACAACCCCATCTTGTCTCCCTGCACATTCCTCCTGGGACAAGAGCTCCTGCGCACGCCTCTCCATGCAGGGAGCAATTCAGGAAGGAGGGAAAGGGCAGCATTCTCTTTTTCCCACAGCACATCACCCAGAGGCAACCACTGCACTTTTGCCAGGGTTTCAAGCTTGCTGATCTCATGACTCCTTTAATTTTTTTTTTCCTCCTCCTTCCTATGCCACAGTCTCCTTTCATGCTGGAAGCAGCATGCCAGAGAGCCTGCAAGGAGCTGCATGCAACTAAACAGCACCCACTCGCCTCCCCACATCTCCCATTGCCCTCTCCTCCTGCACCCTGCAGCCCAGAAGGTGTTTTCCCCCTGAAGGGCCAGGGTGTCCTTCAGCAAAGTGCCAGATGGTGCATTCACACCGGGCCAGGGACGTGGCGTGGAGCCACGTGGCAGTGCTGGCGTGGGGGTGATAGCATGGGACAGCTCAGGGCTGGAAGGAAAAGGGACAAGTTGTACCAGCTGCCAGGGAGTGTTTCCCATGCACCCTCACCCCATAATGCAGAGCAGCTCTCCTGGCTGCAGCTAAGTCAAGCAAAGGAGTCTCTCATCCTGCCCTATGACCTGATCTTGTGCCAGCAGCTTTGGATGGGTTATGACTGCAAACTGCTTCCCAGCCTGTTTCCACCAAAAAAGTGCAGTTAAGGATTTACAGACTGGCCACTCCCAGAAAAATTTCTGACTGCAGTCATGGTAGTCAATCTGGAGATCTGGTCAGGAAAAGCCAACAGGACAGCAGGGAAAGGAATTTAGCTGGAGTCTAGATGACAAGGGCAGTATCTCCTCCTCTTAGACTTGTGCTTTTAACATGATTTATATGGTTTCCCCCTTAGTATAAACACAAGCTTTCATTTTAAAGCCTACAAAAGCCAAGACCAAAGGTTATCCATGACCAGCCAGCCATTTAATCACTGCCTTTGCCCACACAGAGGATACTGCTCCCAAGCATGCTGCTTTCTAATACCAAGCTATCCCATTTCCTTTCTCATCCTGCCAAGCTAAGAGCTGCCCACATTCTCATCCCAGAGCTAAAAGCACCTTCTGCTTTGAGCAGCTTGGCACACATCACAGAGGACATGTCATGATGGAGAAGAGAAACCTAGTTTTGTTGATCTTCAAGGCTATTGTTGCCCACTGCCTGGTATCCCATCTTTTGCTGTGACTCCATGTGTCCAGCAGGTTTACCCTGGGGATAAGGTACTTCTTTGCCTTTTTCTAGCAAGAGCAGACAGAGGCAGCCCAGGAAGGTATGCAAGCAGATACTTCTGCAGGGCTGGTCTGCCTCTCTCATCCTAAGACAACAAACACCATAAATTCCTGCTGGGTGCATTTGCAGTCTCCTGGAGAATGGGTCTCCAGGACCTGGGTCCTATTTTCCCACAACACCTACACACCAAGTGAAAGAAAGCACAGGATTAAGCTGTGGTTCTTCAAAGCTGCAGATAAATATAGCATTTCACTTCTTGAGCACAATCCCCAGTGACAGGAACTTGTCCATCTCAGCAGAGTGCCAGGGACAGTCACAGGTGAGGCCACAGTGAGCACCCAGCACACTCAGGGGCAGTCACTGCACAGTGAAGTGACCAAAGACAGTGGCTAATGCCCAGTGCAGTGTCATATTCAAATCACAAATAGGACCCTGCCTCACTGAAGAATGATGATGTTTCCTTCTGTCAGGTTGTCTGCAGTCTCTGACTAGTACCAGTGCAAACTGAGGTGCAAATCCCAGCAAGGTTTGCAGTCAGAAAAAAACAATGCCCACAATTAGGTCACCCTATGCCCACAAAACTGTGACTCTCCCTAGGAGATCCAGAATTCAATGCAAATGCAAGGGGCTGTGCTGGTTTTCCATGGGATGAGACATTCCCAAGCCCAGCAAACATATTTTACAAGACTTTTCTGACCTGGGTCATGGCTTGCTGAATTTTCCATATGCACACAATAGCCAAATTGCTCATGGGTTTGAGATGAATTAGCATGTGTCAGGTCAGGTTCTACTTCCTACCACAGCCCCAACAAGGAGGCATCAGCTCTGAGTTTCAGAGGATTACCTTTCTCTAGAAAAAACACACAAGGCAGGCAAAACCCAAGCTGATGCTCCTGCTCTTCTCCTTTTCCCTTGGGGGCCATGATTCATTACCAGCTGGTTTTGTTCTTAATCTGAGGTGACACAGGGGTCAAACAATGTGGTTTGCAGGTCTTCCTCCATCCTCAGCACCCTGTCAAGCTTGCTGGTCAGATGTCACAGGTCTTCATGTATGAAATCTTGCAGCCTGGCCTCCTGACTGAGACCTGGGTATTGCAGCACTTTGTAACCTGTGACTCCTCTCTGAATCCATATTATCCCTGCTACTGTAGGTGGCAAACTACATGGAGTCATTTGCTGGAGGAAACAGGCAGCAATATTGCCCTCACCAACTCCAGGCAGATGTTAAGCATGACATATACGTGTACTTTAACCCCAGTTTAAAAAAAATCCCAGAGATATATCATGACATCCACCCAAAGCTTAAACATCCTCCAACTCATCTCCACGCCAGCAGGACTCACTCAGCCCTACTTCTGACCCTACAAGTGAAAGCTGGGGTGGTCACACCAAGCCTTGCTCCTTTTGGGCTGGCTGACCCCCAGCTAAGATCAGCTCAGTCACCCTCACCTTCCCACCTGTCCTGCTGGACTCCCAACAGAGCTCACCCTTATCTTTGCATCAGGTACTGCTGAATGAACCTCGCTCAGGTGCCAGACAAAGAGGCAGCCAAGCTCAGAGCAGAAGGGATTGTGAGGATGACACAGAATTAACAGGCATCAGCATTCAGCAAGCCAGCGGAGAATGCGCCGATCTATTTTTAATGGTACAATGAGAGTGCTTTACAAAAGGATGTGTCTGGGGAGATTCTGCCCAGTCAGAGATTTGCATTCGGGTTTTTTTGCAGCAGTCAACTTCCCTTGATGTGTGGGAGGCATTTTGTCTCTTCACCAACCCATAGAGCAATTCAGAGGGCCCTGGCTCAGTTTTGGCTGGAGTCTCATCCCTCTGGGCCACCTTCCTGCCCTGCTGCTGGCCAAGGCAGATGAAGGTGCCATGAATAACTCCACTCAGGCCACGGCTCAAGGAGGACCAGGCTGCCATCACAAGCTTGGAAATGAGGGTTGGTAGAGACAGCACAAAAACAATCAGATGTTGTAGACACTTCTTGGTTGCTTCTTTCCAGGAGCATGCCCAGGAGATGGAGGGATCTTCTTTGTCCAGAGGGTCTGGATTACAATGGGAGATACATGATTTACATAGGCACAGGTTTAACATATGGAAAGGGCCTGACTGCTCGATGCAAAAACCCTGCAATGCCCTAACAGACTGAAATTTCTCCCTGAGCTTCTGCTGCATCAGCTGAATTACCATGTGTTCCTGCAGACAGCAGAGCTCCTCAGAGAGCTAAACCCCCTCTTAAAAAGCTGAAAAGAGGCGAGTGAAAAGCTGGGCTGTGGGCACACAGCTCACCTCTGTGCCCGATGAGTAACGTGGGCTGGCAGACCAGAAGGATGCACTGCATCATTAGCAGGGCTGCAGGACATGGTAGGCGACAGCATGCCAGGGTCATGCTGTCACTGGAACCTCCACACAGGATCAAAGCAGTGGTCCACCTCTTTCATGTCCCCTCACCAGCGCTGCCTAATAACAGGTATCCTACAAAAGCCTGGGAGAAGCAGGATGGTGGGTATTTATGGACTAGTCATGCAGTAATTTAGGCTTAAAGGGACCTCAACCATTCAGCTGATCCAACCCCTCTCTCCCTTAAAGGAGAATGAGCATCAACACCAGAACAGGCTGTCTTGCCCTTCTGGTAGGCAAATTACTTGTTCCCAGTCATCAATGGACTCAGAAATAATGCTCCCCATAACTCAGCATGCAGAAACCCTACATGGGTAGCCTCTTCTGCAAATTGCTAGAGGACCTTGAAAGACTGGAGAAATTCCTGAAGAACACAAGGTCTCTGCTCCAAGAGAAGGCTTTATTTAAAGAAAATACAGCGAAGGAATATAAGACATATATGCAAACATCAGGGAACCATGAGCGCTTTCCACACAAAAAAAACCCAAACAAACAAACCAACAAAAAAACAACATGGAGAAAGGCATAAGAGGAGCGTGAAGAAAAGAAGAAATCAAAGAAGGATTTCCAGCCCCACATAGGTTCCTAGGAGTCTCTAAAGTAAGTTTCAGCTTAATGCATACAGTCCCTGCATTTCTGTTCTGTTATTGCACCCTATTTACAACAGGCTAGCACTTCATCTATTTTCTGAGACATCATGCAAACAATACCTGTCACTTTGGAAAACTGAAGATCCAAAGCAGCAAAACCAACCCCACAGAAGTCCTGGGCAAAGCAAAGGAAGAAGTCCCCCACACACCAGCCTAGATTGTCTTATCCAGCTGGGTCAAGAAAACCTCAGAGGAAGAGCCAAACAGCAGAGAAATGAAGCCAGCCATCCTAAAGGAGCCATGGTAGTCAGCAGCACAGTCTGGGCAGTGCACAGTCCCCCCACAGTCCAACCTTCACTCTAACTCTCCTTTCTTGAAGTGGAGATGGTTGAGAACCAAAGGAGTCTCTTGGACAACATGGACCCAAAGGTTTGGGGTAGAAAGTCTAGAAACATCTCTTGGAAGAGAAAGAGATATTTTCCTCTCCATGAACTCCTGCTAAAGAGGAGACAGGGTGACCAAGGCTTGGTATGTTCCACCATGGTCTCAGCTGCTGCCCACTTCTGGCAAAACAACAGTCCCATGGGATGAGACATGTCATGGTCTCCTCCTCCATCAGATGAGCAGGCAATGCCATCTCTGGGGTGCACTCCACCACTCACTGTCCCTGCAGGAACCTGCACTACCATTAATCACATCACAAGCTCTGCCTGGCTTTGACAGCAGCCCCTGACACCAGCAGTGCACAGCATCTTGGCACTGTCAGTTTTTACCCTCCCTCACACTCCCCTGTCTGTGTTATAATCCTGCACAGAGAAGTACACCCGGTCTCCTGAGCAAGCTTGAGAAAATCTTGAGCACAGAGCTTGTTTAGCTTCTTATCTGATGAATGCTCCCAGGCCACTCACCTCCCTTCCCCGAACCTGCCACAATTACGTCAGGTGCCTCCTTCCCACTGGCATCAGGCAGGACAGGTGTATCTTCAGAGAAGAAATGTAAAGCTTGAAAAACAGGTTTTAAAACCCAGAGGGCATGGGGATGCAGAGGAGTGTGGAAGCTTTCCCCACAGGATGACTGCACTGCCACTCTGGCTGCAGGAGTTTCTCTGCATAGCAGCAAGAAGAGTGCAGTGAGACCCAGAGACCCTGAGCACCTGGGAATTTCTGCAACCATCTCCCCCTTAACACTGCCATTAGACACATGGCAGAGGGTAAAACGGTCTACAGGCTCTCCCAGTGCAGCATCCTGGCTATCCCACTGGGAGACAGGGTCACATCCACAAGCTCCTTCTCTTCATCAGCTCCTTCTCTACCAGATTCAGTTTGCTGGCACTGTTTCAATATGATGGCAGTGTCCTATGAGCCTGCACCATAAATAAGGGTTGCCAAATGCTGGAGGACCTCCTTTTCCTCCTTCCATTCCTGATAGTGTGAACATGCTCTGCATATGACTGTGCCCAGGGCTTTGTGAGCCAAGCTGTGCATCAGAAAAATTAACCTCTGATCCCTAAGAAAAGCCTTGTTTAAACGCAAGGAAGCAAATCCAAAGAGGAAAAATCCCATCTCTCATGCAGATTACAGCAGCTGGTGCAAAGGTAAGGGGTAGGGGTGGAATGGGGACTCACTCATACTCATGCCAAGAGAAGTCACTTCAGAAATCCAGAGGCACAATGGGTTTCCAGCCTTTGGAGATTTCCTAGGGGAGGACAGGGTTGCACAGCAAGTTTTCTCCCACCTCTTAAGATCCAATTTGGCTGCATGGGACAGACACTACTGCTTAGTCCTACCCAGCCCTCAGGGGTGTTTTCGTAGTAAAAGTGATGTTGCATTTAATTTTAGGTGCATGCAAGCTCTCCAAAGGCTCAGAGTCTTTCTCAGTGAGGTGCCTGGCACCCAGCAAAAACACACTGCAGACAAATACAGTGCAGTATTTGCAAGAATAATCTCCATGCAGAGTCCCCAGTGAATGCTCCTAAGGACTCTGGCCACTTTGCTCAGCTCTCCCAAGCTTAGCCAAGGCTAGATTTTAAAGAACAATGTTAGATGCAGGTTTTCCTTACCTTAAGTCTAAGCAGGGACAACTGAAAACCATGGGAGGACAATCTGTTGGGTTAGAAGTCTTTTAGTGTGAGCTGCTGTCATTTCAGCTTGGAAACCTTCCAGCCCCAGGTTTGAGCCTCTCAATGGTGTTGCCAATAGGCCACAGGCAGGAATTTCTGCCTACTGCCATTGCAAGGAGGCATCTGGCACCCCTGTGCTGCTCACACTCTCGCCTGTCTTCTCTTGTCCCAGCCTTTAGAAAATCCTGCACATCCAAGCTCTGCCACTGTGGCTGTGCCACGCAAAATTGGGGACAAGACACCTGCAAAGTCCTTGAGGATGTTTTAAATTTCCAAATATGCTACAGCCAGGAGGATTTTCATGGTGCCACAGCTTACTTCGTTTTGGGAGCTGCTACAAACGAAATCAAAGCAAGTGCAGAAAGCCCCATGCAGACCCAAACCCCAACAAACCTCTTCTGCAGAGAGAGTCCTCCCGGCACAGCCGCCCTCCGGCAGGGCGAGCAGAGGCGCACAGGGGCCAGGCCAAAGCCCAAAGCACCGATTGCCGTGCATCGAGTCCTCCCGAAAACAAAGCTCCCCGCAGCCGTGCCCCCAGCCCGTGCCTCGGCGCAGGAGGATGAGACAATGCGAGCCAATGTCAAACACCGCTCCACGGGCAAGCTGCTCTCAAGGTTATCATGGCCCCTGCGCTGCCAGGCGCAATCCTCAGCGCTACCTGTGCGGGCTGCTTGGATATCCTCACCTTTCCTGCCACAGAGGGGTCTGCCTTGGTACCCCAAATCAGAGGGAGATGGAACCTCTGGCAACCGTTCCCAGTGCATTCGTCATCGCCAGCTGCTCGGGACAGCGGTCTCTCCTACATGTGCTTATGCAGCACCCAGCTCCCAGCAGGGAGCCGTCGGTAACTACCGCAATACGAGGGGTAAACGCATCCGTGCCTAGAAAAACCCAAATATCCCTGTCAGAACAGCGCCGCACCGCATTCTTCCTTCTAACGAAACCGCAAATTACTGACCTGTGCACAGAGCTCCCCCAATGCAAGCTGAAGCACTGACATCAGCTTTTGCTGTTGCTCAGGAATTTAATTCTGGGGGAGGAGAAAAGGGAGGGGGGAGCAGGAAGGAGAAGGAACTTATTTATCAATAAGGGAAATAACCAGGAATCTTTAAAAACAAACAACGCTCAGCACAGAAAGCGACATTTGCCACTGTATAATGATTGAGGGTGCGTGGGGGGCGATCAATCGGTCCAGGCACATTAGGGGAGATGGGGAGGATTTTTTCAAACGAGCAGCTTAACTCATTAATCGCGAGCAGCGCCTTTGGAGCCGCAGCAATGAAGTGTTGCATGAAAACCCCCGCTGCTGAACACATGCCGGCTTCGTTTAAACGCCAAGGACACAGGGCGACACTCCAACCTCTTTCATCATCAGAAAAACCACAGCGCTGTTAACACCGCTTCCTCAAACACCAGCGCTCAGCCTCGCCAGAAAACCCCTCCGCCCGCGACCCCCGGCCCGGCAGGACAGCGGCTATTCCCCGGCGCTTCCCGAGCCCCCTCCTCACCTGCACCACGGCCGCCCGGCAGCGCACACCGCGAAGGCAGGGTGGGATTTCCACCACCCCCCCGCCCCGAAAACAAGCGCAGCATCCCCGACATGCGCGGCCGCGGAGCGCCAGCCCCCCCTCCTCATCCCCCCCTTCTTCTTTCCCCAATCCCCGCCGCGGGGCTGCGGAGGAAGCTCCCGCACACTGTTCCCCGCACAGCGCTGCCGCTCCAGCCCCGCGCACCGCCAAGCGCTGTACCTAGGTGCGCACACCCGGGCGCACGCTGCCCGCCGCCCCGGGGCGCGATGCCGGCTGCGCTCCGCACACGCGGCTGCCCCGCACCGCCCCCCGCGCCCCCTCCCCGCCTCCCCAGGGCACGGACAAGCGGGACGCGCACTGACCGGCGCGGCGGGTGCGGCGGCCGCCCCGCTCCGCGGGCTGTCCGCTGGCGCGGCCGCTGCCGGCGCCGCAGGGCCCGCATGCCGCGGCGAGCGGGGGGGGACCCGCTCCGCGCTGCTCCGCGCTGCTCCGCGCCGCTCCGCGCGCCGCCGGGAATGCGCCGGCGATGAGGTCATGCCTCGGGAGCGGGCGGGGGGGGGACGGGGGAAAGGGAAAAAAAAAAAAAAAAAAAGAAGAAAAAAAAAAAAAAAAAAAAAGAGACAGCGTTGACGTCACCCGCAGCCAATCAGCGCGGGAGGCGCAGGGCAGGGTGACGTCAGCCCCGCGGGTGCGGAGCGGCGCGGAGGGAGCGGAACGGGGTGCGGAGCGGGTCGGGGTGCGCAGCGGGGACAGCGGCCCCCGGGGCCACCCTCCAGCCTGGGACACCACCGGAGCCGCGCTGCTCCCGGCACGGAACGCGCTGCCCCGTGTTTCTGGGTCCCGGATGATTCCCCGGGCGTTGCGAGGCTGAGCCGAGAGCTCTCCCGCGGCTGGGACCAGCCCTGGCGCCTGTCAGCTCCCTCCCTGCCTGCCCCATTCTCTCTGGGATGCCCAAGCTGCAGAAGGACAGGCATAGAGATAGCGCGGTCTCGGAGGGTGGCGTGGCAAAGCGTGACCAAAAAGCTGAGGGCTCAGGAGGAGCCTGACCCACGGGTCGGCTCCTGGATGGATGGATGGATGGAGAGGGCTGACCCCCATCCTGCTGCAGGTTCACCAAAGAACAGGGCAACTTGGCCTGGTTACATGGCACAGGTTTTTCTCTGCCCTTGGCCCTGGCTTGGCAGCTCCAGCTTAGAGAGGGATTAGGGTTTAGAAGCTTAGGTTTTGCTGGTGCTTAGGAAATGAAGGGAACCTTCCTCCCTGCCGATACGGATGCCGGATGTTTTAAAATTAACTCTCATGTCTCCAGACACGCGGCCGGCAGCTTGCTCAAGAAGAACATCGAGCTCCCACAGTAACTGGCGGCAAAATCTTTCCCAGAAATGTCATTTCTCATAAAGCACCAGAAGTATAAAACCCTGGGATGCAAAAGTCTCACTCTCCCCATTGCATAAGCAATGCTGGGTTCATGCCCTTCTCCTAGTGCAGAAAATCAGCTCACCCAAAGCTGTCAGCAGGGAAACTTTTCTACAAAATGAGGGATATTCAACCTAAACTCATGGGTTTCAGCCCAGTTATAATGAGGGGCAAGATGCTGGGCTAGCAGGGGCACTCACTTCTTTAGTGACATGGGAGCACTTGGTCCTGATGGGAGCTGGAGCAGCAGCATGGCCGGCATGGCTGGAACAAAGTCTTTCCTGCTGGTTTTCCTGCCCAGCTTGTGGCCATGCAAAGCACCCAGACCCTGGGGAAAACCTGAGAAAGACTTCTCTTGCCTCAGCTTTGGACTGTTTCCTCCTCTACCCAACACCTCTTTTCTCGAGTAAAATAGGAAAAAAGAAGGGGAAAGGAATGAGTCTGAAAATCCCAAAGCTTCCTCATAAAAGCTGTTATCTAGGCAGAGAGCCATGAGCTCACAAAGCCTGCTGAAGAAAGAGGATTTGAACAGTTTATTTCCAAACTCCAGTTAAAATCAATGTTTCCAATACTGGACTCGGCACATCCCAGATGAGCATCCCAGATGAGCTGTCGGGAGGATTGTTCCCTGTCTGTCCGACGCCATGGCACAAGGGAGGAGAGAGGGAAGCAGATGCAAGAAGTACGTGAGCTTGCAGCAGGCAAGGGATGGGGAGGTGATGAGGATGAGGCAGAGGATGGAGTGTCCTGAGCGACACCCTTGAACTGTACATTCCAGCAAAAGACCAAGCTGAGCTCCCTCTTGAGCCTTCATCCCTGGCAACCTCTCCTCAGCTAATCCATGGATGCCCCTGCTGCATCTGCAGATGATGAGGACACAGATTTGACCCACACGAAATCCCCGATGGCAGCCAACAGGAGGAGCAGCTCCAGCGGGGCTGGGGACCAGTGGGACCCGGGTTCTCACGGCCATGGGAGTGGCTCCAGCCCACGAGCCCTGCATCTCTCCCACGCCCGCTGCTTCTGCACGGGGCGCTGCAGCCAAGCGCCTGGTGGGGAGAAACCAAAACAAATGATTCACTGCTGCTAAACTGCTCCCGGGATCACAGGGACCAGGAGCAGGCGTTAACTGGGGCTTGCAAAACCTCACCTGCCTCCCAAAGCTGGGAGCTAACCCTATTTAGATCCCAGTCCTGCTCGACCTGATATTCTGGCATTTGGGTGCGGACCCACGGCTACATGGAAGTGGGCAGGCAGCCTGAGCGAGGGCAGCGCTGCCAGCACACCTGGGCAGCTCTGGATGGCTCGGGTCATCCCTATTAGCCCTATTTTCCCCAGGGGAAATTAAGCTGGGAGAGCCAGGGCAATGCTGTAATGGTCAGGCAGGCAGAACAAAGCAGCCTCGTCTCTAAGCTCCATCTACCAGATGTGAATCTATTGTCTCAGCCCCAGGGCCATCACACCCCCCCTCTCCATCACAGCCATCGCAGGCTGAGCAAAAATTACACAGCAAGTTGCTTATGGTTAAAGGAAAGCACTTTGTTTCAGGTAAAGCTCTTAAAAATTAATTCACCCCACTCTGGTTTTTCCTCTTTCCCAGATTTCAGGCACATCCAAAGACGGATTGCATCCCAGCTACGTGTTTCAAATGCAAGTTACGCTTGCACACGTAATAGTTCTTGCTAAAACGTTTTCCAGGCCCCCTAATTGCCATGGCAGGCCAAGTGCAGAAGAGTGCAGCAGAGCCTTCTGCATGCATCCTGCAGGGATTAAAATTGGAACCTGATCATGAAGGAAACTAGAACTAGGAAAAAGGAATTGCTGCCAAACAGACTTTCTTAACCATCAAAAAGGAGAGACTTTGTCAATGTGCAATTTCTTTAAATGGCCAAATAATATTTTTTTAACCTATCCTAGTAATTTAGATGCAGTTCCTTACACCAGTAACTGAGCCAGCATCCCATCACCCTCGCTCAGCAGGGCTGGCTGTGGCACAGGACACTGTGTTCTCACTGCAGGGGGTATTGGCACCTCAGAACTGTGCTGATAGCTGAGGCCAGAGTCAGCCCTTGGGCTGGCATGGCTCTGCTTCTTCCAGGCTTGGTTGGTTCCACGGTGTGTTGGCCTGTCACTCTTGCTGTGATGTCCGGGAGTGGGACATGATGTGGTGCTGGAGGAAGGGGCTTGTCAGGCTTTGTATCGCCTTGTTCTGTTCCTTAAAGAAATGTACTGACTGTGGTGAGCTCTGCATTAACTTTAAGAAGGGCATCACTCCCTTCTTTGACACCTGCCCCTCTTCTCCCCAGCTCTCCCACCTCATGGCTGGGATGGATTGAAGATCCCTGAGCACACCACCTTCTTCCTGCAGAGCCCAAAATGGTGTCACTCAGTGAAGAGAGCTGACATGCTTGAGCAGGCAAAAGACACTTGCAGCATCACCAGGCAGGTGTGTTTCTCACACAGGGGCTGCCCTGGATCTGTCTCCATTTTCCTGATAGGAGTATGTCCCTGTGGCAGCGTGGCTCAGCCCTCTCAGCGTGCAGAGCTGTGCGTGCACGTCGCAGGAGCAGCTCCTGTGCAGTTCACCGCAGAAGGAGCAGGCTGGAGGGCTGCGTGCTGTGCCATTCAGCTCAGCACATGCTGCAGAAACACTCATTCTGTAGCTCTGACTGTGCCACAGAACGCTCCTGCCAAAGGGGAAGACGAAAGTAAACCATCACACATTGAATAAATTCTCTCTGATTCCCTCTGCCCTGGACATGTTGGAGGAAATCTGGGCAGGAGTATGGAGATGTGCCAAACGTGGGGCATGGCTGCTGCATGCTGGAACGATGGGTCAAAGTCAGGGGGTGAGAGGGCTGGAGGAGCAGGACCTTTGCACTGGCATGATGCTGTCATGACAGAGGAGCTGAGGCTGGCAGCAGCAGCCAAGCTGCACAGAGGCTTTACAGTAACACCCTCAGGTGCAGGCAGCTCCTTCACCCTCAGTGCCGAAATAGAGTACCATGTTGGCCCACACTAAGACTTGTTGTGGGTTGTGGGGGTAGGAAAGGGGCTTAGATGTGCCTAGAAGCTGTCTGGGGTCATATTCACTTCTCTGAAGGCAGAGGGAAAAGGACAAGAGAGAGGATAGGGACAGGGGAATGGGAGAGAAACCAAATGGTTTGATTTTAATATATCCAAGTCTTAAAAAATAACCACTGCCCAGTGTCCTGGGACAAGACACGGTCTTTCTTCTTTGTATGTGAATTGGAGATGGGAAAAACCTTATCCTGGGCCAGAAGGCAGCATGGAGCTAGGCTCCATGCAAGGCTCTGTCAGGTCCAAACCCTTCCTCTGTACCCTTGTGGTGGTTTTTGTTAGGCTGCTCACCAGTTGCTAGGGGTTTTTTTGTTTTGCTTCGATCATTTTCACTGATGAGAGCATCTGCTGCCATCTGTGCCTCCCCCTCCTCCTCCCGGCAGGGCTGTGCACTGCCGTGGTCTGCCTGCAGAGCCAGGCACTCTGCTCTGTCCAACCTGCACAGGATGAGGGGATGCACAGGACAGACAAGAGGCAGCTCCACCAGCGCTCTGCTCTTCCCCTGTGTTTGCTGACAGTATCTGGGCACTGCTGCAATTGTACCTGTCACAGGACACCCACAGTGCCAAGCTCCCAGAACTTGGTGGCTCTAAGCAAGGCTGCAGTTCTGCCTCTGAGAAGTCATCAACCTATGAAACAGTGTTGGAGGGGAAAACAGAGATAAAAGGGGTTTGGTAAGGTCACTCAAGACATCAGCATGTCGCTGGCAAAGGAGATGAGAGTTGCTGCTTGCTGGTAGTGTGATTGTGCCTCCCTGGTTTGGGAAGCAGGGATTGTGATGCTACAGTGTAGTCAGCTTTTGCTGGAGGATTACACACCCCACAGCAGGATAGAGGTTGCCATTTGCATCTCTCTCTGACTGATAATTTGGGTATCCAGGCTGGTGGCTGACTCACCATGAGAGCCTGCACACCTGGCAGCTCATCCCAGGCAGGGGAACCGGCGGGTGTCGACACTGGATCGGGAGGTCCTTACTTGGAAGAGCTCCATCTTATGTTTATCACATAGATAAAACAGGATTGTGGAGTCGTGTTTACCGGCCAAACCCAAACCAGTTCACCCCAACTAGGACTCAAACTGGCTTGGTGGCACTTGTGCAAAGGAGGCACCCGATCCCTGCGTGGCAGCGGGGACAGAGGCTCGGGTGAGCGCCGGGTCTTGCGCAAACACGGCAAGGTTTGCTCACGCACTGCCTGGCTCCCGGCCACCCTTCCTGCCAGCGTGGAGGGTGAATGTGTGCATGTGTACATGCCTCTGACGCACATGTCCCGGCTGGCACGGAGGGGCATATCCCGGCTGGCACGGAGGGGCGCATCCCTGCGCGGGGCTGAGGACCCGCTCCTGGCTGGTTCTAGGGACCACTCGCATTTCACAGCTGCTTCTTGCTCAGGCCAGCGTGTGCCCCGTGTCGGGCACAGCTGGCCGTGCGGGGTTTGTGGCGGGGATGCGGACGGACCTGCGCTGCTCGCCGGGGCACGGCGCCCGCCGGTGCCGCTCGCCCGGAGCCGCGGATGGGCGCTGCGCTGCCGGCTGCGAGCGGCGGGGAGAGGGGGCCCTCTGCTGCCTCCCGCAGCCTGGCAGCTCCGCTCGGCTCCGCACCCCGCTCCCTGCCCCGTCACCTCCTCCTGGGTACTCGCCTCGGCGTCCCCCCGCAAGCATTTCCCCCCCCAGCCCTGCTCGAAGCGTCTCCTCTCCGCACCCTCTCCAGCCCCGGTGCCTTCCCGGGACTCGCTCCGAACTACCAGGGACACAGAATCAGCACAGGTGTTTTAGGCACAATTGCACAATGTCGCCAAACAGGGAACAATCGCTCCCCCCGAGCTCAACAAAAAACAAAAAGCAGTCTTCGTCAAGCTGTCGGGCTCAGTTTCCCGAAGGAACACAATTAAATCTTTAAATGGCAACGTGGCCGTCAGTTCTTCCCCATCTCAAAGGATGCTTCTCGGGCTGCCTTCGGCTGTTCCTCTCTTCCACCCCCTCCTCTCAGTTTTCCTTCCCGCCGCGGAGTGCAACAGAGGCTGAGGCTTCGCAGCCAAAAAAAAGTGCGATTTGGAGAGCGCGGCGCGACGCTGTGAGTGGCAGGAGTGAAAAGGCAGAGAAGCAACTCTTGAAAGCCTGCCTTCTGCCGCGGCGGGTGTCAGCCTTGGCAAAACCTGAACTTCCAGAATTTTCTCGCAAAATTTAAAAAAAAACCAATTAGAGGACCTGTCGGATTTGGCTGCTGCTTTCCTTTCCCTTGTTCCCTGAAAATGAAAAAAAAAAAAAGTTCTTTCTTTTGCTTAACAGTACAATTGGTGCAATCTGGGATGTACTTGCCTGACAGTATTTGGGGATGTATTTTTGCTGTCTGAATTTGTGGTTCCCTGACACTGACAAGATGAAAAAGGAATGCTGAATACCTTGATATTGTTTCACTTGGAAGACCCGTGCATGAATATTTCTTTTTTCTCCCCCAAAGGGTTGGAAATCTATGTGCCCCCCATTTTGGGGGTGCTTTCCTTTTGTTGTGAGTTTGGAGTGACTCCATTAAAGAGGAAACACTAAGAGAGAGGAAGGGGAAGCACAGAAGTTTTGCTGCCCCACAGCCCAGGGCTGCAGGTGGAGGCGAGGTGGTGGAGCTGAGCATGTGCTGGGGTTGGTCATCCCATCCTGCAGGCACAGGGTTACTGCCTCCTTCTTGCTACCCTGTTCTTGTCCATGGCAGGTCTGCTGCAGCAATTTCACCTCCTACAAGGTGGGTAACAAACAATAAATATGATGGCAAATAATAATAACCCTCCCTCTGCATCCCCAATGGGTTATACATGCAAAAAATGCTGCTGAGTCAGTTCAATATTTCCCCTGGTTCATTAAACCAGCATTCATTTTCCTGTAGATAAGAAGGCCCGTCAGGGGAAGGGATGATGATAACTCATTTGTCACACTTGTTAGATGTAGAAAAGGCTGGCTTTGGGTCACTTCCAGTTTTGTGTCAGCTCTGCCTTTATCTGAGCAGCCCCACGTCTGCATGCCAAGCAGGGCAGCCCTCTCCTGTAGCACAGGAGATGGGGATGGTGGCATTGTCCCTGCAAGATTTCCTAGAGTTGGGGGTGATCTCTGGGTGCAAAAGCACTTGCTATGTGGCTGATATCAGTCCCAGCTCATAGAAAGGAATGCAGTCATAATTGCAAGAGATGATATTGGTCCCACAGGGATCTAAACCTGCAGCTTGTGCCCCTGGCACTACACACAGGGTGACCCTTCTGAGTTATCCCCCGAGCCCATCCAGCTGTCCTTGTGTTTGAGCTGAAAAGCTTGAGAGGTATTATAGGGAAGGATTCCAAGCCAAGGCCTCAGTCACAGCCAACGTGAGCTTGGTGCAGGTACAGGGGGAGGGAAAAGGGGGTACAGCTTCATCTCTGTGCCTCTCCTAACTTTGGAGGATCCTAGGATGAGTGCTCTGGGTCTTGCCTAAGGTAGCACTGTCCCAGTGGGATATAATTTGCCATTTCAGGGTGACTGCAATGTGAGCCATTGTGGCTGTACCCTCTCTGGGGCCTTGTCATCATGTCAGGCACCTCCTTCCTCAGCCTGGGATGAGAACTGGCTATAGCCCCCACATATGTTAGGATGGCCATGACCCCTCAGGTCTTGCTGCAGGGAAGGAAGCAAGAAGTAACCAAGATAGGAAGAGTATTGACTCTGAATGAATCATCATAGAGCTGTTCATGGCTGAGATGCTTTCAGGGCATCATGCATTGCACTGCCAATCAAAACTTCGGTGTAAACAGACCCCTGATCTGGTCTGGTGTGGAAATGCTCTCCAGTGGGGAGCAGGGAGAACTGCAGGTCTTTCTGCCCTGATAAATGAAGCTCAGGACAGGATGAAGGTGTAGAGACCTGAGCAGGAAGGAGGTGACCTCTCATGATGCTTTCAGGGAAGCATCTTCATGATCTGTTCCCACATCTCACTATGGCACACCCCTCACTGAGCACAGCCCAGAGACAACCTGCTGATTTAACCATGTACTCAGCAGATGATGATGTGTCCCATGACAGCCTGTCTGCATTCCCCATCTCTTGCTTCACCTCTGCTTTCAGGGTGGGTGTGAAGGTGGATCCTGATGCCTTCTCCCAGCTCCATGGCTGCTCTGCAGTGATTGGTGCCCCTTGCATGAGGTCATCTTACAGCTGGGAAAATATGAGGCAGCTGTGGCATATGAGATGAGATGAAGGGTCAGAGGGGCTGATAGGCTGTATTTTAGTGCTGGTCTTGTCATTTATTTATGGGTGTTTTCAAGTCAGAGAGTGTTGATTTGCAGCATGACAGGCAGCTGCAGGCAGCTCTCGGGCAGGGCTCTGAGCTCCTGCCTGTTTCAGCAGCAAACACGTCGCCTCTGAAACCTGGCTCTTCATAATGACCCTGGAAAGTGCTGCAGTAGCAGCAGGTTCAGACTGCAGCCATTTATTTCTCTCTTCAGCGTTGGTCCTGGTAGGGGAGGGGGCCCTGCCTGCTTGGCTGCCTTTGCCTGCTTGCCATAGATCTTCCATCAAGGAGTCACCGAGGTCTCTGCTCTTAAATCTGGGTCTGCGCTCTCCTTCACGGCTGCATGCGGCCCCGACCTGCAGCAGCATCCCTCACTCCTGCTTTAAATCTCTCCCCAGCAGCTGCTGGTAACATTAGCATTTTCTCTTGCCAGCCCAGGCCAGGAGCCCAGCCCTGCTAAGGAAGGAATTACCCCAGCAGCATCACAGATCAGAGGTATCTTTTTATTGACTGTTTACAGAAATACAGTAGCACTCCACGTAGGTGGCTTAGGCGAGTTCTCCAGAAGGTGCTTTCCTTCTCAGCACTGCTGGGAGATCCCAAGGAGAAACCTGCCCTTTAACAATTTGGGGTTTCTCTAGAGGCTTTGGGGCTCCCCAGCATGTACTTCCTAACACCTTCAGCTCTCCAGGGGTTGGGAGTTGTTTGAACCAGTGGATGAAATTCAAGAGAAAAAAAAGGAAAAGAAACCCCCACAAGCTGGGGGTGGTGGGGTGGTCTGAACACACCTGATATGTTGTGAGCCAGCCCTGCCATGATCCCCATCAATCACTGCCTGTCTCGAGCTCCACAGGGCCCCACTGCTCCCTAGAGATCAGCTGTCTGCCACTAAGTGTGCATAGCTCTGGGCTTTGCACGCTCTTTTCACACAGCTTGTTGGCCATAAAACAAGTATTTCTTGGTCTGTTTTTCTTCCTGTACATGTGTAAGAGTGCAACCCTTTCCTTCAGCTGTTCACATACCATTTCAGGGCAAGAAGGGTATGCTCAGCTGGGCTGATAGACTAATTTAACTTTTATTTATGCATTTAGTTGACTTTTTTTTTTTTTTTTTGGCAATCAAGGTGTAGTGGTTGGTTTGTTTTGTGTGTCCTTGCTACAAGAATCTGCAGACACTTCTGGCGTAGAGGCATTTTGGCGGCGGCAGCTGCTGTTGGCCTCACTCAGTAGTCAGTGAGAGGGTATCGCAGGAAGATGAAGATCAGGATGATACAGAAGGTGGCAAGGGCTGAGCTGGTGATGTTAAAAAGCCGGGCTGTCTTGGCATCTTCAACTGCTCCATTTAAGTCATTGAGGAGTTTCTTATCCCGGACCTGAGAGAAAAAGATAATTAGATAAAGTGATTGCAACATGTATGAAAGACATGACTTGTTTCAGGCAAGAGCCACAAAACCCAGTGCACCTGTATGTGGTTACCTGTACAGCAGATGAGGGCTGGGCTGGGCCTCTCTGTATTGGAGCACCTGAGGTGCTGTAAAACCCTGAGATGAGGTTTGCACCCTGTCTCTGCTATGGGCTGAGCTTGTGAAGCCAAGCACTGTAATACCTGTGGGCTGGAAATTCTTGGAAGCAGAGAAGACCTGAAAGAGTGACCCATTGCTGTTACCAACCAGGCACACCAGGGCCCCACACTCCCCAGAGTGGGGCAGTGTCACTTGGAGCCTGCACAAAGGAACTGAGATGCCATTGCACACCCTAGACACACAAGCACTAAAGCACACTTCCCACCGTGTCCCAGCACCCTGCCCCTGCAGCACCAGGCTTCAGCTCACCAGCCACAGGGAGAAGGCTGGCTGCAGGTTAGGTGTGCATCCCTGCCTCGGTCTGCACCGAGGGGCTGGGCGGGTGAAAGCTGGCACAGCATCCTACTGCAGCTCCAGGGCTGCACACCAGCCTCCAGCATATTAAGTAGTCCTGGGTTAATGAGTTCCTTTCCTTTTGCAGGTCTTATGCGGATTGTGCAGCATCTCTGCCATGGGCAGTTTTCTATTCTGACAACACAGTCTACTCCCTTCATTATCCTGCAGGCTGGGACTTCTATGGGCTTTCCTTGGGACTGCTGTGCAGTGGGTGATGATGATGCATGTCCATGTCACTGGCCTGTCACGAGGCAGTGCATGGCACAGCCAGGCAGCAATGCCATTAGCGGGCATCCCCGATGTACCAGCAACAGCATTAGCAGGCAGCAGATGGCACTGCAAGGCAGCAGATGACACTGCCAGGCAGCAATGGCATTACCAGGCAGTGGATGACACTGCCAGGCAGCAATGGCATTACCAGGCAGTGGATGGCACTGCCAGGCAGCAGAAGGCAGAGCCAGGCAGCACACGGCACTGTAAGGCAAGGATGGCACTGCAAGGCAGCAGATGGCACAGCCAGGCAATGATGCTGTGAGCAGGCAGAGATGGCACTACGAGGCAGTGGATGGCACAGCCAGGCACTGACAGCACAGCCAGCCAGGCATCTGGTGGCACTGTCCACCAGCAGCAGCTCTGCAGTTGGATCCCAGCAGAGGAGGGTTCAGACTCCACTGCTTCCTAGCAGGGATATGTCCCTGTCCCCAGGCTGCCCCATCAGCCAGCACTCGGCAGACTCAGGCAGCTGGAGCCACAGGGATGAGCACAAGGACCAGGACCTATCCATTTCCCATATCCAATCGGGGTGCCCTGGGTGTGCAGGGCCTGGCCCACTGCCTGCTCTTGGGTGGGGCTGTGGGGAGTGGGGCTGTGAGCCTTTGCCTGCCCTGCTGGGCACTGCTGGCTGGACACCAGATGTGGGTGGCAAGCTGCAAAAAACAGCACCAGAGTCAGACTGAGGAATATTAAAAGGTTTTTATCGATCAGGAGCTTTCCAAAAAGACACTGCAACAGATTCAGACCACATCTTACAGACTTTTCTCTCTTCCTCCTGCAGTGCTTACCCCCAGGGCTGTCCTGAAAGCATTCTGCTGGACATGGGGAAGGGTCACTGCACCCCTTGTTCCTACTGAGTTGTGCTGGTTCATGAGTGCTCCAAAATTGCATTTCAGACCCACAAGCAACATTCCTCCTCTCCACCACACCTCTGCACAAGCAAACCCTGATCTTCTGAAATGTGAGTAGGGAAACTGCTGTTGGCATAAGACCCATAGGATCTGCTGCCGGCAGGCACATAGGCAAGGATGAACCTATTTTTCATACCTGCATTAAATCGAACTGTGCCATGTCCTTGGCCTCTGATGTGCCCTGCTCATTGGAGCCTGGATCTGGGGGCATCTACTCATTGCCCTGCTGTGGAGTGCTCAGCTCAGCATCCTTCTGGGATCACAAAGAGGGGACTGTCACAAAGTACACTTGTCTTTGGGGCACACTGGGCTGGAGCTCCCAGCACAGGAGATGATCTCTGGGAAGGCATCTAGCCGGGAGCCCACATGCCTTTATATGTCGGCTGAATGTCCAGGATGACTCACATCTGAAATTATTCAGTAAGTTCAACATCCTCCCAAAAACCCCTGGGCTCAGCAGCACCAGGCATTTGGCACCTCCTCACGCGCTGGTGAGAAGCCCCAGAGGTGCTGGATTCGGGCCAGAAATCCTGCTTGCTGCTCCCAGCAGACTCTTTGAAGCTCTCACTCACTTTCCTCTTCCCAGCGGTGGGGCTGCCTCAGGCAAAACCGGCACGGAGCGAACGCCTTTTGCCCCTTGCTGCGCTGTAGCCGGCTCTGTGCCGCGGGCAAGCGGCCGATCGCTGTCGGTGTTTGCCGGGCAGACAGAGGTTTCTGCAGCAGACCGGCACGGCCAGCACACCCAGCCCTGCAGCCCTCCCGCAGCCACGCCGCTGCTCCTCTGTGGGGCCAGTTCCTCTTGGCCCCGGGGGCTCCCCCCTTCTCCTCACCTCCTGCTCCTCCTGCCCCTGGGGCGCCCTACAACCCTAATTTCCATGCTCAGCCTTCTCCAGTGCTCTCAGCAGCCTCTCCCAGTAGCATCTCCCACCTGACACCAGTCCACACTTGCCTCTCCTTGACTTTCCCATGGCTCTCCCTTTGGCCCTGCTCCTGTAATGCTGCTGCTATGAACACCTGTGATGAGGGGTGTCTGGGACTGCCCTCTCCCCAGTGACACTGTTTCCCCACAGTTCCTTTTTTTTTTTTGTCCCTTCCATCTCTTCTTTTTCCTGTTTGGGTGCAAACAACGGCTGCCTTTGACTCCTACCAAAGGGCAGCCAGCTCCCTCCTCTCCCTGCACCTCCAGCTGGTTCCACCCACACACTCCTGCCAACCCCTAGGGCTTCAGTGGTCACCCTCCTGAAAATCATCCCTGGTTGCCCATAGTCATTTATAATGAAATGGAGCCTCTAAGTAGCAGAGAAGTGCAAGGGCCCTTGTGGACTAAAAGTGCAATGAAAAGGAGTTTCTCCTTACACACCACTCACACAGCTTCCCACATCTCTTCAGGACAGTCTGGTCTCCTCCTGCATGGCTCTGCACCCCCAGATGCTTCCAGATGTCTCCCTTTAATGTCCTGCTGTGGCAACTGAGCCAGGCTCTGGAGGAGCTCTCCTGGAGAGCAAGCAAATATTTCAGCTCCTTCCCTGCTTTGTCCTTAAGGAGATGCTGGTGTCTTTCTTACAGCCCAGCTTCAGCTTTTCCCATTTTCATGCTCCTGTGGCCACCATCATCATAATGTGCTGGTAGCTGGTGCACGAGCTTCTGGGAGCCCTGCAAGCTGATTCATTCCATAGCCAGAGAGATGAAGCATGGTGAGGGACAGGTTCCCCAAGACCACAAGGATGAACCCCCAGCCCAGACCCAGGTGTGGTGTTTTCTTAGTCACAGGCTCTTCCCATCATCCCTTTGACCCTTCTCACCTTGCCTAAAACTAGATGGGGATTTTGGGCCCTGCTTTGCACTGAGATGGCTGGAGTGTGAGGATAATTACATCTGCTGACTGGGGTTTCCCTCTTCACCTCCAAGCACTCTGTGTTGGCATCTTTGGAGATTTCCCCCAAACAAGGCAGAGCTCACCTCTGATCCAGGCTGGCAACTTACACAATTTCTTTCTTTTTCCATGCCTGTCCTTACATGAAACACAGCCAGCTTTTGTGCTCTAACATGCAAACCTTTCTCCTCTCCTTTCCCACCAGCAAAAGGTGGTGTGGCCTTTCCATCCATCCTTTCTTGCTTGTCACCTGCCTGCTGCTCACCAATATCTCCATCTCACTCTGCCTCCCACACCTCCAGCATGCCAGTGCCCAAGGGTTCTTTCTCTCCTCCCTCCCATCACCATCCTCTGCCCTTCATTTCCTTGGAGTTTTACCTTCTGCTTCCTCTCCAAGTGCTCCCCTTGGCTCCCACCACCCCACTCCCTCCCCAGCAATCATCTCCCCTCTCTCTGCCCTGAGGCTCAGCCCCTCTCATTTTTTGGGTGCAGCAAACTTGCTGCTCTAGTAAAAAGTGCTGCCTCAGCTTGCAGAAGGAGACAAATGGTTTGTTGATAATGAGTCTAATGAGGCTGTTTTTAAGGCAGCCTGGAAGCCCACAGCTGGTTGTCAGTAAACCCATTTCTATGCAGAGCTCCATGTCCCTGCACAGAAGGAGCTCTGGAGGCAATCCTTGGATTTATTTGCTCTGTGAATTTCTCAAGAGCTCTCCAGCCCACGTGCCTCCACCACACTGGCACCGGCGTCACGGGACTGTCACCCCTGCATTTCACCCACATCCATAAACCACTGCTCCTTCTGAAAAGCAGGATGAGAGCCTGCCTGAGAGGTTGGGTGCGGCAGCTTCTCAGGGTTAATAAATAGCTGCGGATTTGTGCTGGGCTGCTTCCACTCAAAACAAGGAAGATCAACAAGTGGCAAGAGGGGAAGGCAAACAGTCGTGCCCACAGCTGTGTGCTAAGGGCTGGGCAGAGAGAGGGCAAAAGAGCTTGGCATATTTCCATGACCTCAAGGGGCAAGAAAACTCTGCAAGCAATGCTGTGGGCTGCTGGTGAGGCTTAAAAAGCCAGCAAGGCTCCTTGGCATCTTCATCTCTATAGAGCCACAGCCAGGCATCCACACTGCGGCTCATCTCAGATCCCAGCTCCTCTGATCTCTCTGATCTACAGCCTCATGGCACAATGGGTACACGGAAGGACTTGGCTCACCCTGACAGTCTCCAGAGACCAACCTCTGAACAACTGAAGTGAGATCTCCTGCCACCAGGCACTGATGCATCATTCATTACCACTTGGAGCTGGGAAAGGGGAAGGGAGGGAGCTGCTGAATATCAGACCACAGCATTTGCTTCTGATCAAAACCAACTGAATCCAAAGCATTGCTGTTGGAGTGATACTTTTATCTGTGCTGGGCTGGTGTTACCTTAGGGTTTCTAACATCCCTGGGCCAGCTGCTGATCTCTTCTTCCCCAGCATCCAGCACACATGATTAGATGCGAGCGCCTTGCTTGCACTCTGGGAGGCTGACCTTGAGAAGCCTGAGATGCTAGAAATGACCCCTGGAGGGATCTGTGAGTTGTGTGACCCTGCTGCAGCCCAGCAAGCTGTGCTTGCCTAGGATCTGGCCTGCTGTGGGCTAAATAGATGATGTGTGATGCCACACTCCTGTTCAGGGTGCTTGGCTGTGATGTCTGTCACACAGAACCTGCCTTGTATGTCACAGTTTCTGCCCTCATCTCACCTTACCTCACGTGCTTCCTTCTTCACAAATTCTTTGGTGCTGGAGTGGGGGTTTTTGACATTTTTTAGTAAATGGTTGCCACCATGAAATAGCATTTCTCTGCAGAAAGCAATCCAGAAAGCTGTAGCTAGCATGCAAAAGGCCAGGCAGACATGCCCGTTTTCCCAGATGTGGCTGAAACCAATAAAATAGGGCATGAGACAGCTTCACAGTAATATTCAAGTGTTCCAAGGATATATCTGTCTTCCACTGTGGGCATTAAGCTGCTGAAACCAGAGGAAATGCTAGGGTGTGCTAAGATATATACTGGAACAGCTCATGCACTTGGGTTACAAAGGAAATACTGCTTTATTAACAGTATGAATCTGTCAGAAGCAGATGACCTTTATGACAGGGAATTGAAAATGCCATTTCTGATAATGAAAACGATAATTCCTGAAGTTGCTGGACTTTTCAGTTATTTAAAGGAAGTGTAAAAGCTGTAACCCAGGAACCACTTCATGGCATCAGTGCACTGATGGTAACCTGTGTTCCACTGGCTGAGGGTTCTGCTGTCAGGGGTCCCAGAAGAGGCTCAGGCAGACGCAGGTGCAGCCTCACTCTTCTCCTTCCTACAGCACCTTAGTCAGTCCCTTCAGAGCACAGTCCTAGAAAGGCTGGACTTAGAGTGCCTACTGCTCAAATGTTCTTATATTTAATTGCAGAGGAACAACAGAAATCTGTTTAAAGGGATATCTGTCCTCAGGGCATTTCTTGCTCCTGTTTTCTCTGAACTTCTGGGAAAAACATTATTGACAGTAAAAGAGAAGAAAACATGCTTCTGGAGAAATACCCATAACACCCAGGCTAGCTAGGTGCAGTAGCTGTGGGTAAGGAACACAGCTGCCTTTCTGAACATCCCAGTGTACCCCAGGACAGACCTGCTACTGCCCCAGCACCTGCACTGCCTCTCGGCACCCAGCCCAAGAGCAGCTCATGAGAGCACTCGGCATCCCTTCAGCCACTTGCTAGCTCTGTCCTCTGCCTCTGAGGGACATTTTGTTTCTATTTTCCCCCTGCCACAGAGTCACAGCCACTGGGGAGCTCCAAATCCGGAGCAGAGTTATTTCTACCAGCTCAGTGTTACCTCTGTTTGGGTACCAGGGTTACATCCCACCAGCTACCGCCTTCTCAGTCCAAAAGCCAAAGCTGGTTTTTGACAGCCATCTTCTATGCTCTTTTCTTTGATCTGGAGCAAATTTGCCCATTTGCCCACCCTCACACTGCCTTTTTTTTCATGCTTGAGTTTGTGTCCCCTAGATCTTTGCAGACAGATGCTGAGCCCATTCCTCTGCTCTGGCACAAGGCCCTGGGTTACTTCTGGGCTTTGCCCTTCCTTCCATGCCATGTTAGGCATAGTGAAGGGTCCAGCCTCTAATAACTTTGCAGGTGGCAGACTACTCTATCCTGTCACCAGGGGATGGGTCAGCCCTGTTCTCAGGCTGTCCTGTCCTCACTGCTGCAGCAGCAAGGAGCCACATAGACCCAGATACTCATGGTAGCCTCTTCCATGGGAAAGATGTCAATTGTTAAAGGCAGATATAGACAAGGAAAGACTTAAAAAAATAAGGAGTGAGCCAGTTTTTTCTTGCCTTGCTGGATCAAGGTGTGAGGGGTGCTAAGGGACTTGCTCCCCCCACTCATACTAGCCTGCTGCTGACTGGGTTTGCCCTTTGCTTATGGTGATGCTTCACCCCAGGATGATTTAAGTTATTAAGTGCCTCCTGCACAGGCTATGGACGACAGCTCAGCTCCTATCTTGGGGAATGAGAAACTGAGGCAGGCACCACAAGGCCAGTGCTGGGTGAGCCCAGGACGTAGGGCTGCAGATTTTTCCCTGAGCCTCTCTGATGACAACCCTGACTGTGTTGGGAGCAGCCTCCTTGCAGTGCTGGGTGCTCACAGTCCAGCTCACAGGAGCTGTATGGGGTTAATTGATCTGATTCTGTGACGAAGCCCGTCTGCACCCTGGCCTTCCTCTAAATGCTGCCTGCCAAAACAAATCAGCCAGCTCCTCTCCGGGCCACCCAGCCGCCCCGGGCTCTCTGCACATCCATTCAGTTAGTTTTGCATCTGGCAGGCAGGGAAGGGGAGGGCAGCCCAGGCCCCTCTCTCCTGGCAGCTGCCAAGGGGCTGCCTGTTTGCCAGGCACCATCCCTGCCGGGCTGCTCTCCCCTGCAGCTATCAGAAATAATAACCTGGTCCCATTCCCATCATGGGCTGTGCTCCATGCCATCAGCCTCTCCAACAACAAGCTCTGTATCCCCCCAGCCTGACTGTGGGAAGCCCCCTGCACTCTCTGCTACCTTCTCACCAGGGCATCTTTTGGGACTTATAGGGCTTGGGGTGGGGGAAACTGACCACGAGCTCTGGTGTTTTAATTACAGAGATGGCAAGAAAGAAACAGGCAGGGTTGCCCTGCACTTTGCAAGCTTCTTACCCCCTGCAACTTGCCAGCTGATGGTTGATCCTGGCTGGCTGCTTCTTTCTGTTCCAGCCTGACCATCCAGTGCTGCTGTGTCCTATCCTGATGATCTCTAGCATCCAGGATCCCAAATAAGGGACCTAGTGCTGGCGTGCCTGCAGGTGCAGCATGAGCCAAAGCAGCCCTGTGTTGCCTGCCTGTCACCCTGCTGCCGCGGTACAGAGGAGCCTCTGAGGGTACCTGGAGCAAGTCAAAGCGCCTCTTCCCCACCTGAAGTGACATCCCAGGCTCCTCAGCTCTTCCCAACCCCATCCCCATTGTCTGCAGCCTCTCATGTGGGTGGCACAGACATGTTTCACATCAGACACAGCCCCCAAACGCCTCCCCCCTGCCTGGTCACCCCAGACCCGAGGCTCGCACTCAGTACTCACTTTCAATGAATAGGCCAAGGCGATGAAGCCGAGGCAGCAGAAGTTGAGGTATACAAAGTTGAAGATGGACCAGAGATAGTAGTCGTTCACCTCGGTGGTGTCAGGGTAGATTTCGATGACGGTGGTGGGGTTGGTCATGGTCTTCTTCTCCACGGAGTGCTTGCACGGGACCGCTGGGCGCAGGCTGTCCCCTTTGCAGCTCTTGCTCTCCATGAGATACACGGCAGAAGAGGGAGACAGGACGGGCGAAGCTTGCCGGAGAGCCGGGGGCTTGGCGATGCAGGCGAAGCAGCCCTGCGGGGGGCCCTGCGGGGGTCTGGGGGTCCAGGCCACCCCCTCAAAGGGGCATGGCGGGCCCAGGGGGGGGTCCTGTGTCCTCTCCGTGGTGGCTGCCGCGGCGTCACCGCGCTCTGCCCTGGCACAGCGAAAAGCGCCCCCGTGAGAAATGGGGGTGAGGGGATGGAAAGGCAGGGGTCAGGGGGAGAAGAGACAGGGGAGGAAGGAGCAGAGAAAGGGAGACGTGGGGGGAAGGCAGGAGAGACAGAGAAGGACCGGGAGACCGAGGAGAGAGCAGGGAGAGGAGTGAGGGAGTGGGCAGAGGAGAGAGGGAGGAGAGTAGGGCAGGCAGAGAGGGAGGAGGGAGCACCGCTACACCCGGGGAGCGGCGCGGCCGCCTCGGCGCGGAGCTGCCGCCGGCCCGGGCGGGGGCAGAGCGCGGGCAGGGCGGGCAGCATCCCTCCATCCCTCCATCCCTCCATCCCTCCATCCCTCCATCCCTCCATCCCTCCATCCCTCCATCCCTCCCCCTGCACGGCCTCCCCCAGCCGCTGGCCTGCGGGACCGGCCTCCCATCGCCACTGGGGAAATCTGCTTTCTTTCTTTCTTTCTTTTTTATAAAAGGAGACAAATAAAAGCAGAAAGAAACACTTGGGAGGCGCCGGGGGGCTGCCAGGGAGTTGCCAGCCGGCCGCGCTGCAGCCCCCCGCAGCCGTCCCCGCCCGCCTGGCTGTCTGTCGGTCTGTCGGGGCCTTCTCCCTTCTGTCCCATGCCGGGATGGGAGCTGGTGGCTCGGCTCGGGCGGAGCGGGTCTCTCGGTGCGGCAGAGCAGCCCGCCCCTCCGTCCTCCCTCCCACCCTCCTTCCTTAGAGGGGTGGGTATTTTGGGGGGGATTTTTTTCCCCCTGAGTCCTAATCTTTGCGGGATTCTAGATGTGATTCCATTTCCCGGTTCCTTCCACCTGCCAGCAGGTTTCCCACACCTCCCTCCCCCCCCTCCTTTTTTTTTTTTTTTTTTTTAGGATATTGTGGCTGGAGAGGTGGAGGAAGAGGAGGAGGGGAAGGGGATGAAGACAGAGGATGAGGAAGGGGATATAAGAAGAAGTTCCCCTCCCAAATAGGAGAGACTAGTCCGCCTCTGTCTGCCCGTCCGTCCGTCCATCGCTCTCCTCCGAAGGCATCAGGAGGAGCGAGGGATACTCACAAGGAGGGATGCGGGGAGTCGCTGCATATCCGGCTCAGCACTGCCTCCGGCTCGGCTTCCTCGGCGCTGGAGTTGAAGGAGGAGGGGAGGGCGGGGAGGGGGGCACCCATGGACTAGGGATGGGCAGGGAGGGAGTTCGGGGATGGGAAGGTCAACCTGCAGCCCCCTCTCTCCCCCCGAACATGCTTCATTCACGCAGGAGAGCTCCTCCGTGTCCCAGCCCTTCTCCTCGTGTCCCCCCCACTGGGACGTCACCTCCTGCTTGGAGCATCCTGGTAGCGCCCCGCTGGAGAAGGGCATCTCCTGGACCCCGGCCGAGCGGCTTCCCCCAGCATCAGAAGGGGATGCTCGGCCCTGTTCTCTGTCACCCACCCTTGGTAGCGGGGACTCGCTGCAGCCCTGTTTGCAGGTTCACCGCTACAGACCCGGGTGAAAAACTAAAACAAGTGTGGAAGGAGTGCGTGGGGACAACCGGAATTAACAAGGGGAGGAGGTGGTGATGCAATGCTGTGGGGAAAAATGGGCTCTGATCGTGAGGGGATGAATGGAAGGGGATAAATCCTGCGTGTGAGGTAATAGATCCTGCCGGCATGGAGCAAATCCCAATGCAGGCAGGAGTGGGAGAACCCCGGCAGCAGGATGCACCGCATGTGGCTGCTTTAGGGGAGGGGGCTGGGGGTGTCACAAAGGCTGGTCAAGCCCGGGAGGGTTTGGCTGTGCCCAGGATCAGGGATGTGCTTGCTGCCTCCCATTGCTGACACTCTGGAAGCTGCACAGAATCCCAGCTCTAGGGTGCTGCAGTAGTGTCCCCCCAGAGACATGATGATGGAGAGCAGCTGGTGCCATGCAGGGACAGCTTGCAGGTCATTCAGGAGGATGCAGCCGTGGCACAGGGAGGGTGAGGACACAAGGACACGCTGTGCCACAGTGACACAGCCTGGTGCAGGTGGCCTTGTTGCAGCAGGCAGTTCAGCTGTGGCGCTGGGGAACGGTAGTAGAGAAATTCCCGGAGTACTGGAAACAGGGTGGGTAGAACAAAAGTTCGTGTGAGCAGAAACTGCAAGGGAAGGGAAATCCTCTGGAAAAGCCTTAAGCCTACCCACAAAGTGCTGAGCTAAGAAATAAGGATGGTAATTCGCTCAGCTCTTCACAGGCAGGTTTGGCTCCAGTATAGGGGCACCCACTGTGTATTCATCCCTGTGTGTTGGTGTGATGTGGGGGAACTTCTTGCACATTCACAGATCTCTGAGGCTGGAGGAGGTCCAGTTTCCATGAGACCAGTTTAATCCTTCTGAAGGTGCTTGCATTGGTTAAAAAAGGACAAATTGCCCTCTGGTTCGGATTTATCGCTGCTGGAGTGGCGTTGGGTGCTGCCAAAGTAAAGAAGGTTTTATTAGTGCTGCAGCTGCCTGTGATGAGACCCAGGTCTCTCTCCAAGAAGCTGCTAAGAAACAGAGGCAGTGCTAGGGTGAGAGCAATGCTCCTGTGGGATTAAGAGGTTTGCAGGAGAAGCAGAGCCATGGCCAGCTGTCGTCAGCTTTTCTGGAGGGCTTGGACAAACTCAGCTGTGCAGAGTATCCTCCCTGCAGGCTCAGGAGAAACAATGAAACCCCATGGATGCAGACTGGAGCTATGATGAGCCTGCTGTTCATTCGTCTGGGGAAAGTTGAGTGGGTAAGGCTGCTCCTCTTCTTAATGTCAGGCAGGGATGGAGGGTGAGCAGAGAAAAAGGTCAGAGGAGGTTTGGAGCAGGCAAGAGGAGGCAGCAGAGTGATGTAGGGGAATGTGAGATCAGCAGAGACAGTCACTGGTACGAATTCCCTGGTAAGAATAGGACTGAAAGGTCAGGGAGGTTAAATAGCTGGTTTTCCTCTTCTCCAGGTACCAGGTCATCCCTACAGTTTGCAGAGCACTTTTTGGCCTTTGGGTTAGTGATTGATCATCTTCCTCAATGTTTAGTGTGAGTGGTGAGAGGTTTATTACATGGATCACAGTGGTATATATGCAGCATCACTGGTTCAAAGACCATTCATGTGACCCTTCCCCCAGGGAACTGACATAAAAAATGGAAGGAATAAAACCCCTCAATATTCTGTATTATTTTAATTTTTCTCTACTTTTCTAGGGATCTTCAGAGGTCATGCATGCATGCCCTCAACCATATGGCCTAGGACTACTTTCCTTTCAAATAAAAGGTGGGGTAAGTATGAATAATCTCCTGCATTTTTGTGGCATCAAGGCTGGCTTCCCCTTGTGCTAAGCACGGGACAAACAGAACAGAAGGATGCTTCCTGCCCAAAGCAATGCTCCTGTAATCACGTTAGAGACATGTGGGGAGTAGAATAATCAAGTGCTGTAAGACCTGTGAGAAAATCTTCCATCTCAAATCCTACTCAAGCTCTTCAGAAAACCTTTAGCAGAACCTCACCCTGCTTTTTGGTTTTTTAAAAATTTATTTCTGAAGGAAAAGGTGCTCAGCCTCCTGAATGCTCCTTTCCTATTAACCCTATAAAATTCCTCAACGGATTGCTAAGTTCCATAAGCATTAAGACAGCCTGAGACTTGCAGGGGTAAATCAAATCTTCCCACTCTCCCTTGATCTCTGTCTCCTGTTTTCTGAGCTTTCATCCTGCACTCTGCTTCTCTTCCCTCCCAAAGAAACCTAAAAATAAATAAATCCAAGAAAGAGCGGAAAAAGGAAAAGCCATCAGCCCCCAAAACGATGTGCTTAGTCATTCATGGTGAATAAAAATAGGTTCCCAAATGAACAAATTGCTGAGCCAAACAGATGAGCAAGTCATCTCCATAAATGAGGGGTCTTATTTTCCCTCTCCTTGGGCAGGTCCTTGTGTTAATGGGCTTTTGGTAAAACCCTAAGCATAATTACTTGGAGAAGGAACCAGGTCCATGAAAACACTCCTGAGGGTCAGTGCCCAGCACCCTACTATTTAAGGGGACACTAATGAACAATTTGGTGTTCTTTGCATCAATGGAGAGATTTAATGAAGAGTGAAATGCCATATTGTCATGTGCATGGAGTTCTGCAGAGATGGTGCAGTAAACAAGGGGGCTGAAGTAAACCCGAGGACTTTCTGGGCAAGACAGTGTGAGGCTGCATTCAGGCTGCACCCAGGGCAGGGTGTGCTTTGCTCCCTGCTGGAAAACCATGGGTGGGCAATTCTGCCTCTTGGCTTCTCCTACTTTTGGCCAAGATAAAGACTATGGTTGTTCCCACTGGGATGTAATGTTCAGCACACAAGGCACAATTGAAGACTTAGGCAGAATCCCCCCAGCAGAAACAGGGCCCTCACATTCCTGTCAATAAATACTTGGCAGCACATGACTTGTTCTCCCCTTGGGCTATTGAGGAACAGTGGGCTGCATGATTGGTTTTCAGGATCCAGCCAGCCCTTTTGGGTTAAATCCATCTCTTTAACACAGGAGTACAGCTGACTGGGGAATTTAGGCACCCTGGGGGAACAGGGCCTCAGGACATGCCAGTAGGGAAATCAGCTAAGCTGTATGCTTAGATCTGTGCTCAGAAGATGGGATGGGACTTGGCTGCATCCATCTTGCTTATGTAGATGATGCTTTTTTCAAAGTAGGGATTAGCTCTTATCTTCCACCTGGCACATGGGGCCTGCATTCCGCTTCAGTCTCCAGCTCCCATACAGCGTGCTAGGACTAAAAATTACACAGCTAGGCAAGAGGGATGTATTTTTCCTACATTGTCGAAAAAACCCTACATCATGTTTATCACTGAGCTCCAGGACTTCCCCAGACTTCACACCTTAGTTGATTTTAGGCCAAACTTAGAAACTGAAGCTTCACTTTGGCTGCTATAGGACCACTCAAATCTTAGGCATGAACTTACTCTAACTAGACCAGATGAGCAGGGGAGAGCCTGAGCTCCTTGTTAAGGACTACCCTTGGCAATACTCAGCTGGGGAGGTGGCTGTAGGTTAGCAGGGATGCTGGGAATGCCCACTGTCCCAGTGGTGCTGGGTCAAGCAGGTGGCACTGTCATGTCACCTTGCAGAGACTGAGCTATGTTTTAATCCATTGAAAAAGACAAATCCAACAGGGCTTCCTTACCAGAGAGAAGGGGAGGAGCCCTTCTGAAACACACATGAATCCACACAAGTGGATAATCAGATGTCTGGGGACAATAGGTCAGGGAGACATAGTCTCTGCACACCCACAAAGAGTTTGGCATCTCAAACTGCAAAAGGAAAGACCACTCTCAGAGTTAAAGGGGAAAATACTGTATTTTCTTTACAATTTTTTTATGAAGAGACAATTAATTCTGACAGCAAAATAATTTTAAAAAACCGGTCACATGATTAGAGATGGGTTTAAAAATGCAAATAAAAGAACAAGGGGAGGAGGCCCATTCAGGGAAGACTGCAGTGAACTGGTCCTCCAGCTTATCCTACAGTGTGTCACTCAGAGCATCACTCTGGGCCATGCTTTCCCCAGGCAGCTGCCTCCTGCCTGCTGGCAGACATCAGCCCACCTGGAGTTTCTGTGCCAGGACCACCAGGCTGTGGGAGGCAGCACACACCCAGCACAGCCATGGCCCAAGGGCTCCATCTGGGGCTGTGCTGCACAACCCACTTCAACCTGATGCTGAAGATGGTCAAAAGCCACTGCCAGGTCCATGTCAAGCTTCCCCCTCACATCAGGTCTGTTCAGCAGGTACCCAGGAGGCCAAATCTGTCTCTCCGTGCTGAAGGAATCCTGCAGCTGGGAAACAATGTAGCAGAACTTGGAGGAGCTCTGGGTGCTTAACTGGTGCAAAACTGAAGATCTCTGGAGAGGTGCTGAATATTTGCTAATTTTGGAGCAGCTACTGAAGATATTTTTTTGGTAACATGCTACTGTTCTCTGGCCAGTCTAAAAGAGTTGTCCTTTGGTGTCCAGATGTGGAGTTCCAGGTGAAGATGATGAGGAGGCAGAAGCAAGCCTTGAGGAGTAGTGTTTGTCACATCTGGGGTTGTGGGGAACATTGTGTGTGTCCCATGTGTGCCTAAACCTGTCCCCACTGTCCATGCCAGACCCCTCCAAGGTGAAACATGGTTATAATGCCAAACTTATTTCACTGGGCAAAAATGGCTATTCACTCACTGCCCAAAGACCTTCCTCAAAAAATTTCTTGGCCCCACTACTACAGCTGGCAGGATTATCAGCGAATTTTGGGTAGTCAGGATTTTGCTTTCTGTTTAGCCTGGTCTGGGGTCATGGCTGCCACTGATCTTATCCTTTTGCCACTCCCTTAACTTCAGATCTGATCCAGCACACTGGGAAAACGAATAGAGTCTTTTACTCCCAGCACAGGGGCTGGGATTCTTGGCAAGCTCCCTTCTGCTTTCCAGTACTGCTTAAAACTCACTTTATCATGCTCCTAGCTCCACCAGTGTTGGTCTACCAGTGCCAGCCCAGGAAGTGGCTCCACATGTGCAGATTCAGGCTCTCTGGCAGGATCTGTGTGCACAGCTGACTGCTAAATCCAAAACAGGATTGTGCCTCACTCTGTCTGCAACACAGCTGGACATGAACAGAGCTCACCAGTGTTAGTGAAGTGGAAAGCAGGTACAGAGGGTGTTAAAGGCAGTTGGATTTTGAGACAGGGCAGCAGGGAAAGCGAATGCAAGTCCTGCAACTGCCATGGTATCCTCAAACCCAGGAGGTTTGCTAGCTCTGCCAATTGTCTCTTGAGTTTTGGGCAGTTCAAAATGCTGTGAATCATGTTTCCAAAAGCTCTTAGAAGTCTGACAAACATGGATTTTACCAGCATCATTTCAGCTTGTAGATCACTCAGTTGCTTCAGGAAACATTATTCTCAACTCACTGGCTGTGGTTGAAGCTGGGAAGATTGGCTGTCTGGGGAACCTGGGAGATCACTGAACTTGAGAGAGAACTTGTGCCACATGACTTTGCTCAGCAGAAGGCTGGACCTTTATGGCCCTGAATTCAAGTAACCTCTATTATTACCTATCTTGACCCCCTTAATACTCATACTGACTGAAAAGTCCCCCTGGACTGGCTAGAGCCCCCCACAAACCCCTGTCCCATAATGTCAGGCATGTGGATATCATGCCTCCCAGATATCCCACTAATGTCATCACTAAACAAAACACCCCCACAGCCTTCAGGCTCTGAAACTCATCCCCTGGGCACACTGCTGTGCTTCCCCAATGCTGCAGCCTAGCACATGCTCTCCTAGGACCAAGCCAGCACAAACTCATTGAGAAATGACCTACTGGCCACTGCCTCAACCTGCCAAGGAGGGGTCATAATGACAGATTCTCCCAGGCCATCACTCCCCCACTTCATGAGTGAAAAAGCAGTAAGAACTAATATGCAAGACAGGCTTCCCTTGTCCTTCTCCCTCAGCACAGAAGACCAAACCCAAGAGCAGCAGCACAGCCTCTCTGCATGAACAGATGTGCCAGGGGCTGGCTTCAGCCAGCTTATCCCCTCCACCCCCAGGAAGGATACCAGCACTGGGAGATGTGAGAGGGTCTTGTTCAGCTCTGAGAATCATTCTCAAAAAGAACTACTGGAAGACCTAGCAGTAAAGCGAGGGACTACTCCAGCTGAAGTTGTCAGCTAGAGACCTCCCAGCACCACTTACTCAACAGAGTGGAAAAAGTAGCTAGCAGGGCACTAATGACTATTTTCCATGTAATTTTAGATCTAGTTCCTTTTCTTTTTTTTTTTTTTTTTTTTTTTTTTTTTTTTTTTCTCCTTTCCACTCACTGGGTTTCTAATACTGGTAACCTTTTTCTACAGCTCCCATGTGTGTGTGTGTTTGTGTGTGTGGCAGAGGCAGTGGGGGTCAGGTGTTTAGGCACTTGTGGCAAAGCCAACACGGTTGTTATCACGGTCAAAGACGGAGTAGTAGGGTCCAATAAAGACATCTCCCAGGATCCAGAGTGGGCCCCCAGGGGGTGGGATGTCCAGGCCTGAAAAGCCACTCAAGCATATAGTCTCTCCTGATCCACCAACCTAGAAAGACGAGTGAGAGCTTCAATTTAAGCAGGTCATTCCCCTCCCTCAACCCTGCACACTTGGCAAGAACACCTGCAAGGCTGCCTTTGCTTCAGCCTCTCCCAGACTGAGATCCACACATTGCAAAAGTGAGTCCCAACCCTCTGCTTCTAGGACTCCAACTCAGCTCCCCCTCCCTTAAGCACTAAAGCACCAAGCAAAGCTGCACATCACCATAAACCTCCCAGCCCACGCAGCTCTGAATTAGAGCCATTGGTGAGTGTCTGCACAAGATGGTCCTTGCAAGTTGATTCTGATGGCTTAAATGACAGTCTGGTGGCCTCTGCTATAATAAGGCCTCAGTGCACCAGAAAAGAGCTAAATGTTTGTATAAAGTGATGCAACAGCTTGCCTCCCCTTCCTTAACCATCCTGCTATCCTTCACGAGCATTATGCAGGGGGTCTTATTCCTGTGATGCTTTGATGAAGTTACCTAGATTTACCCTGACACCCCAACATTTCTGACTTCTTCCCAAGCACCAGCTCCAGCACTGCTTTGGTTGCTCTTGTGTTTTGGTGCAGTGGACACAAAAGCCAAGCCTTGGGGAAGAAGCATAAGGCTGGAAAAACCTGCCTGGACATACCTTGAGGATATACTGTTCTCCTGTGAGGTCAAAGGGCTGCCCTCCTATTACCATTGTGATGTTAGGCAGTGTTGGCACTTTGTCACAGGGGACCATGTACTGAAATTGAAACAGTAAAGGCATTAGTAAAGGCATTCAGCTTTTGGCTCTGCTGAGTCCCAGGGTGCCACAGCTGATGTGGCATGGTTGGGGGCTTTTACCAGAAGAGAGGCAGCTGTGGCTCAGTACACAGACAAAGACAGATTCATTAACAAGCCTTGGGGATGGTGACAAGACTAAGTCAACTGCTGCTGCATTTGGGGTCTCTGACACTGCAGAAATGCCCAACAAATGCTCATGACTCTGATTTGAGTGGGCTTTCAGAGCAGAACAATTTTTTCCACAGGGTCTTTATAATCCATATTCTTCCACAATTTTAGGGAGGGGAGAAAGTCTTGTGAGATTAGCTTTGATGGTTGAAAACTTTCATGCAAAGGGTTGCCATTTGCATGAAATATACTTATATTAAAGTGTCTCACATTAATGTGAATCCTTTGTCTCAGCTGCTGCTCAGATCCCTTCTCTTCCACCTCCCAGAGATGGATGACAGAGATGACTCAAAGTTTCTCAAAGTTCATGGGACCAGGTTTTCTACTATGAGCACAAGTAGTGAGTACTACCCAGGGTCAAAAAGATAAAGGGGTCCCTGCTATGCCAGTGGCTTTTCCAGGAGCACAGGCTGGGAACAAATATCAAAGGGAGCAGAAGACTAGGGTCTCAACAAGCATCTGGGTACCAAGTAGGGTGCAAGCAGAGGTTGTGCTGTGATGGCTACAGAACCCCACATTTCCAGCCCGGCCTCACCTCGCCTTTTATGAGTGGTTTTGCACCAATGGCCTCCTGTATCTTTTTCACTTCTTTGGTGGGGCCAGTGATGAGTGAGGTTCCTGTGTCTACGATGGCCTCACAGCCCCCCTGACACACGGTCAGCCCGTTGGCAACATCCACCCTGGGGAGAGATATCCAGACATTAGACAACCCTTAAATGGCTCCCAGTGAAGGCTGCAGGAAGCAGTACACAGGCAGGAAGGGAGGGCTGTGACAGACACTCAGGAAGAACAGATGCTCAGAAACACTGATGCAGCACCAACTCAATGCAGAGACCCCCTGGCTTCCTGTTGTCTGCTCGTGACTGAGCAGGTGCCTTGAAGTGTAACTGCATTTCTGCAGAGAGCTTGGATGCTGCCTGCCTACCCTGCCTGCTACCTGCGCTCCAGAGCTAGTGCCGCAGCTAATGGACATGGGAGAGAGCTAAGGACAATGAATTATGGACTCCTATGGCCTGTGCTACTGCAGAAAAACAAAGGGTTAAAGGGGTGTCACAGCCACAGGCAAGAGAAGGGTTCCTGTACAGAAAAAAGACAAGCAAGGAGCAGCTCAGCTTCCTCACCCGCATCGCATTTCACAGCGGTGCAGAAAGACAAAGCCTTCTAGCCAAGGGTCTGCCATGCTTTGCCAATGCTGCAGCTCTGGGGGAAAATGAGAACTAAAACACCGCGCTGGGGAGGGATGCAATTCCCAGGAAAAGGACACACTCTGATCACAGGCCACTTTTAAGTTCCCATCACGTGGGAGAGCTCAGAATAGACCGTGGGGCTGGCGGCCGTCAGCTCAGCTCAGGCTGCTCTCCTCCCCTCTGCCTCCAACAATGCGCGCTGATTGCTGCGCCGTGCCCTTCAGTCAAGGGCTGCCTTCCTGAGGCCTCATCCTGCTCCTCCGGAGCTGTGAGCAGGGCAGCCATGCAGCTCAGGCCCTGCTGAGAGCTGAGCAGAACTGGGCTTTCATCTGTGGGGCTCGCCCTGCCTGCAAGGAGGGCACACTGGCATTTTTCTCCGTTTCACAAGGATGCAGCAGGCATCCTTTCAAAGGTCAAGGGTCCAGCCACAAACAAGAGGAAAGGATTGTGCAGAACACCTCCTCTCGTCTCCTTCCAGCAACAAACAACCCAGCCCTAGGGTAGGATTTAATCTGCTTTTTTTAGTGTGGATGTGTTGCAGGAATGATTCCTTTTTGAGGAGGGTCTCAGGCATGTGCTGTCTGCACATGTGATCCCCAAAGTCATGGGGTCAGGTGGATGAGGAACTTACGAGTCCATGTGGATCTGCCAGTAGGCCTTGCGTGTGACGTTAAACCAGCTGAACTCGCCCTTGTAGTACTTGGGGTCAGTCCCTCCCAGGACCATCTCACCACCAGGAACACCAGAGGGATCTCTGAAAAACAATACCCAAACCTGTGAACATCAAGGGCAGGGCAAGAACAACCTGCTTCAAGTGCCCCCCAAAATACCTGCTGGGGTGCTTGAAGGTGAAACATAGCATTAATAGTATTGGAGACAGATAATTTGTGTTATGCTGTGCTATGTCAATATAAGGACAGATACTGTGATATAGGCTGCAATGGGGAAATGGGAATATTTGGGTGCAGCCAAAGCATCATGCAGTTTTCCACCTGGTATTTTCTCACAGAAACCTGAAGAAACTCACAGCAGGGAAGGGGGTTGGCAAAGGGAAACTGAGCACTGACACAGGGACTTCCCAAATCAGCTTGTAAAAAGTGCCTGTGCAGGGCAGGACACAGATGATGCAGGGTTAGGTTATCTGCACTCAACTCTACCAACCAGCAGCCTTGGAGTGAATCCTCAAGGTTACCATCAGATAAGAGCTCACTGCTGAGCAGATGGGAAGAAATATGGTGATGGGGGAGGGCTGGTGCTTGAATGGCCAGCAGCCACCCTCTCTGCCCTCCCTGCTCTTGGCGTGCTACTTTTTGGGTTGAAGTAGTTCAGAGTTGCTGCTGTGGTGCCAGGAAAGTGATGGGGTGTCTTGCGGGGAGCAGCAGTGGGTGGGAAGGTGCTGGCAGATGCAGAGGAGGATTTCCCAGGGTGGAGAGAGAGCATTAGCCCTCTCATTAGTGATGACTGATGGGTGGCACCCTTGCCTGGGAGGCAACATGGTGGTGGCCACATGGCTTATAGTTTTTGCTAGCAGACTAGGGCTGTTTACCACTGTAAAGGGGACTGCACTAGCAGCAAGTTCACAATCACAGCCCTGTTTATTTTTATTTCTCATTCTTTTGGAATACCCTCTGTCTATTCATCAGTTAAGAAATCTGGTCACAGATCCACCCAGCTTTTTATCAGTAAAAGAACTGCATTTCTACTTCCCTTCTCCTTACTTCAGAGCAGCAAATGTAAGGGATTTTGGCCTGACTGCTCCTGCAAGAACTTGGTGTGACTTCTCTAACTGGGAAGTGCTGTCCAGAGTGTAAAACAGTGGATGACAAGAGGTGCTACTGGGAAACAAAAAAGCCCACTGGGCTTGCCCTCACAACCAGAGGTGTGCCACCAAATCCAACACTACCTGTTCAGGTAGAAAGAGAACATATTTTTGTCGATCAGCTTCTGTCTCATGATGTTATCGAAGAAAGGCTCGGCGCCCTCCACAGAGATCTTTGGGAATGCCAGGCCCAGGATGCCATCAAACTTGGCAGCGATGAACGTCATGCCTGGCTGCTTAGTGGCCTCCCCAAAGGTCTGATCCTGGATTTTCAAGTCACCAAGCTGTGGGGAAATGGGGAGGGAAGGGAAAAGCAGATGGTAAGAAAACTGACTCAGGGGACCTGGGTGGTAACGGAACCTCACTGAACACAGGCTGTAGCATGTCCCCCAGCGTGCTGCCACACTCCTGCCCGCTTTCACCACTGCACTTGCAGGCAGCTGCAGAAACCAGATACCCTGGTGCCACTCTTGTCAGGGGAAGAGACTGGCCACTCCAGCTCAGTGGAACCTCCCGAGTCCCTGCAAAGCCCAGCATATTTCTAAGGGCAGGAGAATCCCTTTAGCCTTTTGCAGTGTCCTGGCACTGGCCTTGCTGTTCTGCAGCGCCTTCTCTTTGCACAGAAGACCCATATCCATTTGTCCTTCCTACATCTCCTCCCGTAATACCTACTTCATAATTTCCACCCAGTCTGAAAAGCTCTTGTATTGTGTTGTGCCTTTAATCCTTTTCCCCACTCTGGACACCTTCTAATTCATCTGCATATCCTACTTCCTTGGGTGCTGCACCCATCCTCAGTTGGGAGCACAAATCCCTCTCACCTCTGACCACAACCCCTGTGATCTTCCCTACATAAGAAACATCCCTGGGATAGTCCTGAATCTCTTGGAAGAGCCACCAGCCTGCAGAGACCTCCCATGAAAGGGGAGAAGACCCAGCCAAGAAAGTGAGGTTGAGCCTGAAGCACAAAAATAGCAAGCAGAGTACTGAGAATTCAAAGGTCACCTCCCTTGCCAGCCATGAGAAGGACTGGCATTCCCCAATGGAAAACCGAAGTGCCTTCCAAGGGCAGATCCCCAGAAAGAAGATGATCAGAGAAAGGAGGATAGCTCTGCTGATGGGGAGCAGGATGCTTCTGCTGGCTTCTGGCTCTAGCAGTTCAGGAGGCTTGTGAGCTTCTGGCTGACCACAGGCAATTTTAGCATCCATGCTAGGACAATTTCAGTCTCTCAGCCTGCAGCTAGCAGCCCCGTAGTGAGCCAGGCTGGACTGACAAGCTGGCCTCTCCTACCTGATGGCAGATAACGATCCCTGTAAATTACTAATATCCCCCCAGGGTTAGACAGTGCAAGGCTGGGACAGCAGTGCTGCCTTTAATGGTATTGGAGGATTGCACTAGGAAAGGGCGATCGAGCCTTGCGAAAGCTAAAAGCCACAGGGCAGGATGTGGGGGGAAGCACACGGCAGCGCATCCGCTCGCCAGCGCCTGCCCCAGCTGTACACCAGCTTTACAAAAGACACCCCCTGGCACCACTGCTCCTCAGCAGCTCACAGAGTTCAATGAAGCTTCTGCTTAAAAAAAAAAGAAGCAAAATGCAATGGACCGGTAACACTGAGTGTCAGGTTTGTTTGAATATTGCTCTGCTTGCACATCCCAAGGGGGAGGCAGATTTCTGCCCAGTCATGGATTCGCAGCAGACCCTGCCTGCACTTGGTCTTCAGCAGTGCTGAAACCCGAGACCATCTTTAGCAGAGCGCTCCAGCCAGGTGACAGATCCTTTGTCTGTGTCTCTTGGCTGGCTCTCACCCCGACACTGAGCACCAAAAATCATGATCAATGGATAGCCATGTGGTGGCCACCCTCCAGCACTCTGCAGATGGGCATTGGCACTCCACAGCTCGCCTGGCCTCCATGTTAGTGGCCTCAGCCAGCAGTTAAGCACTGGATGGCAAAGGCAGACCAAGAGGTGAAAGCCTCTGTGGCACAGCCTGGCACCAGGGCTTGGGGTGCAGAGGCACAAGGGAGAGGCAAGGAAAGTAATCTCCTGTGCAGTGCATCTTAGTGCAGTCATGGGAGAGACTTTGTGCCCCATGGCCAGCTAAGTTTCCTCTGCTGTCCTTGAAGGACATCCCAAGGTTGGGCCATGATAAAGAGATGAGATGCCTGAGCAGCAGAGGGCTGGCTGAACCTGCTGCTCTTTGGAGAGCAAGCAGCACTGCAGAGTGTGGTGCTACAAGGCATTGCTCCTCCACAGAATGAGAGAGGATGACATGAGCTCATTACCCTCTCAAAAAATAATTAGGACTGAGAGACTCTGGACTACCTGCCAACAAGCATCTTTTGGTCAGATGTCAGTGCTACCAGAGATTGCTGTGGCTAATTCCACCCACCAGAATGGCTGGAGCCAAGAGGGTCACCCTGAAGGTTATTTCAATGTCTTTCTTTCAAGACTACCTGACTGGGAGCTTGCCTACAACATGTTGTGCATCAGAGGATGCATCCTGGTGTCCAAGCTGAAGGTCCCAGACCCTCAGAGTCACTCCTGCCTACTACAAATGGGACACTGCTCAGCTCCATGCAAGAGGTTTCTCTTGCTTCTGTGCAGACAGAAACCACATGCTGCAAGCTGTGCTGTCTGACAAGAGCCATCCCCACTTCCCGAACAAACTGAGGCATAAAATCCTTCCTCTGAGCTGCCAGGAAGTGGAGAACTAATTAGCAAACAGGCACTAGGGTGACAATTACAAACCTAAAAAAAAGAGAAAAATGGCAATTTTCTTTCTGACTCATTTCAGCCCCTGCATTAAGCCCACACTTTGTAAGGACAATGAAGATTGCCATTTGCCTAGCTGCATCTTGGGATGCAGCATAAAGGCAATAGCTGATGCTTCCAGGCTAGCCTAAAATCTTCATGCTGTAAGGACGGCTAAAGAATGCATATCTTAACACACTTTAAGCCTCTCCTGGATACTTTTTGATCAAATTGGTAAGCCAACACTTTTCAGCTGAACCTAAACAGAAACCTCCAAATCCCCACACTTATGTGCTTATTCAAAACTTTTGCTTTGTTTCTCCCCCCCTGCAAAGCAAACATATGCTCATATCCCTGCCAGGAGAGCAAGTAATCTGAGAGCACACGTACCCCCTGACGTTTGGCAGCTGGCAAACTCTCCCAAGCATCTGTACCTGGGAGGAAGTCATGAAAGGCACTTGTCCTTCACAGGACAGAAAGATCAACTTTTGCTTGCTGAAAAGCAAACTGTGAAGCAACCACCACCTAGCTAACTCAAGCTGCACCCTGAACACTGCTGGGGAACTTCACACTGGGTAGTCACCCAGCCTTTACAAGCATAAGTACCAATTCTTGACGTGAGACCAGGTTGGGGCAGTAAAGAAACCTTTCCTGGTCTGTGTTTGGGCAGCTGCCCACGTGGGTATCCACTAATGTGTGGATGTTGGCCAAGAACAAGCTGGGCACCATCAGCAGTCTGTGCAGTGGTGATTGCATGTGCTTGGGCTGGTTTTTGGAGTCACCAGGAAGAGTGCTGGAGGAATAGCCAGAGACTACGTTTGCAGGGACATCATGTAAGCAGTCCCCACTCCCAGCCCGCTGACCTGCAGATTAATACCTTCTCCCATCTCAGCCTGCCATGGCTGCCTTAAGTCATCACTACCATGGCATTTCAAAGGACTTGGAAACACAGCACTGAAGGATGCTGTACACAAGTAGGACACTCAAGAAAGGAGATCCATTGAAACCTAACAGCTCTGAGCACTCTACTGACAGCAGTCAGGGGCAGCATGGGGCAGGGGCAGCTGTAACTCACCGTGACTACGTCTTCGCTGAGGAACCCAGAGAGGCTCCCTGTCCCATAGCGGATGGCAAACTTGGTGCCGTTCTTCACATAGGTGCTGGATTTAGCAGAGTCGTACTTGTGGTGCACCACTGCAGTCAGGAAGGGGGACACAAGAGACACACAGCATTAGTGCTCCTTTGAACCTACAGTTCCCCAATACCTAACCCCACTGTCCAGCTTATCTGGACAAATGGACACTCAATGATGTGAAGGTAGGCCCAAACCTAGGGTTTGCCAAGCCCACACTGCTTAACAAAGCATTTCCAGTGTCAGGGGAATTAAGTGGGCAGATCCAATTCAGGCTGTTAAATCCGATTTGGCCAGTGGGTATTAAAAGCCTAGAGGTTATGTGGCTGGTGTGGTGTGTTAGTCAGCAGAGCAAAATGTATCCCTCCGCACGCTGTGGAGAACCAGGGTGGCTTTAAATATAGTCTGCTCTGGGCATGAATTTTTCACCTCATGGACTTATCATCTGTTTCTTTAAATAGGAGTAGCTAGAAATTTCTCATACATTGCTTTTAGTACAGAAAGAATTAAAATTATTACTTTATTTGCAGAGGGGAAAGGCTTTCCCCTAGTCTAATCTGCTTTTCCCCTTGGCTGGGCTGGGAGCTGTAGGATATCTCTGGTTTTATGGGCAGGCAGATTCCTCCTCCCCAGACTCCTCCCGAGTCACGAGCTGGCCAGTGCAGTCCCACGGCTGGTTGCTGAGTGGTGCAGACAGCAGCTGAGCATGAACCAGCCGAGCCCCTGCACAAAGTGACAGCGCTACACAAGGAGTTTCCCAGCTAGGCTGTCTGGGTCTCAGTTTGGATTCCAGTTTGGCAGGAAGTTAAGCTCCTTGTATATTCATAAAATGAGCCCTTTGGTCCCAGCATTTCCCAAGGCACTGCCTTGGGAAACCATCTACCTGCTACAAATCAGGAACCCCCTAGGCATAACAGGTCTGGTCCTCACCACCCTGTCAGTGTCCTAAATCTCGTTTCACATATGCAAAAAGAATGTCTGTGTACAAGACATACAAACTTCCACCCTACTCCCAATGAGCACTGTGGAATGCCTTTCATGGCTCCATTTGTTGACTCCACAGGTTTCTCCACTTTGCTTAAGCAGCACAACCAGTGGCTTTTAAATGGCATTTTGCCATAGCCAGGTTTGACATCTTCAGCTATGAAAGTTTATTGCATAGGAACGCCACAGAATTAAAAAAATACCTGTAGTGCCTAAGACATTCTCATTTCATTGTGCCTACCTGGCTCAGGTTAATTATAACTCCACAAACACGCACACACACGCTCTGTGCAGCAATAAACCAGAAACTGGGACAGTTTGTATCAGATCTGGCAAGAGGCTGACTTAAAAAAAGTCAGCCTTGCGCAATGGGATAACAGCAGCATTGCTCTATAATTTGGGGAGAAACATCACAACCGATGATGCTGCTCCCCTGCTATAGGGCTGGATGGATGCAGGAAGCTGGGATTGTATTTTTAGCTCTGATCCTAAAAAGCCCAACAGCCCCCAGCAAGTCCTTTCATGCTGCTGCCTCAGTTTCTCCTCTTGCAATGCAAGACTCTGCATTTTGCAGGGAAGGAATAGCTGTTCAGCAGTTTCTGGCACCCGTGATACTTACTGCAAGCAATGTCCAACATGGAACAGTGCACGGATGGCACCCAGAGGTTGGAGGAGCCAGTGTCAAAGATCACAGTGAAATTCTGGGGAGGTGTTCCGATACCGATCACACCGAAATACTGGGCCTGCAGAGCAAAAGAAGGGAGCCATGAGCAGAGGCAGCTGGCTAAAAGCAGGAACTAAAGATCAAAAAATCTCTTAGGGTTGAATAGAGGATCTTATCTAGACATTGACCTCCTCCTGGTTTTGGCACTGATGGATTCCCAGCCTTTGTCCTCTGGAAGGGAGGTTCCCCTTCAGTGTTCACAACTCATTATACAGTGGGTGTGAAAAGGATAAATCAAGGACAAGTGGGATAGGTGTGTGCGGGGGAGGACATTTGGGGCAGGGAGACAGGGAAGAAGAGAAGGGGTAAGGTGTGCAGGCTAGCATGCAGTTCACTACAAGGATGAGAAAAAACAATGGAAGGAAGCCAAGCAAAACACCTGTGTTACTGAAAAGCTGAAACTGGCTGGGAAGCTGCTTTGCTTGTGGGTTTGCAGAGAAACTGTGGGTTGCAGCGAGTAACAGCACTGCCCACTGCAGGTGGAGGTACAGCTGTTGGGGGTTTGGTGCTTGCTGGTGAGCTCTGGGAATGGGAGGGGGAATAAACAAATGCTCAGTCTCAGACAGCTGGAAGACTGGAGGAGTAGTGGGAGAAAAGAGTGTGAACAGCACCACCAAAGATGGATTTAGGCCTCCAGGATGAAAGACTAGGAGAAGTCCCTACAGCACAGGTATCTGATAGATACCACTTTGCTCTAAAACTACATTTCTGCTGGGACTGGAAGAAACCTGAACGACTAAATTGCTGGCATCCTCTCCACAGAGGAGAGGATGAATGGAGAATGCTAGGCAGGTGCTACATGGACTCATTTTTCCCCAGTCCTCCCAAGCAGGCAGGGAGCTGTGTCCTGCCTGGTGAGCAGCTGTTTCAGGGTTGTGGAGAGAAGGCTGCTAGCAAGGGAAGTCAGCCAGTAGTCTTTCCAAACCCCCCATGAACTTAACTGAGGGAGGGAAGGGAAGAAAACAGGATTATCAAAGCTGTTCACCTCCTGTGCGCTTAGTTTGCAAGGCTTGCTCACTAAGTAATTAACAATCCATTGCAACATTGCAATTAGCCATAATGGGGAAGCAGCACTTGCTTCCAGTGGTTCTGTAATTATTGCTGGGGCTTGAGAATTAACCCCTGGTACAGGGGCTCTGTTTGTCACATACATAGACCCATGAGGGGTCCCAGGGACTGGCAGGCAGCATATAAGGCAGGCTAGTGGGGGCTGTCCCAAGAACTTCTTTGGCAGCAAAAGTATTTTCAGCCAGGCTGGGAGGGACCCAGTGGTCCCTTATCTGCCACCACAGGTTGGGTTGGTGCCCCTGTGGTGACAAGGGAACAGTGCTGCCCTGAGCAGAAGTTTGAGCAGTGGCTGCAAGAGAGAACACTGTGACACAACCGCTTTCCCAGGCTTTCAACACCGCCAATTGAAACACCGGTGGCCCTTCCCAAGACAGGAAAGCTGGCTGGGTGACAAGAGCCTCTGGGGGAAGGCAGCAGGGAGAATATATCCTGAATTAATGCCTAAATATCTGGGTCTAGCTTTATTCTGCCAGCTAATGCTCATATCCTACACTGCCTGGTAAGGAACTCTGAAACAGTAAACCCCACACGTGTCTGGCAGCAGGGCAAGGGCAAACTTCATGTCCTTTATCTGGCTTCTCTTTCCATCATCACACAGGTCCCTTTGCTTCCTAAGTTGCTGAGGAGAAAGTGGAGGTACAGAGTGGCTTTTCCCATGGCAGTGCAGAAGATGAAGGATAGTGAGAGGAAGGGTCCTGCATCCCCAGTCCCATGGTAAACTAGTACCCAATTTGACTCTTCTTCCAATATCCTGTGCTCATTCTTTTATGGCCCAACATCTCAAGAAGTAGAACATGATTTTTATGCCCTTGTCTTGCCAGAAGTAGAGTCCAAAGGGCCAGAAGGTGCTAGGAAGGATTGTAAATGAGCAGGCCCCTACTTATGATTGTTAACTAGTGACAAAGGGGAAAGGAAATAGGTCACAAACTGAAAAGCTCCTGCTTGGGTGGCAGTGGATTGTTTGCTGTTGTTATAATTACTAGTATTAGCATTTTTAGTTTAGTAATGATGGGAATCATCTTTTAGCACCCACTCACTAAGCCATGGGGTAGCATGGATCTGTCCTACAGGATCAACACCTTTCCCTCCTTTGCCTTCCTGGCTGGTGGAAGGCTGGCATGTCTCACCACCCCCTGGGATGGGCACCCCACAAGTGACAGCCACTTGCCCAACACTGTGCTGGATGCATCTGCTGCAGTGCAGGAGATGGCTTGCAGGGAGGTTGTTACTCACATCCATGTAGTTCTTCAAAATCTCTGGAGTGGGCTTGCCCTCCTCGGCAAAGCCCAGCTTGTACTTGATGGCCTCGGTGATGGAATTCATATCTGGGATCTCACTGCCTGCCTCTCTCAGGATCCGCCGCATGGAAGGGAACTTGGTCAGGGGGATCCTGTGTGGGGAGGGCAAACACACACCTGTTAAAGGGGGTGTGTAGGGGAGCATACCTAGGGAAGGGGGCGCAGCAGGGCTCCACTCAGAACGGGGGGTGAGGTTTGGGCTCCTGCCAGCACCCCAGACCCCCCTCGCCGTGCTGCGCTCAGTGTTTTTCCCAAAGCCGGAGGATACGGGGGAAGGCCGGGCGGCTGCCAGAGGTCACCAGGTGTAGGGGAAGCTGGGGAGAGGCCCCTCCATGCGCAGGATGGGGGGTGTTCCGAACCTTCCCCTCCTTGCTTTGATGGAGGGGGAGGCACCCGCTATGGAGGGCTGTCAGAGCTCGGAGCCAGCGCTGTGCAGCACCGCGGCTGCTCCTCCCATGTCCCCCCGACCCGGGCGGCCCAGCAGCCCTGAGGAGCCCCCTCCTCTCACCTGACGAGGGCGGCGCAGGACCCCGCCAGGGCGAGCAGCAGGAGGAGGCCGCGGGGCCCCATGGCGGCGATGGCGCTGCTGGCGGCGGTGCCGAGCGGTCAGAGGCTGGAGGTGCCGACGCTGGAGAGGCCGCGACGCCGCTGCCGCTTGCTGTGGCTGTTTTTGTAGGCAGAGCGGCCCCTCTCCACGGATTTCTGGAGTCAGCTGACGGTCTAAAATTGCAAGCGGCGGCGTCACGTGAGGGCGGGCCGGGGCGGGGAGCGGGCGCGGGGCCGGGGGCGCCGCCTCACGGCCCCCCCACAGCCCGGGCTGACCCCCGGCGCCTCGGGCGTGACTCAGCCCCCGGGAAAGGGGAATAAACACCGCGAAATCAGTCACGAGATGCCAGCCCGGCCGCGCGTGCTCCTGCTCGGCCGCCTTTAACTTCCTTCTGCTGGCCTGCTGTTTCGATTTTTTTTTTGGTTTTTTTTTGTTCTTTCCAGGTTATCTGGGGAGCGGCATACGCCCAGCGAGCCCGAGTTCCTGGCAGGGCTCGGCTGCTCGCGGCCCCCGGCCCCCACCCGCTGCCACCGCGGGGTGACACTGTGCACCCCCGCCCATGGCAGCCCCGTGCTTCTCCCTGGCTCCTGGACACCTCCAGTCTGGGGGCTCATCCCTCCAATCCCTCCGAGCTTTCTGGGGAAGAGGGGCATATCCTAGGCCACAGCTTTTTTGGGGGGCCGAGCCGTATCTGCCACCCCTCAAGAGGCACTGTGGTGCTACCTGCAGCCAGAGAATGATGCTGGTGCAGGGCAGAGCCGTCAGCCACCAGCAGTGCCTGAGGTCTGTCCCTTCCTCAAAATGCAGACTGAGCATCGAGGACTACCGGGATGGGCTCCTCACCACCACCGGAATGTCATAACAGGGTTCAGAGGTGTCACCCCACCAACTCAGGTGGCCACAGCTAATCTCTGTCCAGTTTGCCCCGGCAGAGCTCCTGCAAAGCCACGAGAGTCGCTGGAAAACAGTAAAAATTAAATCGGATTTACAGACATTTTCCCTTCCAAGTCCTGAGGGTTGCGGGGGCTTATTTTCTGCTCCTGCTTGTGCCTAGTCGTGGGGATGGGAAGGTAGCAGCCTGTGGGATGAGCTGGGCACTGCTGGAGTGAGGAACCCCTAGCTTTGTTCCTGTCCCTCTCCTGTCACTTTTGTGTTCATGCAACTTCTGTGAAATTGCTGGGTCATGTCACTGGCACCTCACTTGCACCATCTCCTTCCCACAATCCGTCCCTAAGCCTCTTCCATCCTCCCATGGCCTCACACAGGATCCTGCTGCCCTGGGTCCATGCATGTCCCCCAACTGTGATCCATCCTGAGTATTTTCAAAGGGCATTTCTGCCCTGGGCTGTATCTTGTCCCACGAGCTCTCAAAATGTTGGTCAAGTTGATGGGCTTCAGGAACCTGCCGCCTCCACGTGGGACGCAGCTGCCACTGGGATGAGCTTTTCAGGAGCCATGGCTGGAGGCGCTGGTTGAACCTGGTGGGTCCCGTTATTTCGGCCAGCACCTGCTTCCCTCCTGCCCCTGCGGGTGTGTGGTCAAGCTGAGTGCCACTGACCATGAGTCAGCAAAACCTGTTGCCCTCCCGGCCCCGCGGCGCTGCGTGACTCAGCAAAATCCCGTGTGGCTCATTTGGGCAAGGAGCCAAGGCATAGCGGGTCCACAGCACTGTCAGCCTGACCCCAGAGGCATCACTGCTGCTGCTGCTGCTGCTGCAGGCTCCCGCTCACGGGTCTCCTCCTCTTGTCCCCCTGGATGCTCACAGGAAGGAGTGGGTCAGACATTAACCAGCCTGACTGTGTCCCCATCCAAGCAAATCTGCCCTCCCAAGGGCTCCAAACCCCTTTACAAATGTGCTTTGCAGATGAAAAGGACAGTACTGATGCCAGGCCTGGGCCTCCCTTACATCCCTTACAGGCTTTCCTCGAGCCTGTGGCAGAGCAACTGAAGTACCAGCCCTCCTCCCTTCTCTTTGAAGTGGCTGGGAAGCAGTAGCTGGCCAGGAAACCTGCACCTTGGCCCCCAGGCTGGGCCACCTATGGTAGTTCCTCCTCGAGCATTTCCAGTCTGGCCAGTCTCTGCTAGAATCCCGTGGCTATGGAGTGGGCTCCAGTGTGCAGGGATGGGCTGCTGAGTACAGCATGCCATACTGGTCACGTACCATCACACAGTGCCCAGCAAAGTGCTTCAGCAGAGTCAAGAACTCTGGACCCAGGCTGTGTCTGGGTTTTGTTTTTTTTATTCCAAGGGATTAAAGGCAAGTTTTGCTCTCATGAATGAGCCTTTGCTTGAGCTTCATGGTAGCAAGGCTTGAGCCCTCATCTGGGACTGCTCTCATACCAGTGCAAGAGGGTCACTGCTTTTAGAGCTGTTCTAAGTGATTCACGTGTCCCATATTTCCAGTGGTTTATTGGGAAAACGGGAGAATGGGGCTGTGTCAGAGAATGTTACAATAGTGATCTTCTCCTGAGCGTTTGCAGGATGGGAAGGGACTGGGGGGTCTTATCCCCCGAGTTTTGAATCTATCTCTGTCCCTTGGCACCAGTAGTTTTGGAGCTGACACTGCAGTGCCTGCATGCTGGGGTGCCAGTGGCTCCAGCAAGGAGACAGGATTTCTGCTTTCAGGCTCCCTCAGCACCTCTGTGGAATGTTTGCCCTGGTGTTAAACCCTTGAGAGGTACAGTGGGTATGTTTAATCAGGAGCTGGGAGCACGTCTGCGTATTTATAGGCTGGGACCATGAGAGTTGCACCATATTATCTTAAAAAGATAGAGTGGCACAAGCCCGGGCTTAGGGTTTTTTACACATTTTTCCTTGTTTGTGGAGCAAACAGGGAGTGCCACGGCTGAGGCATCTAGAGAACGTGTGAGACACAATGGAGGGATCTATCCCTCCCGCTCCTATTTTTGTCACAGTGGATGAGCCCCTCTCCTTGCTGCTCTGTGTCCCTAGCCCCCTGCATCCCCTGTGGCTCCAAGGGGTGAAGCAGCACACTGTACCCTGCAGCCACAGCTGTGGGTGTGGGTGACACGCCCCTTGGGGCCCGGCCATGCTTTCGCAACCTGGGTCCCTGCTTGAGAGGATTCCCAAGGTGGGGTCAAGTGACTCAGCTCCAATAGCTCCAGATCAGAAGAGCACCCCAGCTCTGGGAGATTGGGGTCTCCTCTGCAAGTGACACCTGGCTGTCCCATCTGCCCTTTGCCACACAGGCAGGGACCCGATGCAGCTTAGTTTATAAACATAGAATCCTTTAGGTTGGAAAAGACCTGCAAGATTGAGTCCAAGCATTAGCCCAGCACTGCCAAGTCCACCACTAAACCACGTCCCTTGGTGCCACATTTGCACGGCTTTTAAATGCCTCTGGCAATGGTAATCCCACCATTTTCCTGGCCAGTCTGTTCCAATGCCTGACCACCTTTTCAGGGAATAAATTTTTCCAATATCCAGTCTAAAGCTCCCCTGGCACACCTTGAGGCCATTTTCTCTCATCCTGTCATCTGTTACCTGGGAAAACAAGCTCCCACCTCACTGCAGTCCCCTTTCAGGCAGTTGTAGAAAGTGATGATGTCTCTCCTGAGCCTCCTTTTCTCCAGGCTAAATACCCCCAGCTCCCTCAGCCTCTCCTCTTAGGATTTGTGCTCCAGACTCCTCACCAGCTCTGTCCACTTCTCTGGACATACTCCAGCACATCAATGATTTTAGTGAGGGGCTCAGAACTGGACTGTAGGTGCAGCATCACCAGTAGCCAATACTGAAGGACAATCACTGCCCTAGCCCTGCTGGCCACACAATTTTTTATACAGGCCAAGACGCCACTGTTTTCCATGGCCAACAGGGCACACTGGTTCATGTTCAGTTTCAAATGCCTTATTTTTGGGGGGGTCTAGCAGGTCTTCCATTTGCAGTTTGGCAGACTTCTGCCAGGGTTGCTACAATGGCCTCTTTGTCCTTACACATGGCTGTGTGTTTGCCTTCATTCTTTCCTCAGTGCTTTTTCCCTAAATTTATTTATCACAGTGGTACCAATGTCATGAACTGCAATGGCCGACAGGGCAAGAAAACCTTCAGCTCAGAGATGCAGATTTCTTTTTTTTTCTCAGCTATGGGTGGGATTTTTAGAGGGCATCTTCAAATTCAAGAAAATGCATTTCTGATTTAGAAGCTCGTTGCTCAAATGAAATTATTCTCCCGTCTGAGCTGAGCAGAGCCTACGGGTGCACAAGCCTGGGCAAGTCTGGTTTCAAACACCCTGCCTCCACTGGTGCTGGTGCTGGTGTGAAGGTGCTGGATGCAGCTCATTAGTGGAGCCTGATTCACCATCCCTGAGATCTCGAGTGAAGCAGTGGTAACTTTTTCCCAGCAAGGTGCCAGGAATTCGCCCACTCCCTCCACCGTTTCCTAAACTGATGTACAATTCACAAGGTGAGGGTGCGTTTTGCAGTGGCACTGGCATCCCAAACTACACCCTTTTTCAGGGTAACACCCACAAAAGCCAGACTAAAAGGTAATTTAGTCGCAGCTCTGGGTGGGGGGAAACCTGGAAGCAGAGGAGGGGTTGCACTAAGCACAGCAAAGTGACTCATGCAGGCCATGGCCATTGTGTCCCAGCGCTGTGGGCACTGGGGAAGGATGTCCTTGGCATCATGAGCGATGGCAATCTCCAGTCCATTCGTGCCTGGGTGGCTGGCTGGGGCTGGTTTGGAGACACAGCTGGCCAGCAGCCTGCTTAAACATGTTCTGGCTGCCGTCATGGGCTGCAGTGACCTTGGGGAAATGCTAAGTGGAGTTGCAGAAGGCCAGTGCTGGGTGGTATTCTTTCCCTTGGTGTCCTTCACTCTGCAAACCGTGATCCTGCTGGCAGGTGAGGGAGTCCCACTGGTGGCTGTGTGACACGACTGGATGTCATAACAGGCAGGAGCCCTGAGCATGGCTCCATCCTCATCAGGGCTATTTGCAGCAGCCTTCAGACAGTATTTTCATAACATCTTGCTCTTCCATCTTTTCCCTAGCAATTTTAAAACAAAACCCAGACAAGATTTCATAAGTAAAATATACTTATGGTCTTTAAGATTCTGAGCTGCTCTGATGTCTTCACTAGGATTTACTTACACACTACCTTGCCTCAGAGGGCTGCTGCCAAGCTTGACATCACCTGTCCCTGTGTCCCACGCACTTGGTGGCCCTGCCCAAATCCTTGCCACCCCCACACCACCTGCCCGTTCCTGACCCTGCTTGGCGTTGGATGTTCTTCGTCATCCCCTGGCCCATCCTCCCCCATGGCTAGTGACACACCTGGCACCCACCTTGGGGAGGAGGGGTCCTGCCTCTCCCTGCCTGCTGGCCCTGTCTGCTCCTCAGGGCAGGGATCTCGTGTTGTTTGCCTCACATGAGTTATTTTGCAGCAGGCTGAAATTGCCAGGGAAGGGAAACAACAATCCTGGCAGATGCTGGCAGCGAGGCAGCGTGACCCGCGGCTGACGGGATGGGGTGGTAAGTGGCAATGATGGTATTGATTCATCCCCACCCACGCCAGGATGTGATGGGGAACACAGGGACCCAACTCACCTTGTCACCACCTTGAGCAATTCCTGCTTCTGTCCCCCATGTGAGCCTGGCTTGGGGTGGGGGGTATTGGCATGCTGGTGGGGTTTCCATCATGATGCAGGGAAGTGCCTCCAGCCACGTCCAAGCACACATTTCATTTCCTTTGCCAGCACTAGATGTCATTTAATTATTTCCTTTAGTTTCCAGCAGAAGGTGCCCTAAGACGACCATCATTTATACAATCATGTCTCTTCCATATAACAAAGCATGGAAGCAATTGACACTTCTGATCCTGAGAGCAGTGTGGCCTCAGAAAAATGAGGGTCAACACCCTATTGCAACCCAGCTTAAAAGTTGCAGTGTGTTTGCTTGGAATGGGAGCAACAAGCTCTCACTGGTGATTTGGTGAGTCAGTCTGGACCTCCTCAGGCAGTTTCTGCTGCATCAATATTTCCACAAAGGCTCTGAATTCTAATTTATTGTCACCTTTTTGCTAAGCGCCATGTTCACTTGCCACCACAGCCACTATTTTCTGTGTGACTCCCTGGCCAAGATCTTGAAACCAGTTTTAAGCATGTCGGCAAACACAGTCTGTGGCTTTGCACACCCTCTCTCTGACCTTCTATATGCAGAACAGCCTGTTAATAATTTTTTGTAGCGTGGGATGTGGCATCTTGTCCTCTCTGGCTGAGAACTCCTGAGTGTTTCTCAAGGTACACTGCCACCAGGGTGACTTAGGGTTAGAGTTATGGCCAAAAATGTAAAGATGCCTTGCTCAGTGCTCATGACCAAAGGTGCTTATAGGTTAGGGAGGTGTGGGAGCATCCTTGGCAGACACTGCAGCTGCGCCCGGGTCCTGCAGCCTCCAGTATCCTCTCCCTCTGCAGCCAAGAGTCAATGAAGCTGAACAGCTCGGACACTGCCACTGCAGATCTCTATTAGCAGATAAATACCCGCCAATCTTCCCTCCCTGCAGTAGCACCATTTAATAAAAACCTTGCTCTTGTTTAGCACCGAGTTGTTTTGTTTTTAGCATTGCAACCCTGAATTGACTGGTGCAGTGAGTGAGGGATTAAGGGCACGGTCCTGGGCAAAGGTCTCCCACAACTCCTCGGGGCCAGCCAGCTACAGCCTCTGATCCCTGGGGTCACACGCCCCACCCTGAAACAAGGGCCACTTGTTTGGCATCCCTGGCAGAACTGGGCCCTGCAGAGGAGGCAGCTGGCCTGCCTGTGGCTGAGAAGAGTAGGGGCCCACTTCCTTTTCTGAACCAGGAGGGAGTCTCAGAGGGGAACCCAGACACCAGGCAGCTTTGGCTAGGGTCGTGGGTGGTTGCTGGAAGGCAATGGTCAGAATCAAGTGCAGGTCCTCAGAGCCCCCTTTGCACTTCTCTTTCCAGAGTGGAAAGGTACAGAACCCAGCAGGGTTCAAAGGGAGCCTATCTCTGGTGGTGACACGGCAGTGTTCCTGCCTTGCCCTGGCCAGCTAAACCTGGAATGGGTATCAGAGAAGCATGCCATGACCAGCCCCAGCAGCAAAACCCTCTTCAGGTTGCAGCAGTGGCACAAGACCCTGGGCATCAGCAATTCCTTGAAGGAGGGAGCTTAAGATGCCTCAGAAAGCCAAAACTTGAGGAGCATCCCAAGCATAAATGAACTTATTACAGATGCCTCTAAGACAGAAACAGCAAGTTTGTCCTTGCAGCAGGGCATGAAGCTGCAGCAGTCCTTGACAGAGTGTTTTTGATGTCACATCACTGGAGCAGGGCAATAAGGGCAGTTTGGTGCTACAAGATTGAACTATGGCCTGAAGCGGCTGTACTTGGCCCCATATTACGCAACCCCACAAGCCTCAAGTTTCCTTCCTTTTTTCCTATTTTGAGGACGTTTTGCTCTGTCATCCCCCACTGTGCTGACAGTGCTGGACAAAGGCATGTGGTGCTTTCCCCCTGCCTCAGCATCCCACGCACTGCAGCGGCTCACGTGGGCCTGTCCCCACCACCCTTGACTCAGCTAATTCCTTCTCACCCAAGGAGGTGACCAAGCTCCTGCTGGCCCCGTCCACGTATCAGCAAATGCAATGGGTCAGGGTGGTGGGAGATGCCCTGACCACCGTCACCTCCAGCACTGGGTCCGTGTCCCCAGCACCGGCTGCACGGGAGCAGCTGGCTGTGTGTGGTGGGCAGGGCTGGAGGTGGGGGCTCGGATCAGTGCACTGAGTCCGGTGGTATCTGACCTGCACAAAAGTGGGACGAATATCTGCACCTGCTTACCGAGCATGTTTGGAGCATCCTGTAATTAATGTTTGCTCAGCTGACGGCTGCTTGGCATTATTAGCGAATGATGAGAGGCTGATGTTGTTGATGTTGCTACCTCGAAACATCTAATTTCAGCATCTGCACTGAGCAAAACGGCCAGGGGCCAGACTGCTGGTGCCAAGACCCTGCCAGGCTTTGCTCCTTTGGAGGTGGCTTCCTATCACATCTGTGCACATGGGCATCCCTGCCCTGCCTCAGCAGCCCCGAGTTTGGACCCACACGGTGGCCACAATGGCAGGGAAGGACCTCTGCATGTCAGGACCAGCAGCTGCCCTGGCTAAGGCAAGAAGTGCAGAGTTCTCATGCCCAAGGCAGCAGGAGTGAGCTTGGAGACAGATACAAGATGACGTTCAGAGGCCTAATCCAAAGCCCACTGAAGGTTTCTTGTGTGTTTAAGCCATTTTGAGGAACATGCCAAACACACAATAAATAAATGAATATGTGTAAAGGAGCACTGAGTTATCCCACCCTTCCTCCCACACTGCTAGACACAGGCATGACAAACAAGCACCTACACTGGGATGCTTGTTTATTTATTTATTTAGGGGGGAAAAAGCTTTGGTGAGAGCAACACTTGTGAAGCCTTTAAAAATAATTATTTTCTGATTACACTGAGATTAAAAAGCCAGCATCATCTTTACCTCCTCATCCATAATCCCACTGCCACCTGAGCAGCCAGTTTGTGTTTTTTTACGAGGCGTTTCTGGGCAGCTGGGATTGGAGGTGCCATGTCCCCAGGCAGCACAGTGGCCTCTAGTGGCAACTCACATCCAGCCCAGGGGATAGAAACCTGCAGGCAAACCTTGCAGGTTCCTTGTTCCCCAAGAAAATTAAGAACTGGGTCCAAACTGCCAGAGACAGGGAGAGGCATCCCTGTTTGGGGTGTGATGTGATGTCAGGCAGGGAACTGAGCACACCCATGTACCCCATATGCAAGGAGCAGTTGCTCCTGAGACCCCCACCCATGCCCTCCACCCATGGCCCTGGATATCTATTTAAGGCTGGCCACAGTCCCCAGCCCTGCCCCATCCCCTTAGGACTGGTCTGCAGCCCTGGCCCCTCCAGGCTTGTGCTGCAGGCAGCCCATCTCCAGTGCCCTCTCCTGGTGGGACACTGGAGCTGTTCTGTCTCCTGGATAGACCTTAGCGCTGGGTTGTAGCCTTGTCTTGCAGCTCCAGGAGCTGGGTGTCCTACAGGTCTGTCTCCTAAAAGCACGTTGTGAGCACTGTTCATGCCTAAGGAAAGCTGTCTTGTGCTATAATCTCCTTTATGAAGAGGAATAGTATGGGCTTTCCTTCTTTAACCCATTCACCCATTTCTAAAAGATTTGAGGTCCTTTACAGTTTTCCTTTCTCTATCTTCTGGAGAGCTGCCTGAAGAAGTCACTAGCACATCAGTCTACTCAGGAAACCAAGATGAGTGTCTGGGGAGGCAGGGTCTTGAGGGCTCCCTTTAGGCAGAGATCCTGGGAATAAATTATAGAATCATAGAATGGTTTGGGTTGGAAGAGACCTTAAATGTCATGCAGTTCCAGCCACCCTGGTGTGAGCAGGGATACCTAGACCAAGTTACTCAGAGTTCCATCCAATCTGACCTTTAACACTCCCAGGGATGGAGCATCCACAATGTCCCGGGGCAGCCTGTTCCAGTGCCTCATTACACTCACAGTGAAGAATTTATTCCTAATATCTAATCTAAACCTTGTTCAGTTTGAAGCCATTCCCCCTTGTTCTGTCACTACACGCTCCTATAAATAGTCCCTCTCCATCTTTCCTGTAGGCTCTCTTCAGGTCCTGGAAGGCTGCAGTTAGGTCACTCTGAAGCCTTCTCTTTTCCAGGCTGAATCCTGATTTTCTTAGCCCTTCTTCACAGGAGGGGTGCTCTATCCCTTTAATCATCTTGGTTGGCCTCCTCTGGACTTGGCTCAACAGGTTGATGTCCTTCTGTTGCTCCATCTTGGAGACAGTTCTGAGCACAGCCAAAACTAGCATTTTTTTTCTTGCTTGCTTCCTTCAGCTTGTGTGTGTGGCATTCACTTATTTCTTTGAGCAAAGTCCCCACGCCCTACATGGCAGGTAGGTGTAGTCCTCAGTGTCACAGCAAAGGTGTCCTCCCATACTGGAGCAGTTGTGTCTTTTGGCTTTATCCTAAGATGTAGAGGACCTCTAATTAGGAGTAGAAATATGCATCAAACTTTTAATGGGAGTCCATGCTCTCATCCCCTTTCCCTGAGATTTGCTTGCTGCACATTAGATCTTTCCTTCTCCACCAGAAGTTTTGCTTCCAACTGGCCCAGTCCCGTGTGCTGCTGGGAGGGAGGACTGCTGGCCTACAGCCCATCAGCAGCAGGAGGGGACCCAGGCAGAGGGTACCCCCACATTTTGAGCCCCTTGGATGTTATGAAGCCCATCATCAAAGAAGATGTGAGGCTGGATCTGGGCGAGGATGGGGCCCTTGGGAGCCCCGTCCATGAAGAAAGCCTCGTCGATGGGCAGTCCCCATTCCCGGAGTGTCTTGATGGCTCGGATGCCCATGTCCCGGCCACTGCGGGCTGTCACCAGGTACGTGCGGATCGGGGACTGCTCCTGGCCAAACTTCTTACGCATCTTCCCCAGCTGCATGGCAAAAGCCTTCAGGGGACCCTGGAAGCACAGCAGGACAGTTGGGAGAGTGTGGGAAATCAGGGAACACCTACTCCGCCTGGACAAGCCACTTGTTCCTCTTCCAGGCTTTCTCAGGGCTCTGCAGAGCACACAATGCCTGTGAGCTGCAGGACTGGGCAATGCTGGGACTGGGGCTGGAAGGTGAGCCTTGTGGTGCTCATCCTAATCCCAAAGTGACCAGCAAGGTACATCCCAGCAAGCAGTGCCTGTGGGTCTGAGTCTTGCAGGGATTGGACAGCAAGAGGTCACAGCCTGCAAAACATGGTGTTTGGATTAGCCACAATCCTAGATATTTAGGGTTTACTTATAGGAGATAACAGATCCATTTCCAGTGAGACTCCAGATCAGGCCCACACCAGAGACTGAGTAGTGGATGCACAGGGAATCTGTAAGGATTTCTGCTTTTTTGCCTGCTCATGCCAAAGCCCAGCAGGACAGACAGGCAGAGCCTGTGGGTGCCCGTGGAAGCCAGGTGGCATTCTCACCTCTCCTATGGGGATTGCCTCCATGGCCCGCTCGTACTGCACTGCCCCCTCCAGGCCCTGCTCCTGGAAGATCTGGTCTGTCTCGTCGGAGAAGAGCACGGCATCCCCGTCAAACACCACGCGGAGCGGAGTGCTGGGGGCCTGCACCTCCTGCTGGAAGACGAGCGCTGCTGAGACCCCTGTGGGACAGAGCAAGGTGGAGTCAGGAGGGACACCCCTCCCTGGGGCAGCTCAGGCATGGCCAGCATTCCCATGCATCTGCTGCAGCCCTGTCCCACATCACCATGCCAGAGCCTCCAGGTCAAGGAGCTTCCTGGGGGAGTCATCCCAGCCTTTGCGTGGCTGTGTTATCCCCTGAGGAAGTGCTGCTGATCAGAAACTGAGGTCTGGGGAGATACTCAAGTGTGGTAAGAGATGGTGGGTGGTTGTCAAGGCATGAGCAGCCCTCCTTCTGGTGCTTGCTCACCCTGCCAAACCTCAATCTTTAATGCCCAGATTTAGCACTCTGTGGTGTGAATAACATGGACTGGCATCTCCATTGATTGTGGTAATTGGCTTAATTATATCTCTTCCTACAGGCTGCTCCCTGCCCACCCTCATATGTGGATCCAGGCTCCCATATGGGAGACACTTGTCAGGGCAATGATTAGGGCAATGATTCTCTCAAGGAGGTTCCAGGAATGTGCTGTGTAGTGAAGGAAAGTCCAGGCTGCAGATGGCTTGCTCCTGACCTTGAAAGACAGTGGCCAGCTGATGTGCTCATACCCAAGGGAATTGATAAGAAAGTGATTAACCCCATTAAAGAAGTTGGGGAGACTGCACTCCCTCCAAATGAGGTTAGGCACGTGCTTACATCACTGAGCACCCAGTAACTCTGCCTGTACCAAGACGGCAAATTTCTGTGGCATCCTCACAAAGTCCTGGGAATCACTGATAAACTCTCATTGATGAATGGAGTTGCATCTTTGGTTAGAAAGGCTTAAATGTCAGGCAGGGAATGACAAGCCCATGGCAGAGCTGTCCCCAGAATGATGCATAATGCACTCAGTGACTTGTGAGGACATCTGAGCAAGCCTAGTGTGTTTGCAGGCTACTGGTAAGGACAGACGAGGAGATTGACCTTGTCAGGACTGTACTGGTAATAAATGCACCATCCACCCCTTGTCCCTGTGAAATCACAGGCTCTGGTTTTGTCTCTTGATACTGAGCTGCTTGGGAAAAGTGTGGTGGGTTTGGGGACATGGGATGGAGGGGAGAACACACCTCTCTGGAGGGCATTGCAGACATCTGTCCTGTCAGCTGAGAGGAACAGCTTGACACCGTGGGACTTCAGGTACTGTGTGGAGTCCTCATCACTGACAAAGCAGAACTTGGAGATCTCCAGGCCTTCAGGACAAGGGATGTGAGTGAAGTCTTATGGAGCAACATCCCTCTCACAGCCCCTCACTCCCTCCCTGGGTCTTGGAGGGCTTTGCTGCAAGAGCTCAGGGCAACAAATTTCCCAGTGGTATGTGGGAAAACTGCCTGTGTTCTTGCTGCATCTTCTTGACCTCTTGTTGCTCCTACAAAACTGCAGACTACAGTTAAATATTCCCTCCATCCCTCCCTTAAATGAGCATTCCTCCTGACAGCACTCTGGGATTTAGGGTGTTTTTTTTAAACAACATTTTTTATTTTCAGTACCTGCCGTGCAAAATGCTGCGACTTGCTGGTGTGAAAGATATGGCTGAAGGGAGCTGGGCTCCAAGAGAACTCCTTCCCCCCTTCCCCCTGTATCCCCTGGCTCTCTGTTTGTCACTCAGGACCCACTGTGGTGCCTGCTCTGCTCTGCAGCCCCCCAAGGGAATCAGGGATGGGTCCCCCTTACCGTAGTGCTTGGCGCTGTTGATGATGCGCACGCCGCTCTCTGGGCTGTTGTTGGAGAGCACCAGGATGTCAAAAAGCTCCCTCTCTGCTGGGTTGCTCTCCAGGATCTTCTTGTTAACATACTGCACTGCCTGTGAGGAGATGGGACTCTTTTAAAGAGGCATGACTGCAGTATACCTTTGCAAGCTCTTCTGCAGTTAAGGTTAGTGGTTTGTGTTGCATCTGTCAGCTATGGCAAGGCTGGTATGTTATGGAGAGCCAGACAGAGCAACCATCCTGGAAAAATGGGGGGAGATGGACTGGTCAGGAGCACAGGTCTCAATGCCTTGCAATGAGGCCAAGAGATCAGGAACAGGCATATCTACACCCTACGATGGGAGCTGAAATGTAAAGATGGGAAAGCTGAGCTTTCACCCACCCTATGAGTGTCTGCATGTGCTCCTAGCCAGCTGTGGAGCTCACCTGGATGAAGGCAAAGGCTGTGCCTGGTGGCAGGGGCTTGTCCTGGTTGGCCTGCTGGTGCCTTGTGTACTCCTCCTTGCCCTTCTCGAGGTAGAGCTTGTGCTCCTCCTCCAGGTTAAAGATGGCTCTGGTGGTCACAGCAATGACCAGTGCCGTGCTGGGGTCTTTCTGCAGGACAAGGAGGAAAGAGGAGTCAGGGGACAGCAGAGAAGGAGCTTGTGGAGGTGGGGTGAGCAGGGGGCACCAACCAGAGTGGTGGGGTTGGGTGCTGGAGGTATCACCCCTGTGTCATGGTTCCTGATGCCAGAGGTACCACACCCAGTCTTCATCTTCAGGCCAAGGATGGGGCTGGCAGTTGTGAAACCCTAACCTGTCTGATAAGTGCCACATGCTCCAAGGACAGCTCATACAGAGGGGATTGCTTCATAATTTTGTTGTTTGTGGGCACAGCACAGCCACAGTCATCTGTCTGTGCTGGGTTTCTCTTCACATACTGGTGGTATTACCTTTCGTTTGTGACTGTTCTGGACAGTTGAATTAAAGAATCTGTGTATGTAGAGAAGCTGCTGCTTTCTCCCTGGCTGCTCCAAAGTTTAAGTGTGAGCAAATGTAGCTGCCCAGTCCATGCAACTGGAAATCACATGGATTTCACTGGGAGCAGGTGCCCACCAGCTCTTGGATATCCACTTCTGCTGAAACCCAGGCACGAGCAATTCAGGTCACCACAGCTCTGGCTTGTAGTGTGATCTCTTCTGTGGTAGCATTTCAAAATGTGGTTTGGAAATACAGGATGTGTGTTTTGTAATGAACAGTCTTTTACCTGTTTTACATTGGTGTTTATGACTGTGCTTTCCGGCTCTGCCATCTTCAACTCTCAGCCTTTAAGGGAAAATATAAAATTAAACTGACATTATAATATTGTCAATCTAGAGAGTGGGAAGAGTGGAAAGGAGACAGGAAACATCCTACACACCAAGTACATCAGCTCAAATGAACCTGTTTCTGCTGTCAGGAGCTTTGCTCCGAGAAAAATTGCTCTAATAGTTCCAATTAAATGTGATGGAAAAGTGGCTTTTCAAACACAGATCACTGTTTTATTTTTACTTTTGTTTTTCTTGAAGAGTATTTTTCTCTGTGTGGAACTTGTGAAAGCTGTTGTGGAGCTCTTTGCCAAGCAAAATAAGGCTGTCTTTAAAAGCCAAAATAGGTTAGCTCTTAGAGGTAGGTTTCTAGTTCACATCCTTGTTGCCTTTTTTGCCACTTTTGCTTGAATGGTGAATTTGTATCTACAAATGAAGTTCAGTGCACCAGCAGCTCACTTGCAGCTGTAAAAGGCCAGAGTAAGTAGAAGTGTGTGGTGAGGGCTTGGATAAAGGCTGAGACCCCGTGATGGGGTTGGTCTGTCCTTCCACAGCCCTGTGAGCCAGTCAGGTCCTACCTGATTACTGTACTGGGGGCTGTGCAAGCAAAGAGCAAAGCCAACGTGCAGTGCAAAGGACAAGTCAGGGTCTTCACAGAGACCTTTTGCTACAGTTTCATTTAATTAATGTTTATTGTTTAGGGACTGCAGAATGCTGCCTGGGCCAGTAGGCAACACACAGCCGTGAGAGCCACAGCCTTGCCTAGGGGGCTCAGTGCCTGACTGCCCGAGGAGTAGAAAGTCCAGGGCTACTCCCCCGGCAGCCAGGGCTGCCTGGAAAGCCAGGAGATGCTTAGCATCCCTCTGCTTCCTCCACCCCGTGCCCCATGCTGGTCAGGGGTCCCCTCCCAGAGAGGGTGGCAAACAGCAGCCCAGCTGCGCAGGCAGAAACTTTCCTCTGACATAACCTCAGCCAAGCATTCTCTGAAAGTCAAAATTCAACGCAAGGAGGCAACGGAGCTGAGCAGCCCTTCCTGATGGGAGAATCCACCTCTAATTTCTGCTTCACTCTTCCAAGCATTGCAAACCAAGCCCGACTTCTCCTTTCCATCTGGCTGCCCCAATAAGCCGCAGCGCTGCTCGCACACGGAGCTGCACGGGCACACGCCTCGCTGCGAGAGCAGGAAAACATTCCAGGCGGGACCCGCAGCTCTCCCTAGGGCTGCCTAGCAGGGAGCAGAGGTTACCCTGCACACAGACAGGGCTCTGCCAGAGAGAAAAGCCCACACTCACCCGAGCGCTGCCTTCGCTCCCGGCACAGCCTGTCCAGCGGCAGCATCCCGGCCCTTCCCGAGCGCTGCTGTTTATATTTCCCCCTGCCCGCGCCGCAGGAAGCAGCAGCAGCAGGACGGGGTGCAGCTCCGCTCCCCGGCCTGCTGGGATTTGTAGGCAGCCGGCTGCTTGGCGTCGTGCCCTGGCCAGACTGCATTTCCCAGCTGGCATCGCACGGGATCGTGGTCAGCTGGCTTTGGACACAGCCCAGGATTGTGGTCAGCTGGCTTCGGACAAAGCCGCGGTCACCCTGGGGAGGGGACTCGGCGCTGTTCCTGATCCCGCAGCCCCCTCGGCGTTTCTGCTCACTGCCCGATCGCTGTCCGCAAGCCGTGATGTCTTATTTCTGCAGCTGGAGTGTTCATAGCGTGCCTCTAGTCCTCTCATTTCCCAGTCCCTGAATGGTTGTATTTTTGACCGAAAATAATAGGGGTACCTAGTCCAGAGTCACTCACAGCGTATGTAGGGTTGCAGGGAGAAAAGGTGCAGAGTGTTTGCAATTTCAATGTAATGGCTTTGGGTCTTTTCCCCCTTCTTTTCTGAAAGCCATGTCTCACATGCTGTCCTGAGCAGGGTTGATTTGGGGGCTAGGATTTTACTTTTCTGGGTAGGCTATGTGGCGCCCAGCCCTGTGGGACTCACGGTGCCAGGATAGTTCAACACTCCTTTTCTGTCCAAAATTGACTGTCAGGGATGTGGGGGGAGGGAATGAGGGGAGGGGGGCTAACCCAGGACCATCCTGCAGCTTTTTCCTTGCCCTGCTGCTGGAACAAGGTCCACTGCTGCAGCCTGCCCAGCCTGGCCCCTGCCGATGGAGACCAAACTCACCTGCACTAAGGCTGAGCAGCTGCTCCCCTGCATGACACCAGGCTATCACCAGGATCACCAAATCTCCTCCCAGAATGGGGGAAGCCACCAGGGTCCTGTGCAGCTTGGTCTCACTGAGATCACAGAATCATAGAATGATTTTGGTTGGAAGGGGCCTAAAGATCATCTAGTTCAACCCATTCCACCACGGGCAGGGATGCCACACAGATGGCTTGCTCAGGGCCCCATCCAACCTGGCCTTCAACTCTTCCAGGAATAAGGCCACAACTTCTCTGGGCAATGTGTTCCAATGCCTCATTACCCTCTGAGTAAAGAATTTCTTCCTAAGATCTGAATCTCTTCTCTTTTAGCTGTCTCTAGCAAACAACCCGTTGAAAAGGCTACTTATATGCTCAGCCTTTAGTGTGCATATGCAGACCCTCTCCCTGGAGGATTTTAATATTTCCTATTTCCCCATCCCCATAATGCATTTCTTTTGTGCATCCCTTGGGACTTCTAGTTTAGAGCAAAAAGTTCCCCCAGAGGTTTGCTGCAGCATCATTCCTGCATCTCCTGCTCCTGGAGACGGTGCTTCTCTGAGCAGCAGGAGTGCAAGGCCCCTTGTGAGCGTGGCTGTGTTTTGGGTGGCTGAGGGGCAGCCTAGCCCCTCTCCTGTGGCTAGGCACCCACTGTGGCAATACCTTGGCGGCCATGTGAAAATCTGGAAGGGCTGGTGAGGCAGGGTGGTGGGACAGAGCTGGGACAGGTCTGGTTTCTGGGGCATCTCTTCCCATCACTACATCAGCCATTAAACACTGGCAGTTTTGCAGTATTGCTCCCTGCTTCTGGCACTGCCCCAAATTTACGTGGTGATAAGGCAGGTTTGGGGCAGTCTTTGCTGAACTGGCAGCAAGGGAAGAAGTTTACAAGCTTAAATTTAATGCAATGGAAGCCTGTGAAATTGCTCCTGGCTGAGTGCCTGGTGCTTCTGTTGGCGCTGGAGGATGAAACCACCCAAGCAGTATCCCCTCATCCTGCCTGTCCTCCCTGCTGTGTTGCAGCAGAGCATTCCTGTTCATCCTCACACACATTTTGCAGGCCCTCAAATAGAGCATGCCCTCTGGGCCAAGGAGCTGGGCTTCCCAACTGCAGAGCTCACCAGGGATGGATGCAGCCATGCGCTCATTCCCTAGAAAGTGTCCATTCCCTTGTGCTCAGTGCCTGCAGCCACACAGTCCAGCCTAGCATCGCTGCAGGAATAACTTGGAGAAGCGAATTTCCCAGAGCATGGAGCAATGCTCTCCAGCTTCTTGCAGGCAGGAGGGCAGGTTTTGCTTCCTGGTCCAGCAGGGAGTTCCCTGCTGGCTGTTCGCCTGCATGAACACTGCTTGGGTCAGCGGCGAGGTGGGGCTGAGCTGCTGGGGCCACCCGGTTCCTGAGCTGGCAAAGCAGACTTTCCTGTTTCAGCTGTGCAGGGCAGCCACCATCCCTTCTGCACCTTCAGCTGCAGTGAGGTGGGGCTGACCCCGTGGGGTCCCATCTCAGCCCACAGCATGCCCCTGCCACACGAGGTGGCTTGACTGGAGCCTGCACAGCAGGGAGGGGAGACTGGCGCTGGGAAGGATCCTTGTTGGTAAGTCTGGATTTGGGAACCTAGTCAGCACAGAGTGGGAGTGAGAGTCATGGTTCTCCCAGCCCCTTTTCTAGGAACATGGATGCTCAATGGTCCCAACAGACTGCCCACTGAAAATCTGTCTCTTGGTCAGATTGTAGCAGGGCTGTCTCCATGGTTCCCAAAGTGGTGGCTCAGTTCATTCTTCAGGGTTGGGATAAAGGTTTTTTTTTAAATCAGGGTCAATGTCAGCTAATGTGACACAGTCTGTGGCAGGCAAAAAGTACTGACATCCTAATTCTGTGCTGGGTGGGTGCCTGCTCACCTGTGCTGTCCTGGCCACCCTTCACTCCAAAGCTATAGCCTGGCACCTCTAAAATGCCAGAGCGATGTTTCAAGTGCCCAACATCACAGAAGTCCTAGGTAGCCCTGGACAAATCATTTAACTCATTGTCCCAGCAATGATGCCACAGGGATGACAGCAATTCCCATGTTTCTCCAGCAAACCACACTACTGGAAAAAGAAAGGGTTCTTGCTGGCTTTGTGGGCTCAGCAAAGGGAAGTGCAGACATGGTTTCCTCCTTTCCTCCTCCCTGGGAAGACTCCCATGTAAGGAGTACCTTGGGATGGGCAGAGTGCAGGCAGAGCGAGGTGGGGTTGGCTGCTTGAGCAGAGACCCACTGGAAGGCAGGGCAGGAGGCTGGGGCAGCAGCAGGCACATCCCTGCCAGCCTGGGCACTGGGGCTGGGTGCCACCCGTGCCGTGGTGGCTGCTGACCCGCTCACTGTGCAGCACAGCTCCGGGCACACCTGTCCCAGTGACGCGAAAGGAATTGGGCTATGAGGAAGCGTTCATGCTAGAATAAGAACTTTGCCATGGGGAAAGCAATGCTGTAAAACCATCCTGCTTTGAATTAGAAGCCTTTCCCTCGGGCTGTGTCGGCGATGCCACGTGCACAGGCTGAGCTCATGGAAAGTTTCCGAGCCGGTGTGGCCCCAGCCTGGTGACAGCACTGCCACCAGCAGCGAGGGCACCAGACCTGTGCCAACCTTACTGCTCCTCAGCCCTGTGACAGGAGGGAAAATAGCCAAAAAGGGGTGTTAGCTGATGATGGGACATTCCCGGAGCTGAGCAAACCCTTCCGCTCACTCTGCCTGGCCAGGGAGGAGCCAGCACAAAACAGCTCTTGGTTTTTGTCCCCTACAGCCAAGTGGTTCCTCTTCTCCAATGCCCTGGACCCCAGTTTCTCCCCTTTCAGCAGGCAGATTGCAAGGATATGAAGGAGAAGGCTGTATGGGAGGGGCTGACTGGCACACAGCCCTGCCAGCAGCTCCCTCCCGCTCCATTTCACATCTCATTGTCAATGTGGCCAAGCTCTAATCACTTACCCTGAGCTCTGTATTTTAATTGTGTTTGCTCTCATTAGAGCCCTGGGCTACGGGCAGCACACGTGCTACAGGAGAGGAAATCCCCACCCTGTTAATTTTGCCTGTGTTCCCAGGTCACCCCAGATTAGCCATGGCAGTGGCAGGCAGGAGAGGCACTACAGCCTCCCCACACACCAGCATCACCACCACGGCTTGGCTGGGCTCCCTGGACAGCTGGCTTAGCTGGATCCCGTGTGAGTACTGCATGTCTTGCCTTCTCTGCCAGGCAGCATCACCTGCTGGGGCTGCTGGACTCTGAGATGGTGTATTTACTTCACCCTGCCTTCAAATTCCATTTCCTAGTGGGCTCCATCAGGGTGGGATTACTGCAGAGTGGTACCATGCTGCTTCAGGAGCAGAGGGTGTCTTTGCTACCTGTTTGGGGAATGGTCTTCAGCCACAGTCTCCCTGCATGGGGCCTGTCCAGGATCCTAGGGGCAATTTTGAAAGTGCAACTCCTTAATGCTGAAGCACTAGGAAAGGATTTAAATGTACTCTGTATGTTTTGCTTGGTTTTAACTCTCCTATCCAACTTTGCTCCCTGAACATCGCACCAGTACCCAAATGGGCGCTCATCACCATGGCTGTGGCAGGGGCCATTCTCCTCCTCCTCTTCCTCATCTGCATTGTCAAGTGCTGCTGCAGCAAGAAGAAGCCCAAGAAGAAGGAGAGGATTGGCTTGTGTGCTGTCAGCAACTCCAGCACGACCAACCTTGTGCGTCCTGCCTTCCCCTCAGCCCCACATCCCTCCTCCCTGAGGGGTTTGCTGCTGCACTGCCCAGCCCCAGGGATGGTGGGAGCATGGCATGGCAGGGACATAGCTGAGTGCATCCTGAGGGTAGTGTTGCTCTCTGCTGCAGGTCCAGCCTGAGATGGAGGACTTGGAGTGGGAAGTAGAGCAGAAGCGGCGAGGAAAGCTGCAGTACTCCCTGGAGTACAACTTCCGCATACAGGAGGTGGGGAAGCTCATGGCCATGGAACAGCAGGGAAAAGCCATGCTCTTGCATGGTTGGTCACTTTTTGCTGCCCACTGAGGTGGATGTATCCTCTCCCACCCGCCTGCAGCCTGCCAGCTCTCATGCCTGCTTGGTGTGAGGGCATTCCTCACTGTTGCACTCACTTCCCACTGAGCCCCCAGCTGCCTGACCCCATCCTCCTCCACCTGGTGACCTTGTGCCTCACTCCTCTCCAGCTGAAAGTTGGTGTGAAGCAGGCAGTTGAGCTGAAGGCCATGGACAGTGGAGGCACATCTGACCCATATGTGATTGTTTACCTAACATCCGATATGAGGAAGAGATATGAGACCAAGGTTTACCGCAAGACCCTGAACCCCATCTTCAATGAGAGCTTCACTTTCCAGGTACAAACCAAAGCCCAAAGCAAATGTTTTTTTTTGGTCCCATCAAGAGTGTTACATAGACACTGCTCCCTGGGCAAAAACCTCTCCAGATAGGGAGATGCTTGTGCAATCAGGACTGGGAAATGCGAGAGAGGAATACCCTCATGGGGCAGTGCTGCCACTGGGGAGTGAGTCCAGGCTTTTGAGTCCTCCTCTGCAGGTACCCCAAGCTGAGGTGTCTGAATCCACACTGGTGATGCAGATCTATGACTTCAACCGCTTTGCCAAGCATGACATCATTGGTGAGGTCCGGCTGCCCCTGGCCAGCGTCAACCTGCAGCATGTCATCGAGCAGTGGAGTGACCTGGCAGTGGCCAGTAAAGTGGAGGTTGGTCCTGGTAGCTGGAAAACTCTATTGGGAGGGATGTGCTCCTGCTTGGCTTCCACCACCCCAAGAAGCAAACCATTAGGGGCAAGCATGAGAGCTGGGTAGACTCAGGAAACCTGGGGCCAGCCTGGTGCTCCAGCGTCAGGGGAGCTGGCTCCTCTGGCTGGTACTAATCACTGGCATGTCTCCATCAGGAAGAGCATCTGGGTGAGATCTGCTTCTCACTGCGCTACGTTCCCAGCACGGGCAAGCTGACAGTGCTCATCCTGGAAGCCAAGCAGCTGAAGAGGATGGACTCTAATGGACTCTCAGGTCAGTGGGGGCTGCTTGTGCTCAGACCTTCCTCAGGGGTGGCACCAAGAGCTGCAAAGCCTTGAAAACTCTTGGTGTTAAGACCTGCTTCCTGTTGCCACATATTCAGCCCTTGGCTGATGCCCAGCCTCCCCCGGCACAGATACTCCAGCTTTGGACAGTGCTGGAGGTATCTCCCAGCAGGAAATATCATGGCTGGATTGACAGGGAGCTTGGCAGGAGGAAGTGAGCTCTGAGATGGCTGTCTCACCATGAATTGACAAGTGGGATGCTGTGGTCTCCTTGGGAATGGCTCAGGAAAGCTGTTTTGTGGCTGAGTTCTTCTGTCAAAAACTGTCACTTGTGCCAGGTGTGCCCCCTCTCTCTCTTCAGATCCTTTTGTCAAGGTGCATCTCATACTGAACAGGAAGAAATGGAAGAAAAAAAGGACAAGTGTGAAGAAAAACACCATAAACCCTTACTTCAATGAAGTATTTGTTTTTGAGGTGCCTTTCAGTCAGATCCAGGTGGGTTTCCCTGAAGTGCCCAGAGCCAAGCAGGTCTCCACTGCAGCAAGCCCCTTCCTACTGACCCTCTTTCTTGTGTCCCCTCCAGAATGTGGACGTGGTCATCTCTGTCTGGGACCATGACAAAGTGACCAAGAATGAGCCCATTGGCAAACTCTTCCTGGGCTGCCGAGCCACAGGCAACCAGCTGCGGCACTGGTCCGACATGCTGTCCAACCCGCGCCGGCCCCTCGCCCAGTGGCACATCCTGCAGCCCCCTGACGTGGTGGACAAAGCCCTGGGACTGAAGTCCCACCTCAAGCTGCCCCTGCACTCCAGATAGTGGTGGTCTCCTTCTCCACCCAGGGAGCAGGATGGTGGGCTTGTGGAGGAGCGATGGGTTTCTGCTCAGCAAGCCCTAGACATGTTGGTCCCAGCTCATTGTCAGCAAAGAGAGGACTGGGACTCCTTCAGCAAAGAGGGGACTGGGACTCCTTCTGGCCAAGAGATGATCTGGCTGCTGGTGCAGCTCATGCTCTGTGTAATGCCTGGGACAGGGCAGCTCAGCAACCCAGGCAAGGCTGCATGTGGAGCAGAGGGTGCTAGAGGGGATGGCATGGGCACAGGAGCCAGCTCATCCCAACTGCTTATGGGCTGGGGGGGAAATACACAGAGCTTCAGGCTCATGCAAAACAGAGTCCATTGTTATTTATAAAGCAGAGGGTTAACATGCCAGTGGCATGGGTGGGAAGTTTCTTTAGTTGTGAATAACTTGGCAAGAAATGTATTCTTGGAAAGGCTTCATGTGTCCTGTGAAGGATTTTAAACAAGACCGAGGTATTGAAGAATGTAAGAGGCTTGAGAGAAGAAATATAGGTGGATGAGGAAGGTGTTGGAGATGTCAGACTAGCTCTTTAGTGCGTCTGCAATGTGTGTTCTGTTCTGGCTGGAGGTTAAATGAAAAGCAGTGTGGCCTTCACACTTAGCCCATTCTCAGCCCATGATGATTTGCGCACAGTAAGATGTGGCTCAGGCTCTGGGACTCACTAGTGATCATCCCTATGGACCACATACATGAAGATACACAGTGTCAGCTCCATTCACCTCACTACAGGAGTGGCACAGCAAGGTTTGCACCTCTGGCACCTGGAGGTCCTGCAAGGGTGGAGGGGCTGTGGTCTTGCTTTCACGCTGTGATCACACCACCCTGGTAAAGGCTGGCTCGCAGCTCTCACGTCACTTCTGGGCAGGTTTCATGTTTAATCTGGGAGGTTTTTTGTGGCCACATGTCCTGCCCCACCCTGCTTTGTGGGGCCTTGGTGTGGGGGCTATGTAAGTAAAGATATCTCCTAGAAGGATAAGGGCATGGGAGGGGTGCCCCTGCTTGCCCTTGAGTATGCTGCAGTTTGAAGTGACTCCAGAGCAGCTTCTCTGAGCAATCTGCAGGAGGAAGCTCCTTGCACTGGGCTAGAGGAGGAGGGAATTGCTCCTGTTCTGAAATGCTTCTGCTACAAAGCAGCCACAGAACACAAGATCTGGGCTCATGCTGTGGAATTTTGGCCCTAAAGACAAAAGTCCTTTTCACCACAGGGAGCTGCAGGCACAGTGCTAATAGCTATTGCCTGGGCTCTGGAGGGGAGAGAGCCTGGCACATTAATGAAAAGCTATTAATATTAAAAAGCAGTTAATCTGTGATTACCCAGAGCTCCACAGAGTGACTATCCAAGAGTTAAACAAACATGAAGCTGAGGAAGATTATGAAAAGTCTCAATAGAGATTAATGACCTGAGCTTAACCATAAAGAGCTGCTGCTGAGTCTGTCTCCTGATGAATATTCTCCAGGCTCTGCTGTGGCCGTGAGGAGGGCAGAAATGACAGGGTGGTTTTGAGATGACTGTAACAAGTGAAGTGTGGCTTCTGCTGGGGAAACAGCATCTGCTGGCAGCCGCTAATGAGATGGAGGAGGAAATCAGTCACCTGAGAAAGACTTGTAAAGGGGTGTTTTAAAGCCTCAGCCTTCAGTCTCAACCTTAGAATCATCCTAGTACAGGCTGTGCAGAAGGGAACATCTCTGAATTGGGTTTGGGGTTCCAAATCTATTGCCAGGTTGGTTTTTGGTGATGCTGTTGTGGTGATTTAGGGCCGTGCAGCATCCAGAAAGGCCTTTTGGAGGTGTTTGGAACAGGCAGTTCTTATTTTTGTGTGTGTGTGTATGTGTGCTTTTTCCAGTCCCTCTATTTTGAAGTCATAGCCTTGAGATTCACTGCATAATTTATGGGGCTAGGCATAAAAGTATGTGCATATTAGTCCCAAAACAGATGCAATTGAAGGAGGTGCAGAGACAGCCCTCCCTTGAGAAGAGTTACACCCCACACCAGTGCCTGCCCCTTCTCTGCAGCTTTGGCCTTGCTCAGTGCTGGGTGAGCAGAGCTGGAGAGGAAAGCCCAAGGTGCTTTTAGGGGAAAGGCCAGGGAAGGTGGGAGTGAGCACAGAGCTGGACTGGCTCTGGGCAACCTGGAGTGAGCCTTTGTGCAGTAAAACTCAGCAAACTGAGTTGTTTGCTCAGGAGGGAGAGGCGAGCAGGTGGGGATGTTCTCCACCCAGCTCCAGCTTTTAATGCACTGCCAAGGCTGCTTTTCCCCTCCATCATCATTTCTCCCTCTCAGTAAGCCTTGTGTGCTTACAGCACGGCTTTGAGCACTCTCCTCCCCTGGCAGGATCCTCTTAGTATCTGCTGGCAGCTGTTTGAAGCAGGGCTGGTGGATCTGGGCTTCATTTCATGCCTTATTTCACCCCAAATGAACACAGCCTGCTCGGGAATCTGTTTGCAGGAAGGCAGACAGCCCTGTCTCGTGTGCAAGCCTTCTCCTTTTCACCTCCCTGTGGCCTTGGCGGGGCTGGCTGTCCCTCATCCATCAAAGCCAGATGCCTGAACATCTTCTGCCTCACCACTGCTCCTCCTGCACTTGGAAGGTGGAAGATGCAACAAGAAGAGAAGTAAAGGAGGGGGAAAAGCAGCTTCTCCTCAGCTTCTGCCTGTGCTGGGTTCTGCATCTAGAGGGCAGGGCAGTACGTGCTCTGGGCTGGCTCTCTGTGTCATGTGCTCTGTGGCCCCTATTAGAGCCTCACCAGCCAAGATTTCTTCTTCTGGAGATGGAGCCCGTGCTCAAGAGGGAGAGAAAGCAGCGATGCTGTGCTAGCCCTTTCCCATGGCTGCATAGCCCATGGGGGAATGCTGGAGGTGTCTGAGTGCCTTTTTCCAGGAGGCAGCAGCCAGCCCTTGCCTGATCCTACACCACAGGGGCCAAGAGGGTTTTGCTGGTGGTTAAGGAGGGGCAAAAAGCAGGTATCCAAACCATCCAAGGTGCCTGGGTGGTGGATGGGGAGTTTGTCTCTCTGCATTTAATTAGCAGCTTTGCAGGTCAGTGGCAAGGCAAAAAGGGCTTGGGCCAAGCAGAGGTCTGTTAAAAGAGACAAGAAGCACTGAAAATTGAGGCGTGTATTTGTTATTAAGATTTATAATCTCAATTATTTACATCCAGATCCAAGATTTCTGATCTCCAGAAGTCCCTCCCAAAGTGAATTATTCCCTCATTCAGTGATTTTTTTTTTGTTATTTGTCCCTGCACTCAAGGAAATCAAATGGGAGGGCTGCACAAGGAGAAGGCTGAGCCTCATATGTGCTTGTCATCAGTCGTCTGCAGTGAGACAAAAATGATTATGGGCTGTCATCATTCGGCCTGGGTATGGACTGGCTGTCATCCAGCCACAGATTTTTTGGCTAGTCTTAGAGTTTTTGAGAACTGGAGAGCATCTAAGCTCTTCTCACTAGGAGCAAGCATGCCTGCTTTATAAATATTCCTTAGCTAGCATCTTTATGCCTTGCAATTTTATGGGCAAAATGTGCATTTTTGTCATGCATGGGATTATTTTTTAAAAGCTCCACCTCCTGGATCCTTATCCCTAGTTCCCTTTATATATCCTCTTTCTTCTATGCTTTTCTCCCCCTTTTTCCTCCTCCCTTTTCTCAGCCCCTTTCCCTGCTCTGACTGCTGCTGAGGCTCTGGACTGTTCCTGACCCAGGCTGGGCTTGTTTTCCTTCTGGATGCAGAAATATTGTTTGGACCACTTTACATCTCAATGCCCTCCCATGGGCAGGAAGGGAGGGGTAGAAACCCCAGACAGTCCAGTCTGAGAAACAGGAATAATAATGGGTGCACAAAGGTGCTTCCCAAAGTTCCAGTTTGAACTTTGTGGGCAGACCTGGAAAAAACAGACTTCTCATTTGTCCATTTTTTAGGTCTAGGTAGGATGGAACCAAAGGAGAAGCAGCATGAGGATTTCACAGCTTTCATGCTGCTGGGCAAGAAATGCTCCCTGAAGAAGTTCAGTGTTCCAGTGAATGGGTACCCATCAGTGATGACTTGTTGCATGTCAACAAATGGGAATTTCTCAACCAGCTTTGCTGACTTCACAGAGAAGTGATGAAACCCCTGCAGGCACTTATTGCCACTCAATTTGAGCAGAAACAAGCACAGAATCAGGAAGAGGAATTTAACTGAGCTGAAAGGGGGTCTTGACCTGCAAACAACCCAACCCATATCATGTTTTACATCCTGTGAGCAGCATCTGGGAAGATGGTGGGCTTGCAAACAAGTGTTTCATCACCCTGCTCATGAATATGGACATTGCAGGTGTCCTTGTCTGAGCCTGAAAAGCTCTCTGTGGGAAATGGGCACTTTAAGTTGTGAATCAGTCATTGCTGACTTAGTAAAAGAAACATTGCCCCCTTGGAAGAGCCAGTGAAGAGCCCAGTGCCCATGAAAGAGGTGGCTGTCTCATGTGGAAACCTGCCCAGCTGGCATCTGGTTTTGTCCTGGATAGAGAGCATTTTACATATTAGTCAGAGCAGTTTAGACATAGAAGCCTGAATCTTGACATGAAGGTTTTCACTTAAGATAGTCCAGTTAAAACACTTGGCTTTGATGTTCACTCTGGATTTGACAAACGATGTGTTCATACCTGCAAAGGCCTCTGATGAAGGTTTCTCTGCTTTGGATGCACTCATCCCACACCACCCTCAACTTCTGCATATATGCTAAACTCAGGTCTGCCTTCATAAAAGGAAATCCATGTCTCAGATACTCTGTGAATTAATTTGCTTTGGGGATGTGCTTGAGAGATACTCAGTGGGGCTGGGTGTTGAGTTTTCCTGGTACAGCCCTCTCCTTCTCTGAGGTCATCCCCTCCATTGCCCAATCTGAATGAGAAGCACCTCCAGAAGAGCTCCCAGAGGCCCATCTCCTGGCAGCTGTCTTCTCCCAAGGCTTTCTCAATGGTGCAGGTAGGCGAGGCTGCTAAGTGTCTTTGCAGCTGACAGCTTTTTTGTTGTTGTTGTTGTTGTTAAATGAGGTGTCTGGGGTCACACAGCATTTACAAAAAGCCAGTGTGCTTGGAATGGATAAATTCTGGAGGATCATTCCTTGTATGGCTACTGGTTGTAGAGGAATGTCTGATCTTGGGGAGAGAAGAACTTTGTGATTTATCAGTGTTTCTTGAGCTCTTTGACCTTTTTTTTTTTTTTAAGTAACATCATGTTCTTGCTGCTGCTTTGTCTTGGCACAGAAAGACCTTTTGAGAGTAAAGACATGTTTCAGCCATACTCATTTGAGCACACAGAGGTCTCAGTTTATTCCCCAGACACGTTCTGGGTCATACCCTGGTCTTAACCAGGCTTTGAGGATGTGCATATAGATGAAAGATTGTGATCAGGTGTTGGGTCACTTCAGTAATACTATCCAGGGGCAAGCTGGGTAGAAATTCCAGAGGGATCACCTCCTGTACACATTAAATGCTGGAGGCCTGGGCACAGACCAGCACTGGCCAGAGGTGTTCATTTTCCAGGGGGCTGCCAACTCAGCCTGGGGATATGGAAGCAGAGCTTCTTGTGGAAGAATCCAAGGCTTTTGGTCCTGGGCAGAAGTGAGAAAAGCTCCTGAGAGAAGTGAGGTTTGTGCCCAGGGCTCTGCTGGGAACTGAGTGACCCTAACTTGGCTATGAACACACACTCTCCATCACCGGAGACTGAAGCCCCTGTGTGCTACTATGGTCAGAAGGTTCTTCATCCAGAGGAGTTGACTGTTTTTTGCCCTCTCCCTGAATCCTCTCTTCACCCCTTTGTGTTTTTCATTTTGAAATGCTGCCCTTCCTCCAGGCTCTAGCATGCAGTGAGCTGCAAACTCTTCCAGAAACCTACTCCAAAGAGTATCCCTTTGGAGTGGAAGGGATCATTAAAATGCCTTGTTTCTCTTCAAGGCCATGTTTATATCAAAAGCAGCCATGTGTGAGTACTTATGTCTGTCCATAGGGAGCTGTTCTGTTCCTGCAGGCACTTGTCCAAGTTGGTGAGTATAAAAGTGAAGTGCATGAAGAGAAGGGTGGGCGTGTGGTGTCCATAGTCCTCAATGTGGCAAGACACCCTGGTCACTCTTAGCACTGTCAGCAGGAAGCAAAGACTGCTTCAGCAAGATTGGTCTGCATGTCTCCTTGCTTGTGCAGCTGCAGAGATGAGTTTCTGTGGTCTCACCAGTCCTTTCCTTTATACTGGTTGGCAGATGGAAGAAGCTGAGACCAGAGGGGCAGTCTACAACATGGGGTCTCTGGTGCAGGCCCACAGATCCATTCCCACCCCTGCACCACATGGTGATTGCATAACTGACTGCATCCACCTGGGGATGCTTCAGGCACATGGTGTTGATGCCCTCAGGCTCCAAACCCACCGATATTCCTTGACTCCCTGTCAAAGAAGATAGCACAGAGCTAAATGGACAGGGTGGCTGTGTTGGTTGGCAGCAGCCCTGAACAGAAAAAGCCAAAAAATCCTAATCCCATTCCATGGGCAAATGAGGTGACTGTAGCTGTGGGATGCAGGACAGCACTGGCATAAAGCTGTGAAAGTGATGGCCTTCCTTTGTAGAGTTCCTGTGTGTTGGTGTCAGCAGAAGTAGAGAAATGGGGAGCTCTCTTAGGGACACACTGGAGGAGTGTGGGCATGTCCTGGGCAGGATGGGAGCCATGTGCTTTGCTTTGGTGTGATGTGATTTTGGGAAAGCAAAGGGCAGTCAAATACAGGATTCCCCAGTGATCTTGCCTGAACTTTTACCATGATGACAATTGCTGCTGAGTAGCATGCTTGTGTTTTGCTAACAGTGTCACCCTCGGAAGTAAGGCACAGTATCATCTGGTGTCATGTCACTCCATAGTGCCTATCCTGGATGCTTGTGGGATGCTGAAGAGGAGGCAAGGTGTAAAGGTGTAGAAGGGTGTCATGAAGGACAGCTTGCACAGATTCATCAGCCTCATCCTTCCAACACGTGGTGACTCTGTGGAGGAGTCTGGCCCAAAAGAGCTGCACCTGGGTCCCTAAAACATTGTGCAGAACCTCCTATGTGACAGGTTTCCCTCTGTCTGACCTCACAAGATGGTGAAAGTGCTCTGGGAATGGTGGCCCATGCCCATGGTGCATTCCTCTAGCTCAGGTGGGGGGATATGAGGGAAAGGAGCAAGGTCAGATGCTCCACAGGAAAGTACCCAAGTATGAGCAGTGCATCCATTCCTGCCCCCTGCCTAATTACCTCACTAATACCTAATATTCAGAGCCAAACACCCAAACAGCTCTTTAAAGGATGTGTCTGGAGCTTTCTTATGCCTTCCTTGAGCTTTTCTGCAGGGAACTTATTCTTTCATCACTCAAACACGTAAATAATTCCTTTGGAAACTTCTGTCTTTCCCAATGCTAAGCATGGCTTCTAACTTTGGCCCAGATTTGTTTCTCTGTTCTTCTTTCTCCTCACTGGGTTTCTTCCTCAAGCCATTTCAGTCTGGTGTTCCTTTCTTATTCTGGGAGAGCTGCCCTACAGCTTAACCCCTGTGCAAGGCAGCTCCATGGGAAGCCTTCTGCAGACTTAGAGCTTGACCTTCTGCTCATCCTATTATCACACCTCACCATCCACTCCTCCTGTACCCTATAAACACTTCTGTTGGTCAATATTTCATTCATGGGACTTTTTTCTTTGAACTTCATTCTTCCACTATATCAGGCCAACACTTTCCTGTCACAAGGTGATAACCACACCCTTGAAATTCTGAGCAGATCTCTTTTGCTGTGCTGCATGCCTGGGCTGCAAGGGGTTCAGAATGCCTTCATCTCACAGAGCTGAAGGAAACTGTGGGGAATTTTGATTCCAGTTTTGATTCCTTCACCAAGAGCTGAGCAGCACTCTGGGGGAACTGATGGGCCAGCAGAGGCCACAATGTGTAGCTGCAGCATTTCAAAGGGGCATATCCCAAGTGGACCCAGCCTTGTCCACAGTGGGGGTCTCTCCCTCCTCCACCTGCTCCCCTGCGGGACACCAGCCCCATAGCAAGGAGTTGCTCGTCCTTCAGCAGCATCTGCAGCACTACTTGTGTGGTGCTGAGGGTGGTGAAACAGGAAGCCTGCAGCAAGGGATTTGCCACTATCTATATAATGTCTGGGAGGCGCCTGGAAAATATTGTCAGGGCCATGTCTGAATCAGCCTAAAAAACCCTGGCTGGAAGAGGAGGGAGCGCCTGGCCTGGGGGAGGAGAGCAGGAGCTGTTTGGGTCCCTGTCTCCATGGGATCCCCTACACACACTACGTGTGCTGTGATCAGAGCTGGGGAATATTTCCAGCTACGTTTCCACCTGCTTCTCCTTCAGATCCATGGAGATATGGGTCTGGGTCATCCCATGGGGAGGGGATTACACTTCTTGCTGTCTCCACTGCCTCTGCCCAGGCTTGAGGCTGCCTGCAGCACATCTACAGCTTGTTTTTTCAAAAATAACTGAGTTGTGCTGAAATATTTCACACAGGGAAGAGCTGCAAGTATTTCCTGTGGGAGGAAAATAATTGAGATTAAAAAAACATGCTAGTGTTAGATGGCTTATTAAGGTATTGCTCTTGCATATGCTGTCAGCAGTGGATACTTGGGGTGCAAGCTCTTTCCTCTCTTCCTTCCTGAAGGGCAGAGTTGCTCCCAAGCCCTTGAAGGAAAATTGAGTCATGCCCTTGTCCATGGACAAGCCACACTGTGTATTCAGGGGGAAATTTTAATCAGAGGCCTTGCAGATGGATGGCTGTGTGCAGGGAGCCTGGGCTCCCCACAGATTTGAAGCCATATCTATTGTGACTAGTTGGTGGCAGGAGAAGGGAGAGGAAGGCTCCCTCCTTGGCACTTCTGAGGAAAAACACCTCCCCAGCTCCTCCAGATCCCACGGGTAGAAGATGTTCTCCTCCCCACCCCTCCTTCCCTGGGGGCTGCCCTCTCCTGTTCTCCTGCTGGCCTGGCCTGCCCCAGCCAAGGGAGGTGCACAGGGGACTCTTGCACATCATTGGTCTGAGAAGGTCTCCATGCCCTTAAAGAGAAGGTGGATTTTCTGCTGAGCCACCCGAGAAGCCCTTTTATACCTCCTTACTCAGCCAGCTGCCTGCCGCTCGTCTGTCCATCCTGTCCAGCCAGCACGACTCTGATTTTCTCCAGACTTGGGTGAGCCTTTTTGCCTATCTCCAAATGACCCAGCTTGCTGTTTGGGAGTGATGGGGACCAGATTTACTTACCTGATAAACACCAGCTGGGGGTGGCCTGCTGGGAGAAACAGGGGTGCTAACAACACTTTCTCCATCTTTTGCTTGTTGGACTGGGTCTGTGCATTGGAAAGGTTCCCTCTGTCTCTTCCAGCGAGCTTTTTTCTTTTTGATCTCCTGCTTTCCCCTGCCTTGGCTGGCTCTGCTCTCAGCTTGGGTGGCGAGGGCAAGTGGAGCTTAATGTTGACACCCTCAGGGCCGTAGGATTCAGGATCCTCACCTGCCTACTCACTCACACCCCTTCCTCCAGCTCCCTATGCCTTGCAGCGCCTTCCTCCCCAAAAACACCCTTGGCCCGGCACTGCCATCCAAATTTGTGGTGTCTGTGTAGAATGAGTGATGCAAAGCGCACATCACGGGCAGCGAGCCGCAGCCTGGCCTTGTCCCCTCGGCTCCCTGCATTGTCCCCTTGGCTCCCTGCGTTGTCCCCTGGGCTCCCCGGCGTGGCTGCAGCCCGAGCAGGAGCGTGTGTGCGGGGCAGGGGAGTCAGGGATGGCGGGGATATAAAAATAGCCGGCGTTCCTGGGCCGCCCCGGCCCGCAGCTGCAGCTCGGCCACCTGCGGCCTTGTGCCGCGCACGGCCGCGACCTCCGCGAGTCACGGGGCGAGGCTGCTGTCCAGGAGACAGCTGCAGCTCCTTCTGCAGCTCCCTGGCCATTTTTAGAAGCGCTTCCCCCCACCTCCCCTCCTCTCTGAAGTAATGTGATGGGCCCGCACATTTTCCAGGATAAAGTTTCCTTGGCCCTGCAGGCTGTGCCTGCTGCCTCGGGCATGAGCCCCCCTTAACACTTCCCCTCCTGGCAGAGCGTCCTGGGGGGCTGAATTTTGGGGTCTTGTCTACTCTGCAAAGGATAGGCTTAGGAGGTGCACGCAGCAGAAAAGTAAAATTCTATTAATTTTTTTATTTGATTATAAATTTCCTTAATAAGCTGCATTGTACGTGAAAAATTTCCACTTAGAGCAAACGCAAGGAAAAACCCATCATCTGGGGAATTTTTTCTGCCTGTATCAACTCAAGCACATCTTCCAACCCTGCTCCACATCACCTGTGCTGAGGTTGATGCAACAGGCTCCCCTGTCCCATAGAATGAGTGCATACACTGGCAGCAGCATCCTCTGAAATCCTTCCTTGTCACCTGGGGTCACTGCCAACCCTTTGCAGGCTTTGGGATATTTCTTGTTTATGAAGTGAAGTAAGGTTGAATGGCAAAGTGAAGCAGTAAACTGAAAATAGTTTTTGCCTTTTCTTCCTTCATTGAATAAAATGGTTTCCTGGGGTCAGACAAGAAACATACCTGCAGGAATCACTGTCACAAATATCTCTTTTTCTGGCTTAACCCCATTTGGTCTTTTCCAGAAATCCCCTGGTGCTGTGGTTTGTGTTACTATGAGGAGATGTTTGCCTCTCATCTACAAACTGCAGCCTAGTTCCCTATATGATGAAAAATTGGTGAAGTTGGGAAATAAGAACAGACCTGTTCCTCTTTTTATTTTCTAGAGGAGTCTTGCTTTGTTTTTAAATGCAAGAAAGTGACCACAAACATGAATAGTTGCAAACTTTTTTTTCTTGGTTTTCATTTCAGGCTCACAACCATCTAAACCAAGATGTCTGAGTAAGTTCCCATTTTTCTGTCTCTAATATATTGTCGGTATTTAAAAACTCTTGTTCTACCACCAACTTTTATGCTTGTTAAGATTCTTCTGCTTGTTTCCAGTTAGGATGCTAACTAATTGCCTTTTTTCCTCTTTCCCTTTTCTCTTCCTTCATTTCCTTGTCCATCTGCTTTTCCTGAACAGTGAAGAGGTAAGTGTGTTTTGCTGGGGTTTTTCCTTTAGCAATGTTTATGGCAGCAGTCTTGGCTTCACCGTTCCTCCCTAGGAAAATCAGCTGCTGGGTGTGTGTGTGGGAAGGATAGTTATTTTTTTGCTGACTCCTCCTGGTAAACACAAGAAGGAGAAGCAAAATCCCTTTTGAAAGACTTTTTTTTGTCCCCTGGCTTGGAGTTGGATGCTTTTTTCCCTCCATTCCTGGTTCCCCAGCTGGCCACGAGATGGTGCTGGGAAGGCAGTGGTCCAGAGCTGCCTCTCCATCATCCATCCACCATCCTGCCCTTGGTCTAGCATCCTCTCATGCTTCCCCACATCCAGCCCTTCATTTTCTACCCACTGAGCACTGACAAATCCCTTCTCAAAGGCAATCCAAGGAGATCTGGATCCAGGGCACTGTGAGCAGGGTGGAAGTTGCATTCTTAGCAACTTTTCCTTGGCTTCTGGCAGAGCCAGGTGGGGCTGGGGGAGTCTGGAGAAATGCAGGGAAAGGTGTGGGAGGATTGTTCGTGGCTCTGTCACTCCACATTTCCTCTTAGCAAATTGCTCCATCCTTCATTTCTGCTTGGCATCTCCCCGTATGTCTGAAACACCACAAGCTCCAGCTCGTTCTCACTAAGAGAAAAGAGGATGTCATGGACACATAGAAGTGCCACAAAATGGTGCTGATATCTAACATGTTATTCTACTCCCCATCAAACCCAGACCTCCCAGAAAAAGCTGGGAGGACACTCTTTGCTAAGGTACCAGTTTTCAGATGGAGAATAAGCCCTGGACTAACAGCCCTCAAGAGATCTGATTATCTGATGGTTGGTAGTGTGCTGCATCTCTGAGCTGGGTGCCTTTCTTCTGCAGAGCCCTCCAGCCCTGCCAGGAGGGCCTTGGCACCATTTACATATGCAGGACATATCAGTTTTTGTTACATTTCACTCTGCACATCCTTATCCACTTCTTCCTCTACACAGCACAGACCCACACCCAAGCACTGCTTTCTACTCCCCGCCCCTCAATATATCAGATGTGTTTCCCCTGGGCCAGCCCAACTCAGTCATCCCCAGTCTTCTGGGTGAAATGCTCAGGAAACAGCTGAAATGAAGAAATTGTGGGGTTTTTTTATAAATAGGGGTTCTGTTGCTGCTGGTCCAGCATGACAAGGACAGAAGGACAGCCTGTGATTGTGTCTGTCCCTCAGCATCACTTGAGCTGAGTCTTTTCAGCTCCAAGAAATTATACAGCCTCCATGTTTTAACCTCCCTGGATGTCCTTGTCACAAGGGTGTCAGAAGGACACGTGCCCTGGACTGCTCAGAAAGACATCCCACAGCTCCTGAGTGCCCAGGGACATGGGGGTCATTAGCTTGAGCACAAAGTAAAACACATCTGAGTGAAGAGGAAATTAGTGAAAAGGCTAAAAGTCCCAAGAAGCCAAGTCTGATGCCATATTTTATACATGTATTTTCAAGTTCATCACCCTTGCTATCTTTTCCTAAGGGACTTTCTAGGTTTCAGCTACCTGAGATTGGCAAAGCTGGATTTAACTTGGTTCAGCCTCTTCCTTGAGTGCTGCTGGTTTGGGGACTAACTGTGTGTCAAGATGGGGCTATCTCCCTGGCAGAGCTGCAGCCCTGGGGAAGGGCAATTTAAAGGGGAATGGACACTGATAACCTTTAAAGGGGAATGGACATTGATAACCTTTTCTCTTGTTTCTTCCACTTGCAGAAAAAGAGGAGGGCAGCCACTGCCCGTCGGCAGCACCTGAAGGTGGGTGGCACTGCTGTGGCTGTGTGATGTGTGTCCCAACATTCCCATCTCCCATCCCCAGCCAGCTCCCAGCACTCTCCCTACTAGAAAAGGCCACGATGCACAATGTAGGGGCCTCCCACCCCTCTCCTTACTGGGTCTCCATCAAATCCCTTGCTTGGACATGGTGGTATTGATGGGAACTCCCCAGGCTGCCTTTCCACCAGGACTCCCACTCCCCTGATGACCCCCCTGCCCTCCTTCCTTGCTTCCACCCTGCACTGACCCTTCTCCTGCTGCCTTCCAGAGTGCTATGCTCCAGCTTGCTGTCACTGAAATAGAAAAAGAAGCAGCTGCTAAAGAAGTGGAAAAGCAAAACTATCTGGCAGAACATTGCCCTCCTCTGTCACTCCCAGGATCCATGCAGGAACTTCAGGTACAGGATTCTTTGACCATTCCAGTGCTGGACAAGAAAATATTTGACTCCATCAGTCACCCTGGTGGATCTAGACTGACCTTCCCCTCTTGACCCTCTCCTCACCTCTGTTACCCTGGAGCCAGATGAACATGCAGCTGGCTTGAGAAGCAGGTGGGGTCTTTCTGCAAAAAAAAAAAGGGGTCTGGCTGGCAGGAAAGATGTGTTTTCAATGACGTGTTGAGGCAGCATTTGCATGCAGACAGAAGCATAGAGATTAGGAGTTGGCTGAAAAGCCCCTCTTCACCTCAATCCCATCTAGTCCTTGAGACTGAGGGCTTTCAGAGCCAGAGCAGTCAGCAGAGAGGAATTGTGTGTGAGTCCTAGCAGTCAATATCCCTCTTTGCTTTCTTCCCAGGAGCTGTGCAAAAAGCTTCATGCCAAGATAGAGTCAGTGGATGAGGAGAGGTATGACACAGAGGTGAAGTTACAGAAGACTACCAAGGAGGTGAGTTTCCCCTGGAGCCATTCTTCTGGGGAGTCTGCCGCCCATTCCTCATGCCTCCCTGCCCTGCTTGGGTCCATCTCATGAAACCCACTGTCTCTCCATCCCCCTCATTTCACCCCCCCAGCTGGAAGACTTGAGCCAGAAACTCTTTGACCTGCGTGGCAAGTTCAAGCGGCCGCCGCTGCGCAGGGTGCGCATGTCGGCTGACGCCATGCTGCGGGCCCTGCTGGGCTCCAAGCACAAGGTCTGCATGGACCTCCGAGCCAACCTGAAGCAAGTGAAGAAGGAGGACACTGAGAAGGTATCCTTCCCTCTTTTTTTTCCCTAGCAGGAGTTGCTCCCACTCTTCAGGGCTCATACCTCCCTGTATGATAGGCAGAGTTGAGAATGACTCTCTCCATACTGTTCTTCCTGCTCAGTATTTCCATCTCTGGCACCCATGATGTTGAAACATGAGGATGCAGTTCAAAAAGATATACAGCATGGGTGGAACTGGGTTCCTTTAGCTGGCAGGGGGGTTTCCATGGGTGGGCTGGTGTGGGGCAGTGGAAGGTGGGTTCTTACCCCAGCACTATTCACACCAATGCAACCATCCCTCCCCCAGGAGAAGGATCTCCGTGATGTCGGTGACTGGAGGAAGAACATTGAGGAGAAGTCTGGCATGGAGGGCAGGAAGAAGATGTTCGAGGCTGGCGAGTCCTAAGCACCTGTGTCTCCACACCTGTCCCCCTCTCCCTGCTGTCCCTGCTGTCCCCACTGCCCTGCTGGGCTCAGGGGCACTGACTGGGTGCCATTTCTCTCTAGTTTTGCCAAGAGCTGCATCATGGCAGCAGTGATGTAAATAAAGCTTTGGTGGGAGAGGTGGGTGTTGCCTGCCTGGGTGGCCAGACCCTGACTCATGCCATGGTGCCAGCAGGGACTGCCTCACTGTGGCAGTCCTGGTGGGGATGGGAGGCTTTGGCAGGGGCTGTGCTGAGGAGATGGGCACCTCTCTGCTGCTGGTCCCTGTCCAAAGCTGCAGATGCTCATGCCCTTCCCCAGTGGTGAAGAGACAAAGAGATAACACTCCAAGCATCAGGAGGCATTGCAGAACCTCAGCTCATGATGGCTTCAGCAGGAAGCTGAGGGGAAGAGCTGTGAAGGGGGGAGAGGGGTGGCATCTGCAGGGCAGAAACAGATTCTTTGGCTCCAGTGGGATTTAAGAGGTGCAAAGTCAGGACAGCCTTGGCAGCACCTGCAGCAGCACCCTGGGACTGGAGCAGTGTAGGGTGCTGTGGTTTAGAAATGGTGGCTTTCATCAGAGTGCATGGGGAGCTGGAGGGGCAGTGGGTCACTCCTCTCCCTGCCATGGTGGGGATGTCCATGCTGCCCACTTTTCTTTTGGGTCAGCACAGGACTTCCAAATTTCTAGCTGCTGACAAGTAAAACCTTAAATCAGTCTCAATGGTTTTAAAAACAGAACAAAGCAAACCCCCAAATTCACCTTCCTTCTGCCCTCCCCCATCGCCCCAAACCCTCAGCCCATGAAGTTTCCGGCACAGCTCACTTCTGCTGAGCACAGGAAAAGTGAAACAGTGGCAGCACCCTGGTGCAGGAACTGTCCCTGGGGCTCTGTGCCTGCCAGGGGAGAAGATGTCAGACTCAGAGGGGTGCCAGGAGGGTGCAGAAGGAGTGAGCCAAGTGGGAGATGAATCCCCTGAGGAGAACGAGAGGTGAGGCTTGGGGACACCACAGCTGCCTTCCAGTCCCAGGATACTGGGAAGCTGGGAAGGTGGGAGGGCATGGGAAAAGGAGAATGTGAAGCCAGAACAATGGTGACCCATGAGGCTGGAGTAGGTCAGATATTCCATCAGGCTATTGACAAGCTTCTACAGGTAGGAGGAGACTTAGATTTCCTAAATCATCCCCTTTGAACTCCAAAGCTCTTGGGAAGGGGTTGATCGAGTGGGGAAGCTCCAGAAGGAGGCAAGCTCAAGTGAGAGGTCTGGTGACCTGGAGCTGCTCTGTGGCTGAAATCAGTCCCAACTCTAAGACCTCTCTAATGTGGAGATCAGCTGCCTCTTTTCCTTGCTGGGCACATCTGATTTCTTGCTGCATCCTCTACGTCTCCAGCTAAATTAACTTGGCAATGTTTCAGGCTGGCTGCTGTAAAGTTATATATCTCCCTGTGCCTCTGCTCTGCTTTACTGCTTTATCAGCAAAGACTGTTAAATCTGGGGTCTCTTCACTTGAATACAGACAGCTTTCCATGAGGGCTAAAAGAAGATAGATCAGTAGCAGAGACCACATCCATCTGTGGTGAAGGCAGACAGATAAGCTTGGCCAAAGTGCATCACCCAGAAGTGCTCAGATTTGGACTGGATTCAGGCTGAGCATCCAGGGAGCTTAGGAGGTTACCTGGTTTTTCACCTCCAGCTTCAAAGCTTGCATTAGCATTTCTCCCCAAGGCTTCTGAGAGCCAGCACAGCTAATGTTGACAGGAAAAAGAACCCCTTGAGTGACAATGAGAGGAGAAAGGTGTGTCATCTCCTGTCATCAGTGGTTGCAGCAAGTGCTTCTGCTGACACCTGACAGCAATTAGCCTTGGCTGAAGATTTGACTGGAAGCTTCAAAAGGTGCTGGAAGGCTCTGCATATGTCTTGGTGCTGAAACAAAGGGGAAAGCCTTGGCTGCTGGGGGAGCACAGGGGTTTCCTCAGCACCAGGATCGATGTGATTCCCAGCATTGTTCCTGCCTGGCTGTGCCTCTGCCAGGCTCAGCTCACCTTGCACTGCAAGTAGCAGGTGCTGTGTGTGGCCCAGGGCAAGCAAACCTTCCTGCTCCTCTTGCTGCAGTAAGTGCAGGTACTTTGGTGTGTGCAGGGCCACTGGTGGGGTCTGCTGGCAGGGCTGGGCCAGCTTGTTCCCTTTTCTGTTTCCTGCTGAGTTTCAGCTCAATAAAAGGCTATCTGGAGGAGTCTGCTCTGTAGCACACAGACCCTTACAGCCTTGTTTAAAAAGAGTGTGAACACTGACAGCAGGGTGGCACATCCTTTCCTCTCTAGCTGTGTTTTAGAATCTTAATGAAATATGAAAATTGATGGCAAAAATAACGAGCAGAAATCAGTTCCTCTTTGTTTTAAAAATATGAAGAATTACTTTCCCTTACAATCTGTACAGTAGTTTCATGTGCAGCTCTAAACTTCTCTTGCTTTTTCTTGTGCTGTTTAAATACTTGCTAGACTCTGGTGATTTCCACTCCCAAAATGGAGGAAGGAAGTGTTTACTTGCTGTTTGGGTCTACCTTTCCTCACCCTGTGTCTAGCTTATCTCCTTAACCTCCTCTCCTTGATGAAAAAGCTCTTTCCAGGCTGACCCATGTATGGATGGAGGGAGGACAAGGCTCTAAGGACAGCCCAAAACATGATGGATATCAGAGCAACCAATCTTTTGATGGAGCTGCCAGGAAAGTAAATCCCAAGGCTCCTGGGTGTAATGCACAGTGGGAGAAGTCAGGAGAAAAATATCAGTGCTGTGTTTCCATAGACAATAAACCTTGTCTATTTAACTGTGCCCAGTGTATATAGAAGTGTACATCAGGATATGTCCTAGAAATATTAGTTTGAACATAGCCTACTCTGTTTCCTCATACAAGCTGGGACATACTGGCAAAGTCCTGCTGATGCTGGTATAATACTGCTTAAACCAGACTGATGTTATCCTTTCTTCCATGAACTGGAATTGCTGTATGGGAAACTGCAGTGGTGTGAGCCTTCCCAAAGAAGCAAGAAGCTGGGGGGAGCTCTGGAGAGGTGGCTGCTTGGGTTATCCTGCCTTGATGGGGAAAGCTTGGGAGCCCAGTATGTACAGGGTCTGTTAGAGCTCTCTCTGTAAAGCTCTGTAGGTTCCAGGTGACTCCTGCCCTTAGCTCCTACACCCATGGCCACATCCCTTGGGCTGTGCTCTGAATGGTATCTGCACCTGGGAGGCAGATTGGCTTTTCCCAAATTCTCTCTGTCCTCCTGGGGCTTCCCTCCCCATGAGCTGCAGGGCAGGCAGCCCATGTATGGTCACTGCCTGGGGAGAGGCTCTGCTGTGCCAGCAAGCCCCAGGCTTTCCTTTGCCACGTCCATCCCCAGCTGTCTTGAATTCTCCAGATCCTTAGAGGAGTCTCAAGGGTCTTTGCTGAAATGACTGCTGTTGCTAAGTATACCCGTGGTTGGAAGGAGGTTGTTTGGGAAAACTGATACTTGGAGAGTTTTTGGACCCCTCAGTACACCAGATTCCTTGGGGGTAGAATGGAAGGATGGCTGATCCCTGCTCAGGAGTAACTGGTCACAGTTTGACCCAGCTGGGCTCATTAAAGTGGAAAAATAGTAGGGAAATTAACAGGGGAGGACCAGATGGATTATTTAATGAAGCTGGGTTTTACTTCTGGTTTCCAAATTGGATATAGGTGCTCTGGCAGTGGCATTAAGGATAAAGAACTGTCTCTAATTATAGGAGGTATCAGGTGCCTTCACTGTCCTTTTCTCCTTGGGGAAAAAAAAATAAATTAAGCCTGGCTTGCCTTGCCTCCAAGCTTATTTTGCTATGTAAAGCTATGGGTTTGGAAGAGTGTGTGTTAAAGCAGGGGATAGCCCAGCAGCCTTCATTTGAATTGCACTTTTCTTTTTAAAACACAGAAAACTCTCTGCTGGCTGGAAGGCTGGCTTTTTAAAAAACTCTTGGTGTGACGTCTGGCTCTGAAGCTTGTGGGAATCCCTTGCCCCTGGATTTTGTAAGGTGAATTTACTTCAGAGGGTTTAGGGCTTTTCCCCAAACCTGAAAACCCTGTGATAAGTGGAAGGGCTGGCTGTGCAGCAAGGAAGTGCTTAATCTTGGCATGCCCTGGGGATCCTGGGCCCCTCTGCTCTGACCTTCACTGACCTTGCTAATCCAGCCCTGACTGATGCTCTGCCTGCATCCCCCTTTGCATTCATCACCCCTGTGACCCTGATGCCCAACTGTGGGGTCTGCCTGGGGGCTGAGCTGACTCCTTGCTGCCCTGGTGCTCTCTTCAGAGCTGGGCTTGCTCCCAGCTAGGCACTCATCCAGCCTGGCTGCTGCCTGTCAGGACACTGACTCACACCTGGACAGGAGGCGCTCTGAGACCTCGTCAGTGCCATGTTTTTGTTGGGAACAGCTTTTCTTTGAGGGGGGTGGGAATCCTGGCCCAAGTAAAGCTGTTGCTCAGGCTCCAGGAGGCATTGGTATAACCACCAGGCTCCTGAGAGTGTAATCTGGCTCTGACTGACTGCAAGCCTGCAGTGGTGCTCAGGGGCTCAGAGGCAACATCACAAGGATTTGTTGCTCTCACTTCATCCTCCCCATGATGCCCTCCTGGCACAGTCCAGCTTTGCAAACCTGCCTGGGAGGGATGGTGCCTGCTCACCTGGAACAGGTGAGGGAGGGCTCTGACAGCAGCTTGGACCTCCTGTAGCTGCAGCTCCTGTTCTCTTAATGAGTCCAATAAACTCCTCATCAGGCTGAGTCTTTGGGATTAATGAGGGGGTGCTTTGGCATCCTTTGAAGCCAAATGCATGGGGAATGGATCTTCCTGGTGTGGTTCTGTTCTAAAGCCTTTCATGAGGAGAAGCCTTGGGGATGTACATCAATAAAAGGAAGACACATGGGTGGATGATAGGGGCTCAGGCCTCTTTACCCAGGTCATGTTCATGGCCATCTGGTATGGGTCAAAAAAATGTCCTAGGAGGTGCTGCACATTCTGTCCTGCATGGCAAGAATTTGGTATGATCAGTACTAGAGGAGCACCCACAGTGCCCAGCCATGGCCAGGGTGTCACCATGGTGGTGTTCTGTGGCCTGTGGCCACTGCCTCAGTGATAGAGGACAGGTTATCTCTTCTGCAAGGCCAGACAGCTGAGGTTGAGATGTTTAGGAAGGGGAAGGGATGCCCTGACTGCAGAGCTTACCCACCATGGGTTTGGTACCCAGAAGAGGTGGTTTCCTATTGAACCTATGTGACATCTGCCAGGCCTTGGCAGCTGTCTCAGGTAACCCAAGGCATCCCACACTTGACACCTATGTTTAGGCACCTGAATTGCTCCCTGGTTTCCCAGTACCAGCTAGGAAGCACAGGCCACTGGTGAGATTTGAGCCCAGCTCTCCTGAGGCTTGGCCAGGTGTCTCCCAGTCCTCAGCCTGTCCATGTGTTCCACAGAGGCTCAGTCACGAGTGGGTTAACCAGCCCCACTTGGAGCCCATGTATGTTTTCCTTGCCAATGCATCCATCCTAACACACACCAGATGTGTGAGGCAGCCTTTGAAGCATCCTAATCCCAGGTTTCAGCATTCAGAGTTGTCTTTCTCACGGGCAGGTCTCCAGTGGCTGTATGGGGGCTCCACTCCTGCAGCCCCCATCCCCTGCAGGAGAGTTTGCAGCAAGGCAGGACAAAATATCTTCTGGTTTTTGCTACTTTAAACAAGTTCCTCCTGGGATGGACTGCTGGGCTGGCAGCAGAGCTCCATCTTCAGTCACACAGGGGAGTGTCAGACCCAGGACCTGCTTGGGTTCAGCCTGTCTCACATGAGCAGTGGTATTCTCAGCAGCCTGGAGCATCTGGTAACTGTCCCAGAAATACATGGATAGAGGAAGATACCCAAGCAAACTCAGCTGGGTTTATTAATGAATGGAAATGGCAGTCAGTGGGCTTCTCTTGGCTTAATTGGTGACTTCCATCAGTGGTCTGAAAACCTGGGGCAATCTGCAAGCTGTTCATATGAGAAGTGCAAGACTCAGATTAGCTGGAGCCCAGTTTATTTGCATTTCTCTTGCTACTGCACAGACATGTAGGCCCAAATGCTTCTGCCAGTGTATGTCAGTACCATCCCTCTGGCTGCCATAGGGAAAGCTCTGCCAGTTTGCATCAGCTGGAGTCTATGGTTCTTTTGCTTACATGCTCATTTTGAAAACAGATTTTTTTTTTTTTTTTTTTGTTAGGGATTCATTCTGCATTACCAAGGAAGCCTCTCTCCCAGCTCTAGGTATCTGTTGCTTGCTGCAGCTGACTAGACAGTTTGTGCAGTGCCTTTTATCAAGTCCTTGCCAGAGAGCTTGGAAAATATGATCTCTTCTTCTGTGCTTGTGCATGCTTGTGCTTTTCTGCTGCAGAAGCAGTTTCCTTTCCAGTGCAAGCTTGCTTTGGAGTCATTAGCATTGACAAACTCTGAACTATTGACAGACCCCAAACAATCACAGCTGCCAGCTATTTAGGAGGGGCCGAGTTCTTTCCCAATAAAATTGATGACAACAATAATTTCCTCTTGAAATAAGTGGCTCCTTGCAATTGTCACATAACTTCCCATAACAGCAGCTGACAGCACTGTGCCCAAGCTGAGCTGTCTTGGAGGGCAGTCTACTGTGATACTCAGACTGTGCACCCTGCTCTGGTGGGACCTCTCCCTGGGGGTGGCATTTGTCTCTTCTGCTGCTGCTCCATTCCAGTTGCCATCTTCCTGCATACAGCATTAACTGCCCTTTGTGCAGAAAGGCTCCTCTTAGCTTTTTTTGGGGCCTCACTTTGGAGCATTAATAACTATCTTCCCCCTTGATGGAGCCATGTCTTCAAGCTTTTTGAATACATGATCATTCTTTTGTGAGCCCTTTCTAAACAGCTCCTGTCTTTTGCCCAGCTTAGCAAGGGAAGCATGGATGGATATGGGCAAGCAGATATTAGATACCTTTCCCTGGGACAAGGAGCAACTTGAAGGTGCTTGGGAATTCCTTCTTATCCATTTAGTCTCCCCTGACCCCAGCTGGAGTCACAGCCCAGCAGTATAAAGCAGAGATTAATGGTTGCTAAAACTGCTTGTGTTGCACAACACAGTGCTGCATCAGAGCCTGGAGCCAGCTGCAGATGAGCTAATAAGTTTATATTGGGCAGAAGCTGTATTTTACTTCTTGAAAGCTGTGTGGTCAGCTGAGCAGCATGGCTTGACACAGGGCTGTGCTCATGCACTGGAGCTCACCTACAGGCCCATCCACAAAACATGCTGCATGGCTTTGGGCCCTGCTTGAACACATCACACAGATGCCACCTGGTGAAGGAAGGTTGTGCACCTCTTATACCCAGTGTGGGAGATGTCTGAAGGTGTCTTCAGCTGCCCAGTGTCCATCTAATCCACCTAGTCAAAGCAAAAAACACTCCATTTATTTTAAATAGACATTCAAAATTCAAATTAATTCAGCAGCTTTTCAAATTTTGGTGAGCAGAGACTCGTGATGAAGCAATGTGATGCTATAAAAAGGCCTTTTTCAGATTTTTCCTACAGTGTCTGCTGTGGGGAGACAACCTCTTGGCAGCAGCTGCCTATATCTTATCCATCCTGGCTGGAGTCCTTTGTCCTGCTTCTTGGCCTTGTGGTAGACAAGCATCCTTAAGAGATGGAGCCTGGCTCCTTGGGGCCAGGAGTTCTCCTCTTGTCCTGTAATGACCCTCCTGTGTGGGATGGGAGTGTCTTATCTGCAGCCATTGTTTTGTCTTCCTGTCTCTTTCCCAATGGCTTTGTTGATTTAACACAATATATAGATAGCAGTGCACAGTATCAGTAATGATGCTGGCTCACATGCTGGACCAGCTGCACTCCTCCAGGGCTTGGCTGAGTCACTTGGCCTGGCCCTGGTCTGGGAAACCTGGATGGTGGCTCACTGCAGTGGCTCAGGTGGTCTCTTGCTGTTTGCTCAGCCCTTGGTGCAAGATCTTGGCCCAGATCTCCTTTAACTGTGCTGGGCTGCTCTGTTAATGCTTCTCTCCTTCCCCTGTTTTTTAAATCCATCCTTTGTCCTTGTGTGTATCACCCATGGAGCAAAAGCATCTTCTCTTACAAGGCTTATAAACTTGCATCTTCCCCTCCCACTAATAAATGAAGCAAACTTCATGATGAAGGCTAATGAATTTAGGATTATGCATGTACCCCTTAAGTTCCCTAGGGAGTGTCTGTTTTCCATTCTGTGAGGGTGAGAGGTGGTGGTGGGGTAGAGGAAGAAGGATGTTCCTTCTAGATCAAGCTTCTGATTCCCCCTCATTTCTGCCTCTTTGGATTCAGAGAAAGAAAGTCATCACTGATCCCATGCCAAATATTTCAGACTTAGTATGACACAGTGTTTGTTGGCTGTTTAGGCCCACAATTATCCATGTTTTTCATGGTGCTCCTCTGAGCATGTCAGCCTGGCAGCAGCTCTGAGCCAAGACAGCTCCCACTGACTGCAGCCCCTCCCTCAACACCCATGGGGTCGTGCACTGCCTTGGGAATATCCTGTCCTGACTCATGCCAGGACAGAGGAAGGCTTGCTGGGGAGTATCACTGCGACTGGACTCCTTGCCCTGCACCCTAATTGCAGAGGTGGGGTGCCCTGCCCTCCTGGCAGCACACTTTGGTGCTTGTAAAGAGCTGTTCTGGTGGGAAGGAGACAATGTGCTGCTTCTGGCTGCCAGTCCTGCTGTTTCCTCAGAATTATCTCTTGTTTGCTTGTCTTGGTCTCTGCATTTGGCTCCCTGAAAGTGAGTGCTGGCAGAGTAAGCTGGACTGAGTTAAGTGGGAATTCAGGGTGAAAATGAGGTGGGCAAACCCTACCCCTCAGGCCAACATGTAAACCACCCCATCTGTGCAGCTGATGTACCAATGGTGTGCCCTTTTCCCCAAACTGGGGCTCCTGGGGAGCTGGGCAAATGCTGATGCCTGCCAGGCAAAGTGGTGGATGCATGTGGCTGGTGAGGAGAGGTTGGTGGGATGTGAGGATAGGGGGAGAGGTTTGAGATGGCAGAGGGAAAGATGCATAATTTAAAAGGAAAACCAGAGACTCCCCCATCTATCCCATTGTCTATTGCTGGTGGAGGCACAGGGTCTCCAGCTGGGATAGGGCTCTTAGTCCTTGCTGAAGATGTGAGGCTGTCCCTGTTAGAACATCTTCTCAGGGTGGGATCCCACCACTGACATGCAGGCATGGACCTCTGGAAACTATGCTGGCACTTGTAAAGGACTGGCCCTTGCAGTGACTGTGCTTTGGGTTGACATTCCAGAAGTATTGGAGAGAAATGCTTGAGCTGTATTTCCTCACTAGCAGGACTAGGGTATTTTTGTTTCTTTTTTCTTTTTTTTTTTTTTTTCCTTTTTTCTTTTTTTCCTTTGACCATGTGTGAGCCTTCAACTGATTTTGCAACTAGTGCTACATAGCAGAATGATTGTGTAATTAACAGGAACTGGTGCAGCCCTATCTCTCTGGGACTGCAGCCCTCCTTCCCACAGTGATGGGGGCAGACCTGCTCTCTCTCTCAGCATCTCTCCTTCTCTGCCTTCCCTGCTGCTGGGAAGAGCTTTGGGAAACTCCAGTGCCACACAATGTGCTCCTGGGTGCTCCAGTTCCTCTAGTGGGGTGTTTTGCTGCAGAGATGCATGGTGGCTTTCCTAGTTTAAACTGTGCCAAAAAAATAAGTGATGAATTAATTCTTTGTTTTTATTCCTGTGTCCACTGTATTCCTACCCACTTCCCAGTGGGACCAGGGGGGGTTGTTTCTGTGTAAGGATCTGAGCAGCTGTGGGACTGATGCTGACCTTACTGTTCCTGGATGCATGGTGTGACTCACACTGATGCACGTGGCAGCGAGGGGCAGGAGAGGAGAGGGGACCTCTAAGGCAGTGGTGTGGGATTTCTCCTGCACTGCTCTTTCTCTGTGGGCATGTCCTTTGTGCTTTTGAACAGTGGGTTTAAATGCTCCCTGCCCCACAGAGATGGGGATAGTGACTCTTTCCACACCCCTTCTTTCAAGCTGTGGGCAGAAATCCCCCCCTTCCTGCTCTCCTCTCCCTGTGGTCCTGCAGGACTCTTCTGATACTGGAAGAAAGATGAGTTTTCTTTCTATATTAAATATTTTTCTCAAAGATGAAAGCCAGGGAAAAGGGCAGGAAGCCTTCCCTAGAGACTGAGTGGCCCATCTACCTTGAAAGATTTTTCTAGGCACAGTTCAGTACCAGAATTTCTCTTCCTGGGAGCAACACAGAACTCAGCCTGCTGCCTGCTGCAGTGAAGGGACCCCCTTCCTCACTGCCTCACTTCTGGTGTTTCCAAATTATCTTAGCACCTTAGACCAGTAAGAGCTAATGTCGTGACCTCTCGCAGCCCTGCATTTCATCATCCAAGCATGGTTTGTGTCAGCCCTGTTCATTGAAAGCCTCATTTCTGAGAGGCAGTCAGTCCTGGAACTGGGGTGGAAGCCTGCCAAGCGCTTTCAAGACAAGGAGCTCGTGCTGGCATCCTCCAGGAGTCAACCCGGTGTGGAGCCAAGGCTCTCTTGCTGGGGGAATTAACAGCTTTTCTCTGCCCGTTTACAGACTCTCACCTCCCATAGGTAGCAGTGTCTTGCTACCTCCAGCAGGCTGCTGCTTTTTCCTTGTGACAGAGGCTGCATTCCTCCTGCCCCTCCTAGCTCCCAGAGGATCGTCTGGCATTTCTGAATGAAGAGTGCTTGCAGTGATTTCATTCAACCCCCAGTTGCTGCTGGCCCATGGCTGCCAGCTACATCTCTGCCTGCCAGGGCTCCTTCAAGTTGCATCCCTGCCTGGCTTGGACCATGGGAGTCAGTGGCAGGTTTGGGCTGATTCTCTCCAAAAAGAAAACCCTGTAGGTGCACACTTCATTTCAACTCTGGCCAATTGTGGTGAAGCCAGTAGGAATGTTCACATGCTTAAACCTAATTACTCCTGCAAGCACTTGCAGGGCTGGGACAAGCTCTTTTTTAGCAACAGAGGTCTTTTGTGGTGGATCTCTTGCATCTTCTCACTGAATTTAGAAAGAAAAATATGCAGTGTGATATCATCTGAGCAGCCCACAGAATGAGGCCAGCATCAATGTCTGTGCTTTGTGGATTTTGTTGTTCACAATCACTTAGGCGATGCTTAGTAAATTCCTGCAGGGAAAAAAAACCAAACAAGCTGTTTTGAAATGAAGAGACAGTGGAAAGGAGGGCAGGCGCGTCCTCTGTTTTTATCGAGATTTCTTGGTGTATTTCATGGGCAACTTCCCTATTTCAGCTTACCAGGCATCAATAAACATTCCTGCAGAAGCAATTGAAAGGAAATGTGCAAATAAGATGAGAGGGACTGAAATCAGAGGGAAGGTGAGGGTCTCAGCAGAGTGGCTCCATCATAACTGCTCCCATTTTGCAGACAGCCAGAGGAATATTCCTAATTATCTTGGGAACATGGGCAGACCATGCCATGAGCACCATCATGTGCAACTATAAGGCAGGGCTGGAACTTGCTAGGTACAAGTCCAGGCACCTGTTGGTTTGGCAGAGTAGAGGATCTCTTTTCACCCAAAAAGCACACGTGGACCAGGAGATGCAGTTTAGGGGAAAAGATGCTTTTGTTTTTTCCTCCCAAGAGGAGGTAGCATGAAGAACAACCACCTGAATGCGTGGCAGATGGGAATTTTGTTTTAGCAGGTGGCAATCTTAGTCCTCCATCAAACACTCATGTACCTCTTTAACCTCCTGAAATACCAGTGTTTCATGGAGGCAAGCCAGATTTAGCCAATTTTTTTGCCTCTTGCCCAATTTGATGGCTGGGAAAACTGAGGCACAGGCGAGTTGGTCACTCAGGCAGGTGAGGGGCAATGTTTCAGAGCAGAAGCAGGGTGCAGGCTGCAGCTGCAGCTTCCCCCAAAATCCAGCTGCTATCTCCATCCCACGAGAACATTTTTCTCTGGTGTGGCATTTCCCAGTGCCAAACCCTGTTGGTATTAATCTGACTCTTGGCTCACCTTCGGACGTGTGGGGACTGCTAGGAGGTGAGACCTTCACGCAAGACTTCTGCTGTGAACGGAGCGGCAGTGATTTACAGCCCGCCGAGTGCAAGTTGCCAACCTGGATTTCTGCTCCCTAGTTGCTTTGTGTAATCAGAAAAACAGTGGTAAAGGTGGGAAAAAAAACAGAAGGGAAGGAAAAAAAAAAAAAAAAAAAAGGGAGGGGGGGAGAGGACGGGGCTGGAGAAGATGAAGGAGAGAGAAAAGAGTTAAAGGCAGGAGGGGAGCGGGGAGCGCCGGGCTTTGTGCTGCGCCCCCAGAGATTCTCCCGTGGCGCTTCCACGAGGCAGAGCGGGAGGAGGAGGAGGAGGTGGAGGTGGAGGAGACAAGCCGGGGGTGTGGAGCAGGGGGTGCTAGCAGAAACAAAAGGAAACCAGCTGCAGAACTTCCTGAAGGCGGAGAGGGGAGCGCGCAGAGCCGCCTGCGGCGCTGGGGAGGGGGCGGCGGCGGGACCCTGCCCGGGCGGCTCGGCCACCATGAGCAGCGCGATCCTGAGGAGGAACTCCAGCAAGCAGGGCCTGCAGAACCTCATCAGGTGAGCGCCCACCTGCCCGCGGATGGAGCTGCCCGGGCGCGGGGGCAGCGCCGCGGGCAAAGGGAGCGCGTTCCGCACCGACCGTGTCCCTGGCGGCGGCCGGGCTCCCTCCTTACCCTGCTTTTCCGATGCTTTGGAAGCAAGGATAATGGATAACCCTCCCTCTCCTCCCCGAAAGCTGTATGAGAAAAGCAGATTTAAACTTGCTGATGGCTTTTCCAGGAGCTCCCAACTGGAATAACTGAGCACAACTGTGCTGTGACACTCACCTGAGCCGCTGGTTCCCCCTCTCCCTGCAAGGGATGGCTCAGTACGTGGCTTTTTGTGTCTCCCGAGTGCTGAACGCTTCTGCCTAGAAAAAGGATTTTTCTTTTTTTCCCCGCAGGAACTGTACGTTGTGCACGCTGTGATGCGCGTTTTTAATTCAGAAATCAGTAAAGGGCCGGATCCTCCCAGGGCTGCAGGCTGACACTGCTCTTTTTTTCGATTTAATTGATCACCATAGTGCTTTGAACCTTTCTCTCATAGTATAATTGCCAGGGCAGGGAGGTGGATGGCTCAGTTGGGCTCGTTCCCGTCTGTCAGCCGGCGCGGAGCCGGGAGGGACGGCTACATTGTCTGGGCTTTGAGATTCCCTGCCATGCGGTCACCGTGCTCTCCCTGCGGGCTGCGATCGCTGTTCCCTCCCTGGGTCTCTGGGATCCATCTCGGGATGATGGTGGTGTGCCATGCTCAGCCCTGACTGCGCTGAGGACAGGCTCTTCTCACCTTTCTATATTTGATTGAGCTGCTGGACGGGTGAGAGGTGGAATTAGGGAGTGCTGGACTCACATTCTGCATCCTGGGTGCCTCTTGGCTCCCTTGTGCTCGCTGTGACTCCAGCTGAGAGCTGGAGGATGTCACCGTGGGGTTTATTTCACCGGGCATTTTCCAGTCAATTTGGGATCTCCTTGATTGGTAATGCAGCCTCTAAACATCATCTCTCAAATAAGTTTCTTGCCTTGGAAGGTAAAAGGGTGCCTACAGCCCATCCAGTCTTTGCCACTTTCCGCCCCCTGGATGCAGGGAAGTCAGCAGAAAAGCTCCCACTGGTTGCACAGGCTTCTGGGGTGGAAAGTGGGCAGGAGAGGCTGGCTTCTCTTGGCTCACCTTTAGTTTGGCCTGTTGGATCCATTCCCTGATCTCAGCCCAGGGGCACTGGGATCTGGGTTACACATCCCTGTTACAGAGCAGGGCTTTGTCAGGGGCTCACGAGGGGTAGGGAAACCTCTGTGGGTGTGCAGAAGGCAGGGATGGGCTTGGATTTGGGGCCAGGCAGATGAACTGGGGTGGGAATTGCCTGCTTACAGCTGGGTAGCAATTTATTGTGCAGGGTGACAGATGGGGGGGAGCAAGGGGAAGCATACGTGCTTCACGCAGAGAAAAGGGGTGTCCAGAGAACTGTCCTCAGCACAGCCTAAACCAGGAGTGTTTTCTGTCCTGAGTAACATCTCCAAGTTTCTCCTGCTGTGGATAAGGGATTTTTGGTGTCCCAGAGACATTTTTATAAGGTGACATGTTTCCTGAGTGGGGTTATTACGCTTAACCTGATTGAGGTTTAGCTTTGTGGCTGTGTTTTCCAGTCCTGCTTACTGATGAGGAGTGGGGTGGGTGGGGTGTGAGGGATTTCCATGGTTTACACACAAAAAGCCTCACTTACACTCACAGGATTCAACAGCAGAACAGGCAGGGTCTGCTCCATACACACCATAGCCTATTTTGCAGTTGTATTTTTCTCCTGGAACAGTTTCTCCTGGAGTTCCTGAGACTGGCTGTGGGGCTGGCTCTGCAAGCCCTGCCACCTTGGCTGCAGGAAGGAGCTTCTTTAATGAATGCCTTGAGGCTCCTGGCTTGGAGATATGTTGCTGTCAAGATTGCTGTGCTCTGCTTTTTCCTGTCCCAAGGTGACTGCAACAGAGTGGTTACACGGTGTGGTTCCTGGGCTCTTGTGGTGTGTCCAAGTGCTTTGGAGACCTGGAGCACACGAGTGGAAACAGCTCTTAGAGCCATATTCATGAGCACTGGGGATATCAGGGTGGTGTCAGGATTTACCTGGCTGCTCCTGCTGCAGGGCAACGGCAGGGATAACCAGGGAATTGCCTTCTCTGAGCATTGCTCAGCTATGGGAGCTGCTCTCCAGCTGTCCCAACAGCTGTGTTAAGGGTTTCTGAGCTGGAACCAGTGTAAGTCTTGTGGATTTGGGATTGAAGACCTAAGTCCCAATGCTCTATGCATCCTGCTAGTCTTTGATACAAAACCCCAGCATTTCAGACAAAGGGGCCATGGGTGAAGCATCCCCTGAACATCAGTCCCAGGAGTCAGATTTGCATGAAATGGTTTTTCCACTAACTGCTGACAGGCTTAGTGCACATGCTGCTCCAGAGTGGTTTGGTGTGCCTGGGATCACTAGGACACATTGGATTCAGTTGGAGGCTAAAGCACTGAGCCAGTACTCTAGGAAACATCTTTCACCTCTGCCCAGCCAGGAGGTGGACTGAAAAAGTTAGCCCTCCTTATTCTTCACTGGCTTTGCAGAAGGTGTAGGCAGGGACATTCCATTGACATCTGAAAATCTGGAGGCTGAAAAGAGCCCAGGGTTTGCCTTGCAACTGCAGAGCACGAGTGGCTGAGTAATTACCTTGGAAAGGTATGAGAAGAATGGGCATTGCAGGGCTATCTACCTTCCCTGCTTTGGCCTGTGTGCCCAGGCACTCCCCTTGTCCAGCATAGTTTCTCTATCAGGATATCACTGGGGAGGTATTTCTCCCTTTGTATCAGCTTACAGCGATGATCCCTCACACGCCCACAAGGCTTTGTGTTTTTTTAAAGTCCTCTCCAAACACGAGCCACTTTATCTTGTTATCACCATCTCTTTTTCCTTATTCTTCTAATGGATTCCTATAAATAAGATAGAGATCCAGCACCTGTCATGTCGATTCATTCAGTTCATTATCTGCTCCTGCTGGAATTTTACTCTCCTTCTATTTATCGAGCCTGAAGTGTTTCACAAAAGAATATGGCTGTTTAATTAACCTACAAATCAGCCTCTCTGTAAAGCAGCTGTGCTGCTCCTTGGGAATGGATTATTGGGCTTTGTGGTTGACATTGCTCCCACTGAGTGCTGTGGTGTCCCATTGCTGGGCTGGGGGTGCCTGGCTGGGACATGTGGCCCTGGGGTGGAGTGGATGTGAGTTGGAAGCACAAGGATGTGAGTTGGAAGCACTGCTGTTCTTGTCTCTTTTATCCAGCATGTGGATGAATCTGGGATGCTATTAGGAGGTGAGCTGTGATTTGCTCTTGGGGAAAAAGGACAGTGTTCTTAGATGCTACAACACCCCTTTGCTTCCCAGCACTGTGGAGACCTGGTCCAGAACAGAGCATGGCTGCTGTACAAGCAACAAATAAACCAGTGTCTCTAATTATATGTCTTTGCAATGCCACAGAGCCTGAAGTGCAAATAATCCTGTGGGAGAAGGAGGCTGAATCTTGAGGATGAAAAAGCTCAGGGGAAGAAAATATTAGAAAATTTGATCGCAGGATAGAGCTAATTATTTACTCTGTAGAATGGGATTTTTTTGCTTTGTTATCTTCTGTGGAGTCATTAAATATGGGAAGCCAGAATGTGAGATCTGAAATGAATCTTGCACAATAGTGTTTTGGCCTGCTATAGGTGATGAGATGCTTGGCACCTCCTGACACCCATGAGAGGGCTGCAGGCCCCTTCTTTCTCCCTACAATACTGCATTTTCAACCAGTGCTCTTGGTGGTGCTTAGAGTTCCTCAGCACTAGGGGCAGCTTTAAAATTCCCTGAACTCCTTGAATTTTGGTGCATGTGGTGAGTGTAGTATTTAGTTTGATCAGGATATGGGGCTGTGCCCAGCTCTGCAGGACGCCTTCCTTTCTGCCTGCATTCGATGTTTCCCAAAGCTTGCCAGGATCTTTCTCAGCAGGGAAGATGCTGCTCCAGTATTTTTGTCTTGACCTCATGAGTGATGAGCTGGGAACAAGGAGCTTGAAGCACATGGGAGAGCTGGATAGTGCTTTGAAGAGGAAGAACATGTATTGTGGGGTAGGGGAGTGTGTGGTTGGTGCCAGGACATAGCTACTACCTCCAGGGGCTATTGCAGCACCACTTTGCTTCAGCTCACTGGCCCCTAGCTGAGTGCAGGGAGGGAGGAATTCTTGCTGTGAAGAAGTGGGGCAGCTCTTTAGGGGAAGGTGGGGAAACTGAAATGTGTAGGAATGAGCCAGTAGCAGAGCTGTTGTGTGGGAAGGGGAGGGAGGGATACCTGCATGGGGACAGCAGGGGACACAGGGCCTTCATCAGTGTGATTCGTGCTTTGCAGTGCTGCCTCAATGTGTCATGAGGAGCCTTTGGGGCTCCCCTTCTTGAATCTTCCTTATTTTGATGTTTTTATTAGTGACCTTCATTTTTTTTTTTATCCCTCTGTGCCCCAGAGGGATAAAAAAAGGGCAGAGTAGATGGGCAGCTTTGTGGACTCCTCAGAAATGGAGGGTGAATGGGAAAGGAGATGTGAGCAGAGGCTGCTGGCAGGGAGGAGCATCCAGGAGAGCCCTTGGGGCCAGACTGGTGGCATGCCTGGGGGATTTCCACATCCCAGGATGGCTTCTATGGTGCCAGCTGCTTGCAGGGTGATGCCACCATATTCTGCAATCCAGGAGGGACCTGGGGGTTTGCAGCCCAGCTGAGCTGTGGGGCAGGGTGAGGGTAAGAGCTAAGCCAGTGTTTGGTGGGTAAGTCCCTCCTGGGTGCCTTGTGGGGTGCTCACCCCTAGCTTTCACCCCAAAGATAACAGCTCATCCTTTCTCTCCAGTTGAGGGGAGCAGCTCATCTGTCCCCTCTGGGTACTCTGTGGATCATTCCCAGATTTTTTCTAGCCCTGGAGTTTGTTTCATCAGAACTCCACCTACAGTGACCTTTCCCAGAAACCAGTGCATGGGTTTTGTTTGCCTTTAGCCTGGCCTGACTCAGATTTGTACTTGCTTTCAAGCAATTGGATGTTCAGGGCCTGAACTTTGAGCCCATGGAAATTTTGGGAAGCTGTAGTGAGCCTTTGAGCCCATCAGGGCTGCAACTACAGGTTGTTGGCATTGATGGTGTGGAGAAGGACCACCATGTGTATCTGAGCATGGTTCACATAGAAAGAGCACTGGGTGGAGAAGCTGGGACCTGAGACTTCGCAGCTGGGATGGTGCCTAAAAACTGACTTTCAGCTTCCAGATTTTGATTTCTCCTCCTCCCTCCATTTCTCACTCTTTTGATGGAGCATCAAATAGCATCAGCACCATCCCTCTGCTCTGTGGTGGGCAAGGGGCAGCTGAGGCTGCCGTGTGCCTCTGTCCCATAGCAAGAAGCTGGGGTGCCATGCCCTCAAACATGGGATTTTGGCACCAATGTTTTGGGGCAAAGACTTCTTCCTCACTGTGCCAGTGGTGTGGGGATTTTGTACTACTTAACTAGTGGTTTGTCATTAGTTTTATTTGCTTGCTTTTAGAGTTAGGATTAACAAAAACACGACTGGAACAGTTTTTCTCATGTTTGGGCTTGGATGTTTATTATATCTTATTAGAAAGTACAGAGTGTACAACAGCACTTCTGGCTTCTTGCTAGAAACAGGGAAAATGGCCTCAAGTCCAGTTACTACAAGGTTTTTTAAAGCTAAACAGTTCAATAGACAATTAACAATTATTTATACTTTTGACTTTATTATTTGTGAAGAAGGGAGCAGAAAGATGAACAAAGAGACAAAGCTTAAAAATTTCTATTTTGTTCTATACTTATTATTATACTATAAAAACTTTAAAACTTATCACTTTGTGAAAGCACACACTTCTAATTTGCTACACACTCGTGATTTTTACTTCATTGCTTATATTTAGAAGCCATTTTCAAGGCCTCAGGTCAAAAGCAGTGTTTTCCAGGGGGTCTGTGCCTGAAAGCACAGAAAGCTCAAAACCTCCTGTTTTTTGGGATCCAGCACCTCGTGAAGATGCTGTGCCCTAGCAGAGCAGGGTCCCAGGGCTTGCTGCTGCCTTGGTCCCTGCTGCAGCACACTCCATCGATGGCCATGAAGGAGGGGAGCCTCATCTCTCCCAGGGAGTGGAGCAGAGTGTTCTCACGGCCTCCAGCCTGAGCTCAGACACCAAACTCCCTCCTGCTGCTGGGGGACTGCCTCACCCTGGGGCTGCACAGAGATGGCCAAGCCAGCTGTGCTGTAAAAACCACCACGCTGATACACATCTTAATCCTGGCTTGAAGCAGGGGTAAGGCAGCTGCTCACCTTTCTAGGCTCAGACTTGTTTGACAGCAGGAGTGTGTATCAGGGATGCTGGCTGACTGTAACCAAGGCAGGAAGGCTGTGGGGTGTTGCTTGCCTCTTATAAGGAGGAGAAAAATAAGATACAAAAGCTGGGTAAGGCAGTCTGCATCTCTTTGACAAGTCTATTTTCTGCCTTGCAAAAACAGAGCCCAGACTTCCTGCCCTGTAGAAAAAACCCTCCAATTCCTTGAGCCTTAGGGCTGAGATGGAGAGGCCGTGAGAAAGAGCCATGGTTGGAGGTTGTGCACAGCACTGATTTCTCACACCTACTGAGTGCAGTGCAGTGCTGGGAGGGCTCTGGCTCCAGCCCTTTCCTCCCCCTGCCAAATTCCTGACCGGTGATGTTAATGCATTATTGCACCAGCCTATCTGTGTGCTAAGGACCCACGGTCCTGAGGGTGCAATCCATCATCCTGGAGGCGATTCCTTTGGATTCTGTCTGCCGTGATTAAAATCAATAATAATAATAATAAAAAGAAACAGTTGGTCCCACTGGTTGCCTCATGCCTCTGTGAGTGGTTGTGCATCTTCCATGGTGTCTGGAAACATGGAGCATTCCATGTACCTTCTTGGAGCACAATCCTGTGAGTGGCAGGAGGGGACAGATGAAGCTCATAATGAAGGACCAGTCCTCTTTCATCCCTCCTCCTGCCATTTGCCACCAGCTTTCTCAAGTGTGGCTTGTTCTGCTTATGGAAGCAGTAAATTACCATCTTGGGGCTTTCCCTGCCTGCCATGCCACAGTGACAGGTCAAGCTTTGCAGGGGGTTTTATGAAGGCTAAACTAGGCAGAGTTTTATATGTGGCACATGTGCTGCATATCTGCACATCCTTCTTGGGGCAGAAATGGGATGTGCTTGTGTGGAGGAAATCCAAGATCTGTTTAAAGAAAGAAGAGTTGCTTTTATTTTTAAAACATGGATAGATCTCTGCGACGCTGAGTGTGGTTTTCCTTCTATTTCTGCTTGAAGGAAGTTTGGGATGTATCATATTTTGTTCAGATGCCTTGGTGTGTCCTTATCAGCCTGTACGTGCTGCCTTTCCACACCCCCAGTTCTAGCAGAGGTGGAGATGGGCTCTGTGGCCACTCCTGGGTGTGAAGCAGCTCTGTGCTGCTGTTCACATCCTGGAGGTGACCTGTGATTTATAGAAGTGGGGAGACGTGGCTGAGGATGCACAGCTACGTGTGGGGTGGGGAAGCTTGGTATGAGAAAAAGGCTGAGGGTGAAGCACATGGATGCATTTTTTCCTCTCCCCCTGCCCCCCTTCTTGTTCAAACTCTGCAGCCTGGACTCTGAACGGAGCACTGCAGCTGAGGAATTACATGAATGTATGGGAGGGAAAGGCTTGTGGAGTATCTCTGGCTGCCTTTTGACTGACACAGTGCTGTTTCAGAGCTGGATGAACTCTCCCGAGGCGAGGCTGAAATAAACTTCAGGCTCTGACATAATAATTCTTGATTTTATTTCTTTTCCCAGTCTCCCTGTATTGTAGCACTTCCCACACCCCCTTCCTCATTCAATGGGGTGATAACCCAGCTGTAATCTTTGCTATCCAGCCATCCTAAGGCATGGAACCTTGTGACTTCTGTGGTGGCCTGACACCACTGGTCCTGAATGACATGAGTGGAGGCATTATCTGTGTATTTCAGCATACTTGACTCAGTCACACAGAGCCATTATATGCCACTAAAAAGTGATTAATTTGTTGGCAGAGGGTCAAGTGGGTGAGGGAGTAGTAGCCTTTGGAGGATGTCCTCTTCCCTTTAGTGTGACAGGGTGAGCTGCTCATCTCCTGCCAGCAGTCAGGGCCCTTTATAAATAAATGTGGGATAAGTGCAATATGAAATAAAGCCTGGCAGCTCTGCTTGGCAGCAGATGAACTTGCTGATGGTCCTACACCATATTCTGCACTGATGTTGTATCTGGCACTGTGACAGGGCAATGCAGGCTGCAGTGGATTGCATGGAAGGGGAAGGTCCCTTGCATTGGTTTCTGGCATCTCCCTTTCCCCAAGCCTCAACAGAGCAGAGATGGGATGGCTGCTGGGGGAGTCAGGGCTGCCCTTCCCAGTTCTTCTCTAATTAATGGAGCCCCATGGCTACCAGGGCAAATTTTCCAGCTGTGGTAAACTCTGAATTTTTCACAGGTGATGGGGCAATGTATCTTCTGGAGTTGCACATGGCTCCTCCTAAATCCTGTTCCCAAAACTTCTTCCCTCTTGTACCCTGGCTTTGTGGGGGCAACCTAGCCAAGAGAGGCAGCAGCCACAGCCAGCACACTGCTGGCCTGATACCCTGGTGAGCTCAGGAGACAGGAATGTCCAGTGTGTTGGTAGAGGGTTCCTGAGTTTTTCTGGCACAGGTCTGCAAAGCCCAAAGCCTCTGGGAGGCATTTGATTTTCCTTTCTGGAATTAGCTTTAGTGCTGAAGGTTGGGCTTGGGCCAGCAAAGCTTCCTTTGAGCCGTCAACCATGCGAAAGACTCCTCGAGTCTGCAGAGTTTCCCTTAAACACAGCTCATCTGGTGCCAGAAATTTCCCTTGCCTGAATATTAAAATCTCCTCAGGTGCTGGTGAGGAGTTGCCCAAAGGAAGTGTGACCTTCCCAGCCGTGCTGGCTTGTCTGGAGTGGGCGTTTGTGGCCATGTGGAGCAGGGTGAGGGTGCCTGAGTGCTGTGCTGCAGGAGGGGCTGTGCTGTAGTGCAAACAGAAATAAAGCCCCTCCCTTGCCTGGGGGTCCAGAGGGAGGTGAGGTCAGGAGCTGGATGTGAAACAGGCAGCTGGCCCCAGTCAGAGCAGAAGTCCAAGCATCCCCAGTGCTTGGCAGGCAGTGTCTCTGTGGGCACAGCTGAACCAAGGTGCTTTCAGCTCATCCTTACACCTGCAGGATGTCCCCAGGAAGAGAGAAACCTGTTACACAAAGCGTGTTTGGTTCAACCAAGACTTCCAAAAGCTGTTGGCAGAGATGTAGGGACCGTGTGAGAGAAATGACCCAGCCCTGTGATGTGCTCTTGCTGAAGCAAATCTTGCCACAGCTCTAGGCTGCTGGGGCCACTGAGATTTCTTTACCTTTTCTCCTCCCTTCTCCAGTCACGCTACAGTTTGTTTAAGGGGGTGATTTTCCCTTCACATTGCATAAAAATCCCTCTCTAGAGGGATTTTATGAAGGCAGGGTATAGTAGTGTAGCATGCTGTAGCTCATCTTGCAACTCCTCAATTTTCCAGTCTTGCTTTCCATTTCCCCATCTTGTGATGGGTGAAATGAAGTTGAGAACTCTTGGTCCCAGTGGCAGCTATGAGTCTGCTTCTTCCCCAAACCTCCCCAGCTTGGGACCAGCCTGGGACAGTGCTAACTGGAGGTGGAGATACGTGGGATCAGCCTGATCCTGAAGCCCTGGGTAATTATTTCTAGAATTGGGAAAGACAGTTGTGAAATACCACAGTGGGCTGAGCATGTTGGGTTACTGAATGTGATTGTGAACAATTAGAGCAACCGGGAGACCATGGCCCCCTTTTAGTAAATGGAACCATTTGGAAATTAAATCTTTCCACCTTTTTGCTTCGAAAGGCAATTTAACAGCTGACCCCCTGCTCACACTTGTGCTTGTCCAAATTGAAATGGCACATTTTGTCTGGGGTCCAACAAACCCCCTAGCTGACCCAAACACAAGGACTTTGGCAAGGCTTAGTTTCTCATTTGCTTGTGTTTTTTGCTTCATTTTGTTTTGTTTGTTTTTCACTAAAGACAAATATTTGTGCTGCTAGGTCAGTCCAAAAGTAATCCTCCTTTTTCCTCTGCTTGTCAGTGTGGTTACTGAACCCCAACGCATCACTTATCAAACCTCACTCCCCTACCAGCCTGTTTGAGCATGACAGAGAGCTCAGAATCTGAAGATAAACTCAGTTTAGGTGTTTGCTGGAGGGTGCTGGTATTTTTGAATCGCTGGGGGTTTTTTCTGCAGCCCTTATTGCTGAGCAGAGGCATGCTGCTCCCAGCATTGCAGCTCCCCCAGGATGCTCAGAGTGTCTGAGACATCCCAGCAGAGCAGCTGGAATTGCCCTGTGACAAAGCTGGATGGCTCTGTGGCAGAGGGAGCTGGGAAAGTCGTTTCTCTGCTTTTGCAGAAAAGCCCCTTCTCCCCAAGCGGTCGCCCCCGGCTCTGTCCTCAGGCTGCTCGAAGGATGCAGGGACAGAATAGCGAGCCGGTGAGGTCATGGGGAGAGAGTTAGTCACATCCAACTGGGAAAGGGAGAGGGCTGCCAACCAGGGTTGCTCTCACAGCGTGGAAAACTCGTGTGGTTCAGAAGGGACCCCCCCTCCAGGCTCCCTAGAGCACCCTGGCCAAGCTGGGGGTGTTGGTGGAGCACTGCCTCTGCAGCAGCTTCCGAGGAGCTGGAGGAGGGGGTGAAATATTTTAATGGAAATCTAACTCGTTCTGGCATAAACGTGGACTTTGCTTCTTGTAACTGGGGTGATACAGGCGAGAGGGGGTTAAGAGCCTTTCCAAATTGGAGACTATCTGGAGCTGTCGCACAAGGGAGGGAGATCATGGCAGAGTTTAATGAATGACTTCATTTATATATTAAAAAAAAAAAAAAACAACAACATGGTGGCTTCCTGCCAGGTCCACAGACAAGGGTTTCTATGGGAACCTGAGGAAAAATAATAAATAGGAGTGTGGGATGAGTAGGGAAGGGAGGAGGGGAGCCCAGGCTCTCGTCTGGGTCTGCTTTGTTCCTCATGGAGACCAAGGGGGCAAGGGGCGATGAGGGGTTGAAAAGGGAAAAAGCTGAATTTGGTGTTTGCAGAAGGACCCCACCCAAAATAAAGCAGGCAGTAACTACTCAGCAGTGGGCTCATCCTGGGGTCTGCTTTGTTCCCCATTCCTCTGTGGGCACAGCAGGCATGGGCAGCCTTTCTTCACTGGGCTCACACCCTGGCTTTGCTGCCTTGGGGCAGGTGGGGGTTTGGGAGGGCATCTTCCTGACAGGGTGGTGGTGGGACACTGTGCAAAGGGATGCTGCTGGGGCTAAGCTCAACAGTCCCACTGGCACTGCACAGTGAAGTGGGCTCTGAGAAAGGCTTCCCTGGAAAGGCTAACAAGGTTCACAGTGTAATTAGAAAGGCTACATTTTTCATCAGTTAAGTCCAATGGGCTTTTTTTCCCTCCCATTGTTGGGAGAGGTGGTTATCTGTCCTGAACCCCAAAAGAAACCAGCTTTTTGGTGAGAACCATGGTGAAGTGAGGCCCTCTCATGTGCTTCCTAGTCCAGACTGAGGGCAAAGCTGGGTAGGCTGGCAGAGTGGCACTCCTGTGGCCAGCTGAAACCTGCCCTTCATTCACTCAAACTGGGCTGAAACAAGTCTCAATAAGGCATTTCTGTTTGGGTTTTTTCCCTCTTTTCTTTTCCACAGGCTCTTTGTTCCAATCTGGGTAATGTTGCACTGTATCTCCCATTGAGTGGGTCCATCCTAAGAGGACTGGAGTCCTCAGGCTGTGCCTGAGGTGGGGAAGTGCAGGTTGGGCTGGGTCCTGCTGCTGGTGGGAGATGTGTGTACCTTCCTGAAAGACATTTCTGTAAAAAGGCTTGAAAATGCCAGGGGAAGCAGCCTTTATGTTTGTTTTGGATCTAGCTGGGCCAGGGGTGAGTGGGGTGAGGTGGCATCGGCCCCAGCATCAGCCCCACCATCAGTCCTGGGTACCACAAATCAGACCTGCCCAGCTCCAGCTGCCATCACAGGCCCTTTGGGTGAGTGGTGGCCACCCCATGGCATGTTCCTTTCTGCCTGAATCTCAGCTGGTGCTGCCAGTGCAGCAGGAGCCCATCCCACGTGGGGAGTGACTGGACTGGTGTTATCACCAGAGAAAGAATGTGGCACCCCCTTATCACTTCCTTGGGGATGCAAGAGGCTGTTCTGCTGTCAGAGGCATTATTATCCAGCAGTTGAGATGTCTGGGAGAAGCCAGGGCAGTTTTTTTCTCTGCAGAAGTGGCAGGAATCCAGGCAGGGCAGAGCAGGACATAGGTGCTGCCCTCCACCACTGTTTCCTTGGCTCCTGGTCAGGCAGGAGCAGCTCAGCTGCCTAAGGAAACTCATCCCCAGAGCACAGATCTTGCCTCAAGATGAAGGTGTTGGATATCTTGCTGCACTTCAAGACCCTTTACAAACCCTCCAGACATCTTGCAGCATTGCAGGACCATTGACAAATCCGTCTGGGGGAGCAAAGCTGTTTTTCCAGGGAATGGTGCTTTCCAGTGGGCTTCAGCCCACAGACAGGTGTCTGGTCTGGCAGGAAGAGGATATGTACCACATCTCCCATCTAGTGACTTGCAGGCTCTCCTGCCCCCCTGTCCCAGTGCTGTGTCCCACTTACCCTTGCCCATCAGTCAGTCCCACCTCAGAGCTGGGCTGATGGAGGTGGAGATGCCACTTGGAGCATCCCCGCTCGTGGTGGGAGCAGAACACTCCTGATTGCTGGGGGAGCCCAGGCACCTCAGAGGGTTGTTAGCAGGTTTCACAGGACTGCCTGATGGCATTGAAGATGGGTTTTCCCTCTGGTTTGTCAGGCTGACAGCACAGTGGAGCGTGGAAGATGAGGAGGAGGCGGCGAGAGAGCGGCGGCGGCGGGAGCGGGAGAAGCAGCTGCGGTCCCAGGCAGAGGAGGGCTTGAATGGCACCGTCTCCTGCTCAGAGAGTGCAGCTCTGGCACAGGAAAACCAGTAAGACATACCCGTGAATAAATCCTTCAGCAACAGCTCTTTCCTTGCATCAAACCCCTCTGCAGTCACTCAGTTTGTTTGGAGTGGTTTGGGGAAGATGGGGAAGCTCTCTAAGGTTTGGGCTGGGGGTTTAGTGCACACTAGCAAAAGTGTGCTTTCTTGTTTCCTTGGGTGGAGGGTGGGGGTTTTACTGCCCTGAGAGTTTACACTGGGACAGCTTGGGGCAGGCTGGGCTCTGACAGGGAGTCCCCATTGCCAGTGATTTCAGTACTTGGTTACATTTCAACTTGAGAGTCATCCTACATCAAAAGTAATGGAGTTTCCTGATACGTGCAAAGACAGATATGCCAGAGGATGTGATGCATAACCAGTCAAGCAATCACCTATCATGGCTGGGCTTCCCATTCCTCCCTCAGAGGATGCTGCCCTAGCCCTGGGAAGCATGAAGCAGCACCAGAGCTGGTGCAGTTCACAGCTCCAAGGGTTAAAATTAACTTTGTGCTTTCATGGGCAAAGTCCTAAATGGAAATAGCTCAGGAGGCATTTATGGAGATGCTGAGCTATCTGCTGTCAAAGAGGAAACACCTGGAGAAGGGATAGGATGACATCCATAGCATGCCACACCACATCCTACTGCAGCCTCCCCACATCCATGGTTCAGCAGCTCAGATGCTGTGCAGCACTGGGGCTTGCACAAAAACTAGTCTGAACACTCTGAATTGCCAAATTCTTGTCTCAAAGTCCTCAGTCTTACCCCTATTTATGTGTTCAATTTATTTCTATATCTATTGAACACAACAGAAAAGTGGTGACAGGATTTGGAGTTATAGTCACAGAGAAGCAACATCTTCATTTTACTGGAAAAATAGCAAAAGTTATTTATGAAAACCTACTCTTTTTCCATTAAAATATTGGGTTTTTTTCCAAGATACTTCCAAAATGATTCAGGACTTTTTTTTTTTTTTTAATTGAAAGGCATTGCAAAACACCTTCACAGTCTTTTGTGGAAATACCCACGGTGATATTCTGCAGACAAAACCGCTGCAGTCTGCTCTAAAAGCAAACAGAAGGTCTGGAAAGTAATATCACTCATTAGCTTTTCCAAACCCCCCTTCACGTGGGAGCTAGGAAATAATTTGAAAAGGTCTTTAAAAGAGCAGATGAGCTCTCTGGTCTGTGCTTTGCTGGTTGGTGCAGTGACAGCCTCAGCCAGAGCAGCGTGCAGCAGCCCCAGTAACCCAGGAGCTTGCAGGCTCCAGACCTGTTGGCATGGGCACAGCCACAGCCTGCAGGACCATTGGCATTGCCCAAATTGAATTGAGTGCTTAGGAGGGCAATGGCAAGAACAGCTCCTAAAATGAAGGGCTTTGATCCCTGCTCCATGATGTCAGAGCTTGCTGGGCCAGGCTCAACCACGAGGATGTTTCTTCTTCTCTGGCCATTCCCTGGTTTTGTTTACAGCTGCTGACAGCCACCTGGGCTTGCTCATGCAGCCAGGGTCAGCCCTGGCTATTAATCTTCTGGAAAGCTTCTTTCTCTCTTGTGTAAATCCTGCCCCCTCCTTCCTGTGGCTCTTCCCACGCTGGGACTTGTCCTATCCATGTCACTCCCCTTAGTTCAAACCCACCCCTGCATTTCCTTGCTCCAAAGGGGCAGAGTGAACCTCCTGTTCTCCCTTACCCCCACTAAAGAAAACCAGAAAGAGTCAGGAGAGGGTTTGCAGGAAAGACAGGAGTGTTCTTGAGAGCTAGAGGGATGGACATCAGCTAAAGTGGTGATGATGGGGCTGTCCTGGCTTTGTGCTTCTCCTGGGGCTGTGTTTACAGAGCTACACGGGGAAGTGGCCAGTTTTCTAACAGCATTCAGCCAGTCTCCCTTGCTCCCTGGGAGCTTCTCAGTTAGCCTGAGTACACCTTTGTGGCCAGGGCCACAAATACTGGAGTGATTTTGCCATGGCTGTCTTCAACAGTGCAGCTCACCCGAAGAAGAATAAATTGAATAACTGGAAGGAGAGATACATAATCTGATAATAGCAGCCTGACACAGATAATAACTGTATCAGGTGTGGCTCTTTCAGGCCAGGTTTAGGCCTTTTTACCCCTCAATGCTCATTTTCCTTCTTGCTGTGTTTCAGCTATGACTTCAAGCCATCTGGGACTTCGGAGCTGGAGGAAGATGAGGGGTTCAGTGACTGGTCCCAGAAGCTCGAGCAGCGCAAGCAGAGGTGGGTAGGACACAGATGAACCCAGGGTTCCCATGTCCCCAGCAAAAGGGCTGTCCCTGAGGAGGGGTGACAAAACCCAGGTCAAGCCTGGCATGGGGTAAGAATGAGGGCAGAGTCTGGAGCATCAGCAGCACAGAGCTGGCCCCACACCACTGAGCCAGATGTTCCCTCCCTGCCATTTGGGCTAGCAGGGAGGAATGGCCCAGGGGTGACCCCAAGCCTTGGGGGTGTTTGGAGTGAGCTCTGTGCTCCAAGCAAGAGCAGCCTGCCAGGACCCCTGGCTTTGGAGGAGTGACAACAGCAGATTTAAGCCACCTGAGCTGCCGCAGGGGCTGAAATGGTCTCTAACATAATCCAGGCCAGCCTAAAAAGCTGTTGTAAGTTATTGCTGCTTCCTGGCTCATGTCAGCATAGTGGGTGTTATGGCCCCAGCCCACTTTGTGCCTGACTCCTCTTGGAGCAGGAAAGAAAAAGGAAGCAAAGAGCCCTTGTGTGCCAGCTGTTTAGTCCCCATCTCCCATCACTCTCCCTTAAAGAAATAAACCAAACTCCTGCCTTAACCACTTCCCTTGGATACCATCTACCTGCACATGAACTCTTGGCAGCTTGATTTTGCAGGGAATTTTTGGCATTGTCTTTCTTTACCCTGAAGAATTCTTTGCACAGAGAGGTGGTGGATGCTCCTTCCCTGAAACATTCAAGGTCAGGTTGGACAGTGCTCTGAGAAAACTGATCTGATTGAAAAGGTTTCTGCTTATTTCAGAGGGATTGGACTAGATGACCTTTGAAGATCCTTTCCAACCTAAACTGTTCTGTGACTGAAAAAATGCTTAAGATTAATATTTACTGCTAAATAAATAAAAAGAACACAAAGTTTTGTTACTTTTCTCCAAATGTTGTGGCTAAACCATGCTGCAGGCTGTACCTTTGCAGCCTTGACCCCACAAGCACTTCTCAAGCACCTCCAAGGCCTAGCACAATGTGATTATAACATCTGTGGAAGCAATTAGAAATCATCTGCTTTTTGGTTTGCTGCCTCTTTTTCCAGACCCGCTTGCAAAGAGCTTTTCTGGAAAAAAAGGCTACTGCTAGTCCCTGCTTGGCCTTCAAAAGAGAATTAGTTGGAATTAACATTATCCTCCCCAGGTATTTCTCATTGGGTTTTTATGGGATGCTTGTGTTTATCTTGTAGCTTGTGTTCCCCTGTAGGGAGGGTAGGGTGCTGAGCAGGGGTGGTCATGGCAGGTGATGCCTATCAGTGGGAGGTGGTATTTTAAAAGCAGGAGCTGTAGGTGGGGATTGTTTGGCTAAAGGCTGGGTGGGAGGCCTGAAGGGGCTCAGACTCTGAGGGGAAGCTTTTTGCAAAGGGCCCTGCTTCACAGCAGGAGTTGTGCCCTGTAAAGTCCTTTCAGCAGCTTTGTCCCTCATCCAAAGGATGAGCTTGGGGTGTGCTATAAGCACAGGTAGGTTGTGTGTCTGCCTGTGATGCCCTGTGCTGGGACAGCCAGTGCTGTGGCCAGGATTCCCCAACTCCCTTTGCTCCTGGAAGATGAAGCAAGTCCTGGGTTTTAGGTGGTGGCTGTGAAAGAGTGGATGGTGACAGCTGCTCTCTGTTGGATGGAATTAAATCAGGTCCTGTATCCTCTGAGGGCCTTGGTGCTAAGGCACATTTTCTTTTTGGTCCTGGTTCCCCTCTTTGAGGTAGGAGAGCCATGCTATCAGCTGTGTGCAAGAAGGTGAAGCTGAGCCAGCCTTGCTGCATCCCACACAACATTGCTGTAGTGTGAAGGGCATCCTATAGGCTGCACTGTGTTTGCTGGCCTTAATTTTTAATATGAACTTGCACTTGAGCTGGAGTCATTGCTGGCATCCTGGTGGGGAGCTGCAAGCTTCCTGGGCCTTCAGAGCCTGGTTGCTTTTGGTGAGAGGATGCTGAGAAGCAAGTCAAGTGAGCCAGCATATTCATCATCTTTTTTTTCCCCATGTGGTCAATGTGGAGGGCTGGCTGGTAGCTGACCTGTGAGCTGCCTTCCCAGCAGCACAGAGGTGGGTGGAAAGGTCTTGTTGGAGCTTGTTTTTGTGTTTTGGTGCTGCCTGTTGAGGGAGGAGCAGTGAGTCAGCCTTGCCCTTTGGCAGCTGCCTGCTAGCCAGCTCTCTAGCCCTGCTGTCTCAAGCCAGGCAATTTTCTAAGAACTGGGTGGGAGGAGAAAGCTCTTTTGGCTGGGGAAAGCAAGATGGCAATAACAGCTTGGTGTGTGGCTGTGAGCCAGGGAGAGTTCTGGGGTTCTGTACTCCCAGTGTCCCTGTGCCCAAAGGCTTGGGCTGCTCTGCTTTTGCAAAGCTGATTACATAAACATACTCCTGGGTCTCCTCTTGCAGCCTCAGAGACCTGGAGCCATTCTCTTGTACCAAACCCACTGTGGTTTTTTAAACCCTTAAGCCAAGGGGTGACCCCATGTGCTTTGGAACTCCTTTGTTTTGCTGGGATGTGATGTGAGTAGATGTGGAATTTTTTCCAGTGGGCAAAACTGAGGCTTAGAATCAGGTGTCAATACAGCATTGCTTCTGAAGCACTGTGCCTTGCCTGTGAAATAATTCCAGGGGAGTGGCTCTGCAGCTTTGCCTTAGAGTTTAATTTCAGCTTGAGAAGCATGTTCATGTGTTGTTGGCTGGGTTCTGCTCCAGCAGGAGACTCTGTTAACATGGAGGATGAGCTTAGGCAGAGAAGGGCTGTGTTTGGTGCCACACATTGAATCAATGCTGGGAGCCATGGGGGCAGTGTCAGATTTTTTCACTGCAGGATGTTAGCAGGGATTTTAGCTGTAACCAGGCAGCAGCATGTCATGGTAGCAGTGTCCTCTCTGCCAGGGGTTTGAGCAGAGGGCTCTTCTCTGCTTTCCTGTGGGTCTTGCCCATCATGCTGCTGGTAATGGGCAGGTACCCACAGCTCTTGGCTGAGCTGAGTCCTGGACACTTGAAGTGGGGAAGTGAGATGTGACTGCTGTTACATCTGAGTGCTGGAGCAGGCTGTGAGCCCTGTGTGGAATACCCAGCATGCTGTAGGCTTGGGGAAGTGATAAAATTGGATTTCTAGAGGTCTGAGGTACCTCATAGTGTCTGTAGGCTCATAACTGTGGTGTTCATCTTTGATTCCCTCCCCCATGTCCAGGTCTCCAAGACAGTCCTACGAAGAAGAGGACAGTGGTGTGAGAGAAGCTGAAGTCAAACTGGAGCAGATCCAGCTAGATCAGGAAAGCCCAGAGGAGAATATGGGTGTCAGAGAGGAAGAGACTCTGTGCCAGGAGGAAGAAGAGGCTCAAGAGCAGGAGGAGCAGGAACAAGCTGAGCAAGAGGTGGGTCAGGAGGTGCTGATCCTCTTCTTTCTAGGACTGGTGGGAGAGCTGATGCTGGGGGCTGCTCTCCCATGCCTTGGCTGACCATTGCTGCTGGGAGTTGAGCCCCTGTGGTAACTGATGTGCTTTCATGGCATAACCTGGGGCTGGTGCCACTCTCCTGTGTGCTGTGCCTTCTTATGTTCACTGCAGGCAGCCTCTGCCCTTTTGTGAAGGGTGTGTGCTTGCTCCCAGAGCTTGTGCTGGCTTTGCCATGTCCCTGTCATACTGGGGAGGAAAGTGTTAATTCTCCTGTGGCCTTGTGGGCAGTGAGTAGCTTCACAGGAGAACTCAAATCTAAATTATACTGCTTGTTTTTCTCACCCCAGCCTTTATCACACCTTTGGAGTGCTTTGTTTTGATAGATCTCTTAGCCTTGCATTGCTCCTAGCTGAGGTTGTTTTTTTGTTCTGATAATTCCTGGTTAAGGGGAGAGAGAGACAAAGCTGAAATTCAAATGGTGTGCATGTTAGGGGGCTGAGCTTCAAATATAATTTGTAAATGGATTTTTGACTGTCTGGAGCTAGTAAGATTTTTGTATTGGAATTATGTATTGCTCTTTTTAACCCTTTATTCTAAAGGCAGTTTCTCTCTGTCCTTTTGACCTCTGAGAAATTAATGTTTTCATATCTCAGTTGTGGTTAGAGATCTTTATAACTGATGCAAAGACCCCTTTTAATACCATTTGGGAGTCTTGAAGCTGAAAAATTTCCGATTTCTGCTCTCCCTTCCAAATGACATGAGTTCTTCCTGAATGCTTCCAAATTAGATAATGTTAACTCAAAGTTTCTGTGCTTTTCTGTTTATTTAGTGTCAAGCAGGAAGCCTGGGAGACAGGGAAAAATCACTGCTGTTGCATAGTAAGCAGTTTGACCAACTCACTTCCTGGCTTGTTCTTTTTCTGCACTCAGGAAAAGAAGAGAAGGCGAAATGATGGAGAGAAGGAAGAAGAAACACCCGAGAAACGCCAGAAGGCCCCAAGCATTGCCAGCCTGGAAGAGGAGGAGCTGTGCCCTGACCACACTGCAGTGTGCTCCACAAAGGTCTGTGTTCCTGGGGCCCCTCTGTGTGCATGGCAGAGCACCCAACTGATGATGAGGAAAGATTACCCAGTCTTAGTGATGTGGGGTGTGAATCCTGTTATCTGTCCTGCTACAAGCTGAGACAAACCACTTGAGCAATTTGCTTCATCTCTCATGGCTGTCAACCCCTCCTCTCCTCCTACTTTGCCTACTTGAGCTGTTGGAGGCTGTGGCAATCACTCTAAAAGTCTAAAGTTCATTGAGGGCTCCAGGGAGTATTGTGATACTGAGATGCCTGTGCTTTCAACTTGTGTAGTCTTCAACAAAATTCACAGGAACTTAATCTTAATGAAATTTCCCTCTCAAAGGGAAAAACCCCAATAACTGAAACAGTGGCATTTCTCTTACTTAGAACAAAATGCATGACTTCAGTTGTTTAAACAAATGGGGATTTCTGTTCTCTGAAGCACTGTGTTCTTCCCAATCAAATTTGTCTGCACTGATGCTCTTGTGAAACTTCCATTATTAACACCACCTGAATTGCATCTTATGACTTGCATTGCCTTTTCTGCAAATCCTCAGTTCTGTGTGTGCTTTTAAATACAATAGATAGAGATAAGTGTTTCTGTACTGAATGTGGTTTTTTTTGTCTTTTTGATTGTAGCAGTGAGGGAGATGGTGAGGAGTCTGTGTAGCCTGTTAATGTGCTGTTAGAACAACCTTTGCTTTTTAAAATTTAGTTTTGTGCTATTTGTGGCTTACTCCATATTTCCTGACTGAGGATGATTGCATAAGTACTTCCTTTTGCACCAGTAAATAGATGGCAAGAGGAAGGTTTCATCATCTACAGCCATCAGATTCTTGCTCTTAGTGGAAAATCCATTTTATAGTCAAATGAAAAGAGGAGTGACATAGTGGGTGTAGATGCAGGCTGGATGCTAATGCCAGATTTGAAAAGGGTGGTGGAAGTAGCCAAAGCATATTCCTGAAGTGGAACTGGTGGGAAAATAGGGAAAATGCTTTCAGCAGCTTTTATATGCTGAAACTTCTGTCTTTACAACCCCAAAATGCACATATCTTCTTGACCTCAGCTTAACTGCTGCAGCTAGGATTAGCCCAAGGAAAGGTTTAGAAATACATTCTGCTTCATAATGGTTATGTCAGAGCTTGCTGGCACACTAAGATGGATATAAAACTATTCAGGAAAAATCTGCACTTGGAATCTTTCCAAAGGAAGGGTGATCTTTACACCCCAGCTAGCAGGGCTCTGTGAACACACTGGCCACCAACAAGGTGTTTTGGCACAGGAAGCTCAGCAGAAGCCCTGCTTGTAGTGGAAAGACAAAAGCATCTGCAGTCAGTGGTGTGTTCCCTGCCAGATGTGGCTGGTGGAGGCTGGGTACACACTTGGCAGGCTGATGTTGGGTTATAGGGGGATGGGGTGTTATTTGGGGTTCAGAGGGCCAGTGGGGCTGAAGTAGGGGTGTATGGAGGCAAGAGGGAAGTCTTGTGCCAGTCGTGTTTTGTCACCATCTGCTTGCAAGCCCTGAGTTTTGAGGCTGGTTGAATGAGCAACTGTGGTTTCTTCTGGCCTTCAGAAAGTACTTGGGACCAAGGAAATGCACAATTCTCACTACAAGAAAATTCCAGGGGTGGGAAGAGGTGGTCTCCAAATTGCACAGTGAAAGTTTGTTCCTACCTAGAGTGTCATACATTGCCTCTTAGAGCTTTTTCTAGGCCCCTTTGTGTTTAACCTGATGCTTGTTCATGGCCTTTCAGAAATGCCTGTGTATGGTTTGCACCTGCACACCATGTCCCTGGCAAGGCTTTTTCCTATTGACATCTACTTCTGTTTGGGAAGCTGAGGCAAAGATGTGCCAGATTCCCCTTTCAGGCTGGTGCTGTGCCCTGTCAGGTACCAGCCTGCCCATCCATGAGCAAGGTGAAGTCTGAAGTCATGGCTCAGGGGCAGGCAGCAGCTCCTGCAGAAGGAAAGGAGTGAGCTGACAGCAGGCAGACAGCCTGCCCAGCAGACAGCTGGCTGATGGGCTTCTGTGCTGCTGCTGTGGGGGACCCTGCAGAGTGACTCTCCCCAGGTCACCTCTGTTAGCCAGGGTTGCACTGTTTGCTTATTCTCTAATGGGCCTTGTGCTCTTGGGCACAGCTGGTAAATGTGTCCTCCATGTGACACTGTCTTGTCTTCTGTTTAGCTAAAATTTAGCGCCAGCATCCTGAAAGCATCTTAAAGGATCATTTAGTGCTGTTTTTTATCTGCTAACTTGGTAGGTGATGTTTCCTGTGGCACAGGCAGCAGTTTAACAGGGGGAGAAGGCTCCTTTTTGCTTGGTTGCTGCTCCTTGACTCTGTGGGAGCCGGTGTTAAGAAAGCCCCCCTTTGGCTTCAAGGTGATTTTTTCTCTCTGTATGCTTGTTTTATGGGGCATGAAAGAGTCACAAGGTTTAGCAACATTTCAGCTTCCCTTTCCTGCAGTGGTTGTGAAGTGTTTGCTTGCCTTCCTGCCTTGGCCAAAGAGTTATTGCACAGGAGCCTCTGCTGCAAAACTCTTTCCTGATGGCTTGACATGAAGAACTGCCTCACAGGTGGCTTCATGTGCTGATTTGCCCTGTGTGCTATGCTGATGTGGAGAAGTTGACCTACCTCATGCCTGTGCTGCTCCCATGCTTGGCTTCTCTTCTGCAGATATGGCCTCTAGTTTTCCCCCTTGTCTTTCTGTACTTGCATTTCCCCCTTTGTGTCTGGCTAGGAAACCATAGGTCTGAGAGAGACCTTCACCAGAGGGAGTGGAGAAAATGGTCTTGGTTGATGTTTCAGCTGTCAGTCAATTTACACATTGCTGGTTTGCCCCTGAAATTGGTTGGGATTCCCTCTTCCTGCTTGGAAAGAAGGAAGAAAGGGGATGCTCACTGTCCCTGATCAGTAAGGGAACATGGGGGCTGACTGAGAGATCAGGGCCAAGAAATGTTTAGCTAAGGTGATGTGCATCTATCTGAGGTGCATGGACAAAAGTTGTATCTTTGTCTTTTCTCCTTTTCAGATCACGGACAGAACCGAGTCGCTGAACCGCTCAATACAGAAAAGGTATTTCTGGGGGTGGCCTCAGGGTAGGGCAGGTCACTTGCTGTTAAAGGACATTGTCAGCAGCAGCTCCTGCTGTGGGGAAGGGCAGGAGTGACAGGCTGCCTGTGGCCCACAAGCCCTCCCTTCTGCCTTGGCATGGGGGAGCACCTCAATCCTCCTCTCTGTTCTGCAGTAACAGCGTCAAGAAGAGTCAGCCTCCTCTCCCTGTGTCGAAGATTGATGACAGGCTGGAGCAGTACACACAGGCTATTGAGGTGGGTTGCTGTGTTGTCTCTGTCCCCACCCTCCCAGCAGCCCTCTTTGCTCTCAAACCATGCCTCTTAACTTTACCATCTGAGATGACAACTAAATTGTCTTCCCTGGGATGGGAGCACTCCTTGCTCCTGTCTGTATGTCCCTCCACAGCATGAGGTAGGTTTTGTTAGCAAGCTGTCCCATGCTTGTTTTTTCAGGTTCTCTGCTTAAAAAGTGGGATTATCTGACAGGAACTACCCTACAAGTCTCCTTTTACAACCCCTTATCTCCAAGAACCTTCCAGGGTTATAAATAATCAAGAGACACACTCTGATGGCAAGTTGTCTGTTTATTTTCCAGACCTCCACAAAGGCTCCAAAACCTGTTCGGCAGCCCTCTCTTGACCTTCCCACCACGAGCATGATGGTAGCCAGCACAAAAAGCCTCTGGGAGACTGGGGAGGTGACAGCACAATCTGCTGTGAAGCCCTCACCCTGTAAGGTACAGCTCTTGGAGGACTTGCCTTGCTTGTGCTGGAGGCAGGGACTGGTCCCTGGGCACAACGTGCATTGTCCTTGTTTATCCTGTTGGTATATCTTGTTTGTGGTGCCTACAAGCTCCAAAGGCATCTATGTTAGAGGTCTTCCATCACTTTGTAAGACTTTGCACCATGGAGATTCAGTTTTTCTGACAGGGTCCCTAGTTGTTCCTTGGTGGTACATCCAAAAAAACCTCTGGGTTTCCTGGTTGAGGCTCTGATTTGAAGTGGGAATAAAATTGGGGGAGAATGCATGTGTCTCCTACAGGGGCTTGGGCTGAGCTCCAGTTGTCAGGCATGAAGTTGCATCTACTACCAAGGTGATAAATGTTGTAAACTTGGAAAATGCAGAGAGAATTACGTATTGCTCTCAGTGATTTCACTTTCTGGATGTTGTGGGTGAGGCTGGTTCTGTAACACGTTGGTTGAAAATCTGTGTTTATGAGAGCAGAATTCTTATGGTGGAGAAGCCTTGATGTTTACATGTCCTAAATAGTTAATGAGCTTAAGAAAATAAACATCTTGGAGCTAATTCAGACTCCTGTGGAAGAATGATAGGAAAACACAGAATACACTGGGAACAGGAAGATGTTTTCATAGTCATGGGTTTTAGCAACAGCTGTTATAGGTCAGATGATGTGATATTATAAATAAAAAAAAAAGGAGGTCAGATGTGTGGGTTGGAAATGGATGTGAACAAAGACACGTTCTGCAGCATTAGCAGTGAAGGGTAATGAAAACATCATTTTCTCAGGATATTGTGGCTGGAGACATTGTGAGTAAGAGAAGTCTTTGGGAACAGAAGGGGAGTCCCAAACCTGAGAGCAGTATCAAGGTGAGTTGGCATCTGTGGTTGAGAGCACTTGCTCTGCTGAAAAAGAAAAGAGCTGATGTCTGGGTTGGAGTATTGAGAAGATGATATTCTGTAGGGACAAGGGCTTCCTGTATCTATCAATGCAATTGCATGCTTAAGAGCTTTTCCTAACAGTGAATTGCTATTGGTTCAGCTCTAGTGAAAGCAGGGGCAAAAAACACTTCTATATCCAGTAATTCAAAAAGTCTCTTGAATAGCATGTTGTTCTCAGCCCATGAGCTGGGAGTCCCAGCCTTCTAGGCTCAAATGGAACTGCAAATCTGAGTAATTTTGCTCTTGCTATGCTTTTGGCACTGAGAGTAAACAAAACGTGCAAAACTAAGTGGAGCTGAACCTCAGACAGTATCACTTGCAGATGGATCTGGGGTTTTGTGGGAATGTTTGTGGAAATGTCTTCTAAAATGCAGCAGGCAGCTACTGCTCAAATTGTCTAGAGAGGAAGATCAAAGTATCTTGTCAGTCCCTGTGTTGAAACTGCCAGTATCTGGTAAATCCTACAATCTCTTGCCATGGATAAAAGCAACCCTGGCTCGGGGGTCTGGGCTCTTAGATGAGCCCTCCCTCACAATGCCTGCATTGCATCTTTTTTTCTATTGCATATCCTGTTCTTGTTGTGTTACCTTGTGCATATAGAGGGTGGAAATGGATCAGTGCAGAGAGTTTGTGTAAAGGAGGCAAGAAGGCAGTACAGAATGGCTGCCCTCTGGGATTAAAGGCAATTTATGTGCTTCTCTGGCTTCAGTTATTTGATTTTTGACTGCCTATTTAATGGAGAAAAATTCTGACTTTGGCTTTCCTTTCTCTCCTGTTTAGTCCATTCCTTCTGGCAAAAAGTATAAATTTGTTGCAACAGGCCATGGTCAGTACAAGAAGGTGTTGATAGACGATGCTGCAGAGCAGTAGCATGTCTGGAGAACTCATTAACCAGGTAGGTGGGATGTGACTCTGCTCTGTGTAACAAACTCCTGGGCTGTTCTGGCAGGATGCTGGGGTTCTTTCTGCCAGCAGCACTTGGGGTGAGTGGGAAGGTGCTGTATGGGAAAAGCTTGGGCCTGGCTTCTGGGCCTGGCTGTCTGGGCTGGGATGGAGTGGGTACACAGCAGGGGTTTGTTTTGATCTTTGCCTTCCTGATGCTGCTAGGAAGATGGATACCTCTGTTAGCTGAATCTGCAGGGCAAGTCCCTGAGCTACTGCTATTTGGGTGAAGATGTGTTTGCCTTTGCTAGTTCAAAGGAATGGTCTCTATCTGCTGTCTTTTCCTTATGCTCTCTTAAGTCCCAAGGGGTAGATAGCTGGAGGTTATTCTGGCTGAGAATGGGGGCTGATGTGCTTCTGAAATTCAAATGTTTCTGGGGTCCAATTCCCAGATTTACTGAATTAATAAGGGAGAAAACTTTTAATGACTTCAGTAACCTCATGGAATGAGTCTGTAATAAGGTTGCAGCAGGAAGGATGTGAACATCTGTTGTACTGGGTGGACCAACAGAGCAGAAAGGACTGTTCTCTGATGTGCAGTAAGGGGAAGGCAGAACTGAGTTGCTGTCTCTGTGCTCTCTTGAAATGGTCTTTGAATCTCATGTTCCTATTGTGTTTATGCTCATAGATACCCTGGTGTTATCTTGAGTGGATGATAGTAGAGGGTTGTGGCAATAAGGAGGAATGGCATAAAGGGAGGTGATAACTGGTTGGATCCAACTGGGCAGCATCTGGCACAATGAGTGGAGAGGAAGTTGAGGGTGAAAACAAGCTCATTCTCTTTTTTTTTTTTTCCTACTGTAAAAAAGAAGCTTTATTTCATTGCCAAGGTTAAAATAGCTCTGCCTGCTACAAAACACCTTTTGTTCCTGAATTCTTCTGGGGCCTATGTTCCTTCTTCCCCCTCCCTCCCACCCTTAAGGAGCTGGCTTCTGAGTGTTGCATATTGTTTTCTTGTTTAGGCTTTTTTTCCTTTTGTAGTGCCCATTTAGAGGAGACGCCCTTTTGAATTCTGCTCTGAGATGGGCAGCAGGACAAGCCTAAGACTGCCTGAAGCTATGTTTTCAGTCCACAGAGCTTGCATCCTTAGCTTGCTTCTCTGCCTGTGACTTTGAGAAACCCATTATAAGGTCTCCCCTTTGATCAGTCTCCTCTTTCTCCCGTAGTCTGTTTCAGTGCACCAAATGAGAAAGAACCTACTGAGCTTCAGTTCTCTACAGCAAACAGGTTTTGCTAGGTTGTCAGCAGGTTTTGTTTGCCCTACATGAGTTTCTCTAAGCTGCTCAAATGAAAGTTCCTTTGGCTCTGGTCTTTGTCCAGCATCTTTTCCTGAAAGGCAAGGCACTGTTACAGGATGTCCTCTAGGATCCATGCAGTGCTCTAAGCAGCCACGGCACAACTGTTGATCTCTCTGGGTTTGTTCACATGGAAGCATTGGGTTTTTTTTCTGCTGTGAATAGCAAAATGGCTGTGACAGCTGGAGGAACTTATTTCTGTTATGTTCTTAGCTGTCTGTTTTATATGCTGTGAGCTCCCTGCTCCCCAGCCCCTCTGCACCACCTCAAACTATGCTCATCCTTTTTCCCTACTGCTGGATCACTGTCATGGCTTTCTCGCTCCCAGACCCTTCTGGCTCACCCTTGTCACTTGCTTTATACCACCTTAACATCTTTCTAGTTGCTTAAACACAGGTGTGGTTTAGTGGTTTTTTTGTTTGTTTGTTTTTTCGCCTTTCCTCCCTTCTTGGGCTACAGGACCTCACTGCAGGATATGGAATAAGGTTTTTTCTCTAAGTGTCACTTTGGGCTTCTTAGCAACTGCCTGATGCCATTTGGCACTGAAAAATAGGCAAATTCTGAATTCTGTGCCCAGTAGCATTCTCCTTCTCTTCCTCAGCACAGCAGCTCAGGCTGGAGCACACCACAATGACTTCTAGTGAACAGCCATTGATAGAAATTTATCTCTACAGGGATATGTCTCTGATACTCTCCCAGTTCTGTCTCTGCAGGACTTGCCATGCTTGCTGTCTGCCTCTGCCCTTTGCTTTTGGGGTAAAAGGACTAAACTATGCACCTAGATCTGCCTTCCTGTCTTCTTGTGGGAATTGCTCTCCCCAGTGGCATTTTCCCATCCTTCATCCATGTGCAGTGGGGCTGGGTGTGAATGCAGTGGGATTTGAAGCTAGCAGGTGCAAAACCTGAGGTGAGAGTTGCTGGTTTGCTCTGGGTCGTTGTCCTTGGTGCAGGACAAAAGCTGTTTTAAAGCACAAGTGCTTCTTAAACCACCTTGACATAGTCTCCCAAATGTAATTGAAGTTGGCTGCTCTGCCTCATGCCGGTGCTGTGGCTCTTGTGCATACAGAACTTTATGCAGAGATACCCATCTGGCTGTGCTGCAGTAAGGTGCCATTTATTACTCTGGTGAGATTGCCTTTATCTGCATTACATGCTTTATACAGGACTCTTTAGATTTTTTTGTTTGTGCTGCTGCGTGGATGTTTCTCTGTAGCCTTCTCTTGCAGTTATGTTAAATTTTCCTGCAGAGCCTTAGCCAGGACTCACATGTGATTACTGGCACATTTCCAACCCCTTTTTACCTTTTTCTTTGAAAACTGGGGGTTTGAAGAAATCTCCACTTTAGATAATTGGGTTATTCTTCCTACTTGCTTTTTGTTTCAAGTAGGGAAGGGGTTACAGAATAGAGATAAGACTGGTAAAGTGAAAACTTAATTGAAGGTTTGCTAAGTGAACTGCTCTTACAGCATCACTGCAAAACAGGAAGACTTCAAAAAAGGCAAAAGGGGCTTTTTGTTTTGTTTCTAAGTCTGTTTGCAGTTTGGCTTGAGGAACTGTTGGTCAGTTCCATATCCTCTGTACATGGAAAAGGAAACTCTGTAGGCAGCTCTTTATATTCTATTTGGACTAAACATAGCACTCCTATATTAGCTGTATAGGAATACCCCAGCATGTGGCCATGTCCCTTGTGAAACAGAAATAACCCATCTCCCAGCTTTCATGCTCACAAGCCTGCTGGCAGTAGAGTTGCAAAGGGTGATACTGGAAAGCCCAGTTGTCTGTGGGTGGGCAGAGTTGGGGATTTTCCTGTAAATGCCTTTTTTTTCCGGACATCAGGGACAAGCGGGTGTGCAACTATCATGATGCTTGCCCTGGAAATCAGACTCCATGTGGTTAGCAGAACCCCTCAGAAACCAGCACCTTGTTAAATACCAAATTGGATACCCACATGCTAAAGCAGGTTATCATGGAAACATTAACCATCAGCTGTTGTAGAGAAAACATGGTAAAATACATAACAGAACTTGATTACTGAAACAAAATTATTGTTCTTTGCATTATTATTTAGTAGACTGGCCTAGGAGGATGTCAGATGATGTCCATTTTGCTAGGCGAGGAGCTGCTTGGTGAGAACAGGGTATTTTATTCTCTTGTCTGTGCTTTCAGTGGAAGGATTATTTTCCATTTTGTTCTCAGCAAATGGGCATGGGGTACACTTTCTGTAGAGAAGATAGAGATTGTGTATCCCCTTTGAGTTTGGTTTCTAAGTCCCCTAGAGGTATGGAGCAACCCAGATTCCTTCATCTCATCTGCAACCACTGCTCTTCCTAGGATCTATCTCTTAGGTAAATACAACAAAAAAATTACAATTCCTTTATCTTACTCTAAACTGATCTTTCTTCTATAGGCAGCTTGTCCTCTTCACTGTGTGCCTTCACTCTCTTACTGCATCCAGTGATTGTTGTTGACTTTTAAAAACAAGCATGTTTGTTTTCCTGTGACCTGTGGACACGGTAGTTATGCATTTGAGCTTTTGAATGTATGAAGAGTAACCCTTAAACCTGCAGCACGGGGCTGCTGGCTTGGAGGGGTGTTATTTAATTTCCTTTTTTCCCTTACACTTGGCTGTAAACTGGGTGCTTGGTGCCCCTGCAGGGGCGTGGAGCAGCCTGGCCTCAGTTGACCGACCATCCTGAGGCCGTTCTGTTGAAGCTCTTGCTGTGCTCCTCGGCCCCTCTGGGTCGGAAGCGGCTCACCTCGAACACGGTGCTGATCTTTGTCATGGGTTTGGCAGCCAGTTCCTTCAGCTTCCGCGCGTCAAAGCGCGGCTTGTGGAGGAGGATGGGTAAGCGGCGGGGAAGAAAGACGCTCTCTTCCTTCTGTGGCTTCTTCTCTTCTGCTCGCTGCTTCTTCTCCTTGGTGAGCGCCACCTGGTATAAAATGGCATCCCACATCCTCGTGGCTTTTGATTTAACCAGCGTGCAGTCTTGCTTGATGACTGCTTGAGCAGCATCCTCTTTATTCCCTTCCTCCTGTCCCAGCTTTTCTGGCTTGGCATCTGGGAGGGTGGTTGCTTCTGGCTGCACCATCAAGTGCTTCTTGAGGCGATGCCAGGCACTGGCTCCAGGAGGTCTTGGTGCTTCTCCTGACGGTGGTGCTGGCTCAGCCTTAGGGGGACAGCTGCTGTTGGGTGAGCTGGGAGTCATCTGGGGATGTTCAGGGATGTGTTCTGCTGTGGAGTCTGTGGAGGTGGACCCGGTACCATCAGCTTGTGCTGGAGTTGCTGTCGCTGGGCGTGCTTGCCTCCAGGGAGCACTGGATGTTGATGGGTTTATGATGTCTCTGTCTTGCTTGGGTAATTCAGGAGGTGTCTTGGATCCGGATATTTCGGTGTCACTGCCATGGGTTGTAGGCTTATTGGTGTGGGCATCAGAGGTTCTGGGCTCCTCAGTAGGAACAGGCTTGGCAGCTTGATCAGGAGGCTCTGTCTCGGCAGCAGGAAGGAGGGGAGGTTTTGGTGAGGGGGGAGTGACCTTGCTGTCTTCAGGTGAGGTGGGTGTCTGCTCTGGAGATGGTTCAGAGCCGCTTGTTTGAGGTGCTGGGGAGGTAGGCCTTGTGTCTTCATGGCTGACAGTTCCTTGGCTCGGGTTTGGTGTGGGAGTCTTAGCCCTGGGTGGCTTGACACTGTGGAAATATGTGTTCACCTTGGTGACATAGGTAACCTCTGGCTCTCTTTCTTTACTGGGTGCACGGGAAGGATGAGGCTGGGGGAAAGCCGGCACTGAAGGGTCTGACGGAGAGAAAAGGTGGGAGCCCTCAGGCTGCTGTGGAGTCTCAGGAGCCGCTGGCTTCTGCAGCAGGGGCATGGCCGAGCAGGCTGAGAGCCTGACGTGCTCAGCGATGCGCCGCTGCTCGGTGACCTTCAGCGCGAAGGGCTTTCCCCTGCGGAGCGGGGAGGGGGCGCGGGGCTGGGCCGGCCTGACGGGCAGCTGGGCTGCCGGGGCCGCGGGGCGCTCTGCCCGGGGCTCGGGGCGCTCTGCTGCGGGGCCAGGGCTCTCTGCACGCTCCTGGTCGGGGCTGGCCTCGTTGACAGGCGAGAGGCTGGAGCGGAAGGCCTTGCCCTGCTCCGAGGCCAGCATGGCGTTCTTCCTGGCCGCCCTCTTGAGCAGCCGCTGCAGCCGCAGGTTGTCCTTCCCCGGCTTCGGCAGCGTGGGAGGGGGAGAGAGGGGGTGCTGGTTGGAGACAGGCTGGGTGGAGGATGATACTGTTATCAGCATTGTCATTTCCTGCAAGAAAAGACCGAGTTTAGAATTGGTGTGGGCTTAGCCCTGGGCTAGATTCGGAAATATTTATATACAAGTCCTCCTCTTCCTCTCTAAAAGCTGAATATGGAGTCAGCATTGTGGGAGAAGAGCATCACTCTTTGTTTTGTCGTTCTTAGGTAACCTCAGCTAGTCTTGAGGGTGGGTGTGGCAGGGCAAGAGATGTCCTGGGGAGAAGCTGTGTTGCCAAACCTGGAGCCCTTCTGCTCCTGGCATCAGCACAGTGAGAGCTCCTGGGCACCCCAGACATTCGTGTCTTGGCAAGTCCTGATGGGATTTGGAAGGAAATGTCAAGGAAACAAAATGGGGTTGAAACTCTGAAGCTTTGAAACATCTCCAGAAGCAAAAAGAAGGAATGTTTAATGGCTTTCCAAAATTCAGTTATTAATGCTCTGATACAATGCTACATACAGCAGAACAGCCATAAATTACATGTGTCATTTCAATCAAAGTCAGCGCTGGCCTTGATTCAGTTCAGCTGGCATGAAGACACCCCTGTGAAATACAGGGCTTCTCAGAGGCTCTGTTTATCAGTGAGGAAGTGCTTTGTCACAGCACTGACTCTGGCTGATCTTTTCTTGCTGAAGAAACACAGGGACAATGTTTCCTCCAAGATAAAACCAAGTTTTCTCTTTCCCTTTGGGAAGCTTTGCCCCTGTCTCTTGCCTTTGTCACTTATTCTTGAATGAAGCACAAGTGGCTTGTGCTGTGTCAGGTCTGATCTCCAGTGGTAATTGCAGCCCTGTGGCCAATGCTGGGCTGTTCCTGCACAGATGCCTGGCTGCTTTTCCTGCTCTTATTCATCACTGCCTCATTTCTGGTGGGTGCTGCTCAGTGGGGCTCAGTGACTACTGGTCAGGTGAGCACAGTGAAGCTAAGGCTCTGTGTTGGGGATTCCAAGATAAAACTAGCCTCACTTCTCTCCTTGCTCTTCTGAGCAAGCTGGAGAGCACCAAACAGCCTCTGACCTGCAATGACTCTTTGGCTGCCTCAGGAAGGAAATCTGACTCTGTCCTGGCTCTTGCTCAGTACAAAGTTGCTGAGTTTTGCTATGAAATGAGGCATAAATCACTGAGCCCCTTAATCCCTGGTGCTGGATGCAACTGTGCATCCTGAAACAAGGAAGAGGAGGGCAGGGTGATGTCAGGCTTGCCCAGGGGGGCTATTTATTTTGTGTACTGGGTGGCTCCCAGCCTGCTCTGGTTAGTATGGGTGTGTAACTTGATCTCTGTGAGGGCAAACTATCCTGAATAGAACTCTGGAAAGTGCAGAACAGCTATTTGTGCTTGAGTGCCCAGTGCTGGCTTTGGGCTTGCAGTGCTGCTGTCAGCACTAGGCTGGGACTGAGCTCCATACCCTGCAAGCAGGTGATGTGCCTGCCAAAACTGGTTGGGATGGGAAGGATGGCTTGTTATTTTTATTTTTTTTAAAGGCAGCAGCAAATAAAAGCACTCAAGAGGTGGCATGTTGAGCTCAAAAGCTTCAGGGTGGAGGGACTGCCCTGCAGAGGCTGTGGTGGGCAGGGTATAGGCAGTGTCTAGCAAGTGCTGCATTCAGTACTGGAAAGACATGGATCTGTTGGAGCAAGTCCTGAGGAGGACCACAGAAACCATCAGAGGGTTTGAATACCTCTATGAGGCCAGGCTTGAAAGAGTTAGGGTTGTTCATCCTGGAGAAGAGAAGGCTCTGGAAGGAGGCTTAATTGTGGCCTTTTAAAATAAAAATAAAATAATGGGGACAGGCATTTTAGTAGGGCATGTTGCAATAGGACCAAGGGTAAAGCTTTTAAACTAAGAGTAGATTCAGACTAGATACAAGTAAGAAGTTCCTGGGTGGTTATTTTTTTTTTTTTTTAATGATGAGGGTGGTGAAACACTGGAACAGGTCTCCCAGAGAGCCCTATCTCTTGGGAACATTCCAGGTTAGGCTGGAGGGAGGTCTGAGCAGCCTGATTTAGTTGCAGATGTCCCTGTTCATTGCATGGGTGTTGGATTAGATGACCTTTAAAGGTCCCATTCAAGCTATTCCATCATTCTATGATTTACTTTAGCTGTAGGCATGAGAGACCTGCTGTTTTCTGTGAGGGGGCTTGGAGGGGATTTGTGTCAGCTGGGAGTGACAACTGTTGGACATTCCCAGTGTCTTACCAGCTTAATTCCTTAGGCACAAGGCTGTCATTAGGATTTGCTTTGTTCCAGGAGCTACTCTTAGAGGCAAGTCTGCACTGTTCCAAAAAAAGGCTGAGAGCCCATTCCTTTGACATATACCTGCTTTCCTCCCCAGCCTCATGGGTATTTTAGATTCTTCTGAGTCTCAAAATGTCTCAGTTGGAGTTTATGTAGGTACTTTTGTGTGACACTACTCTGGCTCTGTTTGTGTAGGAATTGGTAATTGCTTGTGGGGTTTTTTTGTGCCTTTTTTAAAAGTCTGCTGAAGGGTGAGCAAATACCTCATGGTAGGATTTATTGGGGAATGACTTAATCTGTTCCTTTTTAATGTGGTCCCATGGACAGCCTGTACTGCACATTGAGCTATGGTCCAGCAGCACTGGTAAACCAGATTTATAAGGTTCACCTGCTTCAGGCTTGTGTAGGGAATACTAAAAAGGCAGAACAGTGAACTTCCCAGCTACTGATCAGCTCATGGAGTTTTCCTTGCCCTACAGACTGCTGCACTCCATAAAAATGCAGCTCCCCACATGAGTCAGGGAAGGATCTTGCCTGGGATTTGCTGCAAACCACCAGCTGCTACTGAGGAGGGCACGGGGGCTCTCAGAGTTGAAAATTTAGTATGCAGGAAAATCCTGCTCCCAAACTCAGAGGCTACTTCATGATGTATAATCTCAAAATTTGTTGTCTCTTACAATAGTCTGTGCTATTAAATCACTCTTGCTGCTGTCTCAGCATCCCATCTGACATGAAACCTGCTGTGCTGTGGGTCTTGGAGTGCTTATGAGTGGTAACTTCCATGGCATGTGACTGTATTGGAATCTGTGTGCTTGACTAATGAAGCAGTAAGATGCTAAGAGACAGCAAAAGGAAATCAGCTGTTAATTTATTTGTCTTCCCTGTCATGCCTGGCTTTGGTTTGAGTCTCCTTCAGAGTTTTCTGTGCTCAGGGGAAATTCTCAACAAGAAAGATTTGTCTTCCCCCTTGCCACCTAATGAAGCAAAAGTAAAGGGACAGACAGACTTGCTTTATTGCCAGTGGAAAGGCTGGAGCTGAAAACCTGGGGACAATAGTGGAAGCAGTGCCTGAGAAACTTGTGTGGATTTGTGATAAGCTAGAAGGAAGTGAATAACCTAGAAGTCATGAGGCTTTCAAAGGGTTAAGTTTCCCTGCTGCTGGTTGAGTTCCCATGGGTGAATGGATGCTCACCCACTCCTGGACCCCAACTGTTCTCCTGACTTGGCTCCATTTGCCATCAGCCCCAAATCAGGAATAGTGGGGACAGTGTCAGCATGCAGGAGTCATTTATCAAGTGATGGAAAAGTCATTTGTGTGCTGGAGTCCCTTGGCTGCACCAGCTGTCGTGCATGGAGCAGATGGAGAGCTGCAGGAACCCAACACTGCTGCAGATGGTCCCAAACAGAGCTGTGGCTGTCAGGGGCTGGGGGGACACTCTCTGCTTTAGTGGCTTTCTTGGGCTTGGGAGAAAGCCTGGGAATCTCCTCCTGGGGGTGGGAGACAATGTGGCAGGAGTACAGCCATGGCCTCTGCTAGGGATGCAGCATCTCCTCTGCCATGAACATGGGCATTCCCAGCAAGATTTCCTTATGCCAAAGCCTTTTGGGTGGGCTGATTCCCAGGGCTTTGTGAAAATGGGTGGGAGAAACCCATCTCTAATTGCTAGAGGAGGCACAGTGCCTGTATAGCCCAGGGTGTTGCTCATGAGAGGCCAAATGGTGTCAATAACACTGTGTTTTCTTGTCTTGCAGCTCAGCTTGGTCCTGACTGAATGCAACCCTCCATGCCACTATTTCCTCTGCTCCACAGAAGATAATTGAAGGATGTTTCTCTTCTCCTGACTGCTGTCAGTCTGCTTTGGGTACAGCCTGACTCCTCTTGGGGTTTGAACAATACCCCACACTGCCTCCAGATGGATGAAGGGAGCTAGATCAGCTGACAAAACTCATCCCTGTTTTAACTTTCTTTGTGATTCTTTGACTTTTTTTTTTTCTTTTTTTTCTTTTTTCTTTTTTAATCTGTCTCTGCTATAGAGGTGAGAGGCTCTATTCCCTCTCCCTAAATGTTGGAAGAGAGGGATCTGCTGCCCTGCTGAGCAGGCAAGGCTTTTGTTATGTGATTAAGAATTTCTTGTTTTGTGGCCCTTGGTGGCTGGGTGGTGGCAGAGAAGGGAACTCATCAGAAATCTGGTGAAGAATTGGTGTTTGAAAGGAGGGCAGGTCCTGAGTATAAAAAGACTGCAAGGAGAATGTGATGCAAGTGCAAGGACCACTTGTCACTCTGTTGGTGCCAGCTGTGGGTGAAGTCTTCCCTGTTTATGATGCAGCCTCTGTCCCTCTAGATCATCTGCTTTGAGGGACTCCCATCTACTGGTCTCTGTGTACACAAAATGCATTCAATTTAGTCCTGGTTTTTTTCTTTAGTTCCCAGATCATTCATTAATCACAGTTATGTACTCATGCCAAAATGTTCCTGCCATTTTTCTGCCTCAGCAGGGCAATAGCAGCTTTGTTGTAAACAGCTTCTGCCTTCTTCTGCTTAAAATGGATTGGAGATGAGATGTCCTTTCCCAGGTGAGGAGCAGTGACCACTGGTGTTCTCCTTTCCCTGGGAAAGTGATTTGCTTATTCTCTAATCTGTGGGCTCCAGTGAAACACTTCTAAAACTTAGATGTGGTGGCACCTTGCTAACTTGTGAGCTCTGTTCCTCAAGCCTGAAGTGCAGGGTATCTGGGAAATGGCTGCTGCTGGAAGCAATCTTGGTGAAATGGCATCCTAGTGAATTGTTTGTAGAGACCAAGGCTTGCTGTGACCTTGAGGAGCTGAATCCCTCAAGAGTGGCATTTCTGGCCTTGACCCTAAGGTCTGCAAATCAGCTTCTAGGGTTGTTTCTGAACTCTCCCATGCCTTCATGCTTCATGATGTTAACATGTCCCCCATTCTCTCTTTAGTCTCATTTGTACCTTTTTATCATGTCAACATAATTTTGCAACTTGTTTCTACCCTCCTGGAAGGAGGGCAGCTTGTTTTTCCTCTTGCATCAGTGTGCTTTCTGCTTAAAACTTTCTGCCCCCTGGATTTTCTTTGTTTTTGGTAAGCATTTAATAAAATTTGAAGATGATGTTGTAATGGTGGCAACTCTGAGAATTTTGTTCATATAGGAGTCTGCAGCAGGGCTGTTTTCCAAGAACTTGAAACTCTCTGCTTGAATGTGAGGTGGAGAAGAGAAGCATCAGTCTGACAAGAGGAAAAGGAGCCTGACATGCAGGAAAAGTCTTTCTGTGAGCCTGCCCCAGTGTTATTTCACTGCATTTTTCATTGGGAGCAATTGCCTCTAAAAGGGGAAGGAGTAGTGCTTGGGTGAGCAATGGAGCAGCCTGCAGAGACTTCCTGGGGAGTGTGATCAGCCAGGAGAAGCACAGGGCTTAGCTCCCCAGGTAACAGACCTGAGAAACATCAGACTTCAACCACAATCACTGGTGATGTCAGCTATAAAAATTAAAATTTCCTCTGTATCCTGCTAATCCAGCTTTGATAAGGTCAGTATAGCTATCTGTACTGGAACCCAGCACGCTAATGAGCTGATGGCTCTATCTGGAACCATCCCCCTTCTTATGGAAAAACCTTTTTATGGAGGTGACCTTCAAAGTAATAACTCCTTTCATGGTGTAGAGACAATTAAGAGTTTCTGCTATCCTAACACTTCAGGAAGGTGTAGGTAAAGAGAGAATTCCAATTTAACTTCTTGCTCTTATCTTTCTACTGGTTGGTCCCTTGTTCTCTCCATCCTCTCCTTCAGTTCTGGGAGGTAGGAATTCAAGGAGCCCTGTGTTCTTCAAAGCACTGAGCAGCATGGCCCCATTTTCTTCCCTTCAGCCCTTCCTCTGCTGGGATCTTCAAGTGAGGCTGGAGCAGGAGCAGTGTGGTGCATAGAGATGTTCTGACTTGAGGTGGAAATAACACTACTTGGCGTGTGTGAAAATTGGTTGCACCAATTTTTCAACACAGTTCTGTAGCTGGCTGGTGGAAATGACGGCTGAAAACTTCTCCAGTTACTATTCCTGTGCCCTGCCAGTTTGGAGAGTGCAGAGAAGGCCCCAAAGGTTGTTTGTGTGAGATTCCTTCTCTAAGGAGGGTTAATTTGCAGAGTATATTTTCTCCACTTAAAGCCCTCAGGGACCTAGATGTAGTTTCAATAAACAGCTGCTGTAATTCAGGTTGTGGTGACAGCAGAGAAGTGAGCAGGTTGTGGGAGACCAGAGCTCTCTAGTGGTGGTCAGGAACCAGAGTGAGAACTGGCTCAGCAAATGTGTGCAGCTCTTTATGAGGTACTTATATCTGCCAGGGAAAATGTTTCCACAGCTGAATTAACTTGTTTCTCCTCCCAAAACAACATGGTGTGCATGTGGTGGTGGGACTAGCAGTGGGCTTACCAGAATGGTGAAACCTTCCCCTAACTCCCCAAAAAGAAGGAAAAAAAGGGATGCTGCAGCCCACATATGCTAGATATGCATTTTGGGCAATGCTAGGAGGGGATGAGGGCATGGAGGTTCATCTCTTCCCTCAGCAGGGACCTGTAGGATCCTGTGGCTGACTTTGTGAATGAAGGAGAGCAGGCTGGTGCCACTCTGCAGCAGTTCCTGCTCTGGTGTTGGTCAGGAGTGGCTGCTTCCTATATTTCCTCTGTTCATTTTTCACAGTATTGTGGTTTTTGCAGCACTGGCATCTCAGAGGCTTTTGCTGAGACCTTAACTCTGTCTTCTGAGAATGCTGCATTTTGAGCAAGGACAAACTGTCACACTGAGTGAGTTTTAGGATTAGTCTTACCCTCAAAGGCTGGAGGAGCACAGTGATGCTTTCCTGGTCCCTGTATCTGCTGGCTGCCTGCATCTCCAAATTACCATCCCCATGGCAGGTTGGCAGTGCCCAAACAGGGACTGGGAACCCTTGTGTGGGCTCTCAGGGGTCTGAACTGGGGGCATACCTTGAGGTGTTGCTTCACTGCAATTTCTTCTTTACCCATCTTGTCTAGATTAGGCAGAAGGGGAACATCATTTTGGCAGCATTGTCTCTGAAATAAATCTGGGGGGGGTGGTTCCAGTGACACTGAAATGTGCTACTTGTCTTTCTGTGACAGGCTTCAGGGCTGCTTTTTTCTCAACAAAGTTTAACAGATGAATTCATGCAAGATGGGATTGAAAAATGTGGGCCATGCCTATTGCAATGCCATAAAACAGCATTATCTAAAATGGGGGAAACTTAAATATTGGAAACTCAAGTCTGTTTTGAGTGTTATGTCTTTATGTAGCCCTTGCTCTGCCTTGAGACTGGGGGCTGGACTTCATCTGGTTCTTTCCAGGTATAAAATAATTACAGGCTCATTTTTACATCTCTCATAATGTATGTGTTTGCATGCTAATTAACAGATCTGCCCAACCCTTGCAGCTCTGCACTGGGCCTGTGGTGTGGACATAAGAGTCTAGAGTTTCCAAATGACTTTGTTCCTTGAAATGTGTCTGCAGCTTCTGCTCTTTGAAGGAAAGGTCAGCCTTGGGGACACCTGAGCCTGAATGTCAGAGCTTTGCCTCCTGCCACCACCACCTTTGGGAAGGAAAATAAACAAGCTCAAAGAGCAGGGTGGCTATAAATACTGAGGTGGCAGCTGATATGCTGCTGAACAAGGTTCTGAGGTTGGTCTGTTGGTAACTCCTTGCCAGCTCAAGACACTTGGCCTGATGTTGCATTATATATGTATACACATACATATATATCTATATATCTGTATATGAGCAGGTTAAGAGAAAAAATGTATTTCACATTGACAAAAGTGCAGTTGGAGCTAGGATTTACTTTAGAAATGGAGCCATTCCAAGGATCCTGATGTTGAGACAGGTGATTTCCATAGAATTTTGCATTGAAAAAAATTGCATTCTCAGGTGCTTCATCTCTTCCTGGTTACTCTTAGAAATAGTGGCTTAGCAGTGCTAAAGACAGGCATTAAATACATAGAAAAAAAGCTTCATGGACTTGGGACTGATGAGAATGATGGGAAGAATGGGGTAAGGTTGAGGAAAAGTAAGGGGGAGATACCACTGGGATTTATACAAGTGAGGACTTTAAAGCATGAAAGCAGCAATTTCCAAGTGTCATTATTCAGTGAGGTGCTTGGTTGAGTAGGTGGGTCTTCCCCAAGGTCGTGGAGTGGCTGTGAGCACCTTCACTGGTCTCCTGCCTTGCTCACCTCCTCTGGGGGCACAAACCAGCAGCTCCAGGCATTGGTCCTGACTCATCCTGCTGCTCAGTCATCATCCTCACTGTCAGCCTTTCTCATCCATTTAGGTGTAAATAGTGTGAGGGTGAGACCCAGCCCATATCCTGAATAGCCAAATCTATCTATTATCTTTGGAGAGATACCTCACCTAGATGTAGGGGATCCAAGCATGATCTCCTGAATCCCACAGGGGTTATGCCTTAGTTGCCTAAAGCAGGTGCAGTAGGGACATGTCCCAGAGCAAACAAATGAGTGATGGAGGAACAGTCTACCACAAAAACCAGAAATCAATATTAACTGAATAAACCCCAGAAAGAAATGCATTACTTACTGATGTGTAATTTGTTTCCATCTGAAATCACTTGCATGTTGAGAGCATCATGTTACTCAGTTTGGTTTACAAAATTAACAGGAGCTTGTTCCTCTGAGATCATGTCAGGTGCTGGATGCTTGGAACTTCTAGAGCCCTGCAGGTAAGTTCAAAACATCAGAAAGAAAAGTGATTATGGTAGCCACTAAGCACAAGAAGTTTTTTAAAAATAAATAAAGGAACTTTTTAAAAGCATGAAAAGTTCCACCACCTAAAATTAGCGTGAAGAGGGGCTATCGAGTAACAGCATTGCGTGCTCCCAGCTTTGGCTCTGCACAGTTCAGCATCTGAGGTACTGGAGAGGTGAAGGGCAGAGGATGGTGGTGGTGCCAGGACAGCTATTTGAGCAGAGCAGCTCCAGGCAATGAAACCAGTTGGAGGCTTTTCAAGTTGGCTGGTAAGATTTAATGTTTTGCAAAAGTCAGGGTTGCAAAATGCAAATGTTGAGCTGTGCTTTGATTGTTACCTTCCCAGGAGAGGAAGAGAGCAAACTCTGGCTCTGTCTTGTTCCTGGCGAGGGGCATGCAATGTGCAGAGGATGCAAGTGGAGAAAATGCTGCACTGGAAGTAGAAGGGGGTTGGAGTTGATTAGTTTGGTGAGTTTTGGTTGAGGGGTTTATCAATATCCCAGCTAGGACTGCTGAAGTGAGCTGGCAAGGATGGCACCAATGCTGGCCTTTGTCTTGGGCAGCCTGTGAGCTGCCCAGACACCATGCAGGTATTGCTGCTTCTTGGCCTTCTGGCATTTCATCCCCTTTTCCAGCTGACTTCCCAGGTTCTGCTTTTTCACAGGAGCCTTTGTGTGAATGCCATGGCAGCTGGGGGGGTTAAACATGCTCCTAGGAATGAAGGCACATGAGAACAGTTTCCTGGTCTACAAAGCAGTTTTATGCCCAAGATAAGCTTGACCTGTCTCATGTGGCATTTGAGATGCTGGAGAGCTATGCCACAAATCCAGCTCTGGAGGCAAATTCCTTCTGCGTCTTTCTGCCAAGCCTTGTTGCTCATTGACTCCTCTCTAATCTGAGTTACTCTGCCATGGATCAAGGTAGCAAAGCTCTTCCTTCATCCATCAGGGGTCTGGCCCACCTGATGAGGCTGGTTTTTGTGTGTGTGCTGGTGCTTTGGGGTGGGTGTCAGAGGTGAGGTCTCTGTTTGCTTTCTTCCCCTCTGCCTCCCTGATAACTGGTGAGATCATGCTGCTCCTTATTGCAATGCACACCTCTGGAAGGATCTAGGTTTGTTGCTCAGTCCTTCATACAAATACCCTAATGCAATTAATTCCTTTTTGGCTGACCACTTCAATGTCTCAAAACTGCCCTTGTCTTTTAGCAGTGCTAGTGACTTTGTTTGTCCCCAGCATTGAGGATGTTGCCAGGGGAAAGAAAAAACCAAACAGGCAGTAACAACCCAACTGAAAACTTAAACCCCATATCCTAAGTAAGAATATTTTAACAGATTTTAGAAATGCCAAGGCTACATTTTACCCTGCTCTGCCACAGTCACCACTGACACCACACCAGCCTAATGCATGTATTTGCAGCATGCACTGTATGAATGATGCAAAGGGCTGGCCTGTGTTTGCACACACTGAAGGTGGGAGTGTTCAGATCCCTTCCTATTTCTTACCAAAGATGTAGAGTTTCTGTTCTTGCAGGCTAAGAGGGGATAAGACAGGCAGATATTTCTACCAACCAAGTTTTACAAAAGGGATGACACACTAGAGACCTCCATGGAAATGTTGGCCAATTCCCTCTCACCAGATGTAAGGAGGAGAACAGCAGTACCAGGAAGCTGAATGGAAGTGTACACAGGAAATATGGTCATCAACAGAAGGAAGTTTTTTTGCCTTTTATTCTCCTTTTTAAGCCTTTGAACTTCTGTGATTTCATGAAGCCACAAGCAGGAGAAGGTGTTGGCACACTGAGGCTCCCCAGCCACCTTCCAAGATTCAGGTAGGTGAACCCACAGCTTGGCAACTGTTTGCTCTCCTTGTTATCTGAATGACTGCTGCAAGAGATGCATCACTGTGCATGGCAAACACTGCACCAGGTCACTTCTGGGGAAAGGAGAGGCAACCAAGGACAGAGCCTGAGCCCAAGTGCCAAATAGATGGTGTTAGAGGAGTCAGGGAGAAAAGATGGTTTTTGCTCAGCCCCTTGGGGCTGTTTCAGATTCCCCGGGATCCCTTCATCACCTGTAAAATTACAGTGATCTGCTGATACTTAGAGGAGCTGGTTGTAAAGGTGAAGGCAATTTTGATTTCTTCTTGACTGGCTGCATAAAACAGGTCATTAGATTTTGCCCAGGAACAGAAAATAATTATATATATATCTGTATTTATATTCTGTCCTTTCTCTGAATGTACTTACTTAGCCACTATCTGATCTGCCTTTTTATTGACAGCTACTTCAATTAACTTGGAAAGAGTGCTCAATGAACATAGGGCATCTACTCTAACCTTGAACTGCTGAATAAACCTCCCTGCAGAATCCCTTTCTCAGGAATGGGATAAAGAGAAGAAAGGGCATAGGGGAACTGTATAAAATTTATTTTGCATTCTCAAATGGCTTTGTGATTCCCATTTCCCCTCTGCTCTAAATCATGGTAAAAGGTTTATAACTGAATGTCATAAAACAGAAAAACACATCCCCATGCTTTCCCAGTCAGCCTAATATATTTTTCTGGATACCTTCAATTATTTCAAGGTTGATATTTGTAGAAACAGACAAATGTGCCACACCCAAAGTATCTGTATCATTCAAAAGAGTAAAAAATGTTATTTTGAAATAATTCAAACATAACTTTTGAGAGGAGGGGGTATAAAGAATCATTTAGATGTGAACTCAAGTAAAACACATTTTTCTCATAGCTAAATTCACCTTGGATAACTTAACCATTTTTGAATGGCAGAAGGTGTCAGTGAAAGTTCCTCTGTAGCTCTACCATGAAGGTGTAAATGCAGAGTCTTGGGCAAGTCTGGGTGAGGAAGGACCTCAGGAGCTCCTCTGGCTCAACTGAGGGCCAAAGCAAAGTCTGCTTTGGAAGTACATCTGTTAGTTCAGTGTTGGAGAGTAATGGGTAGATAGGGATAGGTATTGCTTTATCTCAGAAATTGGATCTCTCCTGGGCTGTAAGAGTACCAGTTTTATGGGAAAAGGATGTAGCTGATTTTATTTACAAACTCTGTAGTCCTTAATGAACATGTAGGATTCCAGACTTCCAGGGCTGTAGAGGTTTTCAGATGAACTTTTCCAGTGTTATTTCAGCTCGCTGACTGAGTATTAACCAGCCATGGAAGCAATGATCCATGAAAATGGTGCCTGCTGACTGGTGGGCAGTGAGCACAGGGAAAGGATATTTGAGGAAAAAAACCCCAAAAAACATACCAAACAAAACACACATAACAAGCCTTTGACCAAGGTGCCCATTTTTATGCAGTTTGTAAAATTATCTGGGCTAATGTGTGTGCATTGTAAAAGCATCTCCCCTGAGTGCACTGGCTGCTGCAGTAGGTCAACTAAAAGCTAGAAAAGATGAGAAGAGCTGATTACAGCTTCCCTGCAAGTGGCCTGGCAACACAATAAACTTCATGTGGCCCATCTCAAATAGCCAGTCTGAGTGTTCCTACCTCCCAAGAAGAAATGTGACAGTGGGCCAGGCTACCTATGGAAACTTGTCTAGATCTCTGCCTCAGACTCTAGTTTCTGTTCAAGGAGGAACACTGGTTTGCTGTATCCTCTCCCAGGTGGAGATGCTGTCACAGTAAAAGCATGCCAGGCTCTGGCTTGAGGTCAGCTGGCAGAGGGACCTCTTGTGGTTTGAGACCCTGGTTCGTGTCTGTGACCTCACAAGTGCTCTTTGTCTTGGTGCTGACTCCCAACCCGGCAGCTGGTGGGAGAGAGGGGCTTCTCCCATGGCAGGTGCTTGCTGCACCCTCATCCAAATGAAATTGGGTAGCTTTGGTAGCTGTGCAGGCCCAGCTGGGATTGTCTCTCTCTCATCTGGTCTCTGTGATCAGTAGGGAGTGAGGTACTTGGTGTTTGCTCACTCTCTAGGCATGGCTGTGCTGTGACAGCTCTAAGGAGAGCCCAGTCACCTTGCTGCTGGTGCAGGGAGAGCAGATGATGTCAAGACAGCAAAAATCATATATTCTAGAGCAGGAGCATCTAAAGTAATGAGAGACAAAGCTGATGAGGAAAATGTGGCAGGTGGTGAATGAAACTGCCATGTGCAAGAATCAAGAGGTGAAATAAAGACTTGACAGAGTATGGGCTAAGGTATGAAATGAATATTGGAGAGGCCTCTAGTTACATGCTAAACTGGATATAGAGACCTACGAAGGGAAGAAAGGACAATAAAAAACTGGGCTGTGAGGAATGAGCCTTGGTTGTGAACCAGGTGACAGCAGAGCTGATGTAAGATGTGTGCGTCAGACAAGGCTATTTTACAGAGGGATGGAGAAGGAACCCTCAGTCCCATGGAAAGAGGGGTTCAGATCATGCTGGGATTGGAAATAAAGTGTATGACATGGACATGAGTGTTCTGGCAGAGGCAGTCCATAGGATGCAGGTGTCCTTTGGGAAAGTACCAAGCAGAAAGGCCATGCTCCCAGGGTATGGTGATGGCGAAGACAGAGGATGAACATGGCCTGTGATCTAAAGATGGATGTTGTCTGGAGCAGTTGCTTGATGTGTTCAGGAGCTGAGTGAATGGTGCAGGCAGCAATGCTTGCTTCTCATTATTTGAAAATGGAGCTGCAGCAGAGAGGTCTGACTACCTGTCCTTCCCATTGCTTGTACCAACCTCACATTTGTCAAGATGCTTAGAGTGGAATCTGAGAGATGTGAGCACTCCCCTGCCAGTGCACACAAGCAGCACTACTCTGGAGGCTGTGCACCCCTGCAAGGTGCTCGTGCTGCTCCTGCCAAATGGATGGCAGCAGAGGAGCCCAGGGGAGCGTTCAGGTCCACATCTGCTGGGAGCACCCTGCTCTAAGCCCAGGCTCCACATGCACTTGCACACACCCACCACAATGTGCTTTCTTTTGAGCTGGTGGATCTGCTGTGGCAAGGCTGAGTTGTGGCACTCATTGCAGCAGGGCCAGTATATAGCTGACAGGAGGGCACAGGGGGCTGGTAAAACTGTTGCCAAAATGGGCCCACCACAGACATGACAAGAAAAACAGCTGGGAGCTTCTCCTCCCATGCATCCCCACTCTGCTGCCAGTTTGGGCAAATATGGTATTTCTTGGAGGTGTGCCCAGCTGGTGGAGAGCCTGAGGGAAAGGAGCCAGGGGAAGAGCAAAACTGCTCAGTGGCTCCAAAGCACAGTGTGAAAGGTGCTCTGCCGTGTTAGTGCTTTGGGCAGAGCTGGAGGGGGGTGGAGGTGATGATACCAGCTCTGGCCATGTGTTCCCATGCAGCTGCTGCTCTCCTCAGCAGCACAGGTGCCCACCCAGCAGCCTCCCACATGGTGCCAGGGTGCTGAGCATGGATGCACTGTCCCCTTCCCACCTGACAAAGAACAAAAGCATTGGCCGGGGGTGGATTGCAGGAGGGAAGGGAGGGGATAAGCTGCAGGATAGCTGGGAAAGGCAAGCTGGACAGGAGATTTCAGCACATGCATGTTACCTGGTGACTTGGGAGGCTGCAGCACTGTGCTCCCACTCCACGGCTTTAAAATCTCGTCTCTACATCCTCAGCTGGGGACCCTTTCTTGCAAGCAGCAGGGAAAGAGTGGGCAGGAATCAATCTGTGACCTGAGCCATAAATCCCGTCTGGCCCACAGCTCCTGAGCTGCTGTGCTGCTGCAGGCAGGGAGAAGGGGGTGCTGGCAGGCACACGGGAGGCACACGCTGTGTGCTGCTGGGGAGCCCTGCCAAGGGAGAGCCGCGGGAGGGAGGGCACGGGCAGCTGGAGCCTGGGATGGTTAGTGAAATGGAAACCCTGAGCCACAGGGTTGTGCGAGGCACTGCAATCCTCTGCTGGAATAATCGTGCAACTGTGGAGAGTGCTCTGGCAGCAAAACCGCTCCAGCCACCTGGGGTTGCCCTCCCTATGAAGTCCTTGCTTAAATAATGCTTTTGTGTCATGCTGGAATGGCTTATGAGTTCTTTTGCTGTGTTCCTGCTCTCTTGCTCTTCATTCCAGGTCCCCTCAAGCCCTGCTGTGACACAGCCCCAGCAGTCTCAGTGAGAGGTGGGTGTGTGTGCACACACAACTTGCACACAGATGCACTTAAGGCATCACATGTGCCAAGTGCTTCTGCCTTCTTATATGCCTGTGACTGCTGGTTTCCAAGAGCCTTGCATGTGGAAGATCCACAGGCCTTCCCCAAAGCTCTCACCCTGCAGCACAAGCCAAAACTTTTTGCATGTGGAGGGGCAGCTGGGAAGAGCCCCTGCCCAGAGAGGAGAGGGGAGGTTGCTCCTGTGTGTTGAGATTGTGAGATCCAGGGTGCCACAGACAGTTTTTTAGCGGTGATCACATACCACAGAGCTATGGGGGCCCCCCAATTTGTTTGCGAGGTGCCTTTGCCTTAGATACCCCTCTTTGAGCCCTGTCCGGTTATAAATATAGAAACATAAGCCCTGGAGGTTTTTTCCTCCAAACATGTCCCTCCCATCTTAGCATCATCTGTGCAATTCCTCCAGCTGCTCCTATACATGGCATGACCTTTTTTTCCTCTTCCCTTGCTTCCCCCTCCATCTATCCCCTCCCCGCCCATCCCTGCTCCCTGCCCTGCCCAGCACAGGGAGCCCGGGGCCAATCGGCTCTTGCAGACGATCAAATGTCACTATAAATTGAGAGCTGCATCCCCTCGGGACGCTCGCAGATCCCAGCCTGCCCGTCCCCTCCGACAGGAGCTCGGTGCTTCTCTCCACACCTCCCAGGTAAGTGGGATCCTGGTAAGGGATGCTGCTGGGGGCAGCACTGCAGAAGGGATGAGCTTTGGTTTGAATGGAGGAGCACCAGGGAGGGTTGGGGACCACAGGGACTGGGATCTGACACAGGATCTTAAGGAAAAGTTCTGAGCTTTAGTTGGGCATCTCACAAATCTCATAGAGGTTTGGGTGCCTTGAACTCTCAAGGATTAGTAGTGGGAGAAGAGATCCTTCCAAACCAAGATTTGGGGCTGGAAATTGTGGCATTCAGGGAAAGTTCCCTCCAGCAGCAGGATGAAAATGCTGACCTTCCCTCCCCTGTCACCTGGAGAAAGGGATGGCTGAGGCAGGAGGTATGAAGGGCAGACCATCAGGGAGCTTCTGGTGGATGAATAGGGCTGTAGGTCTAGAGGGAGATTTGGGGGAAAAAAAGTGGCCATGGAAAAATGTCCCTTCCCACAGAAAAGAAGAAAATTTTGAGTTTTGTATGGTCAGGCTAGCAAAGTGAAGTAATGAATATGGGGAGCATCCCATTACCACTCTGAATTTAACCCCCTCCTCCTGCCCCTCGGCACACAGAGGGAATTTTTCTCGCAATTTCCTCATGTTCTGTGGGAGTGGGAAGCTTTCCATGACCATATTTCTATTTCTCAGATCAGCTCCTTGCTGTGGGGTGGTGGATATCCTACAGAGGCAGGAGGGACATCAGCACAGGAGACTCTGGTGCCAGCAATTTGGGTGGGAGCTGTGTTGCTGATTTGGGGGGAGCTTCAGGGAGGCTGTAGGACATTGACAGAGCAGGCAGCCATCCCTCAGAGGGGCAAGACTCACAGGGAGGTGGTGGAGTCCCCAAGAGATGTTCAAGAGGCACCTGCTTGAGTGGTTTAGGGGTTACAGTGGTGGTGCTGGGTGGACAGCTGGACTGGAGGATCTTGTTCTGATTCTAAGATCAAGGAAAGGCAGGGGATGCAAATTGAGCATAGTCATTGTTTTTTTGTTCTGTGTCTCAGCTTTGTTATCCCTAGAAAATTCCCTTGCAGGGATCAGACAGCTTGTACCACCCTGTAGACAAAGACAAAGGGTACATTTTGGGACAGGGAATTGGGATTTTGCTATGAACCTGCAGCAGTGCTGGAGTCCTGCTACTCTGTTTCTGCATTAGAGAGAAGAATATGTATATGTTTATATATTTACTAGGTACATTACATATAATACCCATCTCTCTTACTATGATATGTATGGCTATTAAAAAGTCCATGGAGTGGGTTTGCAGTGGCTCCTGCTGGGAAAGAGTGGCTGAGTGGTGCTTGGTGGGTCACAGCCCCAGTCCTTGCCCAAGAGCTGTCCCTGCCAGTCCCATTGCCCATGCATGGTCCCTTTTGTGCTGGCCCCTTTCCATGTGGCTCTTGCTACCTTGCCTACCTTGTATGGCCTGGCTTGGGAGGGGATGATTGATGGGTGGGTTATTTCCAGGGATGGCCTGGAGGTGCAAGGCAGCCCATTCCCCCTCCCGGGTGCATTCTCAGCTGCTAAGAGGCTTCTTGGGATGTGCTGGCTCTGCTCTTTCAGCTGAGGCCAGGAGCATTTGGGGCCAAAAGGGACATGGTATTCCTGCCCACCTGGTGCTAAGGATTGGTGTATTTGTCCTTTCAGTGACCTGCTTGGCTTGAATAAAATGCAGAATCACTTTGCTTTCACCTTTAAGGGGTGGGAGCGGGCAGGAAGTTTTCTGTCTGGTGAAACTTTCCCATGTGTTTCCATTTCCTTCCAAAGGGTGGGCAGTATTAACTAATTGATTTTATTACATCCTTAAACCTCAGTCAAGACCAGAATCCATTTTTTCTGCCACTATACAAACAAAGCCCAGTTATTGCCTGAAGGTGCTAACAGCCTTAATCCTGGGCTGCATTTGCTGTGTGTAAAGTAATTTCCACCAAAGGCTAATCCCGAGCCAGCTGGAGACTTTCCATTGCCTTCGGGCAAACTTAATCCTAACTGCAAAAACTGCCTTAACAGATTGCTTTCTTTATTGCCTTTTGGATGTAAATATAGTCCAATTTGGCTGGCTGCTTTGATGGCAGAGTTAGCTATGTGTGGATAGTGCTGGGCATCAAAGAGCCTTTCTTGTCTTGGGGCGCTGCAGCTATGACAGTCTGCATTTTGCCCCTGGCTTTAAGGGACCAGATGGCTTTTGAATGCCACGAAGTGGACAGACAGTTCTTGAAGCCAGGGCAGTGAGAGTCAGGTACTGCCTTAAATGCCAGCTTCTCCTGACAAAGGGACCAAACCTGATTGAGTGTTTGACCCTTGCAAAAAATCTGTGATCTTCCCCCAGAATTTTTTTTTGGTCCACCCTGCCCTCGCCTGTGGGGTTCCTGCATATGGCTCATCTTTGTACAGAGTCTGCCAATGCACTTGTTATTAATTCATTTTGTCTGGGGCCAAGGAATCCCCTCAGGGTTGGGGTCTGATGGTGTCAGGGATGCTGGCATTCTGGCTCCGCTTTTATAGCGCACGGGCAGATGCCATGCAAAATCCCATTCGCATTTGCAGCGCTTGGATTAACAAATATGGAAGGGGGTAGGGGAGCAGCCAATGTGACAACCCTCAGCAAGATGTCCTTAGAGCTAAATTGGAGCTGAGATGAGCTCATTCCAATAACTGCTAATGGAAAGCCTGATTGCAAAGGCTCCTGTTGACTTCAATTGCCTTGGAAGGAACAGTGTGCCCTGCGCTACGTGCCTGCCCTGTGCTGAGCAGACGTTCGCTCTGTCTGCTCACAGAGGGTTCTCCAGCTCATTCCTTCACCATTTGGAGGTGTTCCTCTTCTTCTTACTAGAGTGAAAGAGGAGAAAAAGTCCTCTTATTTTATTTTATTTTTAATCCTCTGCCTTGGGAAGAAGGAAAGCTGCATTTATAAAGGCTTAATCCATGGGAGGATTGGCCACTGCCCTGAGTCTTTATAGAACATGTATTTTGGTGGAAGCCAACAGCTGAGCATTAGGCAGGTTCCCTCCACAGGCTTTTGCCTGGAGAAGCTCTGTTGTCCTGTTGCCTAAATCAACATGCTGCCAAGCATTTTTACTAATAGCTTGAATAATTTTTGAAGGCTGGAATGAGACTGCTAACATACTAGCCACTGAGGAGATAGCAAGTGCAAGTCTTCATCCTGAAGATTTTATGAAATCTAGATTGAAAATACCAGGGGAGAGAGACCAGCAGTGTTGTAGCATCCAAGTAATTAGCAGAAAAAGCAGTGTGAATTGGTGAGCAGAAAACATTTTTGAAAGCTAAAATTCCTCCCAAACATAAAATTCCCCCTCTTCCCTCTGCCTGGGAGAAATAGAGTCCCCAAAGTAGTCCTTGGGATGGCTGTTGCTATCAAGGAGTGGACAACCACAGCTACAAAATTAAAAGCAACCTGGGACCAAGAGACCACTCAGCCCAAATCTCATGTTACCTGCCAGTAAATCACCCCTCTCATCCAGCACCTCAGGTCCATACCACAAACACTGCTAGCACTACTTCTAGGGCAATGCTGAATTTCAGAAAGAGAATAAATGAGGAACTGGAAGAAGAAATGTTGGCTGTTTATCTCTCCTTGCAACATGGGGGTTTTAAATCCTGTTGATGTTAATGTATGGTGCCCAAGGTCATTGCTGGGGAATGGAGAGAATCCCTTATAGGGCAGGGTTGGAGCCTGTGGGATTACTGCCTTCCTCTGAAATAGAAAGCTGCTGAGCTGCAGTTGTTCCTTTTGAACCTAAGTCAGCCCACCTGCTCCTTCAAGACATCTCTCATATATCAGCTGAATAATGAAGTCATGAAAGTTGGGGTTTGGGCCAGCAAGGAGAAGTCTGGCTTTCTAATTTAAGATCTGCTGTGGATTTGAAGAAAGTTTCAGGGGCCTTCCCTCATCTTCTCCCTTGGCCTCAGGGCAGCTGATGCTGTTAGGAAATCCAGTGTTGCATTACATAGAAGTGGTTATATCAATGGGAACTGCCCAACTAGGCATGTGGCTGGTTTTCATCTTAAACTAATAAATTATTGTTCATTCACTCATCAGTTGTACAAACCAGACACACTTTTGGGTGCTGACAAATAAGTACTTATCTCTAGGTTTATTGGTATTTTCAGTTATTTTTGTAAGTGACTGAGGCTTTGGAGCTGGCACTTTCCTACCTATGATGGCATGAAAGAAGGAAAAACTCCTCTGATCTCGCTGGAGTGATGGAAATGTCAGATGGGTGAGGGAGGGCCTGTCTCCCTGAGCTCTGGGGATTTTGTAATTTAAAGCTGGGACTAGGAAGCCCCTGGTTGTGCCTGTGGGAAGCAGCTGAGTTGATGGGATATATCTTTCCAGATGATCTTTTTCTACTCCCCTCCCTTTGTCCTCTGACATGGGTGGCAAAGGTTTGTGCCTCTCCCAAAATGTCAGTGTTGGTGGGGAGCTGGTTGCTGTGTGGGAAAGCAGGTGCTTGGCTTTTTTTTGTCCACAAATGTCAATCCATCTGCTTCTGCCTCAGTGTTTTTTATGGGGTGCACTCACTAATAACACCTTTTTTCTTCTTGTTTGTTTTCCTTTTCTTCTCTTTTGTCTAGAAACTAATTGCCAACATGTCTGATACCGAGGAAGTGTAAGTAGAAAATTGTTTGTGTGTTTACCTGCTCAGCCTGGCTCCACACCTGCAAGATCCTGCTCTGTGCTCAGCCTGAAGCCCCCTGAGGGGTGGGGAAAGGGGCATCTTAACTTAGAATGTCAAAGAGCCCTTCCTGCCCAGCACAGGACATCCCCCAAACACCTCCACCCAGCTCAGCCTGCCCTCTGTGGTTGTGCCACTGCACCTGGAGGAGGGGGAATAAAACCCACAGGGCAGTGGCTCCTGCCTTGGTTTAGCAAATCTAGAGTAGTATGACCAAACCCAGTGGGATCATTTGATATTTTTACATCAGTAATACAGAGGAGAGATTTAGGGCAGACATGGGATCAGAGGAATCATGGACAGACCTGCAGAGAACAGACTTTAAACAACATTGCATTGGGTTGCTTCAGTGTGTGGTTTAAAGCTTGATATCAGTACAGAGAAGGAGAAATACTTACCTAGTTTCAATATCCTTTTTTCCTCTCTCACAGGGAGCAAGGAGAGGGTAAGTCTTAAACCTATCTGTAATTGCTCCTGTGCAAGCCTGCATCACTTGCTGGCTATGTCAGCTGGTGTGGTTAGACAAATCTGAAGTTTCTTTTTATGCTTCTGTCTGTCTGACTGTCACCAGCTTCTGGTGTTTTTGCACTCCCTGTAGCACCCTGGCCCTGTCCGTGCTGGGGGGTTTCAGCCCCAAATTGGTGCCCTGGTGGGAGGGACGCTGCTAGTTTTTGTAGGGGCACTGCCATCTGCTGGCAATGTAATTTTAAAGCTTCTGTATGTGTAATATATTCTGGTTTTAGAACATAAATCCCCACAATGTTTATAAGCAATATACATAGACACTTTTCTTATATTTAGAGGCCCTCTCTGCTACTTTTTCCCTTCTAATGCATGTGTAACCCTGAATTTCCATTGCCCAAGGAAAAATTCAATTCAATTCTTCCCCTTTTATAACTATTCTTTTTTTATTTTATTTTCAAAGTAATTTAATCTGTTATTTGACTTGCTGGTTTGCAAGTGGCCTCTCAGAAACCATCTTGCCCAGCATCCCTCTGAGCTCAGAGGGCTCTGCCATGGGTAATGTCCTACTGATGTGTCAAGGCTGATGGTTGATTTGTCTGCTTTTTTCCCCCCTCTCCCATTTCAATGCAGAGGAGTACGAAGAAGAAGGTAACAAAAAAAGTGGAACGTAATTTATCTTTCTTTGATTCTTCTGCTTTTCTCTTGTCTACATTTCACCCTTCTCTTTGGTGCTTGCTGCTAAAGGCAGTCTGAAACATTTGATCAGTAAACCAGTTGGAAAACAAACAAACAAAAAACCAATCACTTTTTTGGGGCTGTGATGTGCAGAGCCTTAATGTTACAGTGAAATGGAGCATTTGTATGAGGGGATGGTGAAAAAGCTGGGGGCTAATCTGTCCATAAACTTGGACCTTTTAGAGCAGAGACAGGTGCAAAGCCCCCATAAGATACTGGTGAAATCCTGCCATTCTCATTTTGGCAGTGTCCACAGACTGAGTTTAAATTTTGAAATTGCAAAGAAGAGCAGGTTGTCCAGCTCCTGAGGAGCAGCTGACAGGGCACTGCTGAGGATAGAAAAGGCAAGGCAGAGAACCAACTGGCAAAGATGAAGTTTCCTACCATGCCTTTAGCTGGCAAAATGTGATTTGACAAGCTCTGAGAGACAGAGTGCTGATCTGGAAAGATGGAGCATGAAAAAACCCTTCTCACCCAAGTTGTTTCACCTTTTGAAGGCAGCAGGGAGATTATTTTGGAGATGTATCACTGTCTTTGCTGGGCATTTTTGACACACTGGCTTCAGTTCAGGCAAGTGTAGCTGCCAGTTGTTGTCCTTCATTTTCCCAAGCTGTCTGGAAAAGACCTAAGGGCCAAACTCTTGGAAATTCTCCCAGGATCTGCCCTTAGGGTCTAAGGCATCTTCTAAGGGGTTGAAAGGAAAACCCTTTCCTGGAGATGGAATATTTGCTCATGGAGGGTATGTGACCAGCTCAGAGACAGGGAGATGTCCCTGTGTAGAAATGCCCATTTTGGGGATTTATACACAGCAGCTTTTTTTTGTTTGGTTTGGGTTTTTTGTTTTTATTTGTTTTGTTCTGTTTTTCTTTTGTCATGGATTCCTCCAAGTTGCTGCAACAGGCAAATTCCCATCAGTGGTGGTGGGAGCAGAGGTGCAATTGTGGCCATGGTGAGAGTAGTTTCTGCTATAAGGTACATAATCCCCCAGTAACTATTTCCCCTGGCATTGCTTCTGAAGGGACCAAGGGCTCAAAATAAAAGCAAAAAGAGACAGCAAATAGGTTGTAGAGCTGCCTTCAGCCATCGTGTGTCTCTCTGGTCCTGCATGGAGTGCCAGTGCCAGGAAGGTGAAGGCATTCTTCATGCTCCATCCTTCATGTCTTGTCAAATGTCAAAAGAGCAAGCAAAGGGTGTTGTTCCTAGACAAGCCTTCCTTAAAGGAAAAGCATTTCTTGCCTTTCTCCTTTCTTCCCTAACTGTCTACTTTCTGTTTTCAAGTATTTAATGACTGATATGAAATTAATAGGCAGGTGACTTTCAATTTCTTCTTAATCTGCATGACTGGCTCCTCTGAGGTGTATCTTCTCTTTGCTCCCTACTTTTGCTTGATCTTTGTGTCTCCTTCTGATGTCATCCATTTCTTTTCCATGTAACTTTTCTCCATCACTTTCTAACCACCTTTTTCCTCCAGGCCTTAGCTCACCCCAGCACCAGTTTCTAACAGTTTTCTGTTTTCATTTTCCTGCTTGCTGTTGCTGCTTTTGTTCCATGACACTTGCCACCTGCAGCTCAGGAAGAAGGTATGTGACATGGCTTCTGCTTCCTTTCCCTCTCAGTGTGGAGGGAGAATGTGTGTAAAGAAATCCAGATCAAATGGTTCACACCCAGTGTCCAGGGCTCTCTCTTGAGTCACAGACATCAATGCCATAGTGGACATTGATGTTGTTTATTGAGCTGGTAGGAAATTTGGTCTGTTCTATTTGTTTAAAAGAAAATCAAAACATTCATATATATATGAAAGGAATAAAATATATTGATATATACATTAAAATGCATATAATATATACACATAAATAATTTTTATATATACATATATATGTGTACATGTATATATGTGTATAAAAACCAAGCAATATATAGATATTTTTTTTCTACCTTTTTTACTCAACTGCTTGATTTATTTTTGGCACAGTGGTGTAAAAATGAATATTTTAAAGGGAGGGAGACACCATGCAAAGTTGATATTCATCTGGTAAAATTCAAGAATTAGTTTGTTTGAAATTTCAAAAATTGATAAATATTGGTGAACATTTTTCACCATATGAGGAAAAAAAAAAAAAAGTAAAGCAAAAGAAATGCAGCAGTTTTATTTTTGGTTAAACATTCACCAAAAGTTGGTTTTAGGATATTTTAGCCAGCTCTAATAAAGAATAACATATTGGATGCCTTTTTATGTGGTTTTCACTTGTGGTCATATTCCCATATTTCAGTAACATTTATAACCCCATAATGTGCCCATAAAAATGTTATTTTTAATTCTCTCTCACCCTGTAATTCCATCATTGTGTGTTCTTACCCATAAGGGCCTGGGAGCTTGGCAAACCTCAGGAATGTTCCAATAACATATTTCCTGTTTTAATTTTTCTCCTCCCATTTCTTTTGCCCTGTGATGTTTCCCACCCACAGAAGAGGCTCAGGAGGAAGGTAGGTGAAGGAAGAAGCATCTCCAGCCCTGCTGGTTCCTGCAGCAGAGCTTGGTGCTGGTGTGCACCTCAGTTTTGGAGGTGGTAGAAGAAAGCAAGAGGCAAGAGAAAGCTACTGGGACAAATTCTGCAGGCAGAGGGTTTTTCTTGTCCCTTGCACAAATTCCATTGAGGGTACCCCACATCCCTGACACCTCTGCTCCAGTTTTGGGGAGGAAGCAGCACAGAAAATGTGGATACTATCCCTTCATCCAAGACACAACATGATCTGAGGCTGATTTTTAGCCCTGGGTATCTCTGTGCCATGGAATAACCTGGGTCTGGCTAGAAAGGTTTCTATTAGGTGTCAACTGGTTTCTCCTACGTGGCTTGGCAGATCATGGTCAGATGGATTTTGAAGTCAAAATCCATCTGTGATAACATATATGCTTAGCCCTATGTTATATAGTACACATGCTATAATATGTCATATTATATATAAAATATATCATATATAATTTTATAAGCTATGATATATCATGTGATATATAATATACATAATTCTGCAGAATTATAACCATGCAGATGCTGGTGAGTGACCCCAGCTGGCTCCCCACATTGCACACAGCATTGGCAAGGTGTGGGAAGAGGGGCTGGAACAGAAACTCACCCTTTGCACTCGAGAGGTTTGGGATGTGGTGCTCCAGGTGCAAGGAGCCAAAGGGTGTGTTGGTTCCACATTTGCAAAGCTTTGTGCTATGGGTATATTTTAAACAGGGGTAAACCTGTTTATAGGGCCACAATAGACCCACTGTGAGCAGTTTACAGAGTTTTTACAGCACCCAGATCCAGATGGTTTTACATTTCTTGTATCTCTGTGCTCTGGTCACCTGTCTCTATTTCACCTCCTCCTCTGTTCTTTATTTCATACATCCTGTGCTTTTATTTTTATTTTTTTAACCCTCTGTTGCATTCACACACTCTTTAGTCTAACTGTTCTCGTTTTCCATCTCATTGCTTTTGCTTCCTGCCACATCCCACCTGATGAAGCTCCTCCAGCAGGTATGTGCCATTACCTTCCCAAATGCTCCCTGCTGTCTCCTTGGTGGTGGTGATGGGGACTCAAGGGTGCAAGAGCAGCAGTTCCAGCCACTTTGCCTTTTTGCTTCTGCTGTCTTTGCTGTCCACATCCCCTCTGTGAGGGGCCAGCACACAGGAATCATCTCAGTGCAAGGTCTGGCAGAGTCAGCTCAGTGCAAACCCCTGCTCTGTGCAGGGCTCACCATAAAGCTCCTCTGGGCAAGGCCAGGAGCTGTCCTCTAAAACTGGAACTAGAGAGAAATCCCAGCACGTGATATTTGAGTTTATTGTGAGATTTTCCCTGCCCAATATATTTTTTGCTTCTTCCCATCACATGGTGAAGTTGTTTCCCAGCCACACGTGCCTCAAATTCCCCTCCTGGCCATTTGCACCTCCTTTACTGGGATAAAACCTTTCCCTCTGAGTAGAATTTTCAGCCTATTTCAGCTTTTGTAACAATCTATTTTTCCTAATATTCCTTTGCATCCTGTCCCGTGGCTCTTCACACCTAAAGAAGCTCATGAGGAAGGTATGTGGCACAACTCCTGAATTCTTGTCTTTCAGAGGAAGCTCTGGCTTAGCCAGCAAACCATAGAGTGGCAAAAGGAAACAGCAGTTATAAATTGGCACATTAATATAGACTAAAACTTGCCACCACTTTGGTTTTTGTACTGTCTGCCTTCGTGTTCTGTCTTGACATTGAATGCACTGTCGATATGTGTGGTAATTGTTGCATGAAAAAAAAAAGCTTGAAAAGTCCTGGGAAATGTAAACCTTTTAAAAGGATGAATGTTGAAAAGCCTTTACTCTGAGATTGGTTGGGTCTCCTTGGCAGGCTTATTTTGGACCATTTGGGGTGGATCTGGCCTGCAGACTATGTGCAGAAATGCTCATGGTTGGCTGACATTCTTGCAGTAGCCTTTCCACATGTCTTTTTTCCAGCTTTAACCCTGTGGTATAGAGCAAATGGTGACAAATTTGATGCTTTAGCTTTGCAAATGATTGAAGATGGTATTCCTGATCATATAATGGAGTTTCTAGGCCACTGTTTCATGGCAGTGCTTGCAGCCACCCAAACCCTGCTGGCCTCAGGTTGTAAATCCACTTGGGTGAGCATCATCCATACTCATTCCATTTCCTTGCAACATATTCTTAGCCTTTCTCTCCCCCTCCATTTCACCCAAGTGCAAAGTTGTTCTGATGTTTCTAACGCTCTCATCTCCCTTTGCATTTTGCTCTGTGGCTCTTCCCACACGCTAAAGCTCATGAGGAAGGTATGTGCCATGACTTGTGAATTCCTCTGTTTCTGTCTGGAGCAGTAACTCATGCAGGAATTCTGGAGGTGGTTGAAGATGAGCCGATGCAAAAAATACCCTCTGCACAGTTGCTTTGCTCTTGTAGGATCAGCGGTGTGATGAGCAATAAATACTAACTGCTGTTTGGAAACAGTGCCTGAGGCTCAGGCTGGGCACTGATGATGTATTCCCCAGCTCCTGATGTCTCTAGCCAGGCTATTCCCATGGACACCAGTTGGTACAGGGATAGTGTTCCTCCCTCCATTTCCTCTGTGCATGCCCCAGGGTCAGAGTGGCACAGCTTGTCCTGGGGCCATACTGTGTCCCTCAGTGGGGTGCCCCTCCTCCCCAGCTCTCTTTCCACTGCACAGAGACACAAGTCCCTTTTGCAGCAGTGTATGGAGATGTGGGCAGACTTGCACCCAAAGTGATGAGCATTTCAACAAATGACACGGTGTCATACCAATTTTTTACTGTTGGGGTAAGGATTGAGCTAAATGGGGTCATTTTGGTTGGAGCATATTTGAGAACAGATGTAGTGTGTGCTTTTCCCATAACTGTTGGGGTATTTCTGGGTTAATATGCATTATGCAAAAACAGGGGTGGCAGGTTTACATTTTTACATGATTTTCATAACTGGAATTAAGGTCTGGATCTGGTAAGACAATCTCAGTTACTGGCAAAATAGAGGGTCATGCTTCTTAAAGCATTAGCCTGGCAGCCCAAACCCATTTACCTTTCAATTGCCCTTTTGCTTGCCCAGCCAGGCTTCCATGGGGTGCTTTGTCCTGCGGGTTGGAGAGCAGTAACTTGCTCATACTCACCCTCCCACATTGGTGTGCAGCCTCACACACCAGTGGTGAAATCCTGGGTGCCAAGGAAATCAATGCCAGCTCCTCAGAGCCCATTGATTTCCACAGTGCTGGGATTTCTATGCACATGAATAAGAGCAGGTTGTCTATATCCTTTTTGCACATTCACACTCATGGGTAATAAACTTTAAATACAAGTCATGTTTTTGTCAGCCAAAGGCTACCAGTGGCATTTGATTTATAACATTATGAATATATATATTAGGCATCTGCATTTTTATATCCAAAGAACCCTTCCTCACCACAATTCTAATTGACATTCACATGTGCCCTCTATTTCTAATTTAATCTTATTAATGGCTGTTATCCCTTTAACCCTCCCTCCACCACCTTGGCTAAGGAAAGTATAAAGGTTTTTAATTATCCTTGTTTTCTGCTCTAATTTTCTTATGTTTCTTTGCATCTCCTTCCCTGCTACTTCCCTTTTAAAGAAGTCCATGAACCAGGTATGTGACTTCTGAATTCCTCTGCGTGAATCTGAAGGGTTATTGTGTGCTGGAAATTCAATTCCACTTGGAAATTTCACAATTGGGTCATGTGCTGAATTGGAACAAAATGGAAACTTTCCAACCAACTAGGAAAAGAAAAAAAAAAAAAGAAAGGAACACTTTGTTGACAGCTTTTAAAAATTATGGTTTTTATTTAGTTAAAACATTTTGTTCCAACTTTCTTTTCCCCCCTTTCTCCTCTATGGAAGATTTCCAAATTTTGAAATGAAAATTCTGTTTTAGATGCTTTTGAAGCATTGCCTTTATGGATAATGTGGGGTATATATAGTGTAATGCAAGAACAAATCTGGAATAAGAAGTTGCCATAAAGCAAAAAGTGGAAAAGTTTTGTTCCAGAGATGTTACTATCTCTGCAACCCTTATGATTGCGAAATGTTTTTATTTTTTAAACCAAAATCTCAGCTAAATCTATGTGAGTTCTGAAATACTGAAATTTAATTGGAACTATGATTTATGTTGGAAAATTTTAACAGTAACTCTAGTATTATACTCAGGAATTCAAAGATGCTGGAAGTAAACATAAAAATCAAATATTAACGATAAACTGTAACTTGCAGCTTCCTCACACCTTTGACCAGTAATAATTTCCTCATCACTTTGTGATGATAATAATGAGGAGAAAGCTAACTGCTGCATGAAAAATGTAGTAATTTTTTGTAGCCAAACATCTCAATGTATGAGCTGCAATAACAGGCGCTTGCTGGACTCGGAGCCATCCTCACGGTGCGTATGGGAACGTTAGGATGTTTATTACCTGGAAAGGCAGAGGCTGAACTTGCAGTGTCCTCTAAAGTGCCTGTGGAAGCTATTCTGTGCCACTTGGAGTAGCTTTGTTAAAGCAGTCACATCTCAGCAGCCTCCCACCCCAGCTATTTCGCTCTGCTGTCCGCAGAGGGAGACCAGCCTCTTAGTTCAGAGCAGATTGATGCTTCTGCCAAGGCTGGAGTGAGGTGAAAGCTGATTGATTTCTACATGACTCAATACTTCAACATTCATCTCTTCACTGCTTCTCCCATCCCTCCTGTTCTCATCGCTTCTTGTTTCACATTCTCTTTTTAATCATATTAATTTTTGCCTCTTAATCTGCACCTAAGGTTTTTCTGACTTTGATTTGCAGAGGCTAAAGGTCATTGCTTCCATCACAGCTGCTTTGCTTGCCTCTTTACCTCTTTTCCATGATATTTATTGAACTGCTACTCACTACTTGAGAGCTGATTCTCTAGCATTGACAGATGTATGAGCTTGAATTCTGTGCAGAACACAAGGTATTAACATAATATGATAAACAATAAAACCATAAGCACATCTTCCTCATGCTTTCTTTTCCCTCTGTAACATAAAGCACAGTAAAACCAAAAGATAATGTAAATATAACAAGCTTAACAAAAAACTTGTATGTCAGAAGCAGATTGTCCCAACTTTTTATGTAACTGCATGATTGTTTAGTTTCTCTTTGATTAATTCTGCCTTTGCCTACCACATCTTCTAAGTCACAGCTTTGGCCTGCACAAGTCACAGTTGCTGTTGTGGAATTCTTGCTCTAATTATTTCATTTTTCTCTTGACTCTTTCCATCTAACCAAGCTCATGTTTGTGACATCTAAATTCCTATGTATTAATCTGAAGTATTCCTGTACATAGGAATTTGAAGATGTTGAAGAATACCAGAATCATAAGAATCAATCCATCCTTGAAATTCTCTAAAACTTATTTTCCCTATAGGGAAAGCATAAATATTGTTTGTAACTGAAGAATCACCATCTAAGAAGCTTAGAGCAAGCTTTTTTAGTGTTCCTGAAAACTTTTAGGGCTGTGTCTACCCCACAGCCCTGACACAAAGCAGGTACCTGAGCTGCAGAAATCCAAGCTGCTTCCACTTGCAGGGAGTGGACTGCAGCAGGGTTCTGGCACACAAACTCAAGCAGTTCTAGTCCTTTGCAGCAAAGACAAGCTCTGTGCAGACACAAATATTGCCAGGTCTGCAGAGCTGAGCCAGGAATCTGCCAGCAGAGATTCTTAGATGGTGGATCTTCAGATGCAGGCATAGGGATACATCCCAACAATGCCTTTGTTTCCTTCAGCAACTCTCACATCCTCATGCCAGCTCTGATAGCTAAAAGGGCAGCTGAAACCTAGGTAGCACTAAAAGCTTGTAAAACTCTCTTCTTGGGTATGTTTTCTTTCAAATTTAAGGATTTAAGTGTTATTACACTTGCCCATGGTATATAAATTTGCATGATTTAAACTGTTGCAAATCATCAACATTCAAATTCCCTTTATCTTTTATTTCTATGGCATCTCCTTCCTATCTACTTCATACCTCACTGTAATTACACTCCTTTTCCCACTCTTATTAACAGTCCATCCCTATAACTTGGTTTGCAAATTATACTTCACCAACCCAGTCTTACCAAAGTTTGAGGTGATCCCTTCCTGCATAACTTATTTCTAATTATTTTATCTTCCTTTCCTGTGTTTTTCCCCTGACACATCCTACTAAATGAAGCCCCCCCTCCAGGTATGTGATTTAACTTCTAAACTCCCTGGTGTCTGTCTGCTGGGATGGTGTGTGTGAGAAGTGAACACAAGTTGGCAGGGGATAACAACTGATCATTTAAGGATGGATTATAACTTGCATGCCTTTGGGGTGGTTCTATTTTAGTTAAATATTTTTTTTTTTCAGTTATGTGTAATCAGCAGTAAGGAGGAGGAAACTTACTCATTGCATGAAAATTTCACTAGAAACTGGGGGAACACACAGGTACTATTGTGAAAGGGGAGCTCAGCAAAAAGTCTCCTTGTGGAATACATTAAATTCTGCCCTGTGATATGAGAATGAATGTTTCTTCTTATAGAGGAGGATATATTTCAAATCTCAGGGCAGAATTGGACCCATTGACCGTACATGGGGAATATAAACACTGTGAGAGTTTGTGATTTTTTTTATGCCTGCTTTGCAAAATATTTGGTGATATGTGTGTGTATGGCTGAAAAGTAAAATCTGCCCTGCAAATTCACACTGCTGATCTATTCCTGCTTTGCAAAACCCAGAAGAATGACACGTAGACCTGCACAGACTTCTAATGAACCTTTTCTTCCTATGAAGTAATCCGTTTGTAATTTTACATTGCAAATGGATTTGAAGAGCAGCAGTACACTTACATGGACATCAGTGTTATCTTCAAGGAAGAAAATGGCCTGAGCCATAGATCTAGAAGGGAACTGAGCTTCTTTGGAAGTTAGCTGAACGTTGATGATGAGTTATTGCAGATATTTCAGCAGGTTTCTGAACCATACTGTGTTTATTTCCAATGGCTGAAATACTGCTGTAGTAAAGGATGGGTCCAGTGGTGCTTTGAGAGTGCTGCCTATGTTCATGTGCATATTTCCAACCAAGGTAAACCTCAGTACACTGTGCTGTCAGGTTGTGCTTTATGCCATATGATGATTAGAAGGTATTTTTTAGGCACTGCACCATTATCATCAATCTGCCTCTTTAACCTTTCCTGTTCTGTGACTTCTCTTTATGTGTTATTTCAAATATAACTATTTTACCTGTTTACTTCTTGACTTCCTTCTTGGCTCCCCTTTTCCCCTCTGTCCCTCCTCCCCTTTGGCTCAAAAGCTCTTTTGGTGTGTGAAATAACAGGTTTCTTGTTCTCATTCTCTTGCTTTCCATCGCAACTTGTTCCATGACACTTCACACCTGAAGTTCATGAGCCAGGTATGTGACATGACTTCTGCTTTACTCCACCTAGGTGCAACTCAGGAGTGTGTATGTGTGTGAGAGAGGGAGAGAACAGGAGTCCTGGGCTGGTAGAAGAGAAGAAAACAAGAAACAAACATTAACCACAATTCTCATTTGCAGTGCTCTTCTCCTTTAACCTCCATGCTTACTGCTACTTTAACATTACAGCATTTTTAAGTCCTGACAGTCTCTCCAGTTTTCTCCCAGCCTTAGTTCACTAATCCTTTATTTTTTCCCTCCCCTCATGCATTCCCTGGTCTCTTTCTCAGGATTTCAAGAGCTTTAAATAACTGTTCTGTTTTTTTTTTTTTCCTATTTCCTGTCTTTCCATCACTGCTTGCACCATGACAACAGCAGAGGAAGCTCATGAGGAAGGTATGTGATGTACCTACAGACTCTCATCCTTTTTCTCTTTCAGTGCTGGGGAAACAGTGTCAAAACCACTGACACTGTCCAAGAGAAAAGAGAGTATGGGAGGGAAATGATCTCTCTAGATGGATTTCAATGTACATGGAGAAAGGGCTGTTTGTTAGCTAAATCAAATCACCAAAAAGGTGTTTTTTCTTCTTGTTCCATCTCTGGAGAGTCCAAGGTTCCCAGCCTACAGGGAGGGAGTGGGGACAGGTGTTCTTAGAACAGTGATGTTGTGGATTGACTGCTGTACTTCTCTTTTTCTTTTGTCCTTCAACCTACAGCCAATGAAGAAGGCGAATACAATGATGGTAGCTCAGTGTTGTCTTAGGACAACAAAGTCATCTTTCTAACATCTCACTCTCTTTTATGTGTCTGTTTTTGTTCCTCACTTTATTTTAAACTCAGGAACTGGGCCAAAACATCTCTGCTGCAAAGAATTGCTCACTGTGCATCTCCAATCACCCTTGGGGAGTCATTAGTGTATTGAGAAACCTCTACATCCTCATTAGGATAGTAGACGGTGAAAAATCAAGCTCCAGAAGCTTGCTCTGAACTTGTCTTTTGGCCAAAATCTGTCGTGTCTTAGCTCTCATCAGCAAAATGTCTCTATCCCCAAAAAATCAGGAGAGAATATCTTAAATCACAGTGGAATATTTGAAAATGGGGCTGAGCCCTGCATAGACATGCATCCCTCACACAGCCTTAGGTGCTCATGGGCTCCAGGCCTGAACCTACAGAAATGTAAACTTCTGCCCAAGCCATGCACTTTAAATTGTGCTAAACATTAAACATCTATTCAGATGGGTGGAGCTAAATATAGCCTGGTTGTAATACTTGGCTGAGTGGGTGCTGGAGCACACTGGTAGGGATAAGACTCTTGTGAAAGCACCAAACCTAAATGTGTGCAGGGTCAGTGTTGCTCTTGTAGAAGATAACTTAGCCCCTCCCTGGCCAGTTTAAACATACAGAAAGTTCTCATGGAGTTTTAGGGGCTGTTGAAGTAACTGGGTTCTTCCTGACTGCCCCAGCCCCTAGAATACCCAGGCAGCTGCTTCAAAAGACAAAGCCCAACATCACTTGAGAACACCCTGCATATTCTGTGTTTCTTGTTTTGTTTCATTTTGCTTTTGTCGATTTTTTTTTTTTTGTTATTTTGTTTTAATTTTCTTGCTCGCTTTTCAGGCTTCTTTTTTAATTTAGGGAAATACCCTGAGGACCTTCCTGAGCCCCTCTCTGTCTTTCTTTTTATCATTCTTTTATTTTTAATAGCATATTGATTTCCTTTTTTTTTTTTTTTCCCCAAGGACACAGTGTGAATTAGATATGTTGCTTCTGAGAAGTGGGATTAAGGGAGGGTGTTTAGGGATTTCTGAGTGAAATAAAGGCAGTTCAGATGGATTCCCAGAGAAGGAGAGCACCGTGTGAATATTTTGTAGACTGGGCAGGAGAAAGCAGGGCTGGTGGTATTTTGGTGGTGTATCCTCTCCCTGTGCTAAGCCTTTTGGAAACTAGAAACTCAAAGACTCTAATCACCAGGGCAGTGAAGTTGGATTTGCAGTCTCTTGCCTTCTTTTGGCAGGGTTGTGTGTGGGGATTATGATGGTTCATAGTCAGAATGACTGGAACGTCAGTCAAAATCCACCATAGGAACAGGAATTTGCTATGACAATTCCTGCTTGTCAACAAATTTTGGCTCAGTTCCTCGACTCAGAGTCCTGAAAGAAGGGGCATTTCAAAATAAATCCCCATCCCTGGACTGCTTTTGGTTCATACAATATGGACAAAGGCTGGGTCATGCACTGCAGAGGATAGATTTTTTTTTAATGTTTAATTTTTAATAAAATGCCCCTTTTTCTGGTTTTCTGCAGGTACCTTTGAGAATTCTAACTACAATTGCTTACTTCAAGAACAACTAACCTTATTTTTTTTTCATTTTTGCAATTGTTTGTTGGAGTGCTGATTTGGTGGCAGCTGAAACCAAATTCACACAGTTATTGACAGACAGGTGTCCATCCTGGCAACCAAGGTCAACAAACAAAACCAGTCACTTCCCATCTACTCTTTTTTTTCCCCCCTTCTCTTTGAAGTGTTACTAACTGGCACCTTTAAGCCAAACAGGAATGTCTGTGAAAATTATCTGGGTATGTCATGAAGGAAGGGAATCCTGTGTAAATAACATACCTGATAGAATGGTTAATTATGATTACTTTTCCTCTCTCCAGGTAAAAGGCAATTTAGCTAACATGTTAAGAAGCTCATTGGCTACTTGAAAAGCAAAACAAATAAAATAAGTGAAAGAATACAAAAGCAGGCTGTTGGCTAATTGTATTTTTCTTCAGGAGTGATTTGGGACTTTATAGTGGAGCAGTCTAAAACACATTTGTAATTACACGCTGTTTGTTTTCTTAGCATTGCTCTGGCATCTAGAGGCCTCATCTGAGATATGTTTTGGCAGGCAGTGTTCTTGCAGTAAACAAAAAAAGCCTACCCCCTAAAATGTAATTAATGAAATTTGTATGGGAAAGAGTGGAAAAAAGGAAATGTCAGTTTCTGATTTCTTTTGCACATCCCTCACATCTTTTCTCTTCATTATCTCAAGAACCAATTTCCAATCACTCTCTCTTTTTTTTGTTATTCAAAACCCTTGCATCTGATTGCCTCAATAAATTTTTTCCAGTGCAAGTTTTTTGCTATTTTCTCCTCTTATAACATTTAGTTTTCCTATTTTTTTTCTGTTTGCTGTTCCAAATTTCCACCATCAGTCCCCAAACTGCTGGATGCAAATAAGCATTTAAAAAATTTAATATCTTTCTGTATTGTGGTATTGATAACAGGGTTCATGCACCCACTACTGAAGTGGTTATTTTTACTTTTCCTTTACAGTTTATTTTTTTTTACCAGATCCTGTAAGCTGTGAGGTTTTTTACCTCAGTTCCTCCCACTGAGTCAACAGAGGGAGAATCTTGTACCACAGAATCCATCAGCATCCCTGAAAGTTCAAATGTAGTGTATGGTTATGAAAGGCAATCTGGGTCTCTGAGAGAATGGGCCAGAATAAACACATAGGTTTAATTTATTTCTGTTTGTGAGAGTAATGGCACTGACCTTGCTGGCATTATGCTGGAGTTACTAATTAAGGTTTAAAAAGAAAGCAGGGAGGGGAGTTGACCACAAGCACAAATGTTAAGTGAGTAACTCATAAGACCAGCACGTGTCTGAGCCAGGGAAAGGTCACTTGCTGGAAGGGAACAATTCTGACTGCCAGAGGGCCCAGGCTGGCAGTGTCTGTGATGGTTTAGCCTGCCTGCCTCTCCTGGAGATGAAAAGATCATTCCCATTAATGCCCATGGGAATTTTGCATGTACCTCAGAGGGGAGGATGCTTGCAAAGAGAGGATGGCCTTTCCAAGCTGGGTTTGAGGAGCACCACACAGTGCAGGAGAGTAAGCACTGAGGTAGCTCAGGGACATGTGCCCTAAGATGCCTTGGAAGCCAATGGACCTGGAGAAAATGTGTGACATAAAGGTTTTCCCCTTTGGCCTTCATGTGAGGCAAAACTGGTGAAGCCTTGTTATCACTGAGATGTGATATTGTGATTCAAATTACTTTAACAAAAGAGGTGCTGATTGAAAAAGGCATCACTTTCTTCTACCCTCCAGCCCAGCTGGCCTCCTTAGAGCTTTGGTCAGGATGGTTTGAGAAAAATAATTTTGCATTTACACAAAATCACTGATTTCCATATTCTATGTTTGGGAGTTTTGTACAATCTCCTGATTCTTTTCTGCCAAATTCTGTTTCAAGGGTAAAAATAGATTCACTCCTAGCAAAAGGGGTGTGTGAGTGTGTGTATTTCTTTTGGAAGTGCTTGAGATCTAACCAGTTTCTCTGTATGTTTCCCTTAAGATTAAATTTCCCTTCCCTCCTTTTACTTTAGCAGCTAGTGTGATCTCTGTTGTTTTAACTTTTTTCCTCTTTTTCCCTTCCTGTTTTTCTACATCCTTCCAAATACAGAGGAGAAGCCCAGAATAAAGTAAGTGTGATGGCCAGGGTTTCAAAACCTTGGGATCATTTTCCTGATCTAGCAGAGGCCCTTAGATTCTCCATTAGCAAATGGCCACTAGAAGCCTTTATAATTCTCTCATGCAACATCCATCTGCTTGTTCCTGCACACCTCCCAGGATGTTTGCTGCCTTCAGAGGATCTCTAGCAGCAGATACTGGCCTGGGCCCTAGGATCTGATCCTGGTAGAGTCAGAGAATTCATGGGCTGTCTGAGATGCAGAGATCTCACAGCACCCCACAGTGAATCCTCTGTGAGAGGCCATGGCTGGGAACTGCCCTCTCCATCCAGGATTCTGACAGTGGGAAGGGTGGCAGATGTTGGGCTGGGCTGAGTTGAGCTTTACTAAGGTGTCCTGTGGACCTGCTGGCTCTGGCCCCTTCCCCTTCCCCCTCTGCCAGCTGCCCAGGACAGGGTGCACAGCCCTGCACAGGCAGACTCACAGACTGACACCTTTCCATATGTTAGGGAATGATCATATGCATTGGGAATAAAGAGGGTTTTAGGGGTAACTCCCTGCCTTGCATCACCTTCCAGGAAGGACAGTGGTCCTTGGGACTTTTCTGGAGTAATTTTCCACTGCTGTGCTCTTTCACCCCTCCCTATCTCCAGCAACATTCCTCCTTGTCAGCATGGTTCCTGAGGGCAGGGCAGGATGGGCTATTAAAAAAGCTGCATATGCCTTATCATGAAAATATTTTATTTTTCTTTTCTTTTTTTGTTTTGTTTTTGACTCTCTGCAGGCTAACTGCTCCTAAAATACCAGAGGGTGAGAAAGTAGATTTTGATGTAAGTATTCCTGAGACTGACTGTGTTTTTCCTTTGTACCTGATAGACATGAGTGCAGACCCACATAACTCCTCATGTACTGGGTATTGCTGAGGGTAAAGGCAAAGACAAAAGTATAGTTGATTTGTCATTTGATTTCAGCAAAAGGCTACTCTCTGCTCCTTGAAACTATCTGAATGCATTCACTGATAATGTGACTAAGCTAAAGTCATGTAATTTTTTTTTTTGTTTATCTCCTTCAATTTTTGAAGCCATTATAAGGATGAGAAAGTGTTTTAGGGATCTCAGATTCCCTGTCCCATTGTTGCAGACTCTCATCTGTTGCTGAGAAACACTAGCTAAAATTACAATAAGAAGATATCCAATCACCCCCCTAGAAAGTTGCTAGAAAAATGTAGAAATGCTGGTGTTGAAAACCTCCACAGAAATATTTGCTTTGCAAAAAATGCAGGAATATTTTCTAGGTAAGATTTGTATTCCAAAGCCAAGAGCAGGCAGCTGAGTATATGTGAAGATAGGTGTGTAAACAAAGCCAGGGATAAGTAATGGTGCAGGGAAATGGGAGATTTGGATTCTTTACACTTCTGGGCTCCTGACTTTGCATGAATGAGTGTCTGATTGCACCAGCAGCCATTTAAGTTAATCCATAGATTTCAATGGAAATCTACAGACACTTTCTACTTTTGTTTCTCTGTGTATGCAGGGTGCTGGGAATGTCCAGAACAAAACACTAGAGCAATATGGACTTTATGCATTTTCCTGCTTTTCTAGGACATCCAAAAGAAAAGGCAGAACAAAGACCTGATTGAACTGCAGGCCTTGATTGACAGCCACTTTGAAGCCAGAAGAAAGGAAGAGGAAGAGCTGGTTGCCCTCAAGGAGAGGATTGTGAGTCCTTGTACTCCATTTTCCTGTACTGGATTGAGAGATCATCTGTAGATGAGAAGCTGAAACTGCTGTCAGGCTTTCACAGAAAGCTGTGCTCTCATGTACTGCTCAAGCCGTCATCAAATGGCTTCTCCCCCATCTGTCCCCTGTCTTAGCCCCTTGTTTTGTATCTGAGAATTGTACAAGAGACCCTTCTGCATGGTCTAGAAAGAGAGAAGGCGGCTCACACTCAGTGAAGCAAAGTTGGTAGTGGGGTGTGAGAGTGGAGGCAGGCAAAGCCATGGTGATGATGGTGATGATGATGATGGTGATCCCTGCAGGAGAAGCGCAGAGCTGAACGAGCAGAGCAGCAGAGAATCCGGGCTGAGAAGGAGAAGGAGCGTCAGGCCAGGCTTGCGGTAAGTTCTTTGCTTCCCTCTCCTTGTCTCTGCATCAAACTGCAGAGATCTCCAGAGACAAAAAATCCTACAGGTTCTGCCTGCCTCAGTCCAGAGACGAAATGACCACTCTCTTAAAGAGAGGGAGTTGCTCCTTCTCCCAGTGTGCTTCTCTGCTCACATTCCCTGCGCTGACACTGGCTGCTGGGAGTCTGTCCTAGAGTAACTGGTTTTGTGTGTCGCACTCCACAGGAGGAAAAGGCACGGAGAGAGGAAGAAGATGCCAAGAGAAAAGCTGAGGATGATCTGAAGAAGAAGAAGGCTCTGTCCTCTATGGGTGCAACATACAGCAGCTATCTGGCTAAGGTAAAAATCATGGATTGATTAAGGAAATATGAAAACATGAAAACATTAAGTTGACTGGGAACAGTCTTCATTAGAAGTTGAGAAGATGGCCCAATGTTGAAATTGTTTCATTCAGGCTTAATTTCTGCAGTCTGATGTTAATTGATATTGTGGAAATAGGCTGACCAGAAGAGAGGAAAGAAGCAAACAGCTAGGGAGACGAAGAAGAAGGTCCTGGCAGAGAGGCGCAAGCCCCTGAACATTGACCACCTTAATGAAGACAAGCTGAGGTAACTTGTTTATCCTAATTTGGGGAATGTAATCCACTTATATTTGGTCTTATTGTCCTGGAGTCTTCTCTGGTGGTAAAATGAGGTAGAGGAGGGGGCCTTCCTTGAAATTTATCACAGGACACACTTAAGTTGTGCCCTTGCTTAACCTGGAGAATGGAGGAGAAATGGGAATGTAGGGAAGTGTTGAAATGGTTTGGTAGCCCTCTAGCTGGGCTCCTGGTATAGCTCTGTTAGCCTCTCCTGCTAATTAAGATCAGCTGTTTACAGGACTAGCTCTGGGATGAGCCTACAGACTGGTATCTGTAGCATTCCCAGGGGAGAGTTAACGCTGCTGAGGTATGACTGGGATCTCCATGAGGGCCAGAGGTTTGGGAGCTAAGAGCTCTGGTGCAGAGCAGTCAGCAGATGCAGTCTGGACTGCACATGTGGGAGTTTACACATTTACATGATTGAAAGATGAGGTTGGCTCACCTTAGCCTTGACACAGATGAGATTGCACAATGGCAACTGCTCTGCTTATCTGGGTGACCTTCAGAGTCCTCCTGATTCCACTGCAGTCTTATCTTTCATTAACAGTTATAGGGCAAATTAGAGGAATTATGTTAATGTGTGACACATGCAAGACTGCAAGTCTAAAAGATTTGAAGGTGAGAAGATGAGAAAAATGTGACCTTGAAAATGATGAGTAGCTTTACAAGAACAGAGAGGATTTTATAGGAAGATGTGTGAATGGCATTAAATAAAATTCATTATTAGTGATGACAAAACCATGGAAAAATATCTGATGTCATGTGTTTCTCCCATCTTCCTTTCCCCATAAACATACAGGGACAAAGCTAAGGAGCTGTGGGACTGGTTATATCAGCTGGAGACTGAAAAGTATGACTTTACAGAGCAGATAAAGAGGAAAAAATATGAGGTGAGTTGAAAGGCCATTTTGCTAATAGCAGTGAGTCCAAAAAGTAAAAATCTCTCTGATTCCTCTGGCAAAAGTCATGTTGTGACATGATTTGGGTCTCCAATGACCCTTCCCAATATTTATGCAGCAAAATGCTTGGAACTGCATTCCCCTAACAGACATACTTGAACTGGATTTCATTTTAAAGCTAAAATTGAATAGATCACTTCTAAGGTTTTCAGTGCCCCATGGAAAAGCAATCCCAATGGAAAATGGACACCCTGCCCTCTCCTGAAACATTGTTCATTCTTGTTTATCTATAGGTAACTGTGGCCTGAAAATTCAGTAACTCCCAGTTCACACAACTCCATTGCAAAGTAATCTTTTTAGATCCATCTTTGATTTCAAACTTGAATGTTGCAAGCTTTATTCCATCCCAGACAGATTACCTGTGGACTGAGCTCTCTGGAGTTACTGAAAACTGTCTCCAGACAGGAGCACCTGACTGAAGTGTCATATGGTAACAGAAAGTGAACATGTTCACTGTACACAGTCACTGGATAGGGCAGCACTCACCCACACTAGGTTTCAGTGGCTGAGAAATCCTACTGGATCTCTCTCTGTCTCACTCTCTTTTTAAATTCCCAGTCACACAGACACATGCTGGCAGGCAGTGAGCAGCACCAATGTAACTATCTCAATCTCTCTTAGATTTTAACAATGCGTTGCAGGCTGCAGGAGCTTTCCAAGTTGTAAGTACAATGAACTTGCCTGTGTAACAGCAGCAGCAAAGGCTACCAAATGCATGAGCCTGCAGCATGGTCAGAGCCAGGAGCCAGACAGGAGCTGGCACTCGGCTCCAAGTGCAGAGGGAAAAGAGAAAAATGGATCTTGTGTCTCTCCGTTCACTTCCTTTTTCTCTCCCTTTCCATTCTTTGAAAACATAAAAAGTGGTAATTTAGGGAGTCAAGAGGGCAATAGGGATTTGGTTAAAGAACTGAGCATGCAGTCTACTGAGAGCATCCTAAAATAATTCCCTATCCAAACCCAGGTATTGTGTTCATGGGGGCATCACCCTGGTGCACCTGAGGTACATGCAGAAGCTTAGGGATGCACATGTAATAGCTTGGACTACAATATATAGTGAATATATATGTATGAGGTTTGGAAAACTTCTCCACGTGGTTTTCTAGATCCAAAATATTGGATAGGGCTAAGGATAGCTTAAGGATAATAGGTCAAGTGGGAAAAACAGGAAATAAGGCAGTGCCAGGGAGGGGTACATGCCATGGTAATGAGACCTCTGCATAAACAAAGAGATGGGTGCCTGCTGATGAAAAGCAAGGAGACAAAGTACAAAGAATGAGCAAAACAGAAGGAAAATGCACAGCTAAGATGGGAGAGGAAAAGTGGAAGAATAAAGGGAGGATGACAGGAGGAAAAAAATGAGGAGAAAGGTAAGTGAAAATAGGAAAGAGAATGAAGGAGACACAAGCAAGGATGCAAGGGAGAGACAAAGGAAGGAAGTGGGACACACAGAAGTAGAGCCATTCTTTAGCTCTGGTGTCTGTTGCTCTTTAGTGCTTCATTGGAGAGTGAGTGTCACAGTCATGGTCATAGGGTTATGACTGAAGGTAAGTTTTAAGTGCTTGGGTCAAACTGAAGACAACTGGTTCTCCTCAACACTTGGGGAAAATACTAAGTTGGAAAATAGCAATTTAAATACTAAAACTTCCACAAGTAAGTACAAAAGCAAATGATCTGTTGATCTTTCCTTGCTTGTGTTGTCCTGTTCCCAGTAACATTTCAGTCTCATATTTTTTTCTGTTTGCCATGGAAAGACATGAGCCAGGAATAACCAGTTCTTGGGACAACCGGAATGTATGACTTCTGTTTTTCTTTTTTTTGCACGCTGGGAATGTCAAGCACATTCAAAATTTGGGTCATCAGTTCTTGGACCAGCAGAGCCAGTGCAGAATTTTGAATTGTGCCAAAAGCAAAGCTTACCTCTTGGCAAGGGTATTTCTTCAGTCCTGAAAAACTAAGTTGAACACTGACTCAGTTAAAAATGAGCAGATGAAAGGGCAAAAGAGCAGATCTATCACACCCTAGTGTCTTTTAGGCTTTTCCAGTACATCAGTCCCAGGATTTCAGTAATGAGTCCAGGCCTACTGAATTCTAAGTCAGGCAATAATGTGTTTATCCCCTGCAAGGTAGGTGTTTGATTTCCTATGCATCAGGCCATCTTCTCTTATTAAATGAGTGGCTGGGAAAGTGGTGAGCACTGGAAGCTCCTCACCTCCTCCTCTGCCAGCCAGCAAAAGGTATTCCAGCAGAATGTGATATCCATCTACCATTCCTGAGGTCCCCATCCAAAGACCACTGAAGATCTTTGGGTTTACAAAAACACCTGATGTAAAGGAGTCAGGGAAGAGTGGGAAGGTGAGATTGAAACATGCAGGTGATGGAGCTGTCCAAGAGCTTTCCAGTGGGCCAAAGTGACATTCATTCCAGTTCAACTGCCTGCAGTTTGACATGTGAGTTCATAGGAGATTAATTTCAATATGCAGAAACACTTCTAGTAGGGGTTATAAAATTCTAGATCTTCTGTCCCTTGTGAAGGTGGTTTGCAGATTTATTGCCAAGAAGTAACATTTCTGTCCTTCAACCACGGGTGAGCTTTTATTTCAAAGGAAGCATTAATTCCTACTACAGGCACCTGGTTTGAGCACTTCAGCAGGTAAAATCCTCCTCTCCTTGAGGGAACAAGGTTCTTTGTCTCTAAAAACCCTGGTCATGTATGTTGTTTGCAGATTGTCACCCTCAGAAACCGGATCGATCAGGCCCAGAAGCAGTAAGTATTTATATCCCCTTCCTAGCTCCTGGCTTGGGGATATCTTCTCAGTGTTCAAATGTGTCACTTCAGCCTCAACACTGACATTTTCTTGTTGCAATGAAATGGGGCTAGAGATGGAAGCTCCCATCCTGCCTCACATACAGAAAATGAAGGGGAAACTGAAGTGAATGTAACACCTAACAAGAAAAAAATCACATTTCTTCACACCATGCCTTCAAAAATTTCCTCTGCTTAGTGCTGGGTTTTTCAAACACCTGAATAAGGTGCTTTGAATACTTGAGGGAATACAACCCTTGTTTATGAAGATAAACAAGTGGTTGCTAAGATTATGAAGAATGGTGTGTAACAAGACTAACACAATGGGATTACAGCTGTGAGTTCTTTTCACTCATCATCTCTCCCACTTTTTTTCACCACAAGGCCATTTCATTATTTTTTTGAGTCTAATATCTTTATTCTAGGTATTTTTAATAGATTTATGAGATACCAGGGGCAGACACAGCTTGAGGGTCAGAACATGCAGAAAACTGACACTCATAGAGAAGTAACTGCAGGGCAGAAAGGGAGGAGAGCACTCCAGTGGTGGGTTTGCTCTTCTCTGTGTGTCTCTATCTTTTTGGCAAAGTCATGCCAGGAATGAAGCAGTGGCCTTTGGTGATATCTTTGGATGACAGGAGTGACCACTTACTGCCTTCCCACTTCCCCAAGATACCCTGACTTATCAAAGGAATGTAATACTGGGGGTTTGGTTGTCTGTAATGCCCAACACAAGGTTTGACCTTCCCGTGGTATTTTCCATACAGAGCTGTAGGCTGATAAACCTCAGCAGAATGTGCAGCTGCAGAAGGATGCCATGGTTTGTATGGCTGTTCCTGCTCTTGCAGGGTTCTTCCACACCACCCACAACAGCCCACTGCCTGCTTGTTCCCCCAAAAGACACGATGCTCTCTCAGGACATCATTTGGAAAGGCTGCACTGAGAAGCCCAGAGCTAATGAGATTTCTGTGTGCTTAAATTTCTATCCACCCTAGACACATTCATTCCAAAGCAGTGCCTGCCAGCGTGTTATGCAAGGATCAAATGAGTCTTCTGCTTCAGACTTTATTAAATCTCCTTAAGCACACTGGAAAGGTTAGGTGTAACATCAAACATCACAGGTGCTTGTGGACATAAAAGGATTCTGTCTTTGTTTGAGGAGCTATGCAGTTCCTACACTGGGTTTTGAACCTTCAGCAAGTCTGGCAAAAGGGACAGAGAGCTTAATTCAAGATAAGCAGGAAGTGCATGCTCTCTTTTAAGTAAACCATCAGTTTTTTCAAATAGACCAAGCCTATCTTGGTCAAAGGTAAAGTATCCACTATGTGTGTGTGTCTGTCACTGTGCTACATCCTTCTGTAAATATGGCTGATGCTCTTGAACCAATCGGTGGGGCAGCACAACAAAAAATCTCCCCAGCTGCAATGTCCCCATGTTTTTTTTCTCCCTGGAGTGGTTCTGAAGAAAGGCCTCTGTTGACAGCAAGGCCCCAGCACCTTGTGCTTGGTCTCCAGCCCCACACTCTGTCATGTCAAAGGACTGCCCCCACCTTGCATGTGCTTTGGTTCAAGAAGCAGCCTCATCATGGTGTGTGTGAGATGGAAGGGTTTGGGGGTGTGCTGAGCCCCACAAACCAAGGTGCTGCTAATGGGAACTAGTCCAGAATCTAACTCAACTAACTTCCTGCCTGGCCCCATCCTGGGTTCAGGCTTTTCAGGCAGAAGGTAAGTGGCTTGCATGGAGGACTGCCCTTCTGTGTGCAAGAACTCTTGGAGAGAGTTTGCCTCGGGTGTTTTGAGTGGGGAGTGTAGCTCCCCACTCCCCAGACACCATGAGCAAGACAAGGATACTATATAAGAGCAGGCCTAAAAAGTTGTTTGGATTGTTTTGGAGGCTCCTGCTCTCATGATGTAAATAGCCACTCTGCCTTTTCTAGAGTAAAGCACTTCTTAGCTGTATTTAGTGTTCAGCTGCATTTAGTGTTCAGCTTTTTGCCTCCACTACTGAATGGATCATATTTGCTCATACCAAGCAAATTTCTCTAGATAGATCTCTAAATCCTAAAATCCAGAGCACAGCAGATTTGTATTCAGAAAATATCAAGTCTGTGGCTGCATAGACCTATCACTTAGTGTGGAGACCACTTAGATTTCTACCCTGATAATCCTGCAGTCTGGAAGGGTCCATCTCTTTCAGGCATGCATATCCTGCCTTTCACACTAAGAGCCCCAGGAGGAATCTTTTTCCATGTTATCAACAATATTTTTCTCAGGATATGGTCAATGGCAGGTGTGCCCAACATGTGAGAAGTGAAAGCAGCTGGAACCTAATCTAAGAGTCAGAAATGCAGAGTGGCCACAAAGCCTCACTACTTCCATGCTGACATGTTTTTCTTTCCTTTTGCATTGTAGCAGCAAGAAGGCAGGAGCCAAGGGCAAGGTTGGTGGGCGCTGGAAGTAAAGAGCCAGGCAGGATGGCCTTTAGTGGTGTGCTGAACCCCTGCAGGTCTCCTCTTCCCTCCTTCACCGATCACTTGTGTTCTCATGCCTCAATGATAACAAAAATCACATCAGCCTGCATTGGCTCTTGCTGCTGCTTTTCTTCCTGGAGGGGTCTGGTGGCTTCCTCAGGCAAGGGGAAGCAGGTTCCCTGTGGAACTGGGATGACTCCTTGCTGGCATCTTCAATTCCTGCTGAGCATGTCCCTTATCCTCCTGATACCAGCCCTATGCTGTCCTGTAGATTGCTGTGTACAAATCTCTGGATTTTGTAAATAAAGCACAACCAGTACCTACTCCAATGACAGCCCTCTGGAATGGTGTTTTGTATTTTATTTAATGCCTTCTCCTTTTCCAAGGATTTGGGAATTGGTCCAAACCCTTGCTTAATATCCTTTGATCTGTCTCTGCAAGGGGGAATAGGCTCAGTATGATCAGCAAAGACGCAGGATTGGGGGCTGTTTTAAGCCATCCTACAGACAGATACCAAGAGCTGACTGTTCTCAGGGAGCTCATAATCTGGCTGCCAAATGTAGTTAAATTTCACTTCAAAGTTCGAGTGATGAAGTGCATCAAAGAATGGGGAATAAAGGAACAAATCTCCAGAAGTGGTAGTTTTCAGCACATAGCTTTTATTAAACACAGACAAATGCAATAGAGAATGATTCATTGAAATATGACATTAAAATATTTATTGAGGCAGTTAGCCTGCATACAATATTAAAGTCCAGTACTGAAGTGTGAATTACTTGGTTAATTCAATGTAGATGTCAAAACCCAAGTGGCTGTTACTAAATTCGAGGTGGGTGTCTTTGCCAACCCTTGAACTGCCCTGGTAGAGGGAAGTCCATGAGTCTCTCCCATGTTTCCAAACTCCTGTTTCTGGTGCCTGTGTGCCCGCTCTGGCTCTCTGCTGGCATATGCTGAGGTGTCGTGGAGTCATGGGTGGTTCAGGTGTGAAGAGGCCTGAAAGATCATAGAGCTCCAGCTCCCTGCCATGGGTGGGAACACCTCTCACTAGAGCAGCTTCCTCATAACCCCATCCAACCTGCACTTGAACACTCCCAGGGATGGGGCATCCACAACTCCAGTGCCTCACAATCCTCCCAGTAAAGAATTTCATCCCAGCATCTAATCTAAGCCTGCCCTCTCTCAGTTTAAAACAGTTGCCCCTTGTCCTGACACAGGATACCTTGGTAAAAAACCTCTGCCTTTCTTATAAGCCCCGTTACACACTGAAAGTCACAGTCAGCTCTCCAAGGAGACACCTTCCCTTTCCCTGGCTGCACAGCCCCGGCTCTCGGCCTGTCTCACAAGGGAGGGGTCCCGGCCCACCAGCCCCGTGTCTGTGCTGGGTCTCAGCAGAGAGCCAGGACAGGGCCCCAGCAAAGGCAGACACACTGCAGCGTCCCGTGTAATCACAGGATTGTTAGGGCTGGAAGGCACCTCTGGAGGTTGTTCAGTCCAACCCCCGTGCCAAGGCAGTGTCACCCAGAGCAGGGGACACTGGAATGTGTCCAGGTGGGTTTCAGTATCTCCAGGCAGTGGGATTGTACAGCCAGCCTGTTCCAGTGCCCTGCCATTCTCAGCGTAAAGATGCTCTTCCTTGTGTTGAGGTGGAACTTCTTGTGTTTCAGTTTACAGCCATTGCTCCTTGAGAAGAGGCTGGCACCATCCCCTTGGAGTGATGTGATCCCCTCTGAGTCCTCCCTTCCCCAGACTAAGCAGGCCCAGCTCCCGCAGTCCGTGCTCTCAGGAGAGATGCTGCAGAGCCCTCCTCGCGTCCCTCTCCGGCAGCTGCTCCTTGTCCTTCCCTCACGGAGCAGCCCCGGGCCGGGCACAGCGCTGCGGCCTGCTGGGGCCCTCCGAGCCAGCAGGGGGCGCTGCCGCCCCGGAGCCGCTCTGGCGCTTCACTCCCGCGGGGCGCGGCCATGGCGGCGGGGGCCAGGCGGGCCGTGTGAGCCGGGCCGGGCCGGGCTGGGCTGGGATGGCGGGATGGGTGCGGTGGGGCTCGGTGGGGCAGCGGGGTGGGGGGCCCGGCCGGTCAGTGAGCGGCGGCGTGTCCCCGCAGGTACCCGCTGTTCCAGAGGGGCGGCCCGCAGCTGCGGATCTTCCGTCCCAACTTCTTCATGCTGTTGGTGCGGCCCGGCGTGCCCCAGCCCGAGGACACCGTGCAGTTCCGCGTCTCCATGGAGTGAGCAGCGGGGCTCCTGGGCTGGGAAGGGAAAAGGAAAGGGAATTCTGCATCGGGCAGCGCTTGCAGAGGACGGCCAGGACACTGATTTAATGAGGAGCGCCTCTCCCCTGGTGTTAGTGAGGCTCAGCCTTCCCAGGGACGGGCTGGGGAAGAAGGAAGTGCTTATGAATTTGATCCAGAGTAAGCAAGGTGGTGTCCAGTTATTTGTCAGGACTCTTTTAGTCTGACCAGTTTTCTGGTGCACTTTAGAGCCACTTTTGAGACTGTAGCAGGTTCTGTTACGATCAGCAGCTCCTACTCACAATGAAGAAAAGCATCTCAGGTTGGGCAGTGAGAAAGCCTGCTGAACACAGAATATACCTGGCATTCTGAGTGTTGGGGCTACAGAGGATAAAGTATTTAATAATTGTTACAGTTTATGGATCATAAAACACTGTAGCAGTGTGTGGTGTAGGTTGAGTTTATACTTTCATGTCATGGTTATTTATTCCTCAGTGTCAACCATTCTGTAGTTAATTTTATTTAAATATTTACCTTCTTTTTCTTTCTTTCCCCAAAATGTTTTTTTCACTGCCTAGAATGACAAAATTGGATATCAGGAATTACCTTGAAAAAATATACAATGTGCCAGTAGCTGCAGTGAGGACCAGGATACAGTATGGTAAGTGCAGCTGAGTAATGCAGTGGGATGAATACAGCATCCCTGCACAGCCAGAGTAGACTTTTACCTTTCAAAAGGTCTGTCAGATTTCAGCAGACTTTGGTTGCAGTGGTTCCAGGTGCTTAGCTGGTGTTGTCTCCATAGCTGTTTATTCATCCCTTCAAATGAACGTGCACCACTTCATATTTGAGTGCTTTGATTAAATTATGATGTTAGTTTCACTCTAAAAAGAAAAATCTGAATTTAAAAACGGTAACCTAGCTTGTTCTTTTGTAGTTGGTACTGTTTCTCCTTGGAGACAGTAGGTTTCTCCATTTAAAAGGAACTGCTTCATGTGTTTTAATACAAGTAGTAATTAAACTTAAATCAACTGTAGCCTTCATTTGAAAAATGAGCTGAGATTAACTTGCACGCACACACGTGTGTTATGGAGGTGTTATGGTCTAACAAAAGGCAAAGCTTGTAGAGCAAAGAAAAATACTCTGTTGAACCAGTAGATAATCAGAAAAAAATCATGACAAGCTTTCAGGTTTTTATTACCTGTTGTTACCAGATTTCTACTACAGACTTGAGTGTTTCCACTTGTGGTATTTCTCTCCTGTCTAAGCCCTAGAAACAAAACTAACAACAACAAAAAACACCCAAATGCCCACCAAAATCCCAATTAAAAAAACCCAACCAAAAAAGTGTTCCTAGTTTAACTTATATTGAATTCTGACTTGAAGGCAGAGGGACTCATCTCTAACTGAAATAAGATAGATTTAGATAATATTGCCTTTACATATGAATGCTTCCTTCCACAGAGTTTCTCGACTACAGTTTGGATGCACTCAGCAGTATTTTTCTTTTTTTTTTTTTTAATGTTAATTTACATTTTTGATTACCAGGCAGTGTAATTATTGAGTGGAGAGTGACTTGGTTAGGACACCCTAAGTTAAGAAGAAACCTGGAATATGTTTATGTGAAAACCAGAATTAAATTAAGTCATAAATACCAAACACATGTAGTTCCAAACAGCACTGAGAAATAGTCATGCTTGTCCTTATAACTATTTTGTCTGTCAATGCTAATTTTAGGTGGTGGTATATAGTCAGGGATAAAAGAGAGTTAGATTGCCTAATAATCTGGGAGCTTTAATGTCTGCCTAACATGAAGAGGGTAAGTTGCATTTCCCACTTCATTTTGACCAGCATAGTTGGAGGAGGCTGAGGTGCTTTAGTTTGTTTGGATGTGGAATATAATATCCTGGAGTACAAACAGTAGATCCAGCTCATCAGCTGAATCAGCTGTCAAGTTTAAGGCTATTTAGGGATCATTTTCTCCTTGTTTTCCTGAAGCTGTGGATGTTGGGAGCTCATCACCCCTGGTGCCCACTAGGGAGACTTTTCTCCTTGCTTCTTTGCAGACTTTGTGTGTGAAGACACAGTGGCATCAGGCTGGTGATGCCTTGGTTCCCTGCTTGCAAACAAGAAGAGCAGTGTCCACTACTTTCAGTACACTTTAATAATTGTGGTGCTGTGCTGGCATTGCTTTGGAGAACTCAGAAGTCCTGGGAAATAAAAGATGGGATTCTTTTCATTTCTGCAGGTGCAAACAACAAGAGGAATCACAGGAATCAGAGAGTGAAGAAGCCAGATTACAAGGTTGCCTATGTACAGCTGGTGAGTTGAGTTAATGTGGATGATTGTGAGGAAGGAGGAAGACACTGTTAACCAGCCAAGCTGAAATGGCCATTGAATTCTCCTGGTTGGCTGAGTATTTCTGCCAGTCCTCTAATAGTGACAGATTCTTTAGCACATACTCCAGAATGAAATGAAATTTAAATGACTTGGTCTGAGGATCAAATTCAAACACATGGTTAGTTTTTAAGTGCTGAGTTGGTTTGAGGTCTGTCTGTAGGTTGTGGCTGATGTCATAGGGTGCTGCTTTGCCAGAGTTTCATGCTGACCCTGTACTCTGTGTGCTGGAAGGTTCACGACTTGTGTGGTTAATTGCTGAAATGTCCAGTAAGTGAAAGAATATATTGTGAGGGCAGGGAACTTCTTATTAAAGGTCTTTGAATTTCAGAGAAGACTAAGGCTTATTCCTTGGAGAGCCTTTAGTCATGTCTAAACAAGCATTCTTTGTGGCTGAACTGGACTCTGAAACATACATTGGTTGCCCAGTGGAAAAGGAGCTTCATGTTCTTGTAAATTTCTTTCATAACAGGACCATATTATAGTTTAATCTGCTGTTGGGATTACCTGTCTTTATACAAAAAAGAAGTGCAACCAGTGACAGAAAACCCCTTCACATACCAAAATGGCATTAAAGGGATGGTATTTATGGTTGTAAAACCATAAGCTCAAAATTGCAGTTGGCAACACAACTTCACTGTTACTCTGTGTTGGGACAAGGATTCAGTGTTAAGGGAACACTCTCTGATCTTAGGGACTGTTTAAAACTTCATACAGACTTGGGGTCAAACTCAAAAGGCACAAACAATGAGAAATCTGATTTTTAATATTTTAAAGTTTAAATGTGCTGAGAAGATTTTTTTTCTAAGCCTCTTCTGGGAAGGGGAGTAGAAAGAAAAGTGAGGACCAAGTGTTTTTCTAGACAGCCCTTACCTAATTTAAAAGAATAGCATAAAGTGCAATGTTACTAAAAACTGACAGAGATGTATTTAGATGAGGAATAACTTTGATTTACTCTGCTGAAGTTAAAGGCAACCTCATCTCTCTAAGGATTTTACATTACTGTGGCTAAAACACACATTCCTTCTTCAAGGAAGAGTCTCTTGCTTTGGTGAGAAAATTCACCCTCCTGGATTTTCTGTGCTAGGTTTTTGTTTGCTGGAGAGCAGGACTGTACAATTAGGAAGTAAGTGCTTGGATTGATGATGCTGTATGTCAAGTTGCTTTCTCTGGGTGTTCTTCCTTTTAGTAGGTGGTTGCAGGCACTTTCCATTGCCACAGCCCCCTCCTAGTGACTTCCTTGTTTTTAGAAACTTGTTTCCCAAGACTGAAGCTGACATGGGTCTCTAGTGAACTGTAGTTAGTTCTCAAATTTTATTTCACTGTAGTGCAGTCTTGTATCCTGTGTCTGCTGAGGTGAGGAGTCTGCAACCATTGATATTCACAGGGAAGGAGTGGGAAGCAGAATGCTGCTGCTCTGTTGGAGCAGGATGTTTAAGGCAGTGTGCATTTATTTCACATTCAGCCTCTCAACCTAGAATGGTTGCCATAGCCTTAAGGGTTGGTCAGCCCAGGTGTGGAGATTTATCTAAACTAGCTTGGTGTTTGAGGCAGGTGTGTAGGAGTACTTTGGTTGTTCCTCCAGCCTCCCATTTTGTCTTCTGGGCAATGCACAGAGCCCTGTTGCACTGGGCTGAGATCCCTTAGTACATGGGACAGCAAGAGTCCCCTATTGCCTTACACTGTAGTTACCATAATAAGTTCTTAAACAATGCCATATTTTCCATCTCTTCCATGAACAGGGTCAGGGAGGGAATCCTGACTGTTTGCTAAGCTCTTGCCAGTGAAGCTTGGTCTCTGTGTTTTTTCCTCACCTCATTCCTGGTCTCTTTGGTCTATTTTTTCCAATTGTTGTTGTGGTCTGTTAATTCCATTAACATTTAGGTTTCTTTGTTCCTTCCCCTTTCTCTTTTTACTTTTGTTTGTTGCTTTTCATCACTAGCTCTGATGTCTCAGACAATGACCTCCCAGCTCTGTGTTCACACCAGCTTGAAACAGTGGGTGAAGCCAGAAACCCAGTGTCATTTTTGAATCTAAAGGGTTTGCTTTCGTTCTCGTTCATGGTGTGATCAGGCCATTAGAGGCCCCATGCAGTCCATTGTTAATATCTGCCTAATTTAGGAAAGTCTTTGGTAACCACTGTAAAATCCTTATTTTCATGAGAATTGTTTGCATCTGCCATGAGTCAGAGTAGCTGGGCTTTCCCACCATTTTTACCAGCTGTGTTTTCTCTCATTAATCCAGTTTCAAGTTAAAACTGCTTATGACTGGAAAAATACAGATGGGTTTTTGGAAGGTCTTGGGCTGATCTTTCTGTTGCCCACTAGGTGGAAGTATTGCTCTTTCCAGTGTGGCTTTGCAGCTGTGGTGCAGTTTACCTGAATGAAATTGAGTTTATTCTCATGAGCAGTTATATTTCCATGCTTCATAAAGCATCACCTTATGTGTCCCAGTGCAACACACACATCCATTGACTTACTGCAAGTGTCTCAAAGGTGGAAGGTGTATGAAGTCATAGTCAACATGCCCTTAGGTGTCAGACTAGTGCCCCAGCTGTTCCACATGTAAGAATTGTTGTCCATTCTTTTCCAAATACTATTTCTTGGAGATTCAGAGCTGTTTACTTTATTCTCAGGCGGTAACTGGACAAATACGTGATCTGTCCAAGCATAATATTTTCACACTAAAGAAATACCTCAAATCATAGAAGGCTGTGGATCAACAATATCTTGCCATTCCAGAGCCTGCTTGTCTTTTTTCCCCTTTTGGAATGTGGTGAGAAAGGTTTGAGTTAGAGACTTATGGCCCTGTGTATCAATGCTACTTTTCTACACTGTACTATTTTTTAATTAAACCCAGTTTTATATCTTTGCAAACTAGATAAAATAAATGTAATACAGCAGCTTTTCTCCTTATTTCAATACAGTTGTAATTATTATAATGAAAATAAAAAAAAAAAAAAAGAAGAAAAGAAAGCCAGTGGGAAACTGCAGTTCCATTAACATCAGGGAAATTTAAAAAAAACAACAATATCCCTTCCTTCTCCTCCTTCAGTGTTCTCACTGGTTTAGCTTAACAGGTGTTAGTACCCGTGGGAGCACAACTGTAGACAAGCCTCTGGAATCCAGACCTATTTTTAATTAAACTTGTTTTGAGAAATCTAGTGGAGATGGCTGTAAAAAGGAGTCTGACCTTGTCAGTGGTAGGACTAACACCTATTTAGCTGCTTGAATTATGGCACCAGTGGGAATGTTTTTGCAAATGCTTTCTCCTCAACCCCTGTTTAGAGTATCCTGTACACTCACAGTAATTAACCTCTTTGCACATCAGATGTGACAGCAGTTTTCTTTTGAATTTAGGGGAAACTTGGATGGTCCATATGCAGTGTTGTTCCTGAGTGGATTTTTGAAGTTGCTTTCTGTGCTGTTTTGCCATACATTTTAGCATCAGATGTTACCACTGCTGTAGTAGGAGAATTGTTCAAATGCACTGGATTATTAAACTTAGCTGCATTTGCTGCTACTGCTAGACTGAATCTCGTGCTTTTGGGAGTCCAACATTTTTGTAGTTAATGGTATGATAAACATCACTTTTCTGTTAATTCTGAAGGACAGTAGTAAGTGCTTCAATTATCCAAATAACCAGAAGATCTTAGAGTTGTTTACATGATCATTGTTTGCTGCATCATTGCTGCACAGTAATATCTGTGCTGATCGTTCCTAAACTTTTCAGGGAATTCAAAGGTCAGAGAAGTATAAGTGAATTTGTGCTGGATAATCCTTCCAGCAGTTTTCTGACGTGAGGCTCTGCAGTGGAAAGGCCAGCACTTGACTCCATAGGCCTAATTACGGTCATTTAACCTCCCATTAAAATGAATGGAGGCAATTTGTATCACTCCTGTGGTAACTCCTTAGCCAGACTCCAAGAACAAGGTGTGTTTTCACCCTTTCTTAGGACACAGGCCTGAAATCTAATGGGAAAAGAATGTTTGATGCTTAGGTCACTTTTTATAGTGAAGGATGTTATTAGCATTTAACAAATGAATCCTCATAAGACATTGTATATAATTCACTTTTACTTTTGGGTAATGCTGAATTGAGGATTAGGGCTGTGCAGGAGTAGAGGTTTAATGGGTACTGTTTTTGTTATCTGCACACTGGACCACACACCTCACTTGTGCACAACCATAGAATTTGTAGGAAAAAGGAGGGTCTCTGGGAACACCTCAAACTGAGAACAATAGTGTGTAAAATCATCATGTTGCATTTATTTTTTGAAGTGTTCAATGCCACCTGTCTGAATTGCTTTGTTTGGGGCTTTTTGCTCTTTTTTTATTAGTATTGTAAGGCTTTGCTTGAGAGCAACGTGAACACATGGTGGTAGAGCTTACCCTGACAAATTCCAGAGTATCAGGGGATCACTTCACATTGGTGAAAAAGATCTTTTGCTGTCAGTGCAACACCCAGTTCCATGACAGAATTATACAAGAAAAATTACTTTTTTTCCGGTGTCTATCTTTTTTATAGGATTTTCTTTTAGCACAGTTGTGTTGAGTAGAAAGGTGGTGTTACCTTCTCTCCCTTTCTCTGCTAACTAGAGTAATCACACTGGCAGAAGTTCTAAAGCAGAAGCCAGTTCTAGCCTTTTTAGAGGTCACTTCATCTTACGAGAATTTCAATAATTTAGCTGTTAAAGGGATAAATAGCTTGCAAAAGGTAAACCTGTGAACAAATGCAAGGTTTTCAAGTAAGCCAGAATCTTCCTTTCTGGTTGGATATGCCAGCATTTCATGTTCTAGCAGTTTGTAAACCAGATAAACCCTGATGAACTTGGTAAAAATTGTTGCTTTATTCCATTGAGGATTTCATTCTGAGGATGCATTTATCATATGGTTATCAGATGGTTGCAGTATAGAAGGAAGAACTTTTGTAAAGAACTCTTAAAGAAAAAGCAGCACTGTGTAAAGGAGTGACAATCCTTCTGTTCCTTTGGTAGGCTTTTTTTTAAGGAGGTGGCAAATGAGCTTGAGCCTCAGTAGCCTCTGGCATTATGTGGAAGATGCACTGAGTGTAAATATGCCTGGACAGACTCACAATCCTTTATGTAAGTTGATGCCCTTTGGTATTTTTGAAATTTTGAAATACCCAAGATACAGGCTTCTTCTGAAAACTAGCTACTGAGCATGCACAATAGCTATTTTTCATACAGCTTTCATCACTCCAGAGCCTTACAGTGCAGTATTACTGCAGAGTATTGTTACTTAAGATTTATCAACCTTCATTTCTCAGGGTGTAATGTCTTGGCTGTTTCAAATCGTGTTTGGCTGCCAGCCAAAATCAGAATTTCTTCACAAAACAAGAGCTGGAAAGAGCCAACTTGTCTGTGCTGATTTTGATTTATTAAAAGACTCCAGATACAGATTGACATTTTTCAGCTCAATATTTGACTTCCACCAGCCTTGAAATGGGAACTGTGAGCACTTTGATAAACAGCTTAAAGGTTTGTCTGGTTTTGCTGCAGCCTCTGTGTGTATCTTTGTTTTCTTCCCTCTTTTAAAAATAATAACTGTTTTGCAATGCTTAGTGAATTACTGTGGATCTTGTTAGTATGCTTTAGGGACAGCTTTCCTTCATTCTCCAATGAGGGAAATGCATTGGTCCTGGAAGCATACCAGAAGGAAAGTGCTGCATAACAAGAACAGTCCCTTACTACACTGTTACCAATATAAATAGTTCTCAGATTTTCAGTGGAGGTGGTGTGCCTACCATGTCAGCCTGAGTTGTTTTCTGACTTGTTTAACTAAAATGGCTTCCCCTCCAGGGCAGACAGGTCTTCAGCATGGGCCCTGTTTGTTCTGGTGGTGCTGCAGGGCTGAGTGACCTGCCCACAATGCAGTTAAAACACAGCAATTTTTAATAATATTAGCAAATTCCTTTCCAAATGCTTCAGTGTGCTAAAATCCTGGGCAGTGCTTGGCCTCAAGGGTGCTTGTTGCTGATCCTGCTACAGGAAGAGGTTCAGTAGGCTGCAGCTCTGGGCTTGTTCAAGGACCATGGTAAGGCCAGTTTCTGTGCCATAAAAGAACTTTGTGCTTTAGCTGTCAAAGGAGAGCTATTATGAGGATACCTCCTGGTAATTTAAATGTACAAAAGAGCTGAAACCTCAGAGTGCACACCAGTGGAAAGGAAAACCCTGATATGTTCCAGTTGAGCTTATCCAGGCTAGAATCAAGGAAAAAGCAATGTACATAACAGCTCCCTTGTTGTTTTTGTAGTATGGTCAGGCTCTTAGGAAACCCCCAAGAAGTATGCACTACAAAAACAACCAGAGCACTGCTGGGTAGAGTTGGTATTTTGTAGATTCCAGTCTGGATAATCTCATCTGGGATAAGTCATGTTTTTTTTCTCTCCAAAGCATATGAGATTTAGGTTTTTTCACACCTGTTATTAACCAGGTTGACTATATATGATGAAATAAAACATAGCAGACATTCAGCTGGGTCAGGAACATGGTGATGATTCTGTTGGATTTAATTATGTCATATTTCTGATCCCAAAATGCAGAATGGGTATGCTGGGGAAGGCTTCTTTTGTGGCCTTTGTGGAACCATTTCATAACTGAGCCTCTTGTTTGGTTATATTTACTGCATAAAATCAGAGATTGGCTGATCTGAAAAAAAGCCAAACCCACCTGTTTTCATCTGAAGCACTTAAATACTTTTTTTGAGATTTCTCTATGCAGAATGCTGCCAAAGAAGTTTATGTATGGTAATGTTTGTAAGTGTTTTGGAGAGTCATTTTAGGGTCCAGTTACAAATGTTATTATGCAAGGTCCCATACAGAGTGGAAGGGCTGATACTGTTAAGTTTAATGAAGTTGTACTTAGAGCAAACACCACTAAAAGTAAGTAGGTAATGTTAATGGGATAGTACATTTCCACAGAAAAACGCTTTCCTGCTATTAGATAAAAAACAGAGACCAAGCAAATGTTTATTTTCCAAGTGGGAGACATAGATCTGATGATGATGTTTCACTTAAATGACTTGTCTGTTAGGCAGAATGACTGATGCAGATGTAATCACTTTAATCTCATTAGTGATATATTAGACAGATTGTTCCCACTGTAATTGTTTTACACCATAGTCTTTATGTCTGTTGATAAGAGACCTCTGATATCTGTTATTCTGTATTCCCACATTACACCCTACAATAACAGCTGCTAGGACTGCTCTCTCTTATCCTTAGCTGAGATCTAAACAACTACAACCACTGAGTGCTAACATAATGCATGCCTGCTCCACTGTGTATTTCCCTGGTGGTGTTACTTTAACAAAATCACTTATGCTCATCTTGCTTTTACTGTATGATTCACACATCATTTCTGAGCTGGTTTAAAGTCTTTGAAGAGATGTCCATCTCCTGATAATGCATCTGTGAAAAAAAAAAAAAGTATCTTAAGTAGCACACATGTATCTTGGGGACACGGGTGGAAAGCGATTTCGGGAGATCACGAGGTACCATTCTGCACTAGCTGAAAATTCAGGGTGGTCTTTCACCCTAAGATGATAGCTACTGCAGAAAGTCTGGAATGTCTCTCTGACCATTTGTTTTCTCTTTAGGGCCAAGGACAAACCTTTCAGTTTCCCAACCTGTTTCCAGAGAAAGAACAAGACGCAGAAACTCGCTCTTTCGATGACTTCAGGGATAAATTTATGGAGAAAGAGAAGCAGAAGCAGGAAGGTGACCCCAGACGAGGTGGAGTCCCTGATTGGTTTGGACTTTGATGCAACAAGCCAGCTGCCTTCCTTTAGGCTCAGAGGGATTTTGATTAGCACAACTTGCACTCTTCCTTTCTCATAGTGACTGAGTGTTTATTCTTGGGCAGCCCTTGCTAGCGTGCCTTTTTTCTGGCTATTTGTGCATGCCTACAACAAAACGGCCCTGAAGAAATAAAAAGGTAAAATAAATCTGACTGCTCCAGGTCTTTTCTGTGAACTTGTGGACTCTTTCTAAAATGTGGAATTCCTTGTTGTCAGTTCTGGCTATGTCATTGTGTGTATCTTTTTCATGCTGCTGTGGGTTGTTTAATAGAAATAGGGTATTTAATTTCTAGGATACATGCAATTTGTATTGACTAGAGTATATAAAAGTCAAGATAGGTTAGCCAGAGCTGGACATGAAAGTGTAGAAAACTGGACTATAGGCTCAGGATACAGGGATCCCTTATTGTCACTTACTGTGTCCTGCTATCCTATTGCCTTTCTTGCAGTGACCCCTCCTTTCCTGGATGTGATCTTATTGTAGTCTTGTAACAGTTGTGTGGCATGTTGGGGACAGTGTTTATAGGGCAGGTTTGTGACTGGACTCATAGGTGTTTGATCCCCTTAAGCATCAAGGAGCAGACACAGGTGGTGCACGTCTCTGCTTGCTGTTGTGCAGTGAAGGTGTGCTCTGTGACCAGCCTGCTTTAAGAATGTTTACTGGCACTGTTGTGCTGGTGTTCCTTCCCCTCTCCACAGCTACCTTGCAGTACTGGCAAGTGTCCTGTGTGGATACAGTTTTATTGGCTTAGAAATGCTTCTGCCAGTGTAGCCTGTTTTGTACTGAGGACTAATAAAAAGACTCTTTTTTTCTGGTGTAACTCCTTCTTCCAAGTTACTGATGCCAGGGCAGTGGTAGAACTTTTCTAGGCCTTCTGGGCTGCCACGTTCAGTGTTTTCATTTCTTGGCTTTGTGGCTGTTTCTCCTTGCTCTGATGAGGATATTTCCTCTTTTCCATTGTGGAGTAATGTGCTCTGCTGTTGTGTCAGAAATAGTGGGGGAAAAGGAGGGCTAGGAGGGACTTCACAGATGGAGAAGGTACTTCTGCAGACTGTTTTCTAGAACACAGCACATGCAGGGTTAAATGTATAGGTAATATTTCACTGGCTTTTGCATTCTGCCACTTGGAGCAATTGGCAGGGTAGTGAATGAGCCTATGCCTTCAACGCTTGTACCCGGGTGCTCTCCTTTCTTGTTCTGTGTCTGAACTTCTTGTTTGGACAGCTAGCAAGATGTTTACAAGGAAACAGCTGTTCTCCAGAGAGTCAATCCAAGTAGGATTTTACGCACCCCCTTCTGTTCATTAGTCACCTCTTTCTCCCTGCTACTTCCCTTGTGCATGACCATCCACCTCCTTCTGTGCTTTGCTGCTGACACCCCCCTCTTTGTCCACTTTCCAAGGGGGATCGTGTATGATCTAAGTTAGCTGGTACTTAAACAGAGAGATGCTCTTAGAGAGAGGGAGATAAGTGAGGATTTGCTACTCTCAGCCTGCCAGCAGAGTTGCAGTTGTAGATGTGGAAAAATACTGACTTCACTGAAAACAGTTCATATGTTTGGCATATCTGCAAAGGTGACATTTCCAGAGTTTTGTAGTGACATGTGAAACTCCAGGTTAAATCAGGAGCTGATACTGCAACTTGGGCTATGTTCCTTTAATATATTATGGAATTTGCTATTTCTTCTTCACTGTCCTTTTGTGTTTATCTTCAATGTAGGTAACTCAATCTTTCTCACCATGGTGAAGATGGAAAGGGCTCATCTAGTGCTGCCATATGTCTTCCTAACTGGTTGGTCAGCCTTGAGCAAACAGCCAGGTATGTTAGTTCTGGATAGATGAGGCTGCCTTAGGTGTAACAGCAAAGATAAATCTAACCATCACCCTTTGCCTTCCCTGTTAATGGTCAGGAGATGTTGGAGTTGCCAGCTTCTGTACTGGCATTGAAGACTAAAGATGAGTGAAATTTATTTTCTGGCCCATATGTGCTCTAGGCTCAGTGAGTATCAAAGCACCTGTGCAGGTCTACCATGCTTTGCTACGCTTTGATTTCTCCATGGGCAATTAATTTCCAGCTCATGTTCAAGGCAAGTTTCTGTCTAGAGTGGCACAAAAGGGAAGAAACAGAGATGCAGATCTATCCATATCTGTATGAAGTTGCTGTAACCAAATTCTTGCAGATACTCAAGCTGCATAAGAGAGCAATCATGTAATCCTGTAGAAGGGTTTGAGTTGGAAGGGACCTAAAAGATGACCTAGTTCCAATCCACTGTTACTGGACAGAGACTCATTCCTCAGTGTTACCAGCCACCTCTAAAACAGTATTCCTGTGAAATTAAGGTAGGATTTGAAAAAGAGGAAAGAGTCCCTGACCCACCACTATTTTGCTTTAATGCTCCTGATTGCTGTGGAATGGGATTAAAAAGATCTCGAGTCTTTTGCCAGATCCTTGTTGAGCAGTGCTTCTGAGGAGGTGCTAGTGGTTGATGTGATCTGGTGCTTCAGTGCTTCACAAATCTCATCCCCCAAGCTGTGCAGGTGGACTAAAAGATAGCAGAGAATACTTTAATACAAAGGCACAGATTATATCAGATGTACCAGAGAGAAGTACAGCAAACAAGTGCTGAAACTAGGACAGGGAGACCCAGAGTCTTTTCTGAGTTGTGTTCAATGTACTGTGCTCTTCCAGCACATCCTGGTGTATGTTTTGGGTGATGTAAAGGGTCAGCAGCTCCTGTAAAGTCACATCTAGCCCTGCTGTCCGAGGTGTCGAGCTATCCTTGGCTGTGTCAGCAGCCATATCTGTGGGCCAAGGATGTGGATGTACACATGAACAGCTTCTCCAAGGAGCAGAGCAGTGACTTGGTTGAGGAGACTGATGTTGACTGTGGTGCAGGAGAGGCCATGTCCTGCACTTTGTGTGCCCAGCTCTGCAGCTGCTGCTTTCTCTGACGTGCAAGGGAGATGCTGAATGCAGTTTCTTTCCTCTCCCAATGTGTGCAGCCCCCCAAAGAGAGTAACCTGCTGGATCAGCCAGTGCATGTGCAGTTGGCTGTGCTGGCCAGTCTGGTGGAGAAAGGCATTGGCTGTGCAATACCATCCAGCTATCCCAGCAATACCAGGACACTTCAGTGGGGACATGCAATTGCTTCTGCTTTTTTTTGAAACAAACCAAAATGAATTGCAGAGACAGTGCAGAGGTGATTATCTAAGTGACTCCCCTAACATTACACCTTAGGAATGAGTTTTTTGTTGAAGGTGTGGGCACCTAGTGCTCTGGTGGGCACTAGGGACAGGTCCTTGCAGATAAGGAAGTTACTGAGTCTTGTAACCATTTGTCATCATCTGAGCCTTGCAATGTGACCTCAGAGGGTTCAGCACAGCTGCTAAGTGGTTGGATGTAAAGCTGTGGTAGTGGTAGCTTTATCTTCTGTGTTACCCAGACTATAGTCATATATATATATATATATATATAGTCATAGAATGGTTTGGACTGAAAGGGACCTTTAAAAATCACTTAGTCCATCAACCTGGTGATGAGCAGGGATGTTTTCAACTAGATCAGGTTGTTCAGAGCACAGTCCAACCTGTCCTTGAATGTTTCTAGGAATTGGGCATCCACCACCTCTCTGGGAAACCTGTTCCAGTGTTATACCATCCACATAGTAAAAATCTTTCTTATATCTAACCTACACTGACCCTCTTAGTTTCAAACCATTATCCCTAATCCTATTGGAACAGGCCCTGCTAAAATATCTATCCCCATCCTTCTTACAGGCCCCCTTTCAATGCTGAAAGACTACAGTGAGGTCTTCACAAAGTCTACTCCAGGCTGAACAACCTCAACTTTCTCAGCCTTTCCTCGTGGCAGAGGTGTTCCATCCCTCTAATCTCTTCATGACCCAATTCAGGAGCAGAACCTTGCACCTGGCCTTGCTGAATCTCACAAGATTCCCACTTTTTGATCTTGTCCAGATCCCTCTGAATGGCATCTCATCCCTCAGGTGTGCCAATGCATCACTCAGCTCCCATACTGGGACCCCCAAATTATGCATTGGGTGACAGAAAAATGTATTCAATGATTTGTTCTACTCTTGACCCACTGCCATTAGCAGTGCTGAATGAATGAAGCAGTAGGAAAATTTGGCTTACTTTATCCAATGTAGATTTGCTGTGGAAAATATCTTAATGGCTGGGGAATTCCTGCTCCTTCCAGGTTATCCCAATGACATCAAAACTGTGGTTTTTATTTTGGGAGAACTATTTTACTTTTTTGAATTTTCAGGCTGTAGGACAGACTATTGACTGTTCTTAAGCTCTGGCATATTTGTGGAAGGGCTTGCAGAGAGTGGTGAAGGCTGGAGAGAGGATACCTGCTCAGTGTGTGCAGCAGGGCAAGGTATGAAAGCAAGTGCTATTTTTCCTGGGAGGAGTGAGAACTATAAAACTATTATCTTGACAGTGCTGCTTTCTCCTGAAGAAAAGTTCAAGGACTGCTCAGAGTCCAATTTAAAGCAGTTGTCTGAGAATGGCTTTTGGGTGGCTTGTATGCCAAGGCTCATAGGTACCACAGCTAAAAAGGAGCATTGTGATAATCCCTTTTGACCTCCTGAATGACACACACCATAAAATTTCATGCTGTATTTTCTGTGCATAGGCCAGAAGCTTGTGGTTTAATGTTACCTGGAATAGATTTCAAGGTTTGAACTTGACCAGCATTGCAGGACCAAGTCATTTTCCTTGAATAAGCTGGGCCCAAACAGCATGAAAGTCACCAACATGTTGTCATTTGTCCTGTGAATTACACAGAGTGGTTGCAATGGGGAAAACTGAGCGTTGCTGCTCAGGAATCATGTGTTTGTAGAGAAGGGAGGTAATTCCTGTAAATATTATTTTCCTTAAATGCAAAAGGTTTTAGACTAGATAAGATGACTTAGTGGTTGAGCCATTCCTTCTGAAGTGATTTATGAGTGTTTAGACAGCATTTAGCTCTTTGTGTATAGTATGGCTTATCAAAGTGTGTGCTGCTGTTGCAGACACACCCAGCTTGTAGAATTTGGGAAATACATCAGTCACTAATTCTGTGACTTGAGAGCACAGTAATTAGGGCCTGGTGCAAAACTCATTGCTTTTAATTGCAAAATAGAACTAATTACTAGTCTTTTAATCTTTCCTGCCCTCTGCTGTGAGAAAATGCTGCAAATAAAAAGTGATTAGGACTTTGGAGAATTTGGAGAAGTGGGGAATTAGGCAGTGCATTTTCTTCTGTGGTGACTGTGATGTTGGAGATGTCACACACAGTGTTTTAGGTAAGTCTTGCTTGGAGTCTGGCCCTTTGTGCTATCTGTGTTTCATTTTCCTAAGTTCTTGTTTTAGGAGTCAGACCAATGTCAGTGATTCAAGGCTTGGAAACTTCCGTTCCTAAAATAAGGCTTGGGGAACTCCCTGTGTTGTTTTGTGATTTAGAAGTATTTTGACTCTTGTCTGTCTGTATGCACCTGGAAAAGGAAAATTTCTCAGAGGCAGAGCATAGCTTAGTGTAGCTAAAAAAATGGAATGGCTGTGGGGTGGGCAGGTGTTATCCTCCTAAGTGGAGGGAGAAGCCAGGGAGTTGTTCTGGATCATGTCTGTGTGGTGCATTTTTCGTGAGTCTGTGCTGAAAACAGAGCTGTTGAAGGTTTCTTAGGTCATGAAAAGAGCCTGCTGCAGAGTGAGTTGTGCCAGTGCTTGCACACATGGTAAACCCAGTGTGTGGTGTCTCACAACAGCTGTCAAAGACTGGTCATCATACCCAGAGTCTCTAAACATCCTGTTTATCCTTGCAAGGAGGAACACTTGATTGAAAGATAAATACCAAAAAAAAAAAAAAACCAAAACAAAACTCAACCCCAAAACTGGTGCTAGGAACAACATTTGCCCTTGGGCTAACAAACCTGAAAACAAAAGAAAATAAACATAGGATGGAGGCAAACACATTTCCACACAAGCCCAAATTCTGAAAGGGATTTAGGAGCTGAGCTTGTTTTGGCATGCTTGAAAAAGAAAAAGCCGTGTGGGTGCCAGGATTCTTAGGGCTCTGTATGTGTGCGTGTGCACCAGGGTGAGAGCACAGGAAGAGATGGGGTGTCTGTGGTGATGTGAGGGGGAAATGGCAGACATTGGAGCTGCCAGAAAGCTTTATGCAGGGTCACCCTTGGGGCATGGCTTGCACATTATTTTTTTTTTTTTTAATTAAACATGCCAAGAAAAAATCTTCGAGTTGGCAGCAAGATTTTTTTTTCTTCTTCTCCCTCTGTTTGTTGTTCATTTGTCGCTGCACTGGAGGTCTGTTTACTTTGCTCAAGAGAATGAGGGACCCAAGAGACACTGCTCTGCATGCAAAGTTTTTGTGGAAGGGGCTAGACTAAGAGAAGGGCAGGAACTTTTATGCCTTTTGAAACAGAGGTGGGCTGTTTCTTTTGCTTCTTTGCCCAATGTGTATTGGGTCTGATGCTGCTGCTGCTTTTGCAGATGTAGTTGGGCCCTGGACTTCAAAAATGGGTTCTGTTGTTAAGGGTTGATCAGGCAAATCTCTACAGGGTCCGTGTGAGGAGGCCTAAGATGCCCTAAGACTTGATGTTGGAACTGAGTTGCTCTTAACACTGTGGTGCTCCCCATGGGATTTCTCATGGTAGGTTGCTTTCAAACTGGAGATGGTGCTCTCTCTCCCGGCATCTCCCTGTTGACTCTTCTGAATGAAGTTTGGGATGAATTCATGAACGTGCCATTAAAATGATCTCGTGGATGAAGCAAGGCAGCCCTTCATTCCAGGGATGTAGTGTTTTGAAGGGGACTTTTCCAGAGCTGTGTGGCAGTGTGCTGCTGCTGCTCTTCGTTGCTTTTCATGACTCAGTGAACTTCTGAATGCTTCAGTTTCTCCAGATGGGCTTAATAGTGATTGTGACCTGACTGGAGATCCAATAGAAGAGGAAAAGTGGAGATCGGTGTTACTTTTGCTTGCTGGCACCACAGTGGATGAGGCAGCTTTGTCCAGCTGGATCTTCATACCTTACAGTGCTGAAACAACTAGAAAAGAAACTAAGGGTGCTGCACAAGCAGGGTGAATGTCATTAGATCAACAGATGGGCACATCCCTGTGGATATTTTTTGCACGTGCATTCTTCTAGGTTCTGGGCAGTGAAAGCAGTGGTGTGTGGCTGGCAGAGTTCTGCAGTGTGAGGCAGGGGCAAAGGAATGGCTAATGGATAATTCCACTGGAGCAGAGTTTAGAGCTAAGTGGTGTTCTGCCATTTGGAATATTTCTTATCCTTTTTGACTGGTGAAAGAGGAGGGAGTGGTGGGTCTGCCTATAGCCTCAGTCTTGTGTTCAACACAGCTGTTTTCTGACCCAAGTCAGTTCTGTATTGCCCTAATGCATCGCAGAGCAGAGGTTTCAGTCAACACAAGGAGTTGGCTCCTTTTATCTCCATGTTCCTTGTTTTAATTGATGGGAAAGCTGCTCAGCAATCCCAGGACATATTCCTCTTGCAAATGTTCCCTTAAATACTGGGACACACCATATTGTTTTGGCCACTTTGTCTCCAAGAGGAGGGGGAGGGAGGGAAGGAGCCAGCTGTGATTGTAGAGAGAAAGACCCTCGTAAAAAAATAGTGGAAAGCCTGTAAAATATTAATTCTAGAAGAGGAAGAAATGAGAAGCAATATAATTAGAGATGGACTATGCAGAAGCACCTCACTTTATGATACATGGGAATGAGGACTGTCAGAGAAACAAAAAAGAAGACAAGATAGAAACTGACATTAAATGTTTTCACTCAACAGTGGGTTAGATTAGTGTTGTGCAATTCTTTGCCACAAAATATCAGGGCCAAGAACTTTGCTGGATGCAGAACATACTCTGACTGTTTCTGTGGATAACCAAGATATCAGAGAGCTAATGGTAATATTAAAAGAACAAGTTTTGGGAAGTCTTCGGTGCCACGTGCATCAAGGCACAAGCTGACTCCAGCAGATGGAGATTGGGATGGGAAGAGACTTAACTTATTTCGGAAGTGAAATAGTCTGTGAGCTGCCTCTCGCAGGGTTTCTTTTCCTGACCTTTGGATCAGCCTCTGTTGTGTTGCAGAATCCCAGCCGAGATGGAGCTTGGGAAAGACATCAGGCTTGGCAGCTGTCTCAGCTACAGTACATCCAGTTATGTGGTGGACCCTGTGGGGAGGTGGAGCACCCTTCTGCATTCTTCAGCTGCCACTTGTGAACGTCTTGATTTCCCCCTGCCCCCAAAAGAAAGCTCATTTCTGTGGTCTGGGAATCAGGAGAGTGAGCTCCCAAATTGTGTTTGGCTAAATTGGCTAAATTGTGTTTGGCTAAATTCTGCCTTCATTTTGTGTTATAGAAATTACCTACTGGTGATCACTCTCCTCTGCACCCTGCTTGTTTTTCTGGCTAATGTCTAGGTGTCCTTAGTGAAAAGTGCCCCCTCCTTTTCTTCCTTGGTGGAGTATGACATGCTGCCCAAAATATTGATGTACTGATGTTGATTTCATAATGGTTTCATAATTTGCTTTTTAAAAAAATTCCCTGTTTTAGCTATCTTGAAAAAAATAGCAAAGGAGCTTTGAACACCTTAGCTGTAGAGCTGTGCTGTTCAGTAATAACTTCTCAGTGAAAGAACTGTTTTGTTTTTATTGTATTTTCTTTTCACTGCTTTTAATAGCTATAAACAACCTCTGTGTGGAGTGTATCTTGAAACTTGTGACCAGCTGGGTGAGGGGCCTCCATATCAATTTCAAGCCTGTGGAGAAGAGAGCATAACAGGTCCCTGACTGCTCCAGCCACTTCCTGCCTGCCAAGGAATGCTGGAAACAGAGGTCATTATTGCACAAGTAATTAAAGGTTCATCAGCCCTACCTCTCTGATTGCTTAAGGCCATTGTAGTAAGGGACAAATACTCCTCCTTGCCCACTGTTATTTGTTTTCTGCTTGCTGTTTTTCTTGGCATGAGAAGAGGAATTATGAAGACTCTTGAGTAGGATTGGGAGTGCTGTGGTCTAATGCATTTGGCTGTGGCCCTGGGTATGTTGTGGATCACTCTAGTAGTGAGAAATGGACTGCCTGCAGGGCCCCCTCTTTTCCTGCTTTTCCCCAAGATCCAGACACCAGAGAGATGGCTCTCAAAAGGCAGGTCCATGTTGCCCAGGCCCAGCCTTGGGGAGGTCTGTAGAGCTGTGCCTCTGAATAGCTGAAGTGCATCCTATTCTCATATTAGCAGACATGGGGATTTTATTCCATCTGAGATGGACTCCAAAAATGTGAGACTGACTTATAGTGGGAGGGTTTCCTATGAATTTTCTTAAAGGGATTAATTTCTCTTTCTGTGGTTTGAACTCTGAAGTTCACATTTTTGTATGTTTTTTCTCCATTACACTATGCAAGAAATTACTTTGTCTTTTAAATAGACACTGAGACTCACTTATGAGCAGGGGCCTCTTAAAAAAAGAAGTAAGCACCACATATTTTGCGTCTTTGACAGAATCACAAGAGTAGGGCAGACTGAGCAATGCACCCTTTAACCATCTGTCCCTCAAGATCTGGAGAGGTTTTTATCTTTGAGGAGCACAGCCCAGAAACATGGGATGTCATGTTGCTGTTCTCCAGTTTTCCTTCTGTGGGTGAATGATTGTCACCACTATAGAAAGAAATGAGCCCCCATTGTGCTGAATCTCCTTGTCTTCAGGAATAGTGGAAGAAACACCTGAGAAGAAAAAGAGAGGTGGCTTTTGGTCCCTTTGGTCCAGTAACATTGTGAATGAGCCTCACAGTATGGCTGGTACAGGGTGAGCATTTCCCTCCCTCCTGGCAGTGTAAAAGGGGATTGAGCTTGGACTGCACCCCAAAAGTCTCCTTTTGGTAAAGACGTTTTGCCCCTGTGAGCCTGGCTTCAGGGGCTTTGCTGTAGCTCAGAAACAGCTTGAAGGGCACATGTTGGGTAGGCAGATGGGGAGGGTGATGGAGATGATCTGCTGAAGATGGAGAAGTGTGGAATGAGGAGTGACAAAAGGGCAGCCATGTGGTTGACCCTGTGAGAGTGGAGGAGGGGAAGAACTCATTTCAAATGGAGCAAGGAGCCAGCAGCAAAGTTGCCTGGAATATGAGGTGGAGGCGGAAAAGGGTTGGTGGAGTGATTAGACCTGAGGTTACTCTGTGTGTGTGTCTGCAGGGGACTCACATAACTCCTTGGTCAGCCTGCAGGGGCTGTCCAATCAACAGTCCTGTGCCAGTCCAGCCCAGGATGCTCCAAGGTGACACTAATCCTGCTGCAGAGCAGAGGGGTGTCTCCAGAGGTCCCGGGGCACTGCATCTCCACCCGTGAATGCAGCCCCTAGAATGGCAGCCTTACGAGAGACACTGCATAATGGCCTGTTTTGAATTTGTATTTCATTTGCCTCCCATATGGGATCAGTTTTTCCCTTTTCTTTATTTTTTTTAATAGCGTTTTTCCTAGTCATAATAATCAGCATTTCCCTGCCTTCTCCCCTTCATTTTTCACAGCTGGCTTTGATTGGTTTCAGTGCTGCAGATGCTCCTTGGACCCAGAAGAAGGGGCAAAGGTTCTTTTCCTTTTCAGTGCGAGGCAGCCCTGCCGGAGGGCTGGGGGAGGCTGGTGCTCCCAGTCTGGCTACTCTTTGCTGTGGCCCCAGCCGGCCTCTTGTGCCTCTGGTGAGGTTTGCCAAATTGCAAGATAATTTCTCTGCCAAAGGCCTGGGGAAGATCACAAGTTGTTGATGGCGTGCATGCCCCTTCTCTTGTGCCGTTCAAAAACAACTGTTCCTGTGAGCAAGAGGGGCAGGATCCCCAAACGCCTCGTGCTCACAGAGTACAAAGGGCCAGAGTGCATCTGCAGAGAGTGTGCCGACTCTGACTCATATTTCTGGGTCTGTGAGCCATCAGGCTGGTGGCAGCTGCAGCCCCACACAATGACCAGGCGAGGTCCGTGGTTCTGCACATGGGCGTGATCAACCTGCACCCTGTGTCGTGCTCCACCAAAAGGAGCTGGCAGGAACACCAGTGCAAAGCACCCTGAGTGCATGAATTGGCACAGGAAAAAAATATAGTTGTAGTTATTGGATGGGCAGGCAGACTTTCCTGATTTTTTTAGAGCATGAGTCAAACACGAATCGTATGGCAGAAAGGAGAAACTTCCCTTGGAGGCAACTTAATCTGCAAGTGCCTGATGTGGGGTTTCTAGCAACTTCCTTTAAAGCAGCTTGTGCTGGTCGCTGTCGGAGATGGACGGTTGAGTTGACAGTCATTCAGCTGATCTGTTATGGCTATTCCTGCATTCCAAGCACCATCCAAGAGAATGAGACATAGCATTGCACAAGACCAAAAGAAAGTAAATGTTTACAGGCACAACACACATTTCAGCTTGTTACATGTTCCTGAGCAGTGAAAGAAATGAAACAATAATTAAAACAGGTCCCAAGTCTCAGTGTGTATCTTGGCTCGCAGTGCTGTCCTCTTGGAGCGCTGCCTCTGCCTCTCTGATCCCAGCCTGAGCAGCACCACTGGGCCATTGCATCCAGGTCAAGGTCCTTCCAGTTACTCCAAGTACGTCCCCTTTCTGAGAACTGCAAGAGCCTTTTGGTGAGGTGATTTTGTGGTTTGTGACGGAATTGGGTGCTTGATGTTTTCCCAGCACCCAGTCATGCTGGGATCTCCTGGGACATGTTTGCCATGTCCAAAATGTTGGGGTAGAGGATGTTTATGTGGATTTATTCCCATGGGAGAAGGGTGGAGAAAGTAGAGGAGCACAAGAGAGGTGGGCATTTAAATAATTTGTTCCCTGAACAATCCCTTTTTAATTGTCTAGCTTGTCTTTGTGTGCACTCAGGGAAGAAATTAGGGTGCAACAAAGCAGATGTTGAGCAGTGAAGGGCTGTGTTGGCACATCTGATGGCTGTGCCAGAAAGGAAGCAGGTGAGCAGCTACCTCTGCTCTCCTGCTCTGAGCACAGTGCTGCTCACAGCACAGCTCAAAGGACAGGATGTCTCCTGGTCATGAGTCAGGTGCAGGAGAGAAGAGGGCCTCTGCTCTGCCACTCTTTTCCCAAGGAGAAAAGTAGAGGGCCAGGGTGGGGGGAGTTGTTTTGCATGAAAGGGTGAAGCAATGGAGTCTTTCTCTTGAGAACAAAAAATGGAGAGAGAGTGGAGGGGCGACTGAAACACCCTCTCCCCCAGAGTTGCTCTGTGCTTTGTGGTACCTCCTGCCAAGCTGTGAGGCTCTTGCAGCACCATCTTGGCCTTCACACCAAGAGAAATTTGTTGCCCTGCAAGTCAGTCCCTGGCAAGAGGAAGAGCCTTTTTAGTAATGATCAGCCCACCATGCACATGGCACAGAGGGACAGACCTCCCTCCATGCATGCATTACCCTGAGCTCAGGCGTAGACTCGATATCCACATATGAGCAATAGCTGTAGCTGCTGACTCACGTCACTTTTCTTGGTTCTCTCATTTCAGCAGTGAGCTGGCCAGATATTATTCATTTTATTTGAGATGTCTGCAGAAGGTATAAATGTCTGGGCTTCCTGTGAGGAACAGATGAAGTCTGAAAGACACACGGTAAATATGTGCAACAGACTGTCTGACAGCACACCTACAGCACTGACTAGGGTTCGTAGATCAGGCAGAACAAACATCCACAGCCATTGCTGAGCCTGAAAATAGGCTGGATTTGTTCTTCTGTTTGCCACATGAAGGGTACTTTTAAGAGGTGGCAGCTATGTGGCCTCTTGTTTTATGTGACTGAATTATTTAAGGACCTTGTTGTTAGGGTGAAATGCTGACTTTTCTGTAAGGCAGGTTACAACCTGCTTCTGTGCAATGTTCTGTTGCAGCTTTTCTCTATCCTTGGGAAGACCAGGTTTGATTTTAGACTTGCCAGACCATTCTGAAGGCAAATGACAGTACTTGAATGAAGTCAGGGGAGGGAAGAAAACAGCTCTTCAGTCACTAAGTTATGAAAAATTATTCTGATTTAGGAATCTGATATTTGTGTTCATTCTACGCAGAAACAACTTATCACCAGCTCTTCAAAGTTTTCACATAGTTAAATCTCCTCATTAATTTGGATAGTGACTACTGTTGAGGAGAATACAAAAAAGCTGAGCACCATTATAAACACTCCATCTCTCTTACAGAGCGTGTAGGGAATCTAGCCTGGGAGTTAAGGTCCCAGAGCCAGTCCTGTCACCAATGATGGGAAGTTTCCGTGGATATAGTACACAGCAAAACAGATGGGAATGATGACATTTCTCTAACTGAGAGCTGTCCAAAATCTTCCAGTAAAGATTATCTGCTTTGGTCTTACTGGGGTAGTAAAGGCCTGTGTTTGTAAAGCGGAAGAGCCAGCTTTTCAGAAGTCTGTTTTTTTTTTTAACAGAACTCTTGACACACAAGCCATAACTCTGGGATTCTGCTTCCCTTGTTAAGTCCTCCTGCTTTCAGATTCTTGGAGCTAATTTTCATTGACAATAGGAACATTCCTTGAAAAATGCTGATGTAATGAAGTACGTGCTACTTGAGATTAAAAGATTTATTCAGTGACTCCTTTGTGAAATTTTGCGAAGTGTCTTAACATTTTTATGTTTCTCCAACTGCCAACAAAATCTCATTGCACCACACAGTTTGCAACATTAGTCAGATTTTGACACGGGCTCACGCAAGAGGCAGTTTTCACAGTCAGGAATCATAAAATGTTAAAGAAATTGCCATTATTTGAAAACTAGACACAGTTCAGTGAAGCAGATGGACTTGCTAACAGTGACTTAGGAGGTCTGTAGCACAGCTGTGTTGACATGGATTATAGACAATCAAAATTGTATATAAAGTGCATGCCTTAGTTTTAGTTTTAAGCATATTGCTAACATTTAATGAACTGTGTAACCTTATATGGTTTATGTATTTTTGTACTGTAGCTGCAAGTTATGCTAAGGCCTCGACTAAACCTTCCCAGAAATCTGTATTGCTATTTGTAATGCAGGCACACAGACTGAAAGTGCCAATAAGCCTTTGATTGAATCTTGATTAATGTAAATACGTTAAGCCTGTAGGTGCCATTCCAACCCAGGGAGCTTCTTACAGCTTTTAACCATGTCCACATCAGAGTTAGAGCCCCTTTGCTTCAGATAATTTCCAAAGACCATCTGAAGAATGTTTGGACTTGCTTGTGAAGTATCAGGGATAGAGACATTTTCTGAAGCCCCTGGCTGGCTTGTTTGCAACACCATCCTAATAAAAATTAAGCCCTCGGACACAAACTTAGGAAAGGAAAGAAGAAAACAGAATTCTGATCTATTTCACAACTGTACTCTGATCCCAGGAGAAAGATTGGGTAAGAAACACTGATCATCCTTACATATCTGTCTGCAAAATTTTCAGTAGTTCTCTTTTACTAGCCAGCTCTCCTCGATTAGGTGAGCAAGCAGCCTAATTGTTTTGATGTATTGCTTTAACTAATTTAATTCATCTAAACAACAGAGAGGGGATGTAGTAGCACAGCATTTAATTGAGGAAAACAGTTGTGTGGTGGGAGAAGGAAGGCACCATGGAGTGTGGTAAGTTGCAGTGGGATCTAGATGGCTGAGATGGATTAAAGCACTGAGTTCTCTTCCTGGCTCTGGTGCTTGATAACATCTGGGGCCTTAGTACCTGTTTTGATGGCAAAATTTGGAGATCTTAGTTTGCCAAGGAAATGTGCTGAACACAAATACATCTCTCTGAGTGTGGAATGGGACAAGGCAGCTCCAGGATGGGGGCCAGCTTCTTCCAAGGTAAATCTTTGTGGGAATAACCTTCCTGATCTACAGTGCTGTCAATACTTGGTAGGGATTCTGCCACTGAGCAAGCATTAACTGCAAAGGTGTGTGATGAGAAAGAGTAATAACTGAGAGGAAACATCCTTCCTGGTATGGTAATGCTCTTCAGTGTCTTCTCCTTGTATATGGATTCTTCAAAGCAAAGTTGGTGGACATAAGCATGCAGGTGTGAACTATATGCAGAATAAGTTATTTTTATCCCCTGCCACACCTTGCTCTCTAGACTCCATGGCTGTGGTACTGCTGCTGCTCCAAGGAGTCTGCCCTTACCATGAAGGGAAGGATTTTAATCTGTCATTCCCTGATTCCACCTCTTTATATAGTGTTTTGTAAGCATTAATAGCAAAGACTGTGTGATTTTTTCTCTTTTTTTCTCCTCCAGTTTTCCCTTCCTTCAATCTATTTTGTTTCATCTGTCCTATTACATGTTGTCAGAGTCCAGGAGCCAGGGAGAGCCCATTTCACTGCTTGATTTCTCAAGAATTGCAGGATAGGCCTGTGCAACATGAACCTGTCTGTTTTTCATGGGACCTCTCCAAGGTATGGTTTCTTACCATATCTGGCCTGACTGGATCACAGTGGTACCTACTGGTGTATTTTCTGCACCATCATTTTTCTGCTGTTTTCTATGGTTTACTGTAAGTTTCTCTGCTTTCTTTTTCTTTTTTCCCCCTATACTCCAGCTAATCTTGCACCACATGCAAAAAATTGAACAAAAATTATTGCAGGACCATCTCAATTGTTTTTTGTTTTGCTTTGCAGGTCTGTTCTTTTTATTTTGAGGAGAGTAAAAAAAAAAAAACAAAAAAGAGAAGAAAAGAGAAACATACCAACAGCCTTAGACTATGGAAATCTGATGCTGGAAAGGTGTCTGATCATACTTGGTTAACAGCAGACTTTGCTCAACATGCTCCAGCTCCTCCCAAAGATTTAGTCCATGGCATGGTGTAGACCAGTCAGCAATACTTTTGAAGCCCTAATGTGTAGTAGCATTACAGCCTGTGCTAGGGATCCTTAAAAATGAGTCATCTCTGGATCAGGTAAGTTTTAATAGTAACACACAAACAGCAGAGTGTGGATGAGCTGAATCGTCCTGCCTGTGATCTCTTCTCTGCCTTTTCTGCCCTGTTCAGTGTAACTTGAGAATTTGATCTGATCTCCTCTGTGGCCTATAAAATCATAATAAGAGCTTTAGTGACGCCTCTCTAATTAAAGTTGAATTGAATTTTGTGTTTCAAGCATGACTTAAACATTTATTACTCATGAAAAATTATACTGTATCCTCTCTAACTTATGCCAAGCATTCTTTGAGTACCAAATGAGAATTTTGTAAGATATTTTTTTTTATTTCTTGCTTTTGCCAGCAGGAATTAAAAAAGGAATTTGATATGCAATCCATGCATGCAGGGACAAATTTTAAAACCAGTTTGCCTTAAGCTATTAAGAAAATGCATCTCCAAACCTTATTTCACTGTGCTATCTGTCCACTTCCTGGATTTAATTCCAAGCTTATTGACTGTGATGGGAAGACTCCCAGTTACTTCACTAACTTTGGTTGTATTGTCCTTCTAACATTCAGCTTTCCTTTGCTGCTGTGGAAGGAACTGCTCTAATTTTCTAATCAATATCCAAATTTGAGACTGGAACTGCTATGTGAGCATTATACTTGTTAGAAGTACCCAAAAGGAGCCTGGAAAACCAGGATGTTTGATTCAGAGATGGTTGGCAGCAGACACAATTTCCAAAAATAGCAATTTCTGTTACCTGCTAGGAAAAAAATGCCTGTCACTTCAAGGATTGTGGAGCACAAGAGTAGGAGCCCACAGACAATGTGGGATTGATATCCTTGGGGATATTCCAAACCTGAATGGACAACACAAACTCTTCTTAGCTGGCCCTGCTTCAAATTGCATGTGGGACTGGACAATTTCAAGAGATCATTTGTGACTTGAAATGATCTCTGATGCTAAGGTGTGCCACTTTTTGAGATGCAGGGGAAGAATGTGGTGAGACCACAAATAGTCCTTAATTGCAAAGTTGTACAAAGTTCAGACATGGTTGACAAGCATGATGAATAGGATTAAATGCCTGAGTGCTGGAAGGATGTGAGGGAGAGAAACTAGATAAGCTCTTTTTGTCCTGTGTTTGAAAAGCCTACAGTTTAGGGGTGAAAAGTTGATAAGAAAAGTAAATATATTGTCTATGAATTTCCATTTGCAGAAGATGTGTCTACTGGAAGAACCTTTAGCAGTCAAAAAGGGCTGAAACATAGAGTAGGACTATTCAGGCTGAGAAACTGTGAAGATGCAGCCCAAATGACCTAGGTAAAGTGCTGTGGAGAGACTGTTTTTAGTCCTTTTTTCCCTCATGCACATGTCTGTCCCTGATGGGTTTGTGATTTGATTATGGGGACAGGGAATGGAGGTGAAAGACTAGCAGGTGTGCTTTTGGCTGAAAATATAAAACCCATGAAAACTGCTCACCCTTGTTTCTCTGTTCTGGGGAAGTGTGGAAGGAACTTCCATGGCAGTGCTAGATGGATCTAGATGCAGAAGAGATTCATATATATATGAATTAAACAAGGCTGAGAAAATGCAAGGTTAGTCTGAAAACCTAAAGGATTAATTTATTCCCATTATTTCTGTTATTTTACTTCATGCTTATTGTGTGCTTTTCTTGCATTTGGTCTCTCATTTAAAAAAAATTGTAAATCTTTCTAGTGACCTGGAATACTGTTATTTTTTTTTTTCTTTAGAGAAAATAGTCTGCAGAATAATCTCCTCTTCTAGGCAAACAAATGTCATCTTCAGAATAAAACATTCATACACGAGGGAATTCCTTTGAAGAGGGGAAAAAACAAGCTTACTTGGCTTGGGCCCCTTTCAGCATGATCTGCTATACAGTATTATGTTATCCTTAGATGATCTGTTATTATCTTCCTCCTGCCAAGCCACGTGTCAGCAGCCACATGTGTGTGAGCAGTGGACCTGTCCTTTGCACTCTCCCCTGGCAGACTGACAGGGCAGTGGGCAGCAGGCTGGAGCTGGCTGCAGGACTGTGGGTCCAGTGGCTCTGTGAGCTCAGGTGAGTGTCCAAGTCTCTGTTCCCTTCCTGGCCTTGCCACATCCAAGAGGGATCACATCACTGTTAGATGTGATCCCTCTCAGCACCTCTGCCAGGGTGTGTCAGTGTGCAATTGCTGCTCCTGTGAGCTGAGCATGTGAATCCCTGGTGGCCAGAAGTTGGTAGGTGATTCTCCTGGGCTGTTTGTTTCTTGGCTTTGTCTTCCAGACACATATATATGCTAGAATTGATGCAGCCAGACTCATCTCTTCCACATCTGCATAGCAGTGAGCAACATCAGGAATGCCAATTACCTTTACCTTCATCATAACCATAAACCACACTGAAATTTCTCTGTATGCCCATTTTGTAAACTTTGTTTAAATCGAGAGCAGCTACATAAAAACATTGCCTTGTATTGATGGTTAGTCAGCACAAAGGCAGTGGAATGACAGAAATTGGTTCTAGCCACACATCTGTCTAGTCATCTTTTGGCAAAAGGGGTGTGTTAAGTCATGATCAGAAAAATTACTGCCACCTAAAATCTACTAGAAATGATTAATAGTCCAGCAGGAGTGTTTAGTGTTTTTTGTTTGGCCCACATCTATATCCCTCAGAAGCCATTGTTTTTACTGAAATCAAATTATAACAGTGGACTTTGCAATGCTGGGTGTGCATATAAAATGCTCAGCTGGGGAATGAAGTGTGTCTACTCTGTGAAGAAGGCTCTCAGCTCTGCAGTGTACAGCAGTTTCCTCACCTTCCACTGGGCAATGACTTGGGTGGAGTTGCACTGATGAAGGCATTTACTTCTTCATGGACTTCCATCAGCTGCTGACGAGATACAGCCAAACTTCTCGTGCTGGTGAGGGGTTTCCTTGGTGGCTGCAGACCATCTTGGTCTTTCCTTGACACTTTTGTTGGTTTCTTTCTTCAGAGCAGACCTAAGACACAGGCCAAGTAAGATCTCTGCAAATTAGTCAGCAATTAAAATGTACTGGATTTTATGGTAGTAAATTAGCTGGAAGGACAATTTGGTGTTTTTAACGAGTGGCAAAAATGCCTTGGATATTGGATCACTTTTATTGGCTTGAAAACAACATTTTCCAAAAAACAAATCAAATCATTTACTGCCACTGTTGCATGGTTGTTTTGGTTCAGGAGTAATTGCTGTCCCTTGCTTTCAGGGAAAGATCTGAGAGTCTGTGCAAAAAATTTATACTGCTCTGGGCTGCTGCCTTTAAAGCAATATAACTTCTTGTCATGTTGCAGTAACACCAGTGTTTCACTGAGAGTGCAGATCTATGTGTGATTGGGATGCTATCTTTATGCTAGAAACAAATCTACAGCAGGCTGTGCAACATACAGAGACCTTCCCAGTCCAGACCAGGCACTGGTTAGAATTGACCTAAACAAAATCTTTGATTTGTTAAGTGGAAGTTATTATTAAAGAACTCAGAGAGATCCCCAAGGAAATACTCTGTGGATGAATCAGGAAATGGTTCAAGCCAAATGGACCCTGCAGACCTTGCTTGGATCAGTCTTTGCCCTGATGTAACTGAACCAACCTGAACTTCTGCATTAAGTGGTATTTGAATTAATGGCTAATTAATTAATATGACCATGTTTGAACCTGCCTGGAAAAACAAGGGGGATAACAAAATATATGAGGTTTCAAAGGTTTTTGGCCTGTTCAGCTATGTACCTGTGTTATGCTTTCATTGTGCTGGGACTCCAGTGCAGTTGGATTTGCTTTGGAGTGAGGGAAGTGGTTAAAAATTTGTCTGCAATGTGTGTGTTGGGATTCTGAGCATTCCCCATGGACAGGGACTTCCAGACAGAGCTGAGAGCAGAGTTGCCCAGTTCAGTGAGGACAGAGACCATCTGGACAGGGGAGGTGACTGTTTTTGGAATGCTGGAGTTGCAAGGGAAAAGCCCTCTGTGGCACAACTCCATCTGCTTTTACTTATTTCTTCCTTTCATATTCCACAGAGCTTTGGTTGCTGTTTGCTGTTCTTCTTGTCTGGACCTTCCTCTAGGCTTTTTAGGCACTGGAGATGCCCCTCCCTGGGTGTTTGGGGATGCTCCTCTCCCTCTGGCTGGGAGCATGGCGTGTTTCACCCACTGTGACTGGGGATGGGAACTGCAGCTCCACCAAGGACTGGCATTCCATCCTTTCCCCAGGAAAGCCATGCCACCTCTGCATTTTGGTGTGCCTGGGGAGGGGAGATCACTCCCAAACCTGCAGAGCTGTGTGGCTTGCTCTTGCTGTGCCTTCTGCATGATCCTGGTCCAGTGTAATGCTCTTCCACTTGTATTCCAGGGTTTGCCCCCTCCTCTTCAGTCTCATGAGTTCTTTGTGGAAGCTGTGGGTTCCTCACATTTCAGTACCACTGCTTGGGAGCCCTGTAGAGGTTCCACTGAAACCTGTGGAGTGCTTTGCATCGATGGAAGCACTAGGGGTGAGTCAGGCATTCGAGCAGCAGAGCCAGTCGAGGCAGACCTGGTGGGTGCTTCTGAAAAATAAGATTGTCTGCATGCTTTGGTGAAGTGAGGAGAGACCGACAAGAGGGTTGAAACGATTTTGTAATGAATACTAAAGGTCTTCCCCAGACACCAGCTCCCTCATCTGGGATGAGGAGACTCTCTAGGAATGAGGAAGTTCTCACAGATTGCCAGAAGCAGAGCTGAAATGTGAAGAGCAGCCTGTTTTTAATCAAGGTCTCACACGCACTCTGTCCCAGCTGCTCTCTCAGGATGCAGGAACTGCCTTCCTCTGCGATGCCTTTGGGTGGGCTGTTGGAGGCAAAGGGTATTCAGTAGCTCCTGCTCTTTGTGGGCCAAAAGGTTCTTGCTTACCCTGTGGTCTCCACTGGACCACCATCCACCACATGCCATGTTTTCCCAAAGTGTGTATTGATTACCTGCTCTGTGTTTCTGAAGTGGAGGGTGTCCAAGCTTAGAAAGGCAGGTGGGACTTTCAGGAGCCTGAAAACCCTTGTTGTATGGTATCTCTTGTTGGGTTTCTCTTTTGTGATGGACAACCCCATGAAAACCCTCAGTTTGTTCAAAGCTCTCCACACAGGTGATGTGGTCCTTAATCTTTGGTCCTGTTGCTTTCCTCTACATTATTTCCTGTCAAGGTACATCTTTTTGGAGTTCACTGTCCTGAGACTAGATGAACACTCTGGCTGGGGCCTTGCCATGTGGAGCAGAGCAGAAGGGTTTCTCCTCATGTTTGACAGGCTGGAGTCATGTTTATAGAACCCAGGACAACATTTGTCTTTTGTCTGTAGTCATGAGACATGGCTGACTCCTGTTAAGCTTGCAGTCCATCTCAAAGCTCTCCATAATTTTCTGAGGAATTGTGGACAGGTTTTCTCTATCCTTATCTGTACTGAATGGGGTCCAATTTTTGTCAGACATTTTCCCCACTGTCAAAATCAGAATTCAAGCCTGTCTTCAGGCAGTTCTTCCCAGCTACATAGCAGCTGTGTATTTTACAGGCATGCAATCTATCTAATGGCTCAAGTTGTTAGAGAAAACTTTGAAGAAATCTGGACTCACAACAAACACAATGCAGCTATGCTGGGTTAATCCCTCCATTTTGACAGTGACCCATTGATAGTTAGCATCCAAGTATCACATTTCCAGTCACTTTTGCATCTGCTCTGTGAAAGTTTATTTGAGACCATTTATTTCATCTCTTAGGAGGATGTTATGCATGTGAAGCTTTATAAGTCAAGACATGTAATGGCCTCTCTGCTATCCATGTGGCCTGTCATAGAGGGAAATTAGCTTAGCTGGATCCAAATTATTTCTGATTAAATCCATATTAGCCTAAGACTTTGCTTTGTTATCTTCTGTGCTTACGAATACTTTGTGGTATTTATTCATTATTTATTTATGTTTCAGACTTTTTCTCCTGGGAATTGTAGCTAACCTGACTTTTCTTCCTTTTGCAATCCACAAGCTTATTTAATTTTACGCATAAAATTTGCTTTGTTCTCTCTGTCATGCACCTCGGACATCCTTGATAAGAGACAAATAAGTAATTGCTAATTGTTCCAGCCAGTCCTATGAATCCTGTGAGTTAAAGTTCATCTGGTCTTGCTTCTCCCCCATTTTAGGGAGAGGTACCACATCTCTGCCATGGGTTTTAGCTGTGCTTCTTGTACCTGTCTAAAGATAACTGCTGCTAGCAGTCCTTGCAGGTTTCAGTGGATGCAGAGTGGGGGGAAAGTTGCAGGAAAAGTTGCATTAAGGGTGGTGTAGTGCATCTTCTTGTCACAGTGCAGAAATCAGGCAGCTCCAAGAGACTGAAAAACCTCTCTTGGAGCAAAGTGTGTGTAAACAGGGAGTAGTGGCCTCTTCTTCCAGGCTGGAATGCAATAAGTAAAGGGGGAAATGCAGGTCGAAGGGGAAACTTGTAGCAGCCTTTTAGCTGGAGGTTCTCACACATAGTAATGACACAGGAGGCTGTCCAGAGGTCTTGCTCCAGCCTGGAGAGGGAAGCTGAGGCATGAGAGTCCAGACTCAGGGATGAACAGACAGAGCTGCCTTCAGTGTGTCTTACAGTGCAGCAGTCTTGGCTTTTCTGTGTCAGTTTTCAGTTTTGGTCTCTCTGGGCACTTTTCTGATTCCTGCAGAGGTCCTGTCTAGCCTGGAAGTCTCAACTAGAGCCCCTGGTCAGAAGGGGTGGGACAGCACTGGGACAGCAAAGAAGCACCTCCTTTGACTTGTCTTGCTGTTTGAATTGATCTGCAGTTCCCCACTTCATTTGTTATCCAAGCCATGGTGGCTGGAGCCAGATCTTGTATTCATCAGGGGATGTTTGCAGGGCCAAAAGCTGGATCTAAAAGGAATGAAGAGACATCTACAGAGCTCCATCTCAAAAGGTTGTCTGGGGGTTTGCACCACACCCACTCTTTTAAGAGCTGGAATAATATATACCCTGGCAGGCTGTAAATCAAAAGCCAGCACAGAGAAAATCCTACCACACACATTTCTTTTTGTAGATGTAAGAACTTTTGGCCTCTTTCTTGCCTTCTTGTACTCCCTTGCTCTTCCATGCAGCTGGTGACCTTGGGCTCTCCTCGTTCCCTCCACTGCCACCTCCCAAAGCTGTCACTACCTTTGTTGTGGCCAGGCAGAGAACAGCTCCAGGGATAAGGTGTAGGATGGCCTCTGTGGCTGAAGGCTTACAAGTCTTTCTTGGGAGTTTGAGACCCATCCCCAGTCTTTATTCTAGCATTTGGCCTGTTTCCAAAGCTCACGGGGAAGGTCCAGAGATGTGGTTTTTGCAAAGCTGAGGGCAGATAAGCAAAATAAATAGATAATCCTTTAGAAAAAAAAAAAAAAACCCAACAAAAAACCAGAAAACAACTCAGTTCCCCACTTAATTTTGCTCTGGGAATCCCTGTAGTCTTAGATTTCTAGGCCTGGCCTTGTTTCCACTTCATCCTCCCTCTCTGAAGAGGCTTTTTGTCTTTAATTGCAACTATAAATAAATCATCGTAGCCAGAAGTAGTATTTTTCCAAGTCTACAACTCTAGTGGCCAAACCCTTCAGTTTCCAGGAATTCACTTCACCTTACCCAGAACTTGCGACAAAGAAGTGAAAACCACATTCTGCCTGTATAATGTTAGCTCCAGTCTAGAGAAGTTTTCCTCTGGGTATTTCTGTCCTGACCTGCACAAGAGGATGAAGTGCAGCTCATTGGCACCTGCCTGGACTTTTTGCCCCCAAAAGCTTCCAGGCAGCGCTGTAGGTGTGTGCAGACCTCTCTGCACCTCTTCCCTGTGGGCATGTCCTCAGGAAGCTGGCAAACATTGAACACAGGGGACACACCTCCACAAATCAACTGAGCCACCCCAGGACCCTGCCTTTGTGCTACCTATGTGTGGGCACATGGACTCACAGGTAAATTTGGTTTCTCACCCCCTGATGACTAAGGTGATAATGGGGAAAGCAGTGAAAACAGAGGGTGTAGTCACAGCTCAGATGCAAAAACATCCAGGTGGTCTTGAACATCTTTTGGGTAGCACATACAGGTCTGTGCTGCTCTTGTTATCTGCATTGACTGAGGTGAGTCAAAATTTATGAGTGAGCTCTTCATTGGCAATGCAGGGTGCTCTGGACTGCTGCAGATGTCAGCCAGCCTCGAAGAGCTTGTCCCAGAGGGACAAGTGCCCTTCCTTGGGACTGAAACAAGTCAAAAAAGAGCTCAAAGCAGAGTTTTCAGTGCATGGAGGTCAGTTGAATGATGCAAGACCTGCCCTTCAAATGCTGCTGAAGTTCTGCTTTTAGGTTGGCCTTCCCCAGCTCAGTGGTGGATACTGTGGACCAGACACAACCCACTGGGAGTGAGAGAGGAGACTGAAATCTTTATGTGTAGTAGGTGAGTGTCTAGATATCTCCAGGGCAAACTGGACTGATACCAGTCATAATACATTTTGTTTTCTGCTGGTGGAACACTTCATCATTGATGCACAGAGTTTTCCTGCTTGTGTAAGTATTTAAGTAAAGAGGGAGCCAAACTAGAAGTGAAAACTGCCTTGTAAGGATAGCATATTAGTCTTTGTTTCAGCCTAATTCCCTCATTGTCACAAGAACATATGTGATGGTGGTAGTCATCCTTGTGGATTGTCTGCTTGTTCTTCAGAGATCATTAAACACAATTACAGGAAAAGAGATCTTTGTTTCTGAGCAACACTCAGCTTTTATATAAGTGTTCCACATTTTCTTCAAAATGCTTTACCAATTGTAACTAATTTTAACCGTTTGGTTGGCATGAATATAAGACAGCCCTTTTCTGCCAACTGATCCGCATTTGTTTTCATGGGGATTGAATGTCTGGGTCCTTAAGTCACCTTTAAATATGCCAGCCTCAGGTCGTGTTTGCTTCGTGTAGCTTTCTTGCTGTTTAGTGTCTCGGGGTGAAAAACCTCCCCTTTTGGATGGAGATGGTAAATTCCTAGGGGCCTCTGTGAGGGCTGGATTTCTCATGTCTAAATGGAGAGAGGCTCTGTATTAATGAAACCCATCTACTTTCCCCAGCTCTGCTGATGGTCTCCTGGTTGATTGTGGACAAGCAGTCGCTCCTCCATGGACCTCAGCTGGCCCATGTGTGAGGAGGCGTGGGGCTGCCTTCCCCTGCCAAGGGGCTTCAGAGCCAAGAGGAAGATGTGTTTTGGAAGGACTGGACTTGGCAGCACAATAAAAAGGAAGAAAATAGGGAGTTTCAGAGCCAGAAGCAGAGGGAGGCATGGTCTGGGCAGGGACTGGATGAGCAGAGTCAGCAGCAGCTGGGGTCTAACTCAGATTTGTCCTGCAGCTTACATATGTCCAGGCATGGACCTGTTGCCTGTATTCACTTGTAAAGGATCTTTCTGAGCCACAGAGTTTTAGTGACAGTAGTGTAGTTCAATAAAGGCCTCTGTTTAGATGTGGGCTTTCTAAACTAGTTGAGGCTATGAAAAAAAGTAATAAAAAGATATTAAAAACCTGGTGAGGCAAAGAGAGGCAGAGCAGAACTGGCTGGAAAGTGAAAAATATTTCCCGTGATGAATTATAAACTAAAAGAAATGTGTTCCTGTGCTTTGAAATTTCTGCAGCATTTTTTTTCACCATCAGAAATGCTAAAACCTAAAAGAAATTAAGTTAAACAGAAATAAATAAGATCTTAAGCAGCTCCCTCCTCCAGGAAATGAGCTCCTCCATCTCTCTTTTCTATGAAAATATGTATTTAGAAAATAAACTGTTTTTCTCTTTGAAATTAAACTATCAAATATAAAAGGTTGACCAGCTCTAGGAAAGTCTGGTCTTGCGCTTAAGGCACTGATTTTGGACCAAGAGACCTGGGTTTAATTTCCACTTCTGCTACAAACTTTTCCTGTGTGACCTTGGGCTAATCCTTTAATCTCACTTTGCCTCTGTTCCTCATCTGTCAGATGAGGCTATGACTTCCCCACCTCAGAGGGGTGTTATGAGAGTAAACACATCCTCCGTGCCCTGCGCCTCACCTTCCAGCCCGCTCCTCTCCTGGGGCAGGGGGAAGGGAGGGCTCTGCTCCAGCTCTGGGACCTGGGGTCGCACCCCCTATGGCCATGGGATGGACTGGGGAAGGCAAGGCTGAGCAGGACCCTCAGCACATCCCAAGTGTCCCTGGGGAGATGAGGGAAGGAAAGCACTGTGCATGTGTGAACTCTGGGAAGGGGAAATTTGTTGTTTGCTGTCTTGTTTTGGTTTGTTTTTCCCTACTATTTCCCTGTGCTCTTTTCCACCCCTCAAATCAGCACTCACGAGTGTGTGTAGCACTCCAACAGCACAAGAACCGGCCCTGTGTAGGGCTGGCTGCTTCCTGAATTAGTCTACATTTGCAGCAATTACCTTCTTTCCTTTCTAGCCAAATGTTTCTCTGAGCCTGAGGCCCAGCTAATTTTTTTTGTCAGCTCTGGTTGCGCTGGGCGGCCCTCCCTTCCATACGGGAAATATAGAGATGCCATTCAGGCACCTCTAATCCCGCTTTCACTGCTGCACTCATTAAAACATTCCTTTATTTATTTTAATTTTATTCTCTCCTCCCCACCACCTTTTCTAAACAACCACTTGCATTATGCTTTTAATTGCCTTTAGATTTCCCTGGTGTAGCTCGCGCGGCGTCCGCGTAGCCGTAGGCAGCGCGCGGCGCTGGGAGCCTCGCACGCCGTCTGTGGGCTCGCTGTTGACTCAGTGGCGTGCTGTGAATGACTCAAAGATCCATGGGGATCGCTGGGGGTGGACCAAAGGGCGCTAGGATCCAAAGCAGGGGTGGAGGGGGGACGAGAGGGAGAAGCCAGAGAGACAAACACGCTCCCTGCGTGTTGGTGGAGCGTCTTCACTCCGCACATGAACTTCAGCTGAGGACTGGGGAGCTGGGCTGCCCTGCCAGGTTTGGGGGGCAGCAATGTCTGCATCATGGCTCTGTGAGCACAAGCTGTAATGTGGCCTTGCACAGGCATGACTTCATCTGTTTCCATAAGATTGCTTTCTGCCTCTCTCTTTCTTTGGCTGGTAATTGAGAAACGCATGAGCTCACCTCCTAGGAGCGGGAAATGAGAACCGCAAGAGGAAACGAGCTGGAAAGTATACATTGGCCGGAAAAAAAATATAGATTAGGTGGGGGGGAAGGCAGAGATGTTATGGAGAAGAAAAGGGATTCCTCCTGTGTGGGGTCATTGCCATGTAGGGCTCATAGCATCTTCCTCTGCACTGCAGGCAAGGGCAGGGCTGGGGCACTCCTGCTGACAGCTGTGTAACTGTGCTTGACCTGAGAGTATCCTGTGGGCACAAGGAGCCCAGAGGCAGGGTGAAAAGATGGCCCAGTGTGATGGTGGTACCTCTTGATACAAACACAACCTCTCTGTCATTAGTGCAGCTTATAGGACCTGCTAGCCAGGAGGAGTGTAGCCCAGGTGTAAATGGGAACAGAGGATGAACCCACACAGGTGTGGGGCCTTAAAGTGCTTGATGGAGAAGAGAGGAGGAAGGAATAGTGTTTTAGGTGGAGTTAAAGACTTGAGTGAGGTATCTGGGGCTGGCAGGTCTCATAATGAGGGCTACAGGGTGCTGGGTGTGGGAGGGCTGCTCAGTCAGACCATGCTCTCTACTGTCGGATCTTGCTTACATGCAGGTAAGCAATGTCCATTGCCAGCATCCCACCTCTTTATTTCTTGTCTCTGTTTTCACCTAAATCAACCTTTAGGATTTGGAGAAAATGCCTCTGGAGGTAGGTTATTCTCAGTTTGGTCTCCACTTGATTCCTTGTGGGTTTTTTGCTTTTGAAATGGAGATGTTTGATAGAGGAGGTGATTTTAAAATGGTCACAGTGGCAAGGAGAGCCTTGTTCCTTCACTACCTTGAGTTTCTTCCCTGGTACCTAATTTTCTCTTTCATTGCATGTCCTCTGCTTGCCTTTACTCTCTGCACTAAGCATGTCTCTTTCACACTTTTCCCCTCTTCTGCTGTTGAGGTGAAGTGTGGGATGAGACCAGCTGTCCTCTCAGGATTAGCTGTTGAACCTGAAGGACTTGTTCTTTAGTTGATGGGCCCTAATGTAATGTCACCTGTCAGGGGGTCCTGTCCCCAGAGGGCTGTAAAATGGCCACTGCTAATTATCTCCAGAGAGCTTGGATGTTGGGAGTCCTCCATGCAGCCAGGTGCAGCTGAGGGAGGGAGAAAGCTACTGACCCACCTGCAGGAGCTGTGGAGAGTTTGCAGCATGTCCTGTTGATGCAGAAGGCTATTGTGGTTCACCCAAGGCAGTCTGAACAATATGGAACTTTGCAAATTAGTTCTCTGCTCTTGATCTATGTGGTCTTGATTTCAAAGTCTAAATAAAGACAGGTCAGAGTTTAGGATCAGCTGTAGTTGGCATGTATGTCCATTTCTTTTGACCTGTTCTATCTCTTTGTGATGATTCAGGATTTTTATTTTTTTTAATTTCTATTTTTTGGGGTATATACACCAAAGGAACTTCTAGCTGAAGCCTGTGCAATGTATTAGGGCTTAGAAGATTTGTGTTGGTACAAGTGGGGGATCCCATATACGTTATACACTATTTGTGTTTCCACTGGATTTTTCCCCTTCACATTTCCTTTTTTTTTTTTTTTTTTTTTCACAGTTTTTCCTAAGTGAAACACTAATGCAGTAATGTTCAAACCCACAATGTTTGAATGGCCTCTAAATCAGGCAAAACAAGCTTGCCCAACCCTAGTTGAACAGACTGGACTCATTTTCTAATTCATGCACACTCTGTTCATTTTGGCCTAATAAATACATTTCTGTCCTAGACCACGAGCGCTGGGGGACCTTGGAAAGTTTGACGTTAGCAGGAGAGGGGCAGGTGAGCAGGGGAGGAGAGGAGAGACTGGGTTGGTACCCTTGATTCCCCTAGATGTCTAATAGGAAAGGCCATATATTCCAAACTGGTGTTGTGTGCAAAGAAACCCATGTTGGATATTCAGTATGAATCAAGTTCCTCGGATGTCACTCTTATTTTTCAAAGGCTTATCTTTGTCTTGAAAAACCCAGCAGGTACTGAAACTGCAGGAGTTTGGGGTGTCTGAGAACTAATTGAGGATGGAGCAGGTTATGACCCAATTTTAGGTTTTGGAGCACAGGTCTCACTTGCATCTCATTGCTTTTATTTTTATTGCAGTATCTAAGCACCAGAAAAATTGTTGCCTTAGTGCATGTGACTCTTGCAGTATGGAGTGAATGTTTTTTGTTAAATGGAGTCTCTTGGGACTCTGAAAAGCATGAGAGTATATGGACTGCTCTCACTTCCCCTAAATACAGACACAATTGTAATAAGGCTTGTAGCTGTGGCTTGTATCCATGGCTGATCTTAGGAGAGGCTCATGGCCCTGAAAAAGCTGTGCATCCCTGTCCCTGTGTGTGTATTTAAACTGACCCATGGATGCCACCAGTACTTCTTGTTTGCTGTTCTGCTTCATGCAGGTTGCTTGGAAGGTCTGTGGCCCAGACCCTGCAGTCCTCTTTCCTGCTGTTAACCTGGGAGCAGGCCATGAAAAGACAAATTATTCTGGCAGTGGGAGATTCCTTCTGACTGCCATCTATCCCATGGGGAGAGCAGGCTGTGCATCTGGTGTGTTGCAAGAGTGCTGTGAGCTCCTGTTCTCACTGAGTGAGCTGCCTGTGGAGCATTATTAATCACCTCCCTTGTGGAGCCATGCAGGGGTTGGGGTGCACATTGGTTTCTCTGCTTTGCCTATCCCAAAGGGTTCAGCTCTGATCACAAATGTTTTCTAGGGTTCAAATTCTAGCTCTCCAAGAAAAAGAACCAAAGAACTCTGTCTCCCTTGACTTGAAAGCTAACGTGGGTCTGTTGTTGCTGTTCATCCCTTTATCCAGTGGTGACTTGTTTGTGGGACTTTTTCTGGAGACAGTATGTTGGTGTCAGTCAGGAAAAATAGTTCCACTCTGGAGGTGTTTTCTCCAATGGCCTGGAGGAAGCAAACACAGGTTTAGAGTAGGGTGCAGGTCTGTGGTGTAGTCACTACTTGGTGTGACCAGGTCTAGACTGATGATGAACTTATTTGGTTCTGTCTGGGCTCTTTGTGAACACCCAAACTTTTCCGTGAAGCACAGCAAATGATACCATGGCCTAAAATAAATATTTATTTCTGCCTTCCATGCCTGTTTGCCCTGCCTTTCTGCCTTTGGGCTTTAGAATATGATTCAGAACCTGTTTGCCTGGCATTTTACATCTTTGCTTTTCTAACCAATGTCTCAATGCTCTTGGTTTCTCCCTGCTTTCCTCTTCTTCCCAGCCTGGCATGTCCCTGGTTTTTCTTTTTTTTGTCAGCCTTTTTGACTGGAAAAAGCAGGCTGTGCCTTCTCCCTTACACACCTGCCCTCATCTGTGTTGGCCACTCTGGTATTTTAATTTCTTTTTCATTGGCCCATTGCACACGTGTTGATTGGTTTGCAGCTGCGGTCAAGGAATTTCCATGTCGTATGTGGAGAGAGGGTTTCCCCTTCACAGGCACTGCCTCAACCAGGCACTGCTTTGTGTAGAAATAGCTTGGCAGCTCTTGGAAACAGGTCTGTGTGAAATAATATTGTCTCTTTGAGGTCAGGAAAAAAAATGCCCTTTTATAGAGTCATGCATACACTCTTAAAAAGAATTCCACAAAGCTTGGTCTGTTCCCCCTTCTCACACTCTCCTCCTGCCTTACCTTTTTCCTAAACCACTGGAGAATCCAGTCTTGGAGTCTGACGGCACTGAGCATACAGCATGTACTGTGCCTTTAGAAATGCTGGCTGCACATAAAAGCCTTGCTGAACACTGGACTCTGTTCCTTTATTATGTTGTGTGCACAGTGTGTTGGTGGTGGGGTTCCCCACTGGGTGGGGAAAGAGGGAGGGTGGGATTAGGTAGGAAAAGCAGCTGGAGCAATGGGCGATGTGTGCTGTGGTTGCTGTGCTGGGGCTCCTGCTTCCCAGGCTGGAAAGGGAAGCCAGGAGCAGGCAGCTGATGTCAAAGGTTGTGCAAGTAGCCATGGGATTATTTGTGTGTTTTGCATCATTGCTGATTTTATTTCTGCTTGTGATGCTCCGTGCTTCCTGGGAGAAGGGTAGGTGGAGGGGAACATATGGGAGGGAAAGGAGGAAGGAAAGTTCCACTGCCCTAGGGCTATAGGGCAAGTTCTTACCCATCTGCTGTTCCCAATGCTAAAGACTGGCAAGAGCCATGCCTTTGGGGATGGATGTTCTCATTCCAGGATCTGGACTGCTCCTTGATGTGCATGTGCTGGTACATCCACTGCCATAAATCTGTGTGGTTGCTTGCCTGGTGACACATTTCCAGTTGATGCCCGTGCCTGGGTAGGCATCCACTCTGCCAGTCATGCACAGTGGAGCAAAAACCCCCAGTGCCAGGCCTGCATAAGCAGAGGAAAGCCCTGCAGTGGACATCCCATGGGAACACTGATGGACAGAGGAGCAGGTGGCTTCTATGATCTGTGAGCAGTCTGGATGGGCTCAAGTGATGTGTGATGCTGTTCTTGTTACTGCAGCTGGGGAGAACTTGGGTGAAATCCCTGAACATGAATGAAAAATTGTTCTGTTTCAGTGGCCATAAGTGTCCATTTCTGCTGCCCTTGTCCATCTGCTTGCTCTTGAAAAGGAAATCAGAGCCACGTGCAGATCAGGATGACCCTCATAACAAACATACTGTCTGAAGAGGGTTGCTGGCTCTTATAGTTAAGTACCTGCTCAGATTGTGCACAGTGATGTGCAAACTTTGCCATTTGCTGAGTTGCAGGCACCTGATGAGGTTTTGTGCTGTCATAAGTCCCTGTGTGGTAGAGAAAACCCCACTGTATACCTATTAGATACAGTTAGATTGTGAGGCTTCAGGATGGTTGAGCTGGAGGCACAGTGGATAACAGGAAAAAGTATTTTTTTCCTCATGCTGCTCAAAATTGTGCACCACTGCAGCGGCTCTGTGACAGCCTAAATCAAATCACAGACTGAAAATACTCAATGCTGCCTGAAATTCCCCACTTGCAGGATATTCAGATGTTTATTTTGGAAGTTTGAGTGGTGAACTGGGTTGCAAAGGGAATGCAGTGCTTAGTGATGGACCAGGGTGTTGGTGTTTGGAGCATAGGCTTGACTGGGGTGGCTGCTCTGTGTGCAGCCCAGCTGGCTGCAGCTAAACATTCACCTGTGGTCAGCATCTTCCATTTCTCCTTTTGCCAGAGGACTGGAGCATATTCTCTGACACACCCTAGCAGCACCTTAAAATTTCCCCTCTACCACTAATCACTCCGCCTTAACCTTTTCCAGATTATTACATGAAGTTTATCTCCCATTTGCCTTTTCCAGACACCTTTCTCTCCTTAACCTTCTCCTTGCACTCCTGCTAGTATCAAGTTCCTCCCTGGCTTTCCTCATTGCCTTTGGTTTCACTGTTTCTTCCTAGCCCAGGAGTTCAGTGCCTGCCCGGGCATGTGTGTGTATCCTGTACATTTCATTCACTCTGGTGTGATGGCAGTGTGGTGAGAGCTTAACTCTCTAGCACCTTCTGGCATCAAGCTCCATGTGTGAACTGAGCTATCTACAAAATATTGATGGGCTTTCTTTTTCCTGTTGCAATAATGCTTTTGGAGTGTTTTTAAGTGGCCACCATTTCTTTAGCATAAGAAAGTGAAGGTATTCCCATTTACCCTGTCTAACTCATCATTTTATAGACTTCTAGTGCAAGCTATTGAGCCATTTGGACCTTGATCTTTTCTCTTAACAACCTTGGAAACCTTTCTGTGTTCTCTAACGATTTTTTGGCATCCTCCTTTGGCCTCTGTTCCTATTACCCCTACTTTGAAATGGGTGAGCAGGCTTCAGCTCATGCTCAAAGTGTGAATGTGTCATTGATTTATGTGGTGGCATTTATAACGTTTTTGGTATTGTTCTTTATCCTATTCAACCTAACATTTTTTGGTTCTTTTTTTCCTGATGGCCTCTGTGCACAGAGCAGATGTTTTCATTGAGCTGTCCGCAGTGACGCCTAGATCTTTTTCCTGAGTGGTTACAGTTAATTTAAAACCCATCAGCATATTACCTCAGCAATCCCTTGATGTCACTGGTTAGAAGATCCCAGCTGGCTGCTGCTCTTAATTCTATTGCCTGTCTGTTTCCTATTATTTTTTATTATGCTTACGTTTACTTGCATTCTGCGCCAGCTTTTCAAGCGAGGTGGGCACACTCCTTTACAAGTGGCTAACACAGGCTCTCAAATTCTCCTCTTAGTGTACATAAAAGTCATGCTCAGGTGTTTGCACTGCTGAGCAGTGCCAGCACAAGAAAACAAACGTGGCACATATTTGCACATGTCCATTTTTTGAGATCTCCCCTCGCTGCCTGCATGAAGGAGCAGCTTGTCTGCTGTGCCCATCTGGGTCGTGCCAATGAGTAACCCGTGCTGGGCAGCCCTGAATATTTGGCACCAGGCTCTTTCATGTAAAATTGTGTGGCTTCAATGAGCTAACAGGGCAGGGGAGGAATTTTGGATGCATGGCAGGTTGAAAGCTGTCAGCAGAGGCTTAGGCAACATAAGGGTGCCCTTTGAGGTCCCTGTGTGTGTGTGGTTTCATTGTTGATCTGTTGGACAGTTCTGAGGACCTGTAAAACGCTGTGTGGCACTTTCCAACGTGTAAGATAACCTAAATAATACAAGGAGTGCTATGGTGCTGAAAGTAGCACACCGAGGGGGTGCTGCTGTGGCTCTGGTGAAGTCATACAGCCTGGAATAGGGCATGCAGGGACATTGCACCAGGTTTGCATTAGAAAGCTCCGTCCTGGAAGCCAGAGAAATTTCTCTTGGCTCCCAGAGGAGCAGTAGTAAAGCGGTGTTAATGAGAGATACTGGGAGAACTGCAGGAAGGAGCCAAACGCTATAACTCTGCTTGCTGATTGGAAACATTGTGAAGTCCCCTCTCGCTCTGAATGGCTTTGCAAATGGCCTTTGGCAGCTGCCATCTCCTGTTTCAGAAGCTCCTCTGCCACTGAGGACAGAGTCCTAGGAAGATGGGATGGTTTAAACAGGAAAACAGACAGCTGCAGTGTGACCAGTTTCCTACTGTGAGGAAGCTGAAACCAGTCTAATTTTGCTGAACTGTGACTCGGTTCAGTCCAAGGATTCCAATGCCATGCAGTAAATGTTACAAGCTCCTTGGAGGAAGGGGAAAAAAATCCTTCTGATTCAAAGGCAAGGGGAGGAAGAGCCCAGCAAGGGACAGAGATGAAACTGCCAGTAATGATGGATGGGAAAAGCCCAGTAGGGTATTGTTGAGCAGGACCTGAGAGCAAAGAGATGAATGGTCCTTAGTGACCAGGCTCCACTGAAGTCTGTGGTATGGATCAGAACAAAAGCCAGCCACACTTGTCTCCTTGCTGTGGGGAGGGGATGGTGATGCACTGTTGCTGCACTCCACAGAGCTCCTAAAGGGGTGATAGATGATGTTCTTGAAGGATGAAGCTGCAGTAGATTCTTCAGCTCCTGAGACCAAAGCTCAGCTGGTCCCCTCCTGCAGAGGGCAGGTGGCTTGTCTGGCTGCATTGGTGAAGCTCATGCCAAAAGTGATTGTGAGCAGTGTGCTGTGGCCATTAACCTCAGTGGAGAATCACCCCTGCTGTTATTAATGTAGAGCAAGAGCAGCAAGTCTGCTAGGCCAGGGATGAGCTGACTGAGGGCACGTGTATAATCCTAATGATATTCTGCATTGGAGATGTGAGTTCCAGCAAAATTTCTGAATGTGGTGGGGCTAAACACCCTAAGTTTCTAAGAGAAACAGGTACAAAAGCTTTCTGCAAGCACTTCAGTCCTTGATGTGCCCAGCACATGAATGGTGATCATGACAAGTATGGCTGGTTTGCAATAGTAGCCCAACAGGGTGGAATATCCTTTCCCAATGCATTTATTTCCAGCCAACTTGACAAGTGGGTGAATGTGAATGCCCTGAGAACATACAGAAGTTTATTTCCTAAGCCAGGTCTTAGATGGCAAAAAGCTGAAATGGAAGGGAAAGAATGCCTCCTGCTACAAAGATTACAAGGAGCAGGTAAAAAAACTCATGCAATTCTGAAGTGCCACTGATGTGGCAGGAGTGTCACTGAAAAGCTGTGTTAGGGAGTTAAAGTACCCTGGTCTCCTGCAAGGAAGGAAGAAGAATGGCTGTGCCTAGCAGGTAAATGAGGAAGGAAATCAGACTCTGGCAACAAACAGGTGGGCCAGAGAGCACAGAAATGATCAGAAGAAATCCTCTTGCTCTACTTTACAGCCACATTTCTGATTCTTTCACTGCCTGAAGAAAACTAGGTTGAATCTGTAGTGGCCTGAGCCAAGCAGGCTGTCCATCAACAGGGACAGGGGAGAAACAGACATACAGTAAGGCCAAGTGTGCATGGGAAGATAAAAGGCAGTGCAGAAACTTGGAGGCAGTGCTGTCTTGTAACTACACTGGAGGGAATAAATTGGCTTCCTCACTGACAAAAGGCCTCCACAAACCAAGCAAACCTGTGCAAGAGATATCAGACCAGCTCTGGCAATGAGGCTGAGCTATGGGGACACAAAAAGCAGCTGAAACTCTCATGCAGGCCTAGACTGTGCACTTCCAATCTGAAACTGGAATAAATCAATGGTCCTGTATCAGTTTCCTTTCCCCACAAACATAACTGATTTTGATGTGGCAGTTGTTTTGCAGATATTACTGTACTGCAGCACACTTTCCAGTTCCTTGTATTAGAACATGGTCTCATTTCTCTGTGAATCAGCTCTTTGCTAACTGCTTTGTGAGCTGCAGCAGAGCAGACTATGCCTAGCACAGAGCCAGACTCCTCAAGCAGTTTTCTGGTTGATGACCAAATTCAGAGGCTATTCCTTTCCACAGCTGCCAGTCTCTGTGACACCACAGCATTTGCTGTCATTTGCTTGCTGGGGAACTGCTCACCAATCCATTCTGGAATGGCAGCAGCCATTTCCAACTTGCATTGGAAAGGTAGTGTAAAAAAGGTCTTGCTGTTTTTCATGGAAGCAGTTTGTCATTTTAGGATTTCTTTATGAGCTCAAATCCACAGGAACCTCCCTTCCTTCCACACCTTTGTCTTCCCACTTGATAGGAGCCCTCAACCTCCAAACTGTGTGTGAGCTTAGCAAATGAGGGCTTAGAGATGCAATACCACTGGGGACAATGTGAACCAGGAATGTACTAAAGCCAGAGGCATTGTAACCTAGAGCTGCACTGAACAATGTGGAAGAAATGCTGTCAAATCTGTGTCTGTGTGAGCTATTATATACCCAGCTAGCCCCCCTCCAAAAGTTTGCTCAGCATGCTGACTTTCCAGGAGCTTTCTCAGGGCTTGGAACAAGTTAGCTATCTCCTGCCAGAACTGAGAGAGGAACACGACTGGCTGACGAATACCATATGTTCCAGGCTGGCCAAAGGAAACCTAATTGTGTTTTGTTTAGCTTGTGTACTTAACTGGGTTTCTGTAACAGGGCTGAGATGGTTGGCTTTGGGGTTTTTTCTTCTTTCCAGATAAATGGGGCTGATCCCTTCTACACTGTGCTGTGACAGTTCTGTATTTTTGCCCTGGAAATGCAGGGTACAGCCTGGAAGGGATCAGGGGGTAGCTGAGCAAAGGGAAAGGTAGTTGCCAGTAGGAATAATCAGAAACTGCAAGATTAACATCTCATTCTAGGCAAGGAGCATGCAATCCTGAGGAGGAAACAAAAATGCTTGGGCTGACCAGAAGGTTCTCCATCCTTTTTTACTGGCTGTTAAGTCATCAGAATGGGAAAAAGCTGTTTGTGACCTGGGAGTGGGAGCACAGAACTGTGGATGTCTAATATCTAAATGTAGATTTGCTATGTTAAAAGTGGCTTAAAATTTGAGCTGCATCAGGCTGCAGAAACTAAAGGCTGATCCCTCTTCTGAGACCGCCAGGGCAGAGTACTGTCCCTAAAAGGCACAGATTACAGCTTGCAGAAGTTGAGATTGGACTGATGCTGAGTAAGCTTCAGTTCCTGGAGACACCTAACCCTGGATGGAGCTGGAAGAGAACTTACTCCCACTTCTTCCCTCTGTTCCATTACACCACATCACTTGGAGTTGGTCACTCCTCTCTGATGTATTTTGTTCCCTCTAACTGCCCTAAATGCTGAGGAGCTAGCTGGAAACCTTGTACCCAGTCTATTCCTTCAAGTTGTTGGAGCATGTAGGCATGTTCTCCCCATGTTTTCTGGACAGCCTCAGCTGTGGTGTTGGCAGGGGCATGCAGCAAGCTTTGCATCAGCTAGGAAAGAGCTTTAAGTGGTGTGTATGCTATTCTGACAGGCAAGCAGAAAAGGGTGGGGGCCTTGATTTCTAGCTGAGCAGAAGAGGTGAAATGAAGGTAAAAAGCAGCTGCCACTTTAAATGGATGTCTTCCCTCCCCATCTCTTATTTATCTCATACCTTCCTGTTTATACCGTCATTTCCCGCAGCTCCCGTTCTGTCATTTAGAGGTCAGGTCAACCCAAGGTCTGCCCCATTTCTGAGCACCAAATCAGTGCAAGTGTCACCAGCTGATGCCACCAAGGAGACACAGGCTGCTTCTCCTTGTGAGCCAAGTGAGGGAATGTTCCAGATTTAATGGAAGATAGAAGCTGGCACAGTTCTTGACTTCTTCCTCCAAACCTGTCCCCTGCTCTGCTGTGTCCTTTCACTTCTGACACACTTGTTTATCCACAGGCTGCCTGTCCTGATATTCTGCCATGTGCTTTGCTGCCCACACAGACATGCTCAGCTGCGTGCTCAGCGACCCACCTATCTGGATATTCATCCCTGCTGAATCACTCTAACATGTACACTCATAGCCACGCTCACAGATGGACTCTGATTCCTGTGAGCCAGACTCAATCTGCCACCCCTGTGTCTTTCAGACAGGGGATGCTCTTCCCTCTTGGAGGAAACATAGATCTTCGTAGTGTGTTTATTTAGTTACCGGTTTATTCTCAGGCCCTTAGGGAAAAGTTGGTCGTGCCTCCAGCCATGTGGAGGGAAAAGATGAATGTTGACACCTCATTTCTCCAGCCTGCCCGTACTCTGAGATCTGCTCTAGAAGGGTTGGCAATATGTTTGAGTCCAGTTGCTCCTTTTGTCTGGGTAGAAGACCATCTCATCACCTTTTCATGGCTGAATGTCCAATCTCCTTGCTTGGCCTGCTCCTGGCTACCATCCTAAGGTGTGTGATGACCACCATGACAAACTCTGAGGCCAAGCCCTTGCTGGAGGCTGTCTGTCCCACACAAGCACTCAGGGCCATGCACAGTCCTGCTGATGCTGCAGTATGAGCTTGTTGGGTAAGGCATTCTCCCATCAGATGCATCTTCAAAGCAAAACATCCTGTTGCCTGAATGTTCCCTGTTCAGTGTGTTAGCTCCCTCCCTGCCCCCCACTCTGATTCCACGTTGGACCATTTAGGAATTAATGAAGGCCAGATGCATGTTCTGCAAATGTAGGATCTCTGCATTTTGGCGTAGAAGCTGGCTTGATGCCTCTGTGTCCTTCAAATCCTTAGTACAGCTAATGACAACCAGAGGCAGCCTCCTCAGTCTGAGGTAGATCCCACCTCAGCAGTGACGTCCCTGTGACCACAAAGGATTTCTCAGGGACCTGGAGAGGGACCAGCTCTCGGCTGTGGAGCCCCAGGGTCTGTTTTCATCTCTCACCAGCATTGGCGGGATGAATTCGGAGTGGCTGAGCTGTCCAACAAGAAGGTGGTGAGCTAGGCCAGCACTGGATTTCTGAGGGGGAAGGAAGGAATTCAATGTATTTTGGTGGATGTGAAAATAAGGGGTGGATCATGCTAGTGGGAGCTGTCCATGTGTTGAGATAAGGGAGCAGATGTGCTGCACGACTGTTGCAGCCTCGTGCTCCCGGCCTCTTGTGCACTGCTCACCCTCCAGGCAGGGGTGAGTCAAGATGGAATGCTGCTTTCCAGACTGGGATCTGACCTGCTGAAATGCCATTGCCACAGCAGCTGTGCTTCCTTGCTGCAAGCAGAGCTTTTCCTCTTGCAGGGCTCCTCAGCCACCTCTGCTGGCCCGTGGATCCCAGAGCTGATTGCAGAGTTGTTCTCTGGGTGTCTCCATGCAAACACTCAGCGTGTGCTGGGGATGGATATCTCTGAATGTGTGTGAAGATACTAGAAAGAGGGGTGCAAAACCTGGTTTTGTGCTCCATAGAGTGAGAGACCTGTAAACTAAGTTTTTGCCCCTAACATTTGCTCTGACTTGTTTGTAGAACAAGCTTTGCATGTGTTTTAGCCAGAAGGATGCCCCTTGGCAGGAGGCTGGGGGTTATGGGCATAGATAACCAATAGTGGAGTGTAGTGCTGCATGAATTTATTCATCACAGCTCTGCCATGAACAATCAGTAATGATTGAGCCATGACCTTGTTATATGTTAATGACCCTAATTTGAGCTTGCAGTGATTTATGGAAGGCTCTGTGGCTGCTTGTAGCAGTTCATGGAGGATATTTCCATCTCCCATCAGCCTCTGGCATTCTGGGACTTGCACAGCTCACTAGTAGTGGCAGAGATTTCTGCAGGAAAAAACCTCATCCCCAAACAAGCTCAAACTTCTCAGATCTTCAGCACAGAACCTTCTCTCTTTTCCCCTTCTCTCCCCATCCCCTTCAAACATACCTGTGGGTAGAGGTAGTGTTATTGGAGCAGCCTGTTTGACTGCTATAATATTTTCCACTCGGATCCATTGACTTCTATTTCATGTTTTCTTTGGATCAACACCTTTTGAGAGCAGTAGAAGCTGCTTGAATTTGAATAGCTGGCGACAGTGTGTCACACTGCTATCTCTTCTTAGCTTCACCTCTAGAAGGCAGTGATGATATGTCTACGTACAGTCACCCAGCTGAAGTGTGTGTCTCTGTCTCTCTCTCAATGGGGGTCCTTTATCTGTGTACTGCCAAATGTGCCCCGAAGGAGCACAGCATGACTAGAGTGTGTTTACAGCAAATGTGTAAAGGAGGCAGGGATCACCATATTTCTAAACCCTTTTCTAAGGGGGAACTTTGGCTTCTCTGATGACAGAAAATAAGATGAAGTTTGTTGTTCTAAATAGTTTTGTGGGTTTTTTTTCTCCTTATCTATGATCATTGGGCAAAAAAAGAGAAAATATAATTGTTTTGGGCAGCACTGGAAACTCTGAAGCTTTGTGCTTTCTGTGTCTTTTGTCTCCCCAAAGGTAGGGAGGCTCAGAAGAGCTTGGGGGGTCTCCCACTCAGGGTCTCTCTTTCCTAGGAGTTTGCTCTCCATCTGTTCCTATATCCATCTTCTGTTGGCTCAGGAGAGAACAACCTAGGGGCACACAAGAGCTGATTGAGTAGCAGTAAACTAACAGAAAGGGTAAACAGGGAACTCTTGATGCAGTTTTTCTCATTAAGACCATTACTAGGGTTTTTGCTTCTGTTGAATTGTTTGTTTTCATGAAGCATCAAGGACTAAAGAATTTCAAAAGCAATTAGCAGATAGATAGGATTTCACCCTCTGATGTATGGGAAGAAATTGATTTGTTTGTCTAGAAATAGAGTCCCTACAGGAACAGAAAAACAGCCATTGAATTTGAGGTGAGAAAAAGAAAATAGAACCAGATCCAGTGAGGTAGGAATTATCATTTCATGCTTCTAAACATTGGTATCCCTTGTTGAATATCATCGTGAAGCTTATGATGTTTGTGGATTTTATTTGGGACTTGTGGTCTTTATTTGAGCTCTTGGAATCAAGAGGCTGAATGAGATTCTCAGCTTTCTATTTATTTTTATTTTTTTCAGACTAGCATTTCCAGCTCTCTTGATCCTGGAAGAAAATAACTTCACTTGAAAATATGAAGCCTCGAGGGTCCAAATAAGAAAACAGATGAAAAATACTCCAAATACTTTTGGGTTGGTTAAGTCTTATTATTCTGAAGCCTATATCATTCTGTTCTAGGGCCACACACAACATTTTTGAAGCTGAAAGCTGGCAACACTCATGCTGTTAATCCGAAGCATTTTAGAAAGTGGGTGAATGCTGGTGGTGATCGTGGATGAGAGTGCGTGGGGGAGATCTCGCAGGGCTGTGGGCTCCTTGTGCAGGGCACTGGGAAGTGTCTGCCTTGCAGAGTTCATGAACTAGCCATGGCAGGCAAGGCTGTCTAGAGAGGTGTCTTTTCCCCTCCTCTGTTTACAGTTATCTGTCTGGAAGGAGGCAGTGAGTGAATTGCCCGTGAAGCCGAGGAGAGAGGCAGGAATGTAAATCCAATTTGCCACAGTTAGTTACATACGTGACCCATTGGCATTGGGCTGGGGGAAGAGTGGGAAGGCACATCACAATGGGAAGGTGCCCCATCCTGTCCTGGGGCTGGACATTGTGTGGGGCAGAGCAAGGGTGAGAAGGGCTCCTGCAAACAGAGAAAAACAGGGGCAGTGCAGCATCAATCACAAACTCTCCTCCTCTCCACAGTGGTTGCTGTTGTTGTTGTTGTTTCTGCTCTTTAAACAATATGCAAGGATCCATCCAATATCCTAGGGCTTTTGTTTATCTAGATTTTTCATGAGGAAAAAAAACTGAAAAGAGGAGAAAAAGAAACGAGAGGGGAAACACACACATTCCTTCCAACCAGAAAGTCATGAGTTTTGATTCAGTCTAATTACACAAGTGATATTTTTATAACCTCTGTGAAGTCTCCTTGCTTTTTTGGTGTGTCTCCATTGTTTATGTGAGAGTGGCCAGGTAGCCAAGGCAAAGTAACGTTGCGAGAAAAATTCCCTTGGTCTTGGAATATGCTGCACTCTCTTTGGCTTCATAAACAAGCCTGTTTTCCTGGTTTCAGACCTCTCTTAGGTTCTTTTGTTGCCTCTTCCTCTAAACTAGGGTTACTCATGTTCTGCCCAGCTGTGGGCCATGTTGGCAGCTTCATAGCATCCCTTAAATATGCACAAAGTGGTACATAATGGGGCCAGACCTCCAGTAAATTAAATCACTCCTGTTCTCTGTCCCGTTCTGCTTGCAGCAAGGAAACAAAGCCCATGGAGGCCGCTCTGCAGGCTGGTAAGGGGAGCTCCTGCCTAGGTCTGGCTTTCCCCATTGTAGGCACATGGACCTGAGGGTCCTGGTGGGCAGCAAGCTCTCCATGACCCATCAGTGTGTTCTTGTTGCCAATGGTATCCTGGGGGCATTAGGAAGAGCACTGCCAGCAGGTCAAGTGAGGTGATCCTGCCCCTCTCCTCAGCCCTGGTGAAGGCTCACCTGGAGTACTGTGCTGAGCTCTGGGCTGCTCAGAACAAGAGACATGGAGCTCCTGGAGTGAGTCCAGTGGAGGGCTATAAGGATGGTCAAAGGTCTGGAGCATCTCTCCTTTGAGGAATGGATGAAGGAGCTGTGCCTTGAGAAGAGATGACTGAGTGGGGACTTCAACAAAGTCTGTTAGTATCTGAAGGGAGGGTGTCAAGAGGATGGAACCAGGCTCTTCAGTGCTTCCAAACAATGGGCAGAAACTGGTGCACAGGAAGTTCCACCTGAATATGAGGAAGAACTTCTTTGCTGTGCAGGTGACCAAGCATTGGAACAGATTGCCCAGAGAGGGTGTGGAGTCTCCCTTGCTGCAGATACTAGTGAACCATCTGGACACAACCCTGTGCTCTGGGGTGACCCTGCTGGAGGAGAGGGGTTGGACCAGATGTCCCACTGTGGTCCCTTCAACCTTACTCCTGTGCTTCTGTGAATCCTTGTATGGGTGGGGCCAGGGTGCTTGGGAGGCTGCAAGGAGGAGGGAAGGTGTGAGGTGGATAAAAGCCAAATGCTATGCTCTGCATCTGCAGTGACATGTCTTTCTGAGCAGCCAGAGTGCAATCAAAAGGCAGAAGTCCAGCTTCTGCTCTACCTGCCCCAAGCATGCATTTCTTGCTTGGTTGAGCAAGCCTCAATGCTCACTCCTGTAGTAATAAATAGCCCAGGTGACAGCTGCACACTGTTGCCTGCTTTGGTGATCTGATTTGGTGTTTTTAGAGATTGAGATTTCCTAAGTCTGTGCTCCAAGAGAGAATTTAAAGATGCAGAACTAGTCAGGCTCCAGCACTGGCACAGCAGGGGCCAGAGAAGGCACCATGTGGAGAAAGGAATTGAAGAAGCAGCAGCTTGGGCTCATGGATAGACCTGATGAAAAAGGGTGGATTGGCCTGTTGAGTTGCCACGTATTCTGAGTGTTGGAAAAAAGTTTTGTTTTCTTTGACTGGTCTCGTTTTTTCATGTTGTTCACCAGTACCATGAACAGTGCTGGCAACAGCTGTGAGTTGGTTCCAGCTCTCTGGCATTGTTTTTACCTTCCTGTAGTGCAGGTGACTTTGGGATGTGGATGTTCAGGTGGCTGGAGCTGCATTTAATCACCACAGGGCTGTGTTACTCTGTGGATGTGCTGGGGTCTCAGAGGACCTGGTACACAGGGAGATAGGAGTTGGAAGGAAGATGTTCATCCCTGCAGATAGCCAGCATTTATCCCACAGGCTGATTGCTGCTAGTGTGATTGTAGAGCAGTTGCAAGGCTTTTGTAAAGGGTTTAAAAACTGGCCTTGATTTTGGTTGTTCAGTTGTTTATCATAAAGCCAGTAATAAATTGCATATGCTTGTTGCTCTTGAGATACTGTCTCTTGCCTTGTTAAAAAAGACCCTACTCAGAGACCCATCACTGAAATGCATCCCTCATTCACAGAGATCCATCTATTCCTCAAGTATTTGAGCACTGTGGTCACTTAGGTGATGTGCTTCTTGGACCACCCTGATGGTGTAACCATTGTGCTGCTGGGAGGTTTGGAGAGTTCAAAGGTGAAATGTGCTGTCTCCATGCATTTGTATGCATGGTTGCTTTGATAGCACCAACACCACAGCAGCCTCTCTGCTCTTTCCAAACCTTGTGAGAAATGAAGTTGAGGTCTCAGCTGGTCAGTGATTAGCTCAGTTCCAGTCTAGCACTCATGAACTCTTCCCACATCCATGGATGTTTTTGTGATGGGCTGTCACCCATACATTTTGTGTTTGGAACAAGCGGTACTAGTTCTCCTCTTGGGTGGTGTTTGGGATGATGTGGAAATATGTGCATGTTCTCCAAGTGTAATTTTGTCAGCAGACTGCCTGAGGAGTGACCTGAAGCTTTCAGCAGAGACATGGGGAGCTCAGTAAAAACACCCAGTGGTTGAATAGTTGAGCCCCACTCAAATGGTGGGCTCAGGAAAGAGACAGGAGAAAAGAGATTGGGGAAAATACCAAAGCTTCTTGGGCTTAGATGTGAGGTTGAGGGTGTGTATGTGAAGGGAGGCAAGAGCTCACTGAGGAATATGGCAGAAGGAGACTGCTCACCTGGCAGTGAGAGTGCTCAGTGTGAGAAGTCCACAAATAGGGAGGTTTGAAACAGGCCATGGTGGGAAGAAATGGAAAGATGGTGTGAGTCAGAGGCAGGGACAGCCAAATTCAGCACCACTTTTAAGCAGAGGAAAGTCCACTGACATCTTATAGCTCCAGGCAAGGACCAGCAAAACATCTGGGCTGGATCTTGAGCAGTGTAAATCTGTTTGGGGGCCACTGCCTTCAGTGGTGCCACAGTGATCTATGCACATGAAAGCTTTGGACCTCTGCTTGCCCTCCTGCCTTCAGCCCTGCCTGCCTTTTGGGTCCTGCAGAGCTCTCTGGTTGAATTTGTGGGTGTCAGTGCAGGGGGTTTCCTGTTAAATGAGAGAAATGCTGTCCCTCCATCCCGCTTCATCTGCCTGGGATTTCCAACAAAAAGGCACTGACTAATTCCATCTGGCAGGCTGACCATGCTTCAAAGACTGCAAATCCTGAGACTTTTAACTTGCAAACAAAACCATGCATTAAAAAAAAAAAAAAAAAAAAAAAAAAAGGCAGCTCTCCTCAGGGATAGTCTCTGCAAAATCCAAAACAAGGTCTCAAGGCCTGCCCTGGTGCTCCGGCTGACGCCAGTGTTTTTTCTGTCCCTTTTAAAACCGAGCTGGAGTGTTCCCGATTCCTCTGTTTGACACCTTCAGCTCCCTTATTCCCTTTGGTGAATGGGGTGGGGGAAGGAGGCTGCAAGGAAAAGGCCAGAGCAGAGGAGGGAAGAAATGCCTGGTATTGATCCACCAAGGCTGGCCAGACTGCGAGAAATTCCGGTTTGTGAAAAATGTTGCGGTTTAGAGCATTTGTTTTTGTTCCACAGTGGGATGAAACCAAGACTTTCTGGAAGGGGGGAGGAGCGGGGGGGAGAAGAAAAATGACCTTTTTTTTAAATTTTTTGGTGGTTGTTGTTGAGGAGGAGCAGCCTCCCTGCGGTACAGATGCCACAGTGCGTGGCTGGGGAGTCCTCTCCCGACGGCCTCTCCTTTGCAGCCTGTGCTCCTCCAGCAGGGTAGTGCAGGGATTGGGATTAACCCCTGCAGGAATGGCTAGAGACCTCCTCCTGCCTCCAGCTCACTGCATGCCCTGGGTACAGCAGAATCAAGGAGTGACCTCCCTGTGACAGTCATGGTGCAGCTTAGCTGCAAAACTCCATGAGATCCCCTTCTTTGTGGTGGTTCTACCCTTGCTGAGGTTTTATCCACTCGACCAGGCAAGTTTCCCAGCTGGTGTGGGGAGCAAGCTGCACAGTTTCTGGAGGATGAAGAGGGTCCCTGAGTTCAGTGATGGGAAATAGGGAGGATTTGACCCAGAGTTCATGTAAAGAGAGTTTGGAGTAATTACCAAAAAAATCAACACCATGAAAGGTGTGATCTGGAGACACCCTCTTGGTGGCCCTGTGAGGTGTTGGTCAGTCCCAGATCCCCCCATGTGTACCTGCATGTGCCTCCCAGGCCCAGGCTGTGAAATGTCTCCCCTGTCTGCAGAACAGCTGTGCCATTCCAGGGATTTCCACCCCATCCACACACCCACACCTTGTCACTGGTTGTCGAGACAGGAATGGAAGTTATCCCATGCTTGCAGCTGGCAGCCCTTGGGAAATGCCCTGTCTGTCTTCTGGGAGGTATACCCCTTTTTCTGAATGTTAGTCAGCAAACTGTGGAGGGGAAAAGAGAGAGAAGAGAAAAGGAGCATCTGCTGTGAGTCAGAGGGTTCCTCCGAGGCTGTGGGATTACAGAGAGGGAGGGGTGAGGCTGCAAAGCGTGGCTGCCATAAGCAGAGCTATGCTCCACCAAGCCACAAGCATGAGGTGTTGGACCTCACAGGCTCAGGAGCACAGTGGGATCTTCATTAGCTCTTTCCAGGACAGGAGGGCTTGCAATAAAACCTGAAATGTCTGGTAATTTGATTGTCAAAGGCCACATCTTCCAAGACAAATGCTTTGGGCCAGCCACAGAGTGTAGAGCCAGGGTTGCTGGGAGAAGGCTGCTAAAAGAACAGGTTTATTTCTCCAAAAGGGATTTTTTTGGCAAGGGTTATATCCAAGGCTTTTTCACTAGTTGCAAGGTTGCCACATTGGCAGGTGCTTCCCTCGCCCTGGCATCTACTGTGTTCACCCAACACAGCTCTCTGGACTTTTACCCACACACCTGTTGCTCTGTTATTGTGAAGCAGAAGTGTTTCAAACCTGCCATGAGCCAGCATCTCAGGATTTCCCAGGCTCTCAATCTTCCCCTGTAATGTTGTTGGGTGTCCCTTTCTATAGAGGAGGCTTCTTACTGAAGGAGAACAATTGTGGCTCTAAGAAGAGCTGGGAAGGCTGGTAGCCAAGTTTTGTTTGCCAGAGCAGCTCATAGGCAGCTGCTGTTGAAGGTCAGGGCTGCCCTGCCTTGGCAAAGTGTGTCTAAAGCTGCCTGATGCTGTCTAGTAATAACATCCAGAATCAGCTTGTTGTGGACTTTCCATGTCCTACTGGTAACAAGGGAAGGATGCCCAGTGAAGACATGGATAGGACTCACCACCATGTCTGGGTGTTTTCCTGGGTTTATGCCTGGTGCCATCTCCATGCACAGAAAGGCACCAAAGTTGGCTCTTTCTTGCTCTCTGTCTCTTTTGAATTGATTCTAGGCACAGGTTTCCCATAGCTTCTCCTGGTTAGTGCTCATGTTGCCAATGGGCCAAAGTGCTGCAGGGGAAGGCCAAGTATCTGGCAAAGCCATTGCCAACAAAAAGACCTGAGGCTAAGGCTAGAACTCCTCTCCTGGTGAAGCTGAAGGCAGGGATGGACCTGCAGTGTTGCATTTTGTTACTTACTGTACTGACCTAGCTCAGAAGGGAGTAAGGAGGAATGTTGTTTCCTTGGTCCTACTATCTTTTAGTTTCATACAAGAAACAAAATTGACTCTTTCCCCTATGCTGAAAAATGCAGATGTGCTGTGCACCTCCGCAGGCTGTGTTGGAAGGAGTCACTGTGCTCTGTTATAAATATTTGACAACCCTCTCATTAATTGTTGGAAAGACTGCCTGGTAATTTGGTGGAGTCTGGAGCCTGCAGAATGTTACTGTGAGTGATATGTATCTGTATATCCTATAACCCTGGAAGAACTCTTGAATCCTGTGAAGCTCTTGGCTCTGGAAAGTCACTTTTCAGGCACATTTTTTTCCTGTAACTGAATTGCAAGTTTTTTACCAACTCTGCCTCCCCCTTCTCTTCCCCATCCCCCTCCCAAAAGGGACATTTAAAGGAAGATACAAACATCTTCACACCACCTTCTCTCTGAGAAATGGAGGTGACACTGAAGAAGAACTGCAAATCAAAGCAAGGGAGAGTAGCCTCCTTGTGTCCTACCTGAGGTGTAAATGGGACTAATATCTCTTGGAAAGTTGTTAAACACTTGTCATAAGACCCTGCACTCATTTGCTTGTGGTTTTGCCAATCTCAGCTGTTCTCACTGTCATTTACAGTGCCACATGTGCGCCTCAGGATAGATTTTTCTTGGGATGGTGTAATCTGAAACGGTTCACTCATTTCCAGGAATAAGATGAGGAGAAAATTCCATAATTTTTCCTTCTGTGTTTGAAAAAAGACAAAATGCAATATTGTTGTTGTTACTTCACTGAGGCAGCTGATTTCTTCTCTCTGAATGAGTCTGAGATGTCATTGAGGAATCTCTAGGAGGTAGAACTCACCTCTTTTTTAGTGCTGGCTGTTTCTTAGGCATTCATTCCATGCAATTTGTCTGAACTTTCTCCATCCTGTGTGGAGAAAGATGAGGGTGTTCAATCAGCCAATCTGAAAATAGGTACCTAATAGTAGTGAAATGAATTGCATCCTGGGGGCTCATGACAGAGGTAGTTTAGAAAAATTGTTTCAAACAGACTCCTCATTTTTAGACAGATGAGTTCAACCCTCTGAGACTGAGGAAGAGCCTGCTGTTTTTCCTATGAAAAGCTGATTGTTTTCAGCTGTGTTATAAGTTTTGGAGAAGAGAAAAAACAAAACTATAATCTCATGATGGTGAGAATCTGGTAAATGCTGTGATGAGTCCACTTGAATAGTGGATCTCTGTGGCATTTATCCCAAAATCAAGAGAGTGCATTTCATCCCTGAACCTTCCTAATGACTCTCATGACACCATGATTCTGGGAGGTGGTGGAAAAGCTGTGTGTCTTTCCTGCAGTCTTGGTGGCTCCAGTTCTGGTGGTGCCCAGGAGGCAGGGAGGAGGTGTGCAATCAAACTTCAAATGCAGAAGGACTGCTGGGAGCTGAGTGTGGGGGAGAAGGCAGCAAAGGGAGCAGCTGGACTCAAAAAGTGTGGCATGGGAAGGCAAGGGGGGAAGTGAGGACCAGCAGGAGGCCTGGGACTGGAAATGCTACTGAAAGTCAGAAAGATGAGACTGATACTGGGAAAGGAACTATACAGATGGAAAGTGAGATGGAAATTGCACATGTGAGAAGGGAAGGCTGTTGATGGGGCAAGGAACTTCAGGATGATAAGCAGAGGTTCAAAATTCAAGAAAGACCAAGTCTTAGAGGATGAGAAACTAATGTGGAGGCAGATGCACAGAATGAGGCAGAACAAAGGCAGTGGGGGACAGGCAGAAAAATTCAGACTTGGATGGCTACCAGGGAAGAATTACTGAGGATGTCCTGTGGAAAAAACTGGCTGTGTTACAACCATGTTCAGGGCAACCAGTTACTGCTACGTGAATAACCTGGATTTTGACACTTTTACAGGACTTCTAGCTCTTGGGATATAACATTCTTTATAGGCATACTAGTGTATAGACTGAATGTATCTTTTCATCTGGATTTTTCTCTCTATTTCTTGTGCTAACCTTTCCTTGTTTTTCTCTACTGGTTTTTCTAGCCTTTCGTGAGCAGACTTTGGGTCCAAGGAAGTTTGTGCTGAACTCTCAAACATATGCTGCTCAAATGGTTTGAAATATTGAGTGAAGAATGTTCATCTTTCATTAACTGGACTAAAGGTATGTATGAACATGATTTCCAGGAAAAGTACGCTTGAAAGTGTCAGGAAGAGCCTGTCACCTCTTTACTAGGATGGAGTAATTCCTTTCCAGCCCTCTGTTGGGTGTCACCATTGTGCCTGTACCTTCATCTCAAATGATTATCATGCAAATGGTTAAAATCAAGGGGGGTTTAAGAGCAGAAGACCTGGCCCTGATCATCCAGCTCAATGAGACCAAGTGCAGTCTGTTACAAGGTCCAAGGTACAGATGTTGATTTTAAACATCTGCCTAAGTGCGTTCATACTTTGAGCTGCTGGGAAATAGTTCCTGGTACTCCTGGGTGGCAATCTGTAATTCACACTGCTGCAAGGGGCCAGCAGAAATGGGGCAACGTGCTTCTGCTGGCCTTGGAGGCTGCAGCTGGATCTGGGCGTGCGTTTGGAGCCCCGGCCGGCGCTGCGTGCACCGCTCGGACGGTCCCGCCGTTTTACGCACTCGCTGTTCCCTGGCAGAGCTGCTGGCCCCCATTATTCATCCTGACACACTCTGCGATGCACAGAGCCAGCCTGCAGCATCCAGCCTGCAGCATCCAGCCTGCAGGCCTCCCCAAGGCTGCAGGGGGGGAAGAGAAATAACCTGCAGCGCAAGGACGCGCACGCAAACGCGCTTTTCATGCGGTTTCACGCGCTACGTGTGCGTGCACACATTTGTGCATGCTCCCCTGCACACACACACACGTGTTTTTTGGATACTTGCATCCCACTGGATGAAAACCCCAGAGTGGAAAATGTGTTGATAAATGTAAGGGAGATTTCAGGGCCTTTGGTTTGAAGCTGCATCTTGTAGTAGCTTTCCAGGGTGAGGTAAAAGGAAAGAGGGAAGAGAAAGAGGAAAGCAAGAGGGAAACATAAAAGAAGTACAGTGGAGGGAAAAGATCAGGGGTGGAGAGAAAAAAGATGAGGAGAAGTACAGATAGCAATGCTGCCAGAGTTTGTGTACCTTAAAATCTGAAAGGTCCAAAAGTTCTTGACCTGTATTCCCTGTTGCAGAAGTGTAGTACAATAACACACTGGGGTTTGTTTAAAACATGGAAACTTGACTTCATTCTTATGTTTTGGAGAAAGATTTCGCAATGGTGCTGAGGAGAGAAAGCAAAAAGATTTAGCTGTTCCCCTTTACAATCTCCCTCCCTCTGCCTTTTGGCATGCTTGAAATCAAACACACTTGTTCTGAAATATTGTAGCATTGCTGTTTTGATGGAACTAGGCTTGAATTAAAACTTTTAAAAAAAATCAACCTCAAATCCACTGGGACAGGATGCTAGTATTTATAATAAAGTGGGTTTATAGACTGAATGGTTTGACATCTCATATACAGTCTGGTGGAAGCACATGTGCAGAGTGGTCTGCAAGGGGACAGCTATCACATGGTGTTCTGACTCATTCAGTTGGATTTTGGTTTCTCTTTGCTGCTTTTTTTTTTTTTTTCCTCATTTATTTCATTTAATTTGGAAGGGACAGAGTCGAGTGCTCTGTTGCAGGGTCTGGTGCACTAATGGAGTAAAGAGTATTGTGGACATGTTGGCAAACTCTCAATTTGACTTGGCTTTGTTGGTCTCCAAAAAGTTATATTATTGGTTATTTATGAGTATGCAGATGACCTTTGGGCAGTGGGGACAATGTTTATTAATCTAAAAGGCTTCTCAAACTTTAGCACAAAAGTGTTTTTTGTCCAAAAAAATGTGAACTGTAACTTCTTCATTCAGCCTTGTTTGTTCTCTTATTGTAAATGTCTTTGGTTGTCTATTTGCAATGTAGAATTACACCATGTAATGCAGGTGAGCAGTCACATGCCCTGATTAGCAAAAAGTAAAAATCCAAGTAAAAAAGGCACGTGAATAGCTCCAAGAGAGCAGCTGGGTTTGTTCAATGAGCTGGTGAAGACTGAGTTGCTCAAAGAAGCCAAAGGGAGTTAGGTGATGCTGACCCATTATAATTGTGGAGACTTTCTAACCTGCAGGAATATAGCTTTGAAATTTGTACATTTACTTGGAAAGAATTAGGATTTGTGAACAATTTGTAAGTGTAAGGAAAAACCCAGTGACTTTTTCCAATCCAGTGGCTGAATTTCCAATCAGTCCTGCTGATAATGAATAACTTCGGCAGTTCTGCTCTCTGAATCAGACTTTGGGTTGTCTGGTTTTTGTTTTTTTTTTTTTTGGTTTTTTTTTTTTTTTTTTTTTTTGTTTTTTTTTTTTTTTTTTTTGCATGTCATGTCAGGAAATTGAAAATAGATGGGGAACCTCCCCTCATTCTCTTCCTTTTGAAAGTCACCAAGGTTATTGTGTCCTACTCTTAATTTTATCAGTGTTTCTTATTTTTCTCTTACTCATGCCAGCATGATTTGAGAGCTATTCTAGGGTCAAAATTACAGCTAGAAAAAGAGATCTCAAGAATCAATTAGTGCATCCTACTTTCAAAAAGTCTGATTCCTTTCTGCATGCTTTCTGAATATGCTGTCTTTGCCCATTGTATTGAAGCCCAAAGTATGCCACACTGGGGATTTGTAGTGTTTAGTGTTTTGCTCCCCCAATGAAAGCCAAGAAATGCTGGCTGTTGAACTTCCTTGCACCTGGCTTCATCTCACAGAATAAATCAGAGCAGCCTAAAGCTTATTATAAATTACTCCTGGTTACTGGTGACTCCTGGAGAGTCAGGCACAGATCAAAGAGAAATAAAAAACAGTTCAGCCACAGCTTCTTTTCTTTTCTGTGGCTGATACTAAGTTTAGGTATCACAGTGACTCTATGCCTTGTTGGTTTCTGTTTTTTGGGAGGATCCTCAACCTATGGAGTAAGATAGCATTATGTGTCTGCTTTGTGCTATCTAGGTCTTGTTACAACACTTGCCTCTAAATTTCTGAAAATGGACTGCAAAGTTTAGGCAGTGCCTAATCCTGTTTAAGGCACATGGGTGTCCTGTTTGTGGCCAGGCTTAGCAGTGTTATCCAGGGCAGAGTGGATTTTATGCTCATTGTACTAGAAGTGAGAGCAGAGTTCCATCTTGATTTCTCCTCTTATCTGTGGTGCCCCTGCAAAGTTGGGAGGAAATTAGGCACACCCAAAACTGAGAGGATGTATGCAGTGTACCTAATCTTACTATGCATGATGTGTCTTGAAATAGCGGAAGGAGAGATACCCTTTGGGTGAACATGTCAACTTTGTTATTCTGATGTATGTCCATGACTGTTCCTCTTCAAAACCTTGTCCCAAATGCCTTCCCCTCCTTGATAGCTGTGGCCATACGATTAGGGCAACCTGTGACCTGCTGTCAGAAAGATGCAAAAAAATTTATTGGGAAGGAAACTAGCAACAAGGGTTGTCAATTCTGGGGCAATCTTCCTGTATTTGATGTTTTTTTTTTCTTCTCCAAAGACTGAGGTCCTGGGGTCAAAGGATTTATATGAGATCTGTACATCTGAGTTCAGGAAAAAAGCGACCAAACCCTGCCTTATACACACAGAGTTTGGTGGCATAAATCTTAAAACCTCAGAAAAACAGATGGCAAAGAAAGGAAGGTCTGTCTTTTGGGGTTTTAAATAATGAAGGGCTCGTGATTATTTAAAGCAGGTCTCTCCATGTTTTGAACATGTCTTGTCACATTTGGATGGGTGGAACTGGCAATGCTGCCTGGCACCTACAAAATACCTGGACTTCTCCCTAGAACATGCCTTGCTATAGGCAGTATAATAAAACTCAGGGTATAACCCTCCCCTATGTTTCAAAACTAGATTAAAAAACCTCTCATATGTTCAGTCATGCTTTCCACAAGGGAGTCTCACTGCAAAGTTATTCAAGCATTGGGGTGGCTTGTTTTCCCCTCTCTTTTAACAAACCATCCACTGAATTCAAGCTCTGAGAACCAGAGCAAGGAAAATCAAACAAGCAGATGAAAGAGCAGGAAGAGCCAGTGTTCCTGCCTGCTTGCAGCAGAGGGTGGCTGGAGGGGAAAGTGCCCTTTGCAGAGTGTCTTGGGGCTTGTCCCAGGGGAGGAGAGCAGCTTGCCAGGGCACAGGGCTTTGATCTGCTCCTGATCACTGAGATATGCTTCCTGATGAGGAGAGGGGAGAGAAGCCAGGAAGGATTGTAGGGAAAGGAAAGATGTGACAATTTCTCAAGGTTGCTTTGGCTTCCCACAGTTTCTGCATTTGGGCTGCCCAAACCTTCCTCCCATGGGCTGTGCCTGCCATGGGTCTGAGGTCCAGGGCAGGAGTATAAATCAGAGCAAATTGCTTGATTATGATTTTAGGCTGGTTTTGGTGCTGCCTAGCACTGCCTTTACGTTGCACACAAGCAACAGTGGCCCCTCCTAGCCACTGTCTCCACCTCTAGGTGATGGGCAGCTTTGTCTGCTGGTGGCCCTTGGACAAGGAGCTGCTGGCTGCCCTGAGTGAGAGGATGCAGGTTCTGTGAGTCTGTCTGTGTGCTGTGCAGCTGGCATGTGCTCCTAGAGCATCTCTTCTGCATTGCTCAAGTGGCTCTAGCCCCAGTGCAGAGAGCAGGCTGCTCTGGGCTGGCAGCAGTGCTTGGGAGTGTGCACAGCTCACAGCTCTCTCCTCTCCTGCCTGCCTGGGGCAGGAGCACTCATTGTCCTGCCAAGTCTTTCTGCTGCTTGTCACTGTCTGTGCAGGTGTTCCTCACCAGGGAGGTCTCGTGCCACTTGGTTGTCTTGCTTCGTGTTTGTGTCCCATATCACTACAAATAATTTAGAGGCTGCTCTCTGCCTCGTTGATTTGCTGTCATGCATTACAGTGGCATTGGGTGTGGATTCAGCAGAATTCATTTCTCTTTTCTCCCTGGCAGATGCTGCTGAATGCTTTTCAAATGTCACACCCTGGGCTGTAAACTTGTAGTGTGGTGGAAATGGCTGCTGTCAAGGCTTTTACTCTATCTGACTCTGTCAAAGATTTTCTGCTGGTAGTTACTCAGGAGAGCCCTGGAGGAAACCATCCCTCACTTTCCTTTCAGCCCCTTTGTAATTCTCAGTATAATAAATGTGTTAAATAGCTGGTGTCCAAGAAGCATGACATTTTAAGTGCTTAGTTTAACTAAAACTGCTTTGTATGATGGCAAGGTCTTGCTGCATCATTTGAGGCGTTGCTCTAATACTGGTGTGACTGTGCCAGGTGTCACATAAATGCCACTGAGGTGACCTCTGCTTGGTGCTGACCTGCATGGTCATTCAGGGAAAGATAATCCAAATACTAGAGTCTGGAATTAAAACACTGGCATTCATGGAAAGCTTTCATAGCAACACCAAGGAAAATTTTATCTAGCTCTACCTTTGTTATTTAAACTTCAGAGCTCAGGGTTTGTCGTTTTAGTATTTCTCAGGGTGGTTTTCTGCTTCTGAAGTTTTGGAGAATTGCAAGTCAGGTATATTCAGGCAAATGCTTTGTGAGCTTTCTGCATGGATTCCCATCACCTCCCTCAGTGCTTGGATCCTCATGGCCAGAAGTGATGGCAAAGTCTGATCATCTAGTCTGACACACTGCAGCACTGATGACAGAGGTTTGTGTTGGGAACAGGCAGTCTCCCCTCTGTTTCTGTATCTGTCCTGGGCATTTGACAGCTGGGCCTGACAGAAGGCTTTCTAAACCTCACTCTTTGGGATCCTGAAGGAAGGATGCTGTGCTGTTGTAAGGTAAAAGGGAGAAAGGCTGGATAGGTTATTGTTGCAGAGATGTTGAGATGAATCTGGGGATGGCAGGCACCCCTCTGCTAAGGACTGGCTGAGGTTTTTTATAGGGCCCTCTTCTGTTAGGGCTGCATCTCCCTGCACCTGCATGTCCATTTCTTAACCTGCTACCAAATCCTCTTCCTTTTCCCTTCTTTTCACTTCCCAGGATTCTTTTTTTTTTTTTTTTTTTTTTTTTTTTTTTTCCCTCTGGGAGCTGTATACAGCCTAGCAACTGGTGTCTCTTCCCTGAGATCAGGCAGGCAGCAGCCAGAGCAGGCAGGTGAGCCACTGAAAGAGGGATGGAGTTGTTTAGTCTGGGATGTTATTAGTGAGAGGCTGCTCAGGGGCTGAGGAAGGGGAAATGTCTGTGTTAATATGGAGCAGCTTAAAGGAGCTGGTAGAACTGATTTTTAAAGTTTTTTTCTTTTACTCTCTCTAAGGAGGAAAGTAAAAACAAAGGGTGACCTGTTTTTCACCTGTCCATCATTCTCTAGAGTTAACACTGTGTCTGAAGCTTGTTAGAGGGATTAGGACCTTGAGGTCCTAACTCTTTTTTTAGAAGGATAGAGGGAAAACAAGGAATTTTTTTTTTTTTTTTTCTGGAGGGAGTTGGAGAAAAAAGGTCTCTAGGAAAGCTCTTAGTGGAGGGGGAAAAGAGGAAAATATTCTCTGGTAGGGACAGGGAGAGGTGAGCTCCTACCCAGCTGTCATGGAGCTATCTGTCTTGTTTTTCCTTGTTCATTCCAGTGGGAAATCAGGGTTAACAGCACACAGGGACAGCACAAAGGGGGACAGCCCATTCCATGGAGTGGAGGCACTCATCTAAACCTGACAGCTGCCTAAAAGGCACTGCTCAGTAAAGACAGCTGGGTGGAGAATGCAAAGTCAAGCAGGAAAGGGCTGGAGCTTGGGAGGGGAGAAGTGGAAAATGCTTGAGCTAATCCCAGCTTCACCACTGGCTGCCTGTGGGATATTGGGTAAGTCACCTGTGCCTTTCTAGTCTGTCCTCCTGGACCTGTCCAGAGAGCAAATTGCTCTCTCAGTTTTTTTGGGTGACTGAGTATAGCATGAATGCAAGTTTTTAGAGATGCTTGACCAGAAATCTGGGGGTGGAGGGGCAGAGTTAGTGTGGATTTCAAAGCAAAGTTGGCGCCCTGAGATTCAGGGTCACTAAAGGGCTAATTAGTTATAATTGACAAGGAGTTTGTGTTCATTGGGGTATAATTTCACCTACTGCATCTGAGCTCTGTCTGCATGAACAGACTAAATTCAAGTTCTGGCCCCTTTCTTAAATTCAGGTTTGCTTTGTGGCAAAGCTGCAGCTGTGAGAGGGGAGCATGAGGACATGGGGTACCACAGAATTCACAGAAGTTGTGTACCTCTGGAGGCAGGGGAGCACCCAGGGGGTGGAGTAAGTCCATGTGTGCTTTTTTTCTTATGGTCTTTGCTCCATTGCTGTTGTTGACCACCATGGAAGCTGGAGGGAGCTGTGTGCTGAGCCAGTGTGGCTGTCCCTGTTACACACCAGTGCAATTGCAAAAGCCTCAAGCATCCTGGACACTGCACGCCCCACATCTCTAAAGTGAGTCTGCATCCCTTGACCCACAAAAGGGCTCTGGCAGTCTTAGTTGGAAGTGTAGGTTTTGGATCAAAACCTGAGACCAGCTGTGTGCTGTCTGCCTTTCCAGAGCCCTGCCAGCCCTCCTGATGGGCTCAGGCACATGTTGTGCCCCCCTAGCTGAGTTGCTGAGCTGAACTGGCCACCCATGTCCCGCTCAAAGAGACTTTGGAGGCCCATCTTCCCTCCCCTGAGCTTGCAGAGTCCATGCTGACCTTCCAAAGGGCGCAGCGTGCGTGGGGCTCTCCAGCAGCACGGGGACCGAGCGTGGAGCAGGATGATTTTGGGAATGTCGTCCCATGACTGCAAAGGGTTTGCTGCCCCCCTATGGATTTGACTGGCGCGGCCCTGGCCAGGGCACCAGGGTGGAGAGGGGCAGTGGGGATCCAGCTGCTCCATCCTGCCACGTCCTGCCCTCTGTACAGCTCTCCCCGTGCTCCTGGCAGGGCTGGGGCCTGGGCTCCCACTCCACTGATTGCAACACAACAAGGGTTCCCCAAAGCTGCTCCCTCTGTGCAGGGCACTTGTTCCTCAGGCCTCCCTTGGTCACGCTGTGCTTTGCTGGAGTCTGTGCCAAACCCAATAGCCGCGGTTTAAAAATAACATTTGGGTGTGACGGCTCCATTATTTACCCAGGATCCAACATTGTCTGCTAGGCAAAGCCAAATGGCTGCAAGTCTGGGACAAGGCATTCTCTTCTCCTCTACCACTGCCTTGTGCATTACCTCCTGCTGCCTCAGTTTCCCTGCTGATGAATCAGGCATAATGAGAAACAGCTTATGATAACTTCTGCAAGGCTTGGGTACTTTAAAGATCTCAGTTTGGACTCCTCCAGAACTCATGAGCAATAGAATGCCAAGGCAGAACAAACAGTGGCACTTCTTTGTTGGTGACCAAACTTTGAAAGAAGCTATTGACACAGAAATATGTAGTAAAGGACATCCTGGAAGGCCTGTGAGAGTGGCACTGATATGTTGCTGGCTTGCCCTTCACCACTGGAAAAAAAAAAAAATCATTGCACACACTATTCCCCTTAATTTTCAACACTGCTGCCTCTGTCTGTGCTTTAATTTCAATGACAGGCACCTTTCTTCCTGACTCTGTACATTATTATTAATGGAGAGTCACCTTGTGTAGTTAGTTTCTTTGTTTGTTGCTTATTTATTTTAAGGAAGTCAGACCTTAGAGATTCTCTTTAGTGTCAAAGAATCTTCATTCAGATAACCCTTCCCATAATGGAAAAATATGGATTAGGAGACATGAAAGTTGTGGCAACTTCACCTGGGACAGAACAAGCTTTAGGAGATATGAAAAAGGTGACACCGAAATGCTTTGACCTTTGTCTGAAACTGGAAGTAACACAACATGATTGGCACTGTCCTGGCTTAGAAACAGCTACCTCAAAAGCCTTCCTTTCTCCTCTACAATCCCCTTAAGGAAATGGTTCAGTATCATGGGCATGAACTGTTTGACAGATCCTCAAGTCCTGCTGCTTATATAAGAAGAGGGAGGTTCTGTATTTCTTTTCTTCTTTATGATGCACAAAGAAATGTCCTGTAAATTGGGTTTTTCAGTTTCTGAGGGAGAGAATCTATTTGCTCTCTGCTGGAGACACAGTGAGTACAACAGGGGGTGAGTGCCCAGAATATGTGCCTGGTACAGGTGTCAGGAATTCCAGCTTGTTGGAAGCCTCCTTGAGTTCTCTCATGGGTACCAGGAAAATCCTCACACCCTAACCTGAAAGCATAAAACTGCTGAATTTTAATAAATGGCAAATTTTCTCTCAGCTGTCCTTTAGACCCTGGAATGCGATGAATTTTTCTGGAGAAGGCTGGAGCCTTTGGTGTTGTGAACCCAGCATGGTTTTACTGAGTCTCACAGCTAAGCTAGTTTTCTGCCAGTTGGGAAGCATCCTGAAGAGCTTAAAGTAGCCTGCCTACAATTCACTCCAATTACCCCCATCTTGTGATGACAGGTTTCCACTCATATTTCCATTCTGCAGATGGCCAACAACTTCTGGGCCAGACAAAACTGGAGTTTCTAGGATAGCTCAGATCAGACCTTGACTTGGAGCCAAGTCCTACAGATGTTTGGGGCTTAGGCTTGGGCCATCCATAAACAGATCTACCTACTCAATCTGGAAGAAGCAGCAATGTTTGAAGGGGTTTGCCACCTGATGGACAAGCAGGAGAAAATACTACCCTGATTTGTCCATTAACTCTACAGTTACATAGCTGGGCATGTCCCTGACATAGGACAAGAGATTCTTGATGGAGTAATTTTTTTTTCCTTTTATATTTTTCTGGGTTCTCCCACTCCCCTTTGTTTTTCTTGTAACCAAGTCAGGGAAGGGAAAAAAAAACAAAAAAAAAAAACAAAAAAAAAAAAAAAGAAGGAAAAAGAAATTCCAGAGTGAGCAGGAAACAGCGAGTAAAATTAGCCAAGAATCTTCCAAACAAATGTGTGGCTTACGCTTAGGAGAACTTGGTTTTGTTTACTGTTTGTTTTGAATTTCCACTCTTTGCCCTGAGATCAAGCCCCAGGAGAAGGGAGAGCTTGGAAGGAGGCCCCAGATGTCTGCACAACTCTTGTATGCTGTGAAAGGAACCCTGATGAAAGGTTAAGGCAGTGGGATGGATGATACCCAATGAAAGGCATGTGCAGCACTTGTGATTGCTTCTTGCTGTGGAATCCTTGTTTCCAGAGAATCTAATCCTCCTTGTGATGGCTAGGAAAGGTGGTTGGGAGGGGAAGGATGATGCCTGTTAACCTCTTCAGTGCTGTGTTCCCCAGTGTTGTCACCTGCACTGTGGGGGAGCCTAAAGGCTCAGACCAGGCAGTCTGTATCCATCTGTACTTTATGAGAGAGGATTCCTTCTCATCTGACAGGCATGACAGAGACACAAAAACACAGAGGAAAGTGCAAGATCTCTCTCACTTGTTAAGCAGAATCCAGACTGTGAAATGGCTTAGCAATGAATTGATAAACTTTTAACACACTAATTTTCCCATTGGAACTGGCTTCCTATGTAAAAACAAGCATAAGCTAAATAAATACTTATTAAGTGCTTTGCAAGGCTCAGTGAGGAATTCTGATATCTTAAGGCATAAGTCAACTCTGAGGAGACTTAGAAAAAAGCAGCCTGAGAGGGTAAAATTTCTTATTGACTCCCACAACACAGGATTTTTACATCTCTTTTTGTTTACAGACTGCTTAGTTTCTGGTCTTGATGACTGCTGAAACCAGGTTCCTCATGTTGATCGCTCCCTGGTTTGGAGCCATGTGGTTGTTCCAGTATTCTCTGTCCTGTAAACATCTCCAAGAACATGGCACAACATTTTATCTGTCTCTAGTTAACTAGAGAATGTGATTGCTATTATGCACAGGATTGTCAAATCAATCTGGTGTCTCCAGACTGCACCAAGGATCAGGCACTTTCACCAAGATGCTCGTCTTCTTCTTGACAGGTGACACAGGGAAGGCTGAGAAACTTAAAAAAAAAATAAATTACAAATACTGTACACAAGCAGAAGTGCCAAAATGCAGGCAGGGTGCATGTCAGGGAATTATTTACAGTGGCTGAAGTTTGAAATCTATTGAGGCTGAAGTTAAAATATCAGCTGGGATCCCAGCCCAAGCTTGGTCACAAATGGAACGCGTCAAAAAGCGCTCAGGAAATGAGCAGAGGCCCTGCTGAGCAGAGCCAGCTCTTCTGTGACTGCTCCCTCCCTCCTGGAGATCCAGCAGAGAAAGAAAAGCCCTGGGAAGAGAGTGAGAGCAGCTGAAGGGAACAAGTGTCACTGCAGTGCAGGGTCCTCTGGAGTGCACTGCTCAGCAAGTGCACTCAGGCAACCATGCCCCAAGGAGCTGAGGACCATCCCTGCAGAGCCAGGGAGAAAATCTGTGGCAGATCTAATGTCTGTGTCACAGTTATTGTGGGTAGCAAGAGGGGCAGAGTGCATTGGAACACCAGGTGAGTGTTGCAACTGGTGTGACTTGGTGCTTCCCCACTGGTTGTGACAGTTCTGTGGTGGGACACACTGGATGACGAGCTGGTTTGTTGGCAGTGCTCTGTAGAACAGCTTAGAGCAGAGGGACCACCTGAAAATAAGTGCAGGAGCAGAACTGAGAAGGGTGTGTCACCTTGTGGCAGTGCCTTTGGTGCAATGGATGGAGCATGTGGAAGCAGCTTTAAAAGCACTGCGTTGGTGCACACCAGTGATGGAGCTCACCAAACCCAAGCTGGAGATTCTGTCACTGTTGCATGAAGCAAAGGCTGTATATGGGGGGAAAAAGAGTTCACCTTGCAGGATACCTTCCTGTTGCTAAAGTGGCAGAGAAACACACACTGATTTGTTGGTCCTCTTGGGCTTCCGTTTTCTTTTCTCAGCTCTTTGGTGTGTGTCCTGAGACAAGCAACAGCAAAACTGAGTTTGCTGTTGCTGTTGCCTGAGCTTCTGGTAAGATCCTCCCCACAGACCTCCCCCTTTGCTTGGGAGAAAGGCAGAGGTTGATACTGACCATGGACCAGCATGTGTTCCTCATGATGGAAAGAAGAGTGGGACTCTTTCTTGACCACAGCTGTGGTTAGACCTTTCCCTCTCCAGAGTCAGGCAGGACTTGTGCAAAGTGCCCTTCATGCAGAGCTGCTTGAGCTCACCTCTTCCTGGGTCTGGGAACATTTTTTCGGAGCTAGTAATGGACAAAGGTTGGACTGTCCCCATTTCCTGGTCTGCTCTGGTCACCCAACAAATGTACATCATTAACTGGCCTGGATAAAAAGCAGGAGGTGGTCCATTCATCCTGTGCAACATTCATCCATCCAACAGTGACTGCTGATGCCTTTCAGCCTACTCCTGTCCTGCAATAAAGCTGAATAGAGATTCCAAAATCTCTGAATTTACCATAGCACCTCTGATCCATCCAGGGGCTTTTCCTCTGTTATCTTCACCTGGAGTTGGAGAATACTCTGTGTGTAGGAGGGGTCAGAGATGCCTCTCAATCCCCATGCATGATGCCTTCCCAGGAATGCTAGAAGGAAGGCCATGGAGGGCAGTGCTGTGTGATCTGGTGTGGAGCCCTGCAAGCTAAATGAAGCATTTCTTCTCCCCAGGGAACACTCCCATGCTCTGAACAGCAGCAGCACTGTGAGGATAACCCCAGCGTGGGCAGGGGGCTGACTCATCTCTCCAGAAGATTAACACTGTTTATTAATCACTGCTCCTTTGAAGTGAAAAAATGGAGGAAACCTCTCGTGGCCAACGTTGTGATTAGCCATCTAATTGTTCTGCTGGTATGTTTGCTTAAGGGGTTTTCTTTGCTCTGTGTACACGAAGAAATAGTTTCTCATCCTACCGTTGTTCCATCCAGATGATAGTCATTAGCAGTGTACCAAACATACCCATTGTATAGGCCTTGTCCTGACCCTTTTTTCCCCCACCAAGTCCCTGGGTCCCTCTTCAGTGTTGGCAGTAGAATGACAGCTCTTCCAAGTGAAGTCCTCTGTTTGTTCCCAAAACATGCAGGGAGTTGATTTATGGAACAACCAATTCCTTGTTCCTTCCAGCTGACCCTCCAGTCGTCTTTTTCCTCATGAGAGATGTTGTCACAAGTGATGGAGAACGTCTCAACATCCTTTTCTGGGAGAAGTCCCATCAAGCTTAGCTGCAAGTGTTTGCTGAATTGCAGAATCACAGCCTCTCCCACCAGCTCTGAGCATGCACATTCCACATATGGCTGGTGTTGGAGCACAGGATTTTGGGGGAGCTGGCACACCTAGCCCTAGCTGTGGGGATGTCTTCAGTGCACATGGGTTTGCAAAAGGGATTAAACCTTGTTGATGCTCCATGTCTCCTAGACTCTGCTTGTCTTTGCTCTAAATACAAGACCAGGATTAAATCTTGGGACCTGGCAGAGGACATATGGGTGAGCTTTAGTTTGAGCTGCAGTAGAAATAAGGAAAATATCACTTTTTCTTTGCCTGCTTTGATATTTATGTGTCAATGAATATGGGAAATCAGGAGAAGTTCATCTTGGCTAGCAAAATGTAAAAGAAAATTATATCAGTGGAGGACAACTAGTTCTGGAAATGTTTTGTCTAATCATGCATTCCAGACCAGGTTCAGCTAAATGTTCAATTTCAGATAGAGATTCCATGAAAATTCAGCATTTCAGTAACATTTCAAGCCATTTCTTACTATATCCAACAGGGAAAAAAAAAAAAAAAGAAAAGGAAGTTATGATCTGAGAAGTAGCTTAAAGCCATGGAAGACTCAGTGTCACTGACATTGCTGTTTCCTTCCATGCACCAGTGCACGTGGTAAGCTTTGCAAAAGCACAAATTTCCTTAACCCTGCTGCTGTGGAAGTCTATGTGTCAGTGTGTTTGGCACCAGAGCACCTCAGATGTTCCTCTACCTTGTGCACAAAGCAGTGGTTGAATTCAAAGGTGTTTCATGCCCTGGGCACCTGTGTTGCAGCTCAAGTGTAGTGAGAGGCTCCTGTGCTGTGCAGTGCTGCAGCTAGAGGGGGTGAGCAGGCAGAGCATAGTTCCAGCTAAAATTCCACACTCTAGAGATTTTCATCCTGCCCCTCTCTTTCCTCCCTCCCCTGATGTGGGGTCTCACCTGTGTGGCTGCCTCCAGTGGGCTTGTACAGTCTGTGTGGGCATGTGTGGTGTATCTCAAAGTTGTCATGACTTACTCTGGTCTGTGGTGGCTGAGGCTAAAGTGCATGAGGTGTTGTGCACAAGGCATTGGTAAAAGGTCCTTTCCTCAGAGATCCTGTGGTCCCAGTGTATGGTTAGGAACAGCAGATGGATGCCACAAACACACAGGCGCCGTGGGTGGGGCAGGAACACAAAATAACACTGAGATAATTAAGATGGATGATTAATGGAGTGGGTAAGAAGGGGCCAAAACACATTCACTGAATGTTTGCTGGTGATGCTCCACAGGAGCCTTGGCAGAGGTGGACAATAGATGAACTATTTTGGACTTGCTCATCATTCACACTGCTAAATTTCTCAGTCTGTGCTTGTGGCAGTTCAGCTGTAACATTATGTTGTAGCTGTGCTGTAAGGATGGTGTGAGTCTGGTGCATTCTGTACAGAATGCAAACCCAGCACACTGAAATACTGGTCCGCAAAGGAATTTTGATCTCGTAGGATTTGGCTCAACACCCACTGAAGTCATTGAGCTCTTGACCCTTAAGGGATTTGAGACAATATTCAAGTGGGCTCCAAACAGGGCAAAACAATTGAGATATGCATTTAAAACAATAAGAAGAAATGCTTTGCATGAAATGCATTTAATATATTTCTGTTTGCATGTACACATTTTTACTCTATGAAATCAGACTGGTTTTATATCTGCAGCATCTATCTAAACACATGTTGTATGTTACACTGGACTGATCAGTTACTTGATTAAAATACACTGTAAATACACAGCGTGCTTAGCACTAGCATGGTTTTGAAGTGTTTTTAACCCTAGTCTTTTTAGTTTTGGTGAAAATTTTTTCCTGAATTGGCTTGGTTTGTCCCATGAAGTTCCTTCCATTATTTTTGTGGTAGTTGAGTGGCCAGCTTGTCCCAGAGATCACTCAGCTTTGTCCCCACTTAGGCTAGATGTTGGTAGAAGAGGATCACACGTGTAGTGTGATCAACACAAGACCTCAATGCTGCTGGGCTGGCAGGTCCCACCACCATGTCATTCCCTCAGAATCAAAGAGAGCAGGGAGAAAAGATGCAGAAGGTGCCAAGGAAAGATTTCCTCCTTCATCACACCCCATTTGGTGGTGTGTCTGCTCTGTGTAAAGGCTTGTGCAGATAGGTGGCCAGGGGGGATTTCTGATTGTTTGACTCTGCTCTGGAGAAGGCTGTGTGTGCACAACCTTGGACTGCTCTCCTGAGTGAGCTCAAATTATTACAAAGTCATTTCCAGTAAGTCTCTACCTCTAGGGCCAGGGTTGCTCTGACAACCACTCTGGGTGGATCATCTGTGGGAGCTGAACCTGGAGCCTATGGATATGAAAGGACAAGACTCTATTGTTAGAGCTGGAAGCTGAAGTCCTTTCCCATGGCGAAAATTTGTGAACCCCTCTGGATTCAGAAGGATAAACTCTCCACTGGGCAGCTTGAGTTATGCTGCAACAGAGCTCACATCCAGCCTGATGCCCACAGGTGCTGCATCTGTGCTCACAGTTTGGATGGCCAGCTGTGCCTCAGGTGAAAGCTCTGGGTGTAAAATGGGAGTGTGTCTTCACAAGGAGCTGCTCTGACTTGCACGCTTTCTTCAGGTGCTTGTTGAGTTTGTTGTCATGGCTTATATTATCACATGTCTGGGGGGCAGTGGAGATGGGTTTGTGTACATGTGATATACCAAAGGGAGATATTTACAGCTGCTGTCACACACGTGCAAAAGAATCTTGTGCTCCTTTTCAAGCAGAGCTGCTCAGACAGCCAGACTCGGCATGAGGATTCAGAGAAGGATGCTGGCTCTGATGCCAAACTTGTGGTTTCCTTTAACTCATTTTGCAGGGCCTCTTTTTGCTGGCTAGAGAGCCTTCACTTGAAATGCAATTACCCAGATGTAGAGAAGAGGCAAAGCCCAGCCATACCAGAAAAGGGGAAATTTCCTCACATTACCCCTTCACCATGAGCACTGGCACATTTTTAAGCTTTCCAGATACAGGAGGAAAGCCTGGGCTGGACACCTGTACAAATGCTTATCTGCAGCTACCCACTGCCTTCAACAGAGCTTTGCTCTAAGTCCTGTGCCATAAGGAAGAGTAGGTAGATATAGGGTCAGGTATAATCTCAGTGCAGTGCAAATTAGTAGTTTCATTAGAGCCAATTGAGAAAAATCAGTAGAGAATCTCACTTTTTGTGTGCACCTAATTGATGGTAAGAGTGTAGTGAACTTCCTCCCAAAAACTGCCTACTTTTGTTAGCTCTTGCATTCATTCTGATCTGCTATCTTTAAAACAATCCTAAAAAAATCGATTTTTTGCGATGCATTGAGAGACTTGTCTGTTTTGAGATGTTTTCAGCATTTCTACTTTTTCTTTTCACTTGTTCCATTCATTCAGTACTTCACCTATGTTGCCTCTCTTCATTTATCCCCCCCTGCTTCTCAAGGACCTCTTCATTCTTTTACAGCATTCAGAAGATTCTATGATTAATTGAAGTGGAATATTTCTGTAGAATGGACCAACACATGAATCTTTGTACTGTGGAGTTTATCTTAATCACATCATTTCTACTCTCTGGCTCCTCCCTGGGTTTTCATTCAGCAATAAACACTGGGACTAAGTGCCCATCCACTGTCAAGACAGGATTGTCACAGCTCTGTCTGCCAAGGCTTTGGAGAGGGAAAGCAGCCCTACTAGTGAGGGACTGCTTTTGCTCCTGAAATGAGCTTATTTAAGTGGTAGAGCTGACCCACACTATCATCTTTCATTGAGGGTTTGTGGCTGTGGGAGCAGTAGTTGAGGAAGAGGATGATGTGGCTGTACCTTTGTTTTTTAAGAGAGAAGGTTAGTGGTTATTGGGACAATTGGAAGGCTGGTGAAGCACTGGGGTATAACTGGAGGAAGGTACTGTGGATGGATATTATCCTACTGAGGGTCTCTGGCAGAGGCCATGGAAAGCTGGAACAGCTGAAGTGCATGGAGAGATGATTTGTAGGCTGGAGCTGTAGCTAAAAACAATTGTCTTCAGCTGGTGTGTTAGAGAGGCAGTGAGGCTGCCAGTGTGATGGAGTTCTCCTAACAAGTAGACTACAAAGGGTAGGTGTGCAGCTTGGGTGAAGGGCCTGTACTGAAGGGATTGCTGCTGGGGGAGACCTAAACATAAAAGCTGGTTTTGCTGAAGAAGAGAAAGAAATGGAAGCAAAAGAGATGTCAGCAGGGAGGAGCACCTCCACTAGAAGAGAGGTGTAGCCCACAATGAGAGCTGAAGAATGATGCTAAAGAAGGAACATGAACACAGAGAAACTGGGGTGCTGGAGACAGAGCAGAATATCTATAGTTTCAGGAAAGAAAATCAGGTAAATAAACATATGGTAATGGATATGTGTTGCAGGTAGAGAGAAAAAAAGGACTGATTCTTATTTGCATAGGTGATATGTAGTAAAATATTGCCTGGTCTGTTTGGGATATGAAGTTGGATCAGCTAGAGACACCTGAAATATACCTATGTAAAATGTTGTGAGTCTGGTAGGAAAAAAAAAAAAAAAAAAAAAAGTAGGAGCTTGAATTAATCATATCAGTTGCAAAAATAAGCATCTTGGGGTCAAAGAAAGAAGGGTGAAAAATAAATATTGTTGAAAGTGATTGGTTGCTCAGGAAAGGCAGAGATGAAGTATAACCTTGTCTATATATGTAGAAATATTGCCATAATTCAATGAAGAAACTGGTAAGGGTGGCATGGATGAAAACTGGACATGTGTTGGTCAAAATAATGTTGGCTATGAGTTTCTGGCACTGAGGTTATGGTGGCTTTGATTTCTCAGGTATTGACTGAAAACCTATAAGAAACTGTTAGCAGTAATGGCTGATTAATTATTTCTTCAGATGGTTCTTCCTCCTTCAGTCAGCGTTGGTACTGCTTCTTTTTGGTGCAGAAACTAGTAAACTATAGAATGGCTCGTGACCATGAGCTGATTAATTTTTAAATGAAATGGAAGAGTAAATAAAGCTATCCTTGCAGCTCAGTTTATTGATTTCAAAAGGATGAACTTCTCAGAGAGGTTAATATGCTCAGCTGGGTTGAGGGATCAGCCACTCAGATGTGGAGGAGTTCTCTAAGTACAAGGTGCTGCAGCTCTTGGGAATCTGTGCATCAGGAAAGGCCAGGGGGGCAACCAAGCAAGGGTTTCTGTGCTTAAATTAACAGAAAAGAAAAAAAAAAAAAAGCATGTGCTGGTTAGCTATGAAGAATATTTACCCAAGACAAAAGGATATGCATGAGTTTCCTAAACAGTCAAGAAATCAGTTTCTGGGATTGTTTGTTGACACCAAAACCAATTTTTCATTTGTTCTTTGAAGAAAATAAAAATCAGGGAGGATTATATGGTAGTTGGTTCATACAATAGAACTTCATACAAAAGACAGAATTTAATGACCCAAGACCAATCTGTCTGTCTGTGGTCTTAAGATGAAGAGATGTTTGCAAATATGCAAGTTGTATGGTTCAGGATGGAGACAATGTTTAGGCTATTGTGTGCAAGGGGGAGATGAAAGCAGACATGCATAAATAAAATCTGTTGGGGGGTCCTGGCTGAGCCTTGCCTGCTTCAGCCATTCCCCAGCCGCAGGCAGCGAGGCAATGCTCAAGACTCAGAAGTCTCCCTGGCTAGCAGCCATTTATTAATAGATGGGGCTCTCAGCTCTACCCTATCTGCACAGATTTTTTTTTTTCCTTGATCCCCTTTCTGTCTGTGTTTGCTGTGTGACTCAGTACCCCACATCTGAAATGGCTGCAGGTGCCCCAGACACACTGTGGCTGTTTGAAGTCGGGCAGTGTCTCAACAGATCACACAAAGATGAAGGCACTTCTTTCACAGAGAGCAGCTTGTTCCCACTCTCCTCACCACAGTGGGGCTTTCCCTCTGGGAGGAGGTTTAGGAGAGCAGTCCATGCAGCCTCCTGTGAGGAACAGGTGATGAGCTGTCTGCCATGAATGTCTGCAAAGCGGCGTCGTCTGGATTTTTGAGGAAGGCCTTTAATGTGACAATGATGCACAATGTGAGATGGCAGAATACTAGAGGAAGCTGTTAGCCAGTCACTGTTTGGTCTTGTGGTCCCTGTTGTCATTGTTTATTCACACATCAACTTATTTTGGGTGAAGAAAGATCTAACTCATGTGAGTGCAGCATGTGCCAGCAGAGGAGCAGAAGTTTGCAGTGTATTTGTGCTGTGCTTGCATTTTAACTTCTTTTAACTAATCTTTCTTAAGAAGTTTCTATTCTTCTCTGCTCTGTTTTCTGGTTCCTCAAGGAACTGCTTTCATAAAATGCATGACCCACAGTCGGTCCTACATAGAGAGACTCTGGCTGCTCTCCATGAAAACCTTAATTTCTCATGAACTGTCAGCAGGGGAATGTGACAGATACATCTGTCACAGGGAGCCGGTCTGCTTTTGGCAGCTGTGCCTGGTGCCTGCCATGGCTTGGGTGAAGTGCTTCTTCCCCTGACTTGTGCACCCATGCCTATTGTGTAGGTGTTTTCTGCATCCTTAAGTGAGAGTCAAACTGTTTGTTGGCATCTGGTAAAGAACCATGAGAATGGGGAATAATTTCTTGGGAGAATCAATTTTTTTTGAGTATTCCTGGGTTCAACTCATAGTCCTGCACCTCTTGCAATTGTCCTGTAGCATTATTGCATAGCTACAATGACTCATAGGGGAGATCTTGGTGGAGATCTTGGTGTTTTCTGGTGCAACTTCTTTTCTATCAGAAACCATTTAGAAGGGGAGTAGGGAGTGTGTGCCAAGTATCCACTGGATCCAAGCCCATCACTGATGGGGAGAATGGCTGGTGTGACACTTGCCACTGTACCTAAAGCCCTTGTGGATTTCTGGTTTAACTTGGAGTGAGGAGCTCTTCAGGCATCTGCTTTGGGCTCCAGATTGGTAGGAACTGGCTCTAAATAACAAAGTTTCCCAGAACCAAACAGTGCAATAGGTGCAGCAGAGAAGTTGCCAGTCTGTGTGTTCAGCTAACAGCTGTGACTGTGTGTGCCCTAGAAGTAGGTCATGAATACATCTGCTGACTTGAAGTCTCCCAGGAGCAGAGATTTCTGTGCTGCTCGCCTTGGAAGGGGTGAGGTAATGCATCCTATCTGTGTCAGCCAGTCTAGCTTGTCACACGTGCCATACTGCTGGGCTCCAGGTGTCCTGACTGGAATTCACAGCCTCTTGTTCCCTGACAGGTCAGCAGCACAGAAGCAGTTTTGATCCCTGTCTTGTGCAGAGAGAAGGCTGTTGCCAGAAGCTGGTTATTTAAAGCATTCTCCTGGGTCACCACAGGCTGCTTCTCTTCTCCTTTGGCTTTGAATATAAGTTTTGCTGGCCTTCACCTTAGTGCTTCACAGACTGTCACATTAATTTTCAAAATAAAAAACAAAAAAGTCCCTCAGTGTTTCTTTTCCCTTTGATGGAATTCTAACTAAAAGTTACACTGAAAGTTTAACTGGAAGAAAATATGGATGTGTGTGCTTATGCAAAAAAGATGGCAAAAAATAACATTATTGATAGATTTGCTAGCTGTCCTCCTCATGTTAAGTTTGCATTAGCAATACTTTGTATCTTTAAATCAATAAGAAGTTTGAATGCATAGTCCCAGAACAAACCTGTATTCTACTGCCAAAACACTGAAATGTGGAATGTGTTCCTGCCAGTTACATGATATTTCTTTCTGTGTCTTTGAGCTTTATGCTATCACTCATTGTCACGATATGGTATCCTATTCAATTCCAAATAATTTGGCAGGCCTGTAATCACTGGCTTTTCCTCACTCTTGGATTATAGTGATGTTGCTTGGAGAATGTGCTACGTCTAGTAAAAGTCGAGTACTCCCTCATTTTAAGTTGTCTCCAGATGTGAAAAGGGATGTTTTGCTTTTATGTTCCTGCTTGAAAAAGTCATTCTGTGTAGGACACCCCTGAAAGGGTTAAGTGGCTTTGAGCACTTGCAGAGATCCCAATTCTAGGTTGTTCTAAGTGACGAATTCTGGGTCACTAACAATGGGAATTGTTCTGAGTAATCTGATAATGTTCTCCTCGGCTGTGTTGCTTTGTTTCAGGGTGTTGTCACTTCATATCTGTCTGGAAGTGAGGTAGTGGAAGGAGTTCTGGAATAATTCAAAACTTTTCCTTTGCTCTTTATCCGAAATCTTTGGCCTGTGCTGTTGTGTGCTGGGATGCCCAACCCTCCTGAAATGCAATGGGAATTCATTCTCCTTTCTTCCCCTCAAAGAACTCAGGCATCTAAGTCTGAGAGGTAGATTTTTATTGAGCTTTCTTTTCATTTGCATGCATCTGGCCTGTCAGAGTAGTCTGTGAATGACAATGCTCTCAGTGCCAGAGAAACCGTCTCTGGGAGGGAACATAAAACATGTGGTGAGTGCCACAAACATCTACTAGATCAGACTATTTGTATGGCATTCCTTTAGGGAATACTTCTCATAATTTGACTCAAAAGAATATGTCTTTGTTACTTGGAGCCATCTGGTATCTCCTCTGATCCAATGATTGTTTTAAGATTTAAAAATTCTTGTGTTCCACCTGTATGGGAAGGGTGGGAATTTAACCCTTTCCTCTTTGTGCAGCACCTCAGGACAGTCAGAATGTTTTCCCTGTAACCTCTCTCTGAAACCATGGGCTCAAACAGATGCACCTTGAGTCTTTTATTTATTTTTAGCTCAAGTGACCCTGAGGCCTGGTGGCTTCATGATGGGCAAAGGTTTTGGAGTTCAAAAGGCAGACTTGTGTCTGGGGAATAAAAACTTGCCAACTGGAGTCCAGATTTTCCCCCTGCCTTAGATGAGTTTTGCACAGTAGTCACTGTCAATTTTCACAATAGGGTTGGATCTGGGACAAGCTATTACCATTGCACTCAAATTGCTGAGAGCTTTTGCAGCCCTTCATGGAGGGTTTTAAGGATACATTACTGATTTTGATGTTCTTATCTGGGTGTATGACTAAGAATGCTCAAGTTTTGCTGGGGGGGGGGAAGAATACAGGAGAAGCAATGTGATTTACAGGTGGTTTTGGCTCTTCTAGACATGCATTTTGCATTGGAGTTATTGCATCTGAATGCTTTATTGCTTGTCAGCTGAGCAGAGGTAACTGAGCGCCAGGGGTGAGACACTAGCTCAGCTCTCACCAATTCCCTTTCCTCAAAGTTCCCTTTAGGTTTGTATTAGAACTTCTAAATGTTTACTGGTCTATCTGCCCTCTCCCAGACTTCTTTATGGCACCTAGAACCAAATTCTGCCCTTGATGCTACCTGTGAGCTTCCTGCCAACCTGAGCTTCTCTTAGCTTTGCTCGCTGGAAGCTTGGCAGATTACGACCTGCCAAGAGACAATATGAACAGTCCTCAGAGCTTGGACTGTGCTTTTTTCCTTCTCTCAAGAAAGCATAGAGTATGGAAAGACAAGGGGGAGTCATGGATCTCATAAAATATATCTCCCCTTTGGCTTGGATTATAATAACAACATGTCTGAGTCACCACATGGTACACTGATATGAAGCAACTGCCTGCAGGAAAACCAAAGCCGTGCATTTTTTCTGAAAAATGAGGGGGAAAGAAGAAGAAAAAACCCATTTATTTTCATTCTTTTGGCTAGCCTAATTTTCTTCTATTTCTCATTAACCTTTAGAAAATAAAGCTAATTTTCCTGAGGGAAAATAGCACTTCTTTGCCTCACCCCTCTAGAGCTGCCCGTCAGCAGCCAAATTTAGCTGAAGGCATGCAGTGGTTTCTAGGCACAGTGAGCTGAATCTCACTGCTGGTCTGCAGGGGTCCTGCCTGTGTGCCCCACAAAAGCTATTGCTGAGACTATGGAAAATTGTCCATCTCTGGAGCCGGATGCAAAGTCCCCTGGAGGACAGTGTCACCAGAGGAGTGCTGAATGGATTTCTTGTTCATGAGTGCTGCTCAGATCCCAACACCACAAAGAAACATCATATCCCTTTCAAATTCCAAGCATGGAGCTCCATTCCAGGCTCAGTCTTTGAAGTTGCTTACCTGGGCTCTCTGCCCTCTGAGGAGAAGGTGATGATCACCCCCAGAGGTTGGTTTGTCCCAATTTACATCAAGCATCCAACCCAATTTCCTTCTGCTGGACTTCATTTCTCCAAAGCCTGTGACAGGAGACTATCATAAATATTTTTGTCACCTAGAGATAGATGTGATGAATGCCATACAAATTGGGTGGCTTCTCTAAGTGGTTTCTCTTGTGGTTTAGTGATCACAGGTCTCCTTATCTTGTATCTTCACAGTGGAACATGGATTTTTAAACTCCAGTTTCTTTATCTCCAGATAACCACAGATGTGTAACAGATGGCTGGATTTTCATCTTTGGTGATGCAAAGAAATCAGAGTAGAATCACTTGGGTTAGTAAGGTCACTGAGTCCAACCATTAACCTAATACTGCCAAGTCCACCACTAAACCTAAGTGCCACATCTGCATGGCTTTTAAATACTTCTAGGGATGGTGACTCCACCTCTTCACTGGGCAGTTTGTGCTTGATGACCCTTTTGATGAAGTTTTTCCTGCAATTCAGTTTATTCCTCTCCCAGTGCAACCCAAGGATGTTTCCTCTCATCCTATCACTTGTAACATGGGGGAAGAGATTGATATCCATGTGTAAGGTTTAAATGAAGCCATTAGAAACATGCAATGTAACTGAGTTTCTGTATAGCAGCGTGGATGAGTCTGTATTTTGTGTTTGAGATTGTGTGACAATTTATCTTCTCCCCAGAACAAAGCAGCATGTTTTTGACAGCCTGGAAAACTGGGAATGTGGCATGAAGATGTGACAAAATGACACTTTAGGGATATGATTTGGTTCTGGTTCTAAGCCATTACAATGGCTTGGTTAAAATGGGGTGGGCTGCTTTTGTGAAGTACCTGGAGAATGCAGTCTAGACTTAAACTGTGTCCTCTGCTTCAAATGTGGCCTTGCCTGGTAGCATTCAGTGCCATGCACTGCTAGTACTTCACCTATTTACTTCATCTGTAGTGTCTCTGAAGTGTGTGGCTGCATGTGATATTTTAGGAGTGGCCTAGCAGGAAGATTTGAGGTGCTTGGGCTTGACTGTGGTCTAGGAGCACCACAGCCATGTTAGTGGAAAACCTTCCCTGGGATGAGTACAACTTTCCAGAGGTACCCATACTGATGTCTCTCCCCATCTTTTCTTGAAGAGCAAGATGTAGAGCTCACCAGAAATATTTCAGCAAACAGAGGTTTTGTCAGAAATTGCAGACCTGTCTTTCCACTGAGGATTATTTCAGGAATATTTCATCCTGAATGATTTCCAGTGAGGTAAATGGAAAAGGGTTGACATAGGCTATCCCAAGGGGTGTTCACTGGCCAAGCTTTCCAGAGGCTTTCATGCTTGCTGGGTAATTGGTTTTCCAGGCTGTGGGATCTCATCAATAGGTTTCACTCTAACCTGTCTTCCTCCTCCATGCAAAATTGTGGGATGCATCCACCTCTGGTTGTATCTGTGTCCTTGTACTAACTACAATAGCAATTTTCCTGATTTACAATAGGCACACCTAATTCCTGGGCTTTAAAGTAAATCACAGATCCCTCACCACATGTCCAAATCCTGCATAGGTGAGATGGAGAACAAGGAGATGAGGAAGAGGTCAGTGTTTGTTTGCAGGGAGTGATGAACCTCAGTTTTGTCTGAGTCAGAAATTGTCCATAGCTGTGGTTGTGTAGGTGCCTAGCTTGCTTAAGAGCTGGATGCAAGAATAATTTGTAATGTGTTGTAACAACAACTTTATTGGTCATCAAGCTTGCAGATATATGACAGATGGTATCTTCCCTGTAAGCCACTAGATGGTGATCTTTATATTTGTTAGCCACGTGCCTAGGTAGGCGAGGACACTACTTTTTATAGAAAACATTTTTTAAATTTTATTTTTTTCACCACAAAGAGACCTCAGTGCACTTCCCACGAGGGAAGTGAACATGGAGCCATTTGGCTGAAACCAAAACAATTTGCACTTACTGTAATAATGGAAAGTGAGATTACTTTTGGTCAATGTTTGTATGGAGAGGAGACTGGTGATCTGCTCCCACCCTTCATGTGAAGATCAGGCTCTGCCCATTTAGAATGTCATCTGAAGTGTGCTGGTGCTGTTCTGCTGGGTTCACCATCTGGACTGCCCCTTTGCAGGGTCTGGTTGCAGTTGGGTGCCTGCAGTGGTTGTAGGCTCACAGACAACACCTGGATGTTTAATACATTCAGAATCTCTTATTTTGGCTTGCCTGCATAGCTACCCTTGGGAAGCAGACAAGTAGAACTGAGTTTGTTTTAATCAAAAGGTAACCATGGCAATGTTTGTGTTGGAAACACCTCAACAGGGGTGCCTCCACGCTGATGTTTGTACTCAGACTGAGGTGCTGTATGCATCTTGGGCAGCTTCTGACGTGGTCTTCTTGGTCACAGACTAATATAGGCTGGAAAGGACCTCCACAGGTCACCAGTTCAAGCCCTTTCAGAACAGGGTAAAATTAGTTCAGGTTGCTCAGGGCCTTCTTGCCCAGTCCAATTTTGAGCTTCTTTTGAGGATGGAGCTCCCACATCTCTGAACAGCCTATTCCACTGCTTTACTGGCCTTAAATATGAATCTTTTTTTCCTAAAATCTAGTTAGATGTTCTCCCATTGCAACTTGCATTGTTCAAACAGAAAACTACCTTTGAGTAACCAGTGCATAAATTTTGGAGTGTCTGATGCAAATGAAATTACCTCTCATTTCAGTACCATAGTAACTTAAGTTTAAAGTAATGTTGAATTATTGGCCCTTCTTAATGGGATGCTAAGGGTCTAATTTATCATCACTCTGTACCTTGAGGCATCATTTATAGCAGCTGAAAATATTTGTGGTGGCATATTTTAAATGCACCATGTGTCAAGGAGACAGGGCAAGAAGTCCTGGGAGAAGCTGAATCCATAAAAATTTCACAAAGACTTGGGGTGGGGGGAATTGAGGGATCCTTTGTTGATCAAAAAGCTGTGCTCTTTGCTGTATTTCCCCATGATATCTGCTTTTTCTGGTTCTGGTCCAGGCTGTATGTAGAAGTTGCAAAGTGTAGCACAAATGGGCCCCTGTTCTGATCTTTCCCCAAACTGGTGGCAGGCAGTACAGGGCCTGAGGAGGATGGTGCCAGCTAGTCCTGTAGCACAAGAGGACAGTGAGGTTAGCAGGAGTGATTCTCTGGGTGGGCTGTATTTCAAGAGAGCAGCACACTGAGCAGAAAGCACTTGGAGTTCCTGTCTATGGACCAACCTGTCCTGTCAAGCACTGCCAGGGGTGCTGAAGCTCAGCCAGAAGTGTGGCTGCATCACTGCACTCCCATATGAGGTGAGAGCCATGGTCTGCCAGGGCTTGCAGCAGTGGCCTCAAGATTTGTGTTGTTTCTTGGAGGGGAGGGCAGTTGCTGGAACACTTTAGAGAACACATCAACCTGCAGGATGCCTGACTTCTCTGGGTGTGAAAGGTAGTGGAAAACTTGATGGGCAGCCCAAAGAACAGGCTGGCCTGATCCTCTTAAGGTACATTGTCTCTCCAGAAGCTTTCCAACTGCATTTCTGCTGAGGTACATGTGTAGGCATCTATAAAGGAGGGCTTGTTAGCCTTTCCCAGGCAGATGGATGTTCCAAAAAGCTTGCCTCTCCCTTCCCCCACACTAAGATGACTAACCTTATTCCAGTGAAATCAGGGTCAGTGTGACCAGAGAAGATGTAACACAGCCAGAATTATTCTGGTATAGGTGAGCTTCAGCCAGCACCCAGAACCAGTCTGTGTGAGAAGGGTTTGTATGGGTCTGGACCAAACTGCATCCCGTTTGTGCCCTGAGCTGTGACACACAAAACATCTGACCCTCCAAAGCACCAGCTGGTCGTGACTCTGTTTTCTCCCATACTGTCAAACCAAAATGCTGGAGAAAAGCACTAACTTAACATTAAACTGCCTCGAGCCAAGTTAGGAGCATGATTCCACAAGCCAGCTGACAGATAAGCCTAGCCCAAGTCTCTTGTACTCAGCTGGGAGAGCACAAGCCACTCGATTTTAGTCAGAGCCAGCCTGCCACTTTCTTGTCCCTTTTGGTTTTGAGGATGCAGGGCATGACAAGGCTGGAAGAGCTGTTTCTAGACCCTGTGATGTTCCTTTCCTCAGCCTTGAGAGAGGTGAACGGCTTTGCCAGCTGATTAGAAATGTTCATAGGTGTATTTACTGGGATGATGACTTTGCCCCCAGAACCTCCCCTTTCAAGCTGTTCTGCTCTGTGGTGTACCCCCAGGTCTTGAAACCCTGGCCATGCAACCTCATCCCTTCCTTTGCTTGCTGTAGGTTTGTCTTGCTCACCAACGCACACCGTGTCTCTACACACACCCCTGTAGTTTTGTTTTTTTTTTCCTTTTTGGCTTCCTCTCACTGTATTGTTTTAAGTTGGTGCCTGGGCTGACCGCCAGTTTAAATTTCATCTGCCTCTCTTCTCCTCCTCCTCTCCCCCGCCATCCCCAGAAGTGATACTGTTTACTTTCTCTGCTGCTTTCTCAGTGTCTTTGTAGGCACTGCAAGGGATATAATCACCAGCTGTGGAGAGCTTTCTGAAACTCCAGCTTATTCCTCAGTGCCCCGGGCGAGCGACCTCGCCATTAAAAATAAATAAATAAATACAACAATGCTGTATTTAAGGACAAGAAAATGCATGTTTTACATCTCGTGCTGGATCTTGAACAATCATGCCTGTTTTCTCCCTCCCTCATGTGGAATCGATGGGCTTACATATAGATGGACAGGAATTAGTCTAAGGGAAAAAAAGGCAACCAAAGAAACCCCCAACTTCCCCTCCCCCCCAAAAATAAAACATGAGAAAACCCAGCCCCTAAGAGCAGCATTTTCCTTTCAAAAATATTCCCCCCCCCCCCCCTCATTTTGTTGTGCTGCTGTTTCACTTTAATTTTCTCCTTGTACAAGAGGAGGAAGAGTCCGGCATGGAAGTGTCAGACTTGGGAGGGCACTTTGTCTGCTGGACAAAGCCTCTACAGCACTAAGGCGAGGAAAGATTAGAGGATAAAAGTGTTTGCCAGGATCCCCTCTTCCTTTTCTTCTTCCTCTGTGTGTGTGCGTCTCTCCCTTTCGGGGAGGAGGTGAAAGGGAGGTCAAACCTTGCCCACTGACCTCTGCCCCTTGCCCCCTGTGAACCAGAGGGAAGCCTTTGAAGTTGTAAAGTGCCCACAGAAACAGCAAACCAAACATGCCGCCGGCTCTGCCCTCCCCTTCCCGCTGCCTAATGGAAGGTGACAGTGGAGGCAGCAGGACAGGAGCTTGGCAGGCTGTGCCTCCAGCCCAGCCCCCGTGGGCGCTTCATGGGAACCCCAAAAAGCCACACACAGGGCAGAGGAGGCGTCCCCGAAAGGTGGGAACAAGCAGCTCTCCTGCTTGGCACTCTCTGCAGTGCCATGGGGCTGGGGGAGAAATCGTGCTGGAAGGGTGCTGGTGGATGGAAAGAGATGGGAGAGGTTCCCTATGTCCCTGTTGTTGTGGTTTCTGCTGGCACATGGGCAGCACTGATGTCACAGCCATGGTAGGAGAGTCAAGGTTCTATGAGAAACAGGCACAAGAAACTGAAGAAGTGCTTGCTCCTCTTAGCCTTGGAATTTGGGCTGTTTCTGGGAACAGTCCCAATGCCAGCAGCGAGTCAAGGTTTGTTGGATGCTGTCTCATGTGGCAATAAGTAGGGCCCCCAAGCACAGAGCATATTAGCTTGAATGAGAGGTGGGGTTGTTACTCCAATACTTGGAGCATGGTACCTGTGTTGTTTCTGTTGCTGTCTTTGGGGTCTTCATCTTAGCTCTGGAACATTTTGGATGCTTTGAAAGGATAGGGAGTTTGTTCTCCTCTGTATGTGAACACCTTCCTGGACAAAGGGCTGTCCCTGTTGGGATCTGGGTGGCCAAGCCCCAGCTGGTGGGGCCTGTGAGAGACTAAATCTGGCAGAGTTTTCCTGTGAGCCCTGGTCTTCTTTCCAGCAAGCCAGTGTGAGATGCCAGGCTATCACTTTGGCAGATTGCTGCTTGCTTTTAAAATTTTCTGATTTGTTCACTGGCAAACAGCTCTTTCCTCTTGGTGTATTGATGGGATTTGTTGTTGTCTCCACTCACATGACATGGGGGTCCTGCCCCAGGACCTTGAGAGCCTCCTCCAACAGCAGGCAAGTTGTTAAACTCTGTTGCTTTCTACATAGGGTAACATTCTCCAAAAATAATCCATAAACCTCAGAAAGCAAGGTTGGCTATTAGCTGAGGAAAAAGATAAAACCAAACAGAAAGGAAAAAACCCAAATCACCCATCAGCCACCTTTCCCATCTACTGCAGGTATGCTTATGCTGGCTGCAAAACAATGGCAATCATGAGCCATGCACAAGTTCAGTAGTTTCAGCTGCCTTTTTCCTGTGCTTAGTGTAGTTTTTACACTTGGATGCTGGGCAGGAAATCCCAGCCCAAATGAAGTCAAGCTGAGATTTGTCATTGACTTTGTGGAACCTGGGACTTTGCTCCTTATCTCCAGCAGCAGCATTCAGGGATTCATATAGAATAAAACTCCTCTGGCTCTCGTTCTTCCTATGCTTCTGAGTGCCCAGATAAGCCCTGTGGGTTCCAGCTGGCATTTCTGATCTCATTCGTCTGGGGCCTGATAAGGTGTTACAATGTCCAATGTACAAAATCCTGTTCTGCAGTTTTACCTCCTCTTTTCCTGTATATACTTTTTTTTTATTATTTCATACTGGAAGAGAATGTGGCATTCCTGGCTGATAACCTGTAAAGAATACAATAGTTAACTATAGAGAAATAATTAATGTGCTGTGTGGTAGTAGTGACTGATGCTCAAGGCATCCAGAACTGAAACTGCTCTTTTTTAAAATTTAGATTCAGCCATGTCCACCACAACTGTTTGTATGGGTTTAGCCAGTACCTTTTAGTCCTTCTGAGCTCAGTGAAATCTTCTGTTTCTTGTGTGCAGTTATTGTATGATCTCTCCATAGCACCTCTACAGAGGGTCTGATTTTATCATCTGGAATAGCTGAGCTTTTACTTCTTCTCTTTTGAAAACAGGACTGTTCTATGTGCATGTCTAGTGATGTGGAATCTAGAAGTATATTCTCCCTCTTCCATCTTTAACGTGTGCTAGACTTCATCCAAGTTCTAAAATAAATTAAACAAAAAAGAAAGAAAAGAAAAGTAGTGTTTGTTAGAGCTTTGCCATTCCGGTCTATGAGGCAGCATCAGGTTCCCCATCTCAGATTCTGTTATTTCCCTCTGGGCTCATACCATGCTTACCACATAGAGAAGATTTCAGGAATTTGCTGTCATTGTGTAATAGTCACCAGTTAGTGTAGGGAACCTATGTCCAGCTGCCTAAACATTGAGTGTGGACTAAGGAGAGGGGAAGGCACCTCTGGGGGTGGTTTGGACCACATAAGTAGAACAGGAGCTAGGTTCCTACCCTCTGGGCTCTGAATCATGCTCCAAAAATGACTGCCCCTCTCCCTGGAGTTTGCAGGGAGTCTCAGTTTCTAATTTGGATATCTCAGTGCGGTCCACATGGTGAAATATGTGAGGACCCCCCTGTGTGTTTACTTGAACATCCATTAGAATAAGGCTGAGCTCCCAGCGTCCCCAGGCTCCTCTTGGAGGGGAGCTTCTCTAGGAATGACTGCTTGTTAATGTCTTTTTCACCTCAAGGTCCAACTTTGAAGTAGGACCTGCTTTCACAGATCTGTTTATTTGTATTTGTGTATTTGTTTATTTATCTTCTCTGTCTCCTCTTCAGACTTGGTTCTCCTTGCACATGATGAAGAACATTTTGTGCTTGAGTGAGTCACTGCTTTAATTTCTGTAACTGCCTGCTCATTGCAGCATTGTCAGGAGCCAGTGTCTCCGTGGGTCTCTGCTCCGTGTTTACCCTTGTGCAGAGTTTGACTTTGCATCCTGAAGAAATGTCTCATGCTTTGTGCCAGGTGTGCTTGAGCTCCTTCCCTGCTTGCCAATCCCTTTGTTTAAGGAGGGCAGAGGCCCTCGGAAGGTTCTCCCCATGAGGAAGCCAAATCCATCTTCTGCAATAACTTGGTTTGAGCCTGACTTTGTGTCACAGCACAATTCACATTTCTAAACAGTATTCCCACTTTTATGTCCCCAGATTTGTGGGGATTTTGGATGCCAGGAAACTAAAGGGCCACATTTTGTTCTGTGATCAGAATATCAAAGCTCCTCCATACTTGTCTCTGTCACTGGTTTTGCTGGGTGCTGTTAGGTAAGAAAAATTCACCCCCACCTGTCTTTGCTGGCTGCAGTGCAAAATAATCACATTTCCTTTGCAAAATCATCTATGGATTGCAGCAATGCAAGGATTTCCCCTTTAAAAAGTTTTCTTAATATTATTTCATCGTTTTACCTGCTATGTCCATATTAGAAAGTGAACATTCTTGTAAGTTAACTCCCCATCATGGGAATTCTTATTTTCCAAATATCTTTGTTTGGCAGCCTGTGATCCCCTCAGTTGTCCTACAGCATGGGCACCCCTTGCACCCATGGTTAGCTCCTATGTCAGTTCTGGTCTGTGTGGTTTCATGTAGCACTTCCTTCCATTTGCTGCCCTTTTCCCACTCAGGCATTTAGGCAGCTTCTCTTGTTCCCTTTTCATTAAACAGTGATTTCATCTTGGTAGCCTGCAAAATAAATAGAAGTGCAAATAACTTGCCTTTGGGGAATTTTTTTTTCTGGGAGACTGGGGCTGCTTGACCAAGCACTAAGCTAAGGACCTCAATCTCAGATAAAATTTCTAAACCAGCACCTCCTGATCCCAAAAGACTTTATATAGTCTTTGTCTTTGCTACTTTTGAAGAGTTTGAGAGATGAAAAGACAAGCACCAAGACCTCTTGGTTCCTTCAGATACCTCTTCTAGTGTCCTAGAGATGGTGAGATGCTGAAAAATGTTCAAAGATTAACCAAAAACGTGAAGACCACATGGCTGGAGAGACTGGATGCTGATCTAGTGTGCAAAGGCATTTTGTGATGATATTATTTTAGCAGGTGTTTCTCAGCTGCCTCTCACTTACCATTTTGGTACCTGTGGCGTCATGAGAACGTAGTGGGTGGGATAATGTTGTCAATGCATAGTATGGCTGCAAAATCCCCAAACACCAGAAGTTTTATCTCCGTGGACCTGGTAAACAAAGGTCTGGCAATCTGCTTGCCCTGCCTGATACCCACTGCAGTCTACATGGCATGTGTGTTTTGTTTTTCTTCAAGTTTGCAGCTGGAAACCAACCCAGAAAAGCACATTTATCTCTGCCTTGTGTTTTCTCCTGCAAGTGACATTGAATTCACAATTGCCAGCCTTTGAAAAAGAGATTTATTAAGCACCAGATTTCTCTATATCTTTTCTCAATTTATATCACCATCCTAAGGTAGACAACAGGGGTTGTAACCCCAGCAGAGAGCTTATATTTCAGTATCTAATGCTGAAATTCTTGTGCACCAGACAAACAGTGCAAGCTCTGGGACCAGCTGTAACCAGCACAGTTCTGGGAAGCATTGACTGCACCATTTTTAGTGTCCCTGCATTTAAAGGGCAGGTTGATTTCTGCTGCTCGGCATTTAAAGGGCAGGTTGATTTCTGCTGCTTGACATCTATCAACACATAATCTGGTTGGCCTGTTCTTTGCTGAAATGTATGTTTTTTTTATTTTAGTTCTTCTCTAAAGAGAGCTCCAGAGCATGCAGACACAACAGTGGGTTCACTGCCACACAGGTTCCCACTGTGTGCCACTCCTGTACAGAACACAAAGCTTTAATTCCCCTTCTAGGAGGGACCTATGCAAGGCAGAGCCCTGTGGTTGTACAAACATTCACACACAGAGTCTGAAACAAGCCATCAAGGATTATTCCTGGAGTGATTGGGGACAAGTCCTAACAAGCCTTCGTAATAATGCAGACTATTTAAAGCTTCTGAGGGCAGGATCATATGGCAAAGGGCAGGGTAAATGAAAACAGGGTAATTTCTGATGCCATGAACGTGCTAAAATGGGAGGTGGGGAATGTTTCTGTGGGTCTGTGGGGGGAGTTGACTGGAAGGAGGGGAACATTATAATAATAGTTAGCATTTATGTAACTCTTCACGTATTTAAACCACTGCACAAACACTGACTTGGGAGGAACTGGAATGCACTGCATGATACCCAAGGCAGAGCTATTTTATTTTTTTTCTTTTTTAGTATTGATCTAGGGTAACAAGTAGCTCTAGTGAGGGGAGCAGCAGCATGGCTTGCCTGGCATGTGAATGGGTGTCACTTATTGCAGCAGGGCGAAAGGGATGCAGAAAGAAATGGGTATGGCTGTGGTGAGTAGAGTATTCCCTGGAGAGCAATGGGGCCATCTGGTTCAGTCATGCCTTCTTCTGTGCCCTTGCAAAGGTGTGAAAGCCTTAAAACATCATGTAATTCCCCTTGAGGTGGCCACATTTTGCTTGGCAAAACGTGAACAAATAGGTGCAGTGATCAGCAGCTGTGATTTCTCTGCCCATGGGGTCAAGGTCAGGATGGGGGACTTGAAGTCAGATGGAAAAAGGCATTTCCCCACAGCTCTGATGGCACAATGAGGTGAGGACAACTGCAAGTCCAGCCTGTGAAGGAGCAGCAGGGTGCTTGGCCAGCCTCTCTTGGGCCATATATGTGTGTGGTCCATCAGGCTGTGTGCCCTGCACTGCTGGGACAGAACCTGTGCTAGTAGAACCAGGGCAGCAGCAAAACTCAGCAGCTGCAACAATCCTTGCTTGTGCCTCATTTCCCAGCCCTAACCCAGAGTTTCTTTTTGTTACCTGCAGCCTCTTACACATTTCCCAGAAAGTTTCTTCTGTCTAGTAGTTGAGAGGCTCTTGTTGGGGGCCTCAGTTCCAGGATGCCTGGAGGCAGGTGAATCTGCTTCTGAAATGCCTGGGACTTGGGTGGATGACTGAAATGGCAGGGAAGATGGGAGGAATCAAGGAACTTTTTTTCTGGCTTACTTGCTAAACTGAAAACTTTGAGGATTTTTTTTTTCCCCCACGCAGAATGAAGCATTGAGGGTCTAGACTTAACACAAACAAAAAGAAAAGTGTATAGCATGATAAAATCTAATTTCGATGGAAAATTCAGCTTTTCTCTAACAAAACAAAATTATTTTACTCACTTATGTTTATTTCCTTCTATAAAGAACTGAATCTCCAGACCCACTAGGGTGGTTGTTTTCATCCACTGCTTGAAACCTTTGGTCAATGAAAAAAATTCCCTGAAATATTCCTCTTAGTGCTCTCTCTTAGCATCTCTATGTTCATCATGCTTTCTGTATGCAGGATACAGTACTGGGCTCCTGCAACCCACTCCTTCCAAGATGGTTCTTTTGATTTTGATTTTTGAACAACTTTACAAAGGACTGCCAAAGGAATTGGGAGAAATCTTCTCAGTTTCACTTTCTCCACTGGAGAGGAGAAACCATCTATTTAATTTTCTGTTTATAGCTCCTGTTTCTTGTGTTGTCTCCAGGGTGGAGATGGATTGAGAGGGTTGCTCTGGTGTCCAGTCCTGGGTGGAGGTTCCTGTGTCCCATGTGCCTGGATTTATGGTGGATTTTGCTTATTCTTCCCAAGTGACATCTGAGTGCTATTTTACATAATGTTTCCTCTTCTCATTCAGGCTGTTGTGCAGCACTTAGCTGTTCCTGCTGACTCTCACTTATGAAATATCTGCTTCTCTCTAAATAGAAAGGCTTGTCTTGGTTCTCGAGAGCTTCCTGGGATGTTCCTACTTGTGGACTTAAGTGCTGTGCAGAGGCCTTGCTCTCTGCAGTGCTGTTTTTGGCTGTTGCCAGAGAAGAGCTGCTGCCTCGAGGATTTTCTTGTGCCAGTGCCCTTGGCTGCTGCACACACGACCTGAACATTTGAGGGCCACCTTTTCTTGCCTTCTCCTGTGTGCTCCGCTGCCTGATACCCAACCTAGAGGCTTGGAGTGCTCACAAGAAGTGCCTTTGTCTTGTTGACAGGCTTGGCCCAGGTTGCAAATGTCAGCCCAAGGTGTCAAAGTGAGTCACGGCACACACACGCATCTAGAGAGGATTTTCCATGCAACACGATGAAGTCATTGACAGCCGTGTTGTGCAACTGTCCATCATGAATCATGGGCATCAGTGACTGGGGAAGGCTCGTGTAATTACCTCTAATGACATGGATATAGAACAAATTAATTAATAACTGACATGTTCTTTCCACTCGCTTGGCCCCAGTTGTCCCGTTGGGCAGCCTAATGTTTTGTGTGTGTTGCTGGCAGGCTCCGTTAGGATTCCACTTCTTTTGTGGGGGAGTGAACGAGTCTGTTCCTTGCCTAAGGGAGATGTCAATGAATCTGGCTACTGGCAGGTAACTGTGGAGCAGCAAGTCTTCCTAGTGTGAACTCTCTTGCTGCCCTCTCTTCCCCCTTGCTCCTTTGTTTTTTGTTGTTTTCTTTCTACATCAGTTTCCTAATCCATATTCCTCTCCTACTTTTTATCCCCTTTCTTTCACCCTGCCCTCACTCTCCCACTTTCCCTCCTCTGTTTCCTTTCCCCTTTCTTCTGCACAGAAAAAAAATAAGTTATGCTCAAAGATAGTTTTTGTGTTTGTCAGCCAAAATTCTGTGCTCTCTTCCTGTAAATATTTCAATTTCATCATGAGACAGCATTAGTTTGTTAGCATTTTTTTGACTGAATGGGCAACATATTCTTCTAATGTTTGTTTCTTCTGGGAAGTTTTTCTCCGTGTTTTTTAAAGTCTTAGTGTTTTATTAGCATTTCCTCTTGCCAATGTTTTGCTGCTGAGTGCCGCCCGGGCTTACTATGAATGTTTTGGTATGAGGCAAAGAGAATTCATATTTCTGGAGGATTTATTCCCTTGGTATGTGTTTTGGGCAAGACCCTGTCTCCATGAGTATGCCAAAGGCAAAAATTCTCATGGATTCCTTTGAGGAGCACGACTGAGGCTTGTTTTTGCACCCGTGGAGGATTGCTGTGCCCCACATGGGGAGAAAGCTGGCTTGGGCAAGAACGGGTGGGACACACGGCAGACCTGACCTGCTCACTGCACTGAAAGGATCAGCAGCACAAGCTCCAGTCCCCACTTTTCGTGTAGTAAATCATCAAAACTTCTCAGAGCTCAGAGTCAGTAATGCTGGCCATGGCAGCAATAAAAAAAATCATGAGTGAAGTCTTGAGAAACAGAGATGCTGAATGAAAACAATCACGAGGCTGAAGTGTGTACCTGCTTCTTTACAGCTGCTGCCTGGTTTGGGAGCCTGTAACTGCATTCAGATGTCGTCTCCAAGTTTTCCTTAGCAGGCATGGAGGCTAGAAAATGTTTTTTATTAATAAAAGTTGCACATTTCCCCTGATTTCAAGACCTGGAGTGTGAGAAATGGATTTGCTCTTGGAACAGTTGGGGTGAAGCAGGGAGGGCTGTCATATTCTGAGGTGTGCTGGAATTCTGGAAGTGATGGGGAGATGCAAAACCTTATCTTCACCTGGTTAACTTGGTTCTTTGGGTTGGAAACCAGGGGGCTGAGTGTGTGTTTCAGCTGATGATAAAGGAGAAATTATGGCTTTAGAGAGAAGGAGACTGAAGGCTGCAGAGACCTGTGCTGAGGTTGCATTGCTCTGAGCAGGGTGACTACAACAGAGGTAGGGCTGGTAACAGGAGAGTGTGGCCAATTTTTATAGAGACTGATGGCTCCTCTGAGATTCAGCATTAAAATATTTCTCAGAAAAACAATTAGCATGTGACATTCAGTGAGCTGAGTACTTGGACCACACCTGGGCTGGGTTTGACAGCTGACCCCATATCTGCAGGTAGCAAGAATTTCTTGCATGGATTGTGTGTGTTTGTGTAAAGCTCATCTAATTATGTTTCCTGCTTTTGAGCACAGCTAAAAAAGAAAAAAAAAAAAAAGATCAGTTTTCTCATTTGACAGTAAAATGCAAGCAAGGCAAAAATTGAAAACCATCTAAGAAAAGCTGTAGAAAGCAGCGCTGGTAACTTCCAGTTTCAAAACACACAAATGAAAATATTTGGTGAAAGTATTCTTTATTTTTCCCCACACCTACTCATCAGCTTTTATTCTGTTCTGCCACGGAAAGGAAGGCAACAGAGGAAGAATGAAGAAAAACAAAGCAGGAGAAGTTTCTTGTGTTTGTGGAGATTTTTTACTTAAAAATTAGAAAAAAATCGAGGAAGGGTAGGAGAAAATGCTCATAAATTTATTTTCTTTTGAAGAAAAACCACTGTTCATTTAAAAAAAATGTTTTGAACAATTCAGTTGTTATTTGAGTAATCCCATGCATGGAGAAAGAAGATTGGTTTCAGAATCCAAATTCTGCAATTCAGAATTCCAGTTTAGGATCCTTGGATCTTTTGAAATACGAATGTAGGTAAACATATATGAGCTAGGGCAGTTCCTGCAGAATAATGAGGCTATTTATTTGGAATAGCCCTTATTCCCCAGCTACTTATGATGTGTTTAGTTTTCAGTGCCTTACTGGAATGATGATTAAAACCTCTGTCTGGACACAGCCTCTTGCCTTCAAGAGCAGTCTAACTTCCATCTCCACCATAAATAGCTATATACAGTTTGCCATGTTTCTTCGAAGAAGTTTTTTGGACAGCCTTAACCTGATTTTCCAGGAATTTCCTCTCCCTTGTACTTGGAAAGTGTTATTAAGTGGTGCCTTTCTCTTTCCATGCTTATAACGCATCCCAAGGGTCCAGATGAAAGGAGAAGTCCAATGATTCAATGCTGAGCATGAGCAGAGTAACATCAAAGAAAAGAGAGGAGCAAGGAAAGAGTTTATAACCAGGAGGCTGCTGAACAATGTAGACTCCTTCATGTGCATCCAGTTGTGGTGCCTCTTCCTAGGTCACTTTGGCTTGGAGCTAAAGACAAATTCATGGGGTACATGAGCCCTGGCTTTCAGTGTGGTGCTGGTGTCTTGGGTTGCAATTTGGGAGAACCAAGGAAGCCAAACGTGGCTCTTGGGTGTCTCTCTGTATGATAAACCAGGTTAGAGAATCATCTGCTTCTGAAACCCTCAAATAATCATCCTCTCCTCAACAATCCTCAATTAATAATCCTTTTCTTTCTGTCCCAGTGGGGTGCACTGTGCCATTTCTCAACAATGCATGCATTTTCTTTCCATTGAATGCTATGGTTGGTGTTAAGTTTTCAAATTAAAAACTGAATGTGTTTGAATATTTTTTTCCCACACAAACATTTCTTTGACTTGCAAAATTCTTTTCTGTTAAAAGTGTCAGAGTGGGTTTTTAACCCATTCTAAGAAACTTTCTGCTGTCAAAAATGACTAATATCTTAAACTCTCTTAAGAATTGGCTGTCCTCATTTTCCTTGCTGAAAAATGATGATTTCTGGAATTATTTTTTTTCTTTTTTTCTCCCTTTAGTATTCTGTTTGTGTCTCCATAGTTTTTTCTCATCCCTGTAGAGCACTAAACTTTGGAAAGAGTGATTTTTCTGAACATGGAAAGTAAAAGAAATGGCACAGTAGTTCAGCTGGGATTAAAGAAGTGATTTAAGCCAAGCCTGATCTATAGGGAGAACTTTTCTGGAACCAAAATGCTCCTATGGTTTTGGTTTGGGTTTTTTTTTTTTTTTTTTTTTTTTAGCTTAATAACTTTGGAAGTTCAATGTACACTTCTACAAGGACTTCCAAATGGATCTTGTTTGCTAATAAATTCCAAATAATTCTTGCTGGCTTTTGGGCTTTTTCTCCATTAGATTTTATTATAGGACTTTTTATATAATGGGAGAACACAAACAGGAGATTTGGAGCCACAGTTTCAGAGCTCTTTGTTCTGAGGTTGGGAAATCGGTTTCCAGATGTGGACCGTGTTGGAGTATTTTTCCTTTTTTTTTTTTTTTTTTTTTTTTTTTTTTTTTTGTGTGTGTATGTCTTTCTTCCTCTTTTGGCCAGGAGTGAGAGAAGGAAATTAAGATGATGAATGAAATAATGAAAATAATAAAATAACAATGGTCAAAATCCCCTTTGTTCATGAGTCGTGACTCAGCTGAGGGCAGCAGCAGGAGTGCTGCTCTGAGCCTTCTCTGATGTCAACAGCAGACATCACTATAGGGCACATTTAGGTACTTTGAGTGGAAGAGGTGGAGTCTGGGGGATGCATGGAGAAATATGCTAGGGACTTAGAAGGATTCTTAGGTTCCTCTTCTCTCCCACGCTCTAATTTCTTTGTGCCACTCTGCAAAGACAACAGATCTCCCCAGCTGAGGGTTTTCCCAGCATGGGGTAGTCCACAGATGGCAAAGTTGGCTTCTAAATTAACTTCCCACAGCACAGGGTGTGGAGGGGGTGGGCTGTCACCAGCTGATGGGGAAGAGAGCGACTCTGAAAAGGACTCCCAAAAGTCAGGACAAACCCTTCTCGTGTCAGCAGCACTCTGGCTCTGGAGTCGGTGCTCCAGGTGTTGGTGTGAGTCAGGCTGTCTCCTCTCTCCCTCCTCCTTCTGTCCTCTCCAAGGGAAAATTAAACACCATGCAGAAGTGACACTGTGTGCTTACCCACCACAATCCCTGTGACTGGCCACCAGACCCCCCCCCAGTCTGGCTACTGCAGAAGAGCCCAGGGCTGGAGATGTCTGCAGGACAAAGCCCTTTGACAGGGTGGCAGGGTGAGGACACTGCAGTAAGAAATATGAGTGCTGTGCGTGCTGCTGCATCTGTCAAGGCAGAGCAGTCCTCTGTGCCATTGTTCCACAGGCGGCTGTTTCCTTCCAGCAGGGGAAGGAAGGACACCAGAACGACTTCTTGTTAGATACCCATGAGCAGGGCTTTAGCCAAGCATCTCTAGGAGTAAATTCTGAGACAGCAAGCTGAGACTGAGTCTTACAGTGGGGAGGATTGCATAGTGTCTCTAATCCATCCACGTGCAGATACTTCCATGGGGAGCTGTTGGGTCCCCTGGAACTGCTTGGTGTTGCCTGAGTTGATGACCTGGACCGAAGCTGAAGGAAAGGGAGGAGAAGGGGGCACTTAGCTCTGCTAGCTCTAAAGGTTCTTTCCCTTCTGAAATCACTGCTTTCAAGTTGTGGACACATCTGGAAGTAACAGCAAACATGTGTAGCCTGTGGTTTTTGGGGATGGGAGATGAGATTCATATGCAAGTGTGGGAGGGGTTTGCGTCCCTACCCTGACAGTATGACCTTGGAGGCAACTGGAGACAAAGTGGAGGCAGAGGAAGAACTCCCCAGATCAAAGAGAGGTGTCTATCCATCTCTGTCATTCCCTCGGAAGGAGCTGGGAGGTTATTCTTGAATGTAATGGACATGCACAAAAGTTGTAACACATGACTCACTCTGGTGGTTATAATGAGATTTGCACCCCCTACTTAGGTGATGAGACACAAGGCTCAAGTCAGGTGGGTGATGGATGCCCAAAATAATCAGGACTGTGTCTTTACAGCTGTGGTTGCAGCTAGGATATTTATCATAGCCTGGGAATAATAAACTCTTTTTACCTAAGCTGGCCATTTAAGAATATGGCCACAAAGAAAGTACAGCTCTGAGCCCCTTCACTGGCTGTAAAGATTGTCAAGCTAGAGAGCTTGGGAGGTATCAGGTAGCTTTGATTTATCATTAGATTTTTTGCTTTAGTCCTTTGTGGGTTTGGGTTTCCAAGGTTTGAACCAGATTTTGGCCATGTCCAGACTGCTGATCTATCTGCCTTTACATTAGTTTGACTCGACTATCCATCTTTACATTGTGTGAAAAGCTTTCAGCCTCAATAGTGGGATGAACTCTGCACTGGAGTCTCTAGTCTGATTCTGCTTTTGGGAGATTGTAAACTCTGTTTTGGAGAAAATTGTATTAGTATGCTGACTTTTTTTTTTCTGCACTTATATTTGTTTTAGATAGGATTCTTTCAGGAGGCGTCTTCAGGATTGTAATTTTTGTGATAGAGGAGGGAGTGTGAGCAGGACATCCTTGTGCTTGCAACAAAATATTCATTCAATAACAAAGTTTTTTCTAGTGTCTCCTGATGGTTGAATTAAAGGGGGCACCGGGATGGGGTAACAAGTAAAAGGGAAGATAGTGTTTGACCTTTCTGTCCCAACCTTTTCTTTGATAGGGGTACATGCTGTCTCATGATAAGATGGACAAGTATCATGAAATGGAGAAAAATTTTCCTTTAAATGTTTCTGTCAGAATAGCAAGATACCTCTGGGTTTGGTATCTCAGTGTCTTGGGAACAAGGAGGAACCTGATTTTTGCTGCGTCAACGTCTGTGTTTATTTGAGTGTTCTTTCCTTGACGTTGTTTCCTTTTGATTTTCCAATGCTATGAGAGAAGTCAAAATAGCAAGGGAAGCAGAAGTGACAATTCACGAGATTGCCACTGGTTTCCAGCTGAATCTCTGTGCCTGGTATTTCTTACTCCACAGGCACTTCCGAAGAGCTGTTGCCAGCAAATGGGAAACTCTGCTTACATGGAGTTTGGTAATATTTAGGCAGGCTGAATCTGCATTTTCATTTGCAAGGATGAGCTGACTCCTAGAACTGCTGTGACTTTGAAAAGTTTTTGAAAATTAGATCTTAAAACCCAGGAAGAGATGCCAGGTTTCCCTTGGTGTCTGCCTTGGTAGTGCAGCAGTCAGAGGAAGCACGGGTGATGCTTACAAACCTGGGCAGGTAGGAGTAACTCTTGGGCTGGAAGAAACCAGAATGTCTCTGACCAAAGATATCCATGTGGCACGGTCCTCCTTGGATCTGTAGCCAAAAAGGACTCATCTGCATTTCATTTGTGTCATTTGTATCCACATTTCCTGAGGATCTGAATGGAGAATAATTTCTCAGAGGAACTACTATTCCTTAAGTCATATAAAACAAGACACACAGTCCCTGTCGATGAGCAGCCCAGCTTGCCCTTTAAGCATTTTCATGAATCCTTTGTATCTTTGAGTTGAATAGCTCCAATTGCATGGCAGGACAGAATGCCAGAATGAATGAAGAGGAAAAAGGAGGAACAATGACCTAAACCAAGGGCTTATATTGGAAACAGGACCCACAGGAGAGCTGGCTTCATAGGCCAGCTCTGTCCCTCCTGCAAATCTCTTCCATTGATGAGACAATGTAGGAATAGAACGGAAGCATCTTTCAGATTGCAGACAGCGTGTTGGCAGAGGAATGGACGTGAGTATCAGAGGTTACATGGCTGGCCTTAGCCTACAAATGTTACCTTCAGGCTCGTATTCATAAACAGGCTTCTGGTAGTTTGTTCAAGCAAGGAAAGTGAGTACATTTGTCACTCCACCAGCAGTGCAGCTGTGCAGGGCTTGCACGGGGTAATTGTCCTAGCACACAAATCCCAGATGCTGTCAAAGCCCTGTGTTAACTGACTGAAAAACTGTGGTAGCACTCCTTAAGAAAACAGAATGGGAAGGAGGAAAAAAAAAAAAAGAAAAAAACCAAGAAAAACGAACCAATTGTCTTAAAAAAAGATAATTACTTTTGATGTCTGCATGGCCAGCTGTGACATCCGTCTGCTTTTCTCCTTCACAGCATGCTCAGTGCTGCTGAAGGTATGGGTGAGAAATCCATGTGGTGGTTTCAAATTCAGCATGTGCCTTGAAATGAGAACTCAGATGGGCAATATCGATGTGGTTGTAGAAGCATCGTTTCTTTAGCCTCAGTAATGGGAAGACAAAAACCTCATGTGTTTCAGTCACCAATTGCTAGTTAACAACTACTTACAGTCTTATTTAATCCTCGAGTGCTACTAGAGGAGCAGCGACATGATTGTTAAAAAAACCACAGTCTTTCATTAGAAATATTTTCTGAGGTTTATTAATTGAGAAACAAATGTATCTAATAGGTCATAAATAATGAATCTGGGCAGACAACATACAAAATAAAATGTATAGGCCAAATACCGCCTCTGGTTATATTGTGTAACCCAATGGAGAAGATACGTGTAAATGAGAACAAGACACAGCCCTGTAATTGTAATTATATAGAATCATAGAGAGCTCTGACCACAAAAAAGTCACTGAAATTGTCAAAATCCTGACTTCACGCCAGATACCTTGGGGCTGAATTTGACAACCACTGTGATGTGTTGTTTAGGGAGAGGACTCAAAGGAAGAAATGTACCTCTGTCCCAAAAACCCCTGCCTTGAGCTGGGCCAGCTGCCCAAAAGTGGTGTGCTGTATCACAGCATCTCATTTCTGCTCCCATGGTTTTTATTGATGCTTCGTCCTTTTTCTTTCTCCTCTCAGTGACTCAGTCTTGAACCTACTAGGATGGTGGTGTTACTGCCTTTGAAGTTGAAGCAAGTCCTCCTTTCTGTCAGTTCAGGCATTTTGTGCACAAGGCCCCCGTGGGTTTCATGCCAGTCCAGTGCTTCCTCTGCCTGTTAGGACACTTGAAGTTTGGATCCCTGAAACCACAACCTTTGCTCATTTGGCTCAGTACAGTGGTAGGAAAAAATTTGTGGTGCTACTCCCTTGAAGGCTGATGCTGGCAATGAAAGGAAATTCCTGGATTTGAATGCTTGTCTGTTTACTTATTTATTTACTTTTGTGTTCAGCAGTGGGAAAATATTTTCATCTTTCTCCTTGTCTTGTCAAAAACACTTTATTCATCACAGCGGGCACCAGAGTACAAAACTGGACTGCAATAATTTCTCCTTGTCCCAGATCACTCTTGGTCCTCAGTGAAATGCTGCAAGGCTGGCAGAAGACCCATGAGGGATTTCTGAGGAAGAGATGGCCACCCTCATTCTGCAAGGCCACCCCAACCAGCTCCTTGCCTTGGGATGTGAGCTCCCTGCCCGGGATGCCGGTGTGCCGCACACGGTGATGGAGCTGCCAGCGCCTGCCTGGCCTCTCTGGATGGGGAGGGCATGCCCTGCCTCTTCTCCTGCTCCTCCTGCCTTCTGCTTTATCCTGTCTGTGAACTCCTGACCTTGATTGCTCCCTCTCCTGCCCGTGCTCCCCTCCCTCTCCCAAGCTCCAAGACGGTCTCGTGTTTCTTGGAATCCGGCAGCATGAGGGCTTCTTGTTGATTGGTATAAACAATCTTAAAGGTCACATTTTCCCCCCCCTGCAGAGGGAGTTGGGGTGTGTGTGTGTCTAAAATAAAAGGCTTCTCTCAAATTAACAACCACAAGGATGTAAACATGGAAGCCAAAGAGAGCTGTTCACTACCAGTGTGAGCTGTGCCAGAGAAGCCCCTGAGGGCTTCCTTAGGAAAGAAAATGTGGGCACAAGATGTGGCATGCTCTTGCGGCTGGCTGGGAGGGCGAGGTCAGGGTGCCAGGGGACAGTGGCAATCCTGCCCTGCCTGAATGGTGACACTGGGTTTGAGCAGCTTGCTTTGTGCCAGGGCAGGGCTGGCCATCCTGCTAAGCTGGGAGGAATGCAGAAGTCAGGGTGGCTCTGCGCTGCAGGGGCAGGGGGCCTGGGGCTGAGGCACGGATAGCATTTCACTCCGGCAGCACTGGGCTCCATCCAGCTCCTGGAGCCACTGCCTCTGTGGGCTGCATGAGACTGGGTCAGAGCCCTGTCTGGGGAGAGCTTGTGGAAAACAAGCAATAAGCAAGTGTAGGTGCTCAGAGCCCGTGTCTGCTCTGTGGCTGAATCACAGCCAGGTCTCCCCTCCAGAGGTTTACGCGCTTGGTTACGTGAGTTGAAGTGCAGTGGGGAGTCACGGGTTCAACCAGCTGGGCTGTGCCAGGAAAAGGCTCTGTAGGTGCAGGCTGCTCTGGGATGAGAATCCTTCAGCTGCTGTAGTTTGGCTAATCCAGGGAGAGAATTTAAATGCAGAAGGGCAGCACCTATTCACATCTTTGATTGTCAAGTGTTCGAAAGGCTGTGTAGGTTTAATACTGTCTAGTCCAGTCCATCTGGAAGGTTGTTAAAGCTTCTCTGCTCTGTGCTGTCTCTGAGGCTTTTCTCCTGTGGTATATTGCAGGAGAGGAGGAATATTTTGGGATGTTGCATGGTAGGTACTGCTTCTTTGCCAAGGCTTCAGAATTGAGCAAACTGAAAAGCTGTGTTTCAAACTGTCCTGTGTCTTCAGGAAACACAGCAAAACTTCAGATCATAGCAAACTCCTCTGAATTACAAGCTAACATAAGCTCATTGAAGAGAAACCTGTAGAGATTGCTGTATGTGTAGCAATGTCATTCTTAAGTTGCTGTATAAATATTGTTGGAACTGAATGCTGGAGAAAAGTACCCAATATATCTGCTGAACTTTATTCCTTGTTTTGTGGCCACTGCTAGAGAGACAAGATACCCAGTTAGATGAACTTTATCTGGCTCAGTAAGGCCACTCATTATTTTCTACATCTACCTCAGCTTTTTGATCAAGGGCCTGATCCCCCCTCTGGAGGAGATAACCAGGCACAGCTCACAGCAATGTGCATTAGTGGGCATGTCCATGACCCTGTCACTTTGGGTGGTGGATGTAGGGCAGATCTAATTCCAGCATACCAGACCTGAGAAAGTATTTTCCATGTTTTTACTAGCCAATTTTCTAAGGAAATAGGTTTAATATGAATGTGTATTCTGTATGACCCCATGATCCTGCTTGCTCCTCTCTCTCCTTCCTAAGGACTCTTCAGCTGGTTCCATCCCAATTTGTGAAGGGAGTAGAGATTTTCAAAGGTAATCCAATTTCTGCAGATATAATGAAATTTAGAGCTGGTGAGGAGACATTTCCCATGAATGGGCATTAATCTCAGAATTTACTCAGACATGAAAAATCATAGATGTTAGGAAAAAACCCACAGGAAAAGCCTCCTGGGTTCAGCAAGCATACTAAGGACACCATGTTTCATTAGATCTTCTGCTTTTATTTTTTTTGTTATTTGTGTTATTTCCCTGAACCTTTGCCTATCCCAGATCAAGTCTCAAATGGAAACAGTCTCAGAAAAAGCAGTAAAACTTTGTTTTGCTTTTTTTTTTTTTACTGGTATTACAATAAATCTTAGATGCCCAGAGATCAGGATCCCCTTGTTCTTGGGTGCTTTGCATCTCATGCACAGTAAGAGATAATCCCTGGTCTGAAAGGTTTAAAACATCAAATGCAGGCTGATGAGTGAAACTGGATCACCAGCTCACACTCTTGGTGTGCATCCCGACTGGAGGGCTTTGAACTTCCTTCCTCTTCCTGATCAAGAGTCCTTGGGGCCATGTGATTCCATCTGCCCTTCTAAGAACTCCCCAAAATCTTGCCCAGACTGTAATTGAGCTTATGATGATCCTGGTGATACTGTCATCAAGTTAATGTTTGAAAAATTACGTGCTGAGATTTGCCTCCATGTCTAAATCAAAAATGATTGCCCAAGTACCTCCTTCTGCTTCACATAGCTTTTATTAGATGACAAATAGTCCACTTTCATCTTCTATGGGGTGGGAAAGGCAGGGAGGTGGCAGGTTTGAGAAGATACATTTGTGTTTTAAATGGTATGGGTATTTTAACTATTGTCTGCTTTGTCTATTGCTAAAGGGCAACAAGCTTCACTCCTGTTCCCAAATGTTGCATGGCTGGGAGATGAGATCACACTGTATGAGGCTCATTTGCTGATGCACTACCTTTGTTTAAATTCCTAGAATGTTATGTTTCCTAACCAAAAAAAAAAAAAGAAAAAGTGCATGAAAGAGCTACTGGTGGCCCAGAGTGATTGTAAATGTTGAATTTGTCTCAGTGCAAGTTTGAAAACTGGGCCAAAATTCCTTGAATTTGAAGTTTTTCTACAATTTCAGGCCTGACAAGGACTTTGTGGGTTCATAAATGATAAACTTTTCTAGTACCTGAAATACTAACCCAAATCACACACTTGCCAAAATTTGAATTAGTTTTAGCCAAGACTGCTGAAGGGCTTTTTATGCTTTCTGAGTCAAGCCCTTGTAAGATTCTCCAAAGTGAGATCCATAAAACAGCAATTTTCCATGTGAAGGAAAAAAAGAGAGGAAAAAGACAAAAAAACTGCTTTTGTGAAGCACCAGTATATTTTAAGAGATATAGAGAGATATAGGAGATCCTTCTCCTAAAGGATATGCTGGCTCTGTAGAGGAAAGAAGGAAAAGCTTCACGCCCAGATGATATGAACCATTGTGGGGTTTTTTGCCATTATTTGAATCTTCAGTTTCAAGCAATCAGGACAGCTGATACTGTCTGTGACACATCTCATCAAACACTTTATTTTCTTCATGTCAAAGAGTTCCACAGGAAATCTCCAGCCAAAATGTAATATTAGGCATGATTCTTCCCTCACTTCCACTGCACTCACACGGCCTGAGTGGCAGGGCTAAACCTATTTTTTGTTGAAATCTCAGACTGTCAAGAGCTGGTTCTTCTGCCAGAGTGGAGCGGGAAGCAGTTTGGAGAAGTCTGCAGGCATATTTTTATAAGAGATGTCACGCTCAGGGGGAAGTTTGGATCCACAGGATATGGAGGCAAGGCAGTCCACTTCCCCCATGGCAAAGCTTCTCTTTTTTCCGAAAGTGTCCCTCCCCTGTGTCCTGGCAGCACTTGGATCGTGCTCAAAATTCCATCCTGTCCCTCTGCTTCCTGCCCTTTCACCCATCACCAGTGATAAAACACTGATCTGAAGGCACTGTGGAGCTGATTGCTCTGTTGTATTTTCAGAAATTAAAAGTAACGTTGCAAAAGCTGGTTTTGTGGGAAGTTCAAAGGCACCGTACTGGTGCGAGCTCCCAGCGCGCCAGGACTTTTGGTGTCTGAAATCTTTTATGACCTGATGAAAATTTCAGCCTCAATGCTTAGATTTTGATTTCGCATACTCTGCTGTTTAGCAACATGAGGAATGGTCAGAAGTGTCGTGTTTGCACTGACAAAAATGTCCCTCAAGGAACGGATCCTTCAGATTTGAGGTTTTGGATTGATAGGCTCAAGCTGAGAATTGGAGTGCTGGCTTCATGGGAGCAGAAGATGCTGTTCCCAGGAATAGATCAGCACTCAGATACAAGAGAAACTGCTCACTTTGAACAGCTGTCTCTTGAAATTCACTGTGTTGTTCTGGGCAACCTGCTCCAGGTAACTCTGCTTGAGTAGATTGAGATTGATACCCTCAAAAGCTCCCTTTCCCCCTCAGCCATGCTGTGATTTAGTCTCTTAGCTTGGAGTGTATTTCTTAATCTGCAATGAGTTCATCTGGCTGCTGGAAGCAGTGTGTCTCCATGAGTACCACAAAACTACCTTTTTATGTCCTACCTACCTAATTTGTATGTGATTTCCCTGTTTTTTCATGCTGTTCTCCAGTTCTAGACCAGATAGCTAAGCAGAGTTAGGAGGTGATGTCCTGCAAATGTGTCTGGTCATCCCTTTGGAGCAGCTCCTGCCTGTTTCTCAGTGCCATCCTGTCTGTGGCCCTGGTGGGGCTCAGCATGCCAAAGGAGACAAAGCCTCCTCCTGCATAGCTGGGGCATAGCTCAGCCACATTCTTCACTGAGTGTTTTTCCCCAGTGACTTTACTCTACAGCTCTGGTGGTCAGTTGACTTTTATGCTGCGAGCTCGCCCGCATTCCTCCACCCACTCAGGCAAGCTCTGCTCGCTGGGAAGGGGCGGTGAGGCAGGGAGGAATCCGACCGTCTGGAGACTTATTCAAGGGAAGCAGAAACTTCAGGCCTCTGGGGCTGTTTTGCCCATCACTTCTGCAGCACCAGGGAGGTTGGAGTGGCCGTGTGAAGGGGGTCTGACCGCTGTGGTTGCCACACACCCTGCAGTGACAGGCATTCCCGTGGCAAGCCAGCAGGCTCCGCTTCTTGCCACACCGCTGAGAGGAAGCACCGAGGAAAACAGCCTGGAGAAACCTCCTCAGAGCAGTTGCCACTTGTCATGTTTGTGGGAGCCTTGCAGTAACAGGTTTGGGTCCTCGGCTCCTCCACTTTGAAGGCTGTGAAGATTGCTAAGCTAAGGATCTTTAAACGCAGTAAATCATGCAGCTTGTCGGCTTCGAGAACCGCTTAATTTTGACCACTTAATGGGCAACTTCTAAAATAACAGTTTCAATTTCTTATGTATGCGTGTGAGAGAGAAAGAGAGACTAGACATGAGCTAGATAGGGAGTTGCAATGCAGATGATTTTTCCACTCTAGAGCCAACTCAGACAGATTACAGTGGGAGAAAGGTTTGTACAGTAAGAGGAGAAGGTTAGAATCCTGCTAGTTTATTACTGCCATGGTTAGATTAGAAATGTTAAGGATTTGTGAAGAAGTGACTGTCAGGAAAATTTATGATTCTCATCGCTCACTCAGCCACTCTGCACATCCTGTATATTTTCTGACATACTTCCAACTGCATAAATATTAATAGAGTAATACTGACATTTAGGCCTGATCCAAGTCTCATTAAATTCAGTGGAAATGCTCCCATTGTCTTCTGTGGAAGATGGATCATGGTCTTGAAAAGGAACAAAGGAGGTGAAAATACCAAGTGGGGCTTCGTGGGGCTAAATAATGTTGTTATTAAATCAGAACTCCTCAGCTTCCTGACTGAGCATTTCACTCTGTGACCTTTAACGTTAAATTATTGCCAAAACAGGAAGAAGAAATTAAGGCTTGATAAGGGTTGAGATGGTCACAGATTTTACCAGCCTCACTGATGGAATGTGACAATTTCTTCAGTGGGAATGAGTTGGGCGTGAATTGTTCATCAGTCGTTTTGATTTATTCAACCTTTCAGCCCCAGAGTTTGCAGTGGCAGGGATTACTAGAAACTCAGCAAAACAAATTCTTTCTCCCGTTTAGTTTATAACCTCTGCAGGTGCATGAAGAGTTACAGAGAGAGGATTAGGTATTACAAAATTACTCCATTTACTTCATTGACGAGATAGGTCAGAATTGGCTGTGTGGATTCCATGTGTGAATCTATTGCAAAAGCTTTTTTGGCATTGAAATATCTCTCTCCTTTTCTAGATCAAAATCTTCCCCCCCAAACCTTTCTGCACAGCAATTAGTTACAGCTGTGTTTTGCAAAGCCACCTAGGGAATTTGGATGTCCAGTTCCCATAAAGTTTAATGTGAATTAGGTTTCCAAGCAGCTTTGAAAGTTCAGCTGAGTTAGGACTGGAACCTCTTGGTTTTGATACAGTTCTGTACATGGAACCCCCACATCTATGGATGACAACAAAAAGGATATTTTGAGGTTTTTTCATCACCTTGAAGATCACAGGCCTCAGTGAAAGAGCTACACTGGAGCTTGCAAGATCTGCAAAATCTATGCTTTGTGTCAAAAGAAACAGAAGTAATTTTTCCAGAGTTTTTCATTATTGTTACAATCAGATTTCCAAGAAAGTCCATCTTTGCAACAAACTACATGTCAGGTTTCCAGAGGATCCTATTATGAAACCACAAATATTGCATCTCAGTGCACTGAGCTCTCCTGAAAATCTGGTCAAGGATGAAGGGATGCAGAAGACTCTACTCAGGAGTACCTGGCAAATTTCAGGCCAGAACAAGCTGTAGGGTGCATTTTCCTGGAGAGCTTATCAGTGAATGTGTGAACTTTGCCAACTGTGGCCACCCCCAGAATTTCCAGTTCTTCCTCTTGTCAATTAGGAGGTTCCTGTCTGATCTGTGAAGCACAAGCACAGGCAGACAGCCTGACACATCTACTGCTTGAGGAAAAAATAATATACAGGAAGTAACAAATAGAAGATCCAAGTGAAACAGCTCAAGAGCTGCAAGGGTGAAAGTTTGACTTGCACTCTGCACCACATGAAATTCTCCTTGCTACCAACACCTACAGAGAGGACACCTTCTCTACCACAAAATTATGGCTCAAGAGGACAGAGAGGTGGGGAGGAGGGGAACAAGAGAGAAGCCACTTTAGTGCAACTAGCTGGTGCAGAAGCCTCATGGAAAGAGACTGGTTATTTAAGCTGCAAATTTCTCAGAAAAGGAACACTTTAGAAATATTTCCTGTAGCTACACCAGGGGTCTACAGATCTTAGCCAACAATCTGGAGCCACACTGGTAAACAAACATGTACTGAAAAAAAAAAAAAACCAACCCAACATATTTTGAGAAATAGGTCCAAGGCAACTTGGATGACTAGCTTTCCAGAGCTAGTACTCAGTGGCCACAAGAGCAATAAACCAAAAAGATTCCCCTCTTAGTTAAAAACAGAAGCAGCTGTTTATGATCAGTCCTGTTTGGAGCCTCCAACACTGTAAAACTAAACCTGCAGTGACCTGAGTGAATGTAAAGATTTTATGGGGCCACAAAATATATGCATGTTTGCAGTGGTGTAATAGAGAGGAGAAGCCAAACTGGAAGATTTGAGACAGTCTCCCCACATCTTCTGTTTAAAAGTTAAACTGCACATTAGCCCTCAAAGAATAGGAACAGAATGCTGCCTTTTTTTGAACTCTTGTCCCACTGTCTGCAATTTTTACTTTGGATTTTCACTTTGCTGTATCTCTACCCCCTGAGCCCTGGAGAGTTCCTGGAGTTCCTTGGCTGCCATGGAATCAGCAGGTACTGAAGAAAATGGTGTTGGTTACTCAGAGGTGGCTTTCTATTTGGGTATGACCTGAGTAAAAGGATTTTATGGTGCTGGTTGATCAAATGATGTACAGCAGAGAAAACAGAAAAGTTGGACTGCCATTCTTGTCATTCTTGACACCAATCTGTCATCTACAGGTACTTTAGAAGGAAGGGAAGCCCTCCAGAAACACCTTGAGAGATTAGAGATGTGGGCTTATGTGAGCCTCATGAAGTTCAGCCAGGCCAAGCCTAAGATCCTGCATCTGGATCAGGGCAATGCCAGATGTGCAGGGCAGGCAGTGAGTGGATTGTAAGCAGCCCTGCAGAGGAGGACCTGGGAATGCTGGTGGATGAAAAGCTGGACATGAGCTGGCCATGTGTGCCTCCAGCCAACAGCATCCTGGGCTACATTTAAAGAACTGTGGCCAGCAGGTCAGGGGAGATTATTCCCCTCTCTGCTCTGCTCTCATGAGTCACCACCCCAAGCATTGTGCTCAGCTCTCAGGTCCCAGTGTGAGAAAGACATGGACCTGTTGGAGTGAGTCCAGAGGAGGCAGTGAAGATGACCAGAGTGCTGCAGCCCCGCTCCTCTGATGACAGAGTTCAGGAGAGCTGGGGTTAATTAACCTGGAGAAGGAAAGACAAGCCTCTGGGGAAACTTCACATCAACCTTCCAAAACCAAAGGAGATCTGCAGGAAAGATGGGGGCATTGTGAGGGGTCAAGGTTTTAAACTGAAAGAGGGTGGATTTAAATCAGATATTAGGAATAAATTCTTTACTGTCAGGGTGGTGAGGCATGGGAACAGGTTGCCCAGAGAAGCTGTGGATGCCCTATCCCTGGAAGTGTTGAAGGCCAGGCTGGAAAGGACTTAGAGCAACCTGGTTTGAAGGTGCCCTTGTTTGTGGCAGAGGGTGTGGAACTAGATGACCCTTAACCTCCCTAATCCAAACAGTTCCATGATTTTGATGGCCTTCACATAAATGATGGTTGGATGCTGTCAGCCAAATCCTACTTTGATCACTTGTGTTATCAAACATTGTCTTACCCTTTCTCTCTGAAGAATGTCTTTTTTGTTCCCTGCAAATTTTTTTTTCAAAATTCAATTTTTTTTTATAAAACTTTTTCAGAAAGTTTGGGGTTTTTTGTTTTGTTCTGTTTTATTTTTTCTCTGGAGTGCTGCTTAATGTCATCTGGATATTGTCAGGTGGGTTCAAGTGCTTGTAAGCCTTGACCTACCACAGGAAAAAAGTTAAGTGTGTCTTAGGTAAACACACGTCTAGCCGAGGGATATGGTGCTCAGTGGCTTTTTGTTCAGTTTTCCTCAACTAGGAAAAGTCCTTTAGTCCTTAGAAAGCTAGGATGGAGAAAAATAAGTGGAGTGGTGTAAGGAAAAGGTGCTCACTTTATGAAGGTGAAGCTCAGTACAGCCCAGCAGAGGTGAGCTGTGGCTTCATTTGCCTGGCAGTCCTTTTCCTCTGCATGAAATGTAAATTCCCTCTCCCCATCCCCCTTTGCATTGTTTCCTCTCTTCTCTTTTTTTCTCTTCCCGTCAAATATTTAAGCAGATATTTCCTTTTTGGTGGCGTGCCAGGAAGCATTCCAGCTCTGCCCCCTTTGAAAATAAAAAGGCTGACCCCCATTTCCATAACCAAGGAAGGGACAGGTAGCCTTTGTTTGTGTTCCGGAGCATGACTGTTTTTCTTAGATTTGCACCAAAAGAAGAGAAATGATGCTGTTATTCAGAGGAGGAATTGGTCAGTGACCCCAGCAAATGCAGTAGAAACAGCAGCAAAATGGGTGGTATGAGCTGAACGCTTTTTGGGGATGAACCTTTGGCTTTGGCCAATTCCTTCTCTTGCCCTCTTCCTCTCCTCTCCTTTCTCTCACTCTCTCAAAGATTTCCCTGTTTTCTTGTGTTTAAGGCACGTCAAACCCTGGAATAGCCCTCACAGGCATTACTCACCAGTGATTAAAATAGCCACCAAGCAGGCAAGAGCCTGCAATGATTTGTGCTAAATTGGGTGTATCACTGTTTGTAGCAAGGGTTGCTAATTTGCAAACCTCCCTTGTTATTATCGTTGTTTTTATTAATAGCGCCAAGGGGCTCCAGCTGACATTAAAATTCCATTTCATCCTCTGCTGTACAAAAGTAGGGAATAGAAGGGTTTGTCACCTCGATGGGCACTGTAAAAATGAGGATAAATGAAGGACTATCTGGTCCATACTGATGAAGAACAAAGGTCCATCTGGAAGAGAGGGAGAGGGAAATGACAGACCTGAGAAATGAACTTAGGTACCCCTGGCTCTGAGCAGGTTCTCAGCTGGGTCCTGCTCACCAGCTCTCTGCTGGCAACAGGGGACTTGGTGGCCTGGTGGTGCAGACAGAGCAGCTACCAGAAATGGGTGCTGTGCTGGGACTGAAGGGGGAACTTCTGGGAAGCCATGGAGTGTGCAAAGGTGGAAAGAATTCAAAAATGCCAAGAAAAAGGCCACTTTCTTGGGAATTTGTGACAATAAACTCAGCTGGAAGGCTGGAAATTTCATCTTGGTCCAGAGAAACTGCAATTGCAGTTGTGTACTTGCCTTTTCTGACTTACAGAATGACAACAGTTGAGCAACCTCGCAGGGACTGTGTGTGGTTTAAGGGTCCAATTTGATATGTGTACGTGACCTTGGACTGCTCCTGGTGACCTCTGAGCAAAGTCCATTTGCTGCTAAGGGTGACTGCTGTAATATAGTGACTGAACCTGTTCATCAAATGCATCAGGCTCCCCTCTAGTCAAAAGCATCATTAGTGGCTATGGTTTTCACTTCTAGCACGTAGAGGAGGCTGTAAGGACTTACCCCATTCTGCAGCCCTTTAACTCCAACAGCTGAAAAACCCCAGCCCTGTGGTTTTTATTGCTCGAAATCTTGGGTTCTCTCCCTGCCAATGGCTCATGGATAATACATGTCTTTGATGCAGAACAGAAATTGGAAATCTTGTGAGAGGAACTTGGGTCAGGCTGTGAGTGTATCAGAAGGGTTTTTCCCTCTGTGTATCTGCTTCCAGCTGAGAGGAAGTAACAAAGAATGTGTTTAAAATCAATGGAATTAGACAAACTTCTTTGACGCATAATAAAGATTTGGATTTTTGGAGATTTTAAGTGAGGTCTTGGCTATGATTTTGTTTTGTCTGCAGTAGTCACATATCTCTAACTGTATAACAAACTACAAGATCTAAGCAGGATTGCTGGAAGTCTGTGTTGCTCTGCAGCAAGCAACAGTCCAGCTGCCCACACTGAGAGTAACAGTGGTGGCTTTACAGACTGGTCACATTTTAGGTATTGGTTGTCAATTTGTGTGTTAACGTGTGGTGAGTTGACTTAAGCAGAGAAATCAACCTGCAGTCAGTTTTAATACAGCAGTACATAATTTGAGGCAGCTGTCACCAGATTAAAACCGTGAGCATTTTGCTCCCAGTGAAGGGGATCCCTGGTTTGGGAATGCTGCTAATGAAGCATTGAGTGCTGTGATGTGATTAGTCTCCTTGCCATTGACAAGGCTTGAGCACTGAACTTCAAGTAAAGTGTGTTTTTGGAGTGAGGGGAGAGTGTGTGGGAAATGTTGTACCAAGCTGTGAGTGTGGAAAGCCAAGGAAGTTGAGTGATGAGGTTTAGGAAGGTTTCAAAGTGGCTGCGGATGGATGTGCAGCGGAAGGATGAAGTGAGGGTGAGCTGTGAAAATTGCTCTCAAACATCTCTTGTCTGCAGCCAATTTATTTTGGTTTTCCAAAATAAATGTCGTGGAGATAGAGAAAGGACATTTGGCTGCTGGATTCTCCAGCAAGAAGCGTGGTGGTTTGGGTTTGGTAACTCCAGGGAGCCAGAGGTGAAAGTGGGGCTGTTGGGGCTGGCTTGTCTCAGCTGCAGGATCTGGGGAGACAGTGCTGTCCAAGGCACTGACCTGATGTGCTGACACTTTCCAGTTTGTGCTATTGAATCTTGGACTGCCCCTTTGGGGTTTATCCTGCTTGGTGGTTTTACCTCTCACTTGATTACTGAGAGGAAAGGATGCACAGAATCTGTGAATAGCAAAGCTACCTTTCATTTTCAGTTCCAAAGAGACAACCTCAAAATATTCTGAGAATCTGCCCTGGGGGAAGGAACTCTCCAAACCTCCTATTAAGATCCCACCACAGCACCTCATTGTAGCAAGGTAGGAACTCTTATTAGATCCTTCCCAGGCCATGTCTGAGCTACAGACTCTCTTCTGTGGGTACCCTAGATGGAGGGGAGAGGAAAAAAAAAAATAAAAGAAAAACCCAACCCAACTAATTTTCCAAATGCTGTTCAGTCTGCACTGATTATATGACATGATTGATAAAGCTGAGGAGTGAGCTGAGGTCAGAGCCCCAGGATGCCAGGTCCTCACTCCATGAAGGAGCTTTTTGTGTGTACGTGTGTGTGCATGGAGGACGAAGGTTGTGTTTGTTTCTTGAAAAACCTCAGACACTCTCCAAAGAATTCAAAATTTAAAGCAGTGTAAAATGCTCCATCAAACATGTTTTACAGTCTTGACATTGCTGCCTGTGAAATCTACTCCAGTGACTGTTTCTGAGACTTTTTGAATAATCTCTTGATTGTGCTTTACTTGCTGTTGGGCAGAGTCATCATGGAAAATGGGGCAGTTGTTTTATAGTCCTGTCTGGATGGGGAAACCTTGGAGGAAGACTTTCACCCAAGGTCACTCAAGACATGTAAAATATATTCTGCCTCCAAAAATAAACAAGATAGATACATATGGCTGGGCCAGGGGATGAAGCAGGAGCAAATGAGGCCTCTGGGGCTGAGGACTTGCTTTCAAATTGAACAGAAATCACATCATAGTGGTCACACAGAGATGTTCTCCTGAAGCTTTTCTTGTTTCTCCATAGTTCCCAGGAGTGGGACCAGTCACGGTGGAAGCCACAGGGGAGATTTCTGTAGATCAGATGGGAAATCACTGCATGCCCTCAGGACTGGTGAGTTCCTCGAGTCAGTAACAGTGCTGTTAACTTACACAGAGCTACTCCGTCCTGGGCTTTTGCCAATTGTCTGCTGTTTGTGTAGTAAAGCGACTCTCTGGTGGCCCATTAAGGGCAGCTCCATTGTATTTCAAGCATTTTTTTCACCTGCTTTGGATCTTGTATGAAATATCTAAGACTAGGACTTTCAAACCTGCCCAAAAGACTAGGGAGCAGAGCTGCCACTGATTGATTTGGTCTTGGTGTGGTACTGGTGTAGCAGAGTAGAAATGTGCTGTGATAGGACATGATCTCATCATCACTATGCCCAACAAGAAAATAAACATTTGGCCTCTGTCTTGCTATTTGTTCCAGCAATACCTTGATTCTGGCTTAGCCTTTATGTAGCAGCACAAACCCATTACTCTGTGAGATTTTTTCCTTTCTACAGATAAACAGAATGGAAGAGAGAGGAAGCGTAGCCAAGTACCATAATGTCAGGAGCAATAAGACAAAATTAGACATGGCAAAATTGCAGTTCAGTCTGAAGGAAGAGGAGTTGTGATATGTAACACTTCACCTGTGGCTAGGACCTGACAGTACTGTGCTCATACAGAGACAGTTCCTGTCTTGAGTCATTTACAGTCCAGAGAGATGACAAGTAATATGTGACAAGAATCCTTCCTTTTCAGAGGAAGAATTTGGGCACGCAGGGTTAATTGTTTTCCTTTGTAAGTCAGCAGGATCTTTGCTGTAGCCAGGAGTAGAGTTTCACTGCAAGTTGCTTGGCCAAAGTGTGAGTGGCAGGTTTGTCTCAGTGCCTTTCCCATCCTTCTGCAGTCTGGTGTTCAACTCTAAAATGTGAATGGTCATTGTAAAGTTACCTAAAGTTACCTAAAACAAGGTAACCCAGGCTGGAGCGTTGTGCCTGACCTTGTGCATTTCTATGTTGCCTCTCCTCCCTTGGTGTGCTCAAGCACAATGGCACTGCAGGCAAAACTGGCTGATGTGCTGCAGCTGGCAGCAGATTGTCCCTGCAGGGCAGAGACACCCTGAGCCACCCTCAGCTCTGATGAGCAGGACATGCTCTGGCAAAGCCCATGGAATGTGGGTGCAGAAGTGCAGGATGGCTCTGACACTTGGGGCCAATTGAAGCCTTCTGTGGCATGACTGTGGTCAAGCCCTTATGCCAGGGAGCAGGCTCTGAGCAGCACAGCAGCTGCTATCTGAGTAGTTTGGGACATTTCCGTGGAGAAGAGTCTGGTGGGAATATGGAACTCGGATCTTGTCTTTCAGCACTACTGCTCGCTCCTGGGCTGACTGGCTCGAGGCTGGAGCCAGACTGCAATTGCCCAAGTTATTTCTGCAATGAGGAATATATGCAGAGTCAAGCAGAAAGCATCTCGGAAGAAATGAATTACCAGCCAAATATAGATTATTTCATTTTGAGGGACGTCATCCAATCTCCTCAGCTTCTCAGTCATTCAGCAACTTTTAAAGTCTATTAATGCCTGTATTTATTATAATCATGCATACTAAAACTCAGCCTGTATTACATCTTTATTGCTTGTTCCTGGCATATAATGTTAGACAGGGCAATGCCTTTTCTTTTTCCTTTTAGACACTGAGTGCACCAACTTGTCATGTACAAGTATTTCCCAATGGATTTTAGCTCCTTTTTGTGTATCAATAGGCTAGGAGAATATAGAGACACTGGGGTGATTTTCAAAGGGGCTAGTTTCTTTAAAATGCATTTTCTGGCACTGATTCAGTGACCTGTACATGTATTTATTTATGATAGCTTTGATGGGATTTAAACATGTGCTTAAAGATAAGCTTTGTATTTTGCAGAATAATTGTCCCAATGCCCCATTTGATGGTGCAACAGTCAAATGGCACAATTGGGCACCCTGCTTGGGCCAAAGTGGTATGGAAGAAAAAGACAGCTAAACTCAACTAATTACAAGCCCTGCATAAGTACAGCAAAATTCGCAGGCTCCGTAAAAAACTTCTTAGAAGCCTCGTTGAAAATTGGTAGTCACCAAGTGATAAAATACGGAAATTTTTCTCTGATAAAGTTAAAACGTGGTGATTTTTCTTCCGAAATACTCTCGCAGAAGCACTGATGAGATAAATGTATTTATGTCATGAATAAAACGCCTGATGAAAACTAATGTGAGAGACAGAGCAAGTGATTGAAGAGGGCCAGGATTGTCAGTGCTCCCCATCTGCTTTGCATCACCGAGCTGGGCAAAACATCAGAGCATATTGGTGGATCTGGCAGACGTCATGTTATTTTTATGTCATCCTTATTCTTCCAGGGGCTGATCCAAGCCTCGCTGAAATCCATAGAAATGAGTGGACTTTCCTTTACATCAGCAGGCTTTGAATGGGTTCCTTCCTTGCTGGAAGTGTCAAGAGCCTGGGATGGGTCTTGGAGGCGTTTTGACAGACCAGTTGAGCACAACCTTTTTAATCCTGCCCTCTGGCAATCCTGTTGTTGATGTATGGGGATGGCTGGAGTCCCGAGATAAAGTGAAATGGGGAGCATAACAAACTGGGAAATGCACACTGATTTAGGAGTGAATGAGACCGTTCCCAGAAGTGCTGAAATTCAATGGGATTTAGAATCCCTAGGACCCTATTATTTTGCAAAATGGACCACATGCTTTCAAGACATTTGGGCAGCTCTGAAAACTTCATCCATCACTTCTATGGAAAGCAGTGTAGACCTTATGTAATATCACAGGCAACAGCCAGAACTGTTGAGAGTAAAACCCACAAAATGGCCTGATCTTCTATTGTTTCTGAAGGTGTGAATTCCTCTTTTCCTGATATTAAGTAACTTTTGGGTGTTGTCCTTTTCTGTTAGGAGTCTGCTGTATATTGCAAGATGATGTTTATAAATTCCCTCACATGCCTGTCAATCCAGACATCCCTCCTCATTCCCATTATGTTTATTTTTATAAATAAAAAGCTAACAATCTTACACTTATTAATCAAGGTGATTCAGCCATGCCTCCCACTGTCTTTCTCTGATTCCAATCTTATTCCAAAATACAGCCCTAAATGTCACTGGGGTTACTCATGAAACACGGTGCTGCTCTGCATGAGTAAGACTATTTGAATCTCGCCTGGAGTAAAGTTACTAATTCTCAGTGAGGAGCAGAGCTAGACAAAGATTGCAAAATATTGTCCACTAATCTGTTCTTGAATTTTTAAACATATTTTTTGGTCTCTGTTCACTCATGGATCTCTGAGCTAATGAACTTGCTGACAGGAATGTTCACCATAACAACCCATTTACAGCAAATATTGCAAGATCTTTGCACTCTTCCCTTCATTCAAAATAATACCAGTCTCCCTCCCCAAGAAATGACCTTCCTGTTTCAGAGTTTTGTCATTAATTGTGAATATTCACATTGGTAAGATGCTTTGTTTGTTTTACAAAATCCTCTTCCAGCAAGAAAACCGAATTAAACCAATTGAAGCAGAATTTAACAAAGAAAGACCTCTGAGCTCTGATGCCAAGAGAAAGGATGGTCCTGAAGCTGGGGCTGCAGGGAGATGTGGAGGTCAGTCCCCAATCCACCAAGGGCTTTGCTGCTCTCTACCTTGCAGCACACAGAAATGTGAACAGCTTCCAGGACCTCAGATACGCTGGGATATGCACGAGGGATGCATAACACTGACAAATCATCCACTTGTGACCCATCTATAAAAAAAAAAGGTGCAGAAATGATTTAGTTACAAGTTCTTTACCTAAAGATGTCCTTTCATCTGCTGGTGGATATGTTCTTCGAGGAGATTATTCATGGAGCAAGGTTCTAAAATAAAAATTGAGGAGGATGGAGCAAAGCTGGGCTTTGGTGAATACATCTAAACCCTAGACACATTGCAAATAAACTGAGCTTGTTCCCAGGCAACTCCCAAGTAGAAAATAGGCACAACTGTTCCGATGATTTTCTCTACGATTTGTTTACCTAGCTGTAGGGTCTTCTTCAGTCAGGCAAAATCAAAGGAGAGACAGTTATTGACCTCAACTTGCTTTGAATCTGGCTTGTAATGAGAGCTATACCCACACCAAGTTTCAAATTCCAAGCAGCTTGATGTGGCCTTTTACAGAGAAAAAAAAAAATGGTTAGAATTTTTATTACAATAAGAAAATGCAATTTTTCATTCTCTCCTCATTTCAGAAGGTCTGAAGGGATTTTACTCAACTTCCTCTTCTACCTTCAGGCAGAGACCAAATCTGAGAAATTGCAGCCCAATTTTGGAAACTTTTCAGGATGTGAAAATCGGGGGCTCATGATGGGAAGCTGCTGTTCAATACACTTTGTTGTCATGAGAGCTTCTGGGGATCTGCTGCAGACTGGGTGCCCCCTTCACCCTCACTTTTTCTTGTTTATATCCTTCCACCATCTGATCTGAATGATTTAAAAACAGAAAAAGTGTCTGATCTGAAAGAACAGTAGGAGGTTTTGCCCTGTTGGGACCAACATGGCTAGGAGATAGTCAAGATCTGGCCTTGCAGAGGCTGGGAATTATCTAGCATCTTCTACAGTGTGGCATCCAGCAGGAAAACATAAATCTTTTCACTGCCTGAAACTCAGCAAGGTCAAATACAGTCTTTCTGTTACCCTGGTATTGAATTTAGCAGCCCCAGACAGAACTGCAGGGGCAACTCAGGGAGGAGGAGAGAAATGACAGCTAAATTCAGGGGTTCTTCTTGAGGCAAAATCTTGAAACTGTTGTCCAGGTTTTTGATGACTCAAGGTGTAATAGAGTTAGTATTGATCTGCTTTTGCAATGCTCAGTGTTTAGAAGAGTGTGGTGTGCCCTTATCAAGAGCAAATATGAGCCTTATAAATATCTGAATGCAGCTGGTATTATTTTCGAGCCCAATTTAGGTATCCTTGTTAGACATTTTGGCAAAATTCATCGGCAGTATGGAAAAGAGTCCATAGAACTGGAAAATTTTGCTGCAAATTCGCTGTTGTTACATCCACCAATTTGGAAAAAGTCAGCGCAAAGGCACAATCCTTAAAATAAATAAAAGAAAATGTCTCATAGCTGCCAGCAGGCTCTGGAGCTCCCCAGCAGAGGCTGCCTGGGAGCAGCACAAACTGTGCACGGCTCCTCAGCCCCAGCAAACAGCAGCTTGGTGTTCTCCCTCCCGGGGAGAGATGTGCTCTTTGCCATTGGTATAGGTTGCTGCTGCTTCCATCTCTTCCCTGGCTGTGGACACCTTCTCCTAATTTGCCATCCTGCTCTACTCCAGGAAGAGCTGGAGGAGACAGAAGGTGTGAATGGACAGCCAAGACCGAGCAGAGCCAAGGGACTGGCTTGGCTCTGGAAGGCAAAATGCAAGCTGAGCCATTGGAGCCGGCTGTACACAGATGAGAAGGAAAATGCACAAAGTGATAAATAACTTTGCTGAGGCTGCCAGGAAGGGCTGCCAGAACATTCTCGCTTGGCTATGCTCTGACTTGGCTCGCCTGCCGCCGCCAGCCCCCCTCCTGCACAGACGAAATGCCGGGCCAGAGCCACACATGCATCTCAGGGCAGGCTCACCGCGTGCACCCGCTGCCAGCCGGCCTCGGGCAGCATCTGCCTGTGCCCCTCCTCTGTGGAGCCCACCCTCTGCCTGTGCCCCTCCTGCATGGAACCCACCCTGTGCCTCTCCTGTATGGAACCCACCCTGTGCCTCTCCTGTATGGAACTCACCCTCTGCCTCTCCCATTTGGAGCCCACCCTCCACCTGCATGGATGCACCAGTGGTGCACCTGGTAGGAAGGCATGGAGGGAGAAAACCGTGAGGTGTGCCATTAGTTTGGGTTGTTTTTGGAGTAGCCATCACTCCCAAATCTTCCCTGGCAATCTGGATGGTGTCTGCCTCTAGTGTCATCCTACATTGCTGCATGGGCAGCAAAACCCTCTTTCTGCAGGGGTCAGCTCAGCACCCTTTCCTTCCAAACACAAGTAGCACACACCTGTGATAGGGATGGTTTCAGCAGAGGTGATCAGACACTGCATTCTCACCCATGAGTGCCCTGCAGTTCTCAGAGCAGCCTCAGATGAAGGGCTGGGGTCACAGCAGGGGGTGTGCAGAGCAGGGATGAACTGCCAGCATGGCATGCATGGCAGCACTCAAATCCAAGCAAAGCTTTCTCCAGTGCTGTGGAGTGCTACCAGCTTCATGCCTCATTGGAGTGGAAGGAGAGATGGATACTTTGGAGGATTTATCAGGCAAAAAGAAGTGTCGGCATTTCCCAGTTTCAACTGGCAGCTCCAGCTTGAGGAAAGCTATTGTTGCAGGATTTCCAACGTCTTGTTGCCTTTCTGATCCGTGGTGCACATTGAACATATGTCTCTGTTTAGTTGCCCATTATTTAACCTAGATTTTTCCCCCCTTGAGAGATTACAGTGAATTCAGGGCACATGAATGGTGTAATTTATCATTTTCCAATATAGACTGTCATGCAGTTATATATACTGAAAATAATTTGTTGTCAAGTTATCCAGTTGTCACCTCATTTTATATGCTTCATAATAAGCTATTTGTAATGATCCATGCTCGTCAGAAGTCTAAATAACCAAAATATTGCCATCTCGCTTCAGATAACTACTAAATATTTCCAGCAGCACTGAATCATCCTGATCCCTGGGAGAGCTATGTCCACATTTTTTTTTGCTACCCATTCTTGAAAGTCCCTTTTCAGGAGTGCCCAGTTTTCTTTTGAAACCCTACAGACTTTGGAAAAATTCATTTTGAGGGGAAAATGCTATTTTATTGGATTTTTTTTTTTTTTTTACGCTTGTTCCAAGTTACATTTATTTTCCTGTTTTCCTCTTACAGTCATGTCTCCCCTTAACAAAGGGCATGTCTTTCTCTGTGACCCTGCTCATAGCAGTAGCACATTGAAGGTTATGGGCATGCCCTTTTGATATGTTCTAAAATATTAGAATGCCTAGAGTACTCAGATTAGCACCCATTCACTTTGTGTGCCACAAAATGCCCAAAGATCCTTACAGCCACTGGAAAGAGAGTTGTTGGAAAGCGGTTCACCCAGCTCTGGGATCCAGATGACCCCTGGCTGTCCCTGTCCCACCTCCTGACAGCTAAGGTATGCTAGCCTCCTGCTCAGAAGCAGCCTTCAATTAGGCAGATCAGTTAGGTGCACAGAAATGGCTTAGGCTGAAGCTGGCTCAAGCCCTGCTTTTGTTCCTGCCTTGTTTGGTGTTAAACCACTTCCCTCCTATGCAAGCCAGAGACCCCAGCACCATTTGTTGTGCTTCAGCGCCTGTGCTCTAATCACCAGCCTGATGGGGTAGCTGCCTTCAGGGATTTAAAACCCAAGTTATTCCTACTGTTATTTTATGGCATGACTTGGCATGATGTGACATCCCTGTTTGGCTTGAACGGGGACCAGTGGCTTGGACTGCCTGACAGACGATAGTCAGAGACTAATGACTGCCTGCATACTGCTAGGAGGAACCCCCTGGGGCAGCAGGAGGACTGCTGCCAGCTCTGCTCTGAATTAACATCTTCACTAAGGAGCAGGGAGATTAGGCAGCCGAGGAGAGAAGGACAAGTAACACCAGCCCCCACCCCGGTGTTCCAGCTGCTGAGAAGTCAGCCCTCCCAAAATACTGCCAGTAGGTTGTTCAGGTCGATCAAACAGATAAATAATCAAGGACCCACACTGTTCCCCAGGGGGTTTTAATGTTTCAGATGGATGTAAACATGGCAAGTTGTTATCAGAGAAATTGCAGTAGCTGAAACTGGGGCTGAAAATGTTTGTACACAGAAATGATCTCTAGAGCATACGGTTAGGATGTTTATAAAGTGATGAGTTGCTAGCTGCAGTTTCTGTGGCTTCTTAAACAAAATGATGGGCTTAGGTAGAAAAAATCACTGCCCTGCATATTCTCAAGCTGCTAAAACAAGGCTGCAGAATAGAACAATAGTGGAGAAAAAATGAGGGGGTTTTGAGAGCTTCTTTGAAGCAGCTCTCTGGAGGAAGAACACCTCAGAAAAAACCCCAGGGGACAAAGGAGCAAAAAATTAACACAAGATAAACTCTAAACTTGAATCTTTCTGGTTTTCTAGCTCTTTTTTTGCAACTGTATTTCAAGTCTTGTAATAAAAAAGAAAAGAAAATACCTTGTTCCATTAGAATAACATTGTTTTTCTTCTTTAACCTTGAGTGGGCTTTTGAAGGAATTCAGATAACTCTGGAAAGCAACAGGAACACTGGGTTTTTAAAAATATTTCTGAAACCAGAAACACTTTAAGGGGTTTGTCTTTGCAGAATACATCATTATTCAATTTTGTGAAAAATGGGCCTTTTGAACTCTTTTGAACTTGCTGTTGTATGTTATTGGTTTTTTTTGTTTGGCTGGCTGGGTTTTTTTGCTTCCTTGGTGAGTGAAGGCACAGATATTACAGTCAAATTACATAACTTGACACTGGAGGGGGACACAGCCCTCCAAAGGTCTGCTTTGGGAAACCTGGAGTACATTTTTGAGGAGTAACAAATGGCAATACAAATGAGCATGGGAGATAAAGCAGGAATCTCCTGTTGTTTGATCAGCTGTGCAGCACTGGCACAGAACACCAGCTCAGGGCTTGTGGCTTTCTTGGGCATCAGTGCCATTAGACAGGAAAACAAACTTTGATTGGAAACATCTTCAAGAAGAGCCATGGATTTGCTGTTTTGCTGATACTACATAGGAGATAATGCTCCAGCAAATCAATGCTGAGGCTTTTCAATATGGTGTCCTGGAAACTTGGGCTCTTTTCGTCATTTTGCTTCTGGTTTTTTGTCTGTCCACGGTCCAGTTACTCCATCAGCTATGGGCATGGTTACCTCTGTCCTTTCTTTGGGTTGTCTGACCAGGAAGTGTTCCTAAACTGTTAGTTCAGAGCTGGCAATGTTTTTAATTTCTTCAAATTGTAACATCAAATTATGATACCTAGGAAGCTGATAGATTTTTACAGGTGGTAGCTGGGCTGTTGCTCCTAATTTTGTCAGGAATTATCCTCACTGACTACTCACATGTCCCATGCCTTCCCTCAGTCCAGCCCTCCTTGCAGGGTTTATGAGAGGGGTTAGGGATGCTGTAGGCCCCATCTTTTTCCCAAAACCTTCCTTAGGAAGATATGTATTGTAGGTGAGATAAAGGAGGGCTGTCACACAGCTGGTCTGCACCTGTGAACTCTAGTCAGTCTCTGTGTATTCATTTTAAAACTGTAGCATTGTTTTAGCTTGACTTGTCTTCATTTTGAGGCAGAAGTGCAGTTAACATGACCTCTGTTAAACTGAATGTGGGTGTTATTCATATATCAAATTGCACTCAATTAATGAAATCACTATGAAATAATGTCTTGAGTGATAACGGTATGAACTGGGGTAGCCCCAAAGTGATGTGAAATAACCATAGCAATAGTTAAGAATTCTGTGCTGTTGCCGTGGCTACTAGCCTATTTGACTTACCATTGCAGTGGAAGAATATTAGCCAGGAGACAACTCATTTCTGAGACTCCCACATGACAATAATACTTTCTGCCAAACCTCCCTCCCTCCCTCCCCCCTCCCCGCTGGATTGAAACAAGACAGACATCAAACTGTTACTATTGTTGATTTTTGCAACGTGCCCCAAAGGGGAAACTAGATTTTCAAATGTCATTAGAAGGGGTATTTGAAGAGATATTTGAAAATTTTCACATAGGTTGCTCTTAAGAAGCAAAAAAGTTTTAAAATAAATTGATTAGTTGTATGTGAGAGAAATTGTTAACTTTCTACAGAAATTATTTATATTTTCAAAAATAGAAACCATCCCAAACAGAACTAATTAGTCCAAAAACTTTAGTGTATGTTCTACAAAACAGCTCTGTGGTGCCCTTTTGAAATTCAGACTGAACATTCCCCTTCTCTCTCATGTATCTGAACAGGTGATCCCAGGATCTCTCCCAAAGTTCACTGGGATCCTGTATTCTTTATTCACGCTGTCAAATGGTTCCTGTTAAATGACAACCTAGAAAAATGTCCAGTCTGCTCCAGTAGTTCAGAAATCCATGTGGTTCTGATGGCTTTTTCCACTCTTGGTTCAAGATGCCCAGGAGGAAAGCTGTTAGCAGGAAGGCACCCAGCACAACCTGAAAATAATGTCCTTTGGATAAGTTATAGGGAACCCACCCAGACCATTACCTGCTCCTGAAAATCTAGACCAGGATGTTTTCTTGCCTGTCTGAAAGGACTTTTCTTTCATGAACAAGTCACCAGTGCTTTGGACAGCAGTTGTAAGGGTTTCCTCAGATGATATTTGTAGAGATGATGTTGAATACATGTAGTTGAATATATGTAGTTAATTTTTTTTTTGGCATAAGACCATGTGCATCACTGTGACTGTAAAGCCTCACAAAACTGTGGGGCTGAAGTTTCAACAGCAGCATTTTAGGGATTTGAAAGGAATAATGGGAATCACACAGCGTCCTAGTACCCCAAAATTTTTACCACAGGTAGGTGTTATGCTTTAGATGTTCTTGCTTGGCCCAGCTTGTGAGATACAGGCACATAGCCATGGAGTCCTGCATCCCAGCAGTCAGAGGGCTGGAATTTGCACAGAAATTCCTCCAGCTCATGGGCATCTGCAAGGCAGCTATTGGAAAAGACAGCAGTCTTCAGCTCTCCCCTTTCTGACTGCTCCTGTTGACACCTGTAGCTCAGGTGTTCCTTGATTGATAGAGGCTGGAGCAGGTGTCTGGTGTGGAGGCAGCAGCAGAAGAGTGCAAAACCCTCCTCAGTTAGGCACTCAGCATATCCAGTGCAGCTCCTCAGGATGCCCGGATGGAGAGCCTAAGGACACTGAGTACATTTGGATGACTCACTGAGGTGGGACAGGGTGGAGAGGCTAATCCCTGTCTGCTCCTAAACAGCACAAAAAGCAAGGTCCAAAAGAAGCAAATCATCACCAACCTCCAAGGAGTCAGGGAGACGTGCTGGTGGATAGCTGGTGTCTCTCCTCCTCCGTGTCCTGGACTGGGCACTTGGAGCACACATCCTGATGCCTGCTGATGGCCTGGCTGCTTGGACACGGTGAGTATACAAGTGTGGGGAAATAATTTTTACTTTAAAATGCAATCATTTCCCCCTCCCTCAAGGTCTTGCAGTGAACTCTGCTGCACTGTTGCAACACTATTTCCTACATTTGTTCAAAGAGGAAAAGATAGTTCAGGACCCTGCTTTAACCCTAACATGAGTCAGTTCAGTGTGCAACCTCGGTCACATCCAGTGGTGAATCCAGACCAGCACTCAGGGAGCTTGGAAGAAGGGAGTAGCTCAGGAGAGAGCTGAGAAGAGAGGATCTGATAGGAGGAAGATAAAGCTGCTCCCCAACCCTCGAAGTGCCTGCTAGGAGGTGTGAAGGTGAGAGATGCTTTAAATCCAGCGGTCAGCTCTCTGTCCCAGTGATGGCTTGAGAAAACTGGGATGCTGGGGGTGGTCTCTGCTACAGCAAGGAGTGGCTGGAGCCTGCTGAGAGGAAAAGCTTGCATGTAGATTTGTGTTGTTGTTGTACAGCTGAATGAAAGCATAAATCAGCTCTCCCCTCACCCTGCCTCCCCTCCTCTTTCCGTGTCCCTTAATACATAAAAATAAGGATCCTTTATGTGAATAAAAGTGGAAGGCGCCTCCCCTAAGCATGTTTTAAAAAAGCCAAAAATAGCCCCAAAGTCTCAACCAGCAGCGAACACAGCCAGAATTTCTGTGGAAAATGTCTGTAGCTGAAGTGGGGTGTGTGTGGGGGGGAGGAATTCACATCCAGACAGGGTTTGCCTGTGCAGCTGGGCATTTCTGCTTGCCCCCAGCCCGGCTGCCTGCCCTGCCCTGTGCCCAGTGAGCGGGACTGGGCTCTGGACCCCGGGAGGCAGCAGAGCCTCTGCTCTGGGCTTCCCTCTGCTCTGTCTGACAGCTCTTGGCAGCTCTGGCGCAACGTGTTGTTAACAGCAGTCCTAATTAATGGGGAACATGTGTGTGTTGCAGAAATCTTTTTTTTTTTTCTTTCTTTCTTTTTTTTTCTTCTTCTGTTTGGTGGAAATACCGTAAAACTGTTTATATCCACTATAAAAGGGGCGGGGGAGGGGTTTACTATCTTCCTATCCCAAAGGTTTCCTTTACCTCAGATCAACCCATTTTGGGAACAGGCACTTCTCTAATCCCCGGGTGCCTTTTCCTAAATGCTTTCACACATCTGCACCACTCTGTCCTGCATTCCTGCCATACCATCATCTTGTCCTAATGAAAAATAGCAGACTTCGACCTTGCCAAGTCCCTCTATTTTTTTTTAAGACAAAATCCTGTTTATCAAAAAGAATTTCAGAAGTTTGTTGATTTTTTCCATTCATTAACTTAAATTTTTGAAAGAAAAAAAAATGAAGAAACTTTTGCTTTCCCAACTGTTTTCCCTTCTTGAGTAATAAGAAAACAAATATTTATATACCATCTGCCACCAGCATGTTCCACAGATGATCTGGCAGACTCATGTCTTCAGTTCACCCCAGCTCAAAAATAAGGGTCCCATGTCATAGGTGACTTGCTCTGCAGCACAAAGAGTGTTTTGGTTGGCTTAGGAATAAACACAGGAAGAGCAAAGCAAAGCAGAGCATAGATCTGTCCTCAGCTGGTGCTGAATACTGAGAGGACAAGTGAGCCCAGAATTTGAAATTTGCAAAAATACATGGCAAGAAAACCCTAATGAATCTGATCTTCTTAAGGGAGGCAAATATTCCTGCTCCCATTTTATATATGTTGAAGAAGAAGAAGATATGGACAAAAAAAAAAAACCCAGCTGGTGGAAGCTGGTGGAGAAATCTATAGTGCAACACCCATCTTTTGAAGTTTCCTACTGCCAGGATGAGGAGAAGCAGCTGATAGTCTCCTGGATCTCCCCAGGATCTGGAGAGGCTTTCACATCTCCAGTACTGGACAGATGAACCCACTTGGATGGGTTCTCCTGCAATGGATAAATGAGGTGGGCTGCAGGCTCAACAGACAGCACAAGGACTGTGGAGTTGTCCTTTGGACTTCAGGTTGTGTGCATGCATTGGTAACTTGGAAAAACCCTGTCACATCCTGAGGAGTCTGGGAGGAAATATTATCCTAGACTGTAACCAGGTTCCTGAATGTGTTTGCTGAAGGTCCTGGGAGACTGGATATCAACAAAGAACAGCTGTCCAGGCTCTTCTGGAGAAGGGCATTTCTGAACAGAGATGTGGGGAATACCTGTTTTGGAAAGAGTGGCTTCATCCAGCTGCTCCTTGAACTTTGATTGCCATGGTAAGCTCCTGGAGACATATAGAGTATATAGGAGGGGAGCAGAATGATGAATAGCAATCAGTATGCAATTTTGGCTTAGGGCAAAGTCAAATCTTACATTTTCCAGGAGAATGTTATTTCTGGTGGTTTTGGTGTTTTGCGTTAAAGAACGAGTTCTGAAATTCCACAGATAACACTTTTTCCTATATTTGCCCCAAAAGGGGGAAAAAGAGAAGGCCATTTGTAAAACCTTGCCCTTTGTTTCTTGTGGAAGACAGCAGAAAATTTGAGACAGAAGCATCAAATGTTTCCCTTCTCATCAAATCCATGGAAATGTCATTTTTTCCAGGTTTACCAGAGCCACAAATATGCTCACATAAGCTGATACTACCAGTGCAGCTAATGGGCAGGTCCACAGCCAGCAGCATTGGCACTGCCCTGGGTATACTTGTTACCTTAGCAGCGTGCCAACCAGGGGATCGTTTTCCAGATGATTTGAATGGAACTATGACAATTTGTATCCACTGAAGACCTGGCCAACTTGAGTGATACCAACCCAGGAGGACTCACTTTTGCAGAGCTTTGTCCTTATCTTCTAAACCACCTTGCCTGAAGGGACTCACCTTTTTGTCAGGTTTTCATCTGACCTGGCATTTCCTCCATGAAATTATGTATTTATATATGTGACATTTCCTCCATGGCAATGCAATATGTGATCTTGTGACATATCTGCAAAGCTCCACCAGGAGGGCCCAGTCTTGGTGAAATTCCAGTGAAGGAACATGGCAGAGGTGCTTTGTTCTGCAGGATGAACAGAAAAAAAAAACGGAAGAAAAGCGAGCAAGTGGATGAAACTAGTGGAATCCTAAAATGAAGGAAGAGATGGGGTCATTGCTGAATGACTATAACAGACCTCAGCTGAGGTTACTGATCTGTGACAACCTTGAAATCTTATAGATACTCTGTTTTTTCCCCACAGTCTGCCAAGACCTTGCTGACACATTCAGCATAAAAAAAGAACCAGCATATGCTGGTTTCTGGATAATCCTCCTCTAATGTATTTGGTGCTTTAGCATGCGGAAAGAGAAGAATACATCTTTTTGTCTTTTATTAGAAGCTGGTTAGTCCTCTTTTGGTCCACAGGCTGAACTTACCCAGTTCCTGTCCTTTGTGCCTTCAGGCAAGAGGAGCTTTCCTAAGTGTGCTGTTTGTGATGCCTTCAGGCTCATCCCAATACACATATACATGTATTCTGTAACAGCTTTCAAAGAAATACCCTTACCAGCATGACCTGTTTTCCTCTGGACACTGGTGTCTAAGCACATAGTGCTGCCAACTTCAGGTACCACAAACTGCATTTGCTTTTAGAAGAGAAAGGCAGGAAAAGTTGCTGTAAAGTTGGGAATTAGAAGATCAGAAGTACCACTGGTAGGCTGAGAAAACCACAGCATGCTTGTCCTCAGAAATGTCCACAGCCAAGCCTAGGTTCATCTAAAAGAGGGTAAAAATCCAGAACAGGTGGATCTGGGGAGGTGTACTCAAAGAGGAGAAAAAACCCACCCATTCTGGGTTTTCTCACAATTGAGAGTGTGTGCAGAGCTGCTGCTTATCACCATCCCATCCAAGCCTGCCTGTCTCCCTGGTGCTTCCCTTCTCTGTCAAGGAATCTCTGCTGTGGCTGAGGAGAGGCTTGGGTGGGTGATGGGGCTGCTGTTCACAGTGACCATGCACACCAGGGGTTGTGCTGCAGCATTTTCTCACCAAGTCTGGCATGTATCAGCTATGCTTGTAGCCATACATGCATTTTTCTTTGTTTTGTTTTTTTTCTTTGGTGTTCTTTTTTTTTTTTTTTTGTCTTTGTTTTTTTTTTTGTTTGCTGGACACTGACTTTGAACTCCATATTATTTTTCTACTTCAATTCTCTTGACAAATGACTGTTGAATCTAGGCCTCCCCATACCCCCTCTCTGTTTCTCTTTCTCTTGGATCTTAGCCACTCTTGGGGTTTTAACCAGGGTTTTGACAAACATCTTCAAAGCAACCTGTTTCCATATTCAGCTTGAGATCAGTTGTAAGTTATTCTGTGGCCAGCCTTTTTTTCATGCAATCTCTGCTTTAGAGCATATTGCTTATATGTTTCTTCTTTGTGGGTAGAGAAAAAGGCATTCCTCTGATTTCTGGCCTGTGGTATCAGAGCTGGATTTCTCCCTGCCAAGCACCTCAGGACTAGCAGCTGTCAGACATAACTTATGTCACACATAAGGTTGCCAGTCTGACTCACAGTGATCCTATGGCTTTCTAGGTACAGCATGGAGCACTATAAAAACTTCCCATATTTTTAGTATTTCAGCCTTGGAAAAACATCCAAATAATTTGTGCAGCCACCAGCTACAGCTTTTTTTTTTTTTTTGTTTTTTTCCCCCTTATTCTGGTGTTCAGCAACCACCTAGCACTTTCCTGGTCTTTAGATAAACCTGTCTCAGCTACATCTCCTCCTCCAAAAAAAGCAAGAAATCTTGCAAGGGCAGCTCCCTCTTTGAAAAGAGAGTTGCAGGGCCCCTTTGAGAACCTGGTACATCCCATATGGACCTATTTAGGATGGTGGCAAGATTTAAGGGGTGTCACTTGGCATTAATAAAAGGTGGAAGAAGCACTCATCAGGGCTTTTGGATGTCAGTGTGATCTCCTGTGAAGGAGGGTGTTAGAAAAGGGATAAAGGAAGAAACAAAGGAAGGTCTTTGCTGGGAAAAGGATGAAGGGTTGTGCTGTGTCAGAGGTTTCTCTGAAAGCTTCCACAAATCAGGACTGAAGAAGACTACAGTCAGTAGAAATGTCAGTGTATTGCCTTCCTAACTTCACAGAGGCAGGTGAGGAAAGGTAGGGAGGAGATCTCCAAAAGATGCCTGTGTGTTTTTCTCTACCATGAGAGATAATATACAGGGAGACTGGATGTTATAAATAATTATTATGTCTTTTTTCCATGCCTACAAGGTGAAGGCCCTGCAGGCAATCTCTAGGCAAAGGGATTCAGGAAATTGCTGTAGGGGAGAGGTGAAGTGACTGATGGCACAAGAGATTGCAGATGAATTTGGGAGATAATGGGAGATGTGAGACGTGTATCTAAATGCACCCCAATTGGGAATTAAATAACTCAGGATACTGAAGTACCATGCTGCTGGATGAGGGCTGTCAGTGCTCCTCTGCAGCACAGGGGCAACTCAAAATCTCTGATTTCCTGTGCTTAGAGGAAAACTTGGGACAGATGGGTGGGAGGAGGGCAAATTGCAGTAATTCCAGCAGTTTTTAAAACCAGGTGACATAGGAGAATTTGAGAGAAGGCAAATTTCTGGACCTCTAAAAACCTATGTGATTGCTAATTCTCCTTCATAAGCCTGATTCAAAACTGCTCAAGTTGTGTTTGCTCTTATTTGTAGTCCATAGCTTGACTTACCAAAAAAAGAAGGGAAGAAAAACAAACTCTGATGACAAGAGGAACAGACCCAAATCCACAACACACCAAGTGGCCATGTAATAGCATATTGCAAATGGGTTCACCATGGGCTTGCAGATGACTTAATAGTATATAACAGCCCCACAATGCTCCAGTGAGTCACTGCATATGCTATATCTGTTCACACTCACCATTCTGAGTAAGAGAGATCTGCCTTAAAAAAACCTCTAATAAATCCTGTTGCTTTGAGACATCCCTGGTGCTTTCGAGAGAATCGTGGCATATCTCAGGCTCTGAGAACCCACTCTGTGGGGCTCTGTAGGACATGCAGGCAGTTCAGCCTCCTTCAAGCCAGGTTAACACACACATTGAGCCAAAAGGGACTCAAAAGAATTCCCCACAATCTTCCTGAGGTGAACAGAATACATGGTTTGGGACAGAAACACAGCTGAGGTATATTTCTCATCTCCTCCTGCTAGCCAAGGGATGGCAGGTGCTGCATTTCTTGATTCTGGGCACTGGGCAAGGAGCTCTAGAGCAGTCCCATGCCTTGGATGTGTGAACCATCACCAGCATCCAGCCTGCTCCCCTGTGGGGCTTCCCAGTGCATTGCTTGTGCTTGATTTCCTTGGACCTTGACTTCAGCATGGTTCTATTGCTGCAGCCTAAGGTCCTAAATTCCCTCCTTCCTCCCTGCCTCATAAATCTATTTACCTATGTTTATTGGATGTACAGCAGCAGCTTAGTGCTGTCAATGGAATAATTGCAGTGGTAGCATCAGTGGAAGGAGCACAAGTCATGTCAGTCCCACTGTGCATGGTGCTACAGACCCATGCACAAGAGCTAGGATGCCCTGATCTGCAAGATCTTGGCTGTGGAAACAAACTTCCTAAAATCACTTTTCAATGGAATGTTTTATTTTTACAATTCAGCCCAGACTTCCTTCTGCTAGCTTGTTTGGTTTTTTTTTTTTTTTTTTTGTTTGTTTGGTTTTTTTGGTTTTTTTTTGTTTTTTTTCCCCAGTGAACTCCTTAGCTGCTCAGCTGAATTAATTATCACAGCTTACCACAGGTTCTTGGTTTTTACTAATTACCAAAATTGGCAATTTCCCTCTGATGTCAGTATAGGTTTTGCCTGTGGAAGAGCTGAATGAGACCCTCAGGATTACAGTGCTCCATAGGTTTTAGGAGAGGGGGCTTTTTATGTTGCTTCAGTGAGGGTGTGTGAGAGGGTTTGATAGAAAACTTTCTAGCTCAGCTCTCTTTGGTTACTTTTTCCATGAAAGGTAACAGATGGTCATTGTGACGTGAACGTTATTCCAATATCCACAGAGGAGGAAAAAGGACCAGCGTGATCCAAACTTACAGGTTAGTTTATTTTAAGTTATTTTTTGACGTCAATAGGCAATGATATATATAGCAAAATATTTTTCCTCCTTACTGCAGGGCCTTTAAAAGGATATCTTTGTTGTCTTAGTTGCCATAGCAGTGACAAATGTGGATATATATCCATATGCACATGTATACATGCGAGGAGGGATTCCCCAAGCCTGGGGCTGATTGTGTTGGCTTCTGTGCTGTTATTTCCTCTTCTTTCCGCTGCTTGAGGTGCTCCAAGGCACTGAGACAGCTTGTGAAACGTCCCCAAGTTGGAAAATTAGTATTTTCAGTCAACCATCTTGAAGCGTGGGCCTTATCATGTTTTGCAGGGCTCTGTTGTTCAGTGCTTATCTCTAAAAGCAGGTAGCAAAGGCTGGGCAGAGCAGAGCTCCTGTGTGCCAGGTGATTGGTGTGTGAAGGAGATGACAGATTTGCAGTCTGATGGGGCTCCATAAATAAATTAGGAGGCTATTAGTAGTAAATGTGCTGTTTTCTATTTAGATGGGTTCACATGTGCCCAGATTGTGCTGAAAGGCCTTTGACGTGTTTAGCTCATCCTCACCTTGGAATAGATTTTTATCTCTGTGCTCACGTTTCAAAACTGTTTTCAACCCTTTCAGCAACCTACTAACATACTCCAGAGATATTCCCTCAGTGGTGTCTGTCACTGTTTTCCCCTGCATCCTGTAAACAGCAGGACTGTGGTCCAGACCTGGAAAGGTCCCTGAGTGCAGCCCTTAGGAAGTGAAACACTTGAAAAAAGTTTCTTGGTCTCCTTCTGACCAAGTTTAGTTGCCACTTAAATTGAGGCCCCCCTTTGTTGGTGAAGGGAGAGGATTAATACACAACAACATCCCCAGAGAGCTGGGGAATCTGAAAACCTAACCAGCATACTTTTTGGTCTTTAACTCTTGCTTCCTAGGTGTTTCTATTTCCCCAGTGATTTTCATATTGGGTCTTTTTCATTTTACCTATCCAAACCTACGCTTCTGAATGCCCACAGCCTGCCAAAAATCAGCTTTTCCCTTTTTGCCTGTTTTTGTTGTTACCAACAAGTAAGATGCTGGAATGAGAACTTGGCTGGCCATTGTGTTGATGACAAATGAAAGAGAAGCAAACACAGCTTGCTTGTCTGCAGCTTCAGTGGTTCAGCAGGGCTGGCAGTAGTAAAGACATGTTATTTGTTGATAAAACACATAGCACCAAACTCTGAGAAGGAGTATCAGTGCAATCATCTGCCTGTACCTTTGGAAATCCCAGCTTCTGGTACTGGCTCAGCCTGGAGAAGTCATAATGGAGCACAGCTCCTGCTGGGGCAGGTCAGGAGGGGCTCTGAGTTCAGGTCACAATGTGCCACTTGTGCATGTGTATGCACAGTCAGTCTTTGTCCATGTACCCTGTGTGTCCACATCCATCTTCACACTTATATAAACATACACATATATGTGTGTGTGTGTGTATATATTTCTTGTGCTTCAAGAGCACCCCTTTGCATGGTCACTGCTAAACAGTGACTCCCTGGGTCACAGTCCCTTTGGGGCTGGATGTTGGGGTGCTCCTGGTGGGTGATGGGGGCACATTGTCCTTCCCAGTGCATGTGTGTCCCAGGAAGGGATGGTAGGAGCTGGCATGGTGTCCCACAGAGCCCTGTGGGAAGGGTGCTGGAATGCAGCATGTATCAAATTCTCATAATTACGGTGGGAGCTACAGCAGTAGGAGACAGACTTGGACCATAAAGCTGGCAGCCTGAATAGCCAAGATGGCAAGGAATGTGGGACCATGGAGGGGAAACGTGACTTTCCAAGGTTACACGGTGGGCTGGTGGGATAGCCAAGAAGAGTGGCCTGACTCCTAGGCCACTGTCTTAGCAACATGACCACATTCCCCTCGGTAATAGGAGCCATGAAGAACCTTTGCCAAGAACCATCTTTGCTCTGCTTTGAATGGTCACCATTTTTGAGGGTTTTTGTGGGGGAAAAGGAGTTGAACGGTAAATAAACCCATTCTTTCATACTTCTAGAGGTATTAAAAGCACTAGTGTTGCAAACCAGCAGTATTATTGGTTTTCCTCATTGCTCCAAACCTTCTAGGAGGCAGAAGACCTTCACCTCTGCTGGTGTTTATTCCAAGGCTGCTGTCTTTGCTTTGAAGCATCCCAGTTGCTGGGTGCTTCTAAAAGACATATTTATGCTTTTTTTGGTTTGCTTACTAGACTCAGTGGAAAATATGACCATAACAAGCCTGTCTTCTCACCACTTTAAAAAGTTGCTTTATAATGCAAGGCCTTCCAATATGCAGGAGTCATCCATCCATCCATCCATCCATCCATCCATCCATCCATCCATCCATCCATCCATCCATCCATCCATCCATCCATCCATCCATCCATCCATCCATCCATCCAATTTTACTGACTTGATAATACACAGCAACGACCTCTACCTTGGAAATAAAGCATCAGACCCTCAATTACTTTTACATGAAGATAAATAAATTGGCATGGAGTTTAAGGGTGTTAGGGACACTGGTCCAGGCTATGAACAACAGAGCCCATTTAATTTCAAGAGCTGAATCTCCAGAAAATGTTCACAATAAAGCCCCAAACTAGGTGCAATAAACCTAACACCAGCCAAGTTTGCAAACCCAAGCTGAATTGCAGGGAAGCCCAGGGCCAGGTTTCCAGCCAGCTTTGAAGCCACAGTTTTAAAGAGGCTCCTGATCAGGATTTTGATCTTCTCACAGGCTGTGCTTCAAGCCATTTCTACCAGCCAGGATTTGAGTTCACTGCTGCCAAATCCCAAACCTGCTGAGGATGGAGCAGTGGCAGTGGCAGAGGTGAGTTTTAGCCATTCCTAGCACAAGTTTGGTGCAGGACTGGTGCCCCAGGGAAGGTGCTCTCCATCCAGCCAGCAGCGTGGGCAGGGCTGAGTGGCAGGCAGCTTCCCCTATAGATTGGAATGGTTTCATTTTCACTGGGTTTCAGCACTTGGCATTTTGGGCTGAATTTCACGCCAAGTTTTAAAATCCAAGAGGCCCACAGGCCTTGTGGACATGCAAAACCACCAATGTAATGAAAATTGGTTTAAAATTGATTTAGTTAAAAAGAAAAAAGAAAAAAAAAATTCAAGCCACCATGTGGAAACATTTAGAAGAGTCAGTTATGAAGTTTAACCAAATGGAAGTAAATGCCTTTGAATGTATTCATACAAAGCACTGGCACTGGAGAAAGGGAAATCTATTTACCATGAATTTTAATTAAACCGGTTGAGCTCTTTCTTAATAATGAGTATTGAGTAAAATTTAGCAAAATACCAATACCCCTTCTTAGACTTCCAGAAATGTATCAGTCTTGCAGTCACTTTTGTAAACTTTTTCAGACACTTAATGTATTTTTTTTAGCAGGGTGGGCATTGGTATTTCAGTCCAGGTCCTGGAATATATTTATTAAAATGCCCAAGCACCACTGATTTCTAAGAGGATCTAATGCCTTTGAGGATCTTGGTTTGCATGCTGGTTAATCTGAAGAGAGGTTTCTTGGTCAGTTGAAAAACTGACTGGACTGCAGGATCCTGAATGACTTAAGTCCAGCAGCAATTTATTCTATCTTTAAGGTTTTGAGGTTGTGAAGGACTGTAATCAAAACATACAAAACAGGGAGATGTGCTGTAATCCCAAGGTCTCCAGCCTATCATGGGCAAATCATCTGCAGGAGTGGCACTTAGTGGTCCTTGCTTGATGTCAAACCTGTTTGGTCAAGGCATAATGTTGAGTGAATATCTTTATTTTGGGTGGTTTCTGTGCAGACTGGGTAATTTCCTCTTGAATAAAGAGCACTCAGCAGTCCCTGTACTAGGTTTCAGCACGGCAAAGAGCCAGCTTCAAGTTTCCAGGTAGGTTGTCCTGACAGCAGCATAGAAGAGATTTGTGGTGGATGTTGCTGAGCTCTCACAGCAGCCCCAGTGGTCTTTGTCCCACAGTTGTTTTGTTCTGTGTATTGTGGTTTCTTGCTGGGTGTTTTCCCTTGCTGGGGTCATCCTGCAAACCCTACCTGCAGTGCCACAAGCACAGGATACTTCTGCTCCCCATCTTTCCCTTGGGCATCTGCCCGTGTGCACAGCTCTGCACATAAACACAGCAGTCTCAGAAGGGATGTGATCAAAAGGTTTTAGAAGGGCTCTGCATGTTGTGAAATGTTTTGAGGCTCAGTGCCCAAAGAGGGAACTCCATCATGAATTCCCCATGTATAACTAATTTGGGAAAAGGGATTAAAATGGGACACAGCCTCTTGCTTTTTCTCCCCCCTCCTCGATGGCCCCTTTCAGAAAATTAGGGGGCCCCTCTCCAAGGAGAAACTGTTGAAAATTGCACACTGCTTTCCCTTCCCCTTCCTCCTGAACATAGCCAGAACAGCAATATACATTTCTGAGGTTTGGCAGCAGCATCTGAAAGCATGTTTTTTTGCCAGAGAGGACTGGCTGATGGGGGCCAAAGTGCATGTGGGTTGGGGGGACATTGGAGAAGAGAAGGGAAGGCACCTGTACCCTCTCTTCCTGCCACTACTATTACAGATCTTGTTTCCACCATTTCCCAGTTGGTACCTGATGATCATGTTTATTCTCTGGCTTGTATCATTGGCTGCTGGAATGAGACCCATCAGGCCAGATTTGTGCCTGAGCTTCAGTTTCATAACAAAAGCAAATACAGTTGTTCTTGCGACAGACCTCTCTTGGACTGAACAAAAACATGTACGACCCATGTGCGGTCCATGCAACTGAGAAATTTGTTAGCTGAGCTGGTTCAGAGCTAGTGATGATCCTGTTTTATGTTAAGCTTTCCTCTGCTGCAGCATCACTGCCTTCCTCCTCTCAGCCCCATCTCCATCCTGCCTGATGCAGCAGCCCCAGCCCCAGCAGCTGCTCAGAGCCCCCTTGGTCTGCTTTGGTTTTGGTTGCTGCCATGTCTAGATTGGTATCTGGTGCTGCAGAACACACACGTTTTTAGCACCATCCTGAAATCCAATGATGTCATCTCTTATGGCTCAGAGGAAGAAATTTCCATTTTGTTTCAGAATTTTTATGGGAAGATTTGAAAAGTTTGGGAGGAGGGTGTGTGAAAATTTTGATGCCCAATGACTCTGAAACTTGAAATGTTTTCATGGCTCACATGCTCAAAAGCCCTTCCTGCACTTCCTCCTCTGCACCTTTTTCTTTGAAAGGAAATGAGAAGGGAAATCAGAAGAGGACAATAAAAGAGTTTCTCTCCCCTTATGAACAGTGCTTTTGAAATATTATAAATGAAACTTTCTCTGAGCATTTTGTTAGCATTAAAAAGGGGTTATTTAGTTAGAAAGAAGTCTTGATTTGACAAAAAGTCCCGACTATTTCCAATTATTAATATTCATTCATGGGCACAAACCTGACATTTGTTGTGCATGTTTGATGTGGAGGTTCCATGAAGCAGCAATATGAGCTTACAAATGTTTCCCTATTGTCTGTCATTATTTTTAAAATAATAAATATACACATTTAGCTTGTCACCTTCCTCTGCTTGGGATGGGAGGAGGCATCCATGCTCCAGTGATCTATTGTCCTGTGGTTAAACTCTGCTAAACTTCCTCTGCCAGTCCACAGCAGAAGGGTAGATGGAGCTATTCCCGCTGCCCCCAGAGTTCAAGCCCCCATCAGAGGAGCTGCAGCCATCAGCGTGGGAGAGGAGAGAGGGGCTGCTGTTATTCATGTTTTTACATGGCTGGGTTCCACTCTGGCAGACGGGAGAGACTGAAGTCTGAAAGCCGTGGGCTGATAAGTGGTTTTTGAGAGATAAGATATGAAAGACTCTGTAATTCTGGAAGAGAGTGTTGAGTAGTTTATATGTGTAAGTCCAGATGTTCAGTAGAAGGAGCTGTTCCAACCCTTCAGCTGAGAATGTCTGCTTGCACGTGTATGGTCTGATGTGCTCATGGCAGTGGCCAAGCAATACAGTCCCCAGGGGCAGCAAATGGAGCACTGAGCTCCCTGTGGAGCTCGGGGAAACCACAGGGTGAATGCTCAGGTTGTGTCCCATTGCCATTTTGCTTTGACAGATGTATTCCACTGAGAAGATGGGGATGCTTTCTGATCACAGGAACTGCACACCTCTTGGTCTCAAGGGCTGCCCTGCTGGTCCCATGGGACACTAATTTACTACTGGCCCATTAAATGCTACCCACACGTGGCTGGTGTGGATGCCTAAATCTTCCAGAACACAAAGAGGCTCAGTTACAGACTCCCTGGTTTGTCCCCTGAGTAATGAGAAAGCTATAAAGTAGCTCTCCACTCACATCTGATGGAGCTAAAGTGAGAGTGGTCACTGCAAGGCAGGAAGAGAGTTTGTCCCTGCCTCTAGTGTCAGGCTTTGGAGCACAGTTCTGGTATTGGTTATAGAGCCTGCTTATCAGCAAAGCTATGTGAGTATACCTCTTCCAGAAAGTGCTTTTCTTGCAGAGGGAAGGTTTGTGTCCAGAACAGCTGGACCACTTAACTGCTCTTGAATGTGAATCATAGCTGAAGGAGGGCTGCATTGAACTAGAAGAGTATCTTATCAGCAGCCCATGTCTCAAACATGCAGTCACAGGGTAAAGGCTGTTTGAGTCAGAGAGAGATTCAGGGCCAGGTTCCCAGGATCTGTCAATTTGGGATAGCTTCCCTAAAATGGATATATCTGTATTGATTTAAATAGGGTGGGAAATCAGCCCTGAATATTCTGCAAGTACATGAACTGTCATTGGTCATGATTTTCCAAGGAGGCACATTGTTTTTTGTCGTGAGCAAGATCACTGCAGACAGGGAAACATATAAGCAGTTGGATTTTCCTTTGGGCAGTGATCTTTGAAATAGATGCATTGGTTCATCTAACATGGGCTTGCTTAGTTGGTGTTTGAATGTAAACAAAAAATATCCATATTTAATGAAGACTCTTCAGAACCAAACTCCCATGATTTATCTATTTGTGTCTAAGAGGAAATTTTGTGTGAGGCCCTTGGACATTTTAACTGGAAAGCATGACCAGGTTTTTCATGTGTGCTGAAGGGCAGGTTATCATTCACCTGGAGGGTCTAAGTGAGGTGGTGGGGATCCCTCTCTTCTCGGCAGGGTTGGATGTCCCCCAGGGAGGCCTTTCCCAGTTCTGCCTGCTGACTCTGCTGTCCCCACTGGTGGCATGGTGACCCTGACAGGGTGTGTGGTGGGCAGTGGGGGGTGATGGCCCCTTGAGCATGCACTGTGTGTTGGGCACTCACACGTCATGTAGTGGCTACTCTCTGCCCGTGGGGATGCCCTGCTGAGAGCCAAGCAAAACGTGGTAGCCTGATGTGGGAAAGAGATGTGCCTGCAGGAGCTAAGGCAGGAATGGTTGAAATGGGGTGGGGAAAGACCCTTGGCCTGAGAGTGACCTGGTTGTTGGCAGCACGAGCAGCTCATGGTGCTGTGTCATTGTGTCCCTGTACATCAGTACTCTACCTACCTCCTAAAACCCCCCTCGCCTGCCAAAGCCCTGCAGACACCACCAGCTGCTCCTGCAAGCTGCAGCCACAGAGAAGCATGACCACAGCACTCTTCTGTTCCACATTACAGCCAGGATCCACCTCTGTTGCCATTAGCGTGCATTCCTCACTCTGATTCACAGTGGCATCTCTCTCTGCTTCTTATTCATTGCCCAAACATCTTGGCAAGCAGAGGCCTGTTAGTGGCTTTGGTCACTTGGCACAGGCATTGGAATCTCATGGTAAACCCAGAGACACTTTATGGAGGTGTAATATCTTGGTTTTGGTTCCCATTGCATTTTTGTAGCACAGAGGCCAAAAACACATCAAAGAAGCGAGTTTGGCAGCGAGCACCAACCCTAAATTCATTACACTCCAATTAGGCTGTTAAGAAGAGATAAAAGAAGCAGCAAAACTGAATGTCCTCCTCAATTTCTGTTTGCTGAGGTTACTGCTCTCTTTTGTGGTCTGGGTCCCTGGGTATCTCAGTCCACCAGGACCAAGTGTTGTGTGCTTAGGGACAGCTGAGGCATCCTTCTCATTAAAGCCATGATTGGATCAAAGTGCTTTGCACAGTCCCCAAGGAAGAGCAAAAGGTTTTTCTTTTTGTGCCTCCCTTTGGGATGAACAGCTTTTTTGCTCTTTCACCTCATTGGCCTGGTCCCCTTATTTTCTCTGCAGTCTGTGATGGATGTGGATTCCAAGAAAGCCAAGACTTTGGGCAGCTGAGGGGATGGGCATTGTCTCTTGCAGCATCCTTTGCTTGGATGGAGTGTCTACAGCTGTCCCTTGGTCAGGGTCACTCCTCTGAGCACACAAACAAAGCAAAAATTACAAAGATATGGATATCAAGAAAGAAAATCAGTAGCTTGGTTACAGCTTGGGGATTTGGGTGATGAAATGTTGCATTCCAGTACCCCCTCGCAATTGTTTATTAAATTGGCAGATCTCTTTAAATTGTGTACCGCTGCTTCCCATGCCACCAAGTACAGGACAACCAGGGCTTGAGTGGCAACAGCATCCATGGCAAAAGCTGCCCTTGCTGTTAGCTCCTAGCAGAAGTAGTTGCAAATAAAGTGATCTTTTATATATTTTTTTTTTATGATCTAGACACTTTGGTAAAATCCTCTAGAGAAAATATAAGAAGTTTTACAGACAAACAAAATTGCATCTTTTAACGTTGATTTTTTGCTTTTGAAAGTAGTGGCAGTTTTCCCCCATATCTTGAAATGTGAAAACTCCCTGAGTCAGACAGAAAAATGAGGATTTCCAAAAACATTCAGGAGTGATTTGTTCAGTTCAGAAAACCTGATAAAACCTGTGAAAATTTCTTGACAGCTTTATGGATAACACCGACTCTATCCTCAGATGCATCTGGCTTTGATGGATAAAGAATATTTCCATTTGTTAATGTGAGCTAAAAGTGTCTTTCCATAAAAAGTGTAAAACATCACAGTAGGGCCATGATCTCTCTGTGGGACCATCTGGGATGCCCAGAACTTGACTAGGACAGGGAGATAAGTGGTCCTTGAGAAACTCCTGCATGTAAATGATGCATCCAGATAAGTATCTCATAACTAGAGGGTGTGTGGCTGTGCCTCAGCTCCTTGGCTTTCCCTCAGGGCACAAACCATCTTCTCCTGCACATGTCCTCATGGTCATGGGAAGGAAACCTGTGCACATGAGTGAGTTTTCAATCATATCCTCTTTTCTGGATGCCTCTGGTGGCAATGACCTCAGGCATGAGTCTGCCAAGCAGTTTAGATATGGCCTCAATACAGCCATGTCTGAGTCCAGTCTGTCCTTCCTGAATACTGTGTGACAAAAAGGTAACAGATCCACTGCATGAAACACCCTGGGTAGCAGTTTCCTTAGTGGCTGGGACAACTGTCAGTTTGTCAGATCTTATTAAACAAAGAAAATGAACAATTCTTCTCTCCTTTCTTTACTGTGGCCTTGATAACAAAAGCTGGCTTTGTCTTCATTGGGAGAAAATGCTAATCTTGTGCTAAGAAACGGGTAAAATCAAACTAAAGCTATAATTCCAGAGAAGTCACAGGAACTGTATTTTTTGCTTCATTTTCCAAATCAAGAAAATGCTGTCTTTGGGCTGGCCTGTTAGCTCATCTGAAAATGTGTAAACCATCCTGTCTTTCCAAGGCATTTCCTTGGTCTCCACCACACTGTTTTGTTTTCAGTAATCTTAGCTGTTGCTCTTTATGCCCAGTAAAGTCTGTTGTCCTTCTGGCTGGAGACCACAGGTGCCAGCAGATGTGCAGGTGATCCTTGTCCCTGCAGACACAACCAGCTCTTCCTATGCACCATAGGAGGTTTGTGGAGAGCCCTGGGTTATGCCCTGGTCACCAAGAGGTAGGGATACCCGTGCCCCCAAATAAGAGAAAGCAGTTGATGTCTTGTAGGGAGCCAGCATCAGCAGTTTCCTCTTAGCTGTCTGACAAGGGAGGAAAAGGCTGCAGGAAGCCAAGAAGCCTCAAAGAGATCCCTCAGCACAGCTCAAAAGGGATTTCCTCAGCTCGCCGCAAAGCCACGGGGGAGGACAACTGCTCAGATGCTTTTGATTCAGCACGCTGGTCCAAATCCCACTCCCTACATGTGCTTTTTCCAGAGGAGCGCTGAGCTGTTCCGCAGTGTGCAGAGCCTGTCCTGCCAGGACTGGGCTCTGTGGTAGCATCAAGGCTGGAGGAAGGGAGCTTTGGGCACCCTTCTCCTCATTGAGGAGGCAGCAGGGTTCAGAAATGGGATTGAAAACTCCCTTGGATGGCTGGTGGCACAGCAAGTATCTCAGGTAGGACAGGAGCTGCTGACTAGCTGATAAAGGGGAGAGGAGGAAGAAAACTTACTTTTCCTCTTTGTGCCCAGGGCCACATGATGAGCTAATATCTAAAGGTGCGCTTTTCTCCCTTGTGCCCTGATGTTTGCTGTGCAGGGAAAGGAAAAGTGATGTGAACAGGCACCAGAATATGTTCTGGGTGGGTGGGGGTCCTGAGCCCTTGTGTGGGAAAGGGCATTTCCCCATCATTCAATTTATTTCTGGCTCTCTGAGAGTCTGCAAGATGGGGAAGAACTTCTCTCTTCCAGCCCATGATCTTTCTGTCTTTGAAGCGTTCAGCTTTGTTGTTGTTGTTGTTTGTAAAACTGGTCTCTGAAGGATCTCCCCTCCACATTCACACACATGATCAATGAAGACTTTCAGAAGAAATTTGCATTTGGCTGGAAATTGCATTCAAAACCTCTCCCTGAGGAGGAAGATGAAAGGATTCCTCCAGAAGGTTTTCACCTCTTTTTGCCAGGAGCTGTAGCTCTTTGGATTCACATGAGTGACCTATCAACTTCCTGTACTCCCTGCTCAATCTGTGTCACCCTTTTCCAGCTAACAGGCATCCAGTGCTCCAAGAAAGAGCTGTCAGCTGGGTTACAGCAATGTCAGGAACTGAGGACAACCCCTTATTGGTAAGGCATTTTGAAATCTGTGCCTCACATGTTGATGGTTAGAAGGTTCCTGATAGCCCCCGAGGCACCTCTCCTTCCCCTGCATGTACCTTGATGTAGCTGTGCCTGCAGCTGGAAAAAAGAGAGGCACCAGGGCACCTCCTGCCCTGCCAGCAGCAGCCAGCTTTAGCCTCAGCAGTGCAATCACTAAGCAGGTGGAAGCCTTGCTTCTTCCCAATGTCTATGCTGGAATATTTCATTAATGAAATCACTGATGTTTATTACCTACTAAATGATCTCTCCCTCCAACAATCTCTGAGGGTTATTACCACAAAGACTTGCACAACAGATGTTAAAAGCCATCACTTTAAATCAACATATACTTTTATTAAAAACAAAACCAAATGGTTTTTTTTTTTTCTAATCCCTGCATTCCAGTCACTAAAGCTGAGATAATCTTCTGGAGGAGCTAATGGATATTGTTAATATCTGGATTGAATTTATAAAGAGCTAGGAGAGAACAAACAGGAGAGCAGAGACAACCAGCAGCAGCAATGAAGACAATCTGCTGTGCTTTGCTAGCATAGTTTTATTTGTGCCAGCCATTTCATCCATTCAGGATGATGCACAAGATGAAGTTGGGTATTTGTAATTATGCCTTGCACATTTTTTTTCCTGACTCAGGATCCCAGATTTAAGGAGTTAAGCAACTGTAATGTCAAGAGTGCGTATTTGTTGTCAGCCATTTTTCATTCCTTGTGGTTTGCTACAGAAATCTAGACAGGCTGTTGTTTGTGGTCAGTTTAATGCAATCTGAAACTTTTGTAAAGGTGACTAAAGGTCTGACATCTTCAGTTGAAGCTTATTTTTTCCCCCTGCTCATGAATGGAGCCAAGTCCAAGCAAGAACAGCCTAGGTTCAAATATTTCTAATGTACTGGTGACTGCTGAGGATGAAGGGTTTGCTTAACTGCAGGAGTGACACAAGGGGCAGATGAAAAGCTTTGAATCCTGATTGCAGTGAGTGGATGTTGTCACTAGTGAGCTCTAGAAAGCCAGCAATACCTCACAAAGTTGAAACAATTGAAATTGAAACTTTACAGTGCCAGTGGTGGTGCATAATCCATGCTAATGGGAATGGTGATACAAGGTAAGTAAGGCAACATGAATGATAGTCCAGGTGTGGCCTTGCTTTCCAATTTCCCCAAAAAGAAGGTTCAAACTTATTTATGTAGGGACTTTTTCAAAGATCTCGAAGGATCTCCTGTGAATTGACATGTTTCCAGTTGATCTAAACTCAGGAATCAATTCTAGCATGTAGACTTCAGTGGAAAATTGTGTAATAAAACACATCTTGTGACATTTCATCAGGTACTGGAGAAGAACTTTCTCCAAGAGACAATTTCCCTGATGCTTTTTTTTCCTCGCTTTGGGTAATTTTGTTTTAAGACCTGCCGTGAGTCATGTCCATCGTAGTGGATTAGGAATGGTGCCTTTGGCATGTTTCAGAGTACTTGGTTTGGAAACAACGCTATGGTTTCTGCAAACAGTGTAAACTGAAGATGTGCAGAGTGCTCATTCCTAGAGCTTCAGAGTGCCCCAGGGGATGGCAGGGCTGGCAAACATGCCTCCCTGATTTCAAAACAGAGGGGAGGCAATCTAAACCCAGGGTGCTCTTCCCACCACGCTACCCATCCGTAATCATCTCCCAGCCTGACTGCCCACCATTTGCAGCAGCCATCCAGTCTGCCTCCCAAGGACCTCCTTCATTGTCTTCACCTTTCTTAGATTAAACAACAAGCAGCAAACACCGCTCTTCTCTTTCTGTCCTCTTTTCCTTTTTATCCCCCCATTCCTCAGCGCTGCAGAGCCTGATGTCACTCTCTGAACAGACCCGTGGGAGGTTCGCGCTGGGATTTTCCTCGCTGGGATAACGCAGTGTTTACTGTCTGTTGGCTTTCCGGTGGTCTCCCGGCCTCCAGCAACGGGAGTCACGAGGTCCTTTCCCCCCCGTCCCATGCTCTGTGGTATCTGTTGTTTTCTGAGCGCTGGAATCTTTGTCCCCGTTACGTAGCCCCAAACCTGACCTTGTCGGAGACCACACACGGGTGTCTCTGGATGAGAGGGGAATGTATGGAATGTTTTTCAATGAGCAGTTTATGAAATTCCTTTCCTATATGTTTCAGAAATTCTTTAAGTTAAAGAGCACAAACGTTTCTCCAAGGAAACTGGAGTTCGCAGGAGCTCAAATGCAGGCACTTGTTTTTGAAAACATTCTTTATTAAGAAGGGGGGAAAAAAAAGGAGGGGGTGAAAGAGAAAAGAGAAAATGTAAACAAGAAAGCCTAATTCCCCGCTCTGTAATGCACAGGCAGGAATAACAGCACAGTGGGGCTGCACTCCTCTGAGGCTTGAGAGCAGGCTGTGTCCCCCCACCCAGTGACAGAGCTGAACCGACCCGTGTGTGCAAGGGGTCAGACCCACAGAGCCTCCTCCTGACCCCAAAATGGGGGGAAAGAGGAAACAGGCCAATGCTGATGGTGGAGGTGCCCAAGACAGGCAAAGGCAATGCTGAGGACAAGGGGATGCCTTAAATCCAAAAGACTCTCTTGCAGATAAAGTGTGTATGGCTTTTAGGCCTGGTTTCCTCAGACAGTGTTTTATATACTCTCACATTGAAAACAGCAAAATCAGGTATTTATACAAAACTTGACAGAGGAAACCAGGGCCAAGATTTTTTTTTTTTTTTTTTTTTTCCCTCTGGTCAGGGCACCCTCTGCAATGCAGGGCTGAGTCCTCACAAGCTGAGGGAAACCAGCTTTGCCTTGGGTGTGTGCTCCAAGCCCTGAGCTATTGTAAGATAAGGTGGTACCACCTCTTCCTCTGTTTGTGTTTTGGGAGCAAGTGGAGTTGCCATTGCATGTTTGGGGGGCCCTGGCTTTGGTGCCATACTCCAGGAGATGCTGGGGAGATGTGGATGAAGGTGAAGAGGGGACGTGGGCATGGAACTGCATGTGGAAGCTGAGGTGCTTTCAGGCATTCTCCAAAGCAGAATTGCTAATTTTGAAAACCCAGTGGTTTCCAGGGACTGAGGAGGACCTTTGTCTGGGCCTCACATACCTCAGTCCTGCTTTAAGTACCTAGGTCCCTTTTTGGATCTGGGCCTAATCTGCTAATTCAAATCCAGCTTGCATGCGTCAGAACTGTAAGCCAATATAGAGTTGGCAGGAAATGGCTTTCCTATCCTGTGAACATTTTCAGGATTTTTTTTTTTTCTAAACCGAACCTGGGTTTAAAACTTGGGCCAACAGCCAGAATTTTGAAAATTTCTGCAAAATGAAAACCCAAGTTCTGAATCCTTTTCCTCTAACATCAGCTAAAACATTTGATTTCAATATTGACTTCTGCTTTGTGTTTTGTTCTTTTATTACCAGTGGTTTAATTTTAAAAACAAAAGTGGAATTTAAAACTGGAGGGAGTTGGTTGAACTCTCTTGCCCCATCAGAAGTCTTTGGTTTGATGGATTGGCATATTCTGATCTGAAAAGCACTTCATCAGAAACAACCGTAAGGTGACGAGCTGCAGCTGTTGGCATCTGATGGCAGTGGGCTGTAATGAATATGTCAGTGTAGTACAACAGATGAAAAACATAACAGCTGGTGTACACTGGCTATCTCAGCAGAGGCACTGTCTCATCGACACAGGAGATGATTTTCCTTCCATAGTTTCTTATCTCCTGGTTGAGGACCGTGTGCTGTGACTTGTACTGTCACTGTATGAATCATGGTGTGATGGACAATGGATCCAGGACCTTTCACCACTGTAGGCAACGTACACAACAGGTCCACAACAGTACCTTTCAACAATTTGCAGTGCTGTATATAAATTTGAATTTTACTTTGTGTGCCTTCTTTTATGTTACCCTCTATGCCTGGCGCCACTTCTTCCCCCCTTGGTTTTGATCCAAAGACTGTTGGAATCAACCTAAGGCCTTACAGCAGCTTCAGTGGGCTTTGGAGCAAATCCTTTGCACGCTAAAGAACCTTTGTCTCACCTTTCAGAATCTCAGAACATTCTGAGTTGGAAGGGACCCACGAGGATCAGAGTCCAGCTCTTAAGTGAATGGCCCATGTGGGGATCGAACCTACAACCTTGGCATTATTAACACCATGCTCTCACCAACCGAGCTAATCTCAGGCATTTCCTGGAAAATACACTTCTTTCACAAAGCTTTTAAGCACAGCGGATCCCATGTAACTTTTGCATTACTTTGCAATAGACTTGCATCCAGGAAACTGTATGTGGGTCAACTGAAGGAAAACCAGGATTCGCTGATCAGGGTTGCTCTATCAGAGCACACAAGCAAGAAAATGGGTTATTTATTAGTACTGAGGATAAGTTTAAAAGTGTGGTGTCATCTAGGAACATGTCTTGCATCATAACTCTTTCACTGTCATATAATATTCTTGAAGAGATTTGCAGTCTCTTTCTCCATAATTATGAGAGACTTTTGGAACTAGAGTATGGAAATGTAAAGAAAATGCGTGGGTGTGGGGTGGCTCACTTCAGTGTCTTCTTGATTCCAGTGGCCAATAAATTAAAAATATCTTGCAGTTTGAAAAACTCTGCGTGCAGTGAAAGCCAGAGACATGTCAGATCTGTAGTCTTCCCTCATACCAGGTGTTGTCTTTCCTTGGAGGGCAGTGAATGCTGTTGGCTTGCCATACAGCAGTTCTTATCTGTCCCTGTATGACACTGTGCAAACAGACCCATTCAGGCTGTGCTGACAGATTTTTCCACCATGTCTTTTTCATTATTTTCCACCCTTGTCTGCTCTTAATCCCACAGACACTCACTATGTGTGCCATCTTTTTCCTCTCTCCTGTTCTCTGTCCCTTCTGTCTCCACAATGAGTGCTAGTCCTTTACCTGCCCAGAACTGCCTTTTGGGTAGCACAGATGACATGCAAACACAAAATAATTTCCTTGCTCTGAGAAGGCTAGAAAGCTGGACAAGATGCAAAAGATTGAGAAAGATGCTTGTTCAGGACTGAATGTCAGGTTGAAGAGAGAAGGCAAACCCAGTGATATGGTCCCTTTCTTTTATTGCTACCCAAGAGATGGTTCACCTTACTGTGGTGAACTACATGAACCTCAGGGATTCTTACACCTGGGGGCAGCCCCTTGCACCTTCATGGTGTGTTGAGCATACGTATGAAGATGATATTCCTGCCCTGTGATCTCCTCAGGTGAGCCACAGACAGTGGTGTGGGGAGCAGAGCAGGAAAGAGCAGGAGGCTGTCAGTGCTAACAGGGGTGGTTAGGGTTAACTGTCCTTTCATCCAGAATTGTGGGTGAAACTGCTGAGGAGGAGGTCAAGGAAAGGTGTGGAGAGAGTTACTCAGATTTTCCATAAGAAACAGAGCTGTTAGGAGGACTTTTAGAAATGGGAGGAGGCCATGAAGAGGGTAAGGAGCCTGACCAACTGTGTGGAAATAATGGAAGGGGCAGAGAACAGAGACTGACACTGCCTGGGACCCTGATGAGTTTAAGTTCCAAGACCAAAACAGAACATCCTGGAATTATTGAAATCAAGTATAGCAACTGATATAACTAGATTTTCTGGCTTGAAAAATGTTTGGAGGTTTAGAAATTCTCTCTTCTACATGGCAGGAAGTGTGGGGAGGGAGGGGGTGGGGGGTATGAAGAGAAATCAGAGATACTGGGAAAAAATCCCTGATCTCACAGAATAACATCATTCTTTGAGGGTGACGGAAATCTTTGTTCTCACTGAACTCCTACCATACAAGAGTTAAGCTTGTGGACATTGCAAGAGCAGGAAGGGAAACTGAAAAAGCCCTGTCCAGACTTGCTTCTCCTCTCCATCCTAATTTGCTTTCAGATCTACCCAGTTTATCCTTAGTACCCCTTATGTCACTGCAATGGGTTTTTTGCTGTGCAATGAAGTTGTGAACCTGAAGAAGAGTGACTTCCATCCAGTTGTCTATGCAGTTTTCCAAACCAAAAAAAAGAGCAAACAGAATGAGACCATCAGGCTATCTAAGAGCAGTGAACACAACTTCACTTTTAAAGCCATCTGTCAAACAGCTGGCTTCAGAAGAAAAATTTACCAAGCAGGAGTGTGGAAGAACTCATGATTATTGTTTTGTTTTTTCCCTTCCTTTCATCTGGCTAGGATTAAGTATTTTGTTTTTCTCTTCTACATGCATCAACATGCCTCCATGGGACTATATTACTTCATACACAGATGAATAAAAGTAAGAAAAAAGAGTTACCAGTGCTCATATGGAACATCAGCTGGGTTGAGGTAGAAACTGCTCAGGGCTGGAGCAGAGGTGTGAGAAGCACAGCATTGTCTCCTAGGCAGGGGAGTGAAGTCAGCAGCTTTCTCTGCATGTTGGGGGGAGAATGTGAAATTTCAGGTCATTCCAGAAGCACGAGGGTGAATTTAGAGAAGTGTTAGAGAATATGGAAGGGAAATTCTGCTAGCTGATTCAAGGTTGGCTTATTACAAAATCATGGGAATCGAGGCTAGAAAAGAAAACATGTTCTATTAAGTCATTTTATCCGGTCCCTGCAACCAACCAGTGCACACTTCCTCCCATGGGCTTTCCAGGCAAGGTTAACCCTTAGAGAATACTGAATGGTCATTGCTGAAGTACAATAGGAAATTGGCTTCTGGATTTCTTCCCCCTCACTCCTGTGGAAAGGTATCCTTTCCTCTTTCTGATTCACATCTCCTTTGCCCTTCCCACCCTGCTGAGAGCCCTCAGAACATATCTTCTCCCAACTCAAAAAAAAAGGTCAAGAAACACTGGTATCAGAAAAAACAAAGATTTAGGAGGCAACTTAAAAGATGGATGGTCAGAGAAGTTCTTAATCCCTTAAGAGAGATGTTTCTTTCTATTCCTACTCTAAAGAAGGCTCCTTCCTGGCCCCCCTACCTGCCTTTGCAAACACTTAGCAGAGATGATGATTTACCAGTTGTTATCTAACTTGGAGCTGTCGGTTTCCTGAGGACGAAGGCCCAGTGCACAATACAACAACAAGGTCTTACATTTAACTGCTAAGTCCCTTGACACTGCAGCATTCCAGCACAGCAGGCTGGAAAATGTGTTGCAGCTCTGTATAAATTGAAGGGGGGGAAAGGGGGGGGGGGAAATAAAGGAAAAAAAAAGAAGAGGAAAGAAGAAAAAATGTGATGAATTAAATATAGAAATGAATAATACACTCAAGTACAATCTCCTCATCTTGGTATTCAATTCCATTTATTTTATGTTGCCCCTGCATGATCGACTTGCATGGATTTATGTGTAGTGAATGTGGAACTGTTTTGTTGAGGCTACCCAAAATAAAGCATGAAGGAAGAGAATGGGAAGGGTTTGTAGGGCTTGGGGGGGGGGGGGGGGGGGGGCTTCAGAAGCAGCCCAAGAACAGAGGGAAGCATGTAATACTGGCATTTGTTGCAGGGGTAATTTTAAGGATGCACCATTGAAATAGATGCCTTTAGGTTTTGCTAGACCACTGGCTCAAAGAAAGGAGAGATCCCAGCTGTCAGAGCTGCTTCTTCAGGCTGACATTACTTTAGTGTTTATGAGATATCTAAATCACAAAATGAAGTTTGAGGTTTCCAGAAGAATGTGGAGCTTCTCTGGTGCAGAAGACAGAGCCTGGAGTAATGGAGCTGTCCACCCTCATCCTCTGTATGTGGCTTTTACTGCTTTGACATAAAGATGTGCAACTCCATTTGTCTCCTCTTCTTAATATCCCATTATTTCTAGTGTAGGCTTCTATTCCTTTGATCTCTAGGTAGGAACAGGCTGTGGTGAATCTCTGTATTTTTTCTCTCGGGTATAGTTAGGTTGCCAAATGTTTTTATAGGAGCTGCTGTGGAGCGAATGTTTTTATGAAATATATTGATCCAGGAACAGGTTAACTTTAGCTGATGAGTTACCATGCATCAGCTGCTCTGCAGTAACTGTCCAAGCACATGCTTTTAAACCTAAGTACTCCCATGTAATCATGTGTGCCAAAGTGCTAAAATGTCAGTTTGTGTCTGACAAACTCCAAATGTTTTGTGATTTCATTATATGTTGAGTATTAACTACCCGCACAGAGAGGAAATCATATCCTGCTTCACAGTTGAATTTCTTTCACATCAGCCAGAATTTTCTCTGAATCTTCTTGTGTCTGTTGGTGAAAGAAAGACTTGAAAAGTCTGTAAAGCATCTTTTCCATGCAAAAGTATACCTACATATAAAAATATCAAGTCACATTTTGACTAATTGCAGCAGATTAAAGGCTTATACTTGTAGCATTGCAAGACTTGTTTTCTCTTGCAAGTTCATTTTTGTGGCTTTATTTGAATGCTGAGATGTCCATATCCTTCCTGAACTGGGGATGCCAACACTGAAGATACAATTCTTCTAATGAGTTTAATAGTGGTCAGCTCAGGGACAAAATAATTTCTCTGTTTCTACATGGTAAAGCCTTTTTTTTTACACCTGAGTGTCATATTAGTCACCAAACACTGCACTGAGATCTCATGCTGAGGTGGTTAATTTTGATGTTCTTTATGCACAGATTTGCAAGACAGATTTTTCACCCTAAACACAGTGCCTTGTCTTCAACCTTTCAAACTTCAGTCAGATTTTCCTGCTGGAGGTGCCATCTTTTCTTCATTGGTTATAGAAGAAGCCTAGGCCCACTATGCTCTTACTTTAAATGCCTTTTAGGGGCAAGGGATGGGTGGAGTTGAATCTCAGCCTTTATTGCCAGGTGTGATGAGTTTCACTTGCCTCTAGTAAAATGCACATATTGCTTGGTGATAATTTAAGCAGGTACTTCTTGTAGCCCCCTCCCCAGTCCAACCTGTTTTCTTTCTTCTTTGGTAGTTCTGTAATTTGTATACTACCTGCAAATCCCACTAACAGAGATTTTGTGTCACCTAGGTTAATACTGAAAATGCTAAATCTTATTGGATTAATAGCCAGTTTTTGAAAGCATCTTGCTAATAAATGGTCCTATTTAGGATAATGCTTCCCAGTTAATAACAATATGTTGAAAACTGTCACTGAAGCTCCTGTTGGTAGGTCTATACATGCCTTACTATTTCCATACTCTGCAGAGTATTTGTGCCTTAACTAAGGTGTCATGAGATATCAAATTACACACCTTGGAGCAAAACAAATATTCTCTACTAATGCCATTGCCTTGACCAAGATAAACCTTTGTTCAAAGAAAGGTGACAGTCTGTGTTTCTCATGAGTATCAGCACATTTTCACACCCTGTAGGTCTGTTTCTAAGAGACGTTGAATTTGCTGGCAAATGGGGTTTAGCAAAAGTCCCATGGCAAACCTCTGGAACTCAAATTTACTGCCTTTATTCCCTCAGGACATGTTGGCATTCATGTCCTGTTGTTGTTGGCCAGCATCTCCTCAGTTGTCCATATCTTGCATTTCAAAGAATGTGACCCTTTCTTTGAGGAGGTATCGTATTTCCTTGAAATCAAAGACTGTCCCTCTCTCAGGGTCTTGAAAAGTTCAGCCCACACTTCAGATACTTGTGTGATCTACCACAATTCCCAAAGCTGAGGGATTTTCTTATTTACTTCCAGATACAGTGCAGGATGTGTTGGCAGAGGACAACCTGGGAGGGCAGCTTGATCCCTCTAATCAGTGCTGGATGTATTTGACCTCATGTTGAGCCATTACTGTTCTTCAAATTGATGCTCAGGCAGCAAGGAGTTATCTATGTGTCACTTTTCATATGTTTTTTCTCTTGGAACCTATCTTCCCAGGGTTCGCCTGCCTCTCTCTGTCACGGTAATTCTTCTTGCTAAGGGCTTTGGGACACGGACCTGTGATTATTTTTTTTTTTTCTCATTGTAATTGTAAGGTCCCATAAAGTTGCAGACCTCCTCTAGTACTGAGTAAATAATAAACAATGCTAATTCTTTTCACTCAAAAACTCAGTCTGCAGATTCTGAAGAGGGAGAATAGTGTCAATGCAATCGCAAAAGTGCACATCATCACCAGATGGAAATCAATACATGGCATCACTGTGAGAGTCCACATGGTAGCATTTGTCAGTAATTCTCTTCCAGTCTGTCAACACAGTACTCCATCACACAAACAGGAGGAGCATGTTGTGGGTTTATGTATTTGAACCTCTCTAGGGACACCACTAATATAAAAAGCATTGCCACCAGAGGCTTCTTCTGCACTTAATGAAAGGAAATACATTTTCCTTCATTCTCTCCTTGAGCTTGTGGGGGCTTGGAATCACAGAGCACAACAATACTCTTCTTTTGTGGATAGCAGCACTGCAAGAGTTACTGACAACTGTGATAACAGACTCCTACCCTGCAGGCTGAGCTAGGACCAGACTCTTGGTTCTCATTGGCAACACCTATACAAAACTTTAATACCAAACCTGCAGATCCAGGCGCTGGGTCAATGGGATGGTGTTGCCCATGCATAGGATCTCCAGGCCTTGCATGGTGCTCCTGTGCTTCGCCCCTTGGAGGAGAAATAACTGCAACATGCAGTGGCCCATGGGGTCACAGCAAGGGCACCAGTGCTTGGCCAGCCATGGGCACACAGCCGTGGGGAGAGGCTCTGGCAGCCCACACGTGTCAGTCAGCCATGTTCCCCCACTGGTCTCCAGTGGGAGCTCTCCACAAGGTGGCAATGTAACACCACGCATCCCACCATTTCCGCTGGCGCCTGGCTCCTGCTGGAAGCTTCCCTCATCCCAGGAGCGGTGCCCTGGGCTATGTGCACCCCTTGGGGGCACCAAGGCCAGCCCAGCTCAAACTGGGGTGAGGGCAGGTGGGCTTCCTGACCATTCTCTTCATGGAGACAGAGCCAAGTCCAGCGTCGTGGCGTTGACGCTACTCGTTGGCCATGGCAAAAGACAAGGCATGAGCCCATGGAGTCACCATGCTTGGAGAACTATGGTCGTGCTCTTTGGGCAAAATAGCAGAGTTTTGGGAGACCCAATCTGGTATCTTTGTCTTACTAAATTGTACTTAATTGAAAAAGTAGTCCTGCTGCAATATGTTGGATATCTGTGAAGCACAAGATGATCTTGACATGAATGAGCAAGCCAAAAAATGTCTGTCCTAGCTTATACCTGCTTCTCATTAGTTTAAAAGCAGCCAGGAAACGTGTTAGCTGGAAATGAGATGTGATCATTGTTAGGTTGCTTCTATCTGCTTAAATCTAGCAACAATAACAAAAGAAATACAAATTATAGATACACAGCACTAGTTTCCTTCTACACCACAGGCCAGGATTTTGTGAATTATCCCCAGATTTCAGTACCTCCCCTCCAGCTTCTGTTCTGTCTCTTACAATAAAGATTTGCTTGCCAATTTCTTTGAACAGAGGAAGCGAGCCAAGCCAGTCCTGGAAGGGGTTGATCTGTGTTTGTTGTGCTACGTTTTGGGAAGCCCTTTTTTGATATGTGCCAATGTACTTTGTCCCCCTTAAGTCTCTTTATCCTTGTGGGGGGTCTCTGTCCTTTAGCTGCTGCCTTGAGAAACCCTCTCAGAAAACCTGGGGCGGTTCAGGGTGGAAGTAGATGTTTTGTCAGCTCCTCACAGAGAAAGGACTCTGTCTGAAGTGTCCTGCAGCTACTGTGCAGTTGTGTTGTCCTCTGAAGCAACAGGTATTGGTAATGGATGGCAAAAGGAGAGCAGATTAGATGGATCCAATGAACTCATCTGGTATGGCAGGCTTTAAGCAGTTTGAAGCCTACAAGGGCATTTCCATTTCCAAACCACAAATTATTTCCAGAAACTGGGAAACAAGAGGAGGGAAACAAGAGGAAGGAAAGCTTGCACATGGCAAGCTCAACAGAGAAGAAAAAATCCTTTGCAATGAAGTCATTGGACAGAAAGTAAACTGCCCACAAGCCCTTTTACCAGAAGAGTTTGGATCAAGAGTCCAGAGAATAGGAGAATTATATGTAACATGCAGTATATGAACTGTCTGGACAATAAAGAAGTATTATCCATGGATTGGTCTCAAAACTTCCACTGAAGCCTGTAATGCATGAGTCAGTCCCAGAGAAGATTGGTGTCTATTACCAGAGCTAGGTTAGAGGAAAGGTGGAACTTTTCACAGAAAATAGTTAACGCTTTGCTTAATCAGGCTTGCTAAACTTTGCTTAACTTGTGCAATGATTTCTGGCTCCTCCACACGGCCTTCACCTTTGAGTACTATTGATTAACTAATACCTAGTTTACCATATGATCCGAGTTCCTCTTAAACACCTTTCTCTTCTTTATTCAACGAAGTTTGTTATTTTAACCCTTTGACTGGGAATTTACTCACTCAGTAGGTGGCTGGTACCTCTTCTGAAAAGCTTTGTGTTAAGGAAGCAAGCGAGAGAGACTGAAGATCCTGTCAATGAAAGCCAAACTCTTTTGAACTGTTTAGGCTCTGAACCCTTTGTGTTGTGCTAGGATGTAGTAGGAATTCTTCAGCTAGGAGAGGGGGGCTTGCTCTGAGACACAGGACCAGCACGAAATGAGAGGGCTGCTCCTGCTCTAAAGAACTGCAGCCTGAATAGAAAACACAAAGAATGGGAGGAAAACTAGAGGCACAAAGGAAAGAGATTACTTGGCCAAGATTGAACAGTAAATCAGTGGCAAAACTTCGAAGAGTTCCCTTGAGTCCTAATCTGGTGACCTTTCCAGTGGGGCAGGCTGCCTCTGGCTTTTCACTGAAGTGTGCAAAGCATTGGCTTTTGATTTGCAAATAGATTAAAGCATACAGCACCTTATGCCAAAAAACTTCAGCACAAAGTTAACATTGCCTAATGGTGTCTCATTCCAGAATGCATAGAAGATTAGTTTTGAGCACAATGTGAAAAATTAATGCAAATTTAGACTTCTGAAAAGTAGGAAATTTGACAGTACACAGTCAAAATGATCTTAACTCTTCCCTCTTTGAGAATTGCTGCTACATTTGCTTGTACAGACCAAATCTCAGGGAAAATTCAAGAAACAAGGCACATGAAAGCATGCAGCACAGATTAATATTGTCTTTGTCAAAGCACATCCATCATGAGAGATGGAACAGGCAGCAGAAGGTTCCCTTAAATTTCGTCATAGCTACTTTCTTTAAGTTCATAGACTTTAAAGCCAGGAGACCTCCCTAGAATGTCTGACCTTATCTGTAACAACTTTCAAACTCCTTTTCATCCCTCTGTATTGAGCCAAATACACCTAGATTGTCCACAACATCTTCAACAAAGGCAGGTCTTGAGTGCTGGAGTAGTTTGGGACAGAGAACCTATTGTGTGGGGGCCTTGGCTCGGGTCCTGCACAGTCACCACAGGGCTGGCGGGCTAACCTTGGCATGCTCAGCAGAGAGGATGCATTTTGGGGTGTTGAGGCACGCTGCTCTGGGAGTGCCCAGAATAGCCCACCTAAAACCGGAAAATGATGCTTGGTATTATCTATAGCAGAGCTGGGATTCCTCTAATACCTGGATGAATTTAATCCGGTGCCCCTTTTCCTTTTGGGGAAAAAGGGGTCTAGCAGTGACGCAAATAGGTTGCAATTTAGAAAATGGTTTGGCTCTTCAGGCCTTGTGATCCCCCCCCATCTATCAGCAAGGTGCTAACAGCTCAACTTTCAACATCAAGAGCAAATAAATACATTTATTTAGTCAGGATGGTTTCCCATGGAGGGAAAGGGGAAGCAGGGGTCTGTAGATCCAGCAGCACCTGCAGAGATGCTGTTGGTGTATGGCTGCAGGGGACCTGGTGCTGGTGGGGTGGCCAGTGCTCCCATTGTGGCAGTGAGGGACTGGGTGTGGGACCCCAAATCTGCCTTGCTGAAAGCACTGAAGCCCCATGTATGCTTCAACTTCTCACGTAGCAACACTTCTTCCTTTGCCTGTCTTACTTATTCAGCTTAAAAGCAATTTGGGCAGAGCCTGGAGCTCACTCCGTATGCTCTGGGTGTTAGATTTAAGTTTAAAATGCTCAAGTCTGGTATGTTGCATATATAAACCCTGGTTTTATTGAGCTGGGAGGAAGAAAAACCCTCTTTTCTCATCTGCAGCACACCTAACTCTTGTTACCAGTAAGAGCTGGGTAGGGAGATCTCAGATTCTTGTGCCATTTAATCACATCTGATCTTAACAGCCCAGTGAAATGTTTATGGGGTCCATTTATTAGATGTCTTTTCCCTCTACGTGCTCAGGTGCTTTGAGGAACTTCCTGAATTTACCCCTGTGCACACTCAGTTGAATCATTCCTCCAGACAAGTTTCAGCCCCAGATTAATAGCAACTTGAGTCCAAACATGATTCACTCTTTTGACTGGACGCTGAAAGTCTGGTGTTCTCTTGCCTGGAAAAGGGCAGCTGTTTTTATCTTCCTTAAATTGAAGAAATAGTGAGTAAGGGAAGGGAAATCATGTACAATGAATGGCAGGAGTTATTTGTGTAATGAACAATGTCTTTGAATGCTTTCACGACACTGGGACTAAACTCCAGATGCCAAAGGGAAAGTGGCTGAAAGGGGACGCCAGTACAGCCTACCCATCTGGAGTGGTCCCATCTGGTCCTCATCCCTCACACCTCAGGATTTGTCAGTCATGACAGGGTTTCATTTTCTCCATCCTGCAGTGATGCAACATCTCTGTGTCATGGTGGGAACCGAGGCACAGGCTAGATGAAATGTCTTGCCCCGTGGTTAGTGGGAGGCAGACTCCCAGTCATTTATAATGTTTTCCTCACTTCCACTGGGCACATTCCCCCAGTGACTTTTTTTTTTAAAGTTTTTTGCAGGGTAGAAGGAGGTTCCCTCATGTGTCTTGGTATGTCTAAGAGAACAGACACCCATTTTGTTTGGTCTCTGCTGTTTCCTAGAGGCTAAATATCAGTCCATGCCCTGTTCTTTACATTCATCCTTGAATACCTGTTACCAGTTACTGTCACATCCAAAATACTGCACTGCTTGGACATTTGCTCTTATGTGATGTGGCATTCATGTTCTTATGAGAATTGGACACTTCTCTGTTTTTCATTGGGGTCTCCACTGAGCAGGTAGCACACAAAATGACCCCAGAAAATCTGGTGCCAGTGTCTCTCAAACATTTTCTTTTCCTACATCCAGCGGGGTTGGTGGCTGACTGAGTTCTCTACCACTCCCCCAAAAGGTTTTTACCAGATATATTTTGAGTTCAACAAAGAGCTACTTTCCCCAGTTGTGTAAATAAGAGTTGTGCAAGCAAAACATGTCAGATTCAGGAATCCTGATTATTTTTAATGGCCCAAGAAGCTGCTACCATCACAGTACCTTAACTTTCAAACTAGCCTGAAAAAGTCTTACCCTAATTGTTGCTTTGATCCCAGTCACTCTTGGTTGTGGCTGAGAAGGCACAGAGATGGCTCCTGAGCAGTTGGCAGGAGATGGGATAGGTGTCTGGCATGGGAAAGGGCAGCAGAAAGGAGCAGAGCCACATTGCAGAGCCAAGGTGGTACAGTAATGGCCTTTTGACAGGGATGTGGTTTCCAGAACATCTCTATTTCTGGCAGAAGATGTCAGGGCCAATGAATCCTGGAAGCTCTCAAGTGCAAGTCTGGATATGTTCTGTCTACGTGTGCCAGCTCTGCTGAAGGAAAAATGACTGCCACACCACTGTCCCATCCCTCAGCAGCTATTTGGCAAGCTCACCCCACATAAACACAGCAGCTGGCTCGCCTGCTATCTGCTGACCCTTTTCTTTCCCTCAACCCTCTTGCCCTGAATGGATCAATTTTTGGAATTTACGGAGTCAGATGCACACTTGAAAACTGAATGTGGATGAAAAACTACTGGAAAAAGGGTGGGGGTTTCTGGGAAGGAGCATTATTTACCCCCATGGCCAGTGTCAGGTCAAGTAGCCCCTCTCCTGGCTCCCTTGCAGCCCTTTGAGCCCCTGCTGAATCTGAGGCTTGTTCAAGGTCACCTGGCCACTTTTGGCTCCTGGCTCTGTGCCTCAGCCCCTGGATGGGTGTGTTCTGCAGCATGACCAGCCAGGAAAGAAGGGGCAAACCTCACTTGCTGGCACAAGTATTTTTGTACAGTTCCCCCATCAACACTCTTGGATCCACCAGTTTCTTTGACAACATCCTTGGCTCCAAGCAGTTTCAGGGGCTGGGCAAAGTCAGAATTTTATTTTGGTGCATCTCTCACCTTGAAGTGTTACAGAAACATGAAGTCACTGCTAGAAAGGGTTGGAAATTTTATTTCGCTTTTTTTTTTCCTGTCACAAAAGACAAATATATTCAAAATGTAATTGTTTGTGGTAAATGGGATGGTTTTAACAAATTTTCCAGCTTACAAAAAATTGTTACAACTCCTCTAAACAAATTTTTTTCTTTCTTTTCTTTTTTTTTTTTTTTTTTTTTTAATGATTAGGCGTTTGGATGTTTTCTACATTAAAACAACATTTAATTTTTGAATTTATTTTATAGAGAAGAAAGACATTAAATAGCAAGAAAAAGTCCAAATCAAATATTCCAAAATTGGTTTTATCTGCACCAATTTTTTTGTTTTGCCTTGCTTTGTTTTTGTTGTTTTTTGGGGTGTTTTTTACTCATAGTCTCTGAACAGTTTGGAGATTTCATTCCAGTTTTCTTTCTGATATGGAGAGGAACATCAACTGAAGTTTTGAAAACTTTTGTAAGAAAGGGAAAGTGTTCCCTGCCAAGCTCTAGCTACAGCTTGGATATGTCTGAAAACACTGACTGTCAAAAGCTGTGATCTGATTTTACCAGGAAGGGTTTTCTTATGTTGTCACACCCCTGTGTAGCCTCTGAAGAGTGAGTAACAGGGAGCTATTCCTGACAGTTTCCACCTGCATGAGCTCTTAAACTTTTCTAAAATAGAGTATATCATGTTTTGAGGATGGAGATGTGTTAAGATGCTTGGAGACAGCCAGGAGGATTTGTAAACAGAATTATGTGAGACAGGAGTCAATGAAAAAGAATAATGACATGTAGGAAAGGATTGGGAAATAAGTTAGGGATGACTCAGTGTGAAGGTACACAGCAAACAATCACCCATCACTGACAGAAAATGCATGGGAGAGCTTTGAAGCAGAAGATTATCTCCAGTAGAGACTCAGCTTCTAGAAGTTTGCAGCTCAGGGACTCCTTGAGCAAGGAGCTTCATCCTTTTGTTTAAAGGCATGGCTAGGGTATCTTGAAATACAGTGTGAATACAGAAAAAAACCCTTGTAATTGTGACTTTTTCAAAGTCAAGTGGAACTGCTCACTGGAGCTGATGGAAAAGATCCTGTGGCACCTTGTTTGTTAGAGCATCTTTCTTATCCCCACATTTCATTTATCCATGGTTTGTTTTCTAGAACAATCATGCCAGTCCTATGTTTTTGACTTTTACTTTTGCCTGATTTTTTTTTCTTTTTTGTATAGTAAGTTTTCACCCTTTCTTCCAATGAAGTTTCAATTAAAACAAGAGAAAGTCAAACTGCAATTTAAATCCTTATTCTGCCCCACTTTTAACCTTATCTCTCTCCCTAGCAGAATAGTTAATTGGAGAGATGAAGCACTGGGTGGCTTTGACCCTGAAGAACATCATCTACTCTTTCTTCTCCTGCACATAAATCTCACTGGTGCACCTTGCCCTTTGCAGCATGATAAGACTGAGTGACCAGCACACACTCAGCAGAGATGAGGAGGGTATAAGTACAGACAGTTTCCAAATGACCCCAGAGAAGTGTACAAATCATATTGCTAACAAACATACTCCACGTGGCAGGGATCCAGGGCCCTGCAATTAGATGTGAATATTGCAGTTGGCTTCAAAACACTATAGAAATAAGAAATTGCTGTCTTTTGGGGAATTGGAGCATCTTTTTATTGGATGTGAGGAGAGCAGATTGGTGGCAGGCTCATTGCATGTTTTTGTATTCCAGGCAGTTTGCCTGCTCGAGAGGAAGCTATTTATTGATCTCTGACTGTGAGGGTTAATAAATCTCTGTTCAGGCTGGTTCAAACTCTGGCCAGGTCAGTCTGAGGCAGATGATGGCTGCTTCTTCACTGGGGGCACTCTGAAGCTGGTTTGCAATAAGAAACCAGGGGTTTCTTGATCTTGCCTCAAGCCTCTAGCACTCAGGTAGTTTGGATTTAATTCACATGGAGTTCTTTTTTTTATTGCATGGCATTGAGGCCAACAGCGTTTTTCCCATCCCTTTTCATATTCCATTTTAGGTCCGTGCCACCTTCGGTGGGGGTGAGTGTCTGCTGGGCAGACAGGCTGGTTTCATTACCCCCTGTCCTCCCCTCCCCTCCTGAAGGACGTCTTCATTAGGAGTCTCTGTGTGTGGAAATCAGCTTATGCTCACACAATATGTGAGAGCCCCCTGGAAGGGTTTTATGAGAGGTCACACGCTCGAGCTGCCTGTCACTGCCCACCCGGGGGTGGCCACCCCACCCTGCCGCCTCCCCGGGACTTGCCCTTTGATTCCTCACCCTGAGCAGCAAATGCCTCCTCTTCAATAGACCTAATTTCCAATTGTCTCCATGAGCTTTGGAAGTCTCTCTATCACACCCTGAACAAATATGCCTTTTTTTTTTTTTTTTTTTCTTTTTTATTTGTTCTTCTGAACTCTCTGCTGAATAATCGGTTCTTTCCCCCACTTCTATGTTTCTGCTCTAATCAAGGACAGATTATTGTGAAAATAGATTGGTCTTCCCACCCCCCAATGTGTGTATGTCCTTTTTTTTTAATAATTTCCTAGAACTGGTGAAGTTGGCTGGCCCTAGGGTCTCTTCTGCTGTAGGAGGGTTAAAGGCAGAGCTGGGTGGCCTGTTTGCTTTCAACTTTAACTATTTCATCATTTGCAGAGAAAACCCTTTCCCCTACTCCCCTTCCTTGAGAGGGTCAATCTCATGTGCTGTAGGGACCCCCACAGAAACCTGTCAGCTGCTTTGGCCTCAGGTAATGCCTCCTACCAGCTGTGTTGAGCAGCCCTGAGCTATGGGTTAATCCTGAGAGGTGCTGGATGCCTGTTGGATGCTGAGTGCCCTTGGTAATCACTGGAAATGCCAGAAATCAAGACAGGGACCCTTTTCTCCAGGGCTGAAGTGTGGAAGCTCTTGATGATGAGTTTCATAATTGAGGATATTGCATTCCCTGGATGTCTCCATTTCCCTGGGCTCCCACTGGTGGAAAGCACCAATTCCCACCTTGCCTCAAGGGTGCTGGATGCCTGGAGTGTAACAGCAGGACCAGATGCAGTCCCACATCCAGGGGAAGGTGAACCTCGCATCCAGAGGAAGGTGAACTTCTGCAAAACCTGAGGAGGGCACTAGAGAAGTGCAGAAATGTCAAGATGTGGCCTCAGCCAGGCAGTGCATGTGGCTGCCATCTGCAGAGCCCACCACCCCTTCTGCTGGGCTTTTCCTGGGAGGTGAGGTGAACAGGCAGGGGGGAAAAGGCTTCTCAGGCAATTTTTTATGTTGTGGAGCAGCTCAGGTCTTATCAACACTTTCCTCCCCGTCTGATCTGTGATTATTGAGCCTTCACGTGTACACACTGGTTGTGTGTGTATAAAAATATATGGCTGTATAATTAGAACCAGCCAAGAATATTTGGCTGAAATGGTGGTGAAGTGAGGGGGGGGAATCAGGGGGTGTCCAAATATACCTATTCATTGGAGCCAGAACTCTTCATGGGAAGTGTCAGGTTTGATGAATTTCCCATTAAAAAAAAATAAAAAAGAAAAATGTTTTGACATATTTTAAACATTCCAATGCAGCGTTTTTAAACCATCACCTCCCAGCCTCATTTTTTTCCCGCTTGCAGAGGTTTTTGATATCATTCTGAATCAGACTGAATAGGGATTTGAAGTGTGGCCAGTGTCCTAAACATTAGCCAAACAGCATCAGTCTGTCTCTTTCTTTCCTTTCCACCAAGAAAAGCTTCCTTTTAAAACTGGCTGAAGCTAAAATGGTCCACAGGGATGTGTCAACTTTAGCCAAAGAGTGTATTTGACTAGATGAGGTGATAGCCACCTGTAATTAGAATGTTTCCATTGTCTGTGTAGTTTAGTGGCTCTTCCACCTCTAAGATGCACCCACCATCCTACCTCATAGCAGCTTTTTGGCTAAGTCCCTTAACTGCACTGTTTTTTTCTTACTCTCCTCATTTGCCCACATCTTTCCATCTTCCCAGAAAGGCTCCCTGCTCCCTTTCTAGCACTACAGAGTCTCAGCAACAGGAGCTCAAGGGGATGGCTGCCCTGGAAAAGGCAGAGATTGCCATACATCAGGACTGTGTGTGGGACCCACCTTTTGAGGATCCAAGCCATTATTAGAACCACACCCACCAGGGGACTTGGCCTGAGGGACAGCTGGCCAGCACTTTGGCCCAAACTATTATTCATGCTCGTTTAGGTAGTGAGTCCTTCCAGTGGAGCCCAGTTCCTCAAAGGTTTGATTTGACCAGAGAATCAAATACCTAAATACCTTTGAGGATTGCAGCTTTAGTCCCTACATCAACAGGGATGCACTCTGGAGAATGTATAAATGCCTCTTATAAGCCTTTCATGCTGTACTCTGACTCTGACTGGCTTTGTCCTGGTGACACTGAGCCCCTCAGCTCACCTGCTTGCCCTCCCTTCCCCATGCAGCAATTTCTCTGGGATCATGGCCACAGCTCTTCCCTTCCTCCAAGCCTTGAGCAGAGCAGCCACCTGAGCCACTGGTTCAGTAGGTCACTGTGGCTTGGGCTGAGCAGAGGTTGGCAGCTGAGCACAGAGGTAGTGCAAATGTACATGTCTGTTCACATTTAAATAATGCATAGATAGCCCTGTATGTTTATTTATATTTAAATATACATGTTATCCTCATGCTGGTGTTGAAGTACCTTGAATTAGTTCAAAGCCAGGCTGAAGAGCTGGAGAGAAAGGACCCATTCCCAATGCTCTTCCCACAGTGTTCTTCTGTTCTGAGTGACACCCCTGTGGCTGACAGCAGCTTGCCACTGCACCAACAGCTGCATTTGGGAGCAGTGGGAGGGACACCCAACATCTCTGTTTCCTTCCTTGGGACATTGGAAAGGAATTACTCCTGTGGATCACATAGGAGCTGCCATCTGCAAGGTTTCCTGCACTTTTCTTGCCACCATCAGGTAGAAGCTCTAGAACTCCATATTTAATTCAGATTGAATATAGATTATTGAGCCACCCATGTCACCTTCAAAGGCTATTTATCTCCCCATGTTCTTTTGCATTAGTCACAAAGGGCAATCTTGTTAGATATGGTGATAAATAGCAGCAAAAAATAATGCAAGCAAGAAATGATAAACTGTTGAAAGGGAATTACATTGTAAAGTATTAAAATGTCAATGGAATGCTCATAAGTGTTGACAACACTTCACAATCTTGGGGATATTTGAGATCAAAGTTTGAATGTATCCATTTTATATTGTGGCATACTCAAATTTAAGCCCAGACAGAAGTCAGAGGACTGATCTGGTACCATCTGAACTGGGAGCAAATCCAGGTGCTGGGAGGCATTCCCAGAGGGATGCCTGACTGAGTCCAGCAGAGCAGAGCTTGCCCCAGTGATGTGCAGACAGTGGTGATGCCCCAGGAGAGCCTGGCCACCAAACCTCTGCTGGTCCCACAGCCCAGGAGAGCTCAGCATTGCAATGCCAGCTGGTTGTGCCTCCATACAGGAGACTCAATGATCCATGTGGATCCCTTTCCCACTCATAATATTCTCTGTTACTGTGGTACATCCCCCAAAACACCATCAGTCTCTGACCTACTTTTGTCTCCAGCAAAACCTTTTCTATTCTTATTTTTCCTGCTCTTTGCCCTGGTTTTCAACTTGCTCTCCATGCCATGCCTCTGCATGTACATTCAAGGCTTATAGAGCTTTTATTGATGTTTTCTTGTAAAATATGGGTTTGGGCTGCAACCCACCCATTGCACATTCAAAGGCTGATTGACAAATCTCTCCAAATCAACAGAAAAATCAGCTGCATGCTACTCTTCTGTTTTCCTCTCTTGAGATCTGCTTGGGCTCCCTCCTGTGCTGTGCCAATGCCAGGCCTGCCTGCTCCCCATGGACATTTAGGGGAGCTTTAAGGCTTCCCTGCATTGATTTTTATGTCCCATGAGCTGTGTGAAGCAGAGGGCTGTTAAAGTATTGCCCTTTACAGTGGGGATGCACAGGGCTGCCCTGGAGCTCTCCTGTGAGATTGGTGGGGCTGGCTGTGCCAGGGGCCGTGCAGCCCTGCTGTTGGCATAAATGCAACCACACCAGAGCAAACACTGCAGCCAGCTCTGCCTCCAGAGCAGGAGAGCATCCCCTGAGCCAGCAGAGGCAGCAGCTCACATCTGTTCAGGCGGCCACACGAGCTGCACAGCCTCAGCACTGCTGCTTCTCATTTATTCACCTGCCTTTTTTTCCCTTTGTGCCCCTCCACCCTCCTGCAGACGGATTTCCCTCAGACAGGACCTCCCCAGGCTGTCTCTGCTCGTGTTGTTCCCTCTGCTGAGTTCTAGGCCCTGCATAGGGGTGGGCTGGGGGCTGAGCTTGCCCGAAGGGCATTGCTTTGTACCTACCAGATGTGCTGAATTTCTCACTCTGGCTCCCTCTGAGCAGCCCCCTGCTTCCTATTGACCTTGCTGTAATTTAGATTCTCAGCCTTTTGCCAGTCCCTGCAGCTGATTTATTCTCCTGGTGTTTAATGTTGGATTTTCCTCTTTGGAGAAAGGTTATAACCACCTTGGAAATACTTGAAGAGCCGACCTTCTCTTTTCTGTTATTTTTTTTCTCACTCTTTGAGAGCAAGCTCCTGTTATGGTATGTGGTAGCCTGCAGTTCCCCAGCTTGCAAATTCTCTGCTGCTCAGGTCTCTATGTGAGCATTTGCATTCTATCATTAAGCCTTTAGAGATCTTGCCAGCCACTGGTTTGGCATCCAGTCACTCTCAGCAGGACTGGTTGCCTGTATCCTGTCTTTAGCTAATGCTCTGTCAACCACAGGGGAAACTCAGCCAACAAGATCTCTATCAGCCTTTCAGGGACCAACCGTTCTGCCATGTGGACTGGAGTCGTATGCTCTGGCCTGATCTATTTATTAAAGAGCTCTGCCAGTCAGCAGACCTTGTCAAAAATAATGTTTCCCCTTATCCTCTCCCTCCTTCCTGGAAAATGTTGATGTGAGTGACAAAATGTTTGTTTTCATTGACTTATTCCATGGAAATTTACAGGTTCTGTTGGAAAACGAAAGATACATTTCAGCTGCTGGAGATCTTTCACTTAAAGGCTTTTCAGATTTCCAATAGAAGAAAAATAATTGAAAATTTTCAAGGAAAGGCATTAATCACTTGTTAACACTGATCTCACTGAATCTCAGTTTTCCAGCAAGACTGCTCTTTGCTTAGGTTCACTAGTGGTTTTCCTGTCACAGAGGTGCTCCTGTGGGATGGTGCTGTGGACACTTTGCCACCTGCTCTTCTGGGCAGTGCTGGCAACCTCTTACCACCCCCATTGTTGTCCTGCATTTCTGGGTGACTTGACACGTGCAAAAATGGTCTTTTTTCTTGATGGAGTCTGCTGGCTGGCTTTCAAGCATTGTTTCAGAAGGACTGTTTTTTTGTTTGGAAGACAGGTGTAATTGTGTGGCTTAAATTCTTCTTTGTGTGGCAAAGATCTTGATCTTCATTTCTTCCTCCCTGTGTGGACTAGGTGTAGTCATATAACCAGAGTCTTCTTCATTCCTTTGTGTTTCAGAGATCACATCTGAATGGAGGGAGAACTCTTCTAGACATCTCAAACCCAAGACAGGGGTTCTCACTTCACTTAGTCTTCAGATGTGTGGAAATCTCTGACAAAACCAAGCAGTTTACACAGATATCTTGCATTTTGATGATTACATGATCCTCTCTTGCTTATATGAACTCATCTGGTCCTGCATTCTCCTCCTATCAGATATTTGCCTACTGTTAACCTGCCAGACCTAAACATGCACACAGAATCATGTCTTTATTTCTATCCTACTTTATGGACCAAAAAGTGAGGCATGGCATCACATCCAGCTCATTAGGCTCTGCTCTGCTGTACAAGCATGAGGGAAGCTGGAGAGGGTTGACCAAATAAAGCCTGGAACTGCTCCATTTGTGAGATGTGCTCACAAAGCCACTGTGATCACCAGAATTAAGCTTTAAAGTACTCTGAGCAAATGCTGAGAATTGCTCTGTGTGTGTGTGTGTGTGTTTGCATGCACATGTGTGTGTTTCTGCCAGATTTTCTCAAGCTCAGCCTCCTTGAGCTTGGCAGAGAGCTCTTTCCAGAAAACTGGACTTGTGACTTCAATGCCTAGTGGACTCCTCTGAGCTGGGGAGTGGATTCCACAATGCTGAGTGGATTCCTCCAGTTTGTCTGGCACGTACTGGCCAGCCATTTAACCACAGCTGGATTGGAAGGAGAAAGCTTTGCAAACCAAAGAGCCTTGCCCATCCTTGTTGGGTGGAGGAGATGAACCTCTCTTCTTGCCTGCCCAGCTCTGGAGGTGCTGTCACTCTGACACCTCAGTTGTACTGCAGAGAAAATCACCAAAAAGCTGGTAGGGCAAACACAGGAAGAGTGGGTTTTCCTTTGGGGAACGCATCTCTGTCAAAACTCCAAATATCTTGAAATATTTTTAGTGTGGAAGGTGCTATGTTTAAAATCTTGAAACAACTTTTTAAAATGTGGTGTAATAGGTTATATGAAATATAAAGTAAGTCCAACTAGTCTTGTCCAGATTAAAAAAAAAATAAATAAAAAGGGTTTGTTTTTTTTATCATAGAGGATTTAGCCATATTCAGGTTTTGTCCTGGCTTTGAAGAGAAAACCCTTCTGATCTTGAATGAATCCAAATTAAGGTACCCCACTTCTTCACAGTGGAATACTGGTTCACAGTGAAACTTAATGGGAAGACTTTTCTTTAGGATTAAGCCAAATTTATGGTGCACAAGTGAATCGTTCAGCTGGAGTTCTCTCCCAAAAGCCCCAGTCTCTCACCTGGAGAGCAGGAAGAGCCCTGTGTAATTAATGTGACTGATCACAAAGATGCACATTGAGTGGAGCATGGTAGCAATGAGGAAAAGCAGCGAGCCTGCGGGTAGGGCAGTGCTCTCAGACATGAGATCCGGGTTCCCTGCTCCCTGTGCCATGCCCCATCACCCGAGGGGGTCCCTGTTAGATAGCATTTATGGCTCTGGCAGCAACTCTCAGTGTGCCATTAGGGCCGACCAAGCGCACCGCGTGCGCAAAGCCCGGCCCGATGACGAAGGTGGCCCCAGCTGATGGAGGTGATTTGGTGCAAGGTATCAGCTCCTTGATTACGAGGAAACATGCAAGCCTTCTTCCTCTTGGCTCCTTTTGGGCAGCCAGAGAAATGCTGCAGTTGGAGGTGTGCTGGAAGCTCAGCAGTCGAGGGGCTGGTGGCACACAGGAGCTGACAGGCTTGGGAGGGAATAGGAGTAAACCCAGCAAGGGTTAGGTGAGGCCAGCGAGCTTTATTTTTGAAGCAGCACACAGAGAGAGAGAGAGAGAGGGAAGAAAGGAAGGAGGAAACAGCTGTAAGGACATTTTTGTTGCTGACTGGTCCAAAGGAATGTGTATAAACAGCTTTAGATGTATTTTCCTGAGCATGCTAAGTGTATTTACTCCCTGCTCTAATTGGTCCTGCCTGAAGTTAGCCAGGACTAAGAGTTCCCATGGGAAGTACGCCTCACTGACTCAAACTGCAGACTGACTGGTGTTCACAGTGCAACCTGTGTTTGTGATGGCTCCTGAGCTGTCCTTTCTCACAGCCTCCTGCCAGCGTGCTCAGGGCCAGGGCAGATTTGGCCCTGCCCAAGGGTGCACAGGCCAGGTGGCTTCACTGCAGGGCAGTAGCAGGGCCTGGCTGGCACCAGTGCTGCATCTGGCAACACAGGAATAAAGGGCTGTCTCTCCCTCCCGAGAAGGCTGGTCCACATGGCTGAGGCAGAGGATGCTTGAATTTATTTCATCAGCTGACCTCAGCTCAATTCTTCACTCAGTCCAAGCAAGTTGCAGGCAAAGGCTCCATGAGCAGCAGCATTTTCCTGGTGTGTGCATTGCAGTGCAGCCACCAACAACCAAATGCATTTTTTTTTTCACGTGCAAACGCCCCTGGATGCACACAACGTGTTTGTTCCCAGTAAAACCCAGACTTTTTCTGAAGAAAGTGCAAGCAGTCAGCAGAAAAGGGGGGGAAGCATAAACCAGTTTCTCGTTGCAAAATGTCATTTTGATGGAACTGACATTTTTAGCAAAGCCAGTATAAATTTCAATGTTTTGTTTTGTTTGTTTTAAAAAAACAAACACAGAAAATGTCCAAATATGTAATATTGACATTTTCAGAACCAAATGTTTTCCTATTCCATCCTAGCGCAGTTCTTAAAATTTGAGTTAACTTTTTCTTAAAAATACTACAAAGAGACCAAAGGAAAAAGAAGGTTTAAGTTCTTCTGAAGTATGTGGGCTTTCCACAAATATTATCTTTTCATTCTGACTCAACACTTGAGCCCATCCATCAAAGGGAAAATGAGATACCCTCTTTTGGGAAATGCATGCTTTACTCCACTATCTAAGCCAGTTAATTGTGAAAATGTTTCCAAAGAGCCCTGCCCACGACTGGTGATCTTTTTTTTGGGCTGCTGGCATCCTCCAGCCAGCAGACACCTGTAAAATGCATCCTTGGCAGGGTCCCAGCACAACTGCCCTTCCCCTGCAAGGAGCATCAAGGCAGCAGCAGGTTATAGCCTAGGCTACCACCTTCTCCAAAAGAAAGATAAACCAAAATTCTCATCCAGATGCTGGGTTTATAGAAATTGCTTTCCCTGAAGGTGCTTGAGGGCAAGAGATGTTGAGGAAGGGATATATTTGAAGGGAAGATAGAGTTCCTGGGTGCAGAATGATACAAAAATACGATGTGGGAGCCACTGCCTTGCTGGTTGCCAAGCCGTGGAGCCAGCAGAAGTTGTTGACAGGAAGGGAAGCACTGGTGTGGTTCTGACAGTTTTTAAGCACTGTGTAAACACTGGAGATAAGGGTTGATTATGACTGCAATTCTCCTTCGTCCATTACATTGCTTTGGATCTACAAAGAGAACCCAGAGTGAGTGAAAAATCTGAGCAGTGGGTTTGAGTCTGGTGGCCTTGGATGCTGAGCTGGGCTCGGGATCTCCAGCAAGGTTTGTTTCATAAACATGCTGAGCCTCTGGTTTCCCTTCTCTTTCACTTCCACCTTTCCTTCAAAGCTCTCTTTCCTTCAGTGTTTCCCAAATTCCACCAGCCTCTGGCATGTTGGACACAGCTGTCAGGACCTGGCAGCAGATTCTCGCTATGTGCCCTGGAGGCTGCCAGGCACTCCTGTCATTCAGAAGATATTGCCCACAGATTTACCAGGACCACTGGAGGGGACCAGTAGCAGAGGAGAGATGGAAAAGTCAGCCCCAGAAGAGACCAGATTGCTCCCAGAAGGAAGGGTGACCCACGGGGGTGCAGCGTGTCAAGCACCAACAACATGTGGTGTAATGCACAACGTGTCGTACACGTGCCAACTCTCCAGGAGTGTTCCAAGAGCATTTCCAGTTTCCAGGAGGTTTTCCAGCTGTTATCTCATATAGAAGTTGATGCTCTGACCCCCAAAGACCTCCTGTTCAGTCCCTCAGGACATGGGCTTGCTGCTCATGGCCCAGAAATTTTCAGATTTTACAGCTGGCTGGAGGGGTTATGAAAACCTGGAATGAGTCCAGTCTGCTTTTGATTTCTTTTTCCTTGAGCTGGCTCTTTCCATGGCTCTTTCTTTATCTTGCTATCCATCCCATGACATCTCTCTCTCTCCCTTCTTTTGTGGCCCCACACCAGAACCAGCTCCACCCTTCCCTGAGTGTCCCAGTTAGGAAGCAAAGAGGTAACTACGTGCCAGCTGGTACCTTCTTATCTAGTCACAGTATGTTCCCCTAAGGGAATTTTTGGCCTGGGATTGTGTGTGTGTGTGTATATGTGTGTGTTTTATATGCTTTATTTTTATCACAGAAAGGATAGACAGTACATTATGTCTTCAGTCCAGGAGGTTACACACTAGATAAGACACAGACAGATATACTACAACTGCTCCAGCCTGTGGAGTTGTGTTCCTGAGATAGCCCTGGGAATGGAACAGGTAAACTGTTTCCAACCCCCCACATTTGGGCAGTGGATTTTGTGTCAACAAATCCAGATCCAAGCAGAGATTTCAATGTTGATGTTCCCGCAGACAGAGAATAAAGTCCACAGTGCTTCCTCCATTTCTGCCACACTTGTACCTTCTCATAGGTTTCAGTTTCTCATCGCCCCCATCCTACCCACTCCTCCTCTGGCTTCATTCTCACCCCTTCTGTCCATCCCCAGTCTGGCTGTGCTGTGTAGTTCAGTGATCCCCTTGGGCTGCTCCAAGAATACATCCAGATTCAGAAGGAAATGGGGGATGTGCATGTTTAGGCAACAGTGGTGTCAACGACCTTGTAGTAGCACCTGTCAACCAAAGTTGGGAAAGCCAATAAAACAACAAAAAAAAGGTATTTTGGTATTAAAAGCTAGAATCTGAGATAGTTTATCTGTGCCTACTTCTTGCATCTTTCTTGAAACCATCTGGGCTAATTATAATGCTGGAGACTGTATACTAGTTTTTAAAGGACTAAGGGTGAGCCACAATAGCCCTCTACAGCAATCCCCAAAAGAGTGACCCCTTTTTACTCTGTTGTTTCAATAGCAGTGTCCTTGGCACTGAGCCTCTGCAGTGGCAGGCTCCAGTGGGCATCCAGGGTCAGATTCACAAGCACCATCACTCCTCACAAAGCTCACACAGCCACTTTCATGGAGCCATTCAGCAAGGGAGCTGTTGCAGAGCCTTTGGGTCATCCCAAAACTCCTGCCCTCCTCCTCCTCCCCCACAAAGCCTTTGTCCTATGCTGTGAAGGTTAACAGCCTGTTGCAGCATCACAGTGCTCCTTTGGGGATGGTGATGCTGGGTTTATTTTCTCAGGAGAAACAGATAAAGGTGGCACCAGCTACTACCCAACACTAAAGCTAAATTAGTAAATTTAATGTTCTTTCAAACCTGAGGGACGTGGCAGGGACTGTTTTGGATTTTGATCCGAAGCTTATCAAAGCTGTGACCTTTGGATCAGCCTGACAATGAGCAATTGAGGCCGTGCTGCCCCAGCATCCATCAAATGCAGGCATTTAGTGGCTTGACTGGCATTGCAGAGATAAAAGTCACTGGACCTAAACAGTGTCACAAGATGGATGTCTCCCAGTTGGAAAATACTGTCTTAACTTAGGCTTTAGTTTCTGGGTGTTTCTGTGGGGGTCTCATCCCAGTGTCTGCATCCTTTACAAGTACTATACAGACTTTAATAAATGTATCTTTGTGGCTTACCTGTGAGATAAGAGCAAACCATCATCCTAATTTCAGAGTGAGGGAAATAAGGCACCAAGAGATTATCAACAAAGTGTAACCGCACCTTGTGTTACCTAGCAAGAATCATATAAATTTCAATTTTCCAGATTAGCATTTTTGTAGCCCTTTATGCATGTTCAGCATGGCTCTGGCTGGTCCCAGGTCCAGTTCCAAAGGCTGACAACCTTCCCACATCCAATCTCTCATGTCTTGCACTTGGCAACTCAAAATGAGACATAAACAACACACATCTCAAAGCTCTAACTCCCAATCTGTGAGGGCTTGCATTGCCTTTCTGGTGTCCTGATGCTTCTCTTCATGCCATGGATATTTGGTACACACTGAAGTTTAAAGTAAAGCTGACATCACCCCTGCAGTGCTATTTTCAAAGACTCCTATGGTAAGGCTAATTAGGCCATTACACTATCTTGTAATATTTATAATCACTGGCTATATAAAAGGAATATATCAGACAAATATCAGATTAAGTTATACCTGCATCTCCCTCACCTTCCACAAAACTCCACACTGATTGTTCCAGTGCTACTCATGCAATACAACTGTGGGGCAATATGTTTTCTCTTTTCAAGGCTTTAGATGAGGAAAACCAGAGCTGCCAGAGCCCATGTCAGCAAAATCCATGTAGTTCTTACAGCCTCCTGCATCTGCATATGTCCTCATCTCAGCCATCTGCTGGGAGTTTGCAGGTTGAGGAGATGGGACAGGAGGATGGTCCCTGCCTCATCACACTGCTGGGTCCAGTTGAGCTTCTCTGCAATAGCTACACTTTTACTTGAGCCCTTTAGCAGCTTCTCACCTCCACCTCCAGGAGACAGGACCAGACAGATTTGTTTTTAATTTTTCCTTCCTACTAAAGTCCCCCTGTCTGGTTCAGCTTTTGACACAGATTTTCGTTGGCTGATGACCAGCTTGGTGATCTGATCTAATCTGATGATCAGAACACTTTATGAAGTTCTGAGCAATGACTTCTGCTACTCTTAATACCTGGCAGCTAGTCAGAATCTTCTCCTAGGTCCCCAGCTTCCCAAAGACCCTCTCACCCACTGTGAGGTTCCCAGCTCTCACTGCATGGCAGGGCTTTGCTGGGGCAGAGCTGGCAGACCCACAGTCCAGGCAAGCCTTTCTCCTCCAGCACTTTACAGCTCTGGGACTGTCAAAGCTTGCACATTCCTGTGGCTGAGCATCTCACAGTGGTTTTGGGAACAGGTTATTCTGCTTCCTTTTATATTTCCAGGTCTCCCAGCTGCTCTGCATGGTCAGTAGGAGAGCTGGGGTCTGCTTCTTCCAAGCATGGTGGGACTGGGTCCCTGTTCTGCCATACAAGCAATAATTTGCTCTCCTTGGTGAGGAGAGACTGGCTGTGTGCCTGGGCAGTGGGGCTGGGACCCAGTGGGTGCTCCTCCCAGCCAGAGTGTCAGGCAGGGTAGCAGAAAATCTTTCGTTCCAGCTAAGCAGTGCTGAAAATGTGTTTTCTTTTCATCCTCTTTCTAATTTTGGGCTCTGAACTCAGTGCCCAAAACACATACACCAGAGTCTGAAGTCCAGCAGGCCAAGATACATGTGTCATTATGGGGACTGTACAAACAGGAGCAGGATGGGAGGGAAGAGGAGCCAAACAATGGAGTCTCCCTTCTTTCTGCCCAATATTTATTGTGATTTTCATGTGTCTGTCCCTGGCTACCCTCAGGCATGCCCGTGGCAGGTAGGGTTGAGTTGCACATTGCTTGTTTAAGCCAGACTTCCTCTATCCATTCTATTTGACTGTTTTTCCCCTTTTAAAATCCATTTGTCAGATTTTCCATGATGGAAGACAACACAAGGAGCATCACTGCAGGTGCAAAACAGCACACTCCTGTTTGTTTGCAGGCTAGAGTCATACACCTCCCATCACCTGTGCAGCACAAAAACAGGACCAGAAACACAAAAACAGGACCAGAGTCCTACATGGGGATGGGATGAGGAAACAGCCCACCCATCCACAAACACACCCATCTCTGCCTGAAGGATGTGGCCCCAGGACAGGATGCAACCAGGCAAGTAGAAAGCCAACAATTCATGAATATTTTGCAGACAGACCTGAAGACATTTTTAAGTTCTAATGGAAAATAATATTTGATACTTTGCAAGTTAGTAATAATGCATTATATCTATGTGACTTTTTCTGCAAGACAGGCAATGATATCACATTATTGATGGTGTTCTTTCTACTCTGTCCAATGTCCTTATTTGCACCATTTCCCATCTCTTATCCCAATCACTCATGAATTGCCCACTCATTCGGTCACATAGTTAAATGGACAAGAATACAGATCAGTTGGACTTTGGAAATCAAGGTGTTTGCATTTGATTTATTTTCACCTGTGAAGTGATATTGGCTGGAAGTGGATACTTACACAGTGAATTTCCTCTGTCACACTTCCCCAAAGAAGAGACCTCTACCCACCATATTTCACCATCTTGTGTATCTGCACAGGCACTGGGTATTGAACAGAGGCTGTACTTGCAGCAGTGTACAAAATATTATATTCAGCACACTAAATTTTTTAAAAATTATCATGTCCTGAGAAGTTCCCTAAACATTCTTAAAATAGATTTTTCCATCATTTAGGGTCTCATGCAGAGCCCTGGCTGATGAGGTTTGGGAGTCTGCTGTTAATTTGCTCATTGGGAGGTGATTTTACAATAGCTTTCAGCACTCATGAGTTTTGTGCTCTTTCTAAAACACTCACTAAACTTCCAACTCCTGCACGAGGAGATGAACACCCTCTTAGTGGATGCCATTGATCCCCTAAAATCAGCACTAAATCCAGACTCTCCCATGGTATCCTTTTGTCAATATGGTGCCATGGCAAGCATCAAAGATGTTCACGTTCCCAGCTATGCCATGACTGAGAAGTCCTGGGTTCAGGACTGATTCACAGAATTCACAGAATCACTAGGTTGGAAGAGACCTCCGAGATCATCAAGTCCAACCCATGCCCTAACATCTCAACTAGACCATGGCACTGAGTGTCACATCCAGTCTTTTTTTAAACACATCCAGGGCTGGTGGCTCCACCACCTCCCCGGGCAGATCATTCCAGTACTTTATCACTTTTTCCATGAAAAACTTTTTCCTAATATCCAACCTCTTCTCCCCTGGTGCAGCTTGAGACTGTGTTCTCTGGTTCTGTCAGCACTGCCTGGTGATGTGAGGGAGCTTTACCTGTGTATCTCAGGAATCCATCCCTCTGCCTGCGTGTGTGCCAGCTCTGATCCCTGGCTGTGACGTACACGGAGCAGCAATGCTGGGAGAGGGCTGGGGAATGCCGAGGATGCACAACAGGAAACACGGAGACATAACATGTCCAAGTGGGGTAACTGAGGCAGACAGAGCAGGAATGTGATTATGTGACCCTGCAGGATTTGGCTGGGACGCCGGGGAGTGCTGAGCTCATCCCCCGTCAGAGGGAGGAAGAGAGAGAGGAGCAGCTCTTGCTGTTTGCGTTTTATCACAGAGAACCCAAAGGCATCAGCAAACATTGTGGTTTGGGCAAGGATGGGTTCCAGCACATTCCCCAGCTCCTGCTCTGTGTCCCAAAATCTGGCTAGCACGGGGGGAGAGAGCAAGTGAAAGTTTCCAGGGTGTAGGAGAGGGAGCCACCTGCCAAGGCTTGCCAGGAAGCCAGCAGATGCCAGAGGGTCAGGTTAATTCAGTGCCCTTTTATGAGCTCATTCTTCAATGTGATCAGGAGTTTTCCTTTGAAAGAGTTTCAGGTTTTGAACTTGAAAATGTAACTTTCTCCAAAATAAAACTGTCCGTGGTGGGGGAAAAAAAAGTTTTAGTGTCAGCTAATGCAAATAGTCCCTTGTCAGTGGTTTCAGCTCTGGGGAATCGTGCACCAAAAATATTTTAGGTTCAGTACCAGTATTATGAATATAGAGAACATGGAGTAAAAAGACCTTGAGACACTATTAATAAATCATCTGAGTGTTCTTTTCTAGGTTTTGTGTATCTTAAGTGTTTTATGTGAAGCTCTGAGAAAACAAAACTACCAGTCCATCTATGTAACATGGCTTGCTCATTTTTCTTTTTTCTCAGCCCAGTTTAGGATTATTCCTATCAGCCCCTCTGCATTATATGCACAACTTCCCAAGCTCCATCACTTCATTAGGAAACAACCGTGTCCAGCAACATTGGCAAGAGTAGGAGCAGATCTGAGGTGCTCTCAGAAGAGCTGGGAACAAAATTTTCAAAAGATTGGAAAATAGTTCTTATAGCAACTGGTTTGGGCCAGTACCTGAAGCACACCTCGTGGTAGATCAGAATCAATAAAGGGGACCTCATCAAAACTACTTTGCCTCCCAGATATATTTCCTTTGAATAATTGCTGCTTTTCCCAAATTAAATACTGCTTATAGATTAAATCAAGGTAGCTTTTTCCCCCCTACCTGGCAATACTGCGAATCTCACATGGGTATCTGAGCAAGAAATGAAATTGTTTCCACTCTTCTACGCAATTCAGAAGTCAGGATGTTTGTTTACGTTTCTAAACTATATGGACCATGTCAGGGCTCTGAACTCTGCTGGAATTTCTGAAATGGTTGATTATGGGTTTCAGTTCACATTGGAGAGGAGGATTCAGGTGACTCTTGGTGCATTCATATTCCTGTCCTTTTCCTTCCTGGTTTTAAACTGTCACCTGCCAAAAACATGCTGAGGTCAGGATTCAGCTGGTGGCCTGCCTGGTAGGAGAAGCAAAAACTTGCCTGAACTTCCCTCTTTTAGCTTTGCCTGATCTTGGGAGTGCTGACTTTAGTGAAAACTTGTTTTTATCAGTCTTCAAAGCTGCTTGCTTGTTACTGAAGGGGCAGAGAGGCAGTAGACTCCAGGTGGTTAAAGTCACTTCTCTGACCACAGCCGTGAATACTCTGAGTCCTTTTCCCAGGAGGGACTGAGCCAGGTGGAGGTGAGGGAATTCAGGAGAGACTGCAGTGTCCCCAGCTGAGCTCAGCCATGCAGCTGAATGCTTTACAGTAGCCCTGAAATGTCTCTCCCTGCTGACAGCTGAAGCTGATGCTGCACTGGGCCAGACGCTGCCTTTGCCCAGGCACCAGTAGTTGGGCCAAGATCTAAGGCAGCCCTTGAGGCCAGGCTCAGAGAGGCATGGTTGTGCCCAGCTGTGCAGCCCTTCAGCAGAGAGCCAGCATTACCAGCCCTGACCACAGCCGTGCTTCTGCTCACAATAGCCAAGGAAACCTGCAAGAGTCACAGGCTTGAAACATGCCCATGGGGAAGAGGATTCTCCTCTGGCTCATTAACTCCTGAAAAGACTTTAACCAGGGCCAGCTTTAAAAAAAAATCCCAACCCAAGCTCAATAACACAGAGACAAGAAGACAGCCTGTTAGCTATAACTAGTGTATTTAGCTACTTTCCTAACCATTGTCCACCCTCATTAATGGTTAAACACTCTCTGTGTCATTGTTTGCTGTTTCTGGCCAATTCAAGCTCTTTCAAGTGGGAGGAAGAGTGAAGCATGGAGGGAAACCAGCACCAAAGGCCTGCTTGTATTTTACAAGACACCCAATTAAATGGCACCTCAGGTTACCTATAAGTGTCATTTGCTTTCCTGTTAAGGGATATTTATTAGTGTTCAGAAATGCATGAATGAGCAGGGTTCTTAACCTTGCCTTGAGACTGGTGAATGAGTATTGTGCCTAACTCCCATCCTTCTAACTTTGTGTTATCTTTCCCTTATCTCCACAGTATCAGAGAGCTTCAGTTTTCTGCTTGTTTATCTCCATAGAGTCCTGAGGACATCTTAAAAGAATGAGATCTGACTAACTTGTCCCATGTCACACAAGAAGCTGGTGGCAGCACAGAGGATTGAGGATTTGTTGGCAGGGCAGGTGGGTAACCATGAAGTCTAGAGCACCTCAAATGTCACACTTTTTGGAAGGCCCCTGCCCTTCTTGCATGGGAGGGGTGGAAGCTGTGCTGGCCTCATGCCCTGGTGGGTCTGGGTGTCCATGCATGGCACAGCTGGAGTCATGGGGGTTTTCTCTGGCCACAGGGCTGTGGCAGGTAACTCCTGCCCCTGCTCAAGCACTGATGTCTCATTCCTTCCCCACACTGAAACTGCTGAGAGTAGCAGATCTGCTAAACCATGTATTTTTCCCCTTGCAATCAGATCTACTGCCTTAATTCCTTATTTCCTCACTTCTTACTCCTGCCCAGTGTCCTGTTTGAACCAGGGATGAACCTCCTCTGGTGGATGAAGACCCATACCCAACCTTTGCTTCAGACTTGAACCAAACTTAACTTGACTCTTCAGTTGAGTTTGAAAAGTTCTGTCAACATTTTTTTCAACTTTCACCTTCCTCTGCCCTCTTTGGGATTTGACTGGAGGTAGAGGCACCAAAATACCCTGAGGAATGCTGTCTTACAGTAATTTCTGACCCTGCTGATTAACCAGTCTTTCTGATTCTGGTTAACTCTGCTCATTTACAGGCAAAAAACCCACTTGGGCAAGACTCAAACAAACATCCAGGCCAGCAGCTTGAAGTGCTCTCATTCACAAGCGATCAGTCAGAAATCTCTCTGCTGAGTTTGGTGGCACCGACATCAAAGGTACAGCATTTTTCACTCCATGACCACACTGACGTCACCCCTGCAAAGCCTGATGTAGGATGGAATGAGCAGATCCTGCCAGTTCTCACTGCCTGGATTTGGCAGCACGCAGAGGTTTTGTGATGAGCCCTACTGGAGGTGATGTTGGACAGCTGTGACAACCCCTCTGTCAGATGTGGTGCTCAATAACCCGACCTCAGGGACAACACTGAGATTTTCTGGGAGTCCATTGCTCAACTGTCATTCTATGTGAATAGCTTTGTCCTTTTTTTTCTTCTTATTTTCTCTTTTTTTTTAAATTTCTTTTTTTCCTTCTTCATGCTCTTTTATCTGACAGACTGGTTCACAGAACAGTATGCTGGGAAGATGAGCTGATATGAGTGCTCTTCCATGCAAAGGAAGCCAATATTTTCTCTTGGGCTGTCTTTCCTATTCCAGTGCTGATCTACTACCATATACTCCTGCAGATGCTGGTCCTTGTCTTGCCCTGAGAATTTACTGAGCCTTGGATGGGCTGAGGGAGGTATGAGGGCATCATGGCTGGCACATGTCCTTACAGCACTCAAGCATCTGAGCCACAAAACATTATGCAGGAGATAATGAACCTTTTGCAGACAATTTAAAAAGTCAGCCAGTGACATTTCAGCCATCCAGGATGGCTTGAGCAGCTCCCACCTGCCTAGCCCTGCCATTGAGATAAGGCCCTTCTTGCACTGCAAGAAAAGTAATAGAGGGGCAGGAGGGAAGTGGAGGTGAACATTCTTATGTTTAACATCTGTTAATGAAAGATCATTAAACCAACTGCAAAAGCAAGAATGGTCACTACTTCAGCTTCCCAAACCCATGGTGCCACATCACTTCTCAGAATTGTGTTCCCTGTAGGACAACACTGCCAGGATGAAAGGGCAGTTTAGTTTCAAGCAGATTATTGCTTCATAGCACAGGGGGTACAAGGACTTCAGGGATGAGTCTGAGCTTGACAGCCCGCCCATATACATGTCAGATGTCCTAGTCCAGCCTCCAGCCCTCCTTCCTTAGCACAACAGCTTAAGAACAAGCCAGACAGTGTTCTTGCTTAAAGGGAGAGCTGGCTGATACCATTTTGATGGTGAAGTATATGCATCTGGATGGATGCTGTGTGCAGCAGGGCCCTCTGTCTCCTGAGAAAGAGATGAAAGATCAGTTTTGGGGCATGAAAGTAGTGATGCCTCCAGTGGGACTAGAGAGCTCTAGATTCCACAGCTCTGCCTCAGGCAAAGAACAGGCAAGTCCTTAAGGAGTCTGCTTTCCTTCCATGTTGGTTTATTTCCTACTTCTCAGGGCAGACAGGGTGAGATGAGTCCCAAGATTTTCATCTCCCTGCAAGCAGCAGCCACATTACCTCCACCATGCTCTGAAACCAGATGAAGATTCCAGGTCCATTGCCTGGTTGCCCTCACAGAAGTCTCATCAGCTCCTTCAATTCACTCAATTGGAAAATCATGATGAAGCAGAGCTGTTTCTTTATCTCAACTGACTTCCCTTTCTCCCTTCTCCCTCCCTGCAGCTGTCCAGGTTGTTTGTTGTCAGTGCCAGTGTGCAGCAGAGGGGGACCTCATCTCTGAACCATTCTGGGTTAGGAGGTGGGAGCCAGCACTTTTCTTCCAGCAGATACCATCCAACCTTGACCTCCACCATCCAGATCTACATGTCAGTGCCCCAAAGCAATGTTCCTCCTTGACTCTGATACCCCTACCCAGATGATCATTTCAGCTGGTAAAGAATTTTTCTAACATGTGAAGAAACAAAGACCTAGCTAACCAAAATATAACTAGTGCCCAGCTGCCTCTTTATCTGGCTGTGCTTTATTTGCATAAGCTGAAGAACTTCATGGTGCCAGGAGGGATCTGATAGAAGTTCTTTGTCTCATAAATTATTTTGGCCCAGTCTTCCCCCGGGAGATAGGACTTGAGAGCAAGAGCTGGCAGCATGGGTTCTGCTCCCAGCTTTGGCACTGACCTGCTGCATGACCTTGGACAACTCACTTCACCTCCCCTGAGCTTCTGTTTCCCCTCCTCTCCTTTGTCTGCCCTGTTTATTTGGACTGTCAACTCCTAGAGAAAGGAATTCAGCCTCCCTGGCAGCTTGAAGATTGCATAGCATGACGGGAGCCCAATCGGACTCGCTTCTGGGAGGTACTACAGTAAAAAAGTTCATAGTGATGACTAGAAACCAGCATTTGCTGAACAATTGTATGGGAGTTTTTGCTTATTAAGTGGCATACACGAACTAGCAGAACATCTCTGACAGTTCAGAGAGCTTGTCCAGGGACAACAACTGTCTTTGTTCCTTTTCCATGGCCACACTGAAGACCATATCTATCCGCCCCATAAACATTGACATCTTCTCCCTGTCCCAGCTGCACAGTGGGAGGAGTGGGAAGCTTCTGCCAAAGAAAAGGGAATGTTTGTTGGAGGTAATGAAGAAGGCTTCCCTTGGAGTCCTCCCCCTCACAAACATCTGGACAGATAAGAGCTCTTGTGAGAAAGGTTGGAAGAGCCAGGGAGGCCTCCTGGAAAGGGCAGGGAAACATTCCACTTTGGAGCTGGCTAGCACCAAGGGCAGAAAGGTGGAGAGAGGCGCCTGTCGGGGCTAACACAGGAAGTCAGGGATGGAACAGACAAAGCCAAGGCCACCAAAAGCCTGTGGGGCAGATCATCTTTAGGTGAAACCACAGGAGCCTTGATTCCAGAATACACCTCTTTCAGCTTTGAAATCCCTTTTACCCTCTGGATGGGATCAAAAGGTCTGGTGAAGGGCTTGCCATTGCATTCATGGCTCTTGAGGAGTCTCCATGCTCACCCACTGGCTTCTGCTCAGCTCAGAGTCCCCTGGCAGTGCCACTGCTGTCCCTCATGGCCTTCTCTTCCCGCTGAGTGACCCCCAAGTGGAGCACAAGGACATCACGATGGCACAAGAATCGCACACAGGGATCACATCGCTTGCGCTACACGCCACTCCGCAGACATAGCTGAGAGCAAATTGTTTCCCTGACATGCCAGGGATGCTTTCAAAAAGCCTCTTACCCCACTACCCCTTCGGCAGCAGCCCTGCAGCTTGAGAGACTGCACTGGAACACTCATCTGCTTTTCAAATGTCTTGAATGTATTGTGTGTGTTGGCCTGCCATTGGTTTTCTCAAGCCCCAGCGACACAGAGGGGTCTGCTGGGAGCAGTGTGGAAAGCAGCTCCTTAAGTGATGCTTTCCAGTTGACAGGACTGCAGGGCAGGCACTACCTGCTGTTAGGGGAGAAAGCCAATCCAGTTGTTAATCCATCAACCAGAGGCCAATGCCAAATTGTTCCCCCCAGTGCTGCTTTGTCCATTTATGCCTGTGCTGGTGAAGGTCCTTCCCCTGCCTGCCTGCCCCCTCAGGAGCATCCTTCTGGGATGAGTTCTTCCTACCCTGGCAATGCCTGGGAGTGCACCGAGGCTTTTTCTGTCTCAAAATGTAACAGGTGGCATAAAGAAGACACAAACATAGGAAGGATGATCTAAAAGAATAAACTCCACCTGGCCTTAATTCCCTGCTCCCCACTCCAAGAGGACCTTTGGAAACTCAAGAGACAGATGAGCACAGATGGAAGAGAGATGCTCAGGTGCAGAGTGAGCAGGAGTGAGGGTCTCCCTGTGCACTGGCACTGATGGTGTTCACAGATCTGTGTTCTGCCACTGCATCCAGCTTGTTGCACAGCCCAAGGCCACATGAAACAGGTACAGAACAGTGGTTGCATATTTAAAGAAAGCATAATAAAAGAAGAAGAAAGTCTGCTTTTCACAACTTGCAGGTTGCTGTTGAGTAGTTAGTCCTTTCCATGGCAGTCTCTGGGGCTCAGAGACCACGACAGACATGGGTCTGAAGGGTGAAATTCCTGTGTCTCAGTCTCCAAATTCTTCAAATAGTCCCTCCAATTTTTATGTTTTCATAAAGGCATGGCCTGCTGCCGGGTGACCTGGAAGAGGCATTGCAGTGCTTTGTCAGCACACTCGCCTCACTGCAGAAGCTAAGGACCAAGTTGTCTTATTAATCATTTAAAAAGTGGGGAGGAAAAAAAAAATAAAAGGCACAGTTCTGGCTAATTGTAGGGGGGAAAAATGAGGTCAGAGTTCACTTTTTTCTCTGCTGTCGCTTCACAGTTCACTGGCTGACAAGGAAAGCAAGATAAGAAGAGACTGGAGATAGTTCAGGGAACAACCTCCCTCTCCCAAGGAGAAGTGGGGGAGTTCAGTTTTTTGATAGGGATGGAGAGGTGACTGTGCTGGATGTTGAGGCACAGGACTTGGCAGAGAGGATGCCATAAGCTGCTCCAAGAGGGAGCAGGGGGGTTTGGCATGGTGCACATGGAGCAAGCATATCTCATTTTTTGCCACCCCATAAACTCACTGACGTTGGTGCTGCTCGCAGAGAAGTCTGAGCTGAGAGGAATTGGGAGCCTCCTCCACCAGTAGATACATCAATTCAATCTAATCCTCGGGGTTTAACCACTCTCTGTTTTCTTTTTTCATTCTTTTTAATTTAACTTCTATGCAAAAGTATAGATTGGAGGGGAGAGCAGAGCCCTGGTGCTCCTTCCTGCTCTGACACTGGGCTGATGATACAGCAAAGGCTGCCAAACCACCCTTCCCTCATTCTGTCCCCTACGGTCGCTCCTGCTATGAGCAGCAACTGCTGGAGTAACCGAGACCTCCTCAGGAGCGTGAGATCCAGAATCATTCATTTTATGGGGCCCTCCTGCGAGAGCAAGGGATTTGTTACCCTGATTCCTGCTGGGGAAGCGCTCCCACAGCCACAATGTGAAACACAATACAGCACGGACTCTGACATTCGAGCTGGGTTATTTGAGGCAAGTTTGTTACACGGGGCCTATGCAGCACAATTCCAGCAGCAATTATCCAGGCTCCTTGCACCATTCTGGCTGGTTAAATGCTAGCTTTGGCCTGAAATGCGAAGTCACTGGGAAAAGCAGATGTGCCATGCCTGGCTTTAGGGGTGTAGAGGGAGGAAGGGGGTCAGCAGAGGGAATCACAACTAGGGGGTGGCTGTTTAGTGAAGACCCCAGTGCTGGGGACATGCTCCAGGGATGGGATGTTTGCCTCTGTGAGCATGAGCAGTGGACTATGGCAGGTGGCTTGGGACTCTCTTCAGCAGTGGCACTCATGGAAATTCCAGCATTAATGAGTATGTAAATGCCCTTTCTGCTACAGAGATTGAAGTGATGCCTAAAACTCCTCAGGTCAGACCAGGGGACCACAACAGCCTGTGAATCTCTGTCCCAGGGATTTAATATCTCTATTTAGCTCAGGGAGACTTATCTGCAAGATGTTACCTTAAGGTAGGATCAAAATTAAGGTCCTGAAGGTCTTTTTTCCTTCCTCAATTGAGGATGTGCAAAGCAGGCAGGGATTGCTGGGGAGGTGTGAGGTGAGAAAGGTGTTGTCAAACTCTTGTGAGAGGCTAACCTGGTTCCTGAAGGTTGCACAAGCTGCAACACTGGTGGTGTGGCAGAGCTGAAGGCTGAGTGGGTAGAAGGCAGATGGGCCATTTGTGCCAGTCCCCAGACAAACATGAATAACCTCCAGCACTTCCAGTTCCACCATGCTTTGAAACAGAAAACAACTTCTGAAGAGCCTTGGAATATTAAGACATGTAAGAAGGAATAGTGGATAAAAAGGGCTGAACAGAGGACTATAAACATCTTCAAAGATGTGTTCCCCAGCCCCTCCAGCCAGGATACCCATCCCATCCCTTCTCAGCCCTATTTTCCACTAATGCAGGATAATTCCTAATTGCTTTTGCTATGGAAGTAATGACATTGTCAGGGTGTTTTCCTTTTGTTTTTTGTCTTTTGGCAGGGATGACAATCAGGACCCTCCTGCATTTAGACATGAAGGAAGAGAAGGAAAACAGTCTTGTTTTCAATAAGACAGGGTCTCTTCCTCCGTTGCTCAACTGCCCATTTGCACAAGGCTTTCTGGCCCGTAGTAGCCTGTTTCCCTGGAGAGTACAGTCAACATGGGGAGGCAAGGCAGTGTTGGAAGGTAGCCTGAGGATAACAGGCGTTATAAAGAGGAATTTTTTTCCCTGCTGTTTTTGTTTGTTTTACCACAGAGGCTCAGAGGAGCTGGCCAAGAGCCTCACACAGCAGGTGCTGCCTGGGAATGCAAGGGGAGCAAAATTCCTACTAAATGGAAGCATTATTTGACACCACTGCCTTTCGCAATCTTTTTCTTTTGTTTCAGACAAACTCCAAGGCCTCCTGGGCTTTGCGGTCAAAGCTGAGCTGGACTCTTCTGCAGGGGAGGAAAGGGAAGTAGTAAGGGTGTCCCCAAACATGCCAAACACTTGGGTGACAGAGACCAAGCCTTCTGGAAACAATACTGCTGGGTTCCCACAGAAGTAGCAAGAGGGCCAAGAAAAAAAGAAAAATCACCTTTGGCTCCCTCACAGCAGTGTTATACCTTTTTCCTTTTTTTCTTTTATTTTCTTTTCCTTCTTCTTTTTTTCCCCCCCTTTTTTTAGTGAAGGAGGGGCTGAGCCTGCACACCCACACCAAAATGCTTTTGACATTTGGAGATCTGCAGGAGTGGGTCACTACTCTGGCCAGCTTGCTATCGTCTACCATGGCTGTTGCAAGACTCAGAGAGTAAGTGTGGCTAAAGGAAAGCAGGATAACTCCTTCCTTTTCCAGAGGCTTCCCTGTGGCTCAGTCCTTCACTCCTCTAATTCTCTTTTGGACTTCAGCTCCTTCCCAGTAAAACTGGCAGAATTCATGGCGAGGGGGTCATGTATCAGCAGCATGGGATGTGTAACTATTTCATAAATGATGGAACAGTGTTAAAACCCAGAAAGAAGGAAGTCGGAATCTTCCAGAAATGTCAGGCTTTGCGACAGACTTTACATTCTTCTCGTTTTTTACAAGCAACCAGGGTGCCTCTGTCCAAGCGCTTTCCTCTTACCAGCAAAAATGTTGTTTCAGAGAAAGTCTCATTTTTCACAGCCTTTTGGATACACTCAGTTGCCAGAATGACCCCACAGAAGTGATAGCCCATTTCCAGAAGCCTTTGAAAAGTGCAGTAACTGGCCATGCCTGTGTGTTCAGGTGTGTCTGTCTCAGGGGTGTCCTGGAGCAAAGGGGCAGCAGTGTTCTGCTTTGCTCCACACCTTGCATGCTGGCAAGTCGTGCTCACTGATGGAGCCCTGGGGTGCTCCTCCAAGGCTGGTGCTATTATAATATTCATGATTTTCTCCCCCTTCCACATTCTGTGTTTCCTGGGGGGGCAGCAACCCCAGCCTGGATGCTTCTTAGCAGTGTTGTGTGAGACACAGCCACATTCCTTAGCTGTAAGTCTTTAGAATCACCCACCAGCTCTCCAAAACAAGTTCAGAGCACAACTTGCAGCCACACAGATGACGCACTTCTTCAGGCCCAGAGGTAAAACCTACAATATTAGCAGCACAATAGATAGGTGGTACCCACATTCCACTGGCATTTCTCCCTGCCAGTGTCCAGCTATTGCATTCCTCAGCCCTAAAAGCAGCTTTCTTGAATTTCTTGTACTGCAAAAGATGGAGAAATCCATGTGAGACAAGTATCTGATGCTTCCCAGCTCTTCCATTGCTATTTATTGAGTACACTAAAATTAATGAAAACCAAAGACTCTTGAATAGAGTGCAGAAAGTCATAAAGTTCAGAAAATGAAAATTGAAATGAGGTTCTTTCAGAAGGCCATTTGTATATCATTAACATTTCTGCCCACTCAGAAATGGGAAGGAAGCAAAACTTAAAAGCTTCTGGTGTAAATTTGCAATGGTGAGAAAAGTATGTCCTTGACAAATAGCCAGGAGGACAAGCTACTGCCATGATCAAGCTATTCAGGATCAGGAGCTCCACTGAACGGTATAGCTACTGAAAAATAGAAAGGAGGCAGAATGAGGCTGCACAAATAATTTCAAAGATGGAAAATATGCCTTGATGGTGTGAAACACAGATCTATCTCCATCTCTATGTCAAAAGAGGATGGGGAAAGTGTAATAATATACAACAAATCTGTGAGATGGGTGAGGTGTTCAGAAGTGCTTTGGCAAGGCTGGTCAGAGCCCTCGTTTCAGCAAGAAATGTCTGTCTGGTTTTTACATCAGCAAGTTCAATTTCTGTTCATTTTTCTAAATGAAAGCATTTTGAAACACATTTTTTTTAATACCCCAAGTGAATTTTTTCTGTATTAGTTAAGGACAAATGATAATGCAAACAACAGTGCAAAAACTTTTTAAGTAGCTAAAACTGCAGTAAAGTTGACTCACAAATATATTGGTATATCAACTTTTTGTCCAGATGCCAGGATTAAAAAAAAACAACTTTGAGGAATGTAGCGTGCCAGGCAATGCCGCTCAGTTATGAAGCAGAGAAAAGTGTAAAGCTGATGGCTGCATGTGAAGCCAAACAAAAGAGGATCAGAAATGAAGCACATTTTAAAATTAATGCGAGCTTCGAAATCAAGTGATTTGATGAGTCCCCAACTTGTGATGTGTTCATATTCCCATATATTGGTATGTCCGGAGCTGGATGATTTTCTGGAAGATGCAGCAAAGCTACTGGGCTTGGTACTGGGCTAATTGACTGCAAGTGAATGGCTTTGAAATATAGGAAGTCATACCAGATGTTCTCATGGTTCCTTCTGGCCTCAAACCCTGTGATTCTATGAATGAGTTTCTGAATCTGCGAAATGCGAAGTCCTGAGAATACAAACATATGAGTAGAGTTATACTTCTGGCCCCCACATCAGAAGAAAGATATTGAATGTGCATTGTTGCGATAAATCAAAGAAGCAGCTAAATCAGAGCTGTAATAAAAGTCAACTGCAGATCTTTGTGCAGAAATTGGTCATATGTCATGTGAGGACATGGTTTGGAGATGAGATTTCTCAACATCTGAAATGACTTCTTCTGGAAGCAGCCCCTTCCAAGCACTGTGGTGGAGATCCTGCTTCAGACTTGCTCTTCTGTGCCACACAGGAGCTTGTTTGACAAGTGACGATCAGTGAGGCACTGAATGCTGCTGACCACAGTGTAATTGAGAAGAGCATCCCTACCACGAAAACCAGCAGTGAGACATTCAAGTCAAGAGAAAGGGATTTTGTTTTGCTGGGCTTCCTTAAAGGGAAGCGTGTCAAAACTGAGGAAACTGAAATCTGTACTCAGCAAGAAAGCTTACTCAGCCATGGTCTAAGCACAGTCACATCAACCATGCATCCACCCACTCCCCTGCTCTGGAAAAGGAAGAAGAACAGCAACAATAACAACAAAACTCAGAAGAATTATGACATTTCTGTGTCATTTAATAACATATCTAAGTAATCTGATTCATTCTGGGAGGAAATCCTCTGTATGCCCCATAACTGGATTCAGATTACCATGAGTATGAGTATCACCACTGAAATTCCTTCTTGCCAGGCTCTGAGCATCTCCACTTCCCTGTCCTCACCATCTCTCTTGTCTATACCTCTGGCTCTAGCTGGAGAAGGCACCAGAGCAGGCAGGACCCACCTGGGACCCAACATGTCCCATCAGCACAACATGGGGTGCTTCCTATGATGCATGGTTGATCACTGTGATGCAAATCTCCCTCCTCCATGCATGGAAGACTCTGGACCCTTGCACCACAGGCCCACTGCTTTAAAGAAAACCTTCGAGAAACAGACGTTTGGTCTGAATGAAACACTCAGAAAAAGACCGTGTGCTGCCAAAATTCTCCGGTGAGGCACCCTTGTTATATAATACCAGGGTACATGTGTCGTGCAAAGTGCTGTCTGTCATCTGCAGAGGGCCCACTGATGCTCCAACGTCGCCACCAATGTCACGCAAGGCTGGGTGAAGCAAGGAGCGCGGCGATGTCACCAGGAAACACATAATGCCAATGACAGTGGAACTAATGCCCAGGCGGCTATCCCTGCATTATTCAACACTTCCAATTGCTCGCTGGTTTAAGTGGCTATATGATGTAATAATATATAAATACTGTAATGAAGGGGTTATTTATAGCCATCCTCAGTGTTAGTGGTGAGAGTATTAATGCATTTTTCCCACGCTATGCTCACTGACCGCAGCCGCGCAACCCATTTTCAAGGGACTGTGTCAAAAGAGTGTTTAAGCCATTCCTCAGTCAGAGGAACAGGTGAGCAGCTAATGCAGCAAGGCAAGTAATCAGCTTTAAATATGGCAATGAAAAAAGCCCCATAAACAAAGCAAAGAAGTGTGGGTGAAGAGAGGACATATCTCAATTGGAAAAAGAGGGTTCAAATGTCTCTGAAGCTGGCAACAGCTTTCCAGCCTTGGGACCAATGGGCTTCCTGAAGAAAAAGATATTTGCACCTAGCTCTCATTTAATATATGAGAACTGATGGAGGGAGCAGGGGGAGTGATCCAAAACCTTGGACCGAAAGCAGCTTCAAGTCTTGGAAATACGGAGTGATGCCATTCACACTACCAGAGTTCCTCTCAGTTTCAGTGTTGGCCTTAATTGAGCTTGCATTCCTGTATAATCTTTCACATCCTTTAACTTTCCAAACCACCCTGGAGCCACCAGTAGCTTCCAGATGTTTTTTTTTTTTTTTTCTCCTCCCTGAGGATGATATGGAGAGAAAAACAGCAGGTCTTGAATGGCTGAAGGTGCAGAGTTTCAGAAGGACTGTGTGGCTCTTGCAGAGACACACAACTCTCCCATTCCTACGCTCCATCTGCAAAGAGACTTCCCTTTCACTGTAAACACAGTAAAAATGGGAAGAAGCGGAAAGAAGAATTTTTACTTGTGGGAGAAATGTGTGATTTCATCACTGCGAAGTGTGGGTTTCTTGGGGTGTGTAGGAGAATCCACAATTACCTGGAGAGACAAAGTGGTGGAGATGGGGCTTCTGGCTCTCTGCCTCCTTTCCTCCTGTGCTGCACCAGGTCCTGACCCACCCCTGAGCCCCTCCTGTTACTTCAGCTCCACTGCTGACCCAGGAAGGGACACTTTTCAGAAATACACCTGCTACCTGCATTTCCCCTATTTAAGGAGGAGCTTTCCCTGTCTTTGACTTGGCCCATCATTCTTTGCAGGGTGTACCACGTATTTTCTTTAATCGCTCTTTGAGTGGTGAAAACAGGGTATGGGCTTGTAGAAAAAAAGTCAAAATTTCTTCACCCAGATTAGAACTTCCCCATTCATTTTTCTTAAAATTTGCCATTCCCAGAGCATTTTCATCCTGTGTATCCATGTGGGCTTTGAGTGCGAAGCAGAGCAAGAAATGGGGCAAGAAATGGAGTGACAGCAGGAGGGGATGTATCTTCCTCCACTGCACTGGCGTGCTGCCAGCAAGTGCAAGAATCTGCCTTTTTTTTCCCTGTTTCACAACAGAGCTGCGCTGTAAACAGCATTCATCACACAGGGAGTTCCACTTAGAAATGGGTGAATGCTAGAAAAATACTATTTACAAGTCCTCCCTCAAATAAAAACCACGAGTTTATTTTGGCACCGGCAGTGATTCTCCTAGTGATTGCTTCTGGCAAGCGCTCAGGCAGGTACAACAACACTTGCTGAAATATTCAGAGGATGGGGACGTGTTGCAGATACTTGTGCAAACGTGAACTGTGGGACAAACACTTGTGCAAATCTGTGCAGTGATGGGTTTGCATAACTGGTTTTGATTGTTGCTTATGGGCTCCAGACTCCTCAAATCAAACTGGAGAAACTCTGCCACATGACGGAGGTAAACAGGGACACACGCAGAAGCTCACCAAGAAGAGTACAAATTAAAATTAACCAAAAAAAAAAAAAAAAAAGGCAACAACAGTTGCAGTCAGGCTGCATCGTTTACAAGCAGCCCAAAGACTGAGAAACAGCCAAAGAAACCATTCACGTAATAGCGGCGTGTCAAACACATCTGTAAAGTTCCTGTAGCGTTTGCAAGCAGCGGCCTAAGTTCAACAGGATTTACTTGGAGCAGTTCACGAGATTAAAATCAAGAGAGCATGCAAATATCTTGCTGGATCAGGGCCAGGAGACAGGACTACAATTGCATGGTTAATTGAATTTGGCAAGCAGTCACCCAGCTATATTTCCTCTGGGGCTGACGGGTGTAGTGGATCGATTGATACTGGAGGAATTACGGATGGGTGTTGCAGAAAAAGGAAGAGCTGACTGGGTGGGCTCACCAAGGTGGGCAGATGGGCTAATGTTCAATAGGTGGCACCCACATGCACACATCCAAGGCTGGTGTTACCTCAAATTGCCCCCCATCTTCCAAACACTTCTCCTGATGCAGACTTAACCATATGCTGGCTGCAACTGGTGTGTCCACATGTGAAAGCAATTGCAAGGCTGGAAGGGCTTGGGTTCTGTTTTGTTTGCATTGTTCATTATCTACAAATGCAATTACCAGGGGATAAATTAAATTAGGCTGTAGCATTATTTTGAACATCTTTTCTGGTTTGCTCTACTTCAAATTTTCTGAGAGGCCAGTGTTTATAGTTAAAAGTACAGCTTGGCAGAAGTACAATCAGGAGTGAGCAACACATACCACAAACAAAACCATTAAGACCATTTAGAAAATTTTTGCAAAAGACAATCAAGTGTTGCAGGACTAATTTCCCACTTGGTCACCATGATTTTATGTCAACATTAACACCATTGACTTCAGCTGAGCCCTACAGGCACAAAGCTTGTGTGATGGGGTGGGAAACTGGCCCAGTTTAGGATTATGTATATCGTATTATTTAAAAGACAAAGAAACAAATCCCAGGAGTATGTAAATATGCTGAAGTCTCTGAATGTAGACTTTTCCCACTGAAATCAAAAGCAGAGCATCTGTGTACTGGGAGGAGTGGAATCAGGTGTCCTCTACCTGCCATTGGCAAGGTATGGCCATCAACAATGCACTTTTTGGGGCTGGATGTAGAGTTTAGGACAGGATGGGTGCTCTGGAAAATAGAGAGATGCCTAAAGAGAAAGGCGTGTCTTCTTCCCTGACACTTTCCTCCCCCAGTCCTAAATGTCTTCTTATTTCTCATTATTTTATACACTAGGATCAATTTTTAATGCTTCTCAAATTAGTAATATAATTATTTTTTTTATCCATGTGTGTACGAATACAGACATATGTAAACCCAAAGAAAGACAGGAGCTGTTACCTGGTTGATCATTGTTTGTTTTTTTTTTTAATTTTAGATCTTTTGGAAGTGCAATTATAGTAGACATGGGGGGCTGGCCACTGGGATGAGTAAAACAGTTTGGGAGAAGAAAAGGTTTGTGAATGTTTCAGGATAATTACTAACAGTTAGTCCCAGATCCAGAAAAAATAATATTAAAAAGAAAAAAAAAAAGCAAAGAAAAAGAGAGAAAAAGAGTTTCGCCTGTTACTGATTTCCTTTTTGGTTTCAGGGGCCATTGTTTGTTTTAATGACAGGAAAAGAGAGCTGTCAGAAGACATTTGCATAGTGCAAATAGGGTCACAAATCAGAGGGGCTGTGGAGATCATGTAGCAGTGAGCCAGCACCCATCGGTGTGTAGCTAGAGGATGAGGTTGTTTTCTGTAGTAATGGGGAAAAGCTGATAGTTTTACCACATGCAGTTGAGGGCTCAAGCAATTTTGGGGAAGAAAAGCTTCCCACTTGCAGCAGTGTCTGCTGGGCTCTCATGAAGGCGTTGCTGTTTGTTTATTTTCCTAGCTGAGTGCTTAAGATGCATTCTTTGAAAATTTAGCTGATGGGTCTGTTTGTATAGACTGCACTGCTGGTGAGTTAGACCAGGGGTTTGTGTTTTCATTTGGGAAAAGAGAAAGAATCCTGGCCATCAGAAATGTTTACTATATCAGGAAATGAATTCACTACTTGAGGGTTCCAGTGGATATAAAACAAAAATTAAAACAAGAGCCTTGTATAAACCCACTTTGTATTGTCTCCTCCATAAACAACCCCATACGTGACAAAGCTCGGAGTGAGTGAGAGAGGTAGTTTTATTGGGGCATGTGGAAGTGAGTTAATTGCTGCCGTTTTTTGATTGTTTTTTTGCACATGTTGGTGAGTTTGAAGTGAAATCTGGTTGTCTTTTCTTTCTCCCATTCCAGGGAGAGCTGAGCCTTTGCTGAGAAATAACACTAGGCAAAATGACTTCAAGCTGTCACCATTACACAACCTAAACTTTATTTCTTCATTAATGCATTACAGAGCAAAAAAACAATGAGAGCATTCCTCTGGAATGTGTGTTTACTGAGCACAAAATGATATGTTTACTGAAATAGCAGTTGCTGCCGGGTTACCCAGTGGGAGAGAGCTCTCTCTTACCACACCGGTCCGAGATCCCGGTGCCGCTGTGCTCCTGGCCAGCGGCTTCTCCCTTGCCAAGGGGGTCCTGTGGGAAAAAGCAGTGCTGGTGCTGGCCACAGCTGAGGCTCAGCATCATCCAGGGGCACCTTTCTGGTAGCTCCCGTAAGCCTGGGGGAAAGGGGAAAAAGGAGGGGGATTTCAAGGCATCCCTTTCTGGAAGGAGGAGAAGGGGCTAAACCCAGGGATTCACGGAGGGTGTCAGCACTCCTCTTGCTGTGGGAGTGGGACAAATGCTTGGGGAAGAGGATAGGTGCTGATGCCATGTGGATGAGCACTCCCTCCCCAAAGAGAGGGAAGAGGTGGTGGTTGGGGAGTGGCAGAGCATCTCCTGAGTACAGCAGCACTGAGAGGATGTGCCACAGGAGGAAGAGTGGGAGGGCAGGTGGCATCCTTTGTGGACACAGTAAGGAAAACATAGATCCTGATGGCTGGGCTGAGAGGGGCATGTTGCAAATACCAAAATCAGCCAGGGAAGGGAAGAAAGGGAGTTAGATAGACAAAGGCAAATAAAATCAGTGAGAGAGGTTTCTTCTTTATCCCAAGGGTCAAAGCAAACCGTGCATGTTTTAGTACATGTGCACATAAGCAGGTGCACGCACACACACACCCTCCCATGCACCCAGTCTCCTAAACTCAAAGGTAGTTTGTTCTTTTCTCTTTATCCCACTAGGATTCAGAGAACAAAAAAAAACAAAATCCAATAATTAAGGAGCTTTTGCTCAGTGCAACTGCCAAGCAGACATCAGGTTGGCTGCAGCACTGTTTGGTGTGGATATGGCTCTCCAGTGATTCATAACCAGCCCAATCGGAACAGGGTTCATCAGTGCCCCAACCAACAAAAACACAACTGAAATGTTTTCAGTTCTTTCCCTTCTCCTTTAAAGAGAAATACACACACACATGCAGAGGAAAAACAGAACTGGAGAATGCTTCCTAACCTGGTACAGCATATTACACTAATTAAGGGATGCTGTTACTCATGCATCATTCACGACCCTGCCAAAACTGGGAACAAACAGTCCCTACAATCTTGATCGCTCTGTCTGAGCTGAACTTCGTAGAGTTTTCCAATCTGAAAAAGCCCAAATAGGAAACATCCTTCCCCACTGCTAACTCCTGTAATTGGCAGCATACCGGACAGTGTCCTTACCCTGATCTGCTTCTCTATTGATGTTTCTGTCCAGCAGTGACTGCAGGGCAGGTAAAGGGATCTGCAAATGTTGTGTGCTGTCATCTTTCCACTGGGTTGCAGCAGAGACCTCAGAGGCTCCGTGTTGGGTCAGCCTCCCCCGTGGTGGCAAAGTCCCTGGAAACGAGGAGGGAGTTGAACCTGGGCATCACCTCTGCCCTGGAGGTAAAAGCATCTCCTTGCTGAGATGGCTTTTGTTGATGGCTTTTGTTCTGGTTACTGTGGTGTTCATGCTTCTTGGTGTCTTGTTTAAGACCACAAGGACAGGGGGGCACTGGTGCCAGGAGAGCCAGAGGCATCATATCTCTTCCCAACACTTCTTGGTGAGGAGAGCAGGGGAAGCCATAGAAGCAAAGAATCATCAAGGTTGGAAAACACCTTTAAGATCATCAAATCCAACTATCAAGTCCTTCAAGGTGTCTCCAGCCGAGGCTGAGAGGGGCCAGGAAAGTGTTCTATTTGTATACATGCCATGAATGCATCTTGGCACCACACTGAGAAGGATTGACAGGAGCTGCAGAAAGGCTGAGTAAAATTTTCCAAAATACCTAAGTGATGTGGAAGCCTCCTGTCCTATTTTTAAAACGTGACTGAAGCACGTGGGACCCAAAGCCTTAAAAGTACCTCTACAGATAGCCCTTTAGAGCTGGGCTCCTAAAAGAGCACCTCCATCCCACTGCCCTGATGATCCATCCTCCCCTGGGGTCCTACTCCCTCTCAGTCATATAATTTTAGACCTGCACACCTGACAGGAGGTTGCCTCTTCTGCAAGTCCTGCAGGGACCTGCACAGACCTCTCCGTCCATCCCACAGCAGAGATCTCCTCTCTTTCCTTCCACTAGTCCCACCAGAGATGCATTGTGCTTGGGTTTTGCTCCAGCCATGCTGTCCCTGTTTTTCTCTTCACTTTCTTTCCTCTGCTTTTGCAGAAACCCCTGCTGGGTGGTAATTCCTTTCCAGCCCAGCCAGCTTCCAGCTGCACCCAACCCTCCCAGCTGCTGTGTGTGGGCACATTGCTCACAGCAGAACTTATAACTCCATGACAGGAAGCAAGGTGACTTTAGCTGTGTCTTTTCCTGCTGGCCAGTGGGGTCTGTGAGCTCAAGCCTGGATGGCTTGGCCCAAAATATCCCAGGCTGCTTCCTCAGCAATGAAATGTCTCCTATTTATTGCTGCTGATTATTGCTAATGACAAAGGCAGGTGGTTGGGGACAGCAAAAGGAGAATGGCAAGGCTCAGAGAGATGGGAGAAGATAAAAAGGTCAAAAAGCAGTTATTTTAGCTACCGGCTTTGTGCAGTTTTGGAAGCAGAGGACTGTTTGCATTAGATGTAGAAAGCACAGGTTTTAGCTGCAACAGCACACTCTTCCCACTCCGTGTTTTTGCAAAACTTTCTGCCTATTTGTAGCACCTCCTGCTGTATTGCTCACACCAGCCCTCCTCGCTCAAGAAATATACTGGAGCCATACGTCGGAGCCGTATGTCGCATCGGCATAGTGAGACTCAGAATCCATTGCCAGAGGCAGAAATACTCTCATGGATGCAGCCAGTAGAATAGGTGGAAATCTTCCAAATTTCTTTTTGCAGAGGGAACATTTATCCCCATGAAAAATGTGGAGGGACTGAAGGGAAGGCTTAATAATGACTTTTATGACATGTCCTTTCCCATTTCTAACTTCTTTTAATTGTCTTTTCTATCTTACAATGCCCTTGCGGAGCCCCTACTCTCTCACTGATGTCAAGGCAGGAACAGTGAGGAAAGAAATATTGTCACCCAAGCTGCGGTGCTGAAAGCTCCTTCTTGTCAGCACTGATACAAATAACCATATAGATACCAGGACGTGCTCCTAAAGTTTCTGTCCTTGCGCAAGGGCCCTTCTGGCCTCTCAGCTGCCACTGCAGTGCAGTGCTCCTGACATTCCCACGATTCTCCTGAGAAAATCCTTTCCCTGTGGAAAGGAGATGGCATGGAGGGCACTGCCTTTCACGACGGTGAAGATGCAGTGAGAGGAAGGCAGGAAAAGATGAGGGTTTGCAGAACACCAGCAAAAGGCAGGCTGGGTGCTGGGAGCCTGGGCACTTCAGCAGGAGTGCCCTCGAATCACCATCTCGACAGTGCAAATCCACCTAACTTTTAAATGCCAGAATGTCTATTTATCTTTACTTTGAAGTTGCTGGTAGAGCCATCAATGATTTGAGCTTGTTTCTCTGCTCCTGCTGGACCCTGGGGACCACCACACACCCCTCAGGTGCCATCAGTCACATCCCTTCTGGTGTGATGCAGCACTGGCCCTCACACCAGGGAGCTGTGGAAGCCACGGCTGCTCAGAGGAAGGCCTCTGATAATTGCCCACCCTCCCACTTCCCTGCTGCATGGACCAGATAGCTGCAAGCCAAGGCTGTTATTCAGTGTATCATCAGGTGTGTGGCTGTGTCCTGAGCACTCCAAATTGGCAGGGGGATGACTGTTGGAAGGAAGATGAAGCCGAAAGGGCTGTGGAATCTGGCCAAACCTGCTGTCCATTTTAAAGCCAATTCCACTGTTCCTCCCATGGAGCAAAACAACCATATTTTTCATTTTGCAAAGGACAAAGCTCAACAGGGCTTTTTTTTTTTTTTTTTTTTTTTTTTTTTGGGTTGCGCTTGCTAGGAATTTATTGAACGCTGTTACATTATTCTTCTTGCTGTCAGGAAACAGACTGACTGCTCTCCCAAAGTTTGGCTACTGAGCAACTAGGCTGCATGGGGCTTTTTGGCCACTGGTGAGGCTACTGTCTTCGATGGTGGCCTATGAATGTCCTTCAAACACTTGGCATTGAAGAACTTTGCTGTCAGCCTCTGGAAGTTCCCTATTGGTGGGAGGTGAGTGGGCAGCACAGCTTCTGGGCCCAAAGAGAGCAAAAGACTACTACCCTAAAATCTGTAACACAACATCTGCTTTGGTTTATACTCTTTGTACTGCATTTCAACCTCTGAGAGTGGCCTTGAGCTGCTCAGGATGTGTTCTGCATGAGCCAGGGCTGCTGGGGAAGGTGCCCCATTCCCTGGCACTGTCAGTTTGTCCCACAGGCTGAGAAGTGCATAGTCCTTTAATGGGAGGCTTGTAAAGCTGAACCCTCCTTCCCTATTCCTTCAGTAAAAAGCATGGGAGGAAAAAGGCCACAGTATTTTCTTGGGATGGGGATGAGCAGCAGAAAAACAGGTTGTGAAGAAGAGACAGTAGCACGAACAGAGCAGCAAATTGCGCTTGTCTTTTACTCCCTCCTCCTAGTTATCCATCATGATTTTGCACCTGACCTATCCATCTCCATATACAACAAAAATTTGGTGCTTGGCCACCTGCCAGCCATCCTCTTTCTGTGCTGGAGCAGGTCTCATTCAGGGGAAAATTCCCCTGCCCTGGAGAAACCGGAGCAAGAAGCAGTTTCCCTGGGTTTGTTCCATTATTCATTGTTATCCTCCCCTCGGGCCGCCCTGAACAATTTCCTTCCCCTCCCCACCATGTACACCCTTCAAATGGTTTTAGAATATGGCACTGAAAAATAAAGTTTAAAAAAATCCACCAAATACCCAAGGCATTGAAAACATTCAAATATATTGCTCAGCTCTTTCCTCCCTGCACCATTGTCTTAGGAGGGCTGGCATGGGACCAGACTTCTTTCTTATTACCAATCTTAACTATTCCACTGGGTATCGAAAAATAAAGCCCTATAAAAGTCACTAATTAAATAAGTTCTCCCATCTGACCTAATACAAGCAACATGGGAGGTTGCATGATTTTTATTTTTTTTTTCGTAGTATTTTTCTTTTTTTTTTCCTTTTTCCCTCCTTTTTGTAGAGCCCACTTCTCTGACGTGGATTCGTTGTTTTTCTGGTAGGGGAGAGGGATTTCAAGGTCACGGAATGAATAAATGATGATAATGCGTGGCCGCGGGGAGAAGCGAGCGCGCAACGAGCGTGGCAGCAGCCGAGGTGCTCCTGCCTGCCTGGTCCCTTCCAGCGAGGACAGGACTGCACTTATCCCTCCCTGTGCCTGCTGGGTGCCTGCTTGCCCTCCCTGCTTTTGTTTGCCATGGTGGCTGCTTGCTTTTTTAATTATCGTTATTATTTTCTTCTCTCACGACTCAAGAGTGGATGATCATCTCATCTGAACGTCCCCCGCCCCAAAGCTCTGCGGGGGTCCTTGGCTCCTGGCCTTGTGGGATGTGGGCTCGCCCCAAAGCAAGCGAAACAGAAAATTAACGGCTGTATTTCCTGTTATTCTTGGGAATTTTAGACGGATTCGTGAGGATAGATACTCGCCACGCTCAGCCCTGGTGGTTCCAGTGCTGCGTGCCCATGTGCTCTTTCTCCCTGCTCCTTGGGCACGAGCCCACGAGTGGGATGAGTTGGGCAGCTCCTGCTGCAGCACGGGGCAATGCTCCTTGCTCTTCTCCTGGCTCCCTGGCTAACGAGCTCTCCTCTTGCGAGAGCATCCTGAGGTTTTCTAATAACAGGAAGCGGCGCGCTGCCTTCCCGGGGCCCGGCCGCGTGCGGGAAGAGGTGTGGCTGCCTCCAATTTCGAGGAACACCAGTGTCATGACCTGCCCCATCCCACTGTGCTCCCCTCGGCATCCGCCTGGCTTCCTCAGCCCTGCTGTGTCACTTACACCTGAGTAACCCGAGGGATTGCAAGAATTGGCCCTGCAGAAGCAGACGTCTTGGGGGACAGGGCTGCAGCCAAAGATCCTGAAGCTTTCGGTGAAACGGGTGCTGAAGGGTTTGATGATCACCAGAGGATTTCCCCAATCTCTTTCCCTATTTTAATGCAGGATCTCTGGCAGTGTAGGGTCTTGTCCTTTAATGAAGTGATGGATGGGATCTGCCCAGCCAGACAAGCTCTTCATCTGGAGAGGCAGGCAGCGCAGATCCCTGGGGACGCCTCCCAACAGTCCTGATTTAGCTTATTCTAGGCCACGCAAAGAATTATTAGCTGCAGGAGTCTGCCTCTCTCCTCTCCTCGTTGAGACTACATTTCCTATTTTAGCTTGGTGCTTTGCTTTCCCCCCACATGAGCTATTTATTCTATAGCTTTTACACTATAAAATCGAGGAAAAATAAACAGCAGCTGAGAGGGGGCTGTGGCTATCAGGGAGGGCAGGGATGTGTGCGTGGAGCTTGGAGAGGGTGGTAGGAGCCTTCCCTAATCCTACCTCATGGAGTGTGATCCCTGAGCCAGGGCATGCATCATCTGCCCAGCTTTATTCCTGTGGCTGTTGTGGTTGAGCACAGCTGTTCGTTTCGAGCCCAAGGTAGCAAAAAAAACCAGAGCCACCTCATGGAGCCAGCAGGCTCATTGCTTAACCCATGGAAAGACTTCACATGATTTTTCTGGGACCAGTCACTTCAAATCTTCCGTGAAATGCCCCCTGGCCATTAATGTTATGCGAATATTCCTGTGTACTCATTTATTAATGAGAGGCCCGTGGAAATGACAAACCCTAAACAAATGCAGGAGACTGTTCATAGAACAATTATATTTGCTTTTCACCAGCTTGAGGCCTGGAAAAAACATCCCTGAATTTGGATCATGTCAATCTAGTCATGAGACAAATATGTTGTGTGACTTGGCTTAAGTGATGGGGCTCTCCACTGGCTTTCTGAGGATTGGTGGTCGCTTTTGGGACTCAGAAAGTTGACACTTCACACAAGTTGCATTATTTTTCTGTGCACCATCTGTAATCTCAAAAGGCTTCCTGCCTCATGGGTCTTGTGCTGAATATGTGGTGGAAAAAGTGTCAAAGATACCTGCCCAGGCCTCTTAGGAAATGGATTCCAGAAATGAAAAGCAAATAAGCTGCAGAGCTAATGCAAGGAGAAGGACAGCATGGAGCAAGCTCATTGCCAAGCTTCATGAGACATCCTGGTCAAGGCATTAGCAGGATTGCTTGGCATCTTACCCTGCAGCTCAAGGGAGGAACCCTTCAAATTTCCATGTTCTTCCCTATGAGGAATATGCACTGTTGCCAATTTATTGCCTCAGGAAAGTTGATTAGGAGAGAGGCCAAGCCTTGAGCACGGAGAGGAGCAGTCCTCCATCAGTAGCAATGATCACTGAATAGTTGATATGATGTCCAGCCTCATAGCTCACCTCAAATGGGAAGATCTGTGGACTCGGCCCTCTCTCTGGTGACTTTCTCTGGGCTGCTGAGGACTCTTGTTGCCATCTTACACTGTGAAGTTCCCGAGCAATACCTGTGTTCCTGCAGGCTACCCAGCAGGGATCACTTTTATTTTTCCATGGGTTTAAGACTGACAGCAAGAATAGGTATTTGGAGGCTGCTCTGAGAAAAGGAGAACCAAGAAAGGCCATGGGTAAATTGACTTTTCTGAGGGTGCTTTCTTTGGGAGGCACTGCCTGTCTCCTGCAAGTCCTTGTGTTGCATGGTCAGTGCAGTTCATGCTGGAAGGTTTTTGGTGGGAGAACCTGGCACTAGGTGGGGGGTAGGAATTAGTGTTCTGCAGGGCAGGAGAGGGCTGCAGGGCTTTTGGTAAGTAAATAAACCATTTGTTATTGAGCAGTAAAGAAAATCATAATGGCCACAAAGCTTTTTCTGCAGGAAAACGTTGTCAGCTCATGATGGACGGCCAGGTTTAAGGCGACAGGGAATCTAAGTGGATCATAAATATATTCTAGCTTACCCTCTAACAACAAACCTCCAGAAACAGCTTTTGGGTGGCTGGTGCTTAGGGATTTTAAAAGATAAAATAACTGAGATGTCTCCTACAGAAGACATGCAAATGAATCAAACCATATTACAGTTGTGTTTAAAGACCTCCATAGAGAGTACAGAAAATGGGGTATTGTCTGGTATTCATGCATACTTTAAATATATCATTCAGCTGTGTATTTGCAACCAAGTAAATCTGTAATCAAAGGCTTGGTAAAAAGGCCTTGTCTTATTTTTCTTTTTCTTTTTTTTTTTTTTTTTTTCTTCAATGGAAATACCCCCATGTTTCTATCTTGTTAGGACACAGCCAAGAAGGGAATAACCCATTACACACTTCATTATTTTCCAGATAGCAGAGGGAATCTCCTAGGAATATTTGAAATATAAAGGGTAGTATAATTTCTAAAATCAAATTACATGAATTTTGATAAAGTGTCAGCATTTGCAACTGGTAATGCTAATGCTGATTTTTGGGGAGCTGTTACTCAATCTGCATTTCAGTGGCAAATGAGAGGAGGATTGCCTTATAAGAACCTTCTCTGTTCATTTTCTAAATAATACTACAAAATATGGTATAGATTGACCCCTCTTTTTTACCTTTCCTTATTTGCAAATCAAAGCTTCAGAATTATCCCTGATATTTTGCAACATCAGCCTCTGAGGTACAGAAATGTTGAATCAAATCCCTACATGCAAGCAGCATTTGATGGGCTAAAATATTCTTTATGATAGTCTTAAAACCAGAATTACCCAGTCCAGTACATGCTGAAATTTACAGTGGTGCATTAAAGCTACAACAACCAACCTCTGACAAATAATTTGGTCATAACTCTTGTTTCAGTACACATTATGATGAAGCAATATAAGTGGAAAAGGATGCTGTTGGGTAGCAGTGGACACCAGCTTTCAGTGCCAGACTCCAGGTTTCAACTTCATCAAGCAAAATTATCTTAACCCACTTTCTGCTTTTTTATCTGAAAAAAAAAAAATTAAAAAAAATTAAAAAGTCCAGTTCATTTTTTCTTCAGAAACTCACTATGTTATAATATGTTTGAAACTTGAGAAGAGACTGGATATGCTTTGTGTCCATGAGAACTACTTCATTCTGATAGATTTAGTGGGGAATGTGTCTGTGCTCCATGAATCTTCCCCTAAGAAATAGCTGAATGTATTGTTTCCAAACCCTAATTCTCTCAACTTCTTAAAATCCCTTGGCACTTATTATATTCATTCCTCACAAGCAGTAGTGAAAACAAATGTTCTTTGTGTAAACAGATTTTGACAGAATGAGGGAAACTTAAATAAATATGGTTATAATATGGTATAAAAATCAGCTTCAAATTTGAAGCAAACTGAAAGTGCATGGGTAAAGATTGTCACTCATCTTCAAAAAATACCCAAACCCAAATATATCCTGAGATATATTAAAACAGGTAAATATCATCTCTGAGGCTCCCAACTGCGTCATGTGTTTGAAGACACAAGAACTGTGTAAATATACAGTGTTAAGTAAAACAGTTGCTCCAAAATGTCCTTTCACGTAGAACATGCTCTCGTGTGTGTTATTCCACTCCAAGAAAAATGAGCATCCTACCAGTGGTGTTTTCCTCAGCTGGCCAGAGGTGTGGGGCGTAGCTCTTCCTTTGGGGTGGGCAATGATGTCATAAGGCTGATGGAAACTAAGGGTATTTTGAAACATTTACATGGCTTATTTAAGTTACGGGGGAAAAAAATAAAAAATAAAAAGGTACTTACTCCAGAAAGCACAACTGGCCACAAAGACTTTCTATGAGATTGGATACCCTGGGTGGTTTTCTGAGGCATGAGGCCAAAGGCCAAAAGAGCAAAGCCACCCAAAAAGTGTCATAATTACCCTTTGGGGCAATGGCTGGATGAAGTGGAACTTCTGAATAAAGACGAGGAAAATCCATTAAGTAATGTTATTGACACGTGTCTGACATCGCCAATAGCCAATCAGCACTTGCCACTTGTGCCCTGGATTTCTGAAACCATTTCTTAATGGAATAAGGGTTTTCCAGTTTCTACAGATGCTAGAGGATGCAGGTTTGCCAGCTATTCACGTTCCCAGCCTACGTGCTGTTAATAAATTCAAAATTCAGCCCTCTGTTCTATCAGTATTGCGAACAAGTTTCAGCTTCATGCAATAACATAAAATTGCCATATATCAGCATTTCCTAAGCACCTGTCCCTGACAGTGCCAAGCCACTCTGAGAATTACAGGGGGAAGAAATGAGAGAGACCATTTTCCATGCGAGATGTAGTGCTGCGGTGACAAATATACCTTTTGATTGCATAGTGCAAACAGACCTCAGTGCCAATTTCAGAGGCAAAATTAAGGAAAATAGGGTTCAGACGATGCTACAAGCCTGAAAAATCTGTCTAGACCACATAAGAAAGGCATAAATGGAAGATTTGTGACTCCTGAGGTTTTTAAGCTTTAGGGTCCAAACAGCTGCTTTACTTCCATGTTTAATAGCAAAGCAATTTTAAGGAGAAATGAAATCAGAGCTGAAAGAGGATCAGTTGAATAATGCAGTTGTAGAACCAAAGCTGGATACTCATTCACTGGTGATATGGGGGTCATGCAGAGTGGGGTAGTCCTGGAACCAAGCAATATCTCCCCTCCAAAAACCTTTCTCCTCCCCTACATCATGACATGGGCTCAGATTCTGTTGGGCTGGATGTGGAGAAAACATTTTTCTAGAGGACAGAATATAAGCAAAGTACACTCCCACTGCCTGGGCTTAGGGTAGAAATGGACTCCTCTCTCTTTGTACAGTGAGACATGAAGGTGCTGATGGGTCTAAAGAGTTGATCCTTTCACTTGATTTTTTTTTTTTTTTTTTTGAAAGACTGAGACTCTGCACCTTTAAAGGTATTTCTTTTAAGAGCTCAGAGCAAATCTCAAATTAGCTCAATTTAAGGAAGCTGACCCCACTTTTGAGAAGTAATATAGTATTAGCAACTCCAAAATTCAGATATTAATCACAGCTAAAAATGACACTTCAGAAAGTGCATGAGTGTTAATCTTTTGGAGGTGTTTTGGATATGCATCTGCTGGGTGAGTTGTACTTTACAACTTGAGTTGGGATGGCCAGTGAATCACAGATGCTATTTCTGAGATTTCTACTTTGCCTTCCTTCTACATATGTTATGCCCATCTTAGCACATGTCCTGATGTCTTTACTGTGTCCTTTTGATCACTGAATCAGGCTGCATGATCTGATGATGTGTTGTGCACCAGGAGCAGCTCAAGCACAACCCTTCTGTCCTGCCTACACAGTTGTGGTTGGTGAGATGGCTGCAGACTGAGTTGGATGATATCTGGCATTCCTTGTGGGAGTTTCTGCTCTTCCCCATGTGCCAAGCTGAGGTCTCCTTCATGTAGTCAGGCATGCAAGGACCCAAGGAAGGACTTGCAGAGCAGGTGTGAGACCTTCCCATTTCATCCACAGGGATGCCCAAGCAGACATAGACCCCAGATTTTCATGCCAAGACTCTTGTCTGCCTTGCAGGGGCTCCACAGTGAAGGGTGGAGCTGCTCACCCATCAGTACCCCAAAGCCATCCTTCCACAGGGTTTCATGGAAGGGAAGGGTCCTTGAGGGAGAGGCTAGGGCTGCCTGGCAGGTGAGGAAAGAGCTCTCGGAGCACCTCATGGTGGGAGGTGAGCTTGTTTATCAGCAGAGCTTGCCTGGTGCCACCCCTTTTCATTTTGGACTGAGTCAACCCCCCAGACACCAATGAATGTGCTCTTGTAAACAAACACCATGGGTTGTTCAGTTTTTGTTTTTGTTGCTGCTGTTGCTGTTAAATGTTTCTCTCTCTTTTCCAGATAAAACTGCTTTGCCTTCAGAAAACAGGGCAACATAACCTTTGCAGACACTTGAGCAACTTTTGAATTTTCTCAGTTGGGATGGGAGCCTTTGCTTTCCTGGTGAAAGAGGCATGACCATGGGCAGTAAACAGCTCTGGGGCAGTGGAGAGGACACAGTGAAACTGCATTATGAATATAAAGAGAGGCTCAAAACTCTTCCTTGACCTCACCACCTTTGCTGGCATGTGGGAAGAGGTGCAACAGGGGTGTCTAGAGGAGTCCACAATGTCTTGTCTGTCTCTTTCATGTTTCCGCTCTATTTTCCTCTTTGTTAAGTGATTTTTTTTTTAATTACTATTTTGCTCTTCTCATGCTTGTGCAGCCCTGGTTGTACTGATAGCTTGCCTTTGCCCATGGCTGAGCATTAGTGGTTAACAGCACAGCGTGTCCCACCAGCTGGTGTATGGTTGGCCCTGGAACTGATGATTTTTGAGGGATGTAGTGTCCCCTTTGCTGTCACCAGAGTGGATAGGATTCCTCTGGCAGCAGCACTAATGCAAGCCTTTGGTTTTCCCATTTTGTCCTTGCCTGCTCCCTCCGTTAGTTCTGGTGGCCCAGGAAAAGAAGTAAACTGTCTTGCTCAGATGCTGGATGCTGCTTGGCATGGGGAATAACTTAGCTCTGTTTCCCAAAATGTCTGTTCTTTGTTTCCTTGGCCACAGCAGCAAATTGGAAGTGGTGGGGCCATCTCAAAAATCAGAGGGGATTTTGCCTTTGCACATCAAAGTTTGGGGGTTGAGGGTTATGAAACTGCAGATGACTAAACTGATCTCATGGGATATTGCCTTCCCTTGGGTGACCATGCTCCCAAGGGTTTGTTTCATTCATGCATTAAAAATTGAGTGACTTCACTGTTGTTAACTGCAAAAATACAAGTTTTTTCTGCTTACTACAATAGCTCAGCCACACACTGGGAGTTTTGGTAAAGAAGTAATTACACTTCACTTTAGGGTCAGCCAGAAAACATCTTTGCCACCAGCTTTCCTCTTTTTCCTTTTCCAGTTTTTCCCCTTGAAGCCATCGAAGCCAAGAAGCCCAGTTCACACAATGCTTTTGGCATCAGTGGACCCCTCCTTGCCACGCATCGAGCAACCCTGCAGCAGCCTGGCAGCTCTGCATCCTGACACAATCTGGTGTGAAGGCGTGGGGACATCAGGAAAAGCAAGCTGCATGTTCCTCCCCCCTTGGCTCACCCCTCCTAGCACTGCAGGACACAGAAGTTGAAAGTTAAGCTTTTGAGTTACCAGCAATTTCCACTTTGTTGCATTATTGACTTTGCTGCAGCGCTTTTATAAGCCTGTTTATAAGACAATAGACAATGGGAGAGGTTGCTGAGACTCCCAGTGGACATATGTTGACAATAAACCCCTGTAACGGAGGTCAAATGTGTGTTCCCAGAATAGCAGAGGGTAACTTACTGCCTGAGGAGCGTCACACGGCAAACGAACCGATAGAGAAGAGAAGTCTGATTGTTTGAGCCACTGAGTCAGCTTGGCCCAAGAGGACTAATTTTCCAGAAGATCTGATCTCTAGTTGCTGCAAGGATGTGACAACACGTCTCTCCCATTGGTAATGCTTGTGTGTCTGCAAAGGTCCCTGTAGTCATAGCTATAGAGCTGTTTGAGTGGATTTGGAGCACAGAGGCAGCGCCACCCTGAATGTCATGGTTTTGACCAGGTGCCCCCGTTGGTGGAAAGCCTCTCTCCAAGTGAGACACGAGAGTGAATCAGACACCAGTTTCATGTGGGTGGGGTGGTTTGCACAGTATTGGGGGAGTGAAGAAAATATAAAATCCTATTTTTAAGAAGTTGTAACTTAGCTTTACTTTTCCCTTGAAGTCTCCTTGGGCGGGAAAGCATTTTTAACACATGGTTTGCAGAAAGAAAAAAAATACTGACCTAGTGGAGAGTTCATATTTTGCTGACTACTTCAGCTCCTCACAGTTGCCAAAAAGAATTCAGAGCTTCTTTTTTTCAGTGGCTGAAGATACACTGTGCTCTGATAGCCAGAGGATAGTAGGATGGCTGAATGAGTAGGACAACCCATAGTCATTTGTCTCAAAGACTAATTACTGCCAGGTAGGCTGCTCAGGTTGGGTTTCATGTTTTGGGAGCATCACACCAAGCTCTCCCTGGTGCTAGAGGAGCTGTGCTGTCTGCAAGGTGTTTTGAGTAGCAATGTGAGAACATATGTGAGCACTGGGATGGATAGCATGGTCTGCACAGGCTCCAGAAGCATTTTGGCAAACAGAAACTCTCTCCTTGAAAAAACATGGGTGTCAATCCACAGAAAATGCATCCATCTACAAACTGATCTGAGAAAATCCGAGTCTCCTCCATGTCCCATCTCCACAGCAGCAGGGAAGTGAAGCTGCTAATGTGCAATGACAACAATTGTCCTATGTTTAATGCTTATTTTTACTCTTCTTTCCTCAGTTTTTCCTGGCACATGAATGGCTGAAAGTAAAGGCACTGCACCTGGTGAAGTGAGGGATATTACAGTGGGAACACATGCCAGGGTTACCATTAGATCCCTTGATTGGCATCACAACAATTTTGTGACAAACTTTGTCTTATGAACATCCAAAGCTCAGACAGGTGTTGGTTTCTTGTCATTCTGGAGCCATTTAGTGAGCATCAAGCAGCAGAGATTGGAAGCAGCTGCACTGTAGAGGTCATGTTGGTGGGATAAATACATTTTCAGAAGATTGTGTTGCTAAAGCCAGTGGAGTCACTTAAAGACCCTGAGACATGTGAACTAGGACCACATGCCCAAGTTATCAGAGGGCTCTGCATTCTGGCCAGTCCCTCTTGCTTTGCACAGCTGTGCTCCATTCAGCTTGCAGGCTGGGCCTCCAGTTCAAATGGGCATGGACTGGAGTGTGAAGAGTGACAGGGTCAGTGGTACCTAGCAGAAAAACTGGAGGGATGGTGTTTCCAACAAAATGTGTGACTTCACTATTTCCCAACCAAAATATTGGTGCTTCTTGGTTATTGAACTTCTGCAGCCAAATTCTCATCCCAGTACATGGATGGTCTTCACAGCAACTGGCTCATTTTGAGCAAAATTCCTTGAAGGTTTTTTTGCTGGTGTTGTTGTTTGGTTGGTTTTTTCAACTGTTTGACCTAGAATATATAGGTGGTAAAATAATTATTGCATCCCTGGAAAGATGTATTTGTGGAAATCTTCTTCTACCTTCATGAATTCCACTGCTAGTGGTAATTTTTCCCTGAAAAAAGGAAGCTAGCAGTGACAATCATGATCTGGACACCCCTTTGCTGGTATAGTAACACCCTGAAAGTCTTGCTGAAGGAACAATTTATTTAGGTCTTTTAAATTATCTGCATGTCTTTTGGATGGGGAGAGTCACTTTCTTGAAGGTTTTGCTGTCCTGCCACATAACACACTTCTCCACTCTGTGCAATCCATGGGAGAGAAAAGCGAAAAGAAATGCACTCTAGTTACAGCAGGTGGATGATGAATCTTCACATCCTTTTTAGCTGTTACTTCAAATTCTTCCCAAAAACAAGAGAATTCTAGGAGGAGTGGGAAAAGTATCTGTTAGAAGGTCAAACAAACCAAGCAAATTAGCACAGAAGGACCCAGCTAAAACACTATCCTGAAAAGGAGTTACCCATCTTCACCTTTTCTGAGTTGGAAATAATATTGAGATGTTTCTTCTCCATTCCCTAGTAAACAGGTAGCAATGAAAATGTTTTGGAGGCATTTAGACATCAATAGCCATGGGAATAACAGAATTGTAGAATAACAATTGTAGAATTGTAGGTTTTGGTTGGAAGAGACCTTAAAGATCATCTAGTTCCAAACCCCCCTGCTGTGGACAGCGTCTCCTTCCACTAGAGCAGGTTGATCAGAATCCATCCAGCCTGGCCTTAAACACTTCTAGAAATGGGGCTGGAAGTGAATCCCCATCAACAACTTCTCTGTGCAACTTGTTCCAGTGTCTCACCATCCTCCAGGTAAACAATATTTTGCTAATATCTACTGTAAACCTACTCTCTTTCAGTTTGAAGCCATTCCCCTTGTCTCTACATTGTCTTCTAGAAAGTCCCTTTCCATCTTTCCTGTAGGCTCCTTTCAGACACTGGAAGGCTGAAATTAGTTCAGCCTGAAGCCTTCTCCTTTTCAGGTTGAGTAACCCAAATTTTCTTAGCCATTTCTCATAGGAGAGGGGCTCCATCCCTCTAATGAACTTGGTGGTCCTCCTTTGGACTTGTTCCAGTAAGTCCATGTCTTTCCTGTGCTGGGGACCAAGTGTCCCACCAAAGCCACTGACTCAGTTGCCTCATTGGCTGAGCTGTCCTGTAAATGAGAAAAGGAAAATCTTCCTCTACCCCACCAACGCTTTACAAAGTTGCTCAGGAAAATTTGAAATGCAGTCTCATGTTAACTCACAGATTCCAGATATTATATAACCTGAAGCTTTCCTTGCTGCCCTCAATAATTCCTGCCTGCACTCACACATCTGAACACTGTTGCACACATGTGCAAAATCCAGGGTGACTTAACCTTTATTTTATCAAAATCGAATGTTTGATTTGCACATAGAAAAAAAATAGTTGCTCCTGTGCTACTTACACCAAATTAATTGCTAATTCCTCCAAACTCAGATCATGGGAGCCTGATATTCAGGCTCTTGGAGAAGAGGCAGAGGGGCCTGGTGATGATGGTCACCATGCCACCATGTGTCACCATGTATCAGCTTGATGAGAAACAACTTTGTCCACCACTGGTCAAGACTCAATGCAAGGATGCCACTCAGCAGTGACCAGTGGCCTCACCTTCAGCTATCTGTTTAAATTTTGCTTAAGAAAACACAATCCTTGGCTTGCTCAGCTTAGATGCTCCATTACTTTTAATGTAGATTAGCTGATCTGTACCCATCCATGTCATATTATCCCAAAGCCTCCATAGCTGGTCATGGTAAGGTCATCCTCCCCAACTGATCAGACTATACTGTTCCTCTTTTCTTCTCCACTATTAGCAGTGGAGAAAGTGAGGAGGACAATGCACAAGGCTTTCTTGTACTTATCAAGTGAATATTATTTCTTGAAGAGTTTTGCAGTTGCTTTGAACCTCCTAAGTTCTGGCCTAAGATGGTTCTGTGTCATGGGAGTAGCTAAACCTTGATTAAAGCAGATTCTCCTTCCAGTAAACTGAGATGGCAGCAAGGTTTCCACAGATGGAAACTGGAATGCTTCATGGTCCATGGGCCATGAGATATTTGGGTGAACTGGTTCCTACTGGTTCTTTTGCTGCTGTCTCAAAATCATCAAGTTGCCTGCTGTGTTACTCACCATTTGGCTGAAGGCATCAGCCCCTCTCTCCTGTCTTCACCTGCATCTCACTGTTGCTGGTTAGAAGTTATTATCCTTTCTGATGTCTGAACTGCCTGGGCGGTTGCTTTCTGAGCTGCTTTCAGTTCCTTGCCAACCAATCTGAAGGGGCAGCATCCTGCAGCAGGAGAGTGGTTCAAGATAGTAAGTTGTCCAGCTGGCTCAGTTGCTTTTGGAAGATGTGTGATCACGCTGTAAATAGAACCATTTCCTGTGCTTTTCCTCCCAGACTTTATCTTGTTTATTCATGTGAAAGGTACCTGGGGAATAGCTGCGCCTGGCCTTGGTTTTAATTTATCTGCATTTCAGCAGAGTCATGTCATTACATTGGTGCAACATCAGAGTTGGAGGAAATTCATGAGGGTGACCTATTCTTGATAGCCCTTTAAGTGTGGCCAGATGGAGCGTGACCCACTGGTGGCCACACATTGCACAGTGAGGAGCAAAAGTTACAGGGTCTGGCCGGGAATATACCAGAACTCTCACCACAGCTTGCTTAAGAGATGGTTTTGCTTCATGAAGCATAAGGCAGAGCAAGCAGTAAGGTGTTTCTTGGAGGTCTGTGGTGCCCTGATCAAGTGAGGAGCTGCTCTCTGCCTCCTTTCTTCCAGAGGTGTTTGGGGAGCCTTAGGTTAAGCAGAGGAGCTGCAAACATGACCCTCTATGGCAGCATCTCCTGTGTGGCTGCATGTGCATGGGATTTCTGCTCTGCTCTCTTGTCCCCAGTCATTGTGGCTTTGGAAAGCTGCATTTCACTGTGCCAGTTCCCCATGTGTCACCTGTAGCACTTGGAGCAAGAAGTTGCCTTGCATAGCCATATCTAAGGAACCCACTTTATTAGCATCTTCTCTGCAAGGATCTCAAAACACTCAATACAGGGAAATTTTCTCAGGTTTTGCCAAAGGGCTGCCTAGAGCCAAAGGACAAAGGGATCTTTACAGAAACACTTTCAAACCAAGCTTCCTGAATGCTTTTCCAGGACCTCTTAAGGAATGGTGCTCTCATCTAGTTCTGGTTCTTGTGGCCACTAAATATTTTTTCAGTGTGTGACTGAGAACCCTTCACTTTAGGACTCAGGAGAACACTTAACTCATGACTGCTTCCATGTCACCATTAAGTCAGGGCAGCACAGGAAGAAAATGTTCTGAGCCACTCAGATGGTGATGTGGGAAGCAAATATTTAGCAGGGGCAATCCAAAGAGCCAAAGGATGGGCACCACTTGCTTTGGGAGGCAGCAGTGGGGTGGTGAAATGCTCAGAGCTGCTGAAGGGTACACCAGTATTGAGGGAGACAGGAATGCCTTCACCTTCACCCAGTATTAGAAGCTCAGGGTTAGAAGCAAGCTGGTTTATGGGAGCATGAGGCACGAGATAGCCTTGGATCACCGTTTACCATTTCATTACCACCTCATATAAAATGTTTTTAAAGAAAACCTTGGTTTCTTACAGCCATTTAATAAAGCTGTAGAAAGGAAGATAGAGTCCTGCAGCATGTTGGGGAGGTGGGATTAGCTGATATTCAACCACTCCAGCAATGCACTTGGCTCAACACCCCTCACAGCCTTACACGATTTCCAGGGCCTGAAGATCTCCTGCAGCTGGGCCTATCACAGTGGTTTGTCCCAGGTGAACATAGCAAAACACAACTTCACTTTCTAGGATTAAACTCCACGATTTCCTTGCTCTTAAGCAAGTTGCAGCTCTCTGGGGTCAGCAGCAACTCGGCCAGATCCTGCTTTCAATTGCATACAGATGTAAAAGGCAGGGTAACGTGGTACTCTGCTATTCCCCCTGGGCTGAGCTGCTCTGCTGGATGCTGTACCTTTCCCCACCCAGTGGGAGGCTGGACAGATCCCCCCAAAACAGCACAGTGACCCACTCCCCAGTGTTGCACTGGGACATCGTGCGCCTCCATGCTGTCTGGCTCTTCCACGGCTGGGAAAGGCTTTGGATGGAATTCATTCATTGCAATCAAAACCCAACAAGTACTGGAAGAAAGTTCAAATGTATGTGAAATAGCTTGTCCAAAAAGCTGGCAAAGGCAGCTTATTTTTCCTGTCTTACAAGAAGTTATGCAATCAAGTGATTAATTACCCGTGGCACAGTCTGAGGGGTGAAAGATTAATATTCCTGGAGACTGCTGCTGTTGACCTTGTGTTATACCCAGCATGGGAATAGCCTGAGCTTCCCAGCAGAATAAACCTTGCCCAATGGTGAGATTGTCTTCTCACTATAGTTGAGTGAAGAGGTTAAAGTTTTATTTTTCTTCTAAATTCTGTCCATCCAGCAGGAAATAGTACCATCAAAAGTCTCCCGCCCATCTCCTGGAGAAAAAATAAAGCTCAAGTCTTTTCTAATTCCAGGGCTGTGCCTCAGCCAGCTGCAGCAGTGGAGTGGGAGCCTAGCCTTGGACATGGGGGCAGTTGGGGAATGTTGTAGCAGCATTGTATGCATTAACCACTTTGCAGACAACGCTGGGAACCATCGCCACTGGCTGCAGTTAGTCCTGGGGGGACGAGCCTCAAATTCAGTCACAATTGTAAACACTGGCTCTTGCCTGCACAGCACTGCTCATTAATGCACATTGTAATATGAATTCTTTCCTGGGGGAAGAAATCCTGGGATGTGGCAGAAGTTCAGTCTGTGTGCGGTTGCAGCGCTCATTCATTCATGCTGCTCGTCATGTGCAGCCCAAGGGTGCCACGTTTCTGTGTGTAGGAGGATGTGCCTTCTCCAGCACATTGCTCATTCCACCTTTCTTCCTCTGCACCAGCCCCTGTGCAGCAGTCACTTTCTGCTGGAAATCCTGCACTGCCTTGCTCTCAGCAATCTTGCTTGCACCAAAATTACCTGCTACTTTTCCTAAAAGATTGCTTTTCAGCAGCTTTTAACTTTACCAGAGTGTTCACTTCAAGGTGAAGTTATTTAGCCAGGGGAAGGTGCAGTAAATCGTCAGTCCTTTTAGCCATTTGAGGTACAAGGAATAAAATGTCACTTTCCCTACATATAAAACCTTGTCCACTTTGTTTTTAAGTGTTTTCAACACCATTCTTTGGAGTATATCTTCGTGGCTAATTTGCAGAGTTGAATACTCTACTAAGAAAACAAATGCTCATTATTCAATTTTAAGCTACACTCAGTATAGAAAGAGGGAGTAAAAGAAAGAGCTCCTACAATTTTTCTTTCTCAAGTAGTGGTTTCCATCAAAGCAATTTGGCATGTGAAAGCTCCCAGTGAAGGAGAGAACCAAACACAAGTAAGGAAACCAGAAAAAACAGGGCGGGGGGCAGGGGGTTACTTCATGTGCATTAAATGAAACCTCCCATAATCTTTGGTCTTGTGAAAAGATCTATAGTACTGGTGCCAAATAATTCCTCCCAGCAGGAAGACTGGACAGCAGAGAGGCTTCCGGGGCCAGTGGGCGCCTCAGCTAAAACAAATGGAAGGGATGAGGCCAGAACAGTGAGATGGTGAATGGGGGCTGGGTGGAGGGCCTAGAAATGGACAGTGTTAACAGCCCCCAGAAAGGCTGTGACAGACCTGACTTGGTGCAAAGTGGAGCTCAGAGCTCCTCACGTAGTCAAGGGGGGCACTGGGGGTATGACTTGTGTGTCACTGTCAGTCTAGAAGAGCTTGTGCCCATGGCCTCTCATCCTGCCACTGGGCATCACTGGGGAGAGTCTGTCTCCATCTTTCCTCCCTCATCAGGTATTTATACACAGTGATAAGATGCCCCTGAGCTTTCTCTTCTCTGGGCTCTCCCAGTGCCTCCCCACATGATGGATGTTGCTGTCCCTCAGTCATCTTTAGGGCTCTTTGCTGGGCTTGTTCCAGCACATCCATGTTTTTTTCTGGGACACCCAGGAGTAGACCCAGCTCTGCAGGGCTGAATCACCTCCCTGGACCTGCTGGCAGTGCTCTTCATAATGAAGCCCAGGGTGTTTTTGGCATCTTTGCAATGAGGCCATGTTGCTGGTTGATGGCCAGCTTGTCATGCACCAGGACATTAAGGCCTGTTTCTGCAGAGCAGTTTTTCAGCTGGCTGACCATCTCCCAGTCCATACTCTGAGGTTATCCTTCTCCACGTTCAGGACATCCCATTCCCCTTTGAATATTGTGAGATTCAGGTTGACCCATACCTGAAGTCCCTCTGAAAGGCACCACAACCATGTGCTCTGTTTCCATAATTTGCCAAGGGTGTCCCCAGACCCATCACCAGGTGATTAATGAGGAATTTGAGCAGTGCCAGCCCCAGTATCAGCCCCTGGGGTGCACCACTAGTGACTGGCCTACAGATGGGCTACATGCCACTGACCACAGCCCTTTGACCCCAGCACTTCAGCCAGGTTTCAAGCCACCTCACTATCCATTTATGTCATCCATATTCCATCAGTTTGTCTGTAAGGATGTTATAGGAGACAGTGTTGAAAACCTTGTTCAAATTGGCATAAATAACATTCTCTGCACACCGAGCCACTCATCTCATTGTGGAAGGCTATCACGATGGCCAGGAATGATTTCAGCATATCAAATTCACCAGAGCATGAGGTTTTGAGAAACTGGAGAAAGGGAACCGCACCTCATCTCCCTCCGGCCTTGGTTTTCATAATAGTTGGAGGGAAATTGGTGTTTTAGCTTTTGTTGTAACTAAGAATGTCTGTCTCCCTTCTGGGGAGTTTTGAAGGAAAGGCAGAATTTACTGTAAAAGCTTAGTTATGTGTGCTAGAATTTTTGTCTCTGCTTTGGCATGGATTTAGAAAAATAATAATCATTTAAAAATAAACCTAGCTATTGTATTTAACCTTGGCCCGTGCAGCCAGTGATATTTTGTAAGACGTTCCAGCTATCCAAAGATTCTTTTCACCGAAGCTTCCCTTCAGGAAACAAAATAAATTAATGATACAAACAGGAAGCAGCTGTCTTTTCCTAAATAATAATTAAAATGGGGTCCCCTTAGCAGAAAGAGGAATAAATGGGAGGGGAAAAACCTAAAGTATTGTCAGTTTAATTTTGACCAGCATTCAGAGGACAGGCTTAGAATAATGACACAACCTGTGAGGCTGGGAGGACTTATTTTCTTATGAGCCATTTTTGGATTTGAAAAACAGATAAAGGTCTTCACAAGGGGCAGATGAGCAAGACAAAGGAATGTTGCTCTCTCAAGGCACACAATCTGTCCTCTTTCAGTAGTATTCACATGGAAAGAAACATTAATCATTGTAATCATCGATGCTGTTATTCAGCGGCTTTCATCTGCTATCAGCAATCACTAGGAAATTCCAGGGTGTTCCTGGATGTGCTTTTTTTGATGTGTTTTTTTTTTTTTTTTGTCTTTGTCCCAGACTGTTGGCTTGACACAGTTCCTTGAAATTGCACTTTAAGAAGGAAGAGGGACAAGAGAGATGGAAATTCTCGTCTCCTTCCAGCTGGCTGGGAGAAGGAGGAGGTGGCAAAGAGTGTGCTGGCTCCTGCTGTGGCCCCAGAGCTTGGTCTGGTCAGGATTTCCAGATGTGGGGGGCCCTTGACCCTGTGGGCTTAGCAGCTGAGCCTGTGGGTGACTGCAGAAACAGACTGGCCAGAGGAGAGAAAACCATGGGACAAAACCATGGCCAGCAAAAGCCACAAGCTGCTCAAGAGCTGCCACTCTTGATCTGTCACTGCCTCTAGGTGATGCACTGCATTGATACAACATGGCAGTGCTGGGGAAGGTGCCTTTCTTAACAAGGTGAAATCACACCTTGTTAAAAATTAGGTTTGAGTTTGCTCCATCTCAGGAAATAATGTTGGTGTGTACATGGCATGGCCCTGAGATGATTTGGGATGCACCTGCAGCTGTTGTTCTGCCTTTTGCTTGAGTGGGTGGAACTGGGTGACAAGCAGCACTGGTTATAAAAGGAGTGGCTTAATGTCAGTTTTTATGGCTTGAATCAGAGTTCCAATGCAGAAAAATCTGTGCCATAAACCCAGTGCCACCTCCCAAACTACAGAGTGGGTGGAATAAACAAGCCTTAAGATTTATTTATAAGATTTCAAGAAAAGAGCCTTCTGTCCACTCCCAAACATATCATGGAATTGCTGGATGTGGCAGGTGAATAAAAAAGAAGATGGCAGAAAAATGGGTGACATGCCTTATGACTCCTGGTGTTTGAGGGTACCATCAGGCCATCTTAGGTCTTTAGAGGCACAGAAACTCCAGAAAGGCCTCATGTCAGTGGCCATGTCCATGAATCAGAGTTGGCACCAATTTGGATTGAAACTTTTTAAAACTGTTTGTTTGTAAGATGGGAAGGCAGTAAGGACCTGAAAAAGATTTTGTCATGGTCTGTTTACTCTGCACTCAGCAACCCTTATATCTACACAACTTTTCTTCCATCTTTTTCACTTTGTACCTTGTCTGAAAAGTTGGTATTCTCTGAGTGAAGTGAGGAGTGGTATATGTTCATTTTTAACTGGGCACGGCAGTCTCCTGCCACTCATGTCTTTAACACTAAGGGAACAGACCTAATCTTGTGGCAAAACTGCAAATGCTTCTTTTAGCAGCACAGAACTTTAAAGTGTAAGAAAGTTCAGCCAGGACTGTCCGAGACACTTAAGAGCCTTCACTAGGTCACAGGGAAAACTTTTCCATGGAAAAATTTATCTTGAGTTACTTTCAGATAAAGATGGTGCACTCACAGTCATCAGGGAAATTTCCATCCATGTTCCCTCTGTGAGAAGGGAAACCTGTTATGGGCCTCTGAAGGAAAACATCACATTTCAGCATGAGGTTTTTGCAATTCTCTAATGGAACTACAGTCCTGTCACTGCTGCAAATATCCCACAGCAGTTGAGATACAGACTCTGCATCTTTCCTGCCATGAGGCACACTGGAAGAATAACACAAGCCAGGGATTCTCCTTCAGATGCTCAGAAGGAAGGCAGGTGAGCTGACGTGTTATGGGCACAGCACAGCTCTTAAGACAGAAAATTTCAAGGACAACAAAAGAAGGAGTTGATACTTCCCTATTGATATGGAAGTGTCTCCACAGGGTCCCAAGAAACTGAACAGCTGGAAATGTGATCACCTTTGGTTTTGCACATGGCACTTCCACAAGTGAGACTCCTAGCAGTGGTAAAATTCTAAAACTTGGGAGAAATTTTCAAGAAAACGCATTTTTATCAATGCTTAGATTCACAAAGCACACACACCAAAAAAAGAATAGTATTAAAAGGAAGACATATGTCATTTGAGGCCTCTTGACTCCCGACAGTACATGTGCCCTCATTTTTAGTTTAAACTAAATTAATCTATTAAGGTACAGGAAACCTAATTTCACATCTGACTCTTCTCAGGCAGACGCTGGAACACCAAAAAAGGCAGTTGGGTCTTTATTACAATGTACAATTCAAGGGAAGTGAGGGGTATTATTCATGTGGGTGTGACCTGATGGCCATGCTGATTCACTCTTCCACTCCAAAGCCCTCCCTGTCCTTCCTAAGCCTTGCAGCTCTTGGCGCCTGCTCTTACAAGGGTCCTTATTTGGTGAAGAGGGCTACATATTTTGGCCTACTCTCTTTCCTCCCTGATGCAAGTTATTGTTGTGGAAGTGGCTCACAAAGGGGTGGGTTTTTTTGCCATTTTTTTTCCTTAAACATTAGGGTTCAAGCTGCTAAGAATAGCTTCTGCCATTATTTGAGCAGCAGCAGAAAGTAATGGGAGCATCAATAATGTGAATGTCACCTGAGACAAGTATCCCACTCCACCCATTGTGACAGTAGTCCACTTTTGGAGATCTCCAAGTGGTGCTTGGCTAATTTCGAAACTTCCTCAGTGGGGATCCACAGTTGGTGTGACAAAAAGGATGGCAAAGTTAGGACCCTAATTCTGCATCAAGTAATCCCTGCAGTGCTGCCAGCATGCTGATACTTGGACATCATCGACCCCAGCAAGTTTAGAACTGCAAGAGAGCTAGGGGGTTTGTTTCCACAACAGATGGCTTGCTATGAAATCCCAAAAATCTTCATGCATTCATCTCAGAAGATAGCTTGTGCTGTAACCATGCATGCCTCACCCTCTAACTGTCTGGGAGAGAGAAGAGGGTCAGCAAGCTACAGGTATATGTATTTTCTCATGTTCTTTCTTTTTTCTCCAGACCATTTTTTCCTAATTCCCCTTCAGAGGTCACTGCTGTTCTCCTTCCTTGTAGTTTACAGCAGTTTCTCAAAGTCACAGTGAGAGACCCAGGCCAGGGGAGCAGCTGAGAAGAGGTGAAGGGAAAGCTAACAAGGCCACTTGGTTGTTATTCAAAGACTCATCTTTCAAATACCGTTTTTCAGAGAAGAGAGGGGTGAGAAAGGCTCTGACTGTCATCGCTACAAATAAAGCCTTTAAAACCTATCCCAAGAAGGATGAACAAAGTCCCAAAGCAGTTCATCTGAGATATGTGCAGATTTACACATCTTGGCAGCTTTGGCAATTTTTAACACAGATGTCAATAAGGACTCAATTTCCATAGTCAGACTCAGTACCAAGTGGTGACCAGAGCAGAATTATAATTGGCTGCAGACAAACAGTTGGGTTCAGAATAGTTATGACACTCCTTGCTAAGATGGGAACAAACAGGGCATCGAGGAGGTGAGAGGTAGTGGTGACTGATATTGATATTACTGCCAAACACTTGATAGCATCAAACCCTTAGACCAAGCTTTTTCAGGCATACAAGCCTTAAGCTGTTCACAGAATCTGTCTGCCAGCAGTCAGGAGCTTCAGCTGCTCAGTCAAATGCTACCTGGGAAAAGGTGTGCACGGTGCTTGAGCTGTGGTAGTGGGTGAGGGTGCTTGAGGGTGGTGAGCTTTGGGAAGGAACCATGCAAGAATCCATCTTATCTCTGTATGAAGTTACATCAGGACATAAAAACAGCTCTTCTGGGTCAGACTGAAGGTCTGTCTAACCTAGCATCCAGACCCCAACAGAGCCTGTGAGTGGAAGCCTAGGGAGAGTAAGAACAAGGGCAAGCATCTACAATACTTCTCCTCAGTGTTCTCCCAGACTCCAACTATTTTCAGCTCAGGAACTTCCTGAGCCAGACAGAGTTTCCAAGTATTTAGTAACTCTCAGAGGATTTATCTTCCATGAACTCTCCTTGAATCCATGCAAGCTTCTCATATCCACAATATCCTTTGGTAAGAAGATTCACAGATCTACTCCCTGTTGCATGAAGAGCCATGTCCTTCTGTCTCCTACTAACTTCATGCAATGCTGCCTGCTCTTGTACAGGAAGGGACAGCAAAGCTTGACCCATCCCTGCTCCCAGGCCACTCACAAGCTCAGAAAACTCTCTTATATCCCACCCAGTCAGTCCTTATCCAACCTGAAGATACCTGGCTGAGCTGGGAAGGAGACTAAACTGTAAGGTGGAACTTGTGAAGAACTTGGGCTATTTTATTGTCCAGCTTTATCTGCCTTCAGACTCCAAAGGGTCTTTTTGCATGTTGCAGATGTGAATGAAAGCCTCCAGCTTGCTCAGGGCTTGAGTTCTAGCTCTAATGCTGCAAGCACCATGCACTGGCAGAGCTTTGAGAATATAAATAATAGCCTGCAGTCAAATTCCAGGCAGGAACAGTTCCTAACCATGCCGTACACATGCACAAGCCATTCCTGGAAGCTTTCCATGATCCCATCCTCCCTTACACCTCCCCAGTTTAGCCAGCAACCCATAATCCCAGCTTCTTTTCCAGGGGTCTTGTGAGGTTATTCATGTCTACAAGCTGCACTTTGTAGACAAAATTGTGGTGTTTCTGGCAGTGACCAGCGACTTATCCTTTTCTGTCATTGTGCTGGCATGTAAATCCCTGGTGAGTGCCCAGGGAAACCAAGAGCCTGCCACCTGCATAAACATTACAGACTACCTACCAAAAGCATAGCATGCTCTCCCCTCTGTGTATGTCACAGTGACCTCTGAGCACACCATCTAAAATAACCCCATGCATGGAGACAAGAATAGAAAGAAAGGAAGGATGCATTTTATGTAAATGCAGTCAGAAAGTCTGCAAGACAAATTGCTTGAAGTGGTTCGAAAGATGAAGAAATATGACTCACTTCCAGAAGGAACTGTTTTTGCTGGGCTGGACTGGGAGTAGCATTGTGTCCTAGGCATGTACATGGCTGGCATTGGGGCTTTACTGGCATCCACAGGGATGGGCTGACACCCAGGAAACTGTGTGATGGGCATGCAGAGCAGGTGTGCCTCATGAACAGGAGCATGAGGGAGCCCTGCAAGCAGAGGATGCACTTGTTTGTCTGCAGTGCAGGTTTGCACATAATATTTCCAACCGGTGGTACTAACATAAGGATTCTTGTCATGCTCTTGACAGAAAAAATTCTGCAAAGCACCTTTGTCTAGG